>NC_138976.1:158440220-159640220 GCF_964341445.2 Mesoplodon mirus | reverse complement strand
GGAGACAATCAGCCAAAACCATCAATACCAGAATTAGATTCCCAAGGCCATCCATCAGATGTAGGAATAATTGGGTGCAAGGCAGAAAATATACATAAAACTGGAACTGAAACAAGGCACAAGGATGTTTTCAAAGACTGGTAGGATCTCTAAAACATTTTTCAAGGACATGTCATTGATAAAGCTAAATACTCCAAGGTTGTGTAATACAACAGATTAATCATTGAGAAGAGTGAAATTATGCTGTTTTGAAAACTATGGCAGGTCAGATTTTCTGCCTAATTATATAAGAAGATTTCTCTAAAAAATACACATTATTTCAAAGACTTATTGGCTGTGAAATAAGTTAAGGGTATTTCAAATGGCTTGTCTGCAAAGAAAGGTGAGATGTAGGGAATCACAGAAAGTCGAGGGGAAAATAGGTCAATATATACATTGCTGTATGGTGAACTAAGCCTTAGGCCAGCAACAATGGAGAGGACCTGACCCTTAGACACGTACAAGTAAGCTGGAATCTTCAAAAGTTCAAATCTTTATAAGTAAAAAGATTTATTAAAATCAATAACCAAGTGTTTTAATTGACATCAGAAGATGAAAACAATAAACCCTGAGAACATAGAGAAAAGATAAATAAAGATATGAGCAGAACTTAATACAACAGAACACGTATAAAATTCAGGTGATTTAGTAAGTCCAAAGAATCTTCTTTGAAAAGATTTAACAGACACACATTGATTAAGGAAAACCAAAACATAAGTAAAGAATATACAGAAAGATTCAGGACAATGTTAGAGCAGAGAATATATGAAATGCCAGTAAATTTGAACATTTCTGTCAAGTGGACCATTTCCTAGCTCCTAAAGTTTACCAACACTGACACAAGAGGAAATCATTTAAGGTCATCATGTCTGCCCTTGGCATTCTCGGAACGCCCTGGCCTCAGAATGCAGCCTCTGTAGACCATGGTAACCTGCGGAGAGGGGGCGGGGCTGAGGGAGGTTGGAGCACTGCCCTCACTGAGGGAGTGGGTGTGGCCATCTCTGCTGTGACTGAACAAAGGGCAGGGGAGCAGGGGGCCCAGGGCAGGGCCCTCAGAGCCCGGCAGGCCCAGTGGAGTGTCAGAAGCTTTTAGGCCCAGGCCAAAGGGCGCATTCTTTGTCTGCACAGCTGCCCAAACTCTCACCTTTCCACTCAGGCCCCCCTCTTACTTGAAGTGTGTGTGGAACGTGTCCGCGCAGTACACCACGCTGCACAGCTAAGCATAGGTCTGGGCATCGTAGCTTCCTGCCAGGTGACCGAAGTTCGCAGGCAGATGGGTCCCTGGGACACACGCGGAGAGGCTCCTGCCCGGGTCACAGGGCGCCCACTGCCCCTGCCCCAGATCGGGATACGCAAACCAGCAATGTCTGAGTCCCCTGCCTCTAGAGGGAGTATTGGACCAACACTTGTAAAAAACGGGGTCCTTGCGGGCCACTCATTGGAGGGACACAAATAAATCTTTGCCGACTCTCTGCTGAAACTTACGAGCGTTCACACCTAAGCCTCTTACAAGGTCAGCTGTTTAGCTAAACATGAGCTCATGATCTAAATTTACACAATAATGAAGAAAGCAGGTACAAGGGGAGACAATCAGCCAAAACCATCAATACCAGAATTAGATTCCCAAGGCCATCCATCAGATGTAGGAATAATCGGGTGCAAGGCAGAAAATATACATAAAACTGGAACTGAAACAAGGCACAAGGATGTTTTCAAAGACTGGTAGGATCTCTAAAACATTTTTCAAGGACATGTCATTGATAAAGCTAAATACTCCAAGGTTGTGTAATACAACAGATTAATCATTGAGAAGAGTGAAATTATGCTGTTTTGAAAACTATGGCAGGTCAGATTTTCTGCCTAATTATATAAGAAGATTTCTCTAAAAAATACACATTATTTCAAAGACTTATTGGCTGTGAAATAAGTTAAGGGTATTTCAAATGGCTTGTCTGCAAAGAAAGGTGAGATGTAGGGAATCACAGAAAGTCGAGGGGAAAATAGGTCAATATATACATTGCTGTATGGTGAACTAAGCCTTAGGCCAGCAACAATGGAGAGGACCTGACCCTTAGACACGTACAAGTAAGCTGGAATCTTCAAAAGTTCAAATCTTTATAAGTAAAAAGATTTATTAAAATCAATAACCAAGTGTTTTAATTGACATCAGAAGATGAAAACAATAAACCCTGAGAACATAGAAAAAAGATAAATAAAGATATGAGCAGAACTTAATAAAACAGAAAACGTATAAAATTCAGGTGATTTAGTAAGTCCAAAGAATCTTCTTTGAAAAGATTTAACAGACACACGTTGATTAAGGAAAAGCAAAACATAAGTAAAGAATATACAGAAAGAGTCAGGACAATGTTAGAGCAGAGAATATATGAAATGCCAGTAAATTTGAACATTTCTGTCAAGTGGACCATTTCCTAGCTCCTAAAGTTTACCAACACTGACACAAGAGGAAATCATTTAAGGTCATCATGTCTGCCCTTGGCATTCTCGGAATGCCCTGGCCTCAGAATGCAGCCTCTGTAGTCCATAGTAAACTGCGGAGAGGGGGCGGGGCTGAGGGAGGTTGGAACACTGCCCTCACTGAGGGAGTGGTTGTGGCCATCTCTGCTGTGACTGAACAAAGGGCAGGGGAGCAGGGGGCCCAGGGCAGGGCCCTCAGAGCCCGGCAGGCCCAGTGGAGTGTCACAAGATTTTAGGCCCAGGCCAAAGGGCGCCTTCTTTGTCTGCACAGCTGCCCAAACTCTCACCTTTCCACTCAGGCCGCCCTCTTACTTGAAGTGTGTGTGGAACGTGTCCGCGCAGTACACCACGCTGCACAGCTAAGCATAGGTCTGGGCATCGTAGCTTCCTGCAAGCTGACCAAAGTTCGCAGGCAGATGGGTCCCTGGGACACAGGCGGAGAGGCTCCTGCCCGGGTCACAGGCAGCCCACTGCCCCTGCCCCAGATCGGGGGACGCAAAGCAGCCCTGTCTGAGTCTCCTGCCTCTAGAGGGAGTATTGGACCAACTCTTGTAAAAAACGGGGTCCTTGCGGGCCACTCATTGGAGGGACACAAATAAATCTTTGCCGACTCTCTGCTGAAACTTACGAGCGTTCACACCTAAGCCTCTTACAAGGTCAGCTGTTTAGCTAAACATGAGCTCATGATCTAAATTTACACAATAATGAAGAAAGCAGCTACAAGGGGAGACAATCAGCCAAAACCATCAATACCAGAATTAGATTCCCAAGGCCATCCATCAGATGTAGGAATAATCGGGTGCAAGGCAGAAAATATACATAAAACTGGAACTGAAACAAGGCACAAGGATGTTTTCAAAGACTGGTAGGATCTCTAAAACATTTTTCAAGGACATGTCATTGATAAAGCTAAATACTCCAAGGTTGTGTAATACAACAGATTAATCATTGAGAAGAGTGAAATTATGCTGTTTTGAAAACTATGGCAGGTCAGATTTTCTGCCTAATTATATAAGAAGATTTCTCTAAAAAATACACATTATTTCAAAGACTTATTGGCTGTGAAATAAGTTAAGGGTATTTCAAATGGCTTGTCTGCAAAGAAAGGTGAGATGTAGGGAATCACAGAAAGTCGAGGGGAAAATAGGTCAATATATACATTGCTGTATGGTGAACTAAGCCTTAGGCCAGCAACAATGGAGAGGACCTGACCCTTAGACACGTACAAGTAAGCTGGAATCTTCAAAAGTTCAAATCTTTATAAGTAAAAAGATTTATTAAAATCAATAACCAAGTGTTTTAATTGACATCAGAAGATGAAAACAATAAACCCTGAGAACATAGAAAAAAGATAAATAAAGATATGAGCAGAACTTAATACAACAGAAAACGTATAAAATTCAGGTGATTTAGTAAGTCCAAAGAATCTTCTTTGAAAAGATTTAAAAGACACACGTTGATTAAGGAAAAGCAAAACATAAGTAAAGAATATACAGAAAGAGTCAGGACAATGTTAGAGCAGAGAATATATGAAAGGCCAGTAAATTTGAACATTTCTGTAAAGTGGACCATTTCCTAGCTCCTAAAGTTTACCAACACTGACACAAGAGGAAATCATTTAAGGTCATCATGTCTGCCCTTGGCATTCTCGGAATGCCCTGGCCTCAGAATGCAGCCTCTGTAGTCCATAGTAAACTGCGGAGAGGGGGCGGGGCTGAGGGAGGTTGGAACACTGCCCTCACTGAGGGAGTGGTTGTGGCCATCTCTGCTGTGACTGAACAAAGGGCAGGGGAGCAGGGGGCCCAGGGCAGGGCCCTCAGAGCCCGGCAGGCCCAGTGGAGTGTCACAAGCTTTTAGGCCCAGGCCAAAGGGCGCCTTCTTTGTCTGCACAGCTGCCCAAACTCTCACCTTTCCACTCAGGCCGCCCTCTTACTTGAAGTGTGTGTGGAACGTGTCCGCGCAGTACACCACGCTGCACAGCTAAGCATAGGTCTGGGCATCGTAGCTTCCTGCAAGCTGACCAAAGTTCGCAGGCAGATGGGTCCCTGGGACACAGGCGGAGAGGCTCCTGCCCGGGTCACAGGCAGCCCACTGCCCCTGCCCCAGATCGGGGGACGCAAAGCAGCCCTGTCTGAGTCTCCTGCCTCTAGAGGGAGTATTGGACCAACTCTTGTAAAAAACGGGGTCCTTGCGGGCCACTCATTGGAGGGACACAAATAAATCTTTGCCGACTCTCTGCTGAAACTTACGAGCGTTCACACCTAAGCCTCTTACAAGGTCAGCTGTTTAGCTAAACATGAGCTCATGATCTAAATTTACACAATAATGAAGAAAGCAGCTACAAGGGGAGACAATCAGCCAAAACCATCAATACCAGAATTAGATTCCCAAGGCCATCCATCAGATGTAGGAATAATCGGGTGCAAGGCAGAAAATATACATAAAACTGGAACTGAAACAAGGCACAAGGATGTTTTCAAAGACTGGTAGGATCTCTAAAACATTTTTCAAGGACATGTCATTGATAAAGCTAAATACTCCAAGGTTGTGTAATACAACAGATTAATCATTGAGAAGAGTGAAATTATGCTGTTTTGAAAACTATGGCAGGTCAGATTTTCTGCCTAATTATATAAGAAGATTTCTCTAAAAAATACACATTATTTCAAAGACTTATTGGCTGTGAAATAAGTTAAGGGTATTTCAAATGGCTTGTCTGCAAAGAAAGGTGAGATGTAGGGAATCACAGAAAGTCGAGGGGAAAATAGGTCAATATATACATTGCTGTATGGTGAACTAAGCCTTAGGCCAGCAACAATGGAGAGGACCTGACCCTTAGACACGTACAAGTAAGCTGGAATCTTCAAAAGTTCAAATCTTTATAAGTAAAAAGATTTATTAAAATCAATAACCAAGTGTTTTAATTGACATCAGAAGATGAAAACAATAAACCCTGAGAACATAGAAAAAAGATAAATAAAGATATGAGCAGAACTTAATACAACAGAAAACGTATAAAATTCAGGTGATTTAGTAAGTCCAAAGAATCTTCTTTGAAAAGATTTAAAAGACACACGTTGATTAAGGAAAAGCAAAACATAAGTAAAGAATATACAGAAAGAGTCAGGACAATGTTAGAGCAGAGAATATATGAAAGGCCAGTAAATTTGAACATTTCTGTAAAGTGGACCATTTCCTAGCTCCTAAAGTTTACCAACACTGACACAAGAGGAAATCATTTAAGGTCATCATGTCTGCCCTTGGCATTCTCGGAATGCCCTGGCCTCAGAATGCAGCCTCTGTAGTCCATAGTAAACTGCGGAGAGGGGGCGGGGCTGAGGGAGGTTGGAACACTGCCCTCACTGAGGGAGTGGTTGTGGCCATCTCTGCTGTGACTGAACAAAGGGCAGGGGAGCAGGGGGCCCAGGGCAGGGCCCTCAGAGCCCGGCAGGCCCAGTGGAGTGTCACAAGCTTTTAGGCCCAGGCCAAAGGGCGCCTTCTTTGTCTGCACAGCTGCCCAAACTCTCACCTTTCCACTCAGGCCGCCCTCTTACTTGAAGTGTGTGTGGAACGTGTCCGCGCAGTACACCACGCTGCACAGCTAAGCATAGGTCTGGGCATCGTAGCTTCCTGCAAGCTGACCAAAGTTCGCAGGCAGATGGGTCCCTGGGACACAGGCGGAGAGGCTCCTGCCCGGGTCACAGGCAGCCCACTGCCCCTGCCCCAGATCGGGGGACGCAAAGCAGCCCTGTCTGAGTCTCCTGCCTCTAGAGGGAGTATTGGACCAACTCTTGTAAAAAACGGGGTCCTTGCGGGCCACTCATTGGAGGGACACAAATAAATCTTTGCCGACTCTCTGCTGAAACTTACGAGCGTTCACACCTAAGCCTCTTACAAGGTCAGCTGTTTAGCTAAACATGAGCTCATGATCTAAATTTACACAATAATGAAGAAAGCAGCTACAAGGGGAGACAATCAGCCAAAACCATCAATACCAGAATTAGATTCCCAAGGCCATCCATCAGATGTAGGAATAATCGGGTGCAAGGCAGAAAATATACATAAAACTGGAACTGAAACAAGGCACAAGGATGTTTTCAAAGACTGGTAGGATCTCTAAAACATTTTTCAAGGACATGTCATTGATAAAGCTAAATACTCCAAGGTTGTGTAATACAACAGATTAATCATTGAGAAGAGTGAAATTATGCTGTTTTGAAAACTATGGCAGGTCAGATTTTCTGCCTAATTATATAAGAAGATTTCTCTAAAAAATACACATTATTTCAAAGACTTATTGGCTGTGAAATAAGTTAAGGGTATTTCAAATGGCTTGTCTGCAAAGAAAGGTGAGATGTAGGGAATCACAGAAAGTCGAGGGGAAAATAGGTCAATATATACATTGCTGTATGGTGAACTAAGCCTTAGGCCAGCAACAATGGAGAGGACCTGACCCTTAGACACGTACAAGTAAGCTGGAATCTTCAAAAGTTCAAATCTTTATAAGTAAAAAGATTTATTAAAATCAATAACCAAGTGTTTTAATTGACATCAGAAGATGAAAACAATAAACCCTGAGAACATAGAGAAAAGATAAATAAAGATATGAGCAGAACTTAATACAACAGAAAACGTATAAAATTCAGGTGATTTAGTAATTCCAAAGAATCTTCTTTGAAAAGATTTAAAAGACACACTTTGATTAAGGAAAAGCAAAACATAAGTAAAGAATATACAGAAAGAGTCAGGACAATGTTAGAGCAGAGAATATATCAAATGCCAGTAAATTTGAACATTTCTGTAAAGTGGACCATTTCCTAGCTCCTAAAGTTTACCAACACTGACACAAGAGGAAATCATTTAAGGTCATCTTGTCTGCCCTTGGCATTCTCGGAACACCCTGGCCTCAGAATGCAGCCTCTGTAGTCCATGGTAACCTGCGGAGAGGGGGCGGGGCTGAGGGAGGTTGGAACACTGCCCTCACTGAGGGAGTGGGTGTGGCCATCTCTGCTGTGACTGAACAAAGGGCAGGGGAGCAGGGGGCCCAGGGCAGGGCCCTCAGAGCCCGGCAGGCCCAGTGGAGTGTCACAAGCTTTTAGGCCCAGGCCAAAGGGCGCCTTCTTTGTCTGCACAGCTGCCCAAACTCTCACCTTTCCACTCAGGCCGCCCTCTTACTTGAAGTGTGTGTGGAACGTGTCCGCGCAGTACACCGCTCTGCACAGCTAAGCATAGGTCTGGGCATCGTAGCTTCCTGCCAGGTGACCGAAGTTCGCAGGCAGATGGGTCCCTGGGACACACGCGGAGAGGCTCCAGCCCGGGTCACAGGCCGCCCACTGCCACTGCCCCAGATCGGGGGACGCAAAGCAGCCCTGTCTGAGTCCCCTGCCTCTAGAGGGAGTATTGGACCAACACTTGTAGAAAACGGGGTCCTTGCGGGCCACTCATTGGAGGGACACAAATAAATCTTTGCCGACTCTCTGCTGAAACTTACGAGCATTCACACCTAAGCCTCTTACAAGGTCAGCTGTTTAGCTAAACATGAGCTCATGATCTAAATTTACACAGTAATGAAGAAAGAAGCTACAAGGGGAGACCATCAGCCAAAACCATCAATACCAGAATTAGATTCCCGAGGCCATCCATCAGATGTAGGAATAATCGGGTGCAAGGCAGAAAATATACCTAAAACTGGAACTGAAACAAGGCACAAGGATGTTTTCAAAGACTGCTAGGATCTCTAAAACATTTTTCAAGGACATGTCATTGATAAAGCTAAATACTCCAAGGTTGTGTAATACAACAGATTAATCATTGAGAAGAGTGAAATTATGCTGTTTTGAAAACTATGGCAGGACAGATTTTCTGCCTAATTATATAAGAAGATTTCTCTAAAAAATACACATTATTTCAAAGACTTATTGGCTGTGAAATAAGTTAAGGGTATTTCAAATGGCTTGTCTGCAAAGAAAGGTGAGATGTAGGGAATCACAGAAAGTCGAGGGGAAAATAGGTCAATATATACATTGCTGTATGGTGAACTAAGCCTTAGGCCAGCAACAATGGAGAGGACCTGACCCTTAGACACGTACAAGTAAGCTGGAATCTTCAAAAGTTCAAATCTTTATAAGTAAAAAGATTTATTAAAATCAATAACCAAGTGTTTTAATTGACATCAGAAGATGAAAACAATAAACCCTGAGAACATAGAGAAAAGATAAATAAAGATATGAGCAGAACTTAATACAACAGAACACGTATAAAATTCAGGTGATTTAGTAAGTCCAAAGAATCTTCTTTGAAAAGATTTAACAGACACACTTTGATTAAGGAAAACCAAAACATAAGTAAAGAATATACAGAAAGATTCAGGACAATGTTAGAGCAGAGAATATATGAAATGCCAGTAAATTTGAACATTTCTGTCAAGTGGACCATTTCCTAGCTCCTAAAGTTTACCAACACTGACACAAGAGGAAATCATTTAAGGTCATCATGTCTGCCCTTGGCATTCTCGGAACGCCCTGGCCTCAGAATGCAGCCTCTGTAGACCATGGTAACCTGCGGAGAGGGGGCGGGGCTGAGGGAGGTTGGAACACTGCCCTCACTGAGGGAGTGGGTGTGGCCATCTCTGCTGTGACTGAACAAAGGGCAGGGGAGCAGGGGGCCAAGGGCAGGGCCCTCAGAGCCCGGCAGGCCCAGTGGAGTGTCAGAAGCTTTTAGGCCCAGGCCAAAGGGCGCATTCTTTGTCTGCACAGCTGCCCAAACTCTCACCTTTCCACTCAGGCCCCCCTCTTACTTGAAGTGTGTGTGGAACGTGTCCGCGCAGTACACCACGCTGCACAGATAAGCATAGGTCTGGGCATCGTAGCTTCCTGCCAGGTGACCGAAGTTCGCAGGCAGATGGGTCCCTGGGACACACGCGGAGAGGCTCCTGCCCGGGTCACAGGCCGCCCACTGCCCCTGCCCCAGATCGGGATACGCAAACCAGCCCTGTCTGAGTCCCCTGCCTCTAGAGGGAGTATTGGACCAACACTTGTAAAAAACGGGGTCCTTGCGGGCCACTCATTGGAGGGACACAAATAAATCTTTGCCGACTCTCTGCTGAAACTTACGAGCGTTCACACCTAAGCCTCTTACAAGGTCCTCTGTTTAGCTAAACATGAGCTCATGATCTAAATTTACACAATAATGAAGAAAGCAGGTACAAGGGGAGACAATCAGCCAAAACCATCAATACCAGAATTAGATTCCCAAGGCCATCCATCAGATGTAGGAATAATCGGGTGCAAGGCAGAAAATATACATAAAACTGGAACTGAAACAAGGCACAAGGATGTTTTCAAAGACTGGTAGGATCTCTAAAACATTTTTCAAGGACATGTCATTGATAAAGCTAAATACTCCAAGGTTGTGTAATACAACAGATTAATCATTGAGAAGAGTGAAATTATGCTGTTTTGAAAACTATGGCAGGTCAGATTTTCTGCCTAATTATATAAGAAGATTTCTCTAAAAAATACACATTATTTCAAAGACTTATTGGCTGTGAAATAAGTTAAGGGTATTTCAAATGGCTTGTCTGCAAAGAAAGGTGAGATGTAGGGAATCACAGAAAGTCGAGGGGAAAATAGGTCAATATATACATTGCTGTATGGTGAACTAAGCCTTAGGCCAGCAACAATGGAGAGGACCTGACCCTTAGACACGTACAAGTAAGCTGGAATCTTCAAAAGTTCAAATCTTTATAAGTAAAAAGATTTATTAAAATCAATAACCAAGTGTTTTAATTGACATCAGAAGATGAAAACAATAAACCCTGAGAACATAGAAAAAAGATAAATAAAGATATGAGCAGAACTTAATACAACAGAAAACGTATAAAATTCAGGTGATTTAGTAAGTCCAAAGAATCTTCTTTGAAAAGATTTAAAAGACACACGTTGATTAAGGAAAAGCAAAACATAAGTAAAGAATATACAGAAAGAGTCAGGACAATGTTAGAGCAGAGAATATATGAAATGCCAGTAAATTTGAACATTTCTGTAAAGTGGACCATTTCCTAGCTCCTAAAGTTTACCAACACTGACACAAGAGGAAATCATTTAAGGTCATCATGTCTGCCCTTGGCATTCTCGGAATGCCCTGGCCTCAGAATGCAGCCTCTGTAGTCCATAGTAAACTGCGGAGAGGGGGCGGGGCTGAGGGAGGTTGGAACACTGCCCTCACTGAGGGAGTGGTTGTGGCCATCTCTCCTGTGACTGAACAAAGGGCAGGGGAGCAGGGGGCCCAGGGCAGGGCCCTCAGAGCCCGGCAGGCCCAGTGGAGTGTCACAAGCTTTTAGGCCCAGGCCAAAGGGCGCCTTCTTTGTCTGCACAGCTGCCCAAACTCTCACCTTTCCACTCAGGCCGCCCTCTTACTTGAAGTGTGTGTGGAACGTGTCCGCGCAGTACACCACGCTGCACAGCTAAGCATAGGTCTGGGCATCGTAGCTTCCTGCAAGCTGACCAAAGTTCGCAGGCAGATGGGTCCCTGGGACACAGGCGGAGAGGCTCCTGCCCGGGTCACAGGCAGCCCACTGCCCCTGCCCCAGATCGGGGGACGCAAAGCAGCCCTGTCTGAGTCTCCTGCCTCTAGAGGGAGTATTGGACCAACTCTTGTAAAAAACGGGGTCCTTGCGGGCCACTCATTGGAGGGACACAAATAAATCTTTGCCGACTCTCTGCTGAAACTTACGAGCGTTCACACCTAAGCCTCTTACAAGGTCAGCTGTTTAGCTAAACATGAGCTCATGATCTAAATTTACACAATAATGAAGAAAGCAGCTACAAGGGGAGACAATCAGCCAAAACCATCAATACCAGAATTAGATTCCCAAGGCCATCCATCAGATGTAGGAATAATCGGGTGCAAGGCAGAAAATATACATAAAACTGGAACTGAAACAAGGCACAAGGATGTTTTCAAAGACTGGTAGGATCTCTAAAACATTTTTCAAGGACATGTCATTGATAAAGCTAAATACTCCAAGGTTGTGTAATACAACAGATTAATCATTGAGAAGAGTGAAATTATGCTGTTTTGAAAACTATGGCAGGTCAGATTTTCTGCCTAATTATATAAGAAGATTTCTCTAAAAAATACACATTATTTCAAAGACTTATTGGCTGTGAAATAAGTTAAGGGTATTTCAAATGGCTTGTCTGCAAAGAAAGGTGAGATGTAGGGAATCACAGAAAGTCGAGGGGAAAATAGGTCAATATATACATTGCTGTATGGTGAACTAAGCCTTAGGCCAGCAACAATGGAGAGGACCTGACCCTTAGACACGTACAAGTAAGCTGGAATCTTCAAAAGTTCAAATCTTTATAAGTAAAAAGATTTATTAAAATCAATAACCAAGTGTTTTAATTGACATCAGAAGATGAAAACAATAAACCCTGAGAACATAGAAAAAAGATAAATAAAGATATGAGCAGAACTTAATACAACAGAAAACGTATAAAATTCAGGTGATTTAGTAATTCCAAAGAATCTTCTTTGAAAAGATTTAAAAGACACACTTTGATTAAGGAAAAGCAAAACATAAGTAAAGAATATACAGAAAGAGTCAGGACAATGTTAGAGCAGAGAATATATGAAATGCCAGTAAATTTGAACATTTCTGTAAAGTGGACCATTTCCTAGCTCCTAAAGTTTACCAACACTGACACAAGAGGAAATCATTTAAGGTCATCATGTCTGCCCTTGGCATTCTTGGAACGCCCTGGCCTCAGAATGCAGCCTCTGTAGTCCATGGTAACCTGTGGAGAGGGGGCGGGGCTGAGGGAGGTGGGAACACTGCCCTCATTGATGGAGTGGGTGTGGCCATCTCTGCTGTGACTGAACAAAGGGCAGGGGAGCAGGGGGCCCAGGGCAGGGCCCTCAGAGCCCGGCAGGCCCAGTGGAGTGTCACAAGCTTTTAGGCCCAGGCCAAAGGGCGCCTTCTTTGTCTGCACAGCTGCCCAAACTCTCACCTTTCTCTCAGGCCGCCCTCTTACTTGAAGTGTGTGTGGAACGTGTCTGCGCAGTACACCGTGCTGCACAGCTAAGCATAGGTCTGGGCATCGTAGCTTCCTGCCAGGTGACCGAAGTTCGCAGGCAGATGGGTCCCTGGGACACACGAGGAGAGGCTCCTGCCCGGGTCACTGGCCACCCACTGCCCCTGCCCCAGATCGGGGGACGCAAAGCAGCCCTGTCTGAGTCCCCTGCCTCTAGAGGGAGTATTAGACCAACACTTGTAGAAAACGGGGTCCTTGCGGGCCACTCATTGGAGGGACACAAAAAAATCTTTGCCGACTCTCTGCTGAAACTTACGAGCGTTCACACCTAAGCCTCTTACAAGGTCAGCTGTTTAGCTAAACATGAGCTCATGATCTAAATTTACACAGTAATGAAGAAAGCAGCTACAAGGGGAGACAATCAGCCAAAACCATCAATACCAGAATTAGATTCCCAAGGCCATCCATCAGATGTAGGAATAATCGGGTGCAAGGCAGAAAATATACATAAAACTGGAACTGAAACAAGCCACAAGGATGTTTTCAAAGACTGGTAGGATCTCTAAAACATTTTTCAAGGACATGTCATTGATAAAGCTAAATACTCCAAGGTTGTGTAATACAACAGATTAATCATTGAGAAGAGTGAAATTATGCTGTTTTGAAAACTATGGCAGGTCAGATTTTCTGCCTAATTATATAAGAAGATTTCTCTAAAAAATACACATTATTTCAAAGACTTATTGGCTGTGAAATAAGTTAAGGGTATTTCAAATGGCTTGTCTGCAAAGAAAGGTGAGATGTAGGGAATCACAGAAAGTCGAGGGGAAAATAGGTCAATATATACATTGCTGTATGGTGAACTAAGCCTTAGGCCAGCAACAATGGAGAGGACCTGACCCTTAGACACGTACAAGTAAGCTGGAATCTTCAAAAGTTCAAATCTTTATAAGTAAAAAGATTTATTAAAATGAATAACCGAGTGTTTTAATTGATATCAGAAGATGAAAACAATAAACCCTGAGAACATAGAGAAAAGATAAATAAAGATATGAGCAGAACTTAATACAACAGAAAACATATAAAATTCAGGTGATTTAGTAAGTCCAAAGAATCTTCTTTGAAAAGAATTAAAAGACACACTTTGATTAAGGAAAACCAAAACATAAGTAAAGAATATACAGAAAGAGTCAGGACAATGTTAGAGCAGAGAATATATGAAATGCCAGTAAATTTGAACATTTCAGGAAAGTGGACCATTTCCTAGCTCCTAAAGTTTACCAACACTGACACAAGAGGAAATCATTTAAGGTCATTATGTCTGCCCTTGGCATTCTCGGAACACCCTGGCCTCAGAATGCAGCCTCTGTAGTCCATGGTAACCTGCGGAGAGGGGGCGGGGCTGAGGGAGTTTGGAACACTGCCCTCACTGAGGGAGTGGGTGTGGCCATCTCTGCTGTGACTGAACAAAGGGAAGGGGAGCAGGGGGCCCAGGGCAGGGCCCTCAGAGCCCGGAAGGCCCAGTGGAGTGTCACAAGCTTTTAGGCCCAGGCCAAAGGGCGCCTTCTTTGTCTGCACAGCTGCCCAAACTCTCACCTTTCCACTCAGGCCGCCCTCTTACTTGAAGTGTGTGTGGAACGTGTCCACGCAGTACACCGCGCTGCAAAGATAAGCATAGGTCTGGGCATCGTAGCTTCCTGCCAGGTGACCGAAGTTCGCAGGCAGATGGGTCCCTGGGACACACGCGGAGAGGCTCCTGCCCGGGTCACAGGCCGCCCACTGCCCCTGCCCCAGATCGGGGGCTGCAAAGCAGCCCTGTCTGAGTCCCCTGCCTCTAGAGGGAGTATTGGACCAACACTTGTAGAAAACGGGGTCCTTGCGGGCCACTCATTGGAGGGACACAAGTAAATCTTTGCCGACTCTCTGCTGAAACTTACGAGCGTTCACACCTAAGCCTCTTAAAAGGGCAGCTCTTTAGCTAAACATGAGCTCATGATCTAAATTTACACAATAATGAAGAAAGCAGCTACAAGGGGAGACAATCAGCCAAAACCATCAATACCAGAATTAGATTCCCAAGGCCATCCATCAGATGTAGGAATAATCGGGTGCAAGGCAGAAAATATACATAAAACTGAAACTGAAACAAGGCACAAGGATGATTTCAAAGACTGGTAGGATCTCTAAAACATTTTTCAAGGACATGTCATTGATAAAGCTAAATACTCCAAGGTTGTGTAATACAACAGATGAATCATTGAGAAGAGTGAAATTATGCTGTTTTGAAAACTATGGCAGGTCAGATTTTCTGCCTAATTATATAAGAAGATTTCTCTAAAAAATACACATTATTGCAAAGACTTATTGGCTGTGAAATAAGTTAAGGGTATTTCAAATGGCTTGTCTGCAAAGAAAGGTGAGATGTAGGGAATCACAGAAAGTCGAGGGGAAAATAGGTCAATATATACATTGCTGTATGGTGAACTAAGCCTTAGGCCAGCAACAATGGAGAGGACCTGACCCTTAGACACGTACAAGTAAGCTGGAATCTTCAAAAGTTCAAATCTTTATAAGTAAAAAGATTTATTAAAATGAATAACCAAGTGTTTTAATTGACATCAGAAGATGAAAGCAATAAACCCTGAGAACATAGAGAAAAGATAAATAAAGATATGAGCAGAACTTAATACAACAGAAAACGTATAAAATTCAGGTGATTTAGTAAGTCCAAAGAATCTTCTTTGAAAAGATTTAAAACACACTCTTTGATTAAGGAAAACCAAAACTTAAGTAAAGAATATACAGAAAGAGTCAGGACAATGTTAGAGCAGAGAATATATGAAATGCCAGTAAATTTGAACATTTCTGTCAAGTGGACCATTTCCTAGCTCCTAAAGTTTACCAACACTGACACAAGAGGAAATCATTTAAGGTCATCATGTCTGCCCTTGGCATTCTTGGAACGCCCTGGCCTCAGAATGCAGCCTCTGTAGTCCATGGTAACCTGCGGAGAGGGGGCGGGGCTGAGGGAGGTGGGAACACTGCCCTCACTGAAGGAGTGGGTGTGGCCATCTCTGCTGTGACTGAACAAAGGGCAGGGGAGCAGGGGGCCCAGGGCAGGGCCCTCAGAGCCCGGCAGGCCCAGTGGAGTGTCACAAGATTTTAGGCCCAGGCCAAAGTGCGCCTTCTTTGTTGCACAGCTGCCCAAACTCTCACCTTTCCACTCAGGCCGCCCTCTTACTTGAAGTGTGTGTGGAATGTGTCCGCGCAGTACACCACGCTGCACAGCTAAGCATAGGTCTGGGCATCGTAGCTTCCTGCCAGGTGACCGAAGTTTGCAGGCAGATGGGTCCCTGGGACACACGCGGAGAGGCTCCTGCCCGGGTCACAGGCCGCCCACTGCCCCTGCCCCAGATCGGGGGCCGCAAAGCAGCCCTGTCTGAGTCCCCTGCCTCTAGAGGGAGTATTGGACCAACACTTGTAGAAAACGGGGTCCTTGCGGGCCACTCATTGGAGGGACACAAATAAATCTTTTCAGACTCTCTGCTGAAACTTACGAGAGTTCACACCTAAGCCTCTTTCAAGGTCAGCTGTTTAGCTAAACATGAGCTCATGATCTAAATTTACACAGTAATGAAGAAAGCAGCTACAAGGGGAGACAATCAGCCAAAACCATCAATACCAGAATTAGATTCCCAAGGCCATCCATCAGATGTAGGAATAATCGGGTGCAAGGCAGAAAATATACATAAAACTGGAACTGAAACAAGGCACAAGGATGTTTTCAAAGACTGGTAGGATCTCTAAAACATTTTTCAAGGACATGTCATTGATAAAGCTAAATACTCCAAGGTTGTGTAATACAACAGATTAATCATTGAGAAGAGTGAAATTATGCTGTTTTGAAAACTATGGCAGGTCAGATTTTCTGCCTAATTATATAAGAAGATTTCTCTAAAAAATACACATTATTTCAAAGACTTATTGGCTGTGAAATAAGTTAAGGGTATTTCAAATGGCTTGTCTGCAAAGAAAGGTGAGATGTAGGGAATCACAGAAAGTCGAGGGGAAAATAGGTCAATATATACATTGCTGTATGGTGAACTAAGCCTTAGGCCAGCAACAATGGAGAGGACCTGACCCTTAGACACGTACAAGTAAGCTGGAATCTTCAAAAGTTCAAATCTTTATAAGTAAAAAGATTTATTAAAATCAATAACCAAGTGTTTTAATTGACATCAGAAGATGAAAACAATAAACCCTGAGAACATAGAGAAAAGATAAATAAAGATATGAGCAGAACTTAATACAACAGAAAACGTATAAAATTGAGGTGATTTAGTAAGTCCAAAGAATCTTCTTTGAAAAGAATTAAAAGACACACTTTGATTAAGGAAAACCAAAACATAAGTAAAGAATATACAGAAAGAGTCAGGACAATGTTAGAGCAGAGAATATATGAAATGCCAGTAAATTTGAACATTTCAGGAAAGTGGACCATTTCCTAGCTCCTAAAGTTTACCAACACTGACACAAGAGGAAATCATTTAAGGTCATCATGTCTGCCCTTGGCATTCTCGGAACGCCCTGGCCTCAGAATGCAGCCTCTGTAGTCCATGGTAACCTGTGGAGAGGGGGCGGGGCTGAGGGAGGTTGGAACACAGCCCTCACTGAGGGAGTTTGTGTGGCCATCTCTGCTGTGACTGAACAAAGGGCAGGGGAGCAGGGGGCCCAGGGCAGGGCCCTCAGAGCCCGGCAGGCCCAGTGGAGTGTCACAAGCATTTAGGCCCAGGCCCAAGGGCGCCTTCTTTGTCTGCACAGCTGCCCAAACTCTCACCTTTCCACTCAGGCCGCCCTCTTACTTGAAGTGTGTGTGGAACGTGTCCGCACAGTACACCACACTGCACAGCTAAGCATAGGTCTGGGCATCGTAGCTTCCTGCCAGGTGACCGAAGTTTGCAGGCAGATGGGTCCCTGGGACACACGCGGAGAGGCTCCTGCCCGGGTCACAGGCCTCCCACTGCCCCTGCCCCAGATTGGGGGCCGCAAAGCAGCCCTGTCTGAGTACCCTGCATCTAGAGGGAGTATTGGACCAATACTGGTAAAAAACGGGGTCCTGGCGGGCCACTCATTATAGGGACACAAATAAATCTTTGCCGACTTTCTGCTGAAACTTACGAGCGTTCACACCTAAGCCTCTTACGAGGTCAGCTCTTTAGCTAAACATGAGCTCATGATCTAAATTTACACAGTAATGAAGAAAGCAGCTACAAGGGGAGACAATCAGCCAAAACCATCAATACCAGAATTAGATTCCCAAGGCCATCCGTCAGATGTAGGAATAATCGGGTGCAAGGCCGGAAATATACATAAACCTGGAACTGAAACAAGGCACAAGGATGATTTCAAAGACTGGTAGGATCTCTAAAACATTTTTCAAGGACATGTCATTGATAAAGCTAAATACTCCAAGGTTGTGTAATACAACAGATTAATCATTGAGAAGAATGAAATTATGCTGTTTTGAAAACTATGGCAGGTCAGATTTTCTGCCTACTTATATAAGAAGATTTCTCTAAAAAATACACATTATTTCAAAGACTTATTGGCTGTGAAATAAGTTAAGGGTATTTCAAATGGCTTGTCTGCAAAGAAAGGAGAGATGTAGGGAATCACAGAAAGTCGAGGGGAAAATATGTCAATATATACATTGCTGTATGGTGAACTAAGCCTTAGGCCAGCAACAATGGAGAGGACCTGACCCTTAGACACGTACAAGTAAGCTGGAATCTTCAAAAGTTCAAATCTTTATAAGTAAAAAGATTTATTAAAATCAATAACCAAGTGTTTTAATTGACATCAGAAGATGAAAACAATAAACCCTGAGAACATAGAGAAAAGATAAATAAAGATATGAGCAGAACTTTATACAACAGAAAACGTATAAAATTGAGGTGATTTAGTAAGTCCAAAGAATCTTCTTTGAAAAGATTTAAAAGAAACACTTTGATTAAGGAAAACCAAAACATAAGTAAAGAATATACAGAAAGAGTCAGGACAATGTTAGAGCAGAGAATATATGAAATGCCAGTAAATTTGAACATTTCTGTCAAGTGGACCATTTCCTAGCTCCTAAAGTTTACCAACACTGACACAAGAGGAAATCATTTAAGGTCATCATGTCTGCCCTTGGCATTCTTGGAACGCCCTGGCCTCAGAATGCAGCCTCTGTAGTCCATGGTAACCTGCGGAGAGGGGGCGGGGCTGAGGGAGGTGGGAACACTGCCCTCACTGAGGGAGTGGGTGTGGCCATCTCTGCTGTGACTGAACAAAGGGCAGGGGAGCAAGCGGCCCAGGGCAGGGCCCTCAGAGCCCGGCAGGTCCAGTGGGGTGTCACAAGCATTTAGGCCCAGGCCAATGTGCGCCTTCTTTGTTGCACAGCTGCCCAAACTCTCACCTTTCCACTCAGGCCGCCCTCTTACTTGAAGTGTGTGTGGAATGTGTCCACGCAGTACACCGCGCTGCACAGCTAAGCATACTTCTGGGCATCGTAGCTTCCTGCCAGGTGACCGAGGTACGCAGGCAGATGGGTACCTAGGACACACGCGGAGAGGCTCTAGCCCTGGTCACAGGCCGCCCACTGCCCCTGCCCCAGATCGGGGGCTGCAAAGCGGCCCTGTCTGAGTCCCCTGCCTCTAGAGGGAGTATTGGACCAACACTTGTAGAAAACGGGGTCCTTGCGGGCCACTCATTGCAGGGACACAAATAAATCTTTGCCGACTTTCTGCTGAAACTTACGAGCGTTCACACCTAAGCCTCTTACAAGGTCAGCTGTTTAGCTAAACATGAGCTCATGATCTAAATTTACACAATAATGAAGAAAGCAGCTACAAGGGGAGACAATCAGCCAAAACCATCAATACCAGAATTAGATTCCCAAGGCCATCCATCAGATGTAGGAATAATCGGGTGCAAGGCAAAAAATATACATAAAACTGGAACTGAAACAAGGCACAAGGATGTTTTCAAAGACTGGTAGGATCTCTAAAACATTTTTCAAGGACATGTCATTGATAAAGCTAAATACTCCAAGGTTGTGTAATACAACAGATTAATCATTGAGAAGAGTGAAATTATGCTGTTTTGAAAACTATGGCAGGTCAGATTTTCTGCCTAATTATATAAGAAGATTTCTCTAAAAAATACACATTATTTCAAAGACTTATTGGCTGTGAAATAAGTTAAGGGTATTTCAAATGGCTTGTCTGCACAGAAAGGTGAGATGTAGGGAATCACAGAAAGTCGAGGGGAAAATAGGTCAATATATACATTGCTGTATGGTGAACTAAGCCTTAGGCCAGCAACAATGGAGAGGACCTGACCCTTAGACACGTACAAGTAAGCTGGAATCTTCAAAAGTTCAAATCTTTATAAGTAAAAAGATTTATTAAAATCAATAACCAAGTGTTTTAATTGACATCAGAAGATGAAAACAATAAACCCTGAGAACATAGAAAAAAGATAAATAAAGATATGAGCAGAACTTAATACAACAGAAAACGTATAAAATTCAGGTGATTTAGTAAGTCCAAAGAATCTTCTTTGAAAAGATTTAAAAGACACACGTTGATTAAGGAAAAGCAAAACATAAGTAAAGAATATACAGAAAGAGTCAGGACAATGTTAGAGCAGAGAATATATGAAATGCCAGTAAATTTGAACATTTCTGTAAAGTGGACCATTTCCTAGCTCCTAAAGTTTACCAACACTGACACAAGAGGAAATCATTTAAGGTCATCATGTCTGCCCTTGGCATTCTCGGAATGCCCTGGCCTCAGAATGCAGCCTCTGTAGTCCATAGTAAACTGCGGAGAGGGGGCGGGGCTGAGGGAGGTTGGAACACTGCCCTCACTGAGGGAGTGGTTGTGGCCATCTCTCCTGTGACTGAACAAAGGGCAGGGGAGCAGGGGGCCCAGGGCAGGGCCCTCAGAGCCCGGCAGGCCCAGTGGAGTGTCACAAGCTTTTAGGCCCAGGCCAAAGGGCGCCTTCTTTGTCTGCACAGCTGCCCAAACTCTCACCTTTCCACTCAGGCCGCCCTCTTACTTGAAGTGTGTGTGGAACGTGTCCGCGCAGTACACCACGCTGCACAGCTAAGCATAGGTCTGGGCATCGTAGCTTCCTGCAAGCTGACCAAAGTTCGCAGGCAGATGGGTCCCTGGGACACAGGCGGAGAGGCTC
This sequence comes from Mesoplodon mirus, assembly GCF_964341445.2. Lineage (NCBI taxonomy): Eukaryota > Metazoa > Chordata > Mammalia > Artiodactyla > Ziphiidae > Mesoplodon > Mesoplodon mirus. The sequence goes on along the minus strand of NC_138976.1, from coordinate 159,619,428 downwards.
CTGCCCGGGTCACAGGCAGCCCACTGCCCCTGCCCCAGATCGGGGGACGCAAAGCAGCCCTGTCTGAGTCTCCTGCCTCTAGAGGGAGTATTGGACCAACTCTTGTAAAAAACGGGGTCCTTGCGGGCCACTCATTGGAGGGACACAAATAAATCTTTGCCGACTCTCTGCTGAAACTTACGAGCGTTCACACCTAAGCCTCTTACAAGGTCAGCTGTTTAGCTAAACATGAGCTCATGATCTAAATTTACACAATAATGAAGAAAGCAGCTACAAGGGGAGACAATCAGCCAAAACCATCAATACCAGAATTAGATTCCCAAGGCCATCCATCAGATGTAGGAATAATCGGGTGCAAGGCAGAAAATATACATAAAACTGGAACTGAAACAAGGCACAAGGATGTTTTCAAAGACTGGTAGGATCTCTAAAACATTTTTCAAGGACATGTCATTGATAAAGCTAAATACTCCAAGGTTGTGTAATACAACAGATTAATCATTGAGAAGAGTGAAATTATGCTGTTTTGAAAACTATGGCAGGTCAGATTTTCTGCCTAATTATATAAGAAGATTTCTCTAAAAAATACACATTATTTCAAAGACTTATTGGCTGTGAAATAAGTTAAGGGTATTTCAAATGGCTTGTCTGCAAAGAAAGGTGAGATGTAGGGAATCACAGAAAGTCGAGGGGAAAATAGGTCAATATATACATTGCTGTATGGTGAACTAAGCCTTAGGCCAGCAACAATGGAGAGGACCTGACCCTTAGACACGTACAAGTAAGCTGGAATCTTCAAAAGTTCAAATCTTTATAAGTAAAAAGATTTATTAAAATCAATAACCAAGTGTTTTAATTGACATCAGAAGATGAAAACAATAAACCCTGAGAACATAGAAAAAAGATAAATAAAGATATGAGCAGAACTTAATACAACAGAAAACGTATAAAATTCAGGTGATTTAGTAATTCCAAAGAATCTTCTTTGAAAAGATTTAAAAGACACACTTTGATTAAGGAAAAGCAAAACATAAGTAAAGAATATACAGAAAGAGTCAGGACAATGTTAGAGCAGAGAATATATGAAATGCCAGTAAATTTGAACATTTCTGTAAAGTGGACCATTTCCTAGCTCCTAAAGTTTACCAACACTGACACAAGAGGAAATCATTTAAGGTCATCATGTCTGCCCTTGGCATTCTTGGAACGCCCTGGCCTCAGAATGCAGCCTCTGTAGTCCATGGTAACCTGTGGAGAGGGGGCGGGGCTGAGGGAGGTGGGAACACTGCCCTCATTGATGGAGTGGGTGTGGCCATCTCTGCTGTGACTGAACAAAGGGCAGGGGAGCAGGGGGCCCAGGGCAGGGCCCTCAGAGCCCGGCAGGCCCAGTGGAGTGTCACAAGCTTTTAGGCCCAGGCCAAAGGGCGCCTTCTTTGTCTGCACAGCTGCCCAAACTCTCACCTTTCTCTCAGGCCGCCCTCTTACTTGAAGTGTGTGTGGAACGTGTCTGCGCAGTACACCGTGCTGCACAGCTAAGCATAGGTCTGGGCATCGTAGCTTCCTGCCAGGTGACCGAAGTTCGCAGGCAGATGGGTCCCTGGGACACACGAGGAGAGGCTCCTGCCCGGGTCACTGGCCACCCACTGCCCCTGCCCCAGATCGGGGGACGCAAAGCAGCCCTGTCTGAGTCCCCTGCCTCTAGAGGGAGTATTAGACCAACACTTGTAGAAAACGGGGTCCTTGCGGGCCACTCATTGGAGGGACACAAAAAAATCTTTGCCGACTCTCTGCTGAAACTTACGAGCGTTCACACCTAAGCCTCTTACAAGGTCAGCTGTTTAGCTAAACATGAGCTCATGATCTAAATTTACACAGTAATGAAGAAAGCAGCTACAAGGGGAGACAATCAGCCAAAACCATCAATACCAGAATTAGATTCCCAAGGCCATCCATCAGATGTAGGAATAATCGGGTGCAAGGCAGAAAATATACATAAAACTGGAACTGAAACAAGCCACAAGGATGTTTTCAAAGACTGGTAGGATCTCTAAAACATTTTTCAAGGACATGTCATTGATAAAGCTAAATACTCCAAGGTTGTGTAATACAACAGATTAATCATTGAGAAGAGTGAAATTATGCTGTTTTGAAAACTATGGCAGGTCAGATTTTCTGCCTAATTATATAAGAAGATTTCTCTAAAAAATACACATTATTTCAAAGACTTATTGGCTGTGAAATAAGTTAAGGGTATTTCAAATGGCTTGTCTGCAAAGAAAGGTGAGATGTAGGGAATCACAGAAAGTCGAGGGGAAAATAGGTCAATATATACATTGCTGTATGGTGAACTAAGCCTTAGGCCAGCAACAATGGAGAGGACCTGACCCTTAGACACGTACAAGTAAGCTGGAATCTTCAAAAGTTCAAACCTTTATAAGTAAAAAGATTTATTAAAATGAATAACCAAGTGTTTTAATTGATATCAGAAGATGAAAACAATAAACCCTGAGAACATAGAGAAAAGATAAATAAAGATATGAGCAGAACTTAATACAACAGAAAACATATAAAATTCAGGTGATTTAGTAAGTCCAAAGAATCTTCTTTGAAAAGAATTAAAAGACACAGTTTGATTAAGGAAAACCAAAACATAAGTAAAGAATATACAGAAAGAGTCAGGACAATGTTAGAGCAGAGAATATATGAAATGCCAGTAAATTTGAACATTTCAGGAAAGTGGACCATTTCCTAGCTCCTAAAGTTTACCAACACTGACACAAGAGGAAATCATTTAAGGTCATTATGTCTGCCCTTGGCATTCTCGGAACACCCTGGCCTCAGAATGCAGCCTCTGTAGTCCATGGTAACCTGCGGAGAGGGGGCGGGGCTGAGGGAGTTTGGAACACTGCCCTCACTGAGGGAGTGGGTGTGGCCATCTCTGCTGTGACTGAACAAAGGGAAGGGGAGCAGGGGGCCCAGGGCAGGGCCCTCAGAGCCCGGAAGGCCCAGTGGAGTGTCACAAGCTTTTAGGCCCAGGCCAAAGGGCGCCTTCTTTGTCTGCACAGCTGCCCAAACTCTCACCCTTCTCTCAGGCCTCCCTCTTACTTGAAGTGTGTGTGGAACGTGTCCGCGCAGTACACCGCGCTGCACAGCTAAGCATAGGGCTGGGCATCGTAGCTTCCTGCCAGGTGACCGAAGTTCGCAGGCAGATGGGTCCCTGGGACACACGCGGAGAGGCTCCTGCCCGGGTCACACGCCGCCCACTGCCCCTGCCCCAGATCGGGGGCCGCAAAGCAGCCCTGTCTGAGTCCCCTGCCTCTAGAGGGAGTATTGGACCAACACTTGTAGAAAACGGGGTCCTTGCGGGCCACTCATTGGAGGGACACAAATAAATCTTTGCCGACTCTCTGCTGAAACTTACGAGCGTTCACACCTAAGCCTCTTACAAGGTCAGCTGTTTAGCTAAACATGAGCTCATGATCTAAATTTACACAGTAATGAAGAAAGCAGCTACAAGGGGAGACAATCAGCCAAAACCATCAATACCAGAATTAGATTCCCAGGGCCATCCATCAGATGTAGGAATAATCGGGTGCAAGGCAGAAAATATACATAAAACTGGAACTGAAACAAGGCACAAGGATGTTTTCAAAGACTGGTAGGATCTCTCAAACATTTTTCAAGGACATGTCATTGATAAAGCTAAATACTCCAAGGTTGTGTAATACAACAGATTAATCATTGAGAAGAGTGAAATTATGCTGTTTTGAAAACTATGGCAGGTCAGATTTTCTGCCTAATTATATAAGAAGATTTCTCTAAAAAATACACATTATTTCAAAGACTTATTGGCTGTGAAATAAGTTAAGGATATTTCAAATGGCTTGTCTGCAAAGAAAGGTGAGATGTAGGGAATCACAGAAAGTCGAGGGGAAAATAGGTCAATATATACATTGCTGTATGGTGAACTAAGCCTTAGGCCAGCAACAATGGAGAGGACCTGACCCTTAGACACGTACAAGTAAGCTGGAATCTTCAAAAGTTCAAATCTTTATAAGTAAAAAGATTTATTAAAATCAATAACCAAGTGTTTTAATTGACATCAGAAGATGAAAACAATAAACCCTGAGAATATAGAGAAAACATAAATAAAGATATGAGCAGAACTTAATACAACAGAAAACGTATAAAATTGAGGTGATTTAGTAAGTCCAAAGAATCTTCTTTGAAAAGATTTAAAAGACACACTTTGATTAAGGAAAACCAAAACATAAGTAAAGAATATACAGAAAGAGTCAGGACAATGTTAGAGCAGAGAATATATGAAATGCCAGTAAATTTGAACATTTCTGTCAAGTGGACCATTTCCTAGCTCCTAAAGTTTACCAACACTGACACAAGAGGAAATCATTTAAGGTCATCATGTCTGCCCTTGGCATTCTCGGAATGCCCTGGCCTCAGAATGCAGCCTCTGTAGTCCATGGTAACCTGCGGAGAGGGGGCGGGGCTGAGGGAGGTTGGAACACTGCCCTCACTGAGGGAGTGGGTGTGGCCATCTCTGCTGTGACTGAACAAAGGGCAGGGGAGCAGGGGGCCCAGGGCATCGCCCTCAGAGCCCGGCAGACCCAGTGGAGTGTCACAAGCTTTTAGGCCCAGGCCAAAGGGCGCCTTCTTTGTCTGCACAGCTGCCCAAACTCTCACCTTTCCACTCAGGCCGCCCTCTTACTTGAAGTGTGTGTGGAACGTGTCCACGCAGTACACCGCGCTGCAAAGATAAGCATAGGTCTGGGCATCGTAGCTTCCTGCCAGGTGACCGAAGTTCGCAGGCAGATGGGTCCCTGGGACACACGCGGAGAGGCTCCTGCCCGGGTCACAGGCCGCCCACTGCCCCTGCCCCAGATCGGGGGCTGCAAAGCAGCCCTGTCTGAGTCCCCTGCCTCTAGAGGGAGTATTGGACCAACACTTGTAGAAAACGGGGTCCTTGCGGGCCACTCATTGGAGGGACACAAGTAAATCTTTGCCGACTCTCTGCTGAAACTTACGAGCGTTCACACCTAAGCCTCTTAAAAGGGCAGCTCTTTAGCTAAACATGAGCTCATGATCTAAATTTACACAATAATGAAGAAAGCAGCTACAAGGGGAGACAATCAGCCAAAACCATCAATACCAGAATTAGATTCCCAAGGCCATCCATCAGATGTAGGAATAATCGGGTGCAAGGCAGAAAATATACATAAAACTGAAACTGAAACAAGGCACAAGGATGATTTCAAAGACTGGTAGGATCTCTAAAACATTTTTCAAGGACATGTCATTGATAAAGCTAAATACTCCAAGGTTGTGTAATACAACAGATGAATCATTGAGAAGAGTGAAATTATGCTGTTTTGAAAACTATGGCAGGTCAGATTTTCTGCCTAATTATATAAGAAGATTTCTCTAAAAAATACACATTATTTCAAAGACTTATTGGCTGTGAAATAAGTTAAGGGTATTTCAAATGGCTTGTCTGCAAAGAAAGGTGAGATGTAGGGAATCACAGAAAGTCGAGGGGAAAATAGGTCAATATATACATTGCTGTATGGTGAACTAAGCCTTAGGCCAGCAACAATGGAGAGGACCTGACCCTTAGACACGTACAAGTAAGCTGGAATCTTCAAAAGTTCAAATCTTTATAAGTAAAAAGATTTATTAAAATGAATAACCAAGTGTTTTAATTGACATCAGAAGATGAAAACAATAAACCCTGAGAACATAGAGAAAAGATAAATAAAGATATGAGCAGAACTTAATACAACAGAAAACGTATAAAATTCAGGTGATTTAGTAAGTCCAAAGAATCTTCTTTGAAAAGATTTAAAACACACTCTTTGATTAAGGAAAACCAAAACTTAAGTAAAGAATATACAGAAAGAGTCAGGACAATGTTAGAGCAGAGAATATATGAAATGCCAGTAAATTTGAACATTTCTGTCAAGTGGACCATTTCCTAGCTCCTAAAGTTTACCAACACTGACACAAGAGGAAATCATTTAAGGTCATCATGTCTGCCCTTGGCATTCTTGGAACGCCCTGGCCTCAGAATGCAGCCTCTGTAGTCCATGGTAACCTGCGGAGAGGGGGCGGGGCTGAGGGAGGTGGGAACACTGCCCTCACTGAAGGAGTGGGTGTGGCCATCTCTGCTGTGACTGAACAAAGGGCAGGGGAGCAGGGGGCCCAGGGCAGGGCCCTCAGAGCCCGGCAGGCCCAGTGGAGTGTCACAAGATTTTAGGCCCAGGCCAAAGTGCGCCTTCTTTGTTGCACAGCTGCCCAAACTCTCACCTTTCCACTCAGGCCGCCCTCTTACTTGAAGTGTGTGTGGAATGTGTCCGCGCAGTACACCACGCTGCACAGCTAAGCATAGGTCTGGGCATCGTAGCTTCCTGCCAGGTGACCGAAGTTTGCAGGCAGATGGGTCCCTGGGACACACGCGGAGAGGCTCCTGCCCGGGTCACAGGCCGCCCACTGCCCCTGCCCCAGATCGGGGGCCGCAAAGCAGCCCTGTCTGAGTCCCCTGCCTCTAGAGGGAGTATTGGACCAACACTTGTAGAAAACGGGGTCCTTGCGGGCCACTCATTGGAGGGACACAAATAAATCTTTTCAGACTCTCTGCTGAAACTTACGAGCGTTCACACCTAAGCCTCTTTCAAGGTCAGCTGTTTAGCTAAACATGAGCTCATGATCTAAATTTACACAGTAATGAAGAAAGCAGCTACAAGGGGAGACAATCAGCCAAAACCATCAATACCAGAATTAGATTCCCAAGGCCATCCATCAGATGTAGGAATAATCGGGTGCAAGGCAGAAAATATACATAAAACTGGAACTGAAACAAGGCACAAGGATGTTTTCAAAGACTGGTAGGATCTCTAAAACATTTTTCAAGGACATGTCATTGATAAAGCTAAATACTCCAAGGTTGTGTAATACAACAGATTAATCATTGAGAAGAGTGAAATTATGCTGTTTTGAAAACTATGGCAGGTCAGATTTTCTGCCTAATTATATAAGAAGATTTCTCTAAAAAATACACATTATTTCAAAGACTTATTGGCTGTGAAATAAGTTAAGGGTATTTCAAATGGCTTGTCTGCAAAGAAAGGTGAGATGTAGGGAATCACAGAAAGTCGAGGGGAAAATAGGTCAATATATACATTGCTGTATGGTGAACTAAGCCTTAGGCCAGCAACAATGGAGAGGACCTGACCCTTAGACACGTACAAGTAAGCTGGAATCTTCAAAAGTTCAAATCTTTATAAGTAAAAAGATTTATTAAAATCAATAACCAAGTGTTTTAATTGACATCAGAAGATGAAAACAATAAACCCTGAGAACATAGAGAAAAGATAAATAAAGATATGAGCAGAACTTAATACAACAGAAAACGTATAAAATTGAGGTGATTTAGTAAGTCCAAAGAATCTTCTTTGAAAAGAATTAAAAGACACACTTTGATTAAGGAAAACCAAAACATAAGTAAAGAATATACAGAAAGAGTCAGGACAATGTTAGAGCAGAGAATATATGAAATGCCAGTAAATTTGAACATTTCAGGAAAGTGGACCATTTCCTAGCTCCTAAAGTTTACCAACACTGACACAAGAGGAAATCATTTAAGGTCATCATGTCTGCCCTTGGCATTCTCGGAACGCCCTGGCCTCAGAATGCAGCCTCTGTAGTCCATGGTAACCTGTGGAGAGGGGGCGGGGCTGAGGGAGGTTGGAACACAGCCCTCACTGAGGGAGTTTGTGTGGCCATCTCTGCTGTGACTGAACAAAGGGCAGGGGAGCAGGGGGCCCAGGGCAGGGCCCTCAGAGCCCGGCAGGCCCAGTGGAGTGTCACAAGCTTTTAGGCCCAGGCCAAAGGGCGCCTTCTTTGTCTGCACAGCTGCCCAAACTCTCACCTTTCCACTCAGGCCGCCCTCTTACTTGAAGTGTGTGTGGAACGTGTCCGCACAGTACACCACACTGCACAGCTAAGCATAGGTCTGGGCATCGTAGCTTCCTGCCAGGTGACCGAAGTTTGCAGGCAGATGGGTCCCTGGGACACACGCGGAGAGACTCCTGCCCGGGTCACAGGCCTCCCACTGCCCCTGCCCCAGATTGGGGGCCGCAAAGCAGCCCTGTCTGAGTACCCTGCATCTAGAGGGAGTATTGGACCAATACTGGTAAAAAACGGGGTCCTGGCGGGCCACTCATTATAGGGACACAAATAAATCTTTGCCGACTTTCTGCTGAAACTTACGAGCGTTCACACCTAAGCCTCTTACGAGGTCAGCTCTTTAGCTAAACATGAGCTCATGATCTAAATTTACACAGTAATGAAGAAAGCAGCTACAAGGGGAGACAATCAGCCAAAACCATCAATACCAGAATTAGATTCCCAAGGCCATCCGTCAGATGTAGGAATAATCGGGTGCAAGGCCGGAAATATACATAAACCTGGAACTGAAACAAGGCACAAGGATGATTTCAAAGACTGGTAGGATCTCTAAAACATTTTTCAAGGACATGTCATTGATAAAGCTAAATACTCCAAGGTTGTGTAATACCACAGATTAATCATTGAGAAGAATGAAATTATGCTGTTTTGAAAACTATGGCAGGTCAGATTTTCTGCCTACTTATATAAGAAGATTTCTCTAAAAAATACACATTATTTCAAAGACTTATTGGCTGTGAAATAAGTTAAGGGTATTTCAAATGGCTTGTCTGCAAAGAAAGGTGAGATGTAGGGAATCACAGAAAGTCGAGGGGAAAATATGTCAATATATACATTGCTGTATGGTGAACTAAGCCTTAGGCCAGCAACAATGGAGAGGACCTGACCCTTAGACACGTACAAGTAAGCTGGAATCTTCAAAAGTTCAAATCTTTATAAGTAAAAAGATTTATTAAAATCAATAACCAAGTGTTTTAATTGACATCAGAAGATGAAAACAATAAACCCTGAGAACATAGAGAAAAGATAAATAAAGATATGAGCAGAACTTTATACAACAGAAAACGTATAAAATTGAGGTGATTTAGTAAGTCCAAAGAATCTTCTTTGAAAAGATTTAAAAGAAACACTTTGATTAAGGAAAACCAAAACATAAGTAAAGAATATACAGAAAGAGTCAGGACAATGTTAGAGCAGAGAATATATGAAATGCCAGTAAATTTGAACATTTCTGTCAAGTGGACCATTTCCTAGCTCCTAAAGTTTACCAACACTGACACAAGAGGAAATCATTTAAGGTCATCATGTCTGCCCTTGGCATTCTTGGAACGCCCTGGCCTCAGAATGCAGCCTCTGTAGTCCATGGTAACCTGCGGAGAGGGGGCGGGGCTGAGGGAGGTGGGAACACTGCCCTCACTGAGGGAGTGGGTGTGGCCATCTCTGCTGTGACTGAACAAAGGGCAGGGGAGCAAGCGGCCCAGGGCAGGGCCCTCAGAGCCCGGCAGGTCCAGTGGGGTGTCACAAGCATTTAGGCCCAGGCCAATGTGCGCCTTCTTTGTTGCACAGCTGCCCAAACTCTCACCTTTCCACTCAGGCCGCCCTCTTACTTGAAGTGTGTGTGGAATGTGTCCACGCAGTACACCGCGCTGCACAGCTAAGCATACTTCTGGGCATCGTAGCTTCCTGCCAGGTGACCGAGGTACGCAGGCAGATGGGTACCTAGGACACACGCGGAGAGGCTCTAGCCCTGGTCACAGGCCGCCCACTGCCCCTGCCCCAGATCGGGGGCTGCAAAGCGGCCCTGTCTGAGTCCCCTGCCTCTAGAGGGAGTATTGGACCAACACTTGTAGAAAACGGGGTCCTTGCGGGCCACTCATTGCAGGGACACAAATAAATCTTTGCCGACTTTCTGCTGAAACTTACGAGCGTTCACACCTAAGCCTCTTACAAGGTCAGCTGTTTAGCTAAACATGAGCTCATGATCTAAATTTACACAATAATGAAGAAAGCAGCTACAAGGGGAGACAATCAGCCAAAACCATCAATACCAGAATTAGATTCCCAAGGCCATCCATCAGATGTAGGAATAATCGGGTGCAAGGCAAAAAATATACATAAAACTGGAACTGAAACAAGGCACAAGGATGTTTTCAAAGACTGGTAGGATCTCTAAAACATTTTTCAAGGACATGTCATTGATAAAGCTAAATACTCCAAGGTTGTGTAATACAACAGATTAATCATTGAGAAGAGTGAAATTATGCTGTTTTGAAAACTATGGCAGGTCAGATTTTCTGCCTAATTATATAAGAAGATTTCTCTAAAAAATACACATTATTTCAAAGACTTATTGGCTGTGAAATAAGTTAAGGGTATTTCAAATGGCTTGTCTGCACAGAAAGGTGAGATGTAGGGAATCACAGAAAGTCGAGGGGAAAATAGGTCAATATATACATTGCTGTATGGTGAACTAAGCCTTAGGCCAGCAACAATGGAGAGGACCTGACCCTTAGACACGTACAAGTAAGCTGGAATCTTCAAAAGTTCAAATCTTTATAAGTAAAAAGATTTATTAAAATCAATAACCAAGTGTTTTAATTGACATCAGAAGATGAAAACAATAAACCCTGAGAACATAGAGAAAAGATAAATAAAGATATGAGCAGAACTTAATACAACAGAAAACGTATAAAATTCAGGTGATTTAGTAAGTCCAAAGAATCTTCTTTGAAAAGATTTAAAAGACACACTTTGATTAAGGAAAACCAAAACATAAGTAAAGAATATACAGAAAGAGTCAGGACAATGTTAGAGCAGAGAATATATGAAATGCCAGTAAATTTGAACATTTCTGTCAAGTGGACCATTTCCTAGCTCCTAAAGTTTACCAACACTGACACAAGAGGAAATCATTTAAGGTCATCATGTCTGCCCTTGGCATTCTCGGAACACCCTGGCCTCAGAATGCAGCCTCTGAAGTCCATGGTAACCTGCGGAGAGGGAACGGGGCTGAGGGAGGTTGGAACACTGCCCTCACTGAGGGACTGGGTGTGGCCATCTCTGCTGTGACTGAACAAAGGGCAGGGGAGCAGGGGGCCCAGGGCAGGGCCCTCAGAGCCTGGCAGGCCCAGTGGAGTTTCACAAGCTTTTAGGCCCAGGCCAAAGGGCGCCTTCTTTGTCTGCACAGCTGCCCAAACTCTCACCTTTCCACTCAGGCCGCCCTCTTATTTGAAGTGTGTGTGGAACGTGTCCGCGCAGTACACCACGCTGCACAGCTAAGCATAGGTCTGGGCATCGTAGCTTCCTGCCAGGTGACCGAAGTTTGCAGGCAGATGGGTCCCTGGGACACACGCGGAGAGGCTCCTGCCCGGGTCACAGGCCGCCCACTGCCCCTGCCCCAGATCGGGGGCCGCAAAGCAGCCCTGTCTGAGTCCCCTGCCTCTAGAGGGAGTATTGGACCAACACTTGTAGAAAACGGGGTCCTTGCGGGCCACTCATTGGAGGGACACAAATAAATCTTTTCAGACTCTCTGCTGAAACTTACGAGCGTTCACACCTAAGCCTCTTTCAAGGTCAGCTGTTTAGCTAAACATGAGCTCATGATCTAAATTTACACAGTAATGAAGAAAGCAGCTACAAGGGGAGACAATCAGCCAAAACCATCAATACCAGAATTAGATTCCCAAGGCCATCCATCAGATGTAGGAATAATCGGGTGCAAGGCAGAAAATATACATAAAACTGGAACTGAAACAAGGCACAAGGATGTTTTCAAAGACTGGTAGGATCTCTAAAACATTTTTCAAGGACATGTCATTGATAAAGCTAAATACTCCAAGGTTGTGTAATACAACAGATTAATCATTGAGAAGAGTGAAATTATGCTGTTTTGAAAACTATGGCAGGTCAGATTTTCTGCCTAATTATATAAGAAGATTTCTCTAAAAAATACACATTATTTCAAAGACTTATTGGCTGTGAAATAAGTTAAGGGTATTTCAAATGGCTTGTCTGCAAAGAAAGGTGAGATGTAGGGAATCACAGAAAGTCGAGGGGAAAATAGGTCAATATATACATTGCTGTATGGTGAACTAAGCCTTAAGCCAGCAACAATGGAGAGGACCTGACCCTTAGACACGTACAAGTAAGCTGGAATCTTCAAAAGTTCAAATCTTTATAAGTAAAAAGATTTATTAAAATCAATAACCAAGTGTTTTAATTGACATCAGAAGATGAAAACAATAAACCCTGAGAACATAGAGAAAAGATAAATAAAGATATGAGCAGAACTTAATACAACAGAAAACGTATAAAATTGAGGTGATTTAGTAAGTCCAAAGAATCTTCTTTGAAAAGAATTAAAGGACACACTTTGATTAAGGAAAACCAAAACATAAGTAAAGAATATACAGAAAGAGTCAGGACAATGTTAGAGCAGAGAATATATGAAATGCCAGTAAATTTGAACATTTCAGGAAAGTGGACCATTTCCTAGCTCCTAAAGTTTACCAACACTGACACAAGAGGAAATCATTTAAGGTCATCATGTCTGCCCTTGGCATTCTCGGAACGCCCTGGCCTCAGAATGCAGCCTCTGTAGTCCATGGTAACCTGTGGAGAGGGGGCGGGGCTGAGGGAGGTTGGAACACAGCCCTCACTGAGGGAGTTTGTGTGGCCATCTCTGCTGTGACTGAACAAAGGGCAGGGGAGCAGGGGGCCCAGGGCAGGGCCCTCAGAGCCCGGCAGGCCCAGTGGAGTGTCACAAGCTTTTAGGCCCAGGCCAAAGGGCGCCTTCTTTGTCTGCACAGCTGCCCAAACTCTCACCTTTCCACTCAGGCCGCCCTCTTACTTGAAGTGTGTGTGGAACGTGTCCGCACAGTACACCACACTGCACAGCTAAGCATAGGTCTGGGCATCGTAGCTTCCTGCCAGGTGACCGAAGTTTGCAGGCAGATGGGTCCCTGGGACACACGCGGAGAGGCTCCTGCCCGGGTCACAGGCCTCCCACTGCCCCTGCCCCAGATTGGGGGCCGCAAAGCAGCCCTGTCTGAGTACCCTGCATCTAGAGGGAGTATTGGACCAATTCTGGTAAAAAACGGGGTCCTGGCGGGCCACTCATTATAGGGACACAAATAAATCTTTGCCGACTTTCTGCTGAAACTTACGAGCGTTCACACCTAAGCCTCTTACGAGGTCAGCTCTTTAGCTAAACATGAGCTCATGATCTAAATTTACACAATAATGAAGAAAGCAGCTACAAGGGGAGACAATCAGCCAAAACCATCAATACCAGAATTAGATTCCCAAGGCCATCCGTCAGATGTAGGAATAATCGGGTGCAAGGCCGGAAATATACATAAACCTGGAACTGAAACAAGGCACAAGGATGATTTCAAAGACTGGTAGGATCTCTAAAACATTTTTCAAGGACATGTCATTGATAAAGCTAAATACTCCAAGGTTGTGTAATACAACAGATTAATCATTGAGAAGAATGAAATTATGCTGTTTTGAAAACTATGGCAGGTCAGATTTTCTGCCTACTTATATAAGAAGATTTCTCTAAAAAATACACATTATTTCAAAGACTTATTGGCTGTGAAATAAGTTAAGGGTATTTCAAATGGCTTGTCTGCAAAGAAAGGTGAGATGTAGGGAATCACAGAAAGTCGAGGGGAAAATATGTCAATATATACATTGCTGTATGGTGAACTAAGCCTTAGGCCAGCAACAATGGAGAGGACCTGACCCTTAGACACGTACAAGTAAGCTGGAATCTTCAAAAGTTCAAATCTTTATAAGTAAAAAGATTTATTAAAATCAATAACCAAGTGTTTTAATTGACATCAGAAGATGAAAACAATAAACCCTGAGAACATAGAGAAAAGATAAATAAAGATATGAGCAGAACTTTATACAACAGAAAACGTATAAAATTGAGGTGATTTAGTAAGTCCAAAGAATCTTCTTTGAAAAGATTTAAAAGAAACACTTTGATTAAGGAAAACCAAAACATAAGTAAAGAATATACAGAAAGAGTCAGGACAATGTTAGAGCAGAGAATATATGAAATGCCAGTAAATTTGAACATTTCTGTCAAGTGGACCATTTCCTAGCTCCTAAAGTTTACCAACACTGACACAAGAGGAAATCATTTAAGGTCATCATGTCTGCCCTTGGCATTCTTGGAACGCCCTGGCCTCAGAATGCAGCCTCTGTAGTCCATGGTAACCTGCGGAGAGGGGGCGGGGCTGAGGGAGGTGGGAACACTGCCCTCACTGAGGGAGTGGGTGTGGCCATCTCTGCTGTGACTGAACAAAGGGCAGGGGAGCAAGCGGCCCAGGGCAGGGCCCTCAGAGCCCGGCAGGTCCAGTGGGGTGTCACAAGCATTTAGGCCCAGGCCAATGTGCGCCTTCTTTGTTGCACAGCTGCCCAAACTCTCACCTTTCCACTCAGGCCGCCCTCTTACTTGAAGTGTGTGTGGAATGTGTCCACGCAGTACACCGCGCTGCACAGCTAAGCATACTTCTGGGCATCGTAGCTTCCTGCCAGGTGACCGAGGTACGCAGGCAGATGGGTACCTAGGACACACGCGGAGAGGCTCTAGCCCTGGTCACAGGCCGCCCACTGCCCCTGCCCCAGATCGGGGGCTGCAAAGCGGCCCTGTCTGAGTCCCCTGCCTCTAGAGGGAGTATTGGACCAACACTTGTAGAAAACGGGGTCCTTGCGGGCCACTCATTGCAGGGACACAAATAAATCTTTGCCGACTTTCTGCTGAAACTTACGAGCGTTCACACCTAAGCCTCTTACAAGGTCAGCTGTTTAGCTAAACATGAGCTCATGATCTAAATTTACACAATAATGAAGAAAGCAGCTACAAGGGGAGACAATCAGCCAAAACCATCAATACCAGAATTAGATTCCCAAGGCCATCCATCAGATGTAGGAATAATCGGGTGCAAGGCAAAAAATATACATAAAACTGGAACTGAAACAAGGCACAAGGATGTTTTCAAAGACTGGTAGGATCTCTAAAACATTTTTCAAGGACATGTCTTGATAAAGCTAAATACTCCAAGGTTGTGTAATACAACAGATTAATCATTGAGAAGAGTGAAATTATGCTGTTTTGAAAACTATGGCAGGTCAGATTTTCTGCCTAATTATATAAGAAGATTTCTCTAAAAATACACATTATTTCAAAGACTTATTGGCTGTGAAATAAGTTAAGGGTATTTCAATGGCTTGTCTGCAAAGAAAGGTGAGATGTAGGGAATCACAGAAAGTCGAGGGGAAAATAGGTCAATATATACATTGCTGTATGGTGAACTAAGCCTTAGGCCAGCAACAATGGAGAGGACCTGACCCTTAGACACGTACAAGTAAGCTGGAATCTTCAAAAGTTCAAATCTTTATAAGTAAAAAGATTTATTAAAATGAATAACCAAGTGTTTTAATTGACATCAGAAGATGAAAACAATAAACCCTGAGAACATAGAGAAAAGATAAATAAAGATATGAGCAGAACTTAATACAACAGAAAACGTATAAAATTGAGGTGATTTAGTAAGTCCAAAGAATCTTCTTTGAAAAGATTTAAAAGACACACTTTGATTAAGGAAAACCAAAACATAAGTAAAGAATATACAGAAAGAGTCAGGACAATGTTAGAGCAGAGAATATATGAAATGCCAGTAAATTTGAACATTTCTGTCAACTGGACCATTTCCTAGCTCCTAAAGTTTACCAACACTGACACAAGAGGAAATCATTTAAGGTCATCATGTCTGCCCTTGGCATTCTCGGAACGCCCTGGCCTCAGAATGCAGCCTCTGTAGTCCATGGTAAACTGCGGAGAGGGGGCGGGGCTGAGGGAGGTTGGAACACTGCCCTCACTGAGGGAGTGGGTGTGGCCATCTCTGCTGTGACTGAACAAAGGGCAGGGGAGCAGGGGGCCCAGGGCAGGGCCCTCAGAGCCCGGCAGGCCCAGTGGAGTGTCACAAGCTTTTAGGCCCAGGCCAAAGGGCGCCATCTTTGTCTGCACAGCTGCCCAAACTCTCACCTTTCCACTCAGGCCTCCCTCTTACTTGAAGTGTGTGTGGAAAGTGTCCATGCAGTACACCACGCTGCACAGCTAAGCATAGGTCTGGGCATCGTAGCTTCCTGCCAGGTGACCGAAGTTCGCAGGCAGATGGGTCCCTGGGACACACGCGGAGAGGCTCCTGCCCGGGTCACAGGCCGCCCACTGCCCCTGCCCCAGATCGGGGGCTGCAAAGCAGCCCTGTCTGAGTCCCCTGCCTCTAGAGGGAGTATTGGACCAACACTTGTAGAAAACGGGGTCCTTGCGGGCCACTCATTGGAGGGACACAAATAAATCTTTGCCGACTCTCTGCTGAAACTTACGAGTGTTCACACCTAAGCCTCTTACAAGGGCAGCTCTTTGGCTAAACATGAGCTCATGATCTAAATTTACACAATAATGAAGAAAGCAGCTACAAGGGGAGACCATCAGCCAAAACCATCAATACCAGAATTAGATTCCCAAGGCCATCCATCAGATGTAGGAATAATCGGGTGCAAGGCAGCAAATATACATAAAACTGAAACTGAAACAAGGCACAAGGATGATTTCAAAGACTGGTAGGATCTCTAAAACATTTTTCAAGGACATGTCATTGATAAAGCTAAATACTCCAAGGTTGTGTAATACAACAGATTAATCATTGAGAAGAGTGAAATTATGCTGTTTTGAAAACTATGGCAGGTCAGATTTTCTGCCTAATTCTATAAGAAGATTTCTCTAAAAAATACACATTATTTCAAAGACTTATTGGCTGTGAAATAAGTTAAGGGTATTTCAAATGGCTTGTCTGCAAAGAAAGGTGAGATGTAGGGAATCACAGAAAGTCGAGGGGAAAATAGGTCAATATATACATTGCTGTATGGTGAACTAAGCCTTAGGCCAGCAACAATGGAGAGGACCTGACCCTTAGACACGTACAAGTAAGCTGGAATCTTCAAAAGTTCAAATCTTTATAAGTTAAAAGATTTATTAAAATGAATAACCAAGTGTTTTAATTGACATCAGAAGATGAAAACAATAAACCCTGAGAACATAGAGAAAAGATAAATAAAGATATGAGCAGAACTTAATACAACAGAAAACGTATAAAATTGAGGTGATTTAGTAAGTCCAAAGAATCTTCTTTGAAAAGATTTAAAAGACACACTTTGATTAAGGAAAACCAAAACATAAGTAAAGAATATACAGAAAGAGTCAGGACAATGTTAGAGCAGAGAATATATGAAATGCCAGTAAATTTGAACATTTCTGTCAAGTGGACCATTTCCTAGCTCCTAAAGTTTACCAACACTGACACAAGAGGAAATCATTTAAGGTCATCATGTCTGCCCTTGGCATACTCGGAACACCCTGGCCTCAGAATGCAGCCTCTGAAGTCCTTGGTAACCTGCGGAGAGGGGGCGGGGCTGAGGGAGGTTGGAACACTGCCCTCACTGAGGGACTGGGTGTGGCCATCTCTGCTGTGACTGAACAAAGGGCAGGGGAGCAGGGGGCCCAGGGCAGGGCCCTCAGAGCCTGGCAGGCCCTGTGGAGTCTCACAAGCTTTTAGGCCCAGGCCATAGGGCGCCTTCTTTGTCTGCATAGCTGCCCAAACTCTCACCTTTCCACTCAGGCCGCCCTCTTATTTGAAGTGTGTGTGGAACGTGTCCGCGCAGTACACCACGCTGCACAGCTAAGCATAGGTCTGGGCATCGTAGCTTCCTGCCAGGTGACCGAAGTTTGCAGGCAGATGGGTCCCTGGGACACACGCGGAGAGGCTCCTGCCCGGGTCACAGGCCGCCCACTGCCCCTGCCCTAGATCGGGGGCCGCAAAGCAGCCCTGTCTGAGTCCCCTGCCTCTAGAGGGAGTATTGGACCAACACTTGTAGAAAACGGGGTCCTTGCGGGCCACTCATTGGAGGGACACAAATAAATCTTTGCCGACTCTCTGCTGAAACTTACGAGCGTTCACACCTAAGCCTCTTTCAAGGTCACCTGTTTAGCTAAACATGAGCTCATGATCTAAATTTACACAGTAATGAGAAAGCAGCTACAAGCGGAGACAATCAGCCAAAACCATCAATAACAGAATTAGATTCCCAAGGCCATCCATCAGATGTAGGAATAATCGGGTGCAAGGCAGAAAATATACATAAAACTGGAACTGAAACAAGGCACAAGGATGTTTTCAAAGACTGGTAGGATCTCTAAAACATTTTTCAAGGACATGTCATTGATAAAGCTAAATACTCCAAGGTTGTGTAATACAACAGATTAATCATTGAGAAGAGTGAAATTATGCTGTTTTGAAAACTATGGCAGGTCAGATTTTCTGCCTAATTATATAAGAAGATTTCTCTAAAAAATACACATTATTTCAAAGAGTTATTGGCTGTGAAATAAGTTAAGGGTATTTCAAATGGCTTGTCTGCAAAGAAAGGTGAGATGTAGGGAATCACAGAAAGTCGAGGGGAAAATAGGTCAATATATACATTGCTGTATGGTGAACTAAGCCTTAGGCCAGCAACAATGGAGAGGACCTGACCCTTAGACACGTACAAGTAAGCTGGAATCTTCAAAAGTTCAAATCGTTATAAGTAAAAAGATTTATTAAAATGAATAACCAAGTGTTTTAATTGACATCAGAAGATGAAAACAATAAACCCTGAGAACATAGAGAAAACATAAATAAAGATATGAGCAGAACTTAATACAACAGAAAACGTATAAAATTCAGGTGATTTAGTAAGTCCAAAGAATCTTCTTTGAAAAGATTTAAAAGACACACTTTGATTAAGGAAAACCAAAACATAAGTAAAGAATATACAGAAAGAGTCAGGACAATGTTAGAGCAGAGAATATATGAAATGCCAGTAAATTTGAACATTTCTGTAAAGTGGACCATTTCCTAGCTCCTAAAGTTTACCAACACTGACACAAGAGGAAATCATTTAAGGTCATCATGTCTGCCCTTGGCATTCTTGGAACGCCCTGGCCTCAGAATGCAGCCTCTGTAGTCCATGGTAACCTGCGGAGAGGGGGCGGGGCTGAGGGAGGTTGGAACACTGCCCTCACTGAGGGAGTGGGTGTGGCCATCTCTGCTGTGACTGAACAAAGGGCAGGGGAGCAAGCGGCCCAGGGCAGGGCCCTCAGAGCCCGGCAGGTCCAGTGGGGTGTCACAAGCATTTAGGCCCAGGCCAATGTGCGCCTTCTTTGTTGCACAGCTGCCCAAACTCTCACCTTTCCACTCAGGCCGCTCTCTTATTTGAAGTGTGTGTGGAATGTGTCCACGCAGTACACCGCGCTGCACAGCTAAGCATACTTCTGGGCATCGTAGCTTCCTGCCAGGTGACCGAGGTTCGCAGGCAGATGGGTACCTAGGACACACGCGGAGAGGCTCTAGCCCTGGTCACAGGCCGCCCACTGCCCCTGCCCCAGATCGGGGGCCGCAAAGCGGCCCTGTCTGAGTCCCCTGCCTCTAGAGGGTGTATTGGACCAACACTTGTAGAAAACGGGGTCCTTGCGGGCCACTCATTGCAGGGACACAAATAAATTTTTGCCGACTTTCTGCTGAAACTTACGAGCGTTCACACCTAAGCCTCTTACAAGGTCAGCTGTTTAGCTAAACATGAGCTCATGATCTAAATTTACACAATAATGAAGAAAGCAGCTACAAGTGGAGACAATCAGCCAAAACCATCAATACCAGAATTAGATTCCCAAGGTCATCCATCAGATGTAGGAATAATCGGGTGCAAGGCAGAAAATATACATAAAACTGGAACTGAAACAAGGCACAAGGATGTTTTCAAAGACTGGTAGGATCTCTAAAACATTTTTCAAGGACATGTCATTGATAAAGCTAAATACTCCAAGATTGTGTAATACAACAGATTAATCATTGAGAAGAGTGAAATTATGCTGTTTTGAAAACTATGGCAGGTCAGATTTTCTGCCTAATTATATAAGAAGATTTCTCTAAAAAATACACATTATTTCAAAGACTTATTGGCTGTGAAATAAGTTAAGGGTATTTCAAATGGCTTGTCTGCAAAGAAAGGTGAGATGTAGGGAATCACAGAAAGTCGAGGGGAAAATAGGTCAATATATACATTGCTGTATGGTGAACTAAGCCTTAGGCCAGCAACAATGGAGAGGACCTGACCCTTAGACACGTACAAGTAAGCTGGAATCTTCAAAAGTTCAAATCTTTATAAGTACAAAGATTTATTAAAATGAATAACCAAGTGTTTTAATTGACATCAGAAGATGAAAACAATAAACCCTGAGAACATAGAGAAAAGATAAATAAAGATATGAGCAGAACTTAATACAACAGAAAACGTATAAAATTCAGGTGATTTAGTAAGTCCAAAGAATCTTCTTTGAAAAGATTTAAAAGACACACTTTGATTAAGGAAAACCAAAACATAAGTAAAGAATATACAGAAAGAGTCAGGACAATGTTAGAGCAGAGAATATATGAAATGCCAGTAAATTTGAACATTTCTGTCAAGTGGACCATTTCCTAGCTCCTAAAGTTTACCAACACTGACACAAGAGGAAATCATTTAAGGTCATCATGTCTGCCCTTGGCATTCTTGGAACGCCCTGGCCTCAGAATGCAGCCTCTGTAGTCCATGGTAACCTGCGGAGAGGGGGCGGGGCTGAGGGAGGTGGGAACACTGCCCTCACTGAAGGAGTGGGTGTGGCCATCTCTGCTGTGACTGAACAAAGGGCAGGGGAGCAGGGGGCCCAGGGCAGGGCCCTCAGAGCACGGCAGGCCCAGTGGAGTGTCACAAGATTTTAGGCCCAGGCCAAAGTGCGCCTTCTTTGTTGCACAGCTGCCCAAACTCTCACCTTTCCACTCAGGCCGCCCTCTTACTTGAAGTGTGTGTGGAATGTGTCCACGCAGTACACCGCGCTGCACAGCTAAGCATAGGTCTGGGCATCATAGCTTCCTGCCAGGTGACCGAGGTTCGCAGGCAGATGGGTACCTGGGACACACGCGGAGAGGCCTTAGCCCTGGTCACAGGTCGCCCACGGCCCCTGCCCCAGATCGGGGGCCGCAAAGCGGCCCTGTCTGAGTCCCCTGCCTCTAGAGGGAGTATTGGACCAACACTTGTAGAAAACGGGGTCCTTGCGGGCCACTCATTGGAGGGACACAAATAAATCTTTGCCGACTTTCTGCTGAAACTTACGAGCGTTCACACCTAAGCCTCTTACAAGGTCAGCTGTTTAGCTAAACATGAGCTCATGATCTAAATTTACACAATAATGAAGAAAGCAGCTACAAGGGGAGACAATCAGCCAAAACCATCAATACCAGAATTAGATTCCCAAGGCCATCCATCAGATGTAGGAATAATCGGGTGCAAGGCAGAAAATATACATAAAACTGGAACTGAAACAAGGCACAAGGATGTTTTCAAAGACTGGTAGGATCTCTAAAACATTTTTCAAGGACATGTCATTGATAAAGCTAAATACTCCAAGGTTGTGTAATACAACAGATTAATCATTGAGAAGAGTGAAATTATGCTGTTTTGAAAACTATGGCAGGTCAGATTTTCTGCCTAATTCTATAAGAAGATTTCTCTAAAAAATACACATTATTTCAAAGACTTATTGGCTGTGAAATAAGTTAAGGGTATTTCAAATGGCTTGTCTGCAAAGAAAGGTGAGATGTAGGGAATCACAGAAAGTCGAGGGGAAAATAGGTCAATATATACATTGCTGTATGGTGAACTAAGCCTTAAGCCAGCAACAATGGAGAGGACCTGACCCTTAGACACGTACAAGTAAGCTGGAATCTTCAAAAGTTCAAATCTTTATAAGTACAAAGATTTATTAAAATGAATAACCAAGTGTTTTAATTGACATCAGAAGATGAAAACAATAAACCCTGAGAACATAGAGAAAAGATAAATAAAGATATGAGCAGAACTTAATACAACAGAAAACGTATAAAATTCAGGTGATTTAGTAAGTCCAAAGAATCTTCTTTGAAAAGATTTAAAAGACACACTTTGATTAAGGAAAACCAAAACATAAGTAAAGAATATACAGAAAGAGTCAGGACAATGTTAGAGCAGAGAATATATGAAATGCCAGTAAATTTGAACATTTCTGTCAAGTGGACCATTTCCTAGCTCCTAAAGTTTACCAACACTGACACAAGAGGAAATCATTTAAGGTCATCATGTCTGCCCTTCGCATTCTCGGAACACCCTGGCCTCAGAATGCAGCCTCTGAAGTCCATGGTAACCTGCGGAGAGGGGGCGGGGCTGAGGGAGGTTGGAACACTGCCCTCACTGAGGGACTGGGTGTGGCCATCTCTGCTGTGACTGAACAAAGGGCAGGGGAGCAGGGGGCCCAGGGCAGGGCCCTCAGAGCCTGGCAGGCCCAGTGGAGTCTCACAAGATTTTAGGCCCAGGCCAAAGGGCGCCTTCTTTGTCTGCATAGCTGCCCAAACTCTCACCTTTCCACTCAGGCCGCCCTCTTATTTGAAGTGTGTGTGGAACGTGTCCGTGCAGTACACCACGCTGCACAGCTAAGCATAGGTCTGGGCATCGTAGCTTCCTGCCAGGTGACCGAAGTTTGCAGGCAGATGGGTCCCTGGGACACACGCGGAGAGGCTCCTGCCCGGGTCACAGGCCGCCCACTGCCCCTGCCCCAGATCGGGGGCCGCAAAGCAGCCCTGTCTGAGTCCCCTGCCTCTAGAGGGAGTATTGGACCAACACTTGTAGAAAACGGGGTCCTTGCGGGCCACTCATTGGAGGGACACAAATAAATCTTTGCCGACTCTCTGCTGAAACTTACGAGCGTTCACACCTAAGCCTCTTTCAAGGTCAGCTGTTTAGCTAAACATGAGCTCATGATCTAAATTTACACAGTAATGAAGAAAGCAGCTAGAAGCGGAGACAATCAGCCAAAACCATCAATACCAGAATTATATTCCCAAGGCCATCCATCAGATGTAGGAATAATCGGGTGCAAGGCAGAAAATATACATAAAACTGGAACTGAAACAAGGCACAAGGATGTTTTCAAAGACTGGTAGCATCTCTAAAACATTTTTCAAGGACATGTCATTGATAAAGCTAAATACTCCAAGGTTGTGTAATACAACAGATTAATCATTGAGAAGAGTGAAATTATGCTGTTTTGAAAACTATGGCAGGTCAGATTTTCTGCCTAATTATATAAGAAGATTTCTCTAAAAAATACACATTATTTCAAAGCCTTATTGTCTGTGAAATAAGTTAAGGGTATTTCAAATGGCTTGTCTGCAAAGAAAGGTGAGATGTAGGGAATCACAGAAAGTCGAGGGGAAAATAGGTCAATATATACATTGCTGTATGGTGAACTAAGCCTTAGGCCAGCAACAATGGAGAGGACCTGACCCTTAGACACGTACAAGTAAGCTGGAATCTTCAAAAGTTCAAATCTTTATAAGTAAAAAGATTTATTAAAATCAATAACCAAGTGTTTTAATTGACATCAGAAGATGAAAACAATAAACCCTGAGAACATAGAGAAAAGATAAATAAAGATATGAGCAGAACTTAATACAACAGAAAACGTATAAAATTCAGGTGATTTAGTAAGTCCAAAGAATCTTCTTTGAAAAGATTTAAAAGACACACTTTGATTAAGGAAAACCAAAACATAAGTAAAGAATATACAGAAAGAGTCAGGACAATGTTAGAGCAGAGAATATATGAAATGCCAGTAAATTTGAACATTTCTGTCAAGTGGACCATTTCCTAGCTCCTAAAGTTTACCAACACTGACACAAGAGGAAATCATTTAAGGTCATCATGTCTGCCCTTGGCATTCTTGGAACGCCCTGGCCTCAGAATGCAGCCTCTGTAGTCCATGGTAACCTGCGGAGAGGGGGCGGGGCTGAGGGAGGTGGGAACACTGCCCTCACTGAGGGAGTGGGTGTGGCCATCTGTGCTGTGACTGAACAAATGGCAGGGGAACAGGGGGCCCAGGGCAGGGCCCTCAGAGCCCGGCAGGCCCAGTGGAGTGTCACAAGTTTTTAGGCCCAGGCCATAGGGCGCCTTCTTTGTCTGCACAGCTGCCCAAACTCTCACCTTTCCACTCAGGCCGCCCTCTTACTTGAAGTGTGTGTGCAACGTGTCCGCGCAGTACACCACGCTGCACAGCTAAGCATAGGTCTGGGCATCGTAGCTTCCTGCCAGGTGACCGAAGTTCGCAGGCAGATGAGTCCCTGGGACATACGCGGAGAGGCTCCTGCCCGGGTCACAGGCCGCCCAATGACCCTGCCCCAGATCGGGGGCCGCCAAGCAGCCCTGTCTGAGTCCCCTGCCTCTAGAGGGAGTATTGGACCAACACTTGTAGAAAACGGCGTCCTTGCGGGCCACTCATTGGAGGGACACAAATAAATCTTTGCCGACTCTCTGCTGAAACTTACGAGCGTTCACACCTAAGCCTCTTACAAGGTCAGCTGTTTAGCTAAACATAAGCTCATGATCTAAGTTTACAGAATAATGAAGAAAGCAGCTACAAGGGGAGACAATCAGCCAAAACCATCAATACCAGAATTAGATTCCCAAGGCCATCCATCAGATGTAGGAATAATCGGGTGCAAGGCAGAAAATATACATAAAACTGGAACTGAAACAAGGCACAAGGATGTTTTCAAAGACTGGTAGGTTCTCTAAAACATTTTTCAAGGACATGTCATTGATAAAGCTAAATACTCCAAGGTTGTGTAATACAACAGATTAATCATTGAGAAGAGTGAAATTATGCTGTTTTGAAAACTATGGCAGGTCAGATTTTCTGCCTAATTATAGAAGAAGATTTCTCTAAAAAATACACATTATTTCAAAGACTTATTGGCTGTGAAATATGTTAAGGGTATTTCAAATGGCTTGTCTGCAAAGAAAGGTGAGATGTAGGGAATCACAGAAAGTCGAGGGGAAAATAGGTCAATATATACATTGCTGTATGGTGAACTAAGCCTTAGGCCAGCAACAATGGAGAGGACCTGACCCTTAGACACGTACAAGTAAGCTGGCATCTTCAAAAGTTCAAATCTTTATAAGTAAAAAGATTTATTAAAATGAATAACCAAGTGTTTTAATTGACATCAGAAGATGAAAACAATAAACCCTGAGAACATAGAAAAAAGAAAAATAAAGATATGAGCAGAACTTAATACAACAGAAAACGTATAAAATTCAGGTGATTTAGTAAGTCCAAGGAATCTTCTTTGAAAAGATTTAAAAGACACACTTTGATTAAGGAAAACCAAAACATAAGTAAAGAATATACAGAAAGAGTCAGAACAATGTTAGAGCAGAGAATATATGAAATGCCAGTAAATTTGAACATTTCTGTAAATCGGACCATTTCCTAACTCCTAAAGTTTACCAACACTGACACAAGAGGAACTCATTTAAGGTCATCATGTCTGCCCTTGGCATTCTCGGAACGCCCTGGCCTCAGAATACAGCTTCTGTACTCCATGGTATCCTGCGGAGAGGGGGCGGGGCTGAGGGAGGTTGGAACACTGCCCTCACTGAGGGAGTGGGTGTGGCCATCTCTGCTGTGACTGAACAAAGGGCAGGGGAGCAGGGGGCCCAGGGCAGTGCCCTCAGAGCCCGGCAGGCCCAGTGGAGTGTCACAAGATTTTAGGCCCAGGCCAAAGGGCACCTTCTTTGTCTGCACAGCTGCCCAAACTCTCACCTTTCCACTCAGGCCGCCCTCTTACTTGAAGTGTGTGTGGAACGTGTCCATGCAGTATACCGCGCTGCACAGCTAAGCATAGTTCTGGGCATCGTAGCTTCCTGCCAGGTGACCGAAGTTCGCAGGCAGATGGGTCCCTGGGACACACGCGGAGAGGCTCCTGCCCGGGTCACAGGCCGCCCACTGCCCCTGACCCAGATCGGGGGCCTCAAAACAGCCCTGTCTGAGTCCCCTGCCTCTAGAGGGAGTATTGGACCAACACTTGTAGGAAACGGGGTCCTTGCGGGCCAATCATTGGAGGGACACAAATAAATCTTTGCCGACTCTCTGCTGAAACTTACGAGCGTTCACACCTAAGCCTCTTACAAGGTCAGCTGTTTAGCTAAACATGAGCTCATGATCTAAATTTACACAATATTGAAGAAAGCAGCTACAAGGGGAGACAATCAGCCAAAACCATCAATACCAGAATTAGATTCCCAAGGCCATCCATCAGATGTAGGAATAATCGGGTGCAAGGCAGAAAATATACATAAAACTGGAACTGAAACAAGGCACAAGGATGTTTTCAAAGACTGGTAGGATCTCTAAAACATTTTTCAAGGACATGTCATTGATAAAGCTAAATACTCCAAGGTTGTGTAATACAACAGATTAATCATTGAGAAGAGTGAAATTATGCTGTTTTGAAAACTATGGCAGGTCAGATTTTCTGCCTAATTATAGAAGAAGATTTCTCTAAAATATACACATTATTTCAAAGTATTATTGGCTGTGAAATAAGTTAAGGGTATTTCAAATGGCTTGTCTGCAAAGAAAGGTGAGATGTAGGGAATCACAGAAAGTCGAGGGGAAAATAGCTCAATATATACATTGCTGTATGGTGAACTAAGCCTTAGGCCAGCAACAATGGAGAGGACCTGACCCTTAGACACGTACAAGTAAGCTGGAATCTTCAAAAGTTCAAATCTTTATAAGTACAAAGGTTTATTATAATGAAAAACCAAGTGTTTTAATTGACATCAGAAGATGAAAACAATAAACCCTGAGAACATAGAGAAAAGATAAATAAAGATATGAGCACAATTTAATACAACAGAAAACGTATAAAATTCAGGTGATTTAGTAAGTCCAAAGAATTTTCTTTGAAAAGATTTAAAAGACACACTTTGATTAAGGAAAACCAAAACATAAGTAAAGAATATACAGAAAGAGTCAGGACAATGTTAGAGCAGAGAATATATGAAATGCCAGTAAATTTGAACATTTCTGTCAAGTGGACCATTTCCTAGCTCCTAAAGTTTACCAACACTGACACAAGAGGAAATCATTTAAGGTCATCATGTCTGCCCTTGGCATTCTTGGAACGCCCTGGCCTCAGAATGCAGCCTCTGTAGTCCATGGTAACCTGCGGAGAGGGGGCGGGGCTGAGGGACGTGGGAACACTGCCCTCACTGAGGGAGTGGGTGTGGCCACCTGTGCTGTGACTGAACAAATGGCACGGGAGCAGGGGGCCCAGGGCAGGGCCCTCAGAGCCCGGCAGGCCCAGTGGTGTGTCACAAGTTTTTAGGCCCAGGCCATAGGGCGCCTTCTTTGTCTGCACAGCTGCCCAAACTCTCACCTTTCCACTCAGGCCGCCCTCTTACTTGAAGTGTGTGTGCAACGTGTCCGCGCAGTACACCAAGCTGCACAGCTAAGCATAGGTCTGTGCATCGTAGCTTCCTGCCAGGTGACCGAAGTTCGCAGGCAGATGAGTCCCTGGGACACACGCGGAGAGGCTCCTGCCCGGGTCACAGGCCGCCCAATGACCCTGCCCCAGATCGGGGGCCGCAAAGAAGCCCTGTCTGAGTCCCCTGCCTCTAGAGGGAGTATTGGACAAACACTTGTAGAAAACGGCGTCCTTGCGGGCCACTCATTGGAGGGACACAAATAAATCTTTGCCGACTCTCTGCTGAAACTTACGAGCGTTCACACCTAAGCCTCTTACAAGGTCAGCTGTTTAGCTAAACATAAGCTCATGATCTAAGTTTACAGAATAATGAAGAAAGCAGCTACAAGGGGAGACAATCAGCCAAAACCATCAATACCACAATTAAATTCCCAAGGCCATCCATCAGATGTAGGAATAATCGGGTGCAAGGCAGAAAATATACATAAAACTGGAACTGAAACATGGCACAAGGATGTTTTCAAAGACTGGTAGGTTCTCTAAAACATTTTTCAAGGACATGTCATTGATAAAGCTAAATACTCCAAGGTTGTGTAATACAACAGATTAATCATTGAGAAGAGTGAAATTATGCTGTTTTGAAAACTATGGCAGGTCAGATTTTCTGCCTAATTATAGAAGAAGATTTCTCTAAAAAATACACATTATTTCAAAGACTTATTGGCTGTGAAATATGTTAAGGGTATTTCAAATGGCTTGTCTGCAAAGAAAGGTGAGATGTAGGGAATCACAGAAAGTCGAGGGGAAAATAGGTCAATATATACATTGCTGTATGTTGAACTAAGCCTTAGGCCAGCAACAATGGAGAGGACCTGACCCTTAGACACGTACAAGTAAGCTGGCATCTTCAAAAGTTCAAATCTTTATAAGTAAAAAGATTTATTAAAATGAATAACCAAGTGTTTTAATTGACATCAGAAGATGAAAACAATAAACCCTGAGAACATAGAAAAAAGAAAAATAAAGATATGAGCAGAACTTAATACAACAGAAAACGTATAAAATTCAGGTGATTTAGTAAGTCCAAGGAATCTTCTTTGAAAAGATTTAAAAGACACACTTTGATTAAGGAAAACCAAAACATAAGTAAAGAATATACAGAAAGAGTCAGGACAATGTTAGAGCAGAGAATATATGAAATGCCAGTAAATTTGAACATTTCTGTAAATCGGACCATTTCCTAACTCCTAAAGTTTACCAACACTGACACAAGAGGAACTCATTTAAGGTCATCATGTCTGCCCTTGGCATTCTCGGAACGCCCTGGCCTCAGAATACAGCTTCTGTACTCCATGGTATCCTGCGGAGAGGGGGCGGGGCTGAGGGAGGTTGGAACACTGCCCTCACTGAGGGAGTGGGTGTGGCCATCTCTGCTGTGACTGAACAAAGGGCAGGGGAGCAGGGGGCCCAGGGCAGTGCCCTCAGAGCCCGGCAGGCCCAGTGGAGTGTCACAAGATTTTAGGCCCAGGCCAAAGGGCACCTTCTTTGTCTGCACAGCTGCCCAAACTCTCACCTTTCCACTCAGGCCGCCCTCTTACTTGAAGTGTGTGTGGAACGTGTCCGTGCAGTATACCGCGCTGCACAGCTAAGCATAGTTCTGGGCATCGTAGCTTCCTGCCAGGTGACCGAAGTTCGCAGGCAGATGGGTCCATGGGACACACGCGGAGAGGCTCCTGCCCGGGTTACAGGCCGCCCACTGCCCCTGACCCAGATCGGGGGCCTCAAAACAGCCCTGTCTGAGTCCCCTGCCTCTAGAGGGAGTATTGGACCAACACTTGTAGGAAACGGGGTCCTTGCGGGCCAATCATTGGAGGGACACAAATAAATCTTTGCCGACTCTCTGCTGAAACTTACGAGCGTTCACACCTAAGCCTCTTACAAGGTCAGCTGTTTAGCTAAACATGAGCTCATGATCTAAATTTACACAATATTGAAGAAAGCAGCTACAAGGGGAGACAATCAGCCAAAACCATCAATACCAGAATTAGATTCCCAAGGCCATCCATCAGATGTAGGAATAATCGGGTGCAAGGCAGAAAATATACATAAAACTGGAACTGAAACAAGGCACAAGGATGTTTTCAAAGACTGGTAGGATCTCTAAAACATTTTTCAAGGACATGTCATTGATAAAGCTAAATACTCCAAGGTTGTGTAATACAACAGATTAATCATTGAGAAGA
Organism: Mesoplodon mirus; assembly: GCF_964341445.2. NCBI lineage: Eukaryota > Metazoa > Chordata > Mammalia > Artiodactyla > Ziphiidae > Mesoplodon > Mesoplodon mirus. The sequence continues at coordinate 159,589,751 of NC_138976.1, read as the reverse complement.
GTGAAATTATGCTGTTTTGAAAACTATGGCAGGTCAGATTTTCTGCCTAATTATAGAAGAAGATTTCTCTAAAATATACACATTATTTCAAAGTCTTATTGGCTGTGAAATAAGTTAAGGGTATTTCAAATGGCTTGTCTGCAAAGAAAGGTGAGATGTAGGGAATCACAGAAAGTCGAGGGGAAAATAGCTCAATATATACATTGCTGTATGGTGAACTAAGCCTTAGGCCAGCAACAATGGAGAGGACCTGACCCTTAGACACGTACAAGTAAGCTGGAATCTTCAAAAGTTCAAATCTTTATAAGTACAAAGGTTTATTAAAATGAATAACCAAGTGTTTTAATTGACATCAGAAGATGAAAACAATAAACCCTGAGAACATAGAGAAAAGATAAATAAAGATATGAGCACAATTTAATACAACAGAAAACGTATAAAATTCAGGTGATTTAGTAAGTCCAAAGAATTTTCTTTGAAAAGATTTAAAAGACACACTTTGATTAAGGAAAACCAAAACATAAGTAAAGAATATACAGAAAGAGTCAGGACAATGTTAGAGCAGAGAATATATGAAATGCCAGTAAATTTGAACATTTCTGTCAAGTGGACCATTTCCTAGCTCCTAAAGTTTACCAACACTGACACAAGAGGAAATCATTTAAGGTCATCATGTCTGCCCTTGGCATTCTTGGAACGCCCTGGCCTCAGAATGCAGCCTCTGTAGTCCATGGTAACCTGCGGAGAGGGGGCGGGGCTGAGGGAGGTTGGAACACTGCCCTCACTGAGGGAGTGGGTGTGGCCATCTCTGCTGTGACTGAACAAAGGGCAGGGGAGCAGGGGGCCCAGGGCAGGGCCCTCAGAGCCAGGCAGGCCCAGTGGAGTGTCACAAGCTTTTAGGCCCAGGCCCAAGAGCGCCTTCTTTGTCTGCACAGCTGCCCAAACTCTCAACTTTCCACTCAGGCCGCCCTCTTACTTGATGGGTTGTGGAACGTGTCCGTGCAGTATACCGCACTGCACAGCTAAGCATAAGTCTGGGCATCGTAGCTTCCTGCCAGGTGACCGAAGTTCGCAGGCAGATGGGTCCCTGGGACACACGTGGAGAGGCTCCTGCCCGGACCACAGGCCGCCCACTGCCCCTGACCCCGATCGGGGGCCGCAAAGCAGCCCTGTCTGAGTCCCCTGCCTCTAGAGGGAGTATTGGACCAACACTTGTAGAAAACGGGGTCCTTGCGGGCCACTCATTGGAGGGACACAAATAAATCTTTGCCGACTTTCTGCTGAAACTTACGAGCGTTCACACCTAAGCCTCTTACAAGGTCAGCTGTTTAGCTAAACATGAGCTCATGATCTAAATTTACACAATAATGAAGAAAGCAGCTACAAGGGGAGACAATCAGCCAAAACCATCAATACCAGAATTAGATTCCCAAGGCCATCCATCAGATGTAGGAATAATCGGGTGCAAGGCAGAAAATATACATAAAACTGGAACTGAAACAAGGCACAAGGATGTTTTCAAAGACTGGTAGGATCTCTAAAACATTTTTCAAGGACATGTCATTGATAAAGCTAAATACTCCAAGGTTGTGTAATACAACAGATTAATCATTGAGAAGAGTGAAATTATGCTGTTTTGAAAACTATGGCAGGTCAGATTTTCTGCCTAATTCTATAAGAAGATTTCTCTAAAATATACACATTATTTCAAAGTCTTATTGGCTGTGAAATAAGTTAAGGGTATTTCAAATGGCTTGTCTGCAAAGAAAGGTGAGATGTAGGGAATCACAGAAAGTCGAGGGGAAAATAGGTCAATATATACATTGCTGTATGTTGAACTAAGCCTTAGGCCAGCAACAATGGAGAGGACCTGACCCTTAGACACGTACAAGTAAGCTGGCATCTTCAAAAGTTCAAATCTTTATAAGTAAAAAGATTTATTAAAATGAATAACCAAGTGTTTTAATTGACATCAGAAGATGAAAACCATAAACCCTGAGAACATAGAAAAAAGAAAAATAAAGATATGAGCAGAACTTAATACAACAGAAAACGTATAAAATTCAGGTGATTTAGTAAGTCCAAGGAATCTTCTTTGAAAAGATTTAAAAGACACACTTTGATTAAGGAAAACCAAAACATAAGTAAAGAATATACAGAAAGAGTCAGGACAATGTTAGAGCAGAGAATATATGAAATGCCAGTAAATTTGAACATTTCTGAAAATCGGACCATTTCCTAACTCCTAAAGTTTACCAACACTGACACAAGAGGAACTCATTTAAGGTCATCATGTCTGCCCTTGGCATTCTCGGAACGCCCTGGCCTCAGAATACAGCTTCTGTACTCCATGGTATCCTGCGGAGAGGGGGCGGGGCTGAGGGAGGTTGGAACACTGCCCTCACTGAGGGAGTGGGTGTGGCCATCTCTGCTCTGACTGAACAAAGGGCAGGGGAGCAGGGGGCCCAGGGCAGTGCCCTCAGAGCCCGGCAGGCCCAGTGGAGTGTCACAAGATTTTAGGCCCAGGCCAAAGGGCACCTTCTTTGTCTGCACAGCTGCCCAAACTCTCACCTTTCCACTCAGGCCGCCCTCTTACTTGAAGTGTGTGTGGAACGTGTCCGTGCAGTATACCGCGCTGCACAGCTAAGCATAGTTCTGGGCATCGTAGCTTCCTGCCAGGTGACCGAAGTTCGCAGGCAGATGGGTCCCTGGGACACACGCGGAGAGGCTCCTGCCCGGGTCACAGGCCGCCCACTGCCCCTGACCCAGATCGGGGGCCTCAAAACAGCCCTGTCTGAGTCCCCTGCCTCTAGAGGGAGTATTGGACCAACACTTGTAGGAAACGTGGTCCTTGCGGGCCAATCATTGGAGGGACACAAATAAATCTTTGCCGACTTTCTGCTGAAACTTACGAGCGTTCACACCTAAGCCTCTTACAAGGTCAGCTGTTTAGCTAAACATGAGCTCATGATCTAAATTTACACAATATTGAAGAAAGCAGCTACAAGGGGAGACAATCAGCCAAAACCATCAATACCAGAATTAGATTCCCAAGGCCATCCATCAGATGTAGGAATAATCGGGTGCAAGGCAGAAAATATACATAAAACTGGAACTGAAACAAGGCACAAGGATGTTTTCAAAGACTGGTAGGATCTCTAAAACATTTTTCAAGGACATGTCATTGATAAAGCTAAATACTCCAAGGTTGTGTAATACAACAGATTAATCATTGAGAAGAGTGAAATTATGCTGTTTTGAAAACTATGGCAGGTCAGATTTTCTGCCTAATTATAGAAGAAGATTTCTCTAAAATATACACATTATTTCAAAGTCTTATTGGCTGTGAAATAAGTTAAGGGTATTTCAAATGGCTTGTCTGCAAAGAAAGGTGAGATGTAGGGAATCACAGAAAGTCGAGGGGAAAATAGGTCAATATATACATTGCTGTATGGTGAACTAAGCCTTAGGCCAGCAACAATGGAGAGGACCTGACCCTTAGACACGTACAAGTAAGCTGGAATCTTCAAAAGTTCAAATCTTTATAAGTACAAAGATTTATTAAAATGAATAACCAAGTGTTTTAATTGACATCAGAAGATGAAAACAATAAACCCTGAGAACATAGAGAAAAGATAAATAAAGATATGAGCACAACTTAATACAACAGAAAACGTATAAAATTCAGGTGATTTAGTAAGTCCAAAGAATTTTCTTTGAAAAGATTTAAAAGACACACTTTGATTAAGGAAAACCAAAACATAAGTAAAGAATATACAGAAAGAGTCAGGACAATGTTAGAGCAGAGAATATATGAAATGCCAGTAAATTTGAACATTTCTGTCAAGTGGACCATTTCCTAGCTCCTAAATTTTACCAACACTGACACAAGAGGAAATCATTTAAGGTCATCATGTCTGCCCTTGGCATTCTCGGAACGCCCTGGCCTCAGAATGCAGCCTCTGTAGTCCATGGTAACCTGCGGAGAGGGGGCGGGGCTGAGGAAGTTTGGAACACTGCCCTCACTGAGCGAGTGGGTGTGGCCATCTCTGCTGTGACTGAACAAAGTGCAGGGGAGCATGGGGCCCAGGGCAGGGCCCTCAGAACCAGGAAGGCCCAGTGGAGTGTCAGAACTATTTAGGCCCAGGACAAAGGGCGCCTTCTTTGTCTGCACAGCTGCCCAAACTCTCACCTTTCCACTCAGGCCGCCCTCTTACTTGAAGTGTGTGTGGAACGTGTCCGCGCAGTACACCGCGCTGCACAGCTAAGCATAGGTCTGGGCATCGTAGCTTCCTGCCAGGTGACCGAAGTTCGCAGGCAGATGGGTCCCTGGGACACACGCGGAGGGGCTCCTTCCCGGGTCACAGGCCGCCCACTGCCCCTGCCCCAGATCGGGGGCCGCAAAGCAGCCCTGTCTGAGTCCCCTGCCTCTAGAGGGATTATTGGACCAACACTTGTAGAAAACGGGGTCCTTGCGGGCCACTCATTGGAGGGACACAAATAAATCTTTGCCGACTCTCTGCTGAAACTTACGAGCGTTCACACCTAAGCCTCTTACAAGGTCAGCTATTTAGCTAAACATGAGCTCTTGAACTAAATTTACAGAATAATGAAGAAAGCAGCTACAAGGGGAGACAATCAGCCAAAACCATCAATACCAGAATTAGATTCCCAAGGCCATCCATCAGATGAAGGAATAATCGGGTGCAAGGCAGAAAATATACATAAAACTGGAACTGAAACAAGGCACAAGGATGTTTTCAAAGACTGGTAGGATCTCTAAAACATTTTTCAAGGACATGTCATTGATAAAGCTAAATACTCCAAGGTTGTGTAATACAACAGATTAATCATTGAGAAGAGTGAAATTATGCTGTTTTGAAAACTATGGCAGGTGAGATTTTCTGCCTAATTATAGAAGAAGATTTCTCTAAAAAATACACATTATTTCAAAGACTTATTGGCTGTGAAATAAGTTAAGGGTATTTCAAATGGCTTGTCTGCAAAGAAAGGTGAGATGTAGGGAATCACAGAAAGTCGAGGGGAAAATAGGTCAATATATACATTGCTGTATGGTGAACTAAGCCTTAGGCCAGCAACAATGGAGAGGACGTGACCCTTAGACACGTACAAGTAAGCTGGAATCTTCAAAATTTCAAATCTTTATAAGTAAAAAGATTTATTAAAATGAATAACCAAGTGTTTTAATTGACATCAGAAGATGAAAACAATAAACACTGAGAACATAGAAAAAAGATAAATAAAGATATGAGCACAACTTAATACAACAGAAAACGTATAAAATTCAGGTGATTTAGTAAGTCCAAAGAATCTTCTTTGAAAAGTTTTAAAAGACACACTTTGATTAAGGAAAACCAAAACATAAGTAAAGAATATACAGAAAGAGTCAGGACAATGTTAGAGCAGAGAATATATGAAATGCAGGTAAATTTGAACATTTCTGTCAAGTGGACCATTTCCTAGCTCCTAAAGTTTACCAACACTGACACAAGACGAAATCATATAAGGTCATCTTGTCTGCCCTTGGCATTCATGGAACGCCCTGGCCTCAGAATGCAGCCTCTGTATTCCATGGTAACCTGCGGAGAGGGGGCGGGGCTGAGGGAGGTTGGAACACTGCCCTCACTGAGGGAGTGGGTGTGGCCATCTCTGCTGTGACTGAACAAAGGGCAGGGGAGCAGGGGGCCCAGGGCAGGGCCCTCAGAGCCCGGCAGGCCCAGTGGAGTGTCACAAGCTTTTAGGCCCAGGCCCAAGGGCGCCTTTTTTGTCTGCACAGCTGCCCAAACTCTCAACTTTCCACTCAGGCCGCCCTCTTACTTGATGGGTTGTGGAACGTGTCCGTGCAGTATACCGCACTGCACAGCTAAGCATAAGTCTGGGCATCGTAGCTTCCTGCCAGGTGACCGAAGTTCGCAGGCAGATGGGTCCCTGGGACACACGTGGAGAGGCTCCTGCCCGGACCACAGGCCGCCCACTGCCCCTGACCCAGGTCGGGGGCCGCAAAGCAGCCCTGTCTGAGTCCCCTGCCTCTAGAGGGAGTATTGGACCAACACTTGTAGAAAACGGGGTCCTTGCGGGCCACTCATTGGAGGGACACAAATAAATCTTTGCCGACTTTCTGCTGAAACTTACGAGCGTTCACACCTAAGCCTCTTACAAGGTCAGCTGTTTAGCTAAACATGAGCTCATGATCTAAATTTACACAATATTGAAGAAAGCAGCTACAACGGGAGATAATCAGCCAAAACCATCAATACCAGAATTAGATTCCCAAGGCCATCCATCAGATGTAGGAATAATCGGGTGCAAGGCAGAAAATATACATAAACCTGGAACTGAAACAAGGCACAAGGATGTTTTCAAAGACTGGTAGGATCTCTAAAACATTTTTCAAGGACATGTCATTGATAAAGCTAAATACTCCAAGGTTGTGTAATACAACAGATTCATCATTGAGAAGAGTGAAATTATGCTGTTTTGAAAACTATGGCAGGTCAGATTTTCTGCCTAATTATAAAAGAAGATTTCTCTAAAAAATACACATTATTTCAAAGACTTATTGGCTGTGAAATAAGTTAAGGGTATTTCAAATGGCTTGTCTGCAAAGAAAGGTGAGATGTAGGGAATCACAGAAAGTCGAGGGGAAAATAGGTCAATATATACATTGCTGTATGGTGAACTAAGCCTTAGGCCAGCAACAATGGAGAGGACCTGACCCTTAGACACGTACAAGTAAGCTGGAATCTTCAAAAGTTCAAATCTTTATAAGTAAAAAGATTTATTAAAATGAATAACCAAGTGTTTTAATTGACATCAGAAGATGAAAACAATAAACCCTGAGAACATAGAAAAAAGATAAATAAAGATATGAGCAGAACTTAATACAACAGAAAACGTATAAAATTGAGGTGATTTAGTAAGTCCAAAGAATCTACTTTGAAAAGATTTAAAAGACACACTTTGATTAAGGAAAACCAAAACATAAGTAAAGAATATACAGAAAGAGTCAGGACAATGTTAGAGCAGAGAATATATGAAATGCCAGTAAATTTGAACATTTCTGTCAAGTGGACCATTTCCTAGCTCCTAAATTTTACCAACACTGACACAAGAGGAAATCATTTAAGGTCATCATGTCTGCCCTTGGCATTCTCGGAAAGCCCTGGCCTCAGAATGCAGCCTCTGTAGTCCATGGTAACCTGCGGAGAGGGGGCGGGGCTGAGGGAGGTTGGAACACTGCCCTCACTGAGGGAGTGGGTGTGGCCATCTCTGCTGTGACTGAACAAAGGGCAGGGGAGCATGGGGCCCAGGGCACGGCCCTCAGAACCAGGAAGGCCCAGTGGAGTGTCACAACTATTTAGGCCCAGGCCAAAGGGCGCCTTCTTTGTCTGCACAGCTGCCCAAACTCTCACCTTTCCACTCAGGCCGCCCTCTTACTTGAAGTGTGTGTGGAACGTGTCCGCGCAGTACACCGCGCTGCACAGCTAAGCATAGGTCTGGGCATCGAAGCTTCCTGCCAGGTGACCGAAGTTCGCAGGCAGATGGGTCCCTGGGACACACGCGGAGGGGCTCCTGCCCGGGTCACAGGCCGCCCACTGCCCCTGCCCCAGATCGGGGGCCGCAAAGCAGCCCTGTCTGAGTCCCCTGCCTCTAGAGGGATTATTGGACCAACACTTGTAGAAAACGGGGTACTTGCGGGCCACTCATTGGAGGGACACAAATAAATCTTTGCCGACTCTCTGCTGAAACTTACGAGCGTTCACACCTAAGCCTCTTACAAGGTCAGCTATTTAGCTAAACATGAGCTCATGAACTAAATTTACAGAATAATGAAGAAAGCAGCTACAAGCGGAGACAATCAGCCAAAACCATCAATACCAGAATTAGATTCCCAAGGCCATCCATCAGATGAAGGAATAATCGGGTGCAAGGCAGAAAATATACATAAAACTGGAACTGAAACAAGGCACAAGGATGTTTTCAAAGACTGGTAGGATCTCTAAAACATTTTTCAAGGACATGTCATTGATAAAGCTAAATACTCCAAGGTTGTGTAATACAACAGATTAATCATTGAGAAGAGTGAAATTATGCTGTTTTGAAAACTATGGCAGGTCAGATTTTCTGCCTAAATATAGAAGAAGATTTCTCTAAAAAATACACATTATTTCAAAGACTTATTGGCTGTGAAATAAGTTAAGGGTATTTCAAATGGCTTGTCTGCAAAGAAAGGTGAGATGTAGGGAATAACAGAAAGTCGAGGGGAAAATAGGTCAATATATACATTGCTGTATGGTGAACTAAGCCTTAGGCCAGCAACAATGGAGAGGACGTGAACCTTAGACACGTACAAGTAAGCTGGAATCTTCAAAATTTCAAATCTTTATAAGTAAAAAGATTTATTAAAATGAATAACCAAGTGTTTTAATTGACATCAGAAGATGAAAACAATAAACACTGAGAACATAGAAAAAAGATAAATAAAGATATGAGCACAACTTAATACAACAGAAAACGTATAAAATTCAGGTGATTTAGTAAGTCCAAAGAATCTTCTTTGAAAAGTTTTAAAAGACACACTTTGATTAAGGAAAACCAAAACATAAGTAAAGAATATACAGAAAGAGTCAGGACAATGTTAGAGCAGAGAATATATGAAATGCAGGTAAATTTGAACATTTCTGTCAAGTGGACCATTTCCTAGCTCCTAAAGTTTACCAACACTGACACAAGACGAAATCATATAAGGTCATCTTGTCTGCCCTTGGCATTCATGGAACGCCCTGGCCTCAGAATGCAGCCTCTGTATTCCATGGTAACCTGCGGAGAGGGGGCGGGTCTGAGGGAGGTTGGAACACTGCCCTCACTGAGGGAGTGGGTGTGGCCATCTCTGCTGTGACTGAACAAAGGGCAGGGGAGCAGGGGGCCCAGGGCAGGGCCCTCAGAGCCCGGCAGGCCCAGTGGAGTGTCACAAGCTTTTAGGCCCAGGCCCAAGGGCGCCTTCTTTGTCTGCACAGCTGCCCAAACTCTCAACTTTCCACTCAGGCCGCCCTCTTACTTGATGGGTTGTGGAACGTGTCCGTGCAGTATACCGCACTGCACAGCTAAGCATAAGTCTGGGCATCGTAGCTTCCTGCCAGGTGACCGAAGTTCGCAGGCAGATTGGTCCCTGGGACACACGTGGAGAGGCTCCTGCCCGGGTCACAGGCCGCCCACTGCCCCTGACACAGATCGGGGGCCGCAAAGCAGCCCTGTCTGAGTCCCCTGCCTCTAGAGGGAGTATTGGACCAACACTTGTAGAAAACGGGGTCCTTGCGGGCCACTCATTGGAGGGACACAAATAAATCTTTGCCGACTTTCTGCTGAAACTTACGAGCGTTCACACCTAAGCCTCTTACAAGGTCAGCTGTTTAGCTAAACATGAGCTCATGATCTAAATTTACACAATATTGAAGAAAGCAGCTACAACGGGAGATAATCAGCCAAAACCATCAATACCAGAATTAGATTCCCAAGGCCATCCATCAGATGTAGGAATAATCGGGTGCAAGGCAGAAAATATACATAAAACTGGAACTGAAACAAGGCACAAGGATGTTTTCAAAGACTGGTAGGATCTCTAAAACATTTTTCAAGGACATGTCATTGATAAAGCTAAATACTCCAAGGTTGTGTAATACAACAGATTAATCATTGAGAAGAGTGAAATTATGCTGTTTTGAAAACTATGGCAGGTCAGATTTTCTGCCTAATTATAAAAGAAGATTTCTCTAAAAAATACACATTATTTCAAAGACTTATTGGCTGTGAAATAAGTTAAGGGTATTTCAAATGGCTTGTCTGCAAAGAAAGGTGAGATGTAGGGAATCACAGAAAGTCGAGGGGAAAATAGGTCAATATATACATTGCTGTATGGTGAACTAAGCCTTAGGCCAGCAACAATGGAGAGGACCTGACCCTTAGACACGTACAAGTAAGCTGGAATCTTCAAAAGTTCAAATCTTTATAAGTAAAAAGATTTATTAAAATGAATAACCAAGTGTTTTAATTGACATCAGAAGATGAAAACAATAAACCCTGAGAACATAGAAAAAAGATAAATAAAGATATGAGCACAACTTAATACAACAGAAAACGTATAAAATTGAGGTGATTTAGTAAGTCCAAAGAATCTACTTTGAAAAGATTTAAAAGACACACTTTGATTAAGGAGAACCAAAACATAAGTAAAGAATATACAGAAAGAGTCAGGACAATGTTAGAGCAGACAATATATGAAATGCCAGGAAATTTGAACATTTCTGTAAATCGGACCATTTCCTAACTCCTAAAGTTTACCAACACTGACACAAGAGGAACTCATTTAAGGTCATCATGTCTGCCCTTGGCATTCTCGGAACGCCCTGGCCTCAGAATACAGCTTCTGTACTCCATGGTAACCTGCGGAGAGGGGGCGGGGCTGAGGGAGGTTGGAACACTGCCCTCACTGAGGGAGTGGGTGTGGCCATCTCTGCTGTGACTGAACAAAGGGCAGGGGAGCAGGGGGCCCAGGGCAGTGCCCTCAGAGCCCGGCAGGCCCAGTGGAGTTTCACAAGATTTTAGGCCCAGACCAAAGGGCACCTTCTTTGTGTGCACAGCTGCCCAAACTCTCACCTTTCCACTCAGGCCGCCCTCTTACTTGAAGTGTGTGTGGAACGTGTCCGTGCAGTATACCGCGCTGCACAGCTAAGCATAGTTCTGGGCATCGTAGCTTCCTGCCAGGTGACCGAAGTTCGCAGGCAGATGGGTCCCTGGGACACACGCGGAGAGGCTCCTGCCCGGGTCACAGGCCGCCCACTGCCCCTGACCCAGATCGGGGGCCTCAAAACAGCCCTGTCTGAGTCCCCTGCCTCTAGAGGGAGTATTGGACCAACACTTGTAGGAAACGGGGTCCTTGCGGGACAATCATTGGAGGGACACAAATAAATCTTTGCCGACTCTCTGCTGAAACTTACGAGCGTTCACACCTAAGCCTCTTACAAGGTCAGCTGTTTAGCTAAACATGAGCTCATCATCTAAATTTACACAATATTGAAGAAAGCAGCTACAAGGGGAGACAATCAGCCAAAACCATCAATACCAGAATTAGATTCCCAAGGCCATCCATCAGATGTAGGAATAATCGGGTGCAAGGCAGAAAATATACATAAAACTGGAACTGAAACAAGGCACAAGGATGTTTTCAAAGACTGGTAGGATCTCTAAAACATTTTTCAAGGACATGTCATTGATAAAGCTAAATACTCCAAGGTTGTGTAATACAACAGATTAATCATTGAGAAGAGTGAAATTATGCTGTTTTGAAAACTATGGCAGGTCAGATTTTCTGCCTAATTATAGAAGAAGATTTCTCTAAAATATACACATTATTTCAAAGTCTTATTGGCTGTGAAATAAGTTAAGGGTATTTCAAATGGCTTGTCTGCAAAGAAAGGTGAGATGTAGGGAATCACAGAAAGTCGAGGGGAAAATAGCTCAATATATACATTGCTGTATGGTGAACTAAGCCTTAGGCCAGCAACAATGGAGAGGACCTGACCCTTAGACACGTACAAGTAAGCTGGAATCTTCAAAAGTTCAAATCTTTATAAGTACAAAGGTTTATTAAAATGAATAACCAAGTGTTTTAATTGACATCAGAAGATGAAAACAATAAACCCTGAGAACATAGAGAAAAGATAAATAAAGATATGAGCACAATTTAATACAACAGAAAACGTATAAAATTCAGGTGATTTAGTAAGTCCAAAGAATTTTCTTTGAAAAGATTTAAAAGACACACTTTGATTAAGGAAAACCAAAACATAAGTAAAGAATATACAGAAAGAGTCAGGACAATGTTAGAGCAGAGAATATATGAAATGCCAGTAAATTTGAACATTTCTGTCAAGTGGACCATTTCCTAGCTCCTAAAGTTTACCAACACTGACACAAGAGGAAATCATTTAAGGTCATCATGTCTGCCCTTGGCATTCTTGGAACGCCCTGGCCTCAGAATGCAGCCTCTGTAGTCCATGGTAACCTGCGGAGAGGGGGCGGGGCTGAGGGAGGTGGGAACACTGCCCTCACTGAGGGAGTGGTTGTGGCCACCTGTGCTGTGACTGAACAAATGGCAGGGGAGCAGGGGGCCCAGGGTAGGGCCCTCAGAGCCCGGCAGGCCCAGTGGAGTGTCACAAGTTTTTAGGCCCAGGCCATAGGGCGCCTTCTTTGTCTGCACAGCTGCCCAAACTCTCACCTTTCCACTCAGGCCGCCCTCTTACTTGAAGTGTGTGTGGAACGTGTCCATGCAGTATACCGTGCTGCACAGCTAAGCATAGTTCTGGGCATCGTACCTTCCTGCCAGGTGACCGAAGTTCGCAGGCAGATGAGTCCCTGGGACATACGCGGAGAGGCTCCTGCCCGGGTCACAGGCCGCCCAATGACCCTGCCCCAGATCGGGGGCCGCAAAGCAGCCCTGTCTGAGTCCCCTGCCTCTAGAGGGAGTATTGGAACAACACTTGTAGAAAACGGGGTCCTTGCGGGCCACTCATTGGAGGGACACAAATAAATCTTTGCCGACTTTCTGCTGAAACTTACGAGCGTTCACACCTAAGCCTCTTACAAGTTCAGCTGTTTAGGTAAACATGAGCTCATGATCTAAATTTACACAATAATGAAGAAAGCAGCTACAAGGGGAGACAATCAGCCAAAACCATCAATACCAGAATTAGATTCCCAAGGCCATCCATCAGATGTAGGAATAATCGGGTGCAAGGCAGAAAATATACATAAAACTGGAACTGAAACAAGGCACAAGGATGTTTTCAAAGACTGGTAGGATCTCTAAAACATTTTTCAAGGACATGTCATTGATAAAGCTAAATACTCCAAAGTTGTGTAATACAACAGATTAATCATTGAGAAGAGTGAAATTATGCTGTTTTGAAAACTATGGCAGGTCAGATTTTCTGCCTAATTATATAAGAAGATTTCTCTAAAAAATACACATTATTTCAAAGACTTATTGGCTGTGAAATAAGTTAAGGGTGTTTCAAATGGCTTGTCTGCAAAGAAAGGTGAGATGTAGGGAATCACAGAAAGTCGAGGGGAAAATAGGTCAATATATACATTGCTGTATGGTGAACTAAGCCTTAGGCCAGCAACAATGGAGAGGACCTGACCCTTAGACACGTACAAGTAAGCTGGAATCTTCAAAAGTTCAAATCTTTATAAGTAAAAAGATTTATTAAAATGAATAACCAAGTGTTTTAATTGACATCAGAAGATGAAAACAATAAACCCTGAGAACATAGAGAAAAGATAAATAAAGATATGAGCAGAACTTAATACAACAGAAAACGTATAAAATTCAGGTGATTTAGTAAGTCCAAAGAATCTTCTTTGAAAAGATTTAAAAGACACACTTTGATTAAGGAAAACCAAAACATAAGTAAAGAATATACAGAAAGAGTCAGGACAATGTTAGAGCAGAGAATATATGAAATGCCAGTAAATTTGAACATTTCTGTAAAGTGGACCATTTCCTAGCTCCTAAAGTTTACCAACACTGACACAAGAGGAAATCATTTAAGGTCATCATGTCTGCCCTTGGCATTCTCGGAACGCCCTGGCCTCAGAATGCAGCCTCTGTAGTCCATGGTAAGCTGCAGAGAGGGGGCGGGGCTGAGGGAGTTTGGAACACTGCCCTCACTGAGGGAGTGGGTGTGGCCATCTCTGCTGTGACTGAACAAAGGGCAGGGGAGCAGGGGGCCCAGGGCAGGGCCCTCAGAGCCCGGCAGGCCCAGTGGAGTGTCACAAGTTTTTAGGCCCAGGCCAAAGGGCGCCTTCTTTGTCTGCACAGCTGCCCAAACTCTCACCTTTCCACTCAGGCCGCCCTCTTACTTGAAGTGTGTGTGGAACGTGTCCGCGCAGTATACCGCGCTGCACAGCTAAGCATAGTTCTGGGCATCGTATCTTCCTGCCAGGTGACCGAACTTCGCAGGCAGTTGGGTCCCAGGGACACACGCGGAGAGGCTCCTGCCCGGGTCACTGGCCGCCCACAGCCCCTGCCCCAGATCGGGGGCCGCAAAGCAGCCCTGTCTGAGTCCCATGCCTCTAGAGGGAGTATTGGACCAACACTTGTAGAAAACGGGGTCCTTGCGGGCCAATCATTGGAGGGACACAAATAAATCTTTGCCGACTTTCTGCTGAAACTTACGAGCGTTCACACCTAAGCCTCTTACAAGGTCAGCTGTTTAGCTAAACATGAGATCATGATCTAAATTTACACAATATTGAAGAAAGCAGCTACAAGGGGAGATAATCAGCCAAAACCATCAACACCAGAATTAGATTCCCAAGGCCATCCATCAGATGTAGGAATAATCGGGTGCAAGGCAGAAAATATACATAAAACTGGAACTGAAACAAGGCACAAGGATGTTTTCAAAGACTGGTAGGATCTCTAAAACATTTTTCAAGGACATGTCATTGATAAAGCTAAATACTCCAAGGTTGTGTAATACAACAGAATAATCATTGAGAAGAGTGAAATTATGCTGTTTTGAAAACTATGGCAGGTCAGATTTTCTGCCTAATTATAGAAGAAGATTTCTCTAAAAAATACACATTATTTCAAAGACTTATTGGCTGTGAAATAAGTTAAGGGTATTTCAAATGGCTTGTCTGCAAAGAAAGGTGAGATGTAGGGAATCACAGAAAGTCGAGGGGAAAATAGGTCAATATATACATTGCTGTATGGTGAACTAAGCCTTAGGCCAGCAACAATGGAGAGGACGTGACCCTTAGACACGTACAAGTAAGCTGGAATCTTCAAAATTTCAAATCTTTATAAGTAAAAAGATTTATTAAAATGAATAACCAAGTGTTTTAATTGACATCAGAAGATGAAAACAATAAACCCTGAGAACATAGAAAAAAGATAAATAAAGATATGAGCACAACTTAATACAACAGAAAACGTATAAAATTCAGGTGATTTAGTAAGTCCAAAGAATCTTCTTTGGAAAGATTTAAAAGACACACTTTGATTAAGGAAAACCAAAACATAAGTAAAGAATATACAGAAAGAGTCAGGACAATGTTAGAGCAGAGAATATATGAAATGCAGGTAAATTTGAACATTTCTGTCAAGTGGACCATTTCCTAGCTCCTAAAGTTTACCAACACTGACACAAGAGGAAATCATATAAGGTCATCATGTCTGCCCTTGGCATTCATGGAACGCCCTGGCCTCAGAATGCAGCCTCTGTATTCCATGGTAACCTGCGGAGAGGGGGCGGGGCTGAGGGAGGTTGGAACACTGCCCTCACTGAGGGAGTGGGTGTGGCCATCTCTGCTGTGACTGAACAAAGGGCAGGGGAGCAGGGGGCCCAGGGCAGGGCCCTCAGAACACGGGAGGCCCAGTGGAGTGTCACAAGCTTTTAGGCCCAGGCCCAAGGGCGCCTTCTTTGTCTGCACAGCTGCCCAAACTCTCAACTTTCCACTCAGGCCGCCCTCTTACTTGATGTGTTGTGGAACGTGTCCGTGCAGTATACCGCACTGCACAGCTAAGCATAAGTCTGGGCATCGTAGCTTCCTGCCAGGTGACCGAAGTTCACAGGCAGATGGGTCCCTGGGACACACGTGGAGAGGCTCCTGCCCGGACCACAGGCCGCCCACTGCCCCTGACCCAGATCGGGGGCCACAAATCAGCCCTGTCTGAGTCCCCTGCCTCTAGAGGGAGTATTGGACCAACACTTGTAGAAAACGGGGTCCTTGCGGGCCACTCATTGGAGGGACACAGATAAATCTTTGCCGACTTTCTGCTGAAACTTACGAGCGTTCACACCTAAGCCTCTTACAAGGTCAGCTGTTTAGCTAAACATGAGCTCATGATCTAAATTTACACAATATTGAAGAAAGCAGCTACAACGGGAGATAATCAGCCAAAACCATCAATACCAGAATTAGATTCCCAAGGCCATCCATCAGATGTAGGAATAATCGGGTGCAAGGCAGAAAATATACATAAAACTGGAACTGAAACAAGGCACAAGGATGTTTTCAAAGACTGGTAGGATCTCTAAAACATTTTTCAAGGACATGTCATTGATAAAGCTAAATACTCCAAGGTTGTGTAATACAACAGATTAATCATTGAGAAGAGTGAAATTATGCTGTTTTGAAAACTATGGCAGGTCAGATTTTCTGCCTAATTATAAAAGAAGATTTCTCTAAAAAATACACATTATTTCAAAGACTTATTGGCTGTGAAATAAGTTAAGGGTATTTCAAATGGCTTGTCTGCAAAGAAAGGTGAAATGTAGGGAATCACAGAAAGTCGAGGGGAAAATAGGTCAATATATACATTGCTGTATGGTGAACTAAGCCTTAGGCCAGCAACAATGGAGAGGACGTGACCCTTAGACACGTACAAGTAAGCTGGAATCTTCAAAATTTCAAATCTTTATAAGTAAAAAGATTTATTAAAATGAATAACCAAGTGTTTTAATTGACATCAGAAGATGAAAACAATAAACCCTGAGAACATAGAAAAAAGATAAATAAAGATATGAGCACAACTTAATACAACAGAAAACGTATAAAATTGTGGTGATTTAGTAAGTCCAAAGAATCTTCTTTGAAAAAATTTAAAAGACACACTTTGATTAAGGAGAACCAAAACATAAGTAAAGAATATACAGAAAGAGTCAGGACAATGTTAGAGCAGAGAATATATGAAATGCAGGTAAATTTGAACATTTCTGTCAAGTGGACCATTTCCTAGCTCCTAAAGTTTACCAACACTGACACAAGAGGAAATCATTTAAGGTCATCATGTCTGCCCTTGGCATTCTCGGAACGCCCTGGCCTCAGAATGCCGCCTCTGTAGTCCATGGTAACCTGCAGAGTGGGGGCGGGGCTAAGGGATGTTAGAACACTGCCCTCACTGAGGGAGTGGGTGTGGCCATCTCTGCTGTGACTGAACAAAGGGCAGGGGAGCAGGGGGCCCAGGGCAGGGCCCTCAGAGCCCGGCAGGCCCAGTGGAGTGTCACAAGCTTTTACGCCCAGGCCAAAGGGCGCCTTCTTTGTCTGCACAGCTGCCCAAACTCTCACCTTTCCACTCAGGCCGCCCTCTTATTGAAGTGTGTGTGGAACGTGTCCGCGCAGTACACCGCGCTGCACAGTTAAGCATAGGTCTGGGCATCGTAGCTTCCTGCCTGGTGACCGAAGTTCGCAGGCAGATGGTTCCCTGGGACACACGCGGAGAGGCTCCTGCCCGGGTCATAGGCCGCCCACTGCCCCTGCCCCAGATCGGGAGCCGCAAAGCAGCCCTGTCTGAGTCACCTTCCTCTAGACGGAGTATTGGACCAACATTGTAGAAAACGGGGTCCTTGCGGGCCACTCATTGGAGGGACACAAATAAATCTTTGTCGACTTTCTGCTGAAACTTACGAGCGTTCACACCTAAGCCTCTTACAAGGTCAGCTGTTTAGCTAAACATGAGCTCATGATCTAAATTTACACAATATTGAAGAAAGCAGCTACAAGGGGAGACAATCAGCCAAAACCATCAATACCAGAATTAGATTCCCAAGGCCATCCATCAGATGTAGGAATAATCGGGTGCAAGGCAGAAAATATACATAAAACTGGAACTGAAACAAGGCACAAGGATGTTTTCAAAGACTGGTAGGATCTCTAAAACATTTTTCAAGGACATGTCATTGATAAAGCTAAATACTCCAAGGTTGTGTAATACTACAGATTAATCATTGAGAAGAGTGAAATTATGCTGTTTTGAAAACTATGCCAGGTCAGATTTTCTGCCTAATTATATAAGAAGATTTCTCTAAAAAATACACATTATTTCAAAGACTTATTGGCTGTGAAATAAGTTAAGGGTATTTCAAATGGCTTGTCTGCAAAGAAAGGTGAGATGTAGGGAATCACAGAAAGTCGAGGGGAAAATAGGTCAATATATACATTGCTGTATAGTGAACTAAGCCTTAGGCCAGCAACAATGGAGAGGACCTGACCCTTAGACACGTACAAGTAAGCTGGAATCTTCAAAAGTTCAAATCTTTATAAGTAAAAAGATTTATTAAAATGAATAACCAAGTGTTTTAATTGACATCAGAAGATGAAAACAATAAACCCTGAGAACATAGAGAACAGATAAATAAAGATATGAGCAGAACTTAATACAACAGAAAACGTATAAAATTCAGGTGATTTAGTAAGTCCAAAGAATCTTCTTTGAAAAGATTTAAAAGACACACTTTGATTAAGGAAAACCAAAACATAAGTAAAGAATATACAGAAAGAGTCAGGACAATGTTAGAGCAGAGAATATATGAAATGCCAGTAAATTTGAACATTTCTGTAAAGTGGACCATTTCCTAGCTCCTAAAGTTTACCAACACTGACACAAGAGGAAATCATTTAAGGTCATCATGTCTGCCCTTGGCATTCTCGGAACGCCCTGGCCTCAGAATGCAGCCTCTGTAGTCCATGGTAACCTGCGGAGAGGGGGCGGGGCTGAGGGAGGTGGGAACACTGCCCTCACTGAGGGAGTGGGTGTGGCCATCTCTGCTGTGACTGAACAAAGGGCAGGGGAGCAGGGGGCCCAGGGCAGGGCCCTCAGAGCCCGGCAGGCCCAGTGGAGTGTCACAAGTTTTTAGGCCCAGGCCAAAGGGCGCCTTCTTTGTCTGCACAGCTGCCCAAACTCTCACCTTTCCACTCAGGCCGCCCTCTTACTTGAAGTGTGCGTGGAACGTGTCCACGCAGTACACCGCGCTGCAGAGCTGAGCATAGTTCTGGGCATCGCAGCTTCCTGCAAGGTGACCGAAGTTCGCAGGCAGATGGGTCCCTGGGACACACGCGGAGGGGCTCCTGCCCGGGTCACAGGCCGCCCACAGCCCCTGCCCCAGATCGGGGGCCGCAAAGCAGCCCTGTCTGAGTCCCCTGCCTCTAGAGGGAGTATTGGACCAACACTTGTAGAAAACGGGGTCCTTGCGGGCCACTCATTGGAGGGACACAAATAAATCTTTGCCGACTTCCTGCTGAAACTTACGAGCGTTCACACCTAAGCCTCTTACAAGGTCAGCTGTTTAGCTAAACATGAGCTCATGATCTAAATTTACACAATAATGAAGAAAGCAGCTACAAGGGGAGACAATCAGCCAAAACCATCAATACCAGAATTAGATTCCCAAGGCCATCCATCAGATGAAGGAATAATCGGGTGCAAGGCAGAAAATATACATAAAACTGGAACTGAAACAAGGCACAAGGATGTTTTCAAAGACTGGTAGGATCTCTAAAACATTTTTCAAGGACATGTCATTGATAAAGCTAAATACTCCCAGGTTGTGTAATACAACAGATTAATCATTGAGAAGAGTGAAATTATGCTGTTTTGAAAACTATGGCAGGTCAGATTTTCTGCCTAATTATATAAGAAGATTTCTCTAAAAAATACTCATTATTTCAAAGACTTATTGGCTGTGAAATAAGTTAAGGGTATTTCAAATGGCTTGTCTGCAAAGAAAGGTGAGATGTAGGGAATCACAGAAAGTCGAGGGGAAAATAGGTCAATATATACATTGCTGTATGGTGAACTAAGCCTTAGGCCAGCAACAATGGAGAGGACCTGACCCTTAGACACGTACAAGTAAGCTGGAATCTTCAAAAGTTCAAATCTTTATAAGTAAAAAGATTTATTAAAATGAATAACCAAGTGTTTTAATTGACATCAGAAGATGAAAACAATAAACCCTGAGAACATAGAGAACAGATAAATAAAGATATGAGCAGAACTTAATACAACAGAAAACGTATAAAATTCAGGTGATTTAGTAAGTCCAAAGAATTTTCTTTGAAAAGAATTAAAAGACACACTTTGATTAAGGAAAACCAAAACATAAGTAAAGAATATACAGAAAGAGTCAGGACAATGTTAGAACAGAGAATATATGAAATGACAGTAAATTTGAACATTTCTGTAAAGTGGACCATTTCCTAGCTCCTAAAGTTTACCAACACTGACAAAAGAGGAAATCATTTAAGGTCATCATGTCTGCCCTTGGCATTCTCGGAACGCCCTGGCCTCAGAATGCAGCCTCTGTAGTCCATGGTAACCTGCGGAGAGGGGTCGGATCTGAGGCAGGTTGGAACACTGTCCTCACTGAGGGAGTGGGTGTGGCCATCTCTGCTGTGACTGAACAAAGGGCAGGGGAGCAGGGGGCCCAGGGCAGGGCCCTCAGAGCCCGGCAGGCCCAGTGGAGTGTCACAAGTTTTTAGGCCCAGGCCAAAGGGCGCCTTCTTTGTCTACACAGCTGCGCAAACTCTCACCTTTCCACTCAGGCCGCCCTCTTACTTGAAGTGTGTGTGGAACGTGTCCGCGCAGTACACCGCGCCGCACAGCTAAGCATAGTTCTGGGCATCGTAGCTTCCTGCCAGGTGACCGAAGTTTGCAGGCAGATGGGTCCCTGGGACACACACGGAGGGGCTCCTGCCCGGGTCACAGGCCGCCCACTGCCCATGCCCCAGATCAGGGGCCCCAAAGCAGCCCAGTCTGAGTCCCCTGCCTCTAGACGGAGTATTGGACCAACACTTGTAGAAAACGGGGTACTTGCGGGCCACTCATTGGAGGGACACTAATAAATCTTTGCCGACGTTCTGCTGAAACTTACGAGCGTTCACACCTAAGCCTCTTACAAGGTCAGCTGTTTAGCTAAACATGAGCTCATGATCTAAATTTACACAATAATGAAGAAAGCAGCTACAAGGGGAGACAATCAGCCAAAACCATCAATACCTGAATTAGGTTCCCAAGGCCATCCATCAGATGAAGGAATAATCGGGTGCAAGGCAGAAAATATACATAAAACTGGAACTGAAACAAGGCACAAGGATGTTTTCAAAGACTGGTAGGATCTCTAAAACATTTTTCAAGGACATGTCATTGATAAAGCTAAATACTCCAAGGTTGTGTAATACAACAGATTAATCATTGAGAAGAGTGAAATTATGCTGTTTTGAAAACTATGGCAGGTCAGATTTTCTGCCTAATTATAGAAGAAGATTTCTCTAAAAAATACACATTATTTCAAAGACTTATTGGCTGTGAAATAAGTTAAGGGTATTTCAAATGGCTTGTCTGCAAAGAAAGGTGAGATGTAGGGAATCACAGAAAGTCGAGGGGAAAATAGGTCAATATATACATTGCTGTATGGTGAACTAAGCCTTAGGCCAGCAACAATGGAGAGGACCTGACCCTTAGACACGTACAAGTAAGCTGGAATCTCCAAAATTTCAAATCTTTATAAGTAAAAAGATTTATTAAAATGAATAACCAAGTGTTTTAATTGACATCAGAAGATGAAAACAATAAACCCTGAGAACATAGAAAAAAGATAAATAAAGATATGAGCAGAACTTAATACAACAGAAAACGTATAAAATTGAGGTGATTTAGTAAGTCCAAAGAATCTTCTTTGAAAAGATTTAAAAGACACACTTTGATTAAGGAAAACCAAAACATAAGTAAAGAATATACAGAAAGAGTCAGGACAATGTTAGAGCAGAGAATATATGAAATGCCAGTAAATTGGAACATTTCTGTCAAGTGGACCATTTCCTAGCTCCTAAAGTTTACCAACACTGACACAAGAGGAAATCATTTAAGGTCATCATGTCTGCCCTTGGCATTCTCGGAACGCCCTGGCCTCAGAATGCAGCCTCTGTAGTCCATGGTAACCTGCGGAGAGGGGGCGGGGCTGAGGGAGGTTGGAACACTGCCCTCACTGAGGGAGTGGGTGTGGCCATCTCTGCTGTGACTGAACAAAGGGCAGGGGAGCAGGGGGCCCAGGGCAGGGCCCTCAGAGCCCGGCAGGCCCAGTGGAGTGTCACAAGCTTTTAGGCCCAGGCCAAAGGGCGCCTTCTTTGTCTGCACAGCTGCCCAAACTCTCACCTTTCCACTCAGGCCGCCCTCTTACTTGAAGTGTGTGTGGAACGTGTCCGTGCAGTACACCGCGCTGCACAGCTAAGCATAGGTCTGGGCATCGTAGCTTCCTGCCAGGTGACCGAAGTTCGCAGGCAGATGGGTCCCTGGGACACACGCGTAGGGGCTCCTGCCCGGGTCACAGGCCGCCCACTGCCCCTGCCCCAGATCGGGGGCCGCAAAGCAGCCCTCTCTGAGTCCCCTGCCTCTAGAGGGAGTATTGGACCAACACTTGTAGAAAACGGGGTCCTTGCGGGCCACTCATTGGAGGGACACAAATAAATCTTTGCCGACTTTCTGCTGAAACTTACGAGCGTTCACACCTAAGACTCTTACAAGGTCAGCTGTTTAGCTAAACATGAGCTCATGATCTAAATTTACACAATAATGAAGAAAGCAGCTACAAGGGGAGACAATCAGCCAAAACCATCAATACCAGAATTAGATTCCCAAGGCCATCCATCAGATGTAGGAATAATCGGGTGCAAGGCAGAAAATATACATAAAACTGGAACTGAAACAAGGCACAAGGATGTTTTCAAAGACTGGTAGGATCTCTAAAACATTTTTCAAGGACATGTCATTGATAAAGCTAAATACTCCAAGGTTGTGTAATACAACAGATTAATCATTGAGAAGAGTGAAATTATGCTGTTTTGAAAACTATGGCAGGTCAGATTTTCTGCCTAATTATAGAAGAAGATTTCTGTAAAAAATACACATTATTTCAAAGACTTATTGGCTGTGAAATAAGTTAAGGGTATTTCAAATGGCTTGTCTGCAAAGAAAGGTGAGATGTAGGGAATCACAGAATGTCGAGGGGAAAGTAGGTCAATATATACATTGCTGTATGGTGAACTAAGACTTAGGCCAGCAACAATGGAGAGGACCTGACCCTTAGACACGTACAAGTAAGCTGGAATCTTCAAAAGTTCAAATATTTATAAGTAAAAAGTTTTATTAAAATCAATAACCAAGTGTTTTAATTGACATCAGAAGATGAAAACAATAAACCCTGAGAACATAGAGAAAAGATAAATAAAGATATGAGCAGAACTTAATACAACAGAAAACGTATAAAATTCAGGTGATTTAGTAAGTCCAAAGAATCTTCTTTGAAAAGATTTAAAAGACACACTTTGATTAAGGAAAACCAAAACATAAGTAAAGAATATACAGAAAGAGTCAGGACAATGTTAGAGCAGAGAATAAATGAAATGCCAGTAAATTTGAACATCTCTGTAAAGTGGACCATTTCCTAGCTCCTAAAGTTTACCAACACTGACACAATAGGAAATCATTTAAGGTCATCATGTCTGCCCTTGGCATTCTCGGAACGCCCTGGCCTCAGAATGCAGCCTCTGTACTCCATGGTAACCTGCGGAGAGGGGGCGGGGCTGAGGGAGGTGGGAACACTGCCCTCACTGAGGGAGTGGGTGTGGCCATCTCTGCTGTGACTGAACAAAGGGCAGGGGAGCAGGGGGCCCAGGGCAGGGCCCTCAGAGCCCGGCAGGCCCAGTGGAGTGTCACAAGCTTTTAGGCCCAGGCCAAAGGGCGCCTTCTTTGTCTGCACAGCTGCCCAAACTCTCACCTTTCCACTCAGGCCGCCCTCTTACTTGAAGTGTGTGTGGAACGTGTCCGCGCAGTACACCGCGCTGCACAGCTAAGCATAGGTCTGGGCATCGTAGCTTCCTGCCAGGTGACCGAGGTTCGCAGGCAGATGGGTCCCTGGGACACACGCGGAGAGGCTCCAGCCCGGGTCACAGGCCGCCCACTGCCCCTGCCCCAGATCGGGGGCCGCAAAGCGGCCCTGTCTTAGTCCCCTGCCTCTAGAGGGAGTATTGGACCAACACTTGTAGAAAACGGGGTCCTTGCGAGCCACTCATTGGAGGGACACAAATAAATCTTTGCCGACTTTCTGCTGAAACTTATGAGCGTTCACACCTAAGCCTCTTACAAGGTCAGCTGTTTAGCTAAACATGAGCTCATGATCTAAATTTACACAATAATGAAGAAAGCAGCTACAAGTGGAGACAATCAGCCAAAACCATCAATACCAGAATTAGATTCCCAAGGCCATCCATCAGATGTAGGAATAATCGGGTGCAAGGCAGAAAATATACATAAAACTGGAACTGAAACAAGGCACAAGGATGTTTTCAAAGACTGGTAGGATCTCTAAAACATTTTTCAAGGACATGTCATTGATAAAGCTAAATACTCCAAGGTTGTGTAATACAACAGATTAATCATTGAGAAGAGTGAAATTATGCTGTTTTGAAAACTATGGCAGGTCAGATTTTCTGCCTAATTCTATAAGAAGATTTCTCTAAAAACTACACATTATTTCAAAGACTTATTGGCTGTGAAATAAGTTAAGGGTATTTCAAATGGCTTGTCTGCAAAGAAAGGTGAGATGTAGGGAATCACAGAAAGTCGAGGGGAAAATAGGTCAATATATACATTGCTGTATGGTGAACTAAGCCTTAGGCCAGCAACAATGGAGAGGACCTGACCCGTAGACACGTACAAGTAAGCTGGAATCTTCAAAAGTTCAAATCTTTATAAGTAAAAAGATTTATTAAAATCAATAACCAAGTGTTTTAATTGACATCAGAAGATGAAAACAATAAACCCTGAGAACATAGAGAAAAGATAAATAAAGATATGAGCAGAACTTAATACAACAGAAAACGTATAAAATTCAGGTGATTTAGTAAGTCCAAAGAATCTTCTTTGAAAAGATTTAAAAGACACACTTTGATTAAGGAAAACCAAAACATAAGTAAAGAATATACAGAAAGAGTCAGGACAATGTTAGAGCAGAGAATATATGAAATGCCAGTAAATTTGAACATTTCTGTAAAGTGGACCATTCCCTAGGTCCTAAAGTTTACCAACACTGACACAAGAGGAAAACTTTTATGGTCATCATGTCTGCCCTTGGCATTCTCGGAACGCCCTGGCCTCAGAATGCAGCTTCTGTACTCCATGGTAAGCTGCGGAGAGGGGGCGGGGCTGAGGGATGTTGGAACACTGCCCTCACTGAGGGAGTGGGTGTGGCCATCTCTGCTGTGACTGAACAAAGGGCAGGGGAGCAGGGGGCCCAGGGCAGGGCCCTCAGAGCCCGGCAGGCCCAGTGGAGTGTCACAAGCTTTTAGGCCCAGGCCAGAGGGCGCCTTCTTTGTCTGCACAGCTGCCCAAACTCTCACCTTTCCACTCAGGCCGCCCTCTTACTTGAAGTGT
Source organism: Mesoplodon mirus (assembly GCF_964341445.2). NCBI lineage: Eukaryota > Metazoa > Chordata > Mammalia > Artiodactyla > Ziphiidae > Mesoplodon > Mesoplodon mirus. Next base: position 159,564,457 of record NC_138976.1, on the reverse strand, counting down.
GTGTGGAACGTGTCCGTGCAGTATACCGCGCTGCACAGCTAAGCATATGTCTGGGCATCGTAGCTTCCTGCCAGGTGACCGAAGTTCGCAGGCAGATGGGTCCCAGGGACACACGCGGAGAGGCTCCTGCCCGGGTCACAGGCCGCCCACTGCCCCTGCCCCAGATCGGGGACCGCAAAGCAGCCCTCTCTGAGTCCCCTGCCTCTAGAGGGAGTATTGGACCAACACTTGTAGAAAACGGGGTCCTTGCGGGCCACTCATTGGAGGGACACAAATACATCTTTGCCGACTCTCTGCTGAAACATACGAGCGTTCACACCTAAGCCTCTTACAAGGTCAGCTGTTTAGCTAAACATGAACTCATGATCTAAATTTACACAATAATGAAGAAAGCAGCTACAAGGAGAGACAATCAGCCAAAACCATCAATACCAGAATTAGATTCCCAAGGCCATCCATCAGATGAAGGAATAATCGGGTGCAAGGCAGAAAATATACATAAAAGTGGAACTGAAACAAGGCATAAGGATGTTTTCAAAGACTGGTAGGATCTCTAAAACATTTTTCAAGGACATGTCATTGATAAAGCTAAATACTCCAAGGTTGTGTAATACAACAGATTAATCATTGAGAAGAGTGAAATTGTGCTGTTTTGAAAACTATGGCATGTCAGATTTTCTGCCTAATTATATCAGAAGATTTCACTAAAAAATACACATTATTTCAAAGACTTATTGGCTGTGAAATAAGTTAAGGGTATTTCAAATGGCTTGTCTGCAAAGAAAGTTGAGATGTAGGGAATCACAGAAATTCGAGGGGAAAATAGGTCAATATATACATTGCTGTATGGTGAACTATGCCTTAGGCCAGCAACAGTGGAGAGGACCTGACCCTTAGACACGTACAAGTAAGCTGGAATCTTCAAAAGTTCAAATATTTATAAGTAAAAAGATTTATTAAAATCAATAACCAAGTGTTTTAATTGACATCAGAAGATGAAAACAATAAACCCTGAGAACATAGAGAAAAGATAAATAAAGATATGAGCAGAACTTAATACAACAGAAAACGTATACAATTCAGGTGATTTAGTAAGTCCAAAGAATCTTCTTTGAAAAGATTTAAAAGACACACTTTGATTAAGGAAAACCAAAACATAAGTAAAGAATATACAGAAAGAGTCAGGACAATGTTAGAGCAGAGAATATATGAAATGCCAGTAAATTTGAACATTTCTGTAAAGTGGACCATTCCCTAGGTCCTAAAGTTTACCAACACTGACACAAGAGGAAAACTTTTATGGTCATCATGTCTGCCCTTGGCATTCTCGGAACGCCCTGGCCTCAGAATGCAGCCTCTTTAGTCCATGGTAAGCTGCGGAGAGGGGGCGGGGCTGAGGGAGGTTGGAACACTGCCCTCACTGAGGGAGTGGTTGTGGCCATCTCTGCTGTGACTGAACAAAGGCAAGGGAGCAGGGGGCCCAGGGCAGGGCCCTCAGAGCCCGGCAGGCCATGTGGAGTGTCACAAGCTTTTAGGCCCAGTCCAAAGGGCGCCTTCTTTGTCTGCACAGCTGCCCAAACTCTCACCTTTCCACTCAGGCCGCCCTCTTACTTGAAGTGTGTGTGGAACGTGTCCGTGCAGTATACCGCGCTGCACAGCTAAGCATAGGTCTGGGCATCGTAGCTTCCTGCCAAGTGACCGAAGTTCGCAGGCAGATGGGTCCCTGGGACACACGCGGAGAGGCTCCTGCCCGGGTCACAGGCCGCCCACTGCCCCTGCCCCAGATCGGGGGCCGCAAAGCAGCCCTCTCTGAGTCCCCTGCCTCTAGAGGGAGTATTGGACCAACACTTGTAGAAAACTGGGTCCTTGCGGGCCACTCATTTGTGGGACACAAATACATCTTTGCCGACTCTCTGCTGAAACTTACGAGCGTTCACACCTAAGCCTCTTACAAGGTCAGCTGTTTAGCTAAACATGAGCTCATGATCTAAATTTACACAATAATGAAGAAAGCAGCTACAAGGGGAGACAATCAGCCAAAACCATCAATACCAGAATTAGATTCCCAAGGCCATCCATCAGATGTAGGAATAATCGGGTGCAAGGCAGAAAATATACATAAAACTGGAACTGAAACAAGGCACAAGGATGTTTTCAAAGACTGGTAGGATCTCTAAAACATTTTTCAAGGACATGTCATTGATAAAGCTAAATACTCCAAGGTTGTGTAATACAACAGATTAATCATTGAGAAGAGTGAAATTATGCTGTTTTGAAAACTATGGCAGGTCAGATTTTCTGCCTAATTATAGAAGAAGATTTCTGTAAAAAATACACATTATTTCAAAGACTTATTGGCTGTGAAATAAGTTAAGGGTATTTCAAATGGCTTGTCTGCACAGAAAGGTGAGATGTAGGGAATCACAGAAAGTCGAGGGGAAAATAGGTCAATATATACATTGCTGTATGGTGAACTAAGCCTTAGGCCAGCAACAATGGAGAGGACCTGACCCTTAGACACGTACAAGTAAGCTGGAATCTTCAAAAGTTCAAATCTTTATAAGTAAAAAGTTTTATTAAAATCAATAACCAAGTGTTTTAATTGACATCAGAAGATGAAAACAATAAACCCTGAGAACATAGAGAAAAGATAAATAAAGATATCAGCAGAACTTAATACAACAGAAAACGTATAAAATTCAGGTGATTTAGTAAGTCCAAAGAATCTTCTTTGAAAAGATTTAAAAGACACACTTTGATTAAGGAAAACCAAAACATAAGTAAAGAATATACAGAAAGAGTCAGGACAATGTTAGAGCAGAGAATAAATGAAATGCCAGTAAATTTGAACATCTCTGTAAAGTGGACCATTTCCTAGCTCCTAAAGTTTACCAACACTGACACAAGAGGAAATCATTTAAGGTCATCATGTCTGCCCTTGGCATTCTCGGAACGCCCTGGCCTCAGAATGCAGCCTCTGTACTCCATGGTAACCTGCGGAGAGGGGGCGGGGCTGAGGGAGGTGGGAACACTGCCCTCACTGAGGGAGTGGGTGTGGCCATCTCTGCTGTGACTGAACAAAGGGCAGGGGAGCAGGGGGCCCAGGGCAGGGCCCTCAGAGCCCGGCAGGCCCAGTGGAGTGTCACAAGCTTTTAGGCCCAGGCCAAAGGGCGCCTTCTTTGTCTGCACAGCTGCCCAAACTCTCACCTTTCCACTCAGGCCGCCCTCTTACTTGAAGTGTGTGTGGAACGTGTCCGCACAGTACACCGCGCTGCACAGCTAAGCATAGGTCTGGGCATCGTAGCTTCCTGCCAGGTGACCGAGGTTCGCAGGCAGATGGGTCCCTGGGACACACGCGGAGAGGCTCCAGCCCGGGTCACAGGCCGCCCACTGCCCCTGCCCCAGACCGGGGGCCGCAAAGCAGCCCTGTCTGAGTCCCCTGCCTCTAGAGGGAGTATTGGACCAACACTTGTAGAAAACGGGGTCCTTGCGGGCCACTCATTGGAGGGACACAAATAAATCTTTGCCGACTTTCTGCTGAAACTTATGAGCGTTCACACCTAAGCCTCTTACAAGGTCAGCTGTTTAGCTAAACATGAGCTCATGATCTAAATTTACACAATAATGAAGAAAGCAGCTACAAGTGGAGACAATCAGCCAAAACCATCAATACCAGAATTAGATTCCCAAGGCCATCCATCAGATGTAGGAATAATCGGGTGCAAGGCAGAAAATATACATAAAACTGGAACTGAAACAAGGCACAAGGATGTTTTCAAAGACTGGTAGGATCTCTAAAACATTTTTCAAGGACATGTCATTGATAAAGCTAAATACTCCAAGGTTGTGTAATACAACAGATTAATCATTGAGAAGAGTGAAATTATGCTGTTTTGAAAACTATGGCAGGTCAGATTTTCTGCCTAATTCTATAAGAAGATTTCTCTAAAAACTACACATTATTTCAAAGACTTATTGGCTGTGAAATAAGTTAAGGGTATTTCAAATGGCTTGTCTGCAAAGAAAGGTGAGATGTAGGGAATCACAGAAAGTCGAGGGGAAAATAGGTCAATATATACATTGCTGTATGGTGAACTAAGCCTTAGGCCAGCAACAATGGAGAGGACCTGACCTTAGACACGTACAAGTAAGCTGGAATCTTCAAAAGTTCAAATCTTTATAAGTAAAAAGATTTATTAAAATCAATAACCAAGTGTTTTAATTGACATCAGAAGATGAAAACAATAAACCCTGAGAACATAGAGAAAAGATAAATAAAGATATGAGCAGAACTTAATACAACAGAAAACGTATAAAATTCAGGTGATTTAGTAAGTCCAAAGAATCTTCTTTGAAAAGATTTAAAAGACACACTTTGATTAAGGAAAACCAAAACATAAGTAAAGAATATACAGAAAGAGTCAGGACAATGTTAGAGCAGAGAATATATGAAATGCCAGTAAATTTGAACATTTCTGTAAAGTGGACCATTCCCTAGGTCCTAAAGTTTACCAACACTGACACAAGAGGAAAACTTTTATGGTCATCATGTCTGCCCTTGGCATTCTCGGAACGCCCTGGCCTCAGAATGCAGCTTCTGTACTCCATGGTAAGCTGCGGAGAGGGGGCGGGGCTGAGGGATGTTGGAACACTGCCCTCACTGAGGGAGTGGGTGTGGCCATCTCTGCTGTGACTGAACAAAGGCAGGGGAGCAGGGGGCCCAGGGCAGGGCCCTCAGAGCCCGGCAGGCCCAGTGGAGTGTCACAAGCTTTTAGGCCCAGGCCAGAGGGCGCCTTCTTTGTCTGCACAGCTGCCCAAACTCTCACCTTTCCACTCAGGCCGCCCTCTTACTTGAAGTGTGTGTGGAACGTGTCCGTGCAGTATACCGCGCTGCACAGCTAAGCATATGTCTGGGCATCGTAGCTTCCTGCCAGGTGACCGAAGTTCGCAGGCAGATGGGTCCCTGGGACACACGCGGAGAGGCTCCTGCCCGGGTCACAGGCCGCCCACTGCCCCTGCCCCAGATCGGGGGCAGCAAAGCAGCCCTCTCTGAGTCCCCTGCCTCTAGAGGGAGTATTGGACCAACACTTGTAGAAAACGGGGTCCCTGCGGGCCACTCATTGGAGGGACACAAATACATCTTTGCCGACTCTCTGCTGAAACATACGAGCGTTCACACCTAAGCCTCTTACAAGGTCAGCTGTTTAGCTAAACATGAACTCATGATCTAAATTTACACAATAATGAAGAAAGCAGCTACAAGGAGAGACAATCAGCCAAAACCATCAATACCAGAATTAGATTCCCAAGGCCATCCATCAGATGAAGGAATAATCGGGTGCAAGGCAGAAAATATACATAAAACTGGAACTGAAACAAGGCACAAGGATGTTTTCAAAGACTGGTAGGATCTCTAAAACATTTTTCAAGGACATGTCATTGATAAAGCTAAATACTCCAAGGTTGTGTAATACAACAGATTAATCATTGAGAAAAGTGAAATTGTGCTGTTTTGAAAACTATGGCATGTCAGATTTTCTGCCTAATTATATCAGAAGATTTCACTAAAAAATACACATTATTTCAAAGACTTATTGGCTGTGAAATAAGTTAAGGGTATTTCAAATGGCTTGTCTGCAAAGAAAGGTGAGATGTAGGGAATCACAGAAAGTCGAGGGGAAAATAGGTCAATATATACATTGCTGTATGGTGAACTATGCCTTAGGCCAGCAACAGTGGAGAGGACCTGACCCTTAGACACGTACAAGTAAGCTGGAATCTTCAAAAGTTCAAATCTTTATAAGTAAAAAGATTTATTAAAATCAATAACCAAGTGTTTTAATTGACATCAGAAGATGAAAACAATAAACCCTGAGAACATAGAGAAAAGATAAATAAAGATATGAGCAGAACTTAATACAACAGAAAACGTATACAATTCAGGTGATTTAGTAAGTCCAAAGAATCTTCTTTGAAAAGATTTAAAAGACACACTTTGATTAAGGAAAACCAAAACATAAGTAAAGAATATACAGAAAGAGTCAGGACAATGTTAGAGCAGAGAATATATGAAATGCCAGTAAATTTGAACATTTCTGTAAAGTGGACCATTCCCTAGGTCCTAAAGTTTACCAACACTGACACAAGAGGAAAACTTTTATGGTCATCATGTCTGCCCTTGGCATTCTCGGAACGCCCTGGCCTCAGAATGCAGCCTCTTTAGTCCATGGTAAGCTGCGGAGAGGGGGCGGGGCTGAGGGATGTTGGAACACTGCCCTCACTGAGGGAGTGGTTGTGGCCATCTCTGCTGTGACTGAACAAAGGCAAGGGAGCAGGGGGCCCAGGGCAGGGCCCTCAGAGCCCGGCAGGCCAAGTGGAGTGTCACAAGCTTTTAGGCCCAGGCCAAAGGGCGCCTTCTTTGTCTGCACAGCTGCCCAAACTCTCACCTTTCCACTCAGGCCGCCCTCTTACTTGAAGTGTGTGTGGAACGTGTCCGTGCAGTATACCGCGCTGCACAGCTAAGCATAGGTCTGGGCATCGTAGCTTCCTGCCAAGTGACCGAAGTTCGCAGGCAGATGGGTCCCTGGGACACACGCGGAGAGGCTCCTGCCCGGGTCACAGGCCGCCCACTGCCCCTGCCCCAGATCGGGGGCCGCAAAGCAGCCCTCTCTGAGTCCCCTGCCTCTAGAGGGAGTATTGGACCAACACTTGTAGAAAACTGGGTCCTTGCGGGCCACTCATTTGTGGGACACAAATACATCTTTGCCGACTCTCTGCTGAAACTTACGAGCGTTCACACCTAAGCCTCTTACAAGGTCAGCTGTTTAGCTAAACATGAGCTCATGATCTAAATTTACACAATAATGAAGAAAGCAGCTACAAGGGGAGACAATCAGCCAAAACCATCAATACCAGAATTAGATTCCCAAGGCCATCCATCAGATGTAGGAATAATCGGGTGCAAGGCAGAAAATATACATAAAACTGGAACTGAAACAAGGCACAAGGATGTTTTCAAAGACTGGTAGGATCTCTAAAACATTTTTCAAGGACATGTCATTGATAAAGCTAAATACTCCAAGGTTGTGTAATACAACAGATTAATCATTGAGAAGAGTGAAATTATGCTGTTTTGAAAACTATGGCAGGTCAGATTTTCTGCCTAATTATAGAAGAAGATTTCTGTAAAAAATACACATTATTTCAAAGACTTATTGGCTGTGAAATAAGTTAAGGGTATTTCAAATGGCTTGTCTGCACAGAAAGGTGAGATGTAGGGAATCACAGAAAGTCGAGGGGAAAATAGGTCAATATATACATTGCTGTATGGTGAACTAAGCCTTAGGCCAGCAACAATGGAGAGGACCTGACCCTTAGACACGTACAAGTAAGCTAGAATCTTCAAAAGTTCAAATCTTTATAAGTAAAAAGATTTATTAAAATCAATAACCAAGTGTTTTAATTGACATCAGAAGATGAAAACAATAAACCCTGAGAACATAGAGAAAAGATAAATAAAGATATGAGCAGAACTTAATACAACAGAAAACGTATAAAATTCAGGTGATTTAGTAAGTCCAAAGAATCTTCTTTGAAAAGATTTAAAAGACACACTTTGATTAAGGAAAACCAAAACATAAGTAAAGAATATACAGAAAGAGTCAGGACAATGTTAGAGCAGAGAATAAATGAAATGCCAGTAAATTTGAACATCTCTGTAAAGTGGACCATTTCCTAGCTCCTAAAGTTTACCAACAGTGACACAAGAGGAAATCATTTAAGGTCATCATGTCTGCCCTTGGCATTCTCGGAACGCCCTGGCCTCAGAATGCAGCCTCTGTAGTCCATGGTAACCTGCGGAGAGGGGGCGGGGCTGAGGGAGGTGGGAACACTGCCCTCACTGAGGGAGTGGGTGTGGCCATCTCTGCTGTGACTGAACAAAGGGCAGGGGAGCAGGGGGCCCAGGGCAGGGCCCTCAGAGCCCGGCAGGCCCAGTGGAGTGTCACAAGCTTTTAGGCCCAGGCCAAAGGGCGCCTTCTTTGTCTGCACAGCTGCCCAAACTCTCACCTTTCCACTCAGGCCGCCCTCTTACTTGAAGTGTGTGTGGAACGTGTCCGCACAGTACACCGCGCTGCACAGCTAAGCATAGGTCTGGGCATCGTAGCTTCCTGCCAGGTGACCGAGGTTCGCAGGCAGATGGGTCCCTGGGACACACGCGGAGAGGCTCCAGCCCGGGTCACAGGCCGCCCACTGCCCCTGCCCCAGACCGGGGGCCGCAAAGCAGCCCTGTCTGAGTCCCCTGCCTCTAGAGGGAGTATTGGACCAACACTTGTAGAAAACGGGGTCCTTGCGGGCCACTCATTGGAGGGACACAAATAAATCTTTGCCGACTTTCTGCTGAAACTTATGAGCGTTCACACCTAAGCCTCTTACAAGGTCAGCTGTTTAGCTAAACATGAGCTCATGATCTAAATTTACACAATAATGAAGAAAGCAGCTACAAGTGGAGACAATCAGCCAAAACCATCAATACCAGAATTAGATTCCCAAGGCCATCCATCAGATGTAGGAATAATCGGGTGCAAGGCAGAAAATATACATAAAACTGGAACTGGAACAAGGCACAAGGATGTTTTCAAAGACTGGTAGGATCTCTAAAACATTTTTCAAGGACATGTCATTGATAAAGCTAAATACTCCAAGGTTGTGTAATACAACAGATTAATCATTGAGAAGAGTGAAATTATGCTGTTTTGAAAACTATGGCAGGTCAGATTTTCTGCCTAATTCTATAAGAAGATTTCTCTAAAAAACACACATTATTTCAAAGACTTATTGGCTGTGAAATAAGTTAAGGGTATTTCAAATGGCTTGTCTGCAAAGAAAGGTGAGATGTAGGGAATCACAGAAAGTCGAGGGGAAAATAGGTCAATATATACATTGCTGTATGGTGAACTAAGCCTTAGGCCAGCAACAATGGAGAGGACCTGACCCTTAGACACGTACAAGTAAGCTGGAATCTTCAAAAGTTCAAATCTTTATAAGTAAAAAGATTTATTAAAATCAATAACCAAGTGTTTTAATTGACATCAGAAGATGAAAACAATAAACCCTGAGAACATAGAGAAAAGATAAATAAAGATATGAGCAGAACTTAATACAACAGAAAACGTATAAAATTCAGGTGATTTAGTAAGTCCAAAGAATCTTCTTTGAAAAGATTTAAAAGACACACTTTGATTAAGGAAAACCAAAACATAAGTAAAGAATATACAGAAAGAGTCAGGACAATGTTAGAGCAGAGAATAAATGAAATGCCAGTAAATTTGAACATCTCTGTAAAGTGGACCATTTCCTAGCTCCTAAAGTTTACCAACACTGACACAAGAGGAAATCATTTAAGGTCATCATGTCTGCCCTTGGCATTCTCGGAACGCCCTGGCCTCAGAATGCAGCCTCTGTAGTCCATGGTAACCTGCGGAGAGGGGGCGGGGCTGAGGGAGGTGGGAACACTGCCCTCACTGAGGGAGTGGGTGTGGCCATCTCTGCTGTGACTGAACAAAGGGCAGGGGAGCAGGGGGCCCAGGGCAGGGCCCTCAGAGCCCGGCAGGCCCAGTGGAGTGTCACAAGCTTTTAGGCCCAGGCCAAAGGGCGCCTTCTTTGTCTGCACAGCTGCCCAAACTCTCACCTTTCCACTCAGGCCGCCCTCTTACTTGAAGTGTGTGTGGAACGTGTCCGCACAGTACACCGCGCTGCACAGCTAAGCATAGGTCTGGGCATCGTAGCTTCCTGCCAGGTGACCGAGGTTCGCAGGCAGATGGGTCCCTGGGACACACGCGGAGAGGCTCCAGCCCGGGTCACAGGCCGCCCACTGCCCCTGCCCCAGACCGGGGGCCGCAAAGCAGCCCTGTCTGAGTCCCCTGCCTCTAGAGGGAGTATTGGACCAACACTTGTAGAAAACGGGGTCCTTGCGGGCCACTCATTGGAGGGACACAAATAAATCTTTGCCGACTTTCTGCTGAAACTTATGAGCGTTCACACCTAAGCCTCTTAGAAGGTCAGCTGTTTAGCTAAACATGAGCTCATGATCTAAATTTACACAATAATGAAGAAAGCAGCTACAAGTGGAGACAATCAGCCAAAACCATCAATACCAGAATTAGATTCCCAAGGCCATCCATCAGATGTAGGAATAATCGGGTGCAAGGCAGAAAATATACATAAAACTGGAACTGGAACAAGGCACAAGGATGTTTTCAAAGACTGGTAGGATCTCTAAAACATTTTTCAAGGACATGTCATTGATAAAGCTAAATACTCCAAGGTTGTGTAATACAACAGATTAATCATTGAGAAGAGTGAAATTATGCTGTTTTGAAAACTATGGCAGGTCAGATTTTCTGCCTAATTCTATAAGAAGATTTCTCTAAAAAACACACATTATTTCAAAGACTTATTGGCTGTGAAATAAGTTAAGGGTATTTCAAATGGCTTGTCTGCAAAGAAAGGTGAGATGTAGGGAATCACAGAAAGTCGAGGGGAAAATAGGTCAATATATACATTGCTGTATGGTGAACTAAGCCTTAGGCCAGCAACAATGGAGAGGACCTGACCCTTAGACACGTACAAGTAAGCTGGAATCTTCAAAAGTTCAAATCTTTATAAGTAAAAAGATTTATTAAAATCAATAACCAAGTGTTTTAATTGACATCAGAAGATGAAAACAATAAACCCTGAGAACATAGAGAAAAGATAAATAAAGATATGAGCAGAACTTAATACAACAGAAAACGTATAAAATTCAGGTGATTTAGTAAGTCCAAAGAATCTTCTTTGAAAAGATTTAAAAGACACACTTTGATTAAGGAAAACCAAAACATAAGTAAAGAATATACAGAAAGAGTCAGGACAATGTTAGAGCAGAGAATAAATGAAATGCCAGTAAATTTGAACATCTCTGTAAAGTGGACCATTTCCTAGCTCCTAAAGTTTACCAACACTGACACAAGAGGAAATCATTTAAGGTCATCATGTCTGCCCTTGGCATTCTCGGAACGCCCTGGCCTCAGAATGCAGCCTCTGTACTCCATGGTAACCTGCGGAGAGGGGGCGGGGCTGAGGGAGGTGGGAACACTGCCCTCACTGAGGGAGTGGGTGTGGCCATCTCTGCTGTGACTGAACAAAGGGCAGGGGAGCAGGGGGCCCAGGGCAGGGCCCTCAGAGCCCGGCAGGCCCAGTGGAGTGTCACAAGCTTTTAGGCCCAGGCCAAAGGGCGCCTTCTTTGTCTGCACAGCTGCCCAAACTCTCACCTTTCCACTCAGGCCGCCCTCTTACTTGAAGTGTGTGTGGAACGTGTCCGCACAGTACACCGCGCTGCACAGCTAAGCATAGGTCTGGGCATCGTAGCTTCCTGCCAGGTGACCGAGGTTCGCAGGCAGATGGGTCCCTGGGACACACGCGGAGAGGCTCCAGCCCGGGTCACAGGCCGCCCACTGCCCCTGCCCCAGACCGGGGGCCGCAAAGCAGCCCTGTCTGAGTCCCCTGCCTCTAGAGGGAGTATTGGACCAACACTTGTAGAAAACGGGGTCCTTGCGGGCCACTCATTGGAGGGACACAAATAAATCTTTGCCGACTTTCTGCTGAAACTTATGATCGTTCACACCTAAGCCTCTTACAAGGTCAGCTGTTTAGCTAAACATGAGCTCATGATCTAAATTTACACAATAATGAAGAAAGCAGCTACAAGTGGAGACAATCAGCCAAAACCATCAATACCAGAATTAGATTCCCAAGGCCATCCATCAGATGTAGGAATAATCGGGTGCAAGGCAGAAAATATACATAAAACTGGAACTGGAACAAGGCACAAGGATGTTTTCAAAGACTGGTAGGATCTCTAAAACATTTTTCAAGGACATGTCATTGATAAAGCTAAATACTCCAAGGTTGTGTAATACAACAGATTAATCATTGAGAAGAGTGAAATTATGCTGTTTTGAAAACTATGGCAGGTCAGATTTTCTGCCTAATTCTATAAGAAGATTTCTCTAAAAAACACACATTATTTCAAAGACTTATTGGCTGTGAAATAAGTTAAGGGTATTTCAAATGGCTTGTCTGCAAAGAAAGGTGAGATGTAGGGAATCACAGAAAGTCGAGGGGAAAATAGGTCAATATATACATTGCTGTATGGTGAACTAAGCCTTAGGCCAGCAACAATGGAGAGGACCTGACCCTTAGACACGTACAAGTAAGCTGGAATCTTCAAAAGTTCAAATCTTTATAAGTAAAAAGATTTATTAAAATCAATAACCAAGTGTTTTAATTGACATCAGAAGATGAAAACAATAAACCCTGAGAACATAGAGAAAAGATAAATAAAGATATGAGCAGAACTTAATACAACAGAAAACGTATAAAATTCAGGTGATTTAGTAAGTCCAAAGAATCTTCTTTGAAAAGATTTAAAAGACACACTTTGATTAAGGAAAACCAAAACATAAGTAAAGAATATACAGAAAGAGTCAGGACAATGTAAGAGCAGAGAATAAATGAAATGCCAGTAAATTTGAACATCTCTGTAAAGTGGACCATTTCCTAGCTCCTAAAGTTTACCAACACTGACACAAGAGGAAATCATTTAAGGTCATCATGTCTGCCCTTGGCATTCTCGGAACGCCCTGGCCTCAGAATGCAGCCTCTGTACTCCATGGTAACCTGCGGAGAGGGGGCGGGGCTGAGGGAGGTGGGAACACTGCCCTCACTGAGGGAGTGGGTGCGGCCATCTCTGCTGTGACTGAACAAAGGGCAGGGGAGCAGGGGGCCCAGGGCAGGGCCCTCAGAGCCCGGCAGGCCCAGTGGAGTGTCACAAGCTTTTAGGCCCAGGCCAAAGGGCGCCTTCTTTGTCTGCACAGCTGCCCAAACTCTCACCTTTCCACTCAGGCCGCCCTCTTACTTGAAGTGTGTGTGGAACGTGTCCGCGCAGTACACCGCGCTGCACAGCTAAGCATAGGTCTGGGCATCGTAGCTTCCTGCCAGGTGACCGAGGTTCGCAGGCAGATGGGTCCCTGGGACACACGCGGAGAGGCTCCAGCCCGGGTCACAGGCCGCCCACTGCCCCTGCCCCAGATCGGGGGACGCAAAGCGGCCCTGTCTGAGTCCCCTGCCTCTAGAGGGAGTATTGGACCAACACTTGTAGAAAACGGGGTCCTTGCGGGCCACTCATTGGAGGGACACAAATAAATCTTTGCCGACTTTCTGCTGAAACTTATGAGCGTTCACACCTAAGCCTCTTACAAGGTCAGCTGTTTAGCTAAACATGAGCTCATGATCTAAATTTACACAATAATGAAGAAAGCAGCTACAAGTGGAGACAATCAGCCAAAACCATCAATACCAGAATTAGATTCCCAAGGCCATCCATCAGATGTAGGAATAATCGGGTGCAAGGCAGAAAATATACATAAAACTGGAACTGAAACAAGGCACAAGGATGTTTTCAAAGACTGGTAGGATCTCTAAAACATTTTTCAAGGACATGTCATTGATAAAGCTAAATACTCCAAGGTTGTGTAATACAACAGATTAATCATTGAGAAGAGTGAAATTATGCTGTTTTGAAAACTATGGCAGGTCAGATTTTCTGCCTAATTCTATAAGAAGATTTCTCTAAAAACTACACATTATTTCAAAGACTTATTGGCTGTGAAATAAGTTAAGGGTATTTCAAATGGCTTGTCTGCAAAGAAAGGTGAGATGTAGGGAATCACAGAAAGTCGAGGGGAAAATAGGTCAATATATACATTGCTGTATGGTGAACTAAGCCTTAGGCCAGCAACAATGGAGAGGACCTGACCCTTAGACACGTACAAGTAAGCTGGAATCTTCAAAAGTTCAAATCTTTATAAGTAAAAAGATTTATTAAAATCAATAACCAAGTGTTTTAATTGACATCAGAAGATGAAAACAATAAACCCTGAGAACATAGAGAAAAGATAAATAAAGATATGAGCAGAACTTAATACAACAGAAAACGTATAAAATTCAGGTGATTTAGTAAGTCCAAAGAATCTTCTTTGAAAAGATTTAAAAGACACACTTTGATTAAGGAAAACCAAAACATAAGTAAAGAATATACAGAAAGAGTCAGGACAATGTTAGAGCAGAGAATATATGAAATGCCAGTAAATTTGAACATTTCTGTAAAGTGGACCATTCCCTAGGTCCTAAAGTTTACCAACACTGACACAACAGGAAAACTTTTATGGTCATCATGTCTGCCCTTGGCATTCTCGGAACGCCCTGGCCTCAGAATGCAGCTTCTGTACTCCATGGTAAGCTGCGGAGAGGGGGCGGGGCTGAGGGAGGTTGGAACACTGCCCTCACTGAGGGAGTGGGTGTGGCCATCTCTGCTGTGACTGAACAAAGGCAGGGGAGCAGGGGGCCCAGGGCAGGGCCCTCAGAGCCCGGCAGGCCCAGTGGAGTGTCACAAGCTTTTAGGCCCAGGCCAGAGGGCGCCTTCTTTGTCTGCACAGCTGCCCAAACTCTCACCTTTCCACTCAGGCCGCCCTCTTACTTGAAGTGTGTGTGGAACGTGTCCGTGCAGTATACCGCGCTGCACAGCTAAGCATATGTCTGGGCATCGTAGCTTCCTGCCAGGTGACCGAAGTTCGCAGGCAGATGGGTCCCTGGGACACACGCGGAGAGGCTCCTGCCCGGGTCACAGGCCGCCCACTGCCCCTGCCCCAGATCGGGGGCAGCAAAGCAGCCCTCTCTGAGTCCCCTGCCTCTAGAGGGAGTATTGGACCAACACTTGTAGAAAACGGGGTCCTTGCGGGCCACTCATTGGAGGGACACAAATACATCTTTGCCGACTCTCTGCTGAAACATTCGAGCGTTCACACCTAAGCCTCTTACAAGGTCAGCTGTTTAGCTAAACATGAACTCATGATCTAAATTTACACAATAATGAAGAAAGCAGCTACAAGGAGAGACAATCAGCCAAAACCATCAATACCAGAATTAGATTCCCAAGGCCATCCATCAGATGAAGGAATAATCGGGTGCAAGGCAGAAAATATACATAAAACTGGAACTGAAACAAGGCACAAGGATGTTTTCAAAGACTGGTAGGATCTCTAAAACATTTTTCAAGGACATGTCATTGATAAAGCTAAATACTCCAAGGTTGTGTAATACAACAGATTAATCATTGAGAAGAGTGAAATTGTGCTGTTTTGAAAACTATGGCATGTCAGATTTTCTGCCTAATTATATCAGAAGATTTCACTAAAAAATACACATTATTTCAAAGACTTATTGGCTGTGAAATAAGTTAAGGGTATTTCAAATGGCTTGTCTGCAAAGAAAGTTGAGATGTAGGGAATCACAGAAAGTCGAGGGGAAAATAGGTCAATATATACATTGCTGTATGGTGAACTATGCCTTAGGCCAGCAACAGTGGAGAGGACCTGACCCTTAGACACGTACAAGTAAGCTGGAATCTTCAAAAGTTCAAATCTTTATAAGTAAAAAGATTTATTAAAATGAATATCCAAGTGTTTTAATTGACATCAGAAGATGAAAACAATAAACCCTGAGAACATGGAGAAAAGATAAATAAAGATATGAGCAGAACTTAATACAACAGAAAACGTATAAAATTCAGGTGATTTAGTAAGTCCAAAGAATCTTCTTTGAAAAGATTTAAAAGACACACTTTGATTAAGGAAAACCAAAACATAAGTAAAGAATATACAGAAAGAGTCAGGACAATGTTAGAGCAGAGAATATATGAAATGCCAGTAAATTTGAACATTTCTGTAAAGTGGACCATTCCCTAGGTCCTAAAGTTTACCAACACTGACACAAGAGGAAAACTTTTATGGTCATCATGTCTGCCCTTGGCATTCTCGGAACGCCCTGGCCTCAGAATGCAGCCTCTTTAGTCCATGGTAAGCTGCGGAGAGGGGGCGGGGCTGAGGGATGTTGGAACACTGCCCTCACTGAGGGAGTGGTTGTGGCCATCTCTGCTGTGACTGAACAAAGGCAAGGGAGCAGGGGGCCCAGGGCAGGGCCCTCAGAGCCCGGCAGGCCAAGTGGAGTGTCACAAGCTTTTAGGCCCAGGCCAAAGGGCGCCTTCTTTGTCTGCACAGTTGCCCAAACTCTCACCTTTCCACTCAGGCCGCCCTCTTACTTGAAGTGTGTGTGGAACGTGTCCGTGCAGTATACCGCGCTGCACAGCTAAGCATAGGTCTGGGCATCGTAGCTTCCTGCCAAGTGACCGAAGTTCGCAGGCAGATGGGTCCCTGGGACACACGCGGAGAGGCTCCAGCCCGTGTCACAGGCCGCCCACTGCCCCTGCCCCAGACCGGGGGCCGCAAAGCAGCCCTGTCTGAGTCCCCTGCCTCTAGAGGGAGTATTGGACCAACACTTGTAGAAAACGGGGTCCTTGCGGGCCACTCATTGGAGGGACACATATACATCTTTGCCGACTCTCTGCTGAAACATACGAGCGTTCACACCTAAGCCTCTTACAAGGTCAGCTGTTTAGCTAAACATGAACTCATGATCTAAATTTACACAATAATGAAGAAAGCAGCTACAAGGAGAGACAATCAGCCAAAACCATCAATACCAGAATTAGATTCCCAAGGCCATCCATCAGATGAAGGAATAATCGGGTGCAAGGCAGAAAATATACATAAAACTGGAACTGAAACAAGGCACAAGGATGTTTTCAAAGACTGGTAGGATCTCTAAAACATTTTTCAAGGACATGTCATTGATAAAGCTAAATACTCCAAGGTTGTGTAATACAACAGATTAATCATTGAGAAGAGTGAAATTGTGCTGTTTTGAAAACTATGGCATGTCAGATTTTCTGCCTAATTATATCAGAAGATTTCACTAAAAAATACACATTATTTCAAAGACTTATTGGCTGTGAAATAAGTTAAGGGTATTTCAAATGGCTTGTCTGCAAAGAAAGTTGAGATGTAGGGAATCACAGAAAGTCGAGGGGAAAATAGGTCAATATATACATTGCTGTATGGTGAACTATGCCTTAGGACAGCAACAGTGGAGAGGACCTGACCCTTAGACACGTACAAGTAAGCTGGAATCTTCAAAAGTTCAAATATTTATAAGTAAAAAGATTTATTAAAATCAATAACCAAGTGTTTTAATTGACATCAGAAGATGAAAACAATAAACCCTGAGAGCATAGAGAAAAGATAAATAAAGATATGAGCAGAACTTAATACAACAGAAAACGTATACAATTCAGGTGATTTAGTAAGTCCAAAGAATCTTCTTTGAAAAGATTTAAAAGACACACTTTGATTAAGGAAAACCAAAACATAAGTAAAGAATATACAGAAAGAGTCAGGACAATGTTAGAGCAGAGAATATATGAAATGCCAGTAAATTTGAACATTTCTGTAAAGTGGACCATTCCCTAGGTCCTAAAGTTTACCAACACTGACACAAGAGGAAAACTTTTATGGTCATCATGTCTGCCCTTGGCATTCTCGGAACGCCCTGGCCTCAGAATGCAGCCTCTTTAGTCCATGGTAAGCTGCGGAGAGGGGGCGGGACTGAGGGATGTTGGAACACTGCCCTCACTGAGGGAGTGGTTGTGGCCATCTCTGCTGTGACTGAACAAAGGCAAGGGAGCAGGGGGCCCAGGGCAGGGCCCTCAGAGCCCGGCAGGCCAAGTGGAGTGTCACAAGCTTTTAGGCCCAGGCCAAAGGGCGCCTTCTTTGTCTGCACAGCTGCCCAAACTCTCACCTTTCCACTCAGGCCGCCCTCTTACTTGAAGTGTGTGTGGAACGTGTCCGTGCAGTATACCGCGCTGCACAGCTAAGCATAGGTCTGGGCATCGTAGCTTCCTGCCAAGTGACCGAAGTTCGCAGGCAGATGGGTCCCTGGGACACACGCGGAGAGGCTCCTGCCCGGGTCACAGGCCGCCCACTGCCCCTGCCCCAGATCGGGGGCCGCAAAGCAGCCCTCTCTGAGTCCCCTGCCTCTAGAGGGAGTATTGGACCAACACTTGTAGAAAACGGGGTCCTTGCGGGCCACTCATTTGTGGGACACAAATACATCTTTGCCGACTCTCTGCTGAAACTTACGAGCGTTCACACCTAAGCCTCTTACAAGGTCAGCTGTTTAGCTAAACATGAGCTCATGATCTAAATTTACACAATAATGAAGAAAGCAGCTACAAGGGGAGACAATCAGCCAAAACCATCAATACCAGAATTAGATTCCCAAGGCCATCCATCAGATGTAGGAATAATCGGGTGCAAGGCAGAAAATATACATAAAACTGGAACTGAAACAAGGCACAAGGATGTTTTCAAAGACTGGTAGGATCTCTAAAACATTTTTCAAGGACATGTCATTGATAAAGCTAAATACTCCAAGGTTGTGTAATACAACAGATTAATCATTGAGAAGAGTGAAATTATGCTGTTTTGAAAACTATGGCAGGTCAGATTTTCTGCCTAATTATAGAAGAAGATTTCTGTAAAAAATACACAATATTTCAAAGACTTATTGGCTGTGAAATAAGTTAAGGGTATTTCAAATGGCTTGTCTGCACAGAAAGGTGAGATGTAGGGAATCACAGAAAGTCGAGGGGAAAATAGGTCAATATATACATTGCTGTATGGTGAACTAAGCCTTAGGCCAGCAACAATGGAGAGGACCTGACCCTTAGACACGTACAAGTAAGCTGGAATCTTCAAAAGTTCAAATCTTTATAAGTAAAAAGTTTTATTAAAATCAATAACCAAGTGTTTTAATTGACATCAGAAGATGAAAACAATAAACCCTGAGAACATAGAGAAAAGATAAATAAAGATATGAGCAGAACTTAATACAACAGAAAACGTATAAAATTCAGGTGATTTAGTAAGTCCAAAGAATCTTCTTTGAAAAGATTTAAAAGACACACTTTGATTAAGGAAAACCAAAACATAAGTAAAGAATATACAGAAAGAATCAGGACAATGTTAGAGCAGAGAATAAATGAAATGCCAGTAAATTTGAACATCTCTGTAAAGTGGACCATTTCCTAGCTCCTAAAGTTTACCAACACTGACACAATAGGAAATCATTTAAGGTCATCATGTCTGCCCTTGGCATTCTCGGAACGCCCTGGCCTCAGAATGCAGCCTCTGTACTCCATGGTAACCTGCGTAGAGGGGGCGGGGCTGAGGGAGGTGGGAACACTGCCCTCACTGAGGGAGTGGGTGTGGCCATCTCTGCTGTGACTGAACAAAGGGCAGGGGAGCAGGGGGCCCAGGGCAGGGCCCTCAGAGCCCGGCAGGCCCAGTGGAGTGTCACAAGCTTTTAGGCCCAGGCCAAAGGGCGCCTTCTTTGTCTGCACAGCTGCCCAAACTCTCACCTTTCCACTCAGGCCGCCCTCTTACTTGAAGTGTGTGTGGAACGTGTCCGCACAGTACACCGCGCTGCACAGCTAAGCATAGGTCTGGGCATCGTAGCTTCCTGCCAGGTGACCGAGGTTCGCAGGCAGATGGGTCCCTGGGACACACGCGGAGAGGCTCCAGCCCGGGTCACAGGCCGCCCACTGCCCCTGCCCCAGACCGGGGGCCGCAAAGCAGCCCTGTCTGAGTCCCCTGCCTCTAGAGGGAGTATTGGACCAACACTTGTAGAAAACGGGGTCCTTGCGGGCCACTCATTGGAGGGACACAAATAAATCTTTGCCGACTTTCTGCTGAAACTTATGAGCGTTCACACCTAAGCCTCTTACAAGGTCAGCTGTTTAGCTAAACATGAGCTCATGATCTAAATTTACACAATAATGAAGAAAGCAGCTACAAGTGGAGACAATCAGCCAAAACCATCAATACCAGAATTAGATTCCCAAGGCCATCCATCAGATGTAGGAATAATCGGGTGCAAGGCAGAAAATATACATAAAACTGGAACTGGAACAAGGCACAAGGATGTTTTCAAAGACTGGTAGGATCTCTAAAACATTTTTCAAGGACATGTCATTGATAAAGCTAAATACTCCAAGGTTGTGTAATACAACAGATTAATCATTGAGAAGAGTGAAATTATGCTGTTTTGAAAACTATGGCAGGTCAGATTTTCTGCCTAATTCTATAAGAAGATTTCTCTAAAAAACACACATTATTTCAAAGACTTATTGGCTGTGAAATAAGTTAAGGGTATTTCAAATGGCTTGTCTGCAAAGAAAGGTGAGATGTAGGGAATCACAGAAAGTCGAGGGGAAAATAGGTCAATATATACATTGCTGTATGGTGAACTAAGCCTTAGGCCAGCAACAATGGAGAGGACCTGACCCTTAGACACGTACAAGTAAGCTGGAATCTTCAAAAGTTCAAATCTTTATAAGTAAAAAGATTTATTAAAATCAATAACCAAGTGTTTTAATTGACATCAGAAGATGAAAACAATAAACCCTGAGAACATAGAGAAAAGATAAATAAAGATATGAGCAGAACTTAATACAACAGAAAACGTATAAAATTCAGGTGATTTAGTAAGTCCAAAGAATCTTCTTTGAAAAGATTTAAAAGACACACTTTGATTAAGGAAAACCAAAACATAAGTAAAGAATATACAGAAAGAGTCAGGACAATGTTAGAGCAGAGAATAAATGAAATGCCAGTAAATTTGAACATCTCTGTAAAGTGGACCATTTCCTAGCTCCTAAAGTTTACCAACACTGACACAAGAGGAAATCATTTAAGGTCATCATGTCTGCCCTTGGCATTCTCGGAACGCCCTGGCCTCAGAATGCAGCCTCTGTACTCCATGGTAACCTGCGGAGAGGGGGCGGGGCTGAGGGAGGTGGGAACACTGCCCTCACTGAGGGAGTGGGTGCGGCCATCTCTGCTGTGACTGAACAAAGGGCAGGGGAGCAGGGGGCCCAGGGCAGGGCCCTCAGAGCCCGGCAGGCCCAGTGGAGTGTCACAAGCTTTTAGGCCCAGGCCAAAGGGCGCCTTCTTTGTCTGCACAGCTGCCCAAACTCTCACCTTTCCACTCAGGCCGCCCTCTTACTTGAAGTGTGTGTGGAACGTGTCCGCGCAGTACACCGCGCTGCACAGCTAAGCATAGGTCTGGGCATCGTAGCTTCCTGCCAGGTGACCGAGGTTCGCAGGCAGATGGGTCCCTGGGACACACGCGGAGAGGCTCCAGCCCGGGTCACAGGCCGCCCACTGCCCCTGCCCCAGATCGGGGGCCGCAAAGCGGCCCTGTCTGAGTCCCCTGCCTCTAGCGGGAGTATTGGACCAACACTTGTAGAAAACGGGGTCCTTGCGGGCCACTCATTGGAGGGACACAAATAAATCTTTGCCGACTTTCTGCTGAAACTTATGAGCGTTCACACCTAAGCCTCTTACAAGGTCAGCTGTTTAGCTAAACATGAGCTCATGATCTAAATTTACACAATAATGAAGAAAGCAGCTACAAGTGGAGACAATCAGCCAAAACCATCAATACCAGAATTAGATTCCCAAGGCCATCCATCAGATGTAGGAATAATCGGGTGCAAGGCAGAAAATATACATAAAATTGGAACTGAAACAAGGCACAAGGATGTTTTCAAAGACTGGTAGGATCTCTAAAACATTTTTCAAGGACATGTCATTGATAAAGCTAAATACTCCAAGGTTGTGTAATACAACAGATTAATCATTGAGAAGAGTGAAATTATGCTGTTTTCAAAACTATGGCAGGTCAGATTTTCTGCCTAATTATAGAAGAAGATTTCTCTAAAAAATACACATTATTTCAAAGACTTATGGGCTGTGAAATAAGTTAAGGGTATTTCAAATGGCTTGTCTGCAAAGAAAGGTGAGATGTAGGGAATCACAGAAAGTCGAGGGGAAAATAGGTCAATATATACATTGCTGTATGGTGAACTAAGACTTAGGCCAGCAACAATGGAGAGGACCTGACCCTTAGACACGTACAAGTAAGCTGGAATCTTCAAAAGTTCAAATCTTTATAAGTGAAAAGATTTATTAAAATCAATAACCAAGTGTTTTAATTGACATCAGAAGATGAAAACAATAAACCCTGAGAACATAGAGAAAAGATAAATAAAGATATGAGCAGAACTTAATACAACAGAAAACGTATAAAATTCAGGTGATTTAGTAAGTCCAAAGAATCTTCTTTGAAAAGATTTAAAAGACACACTTTGATTAAGGAAAACCAAAACATAAGTAAAGAATATACAGAAAGAGTCAGGACAATGTTAGAGCAGAGAATATATGAAATGCCAGTAAATTGGAACATTTCTGTCAAGTGGACCATTTCCTAGCTCCTAAAGTTTACCAACACTGACACAAGAGGAAATCATTTAAGGTCATCATGTCTGCCCTTGGCATTCTCGGAACGCCCTGGCCTCAGAATGCAGCCTCTGTAGTCCATGGAAACCTGCAGAGAGGGGGCGGGGTTGAGGGAGGTTGGAACACTGCCCTCACTGAGGGAGTGGGTGTGGCCATCTCTGCTGTGACTGAACAAATGGCAGGGGAGCAGGGGGCCCAGGGCAGGGCCCTCAGAGCCCGGCAGGCCCAGTGGAGTGTCACAAGTTTTTAGGCCCAGGCCAAAGTGCACCTTCTTTGTCTGCACAGCTGCCCAAACTCTCACCTTTCCACTCAGGCTGCCCTCTTACTTGAAGTGTGTTTGGAACGTGTCCGCGCAGTACACCGCGCTGCACAGTTAAGCATAGGTCTGGGCATCGTAGCTTCCTGCCAGGTGACCGAAGTTCGCAGGCAGATGGGTCCATGGGACACACGCGGAGAGGCTCCTGCCTGGGTCACAGGCCGCCCACTGCCCCTGCCCCAGATCGAGGGCTGCAAAGCAGCCCTGTCTGAGTCCCCTGCCTCTAGAGGGAGTATTGGACCAACACTTGTAGAAAACGGGGTCCTTGCGGGCCACTCATTGGAGGGACACAAATAAATCTTTGCCGACTCTCTGCTGAAACTTACGAGCGTTCACACCTAAGCCTCTTACAAGGTCAGCTGTTTAGCTAAACATGAGCTCATGATCTAAATTTACACAATAATGAAGAAAGTAGCCAGAAGGCGAGACAATCAGCCAAAACCATCAATACCAGAATTAGATTCCCAAGGGCATCCATCAGATGTAGGAATAATCGGGTGCAAGGCAGAAAATATACATAAAACTGGAACTGAAACAAGGCACAAGGATGTTTTCAAAGACTGGTAGGATCTCTAAAACATTTTTCAAGGACATGTCATTGATAAAGCTAAATACTCCAAGGTTGTGTAATACAACAGATTAATCATTGAGAAGAGTGAAATTATGCTGTTTTGAAAACTATGGCAGGTCAGATTTTCTGCCTAATTATAGAAGAAGATTTCTGTAAAAAATACACATTATTTCAAAGACTTATTGGCTGTGAAATAAGTTAAGGGTATTTCAAATGGCTTGTCTGCAAAGAAAGGTGAGATGTAGGGAATCACAGAAAGTCGAGGGGAAAATAGTTCAATATATACATTGCTCTATGGTGAACTAAGCCTTAGGCCAGCAACAATGGAGAGGACCTGACCCTTAGACACGTACAAGTAAGCTGGAATCTTCAAAAGTTCAAATCTTTTTAAGTAAAAAGTTTTATTAATATGAATAACCAAGTGTTTTAATTGACATCAGAAGATGAAAACAATAAACCCTGAGAACATAGATAAAAGATAAATAAAGATATGAGCAGAACTTAATACAACAGAAAACGTATAAAATTCAGGTGATTTAGTAAGTCCAAAGAATCTTTTTGAAAAGATTTAAAAGACACACTTTGATTAAGGAAAACCAAAACATAAGTAAAGAATATACAGAAAGAGTCAGGACAATGTTAGAGCAGAGAATATATGAAATGCCAGTAAATTTGAACATTTCTGTCAAGTGGACCATTTCCTAGCTCCTAAAGTTTACAACACTGACACAAGAGGAAATCATTTAAGGTCATCATGTCTGCCCTTGGGATTCTCGGAATGCCCTGGCCTCAGAATTCAGCCTCTGTAGTCCATGGTAACCTCTGGAGAGGGGGCGGGGCTGAGGGAGGTTGGAACACTGCCCTCACTGAGGGAGTGGGTGTGGCCATCTCTGCTGTGACTGAACAAAGGGCAGGGGAGCAGGGGGCCCAGGGCACTGCCCTCAGAGCCCGGCAGGCCCAGTTGACTCTCACAAGCTTTTAGGCCCAGGCCAAAGGGCGCCTTCTTTGTCTGCACAGCTGCCCAAACTCTCACCTTTCCACTCAGGCCGCCCTCTTACTTGAAGTGTGTGTGGAACGCATCCGCGCAGTACACCGCGCTGCACAGCTAAGCATAGGTCTGGGCATCGTAGCTTCCTGCCAGGTGACCGAAGTTCACAGTCAGATGGGTCCCTGAGACACACGCGGAGAGGCTCCTGCCCTGTTCACAGGCTGCCCACTGCCACTGCCCCTGATCGGGTGCCGCAAAGCAGCCCTGTCTGAGTCCCCTGCCTCTAGAGGGAGTATTGGACAAACACTTGTAGAAAACGGGGCTCTTGCGGGCCACTCATTGGAGGGACACAAATAAATCATTGCCGACTCTCTGCTGAAACTTACGAGCGTTCACACCTCAGCGTCTTACAAGGTCAGCTGTTTAGCTAAACATGAGCTCATGATCTAAATTTACACAATAATGAAGAAAGCAGCTACAAGGGGAGACAATCAGCCAAAACCATCAATACCAGAATTAGATTCCCAAGGCCATCCATCAGATGTAGGAATAATCGGGTGCAAGGCAGAAAATATACATAAAACTGGAACTGAAACAAGGCACAAGGATGTTTTCAAAGACTGGTAGGATCTCTAAAACATTTTTCAAGGACATGTCATTGATAAAGCTAAATACTCCAAGGTTGTGTAATACAACAGATTAATCATTGAGAAGAGTGAAATTATGCTGTTTTGAAAACTATGGCAGGTCAGATTTTCTGCCTAATTATATAAGAAGATTTCTCTAAAAAATACACATTATTTCAAAGACTTATTGGCTGTGAAATAAGTTAAGGGTATTTCAAATGGCTTGTCTGCAAAGAAAGGTGAGATGTAGGGAATCACAGAAAGTCGAGGGGAAAATAGGTCAATATATACATTGCTGTATGGTGAACTAAGCCTTAGGCCAGCAACAATGGAGAGGACCTGACCCTTAGACACGTACAAGTAAGCTGGAATCTTCAAAAGTTCCAATCTTTATAAGTAAAATATTTATTAAAATGAATAACCAAGTGTTTTAATTGACATCAGAAGATGAAAACAATAAACCCTGAGAACATAGAAAAAAGATAAATAAAGATATGAGCAGAACTTAATTCAACAGAAAACGTATAAAATTCAGGTGATTTAGTAAGTCCAAAGAATCTTCTTTGAAAAGATTTAAAAGACACACTTTGATTAAGGAAAACCAAAACATAAGTAAAGAATATACAGAAAGATTCAGGACAATGTTAGAGCAGAGAATATATGAAATGCCAGTAAATTGGAACATTTCTGTAAAGTGGACCATTTCCTAGCTCCTAAAGTTTACCAACACTGACACAAGAGGAAATCATTTAAGGTCATCATGTCTGCCCTTGGCATTCTCGGAACACCCTGGCCTCAGAATGCAGCCTCTGTAGTCCATGGTAACCTGCGGAGAGGGGGCGGGGCTGAGGGAGGTTGGAACACTGCCCTCACTGTGGGAGTGGGTGTGGCCATCTCTGCTGTGACTGAACAAAGGGCAGGGGAGCAGGGGGCCCAGGGCAGGGCCCTCAGAGCCCGGCAGGCCCTGTGGAGTGTCACAAGCTTTTAGGCCCAGGCCCAAGGGCACCTTCTTTGTCTGCACAGCTGCCCAAACTCTCACCTTTCCACTCAGGCCGCCCTCTTACTTGAAGTGTGTTTGGAACGTGTCCGCGCAGTACACCGCGCTGCACAGCTAAGCATAGGTCTGGGCATCGTAGCTTCCTGCCAGGTGACCGAAGTTCGCAGGCAGATTGGTCCATGGGACACACGCGGAGAGGCTCCTGCCTGGGTCACAGGCCGCCCACTGCCCCTGCCCCTGATCGGGGGCTGCAAAGCAGCCCTGTCTGAGTCCCCTGCCTGTAGAGGGTGTATTGGCCCAACACTTGTAGAAAACGGGGTCCTTGCGGGCCACTCATTGGAGGGACACAAATAAATCTTTGCCGACTCTATCCTGAAACTTACGAGCGTTCACACCTAAGCCTCTTACAAGGTCAGCTGTTTAGCTAAACATGAGCTCATGATCTAAATTTACACAATAATGAAGAAAGCAGCTACAAGGGGAGACAATCAGCCAAAACCATCAATACCATAATTAGATTCCCAAGGCCATCCATCAGATGTAGGAATAATCGGGTGCAAGGCAGAAAATATACATAAAACTGGAACTGAAACAAGGCACAAGGATGTTTTCAAAGACTGGTAGGATCTCTAAAACATTTTTCAAGGACATGTCATTGATAAAGCTAAATACTCCAAGGTTGTGTAATACAACAGATTAATCATTGAGAAGAGTGAAATTATGCTGTTTTGAAAACTATGGCAGGTCAGATTTTCTGCCTAATTATAGAAGAAGATTTCTCTAAAAAATACACATTATTTCAAAGACTTATTGGCTGTGAAATAAGTTAAGGGTATTTCAAATGGCTTGTCTGCAAAGAAAGGTGAGATGTAGGGAATCACAGAAAGTCGAGGGGAAAATAGGTCAATATATACATTGCTGTATGGTGAACTAAGCCTTAGACCAGCAACAATGGAGAGGACCTGACACTTAGACAAATACAAGTAAGCTGGAATCTTCAAAAGTTCAAATCTTTATAAGTGAAAAGATTTATTAAAATCAATAACCAAGTGTTTCAATTGACATCAGAAGATGAAAACAATAAACCCTGAGAACATAGAGAAAAGATAAATAAAGATATGAGCAGAACTTAATACAACAGAAAACGTATAAAATTCAGGTGATTTAGTAAGTCCAAAGAATCTTCTTTGAAAAGATTTAAAAGACACACTTTGATTAAGGAAAACCAAAACATAAGTAAAGAATATACAGAAAGAGTCAGGACAATGTTAGAGCAGGGAATATATGAAATGCCAGTAAATTTGAACATTTCTGTAAAGTGGACCATTTCCTAGCTCCTAAAGTTTACCAACACTGACACAAGAGGAAATCATTTAAGGTCATCATGTCTGCCCTTGGCATTCTCGGAACGCCCTGGCCTCAGAATGCAGCCTCTGTAGTCCATGGAAACCTGCAGAGAGGGGGCGGGGTTGAGGGAGGTTGGAACACTGCCCTCACTGAGGGAGTGGGTGTGGCCATCTCTGCTGTGACTGAACAAATGGCAGGGGAGCAGGGGGCCCAGGGCAGGGCCCTCAGAGCCCGGCAGGCCCAGGGGAGTGTCACAAGTTTTTAGGCCCAGGCCAAAGGGCACCTTCTTTGTCTGCACAGCTGCCCAAACTCTCACCTTTCCACTAAGGCAGCCCTCTTACTTGAAGTGTGTGTGGAACGTGTCCGCGCAGTACACCGCGCTGCACAGCTAAGCATAATTCTGGGCATTGTAGCTTCCTGCCAGGTGACCGAAGTTCGCAGGCAGATGAGTCCCTGGGACACACGCGGAGAGGCTCCTGCCCGGGTCACAGGCCGCCCAATGACCCTGCCCCAGATCGGGGTCCGCAAAGCAGCCCTGTCTGAGTCCCCTGCCTCTAGAGGGAGTATTGGACCAACACTTGTACAAAACGGCGTCCTTGCGGGCCACTCATTGGAGGGACACAAATAAATCTTTGCCGACTCTATCCTGAAACTTACGAGCGTTCACACCTAAGCCTCTTACAAGGTCAGCTGTTTAGCTAAACATGAGCTCATGATCTAAATTTACACAATAATGAAGAAAGCAGCTACAAGGGGAGACAATCAGCCAAAACCATCAATACCAGAATTAGATTCCCAAGGCCATCCATCAGATGTAGGAATAATCGGGTGCAAGGCAGAAAATATACATAAAACTGGAACTGAAACAAGGCACAAGGATGTTTTCAAAGACTGGTAGGATCTCTAAAACATTTTTCAAGGACATGTCATTGATAAAGCTAAATACTCCAAGGTTGTGTAATACAACAGATTAATCATTGAGAAGAGTGAAATTATGCTGGTTTGAAAACTATGGCAGGTCAGATTTTCTGCCTAATTATAGAAGAAGATTTCTCTAAAAAATACACATTATTTCAAAGACTTATTGGCTGTGAAATAGGTTAAGGGTATTTCAAATGGCTTGTCTGCAAAGAAAGGTGAGATGTAGGGAATCACAGAAAGTCGAGGGGAAAATAGGTCAATATATACATTGCTGTATGGTGAACTAAGCCTTAGGCCAGCAACAATGGAGAGGACCTGACACTTAGACACGTACAAGTAAGCTGGAATCTTCAAAAGTTCAAATCTTTATAAGTAAAAAGATTTATTAAAATGAATATCCAAGTGTTTTAATTGACATCAGAAGATGAAAACAATAAACCCTGAGAACATAGAAAAAACATAAATAAAGATATGAGCAGAACTTAATACAACAGAAAACGTATGAAATTCAGGTGATTTAGTAAGTGCAAAGAATCTTCCTTGAAAAGATTGAAAAGACACACATTGATTAAGGAATACAAAAACATAAGTAAAGAATATACAGAAAGAGTCAGGACAATGTTAGAGCAGAGAATATATGAAATGCCAGTATATTGGAATATTTCTGTCAAGTGGACCATTTCCTAGCTCCTAAAGTTTACCAACACTGACACAAGAGGAAATCATTTAAGGTCATCATGTCTGCCCTTGGCATTCTCGGAACACCCTGGCCTCAGAATGCAGCCTCTCTAGTCCATGGTAACCTGCGGAGAGGGGGCAGGGCTGAGGGAGGTTGGAACACTGCCCTCACTGAGGGAGTGGGTGTGGCCATCTCTGCTGTGACTGAACAAAGGGCAGGGGAGCAGAGGGCCCAGGTCAGGGCCCTCAGAGCCCGGCAGGCCCAGTGGAGTGTCACAAGCTTTTAGGCCCAGGCCCAAGGGCACCTTCTTTGTCTGCACAGCTGCCCAAACTCTCACCTTTCCACTCAGGTCGCCCTCTCACTTGAAGTGTGTTTGGAACGTGTCCGCGCAGTACACCGCGCTGCACAGCTAAGCATAGGTCTGGGCATCGTAGCTTCCTGCCAGGTGACCGAAGTTCGCAGGCAGATTGGTCCATGGGACACACGCGGAGAGGCTCCTGCCTGGGTCACAGGCCGCCCACTGCCCCTGCCCCAGATCGGGGGCTGCAAAGCAGCCCTGTCTGAGTCCCCTGCCTGTAGAGGGTGTATTGGACCAACACTTGTAGAAAACGGGGTCCTTGCGGGCCACTCATTGGAGGGACACAAATAAATCTTTGCCGACTCTATCCTGAAACTTACGAGCGTTCACACCTAAGCCTCTTACAAGGTCAGCTGTTTAGCTAAACATGAGCTCATGATCTAAATTTACACAATAATGAAGAAAGCAGCTACAAGGGGAGACAATCATCCAAAACTATCAATACCATAATTAGATTCCCAAGGCCATCCATCAGATGTAGGAATAATCGGGTGCAAGGCAGAAAATATACATAAAACTGGAACTGAAACAAGGCACAAGGATGTTTTCAAAGACTGGTAGGATCTCTAAAACATTTTTCAAGGACATGTCATTGATAAAGCTAAATACTCCAAGGTTGTGTAATACAACAGATTAATCATTGAGAAGAGTGAAATTATGCTGTTTTGAAAACTATGGCAGGTCAGATTTTCTGCCTAATTCTATAAGAAGATTTCTCTAAAAAATACACATTATTTCAAAGACTTATTGGCTGTGAAATAAGTTAAGGGTATTTCAAATGGCTTGTCTGCAAAGAAAGGTGAGATGTAGGGAATCACAGAAAGTCGAGGGGAAAATAGGTCAATATATACATTGCTGTATGGTGAACTAAGCCTTAGGCCAGCAACAATGGAGAGGACCTGACACTTAGACAAATACAAGTAAGCTGGAATCTTCAAAAGTTCAAATCTTTATAAGTGAAAAGATTTATTAAAATCAATAACCAAGTGTTTCAATTGACATCAGAAGATGAAAACAATAAACCCTGAGAACATAGAGAAAAGATAAATAAAGATATGAGCAGAACTTAATACAACAGAAAACGTATAAAATTCAGGTGATTTAGTAAGTCCAAAGAATCTTCTTTGAAAAGATTTAAAAGACACACTTTGATTAAGGAAAACCAAAACATAAGTAAAGAATATACAGAAAGAGTCAGGACAATGTTAGAGCAGGGAATATATGAAATGCCAGTAAATTTGAACATTTCTGTAAAGTGGACCATTTCCTAGCTCCTAAAGTTTACCAACACTGACACAAGAGGAAATCATTTAAGGTCATCATGTCTGCCCTTGGCATTCTCGGAACGCCCTGGCCTCAGAATGCAGCCTCTGTAGTCCATGGAAACCTGCAGAGAGGGGGCGGGGTTGAGGGAGGTTGGAACACTGCCCTCACTGAGGGAGTGGGTGTGGCCATCTCTGCTGTGACTGAACAAATGGCAGGGGAGCAGGGGGCCCATGGCAGGGCCCTCAGAGCCCGGCAGGCCCAGTGGAGTGTCACAAGCTTTTAGGCCCAGGCCAAAGGGCGCCTTCTTTGTCTGCACAGCTGCCCAAACTCTCACCTTTCCACTCAGGCCGCCCTCTTACTTGAAGTGTGTTTGGAACGTGTCCGCGCAGTACACCGCGCTGCACAGCTAAGCATAGGTCTGGGCATCGTAGCTTCCTGCCAGGTGACCGAAGTTCGCAGGCAGATGGGTCCATGGGACACACGCGGAGAGGCTCCTGCCTGGGTCACAGGCCGCCCACTGCCCCTGCCCCAGATCGGGGGCTGCAAAGCAGCCCTGTCTGAGTCCCCTGCCTCTAGAGGGAGTATTGGACCAACACTTGTAGAAAACGGGGTCCTTGCGGGCCACTCATTGGAGGGACACAAATAAACCTTTGCCGACTCTCTGCTGAAACTTACGAGCGTTCACACCTAAGCCTCTTACAAGGTCAGCTGTTTAGCTAAACGTGAGCTCATGATCTAAATTTACACAATAAAGAAGAAAGTAGCCAGAAGGCGAGACAATCAGCCAAAACCATCAATACCAGAATTAGATTCCCAAGGCCATCCATCAGATGTAGGAATAATCGGGTGCAAGGCAGAAAATATACATAAACCTGGAACTGAAACAAGGCACAAGGATGTTTTCAAAGACTGGTAGGATCTCTAAAACATTTTTCAAGGACATGTCATTGATAAAGCTAAATACTCCAAGGTTGTGTAATACAACAGATTAATCATTGAGAAGAGTGAAATTATGCTGTTTTGAAAACTATGGCAGGTCAGATTTTCTGCCTAATTATAGAAGAAGATTTCTCTAAAAAATACACATTTTTTCAAAGACTTATTGGCTGTGAAATAAGTTAAGGGTATTTCAAATGGCTTGTCTGCAAAGAAAGGTGAGATGTAGGGAATCACAGAAAGTCGAGGGGAAAATAGGTCAATATATACATTGCTGTATGGTGAACTAAGCCTTAGGCCAGCAACAATGGAGAGGACCTGACCCTTAGACACGTAGAAGTAAGCTGGAATCTTCAAAAGTTCATATCTTTATAAGTACAAAGATTTATTAAAATGAATAACCAAGTGTTTTAATTAACATCAGAAGATGAAAACAATAAACCCTGAGAACATAGAAAAAAAGATAAATAAAGATATGAGCAGAACTTAATTCAACAGAAAACATATAAAATTCAGGTGATTTAGTAAGTCCAAAGAATCTTCTTTGAAAAGATTTAAAAGACACACTTTGATTAAGGAAAACCAAAACATAAGTAAAGAATATACAGAAAGAGTCAGGACAATGTTAGAGCAGGGAATATATGAAATGCCAGTAAATTTTAACATTTCTGTAAAGTGGACCATTTCCTAGCTCCTAACATTTACCAACACTGACACAAGAGGAAATCATTTAAGGTCATCATGTCTGCCCTTGGCATTCTCGGAACGCCCTGGCCTCAGAATGCAGCCTCTGTAGTCCATGGTAACCTGCGGAGAGGGGGCGGGGCTGAGGGAGGTTGGAACACTGTCCTCACTGAGGGAGTGGGTGTGGCCATCTCTGCTGTGACTGAACAAATGGCAGGGGAGCAGGGGGCCCAGGGCAGGGCCCTCAGAGCCCGGCAGGCCCAGTGGAGTGTCACAAGTTTTTAGGCCCAGGCCAAAGGGCGCCTTCTTTGTCTGCACAGCTGCCCAAACTCTCACCTTTCCACTCAGGCCGCCATCTTACTTGAAGTGTGTGTGCAACGTGTCCGCGCAGTACACCGCGCTGCACAGCTAAGCATAATTCTGGGCATTGTAGCTTCCTGCCAGGTGACCGAAGTTCGCAGGCAGATGAGTCCCTGGGACACACGCGGAGAGGCTCCTGCCCGGGTCACAGGCCGCCCAATGACCCTGCCCCAGATCAGGGGCCGCAAAGCAGCCCTGTCTGAGTCCCCTGCCTCTAGAGGGAGTATTGGACCAACACTTGTAGAAAATGGCGTCCTTGCGGGCCACTCATTGGAGGGACACAAATAAATCTTTGCCGACTCGCTGCTGAAACTTACGAGCGTTCACACCTAAGCCTCTTACAAGGTCAGCTGTTTAGCTAAACATGAGCTCATGATCTAAATTTACACAATAATGAAGAAAGCAGCTACAAGGGGAGACAATCAGCCAAAACCATCAATACCAGAATTAGATTCCCAAGGCCATCCATCAGATGTAGGAATAATCGGGTGCAAGGCAGAAAATATACATAAAACTGGAACTGAAACAAGGCACAAGGATGTTTTCAAAGACTGGTAGGATCTCTCAAACATTTTTCAAGGACATGTCATTGATAAAGCTAAATACTCCAAGGTTGTGTAATACAACAGATTAATCATTGAGAAGAGTGAAATTATGCTGTTTTGAAAACTATGGCAGGTCAGATTTTCTGCCTAATTATAGAAGAAGATTTCTCTAAAAAATACACATTATTTCAAAGACTTATTGGCTGTGAAATAAGTTAAGGGTATTTCAAATGGCTTGTCTGCAAAGAAAGGTGAGATGTAGGGAATCACAGAAAGTCGAGGGGAAAATAGGTCAATATATACATTGCTGTATGGTGAACTAAGCCTTAGGCCAGCAACAATGGAGAGGACCTGACACTTAGACACGTACAAGTAAGCTGGAATCTTCAAAAGTTCAAATCTTTATAAGTGAAAAGATTTATTAAAATCAATAACCAAGTGTTTTAATTGACATCAGAAGATGAAAACAATAAACCCTGAGAACATAGAGAAAAGATAAATAAAGATATGAGCAGAACTTAATACAACAGAAAACGTATAAAATTGAGGTGATTTAGTAAGTCCAAAGAATCTTCTTTGAAAAGATTTAAAAGACACACTTTGATTAAGGAAAACCAAAACATAAGTAAAGAATATACAGAAAGAGTCAGGACAATGTTAGAGCAGAGAATATATGAAATGCCAGTAAATTGGAACATTTCTGTCAAGTGGACCGTTTACTAGCTCCTAAAGTTTACCAACACTGACACAAGAGGAAATCATTTAAGGTCATCATGTCTGCCCTTGGCATTCTCGGAACGCCCTGGCCTCAGAATGCAGCCTCTGTAGTCCATGGTAACCTGCGGAGAGGGGGCGGGGCTGAGGGAGGTTGGAACACTGCCCTCACTGAGGGAGTGGGTGTGGCCATCTCTGCTGTGACTGAACAAAGGGCAGGGGAGCAGGGGGCCCAGGGCAGGGCCCTCAGAGCCCGGCAGGCCCAGTGGAGTGTCACAAGCTTTTAGGCCCAGGCCAAAGGGCGCCTTCTTTGTCTGCACAGCTCCCCAAACACTCACCTTTCCACTCAGGCCGCCCTCTTACTTGAAGTGTGTTTGGAACGTGTCCGCGCAGTACACCGCGCTGCACAGCTAAGCATAGGTCTGGGCATCGTAGCTTCCTGCCAGGTGACCGAAGTTCGCAGGCAGATGGGTCCATGGGACACACGCGGAGAGGCTCCTGCCTGGGTCACAGGCCGCCCACTGCCCCTGCCCCAGATCGGGGGCTGCAAAGCAGCCCTGTCTGAGTCCCCTGCCTCTAGAGGGAGTATTGGACCAACACTTGTAGAAAACGGGGTCTTGCGGGCCACTCATTGGAGGGACACAAATAAATCTTTGCCGACTCTCTGCTGAAACTTACGAGCGTTCACACCTAAGCCTCTTACAAGGTCAGCTGTTTAGCTAAACATGAGCTCATGATCTAAATTTACACAATAAAGAAGAAAGTAGGCAGAAGGCGAGACAATCAGCCAAAACCATCAATACCAGAATTAGATTCCCAAGGCCATCCATCAGATGTAGGAATAATCGGGTGCAAGGCAGAAAATATACATAAAACTGGAACTGAAACAAGGCACAAGGATGTTTTCAAAGACTGGTAGGATCTCTAAAACATTTTTCAAGGACATGTCATTGATAAAGCTAAATACTCCAAGGTTGTGTAATACAACAGATTAATCATTGAGAAGAGTGAAATTATGCTGTTTTGAAAACTATGGCAGGTCAGATTTTCTGCCTAATTATAGAAGAAGATTTCTCTAAAAAATACACATTATTTCAAAGACTTATTGGCTGTGAAATAAGTTAAGGGTATTTCAAATGGCTTGTCTGCAAAGAAAGGTGAGATGTAGGGAATCACAGAAAGTCGAGGGGAAAATAGGTCAATATATACATTGCTGTATGGTGAACTAAGCCTTAGGCCAGCAACAATGGAGAGGACCTGACCCTTAGACACGTACAAGTAAGCTGGAATCTTCAAAAGTTCAAATCTTTATAAGTGAAAAGATTTATTAAAATCAATAACCAAGTGTTTTAATTGACATCAGAAGATGAAAACAATAAACCCTGAGAACATAGAGAAAAGATAAATAAAGATATGAGCAGAACTTAATACAACAGAAAACGTATAAAATTCAGGTGATTTAGTAAGTCCAAAGAATCTTCTTTGAAAAGATTTAAAAGACACACTTTGATTAAGGAGAACCAAAACATAAGTAAAGAATGTACAGAAAGAGTCAGGACAATGTTAGAGCAGAGAATATATGAAATGCCAGTAAATTTGAACATTTCTGTAAAGTGGACCATTTCCTAGCTCCTAAAGTTTACCAACACTGACACAAGAGGAAATCATTTAAGGTCATCATGTCTGCCCTTGGCATTCTCGGAACGCCCTGGCCTCAGAATGCAGCCTCTGTAGTCCATGGAAACCTGCAGAGAGGGGCCGGGGTTGAGGGAGGTTGGAACACTGCCCTCACTGAGGGAGTGGGTGTGGCCATCTATGCTGTGACTGAACAAATGGCAGGGGAGCAGGGGGCCCAGGGCAGGGCCCTCAGAGCACGGCAGGCCCAGTGGAGTGTCACAAGTTTTTAGGCCCAGGCCAAAGGGTGCCTTCTTTGTCTGCACAGCTGCCCAAACTCTCACCTTTCCACTCAGGCCGCCCTCTTACTTGAAGTGTGTTTGGAACGTGTCCGCGCAGTACACCGCGCTGCACAGCTAAGCATAGGTCTGGGCATCGTAGCTTCCTGCCAGGTGACCGAAGTTTGCAGGCAGATGGGTACCTGGGACTCATGCGGAGAGGCTCCTGCCCGGGTCACAGGCGGCCCACTGCCCCTGCCCCAGATCGGGGGCCGCAAAGCAACCCTGTCTGAGTCCCCTGTGTCTAGAGAGAGTATTGGACCAACACTTGTAGAAAACGGGGTCCTTGCGGGCCACTCATTGGAGGGACACAAATAAATCTTTGCCGACTCTCTGCTGAAACTTACGAGCGTTCACACCTAAGCCTCTTACAAGGTCAGCTGTTTAGCTAAACATGAGCTCATGCTCTAAATTTACACAATAATGAAGAAAGTAGCCAGAAGGCGAGACAATCAGCCAAAACCATCAATACCAGAATTAGATTCCCAAGGCCATCCATCAGATGTAGGAATAATCGGGTGCAAGGCAGAAAATATACATAAAACTGGAACTGAAACAAGGCACAAGGATGTTTTCAAAGACTGGTAGGATCTCTAAAACATTTTTCAAGGACATGTCATTGATAAAGCTAAATACTCCAAGGTTGTGTAATACAACAGATTAATCATTGAGAAGAGTGAAATTATGCTGTTTTGAAAACTATGGCAGGTCAGATTTTCTGCCTAATTATAGAAGAAGATTTCTCTAAAAAATACACATTATTTCAAAGACTTATTGGCTGTGAAATAAGTTAAGGGTATTTCAAATGGCTTGTCTGCAAAGAAAGGTGAGATGTAGGGAATCACAGAAAGTCGAGGGGAAAATAGGTCAATATATACATTGCTGTATGGTGAACTAAGCCTTAGGCCAGCAACAATGGAGAGGACCTGACCCTTAGACACGTACAAGTAAGCTGGAATCTTCAAAAGTTCAAATCTTTATAAGTAAAAAGATTTATTAAAATGAATATCCAAGTGTTTTAATTGACATCAGAAGATGAAAACAATAAACCCTGAGAACATGGAGAAAAGATAAATAAAGATATGAGCAGAACTTAATACAACAGAAAACGTATAAAATTCAGGTGATTTAGTAAGTCCAAAAATCTTCTTTGAAAAGATTTAAAAGACACACTTTGATTAAGGAAAACCAAAACATAAGTAAAGAATATACAGAAAGAGTCAGGACAATGTGAGAGCAGAGAATATATGAAATGCCAGTAAATTTGAACATTTCTGTCAAGTGGACCATTTCCTAGCTCCTAAAGTTTACAAACACTGACACAAGAGGAAATCATTTAAGGTCATCATGTCTGCCCTTGGCATTCTCGGAACGCCCTGGCCTCAGAATGCAGCCTCTGTAGTCCATGGTAACCTGCGGAGAGGGGGCGGGGCTGAGGGAGGTTGGAACACTGCCCTCACTGAGGGAGTGGGTGTGGCCATCTCTGCTGTGACTGAACAAAGGGCAGGGGAGCAGGGGGCCAAGGGCAGGGCCCTCAGAGCCCGGCAGGCCCAGTGGAGTGTCACAAGCTTTTAGGCCCAGGCCAAAGGGCGCCTTCTTTGTCTGCACAGCTGCCCAAACTCTCACCTTTCCACTCAGGCCGCCCTCTTACTTGAAGTGTGTGTGGAACGTGTCCACGCAGTACACCGCGCTCCACATCTAAGCATAGTTCTGGGCATCGTAGCTTCCTGCCAGGTGACCGAGGTTCGCAGGCAGATGGGTCCCTGGGACACACGCGGAGTGGCTCCAGCCCGGGTCACAGGCCGCCCACTGCCCCTGCCCCAGATCGGGGGCCGCAAAGCAGCCCTGTCTGAGTCCCCTGCCTCTAGAGGGAGTATTGGACCAACACTTGTAGAAAACGGGGTCCTTGCGGGCCACTCATTGGAGGGACACAAATAAATCTTTGTCGACTCTCTGCTGAAACTTACGAGCGTTCACACCTAAGCCTCTTACAAGGTCAGCTGTTTAGCTAAACATGAGCTCATGATCTAAATTTACACAATAATGAAGAAAGCAGCTACAAGGGGAGACAATCAGCCAAAACCATCAATACCAGAATTAGATTCCCAAGGCCATCCATCAGATGTAGGAATAATCGGGTGCAAGGCAGAAAATATACATAAAACTGGAACTGAAACAAGGCACAAGGATGTTTTCAAAGACTGGTAGGATCTCTAAAACATTTTTCAAGGACATGTCATTGATAAAGCTAAATACTCCAAGGTTGTGTAATACAACAGATTAATCATTGAGAAGAGTGAAATTATGCTGTTTTGAAAACTATGGCAGGTCAGATTTTCTGCCTAATTCTATAAGAAGATTTCTCTAAAAAATACACATTATTTCAAAGACTTATTGGCTGTGAAATAAGTTAAGGGTATTTCAAATGGCTTGTCTGCAAAGAAAGGTGAGATGTAGGGAATCACAGAAAGTCGAGGGGAAAATAGGTCAATATATACATTGCTGTATGGTGAACTAAGCCTTAGGCCAGCAACAATGGAGAGGACCTGACCCTTAGACACGTACAAGTAAGCTGGAATCTTCAAAAGTTCAAATCTTTATAAGTAAAAAGATTTATTAAAATGAATAACCAAGTGTTTTAATTGACATCAGAAGATGAAAACAATAAACCCTGAGAACATAGAAAAAACATAAATAAAGATATGAGCAGAACTTAATACAACAGAAAACGTATGAAATTCAGGTGATTTAGTAAGTCCAAAGAATCTTACTTGAAAAGATTGAAAAGACACACATTGATTAAGGAATACAAAAACATAAGTAAAGAATATACAGAAAGAGTCAGGACAATGTTAGAGCAGAGAATATATGAAATGCCAGTAAATTTGAACATTTCTGTCAAGTGGACCATTTCCTAGCTCCTAAAGTTTACCAACACTGACACAAGAGGAAATCATTTAAGGTCATCATGTCTGCCCTTGGGATTCTCGGAATGCCCTGGCCTCAGAATGCAGCCTCTGTAGTCCATGGTAACCTCTGGAGAGGGGGCGGGGCTGAGGGAGGTTGGAACACTGCGCTCACTGAGGGAGTGGGTGTGGCCATCTCTGCTGTGACTGAACAAAGGGCAGGGGAGCAGGGGGCCCAGGGCACGGCCCGCAGAGCCCGGCAGGCCAAGTTGACTGTCACAAGCTTTTAGGCCCTGGCCAAAGGGCGCCTTCTTTGTCTGCACAGCTGCCCAAACTCTCACCTTTCCACTCAGGCCGCCCTCTTACTTGAAGTGTGTGTGGAACGCATCCGCGCAGTACACCGCGCTGCACAGCTAAGCATAGGTCTGGGCATCGTAGCTTCCTGCCAGGTGACCGAAGTTCGCAGGCAGATGAGTCCCTGGGACACACGCGGAGAGGCTCCTGCCCGGGTCACAGGCCGCCCAATGACCCTGCCCCAGATCGGGGGCCGCAAAGCAGCCCTGTCTGAGTCCCCTGCCTCTAGAGGGAGTATTGGACCAACACTTGTAGAAAACGGCGTACTTGCTGGCCACTCATTGGAGGGACACAAATAAATCTTTGCCGACTCTCTGCTGAAACTTACGAGCGTTCACACCTAAGCCTCTTACAAGGTCAGCTGTTTAGCTAAACATGAGCTCATGATCTAAATTTACACAATAATGAAGAAAGCAGCTACAAGGCGAGACAATCAGCCAAAACCATCAATACCAGAATTAGATTCCCAAGGCCATCCATCAGATGTAGGAATAATCGGGTGCAAGGCAGAAAATATACATAAAACTGGAACTGAAACAAGGCACAAGGATGTTTTCAAAGACTGGTAGGATCTCTAAAACATTTTTCAAGGACATGTCATTGATAAAGCTAAATACTCCAAGGTTGTGTAATACAACAGATTAATCATTGAGAAGAGTGAAATTATGCTGTTTTGAAAACTATGGCAGGTCAGATTTTCTGCCTAATTATAGAAGAAGATTTCTCTAAAAAATACACATTATTTCAAAGACTTATTGGCTGTGAAATAAGTTAAGGGTATTTCAAATGGCTTGTCTGCAAAGAAAGGTGAGATGTAGGGAATCACAGAAAGTCGAGGGGAAAATAGGTCAATATATACATTGCTGTATGGTGAACTACGCCTTAGGCCAGCAACAATGGAGAGGACCTGACCCTTAGACACGTACAAGTAAGCTGGAATCTTCAAAAGTTCAAATCTTTATAAGTAAAAAGATTTATTAAAATGAATATCCAAGTGTTTTAATTGACATCAGAAAATGAAAACAATAAACCCTGAGAACATGGAGAAAAGATAAATAAAGATATGAGCAGAACTTAATACAACAGAAAACGTATAAAATTCAGGTGATTTAGTAAGTCCAAAGAATCTTCTTTGAAAAGATTTAAAAGACACACTTTCATTAAGGAAAACCAAAACATAAGTAAAGAATATACAGAAAGAGTCAGGACAATGTTAGAGCAGAGAATATATGAAATGCCAGTAAATTTGAACATTTCTGTCAAGTGGACCATTTCCTAGCTCCTAAAGTTTACCAACACTGACACAAGAGGAAATCATTTAAGGTCATCATGTCTGCCCTTGGCATTCTCGGAACACCCTGGCCTCAGAATGCAGCCTCTGTAGTCCATGGTAACCTGCGGAGAGGGGGCGGGGCTGAGGGAGGTTGGAACACTGCCCTCACTGAGGGAGTGGGTGTGGCCATCTCTGCTGTGACTGAACAAAGGGCAGGGGAGCAGGGGGCCAAGGGCAGGGCCCTCAGAGCCCGGCAGGCCCAGTGGAGTGTCACAAGCTTTTAGGCCCAGGCCAAAGGGCGCCTTCTTTGTCTGCACAGCTGCCCAAACTCTCACCTTTCCACTCAGGCCGCCCTCTTACTTGAAGTGTGTGTGGAATGTGTCCACGCAGTACACCGCGCTCCACATCTAAGCATAGTTCTGGGCATCGTAGCTTCCTGCCATGTGACCGAGTTTCGCAGGCAGATGTGTCCCTGGGACACACGCGGAGTGGCTCCAGCCCGGGTCACAGGCCGCCCACTGCCCCTGCCCCAGATCGGGGGCCGCAAAGCAGCCCTGTCTGAGTCCCCTGCCTCTAGAGGGAGTATTGGACCAACACTTGTAGAAAACGGGGTCCTTGCGGGCCACTCATTGGAGGGACACAAATAAATCTTTGCCGACTCTCTGCTGAAACTTACGAGCGTTCACACCTAAGCCTCTTACAAGGTCAGCTGTTTAGCTAAACATGAGCTCATGATCTAAATTTACACAATAATGAAGAAAGTAGCCAGAAGGCGAGACAATCAGCCAAAACCATCAATACCAGAATTAGATTCCCAAGGCCATCCATCAGATGTAGGAATAATCGGGTGCAAGGCAGAAAATATACATAAAACTGGAACTGAAACAAGGCACAAGGATGTTTTCAAAGACTGGTAGGATCTCTAAAACATTTTTCAAGGACATGTCATTGATAAAGCTAAATACTCCAAGGTTGTGTAATACAACAGATTAATCATTGAGAAGAGTGAAATTATGCTCTTTTGAAAACTATGGCAGGTCAGATTTTCTGCCTAATTATATAAGAAGATTTCTCTAAAAAAATACACATTATTTCAAAGAGTTATTGGCTGTGAAATAAGTTAAGGGTATTTCAAATGGCTTGTCTGCAAAGAAAGGTGAGATGTAGGGAATCACAGAAAGTCGAGGGGAAAATAGGTCAATATATACATTGCTGTATGGTGAACTAAGCCTTAGGCCAGCAACAATGGAGAGGACCTGACCCTTAGACACGTACAAGTAAGCTGGAATCTTCAAAAGTTCAAATCTTCATAAGTAAAAATATTTATTAAAATGAATAACCAAGTGTTTTAATTGACATCAGAAGATGAAAACAATAAACCCTGAGAACATAGAAAAAAGATAAATAAAGATATGAGCAGAACTTAATACAACAGAAAACGTATAAAATTCAGGTGATTTAGTAAGTCCAAAGAATCTTCTTTGAAAAGATTTAAAAGACACACTTTGATTAAGGAAAACCAAAACATAAGTAAAGAATATACAGAAAGAGTCAGGACAATGTTAGAGCAGAGAATATATGAAATGCCAGTAAATTGGAACATTTCTGTAAAGTGGACCATTTCCTAGCTCCTAAAGTTTACCAACACTGACACAAGAGGAAATCATTTAAGGTCATCATGTCTGCCCTTGGGATTCTCGGAATGCCCTGGCCTCAGAATGCAGCCTCTGTAGTCAATGGTAACCTCTGGAGAGGGGGCGGGGCTGAGGGAGGTTGGAACACTGCCCTCACTGAGGGAGTGGGTGTGGCCATCTCTGCTGTGACTGAACAAAGGGCAGGGGAGCAGGGGGCCCAGGGCACGGCCCTCAGAGCCCGGCAGGCCCAGTTGACTGTCACAAGGTTTTAGGCCCAGGCCAAAGGGCGCCTTCTTTGTCTGCACAGCTGCCCAAACTCTCACCTTTCCACTCAGGCCGCCCTCTTACTTGAAGTGTGTTTGGAAGGTATCCGCGCAGTACACCGCGCTGCACAGCTAAGCATAGGACTGGGCATCGTAGCTTCCTGCCAGGTGACCGAAGTTTGCAGTCAGATGGGTCCCTGAGACACACGCGGAGAGGCTCCTGCCCGGTTCACAGGCGGCCCACTGCCCCTGCCCCTGATCGGGGGCCGCAAAGCAGCCCTGTCTGAGTCCCCTGCCTCTAGAGGGAGTATTGGACCAACATTTGCAGAAAACGGGGCCCTTGCGGGCCACTCATTGGAGGGACACAAATAAATCATTGCCGACTCTCTGCTGAAACTTACGAGCGAGCGTTCACACCTCAGCGTCTTACAAGGTCAGCTGTTTAGCTAAACATGAGCTCATGATCTAAATTTACACAATAATGAAGAAAGCAGCTACAAGGGGAGACAATCAGCCAAAACCATCAATACCAGAATTAGATTCCCAAGGCCATCCATCAGATGTAGGAATAATCG
This sequence comes from Mesoplodon mirus, assembly GCF_964341445.2. NCBI lineage: Eukaryota > Metazoa > Chordata > Mammalia > Artiodactyla > Ziphiidae > Mesoplodon > Mesoplodon mirus. Next base: position 159,521,840 of record NC_138976.1, on the reverse strand, counting down.
GGTGCAAGGCAGAAAATATACATAAAACTGGAACTGAAACAAGGCACAAGGATGTTTTCAAAGACTGGTAGGATCTCTAAAACATTTTTCAAGGACATGTCATTGATAAAGCTAAATACTCCAAGGTTGTGTAATACAACAGATTAATCATTGAGAAGAGTGAAATTATGCTGTTTTGAAAACTATGGCTGGTCAGATTTTCTGCCTAATTATATAAGAAGATTTCTGTAAAAAATACACATTATTTCAAAGACTTATTGGCTGTGAAATAAGTTAAGGGTATTTCAAATGGCTTGTCTGCAAAGAAAGGTGAGATGTAGGGAATCACAGAAAGTCGAGGGGAAAATAGGTCAATATATACATTGCTGTATGGTGAACTAAGCCTTAGGCCAGCAACAATGGAGAGGACCTGACCCTTAGACACGTACAAGTAAGCTGGAATCTTCAAAAGTTCAAATCTTTATAAGTAAAAAGATTTATTAAAATGAATAAGCAAGTGTTTTAATTGACATCAGAAGATGAAAACAATAAACCCTGAGAACATAGAAAAAAGATAAATAAAGATATGAGCAGAACTTAATTCAACAGAAAACGTATAAAATTCAGGTGATTTAGTAAGTCCAAAGAATCTTCTTTGAAAAGATTTAAAAGACACACTTTGATTAAGGAAAACCAAAACATAAGTAAAGAATATACAGAAAGATTCAGGACAATGTTAGAGCAGAGAATATATGAAATGCCAGTAAATTGGAACATTTCTGTAAAGTGGACCATTTCCTAGCTCCTAAAGTTTACCAACACTGACACAAGAGGAAATCATTTAAGGTCATCATTTCTGCCCTTGGCATTCTCGGAACACCCTGGCCTCAGAATGCAGCCTCTGTAGTCCATGGTAACCTGCGGAGAGGGGGCAGGGCTGAGGGAGGTTGGAACACTGCCCTCACTGAGGGAGTGGGTGTGGCCATCTCTGCTGTGACTGAACAAAGGGCAGGGGAGCAGGGCGCCCAGGGCAGGGCCCTCAGAGCCCGGCAGGCCCAGTGGAGTGTCACAAGCTTTTAGGCCCAGGCCCAAGGGCACCTTCTTTGTCTGCACAGCTGCCCAAACTCTCACCTTTCCACTCAGGACGCCCTCTTACTTGAAGTGTGTTTGGAACGTGTCCGCGCAGTACACCGCGCTGCACAGCTAAGCATAGGTCTGGGCATCGTAGCTTCCTGCCAGGTGACCGAAGTTCGCAGGCAGATGGGTCCATGGGACACACGCGGAGAGGCTCCTGCCTGGGTCACAGGCCGCCCACTGCCCCTGCCCCAGATCGGGGGCTGCAAAGCAGCCCTGTCTGAGTCCCCTGCCTGTAGAGGGTGTATTGGACCAACACTTGTAGAAAACGGGGTCCTGCGGGCCACTCATTGGAGGGACACAAATAAATCTTTGCCGAATTTCTGCTGAAACTTACGAGCGTTCACACCTCAGCGTCTTACAAGGTCAGCTGTTTAGCTAAACATGAGCTCATGATCTAAATTTACACAATATTGAAGAAAGCAGCTACAAGGGGAGACAATCAGCCAAAACCATCAATACCAGAATTAGATTCCCAAGGCCATCCATCAGATGTAGGAATAATCGGGTGCAAGGCAGAAAATATACCTAAAACTGGAACTGAAACAAGGCACAAGGATGTTTTCAAAGACTGCTAGGATCTCTAAAACATTTTTCAAGGACATGTCATTGATAAAGCTAAATACTCCAAGGTTGTGTAATACAACAGATTAATCATTGAGAAGAGTGAAATTATGCTGTTTTGAAAACTATGGCAGGTCAGATTTTCTGCCTAATTATAGAAGAAGATTTCTCTAAAAAATACACATTATTTCAAAGACTTATTGGCTGTGAAATAAGTTAAGGGTATTTCAAATGGCTTGTCTGCAAAGAAAGGTGAGATGTAGGGAATCACAGAAAGTCGAGGGGAAAATAGGTCAATATATACATTGCTGTATGGTGAACTAAGCCTTAGGCCAGCAACAATGGAGAGGACCTGACCCTTAGACACGTACAAGTAAGCTGGAATCTTCAAAAGTTCAAATCTTTATAAGTGAAAAGATTTATTAAAATCAATAACCAAGTGTTTTAATTGACATCAGAAGATGAAAACAATAAACCCTGAGAACATAGAGAAAAGATAAATAAAGATATGAGCAGAACTTTATACAACAGAAAACGTATAAAATTCAGGTGATTTAGTAAGTCCAAAGAATCTTCTTTGAAAAGATTTAAAAGACACACTTTGATTAAGGAAAACCAAAACATAAGTAAAGAATATACAGAAAGAGTCAGGACAATGTTAGAGCAGGGAATATATGAAATGCCAGTACATTTGAACATTTCTGTAAAGTGGACCATTTCCTAGCTCCTAAAGTTTACCAAAACTGACACAAGAGGAAATCATTTAAGGTCATCATGTCTGCCCTTGGCATTCTCGGAACGCCCTGGCCTCAGAATGCAGCCTCTGTAGTCCATGGAAACCTGCAGAGAGGGGGCGGTGTTGAGGGAGGTTGGAACACTGCCCTCACTGAGGGAGTGGGTGTGGCCATCTCTGCTGTGACTGAACAAATGGCAGGGGAGCAGGGGGCCCAGGGCAGGGCCCTCAGAGCCCGGCAGGCCCAGTGGAGTGTCACAAGTTTTTAGGCCCAGGCCATAGGGCGCATTCTTTGACTGCACAGCTGCCCAAACTCTCACCTTTCCACTCAGGCCGCCCTCTTACTTGAAGTGTGTGTGCAACTTGTCCGCGCAGTACACCGCACTGCACAGCTAAGCATAGGTCTGGGCATCGTAGCTTCCTGCCAGGTGACCGAAGTTCGCAGGCAGATGAGTCCCTGGGACACACGCGGAGAGGCTCCTGCCCGTGTCACAGGCCGCCCAATGACCCTGCCCCAGATCGGGGGCCGCAAAGCAGCCCTGTCTGAGTCTCCTGCCTCTAGAGGGAGTATTGGACCAACACTTGTAGAAAACGGCGTCCTTGCGGGCCACTCATTGGAGGGACACAAATAAATCTTTGCCGACTCTCTGCTGAAACTTACGAGCGTTCACACCTAATCCTCTTACAAGGTCAGCTGTTTAGCTAAACATGAGCTCATGATCTAAGTTTACAGAATAATGAAGAAAGCAGCTACAAGGGGAGACAATCAGCCTAAACCATCAATACCAGAATTAGATTCCCAAGGCCATCCATCAGATGTAGGAATAATCGGGTGCAAGGCAGAAAATATACATAAAACTGGAACTGAAACAAGGCACAAGGATGTTTTCAAAGACTGGTAGGTTCTCTAAAACATTTTTCAAGGACATGTCATTGATAAAGCTAAATACTCCAAGGTTGTGTAATACAACAGATTAATCATTGAGAAGAGTGAAATTATGCTGTTTTGAAAACTATGGCAGGTCAGATTTTCTGCCTAATTATATAAGAAGATTTCTCTAAAAAATACACATTATTTCAAAGACTTATTGGCTGTGAAATATGTTAAGGGTATTTCAAATGGCTTGTCTGCAAAGAAAGGTGAGATGTAGGGAATCACAGAAAGTCGAGGGGAAAATAGGTCAATATATACATTGCTGTATGGTGAACTAAGCCTTAGGCCAGCAACAATGGAGAGGACCTGACCCTTAGACACGAACAAGAAAGCTAGAATCGTCAAAAGTTCAAATCTTTATAAGTAAAAATATTTATTAAAATGAATAACCAAGTGTTTTAATTGACATCAGAAGATGAATACAATAAACACTGAGAACATAGAAAAAAGAAAAATAAAGATATGAGCAGAACTTAATACAACAGAAAACGTATAAAATTCAGGTGATTTAGTAAGTCCAAAGAATCTTCTTTGAAAAGAATTAAAAGACACACTTTGATTAAGGAAAACCAAAACATAAGTAAAGAATATACAGAAAGAGTCAGGACAATGTTAGAGCAGAGAATATATGAAATGCCAGGAAATTTGAACATTTCTGTAAATTGGACCATTTCCTAGCTCCTAAAGTTTACCAACACTGACACAAGAGGAACTCATTTAAGGTCATCATGTCTGCCCTTGGCATTCTCGGAACGCCCAGGCCACAGAATACAGCTTCTGTAATCCATGGTATCCTGCGGAGAGGGGGCGGGGATGAGGGAGGTTGGAACACTGCCCTCACTGAGGGAGTGGGTGTGGCCATCTCTGCTGTGACTGAACAAAGGGCAGGGGAGCAAGGGGCCAAGGGCAGGGCCCTCAGAGCCCGGCAGGCCCAGTGGAGTGTCACAAGCTTTTAGGCCCAGGCCAAAGGGCGCCTTCTTTGTCTGCACAGCTGCCCAAACTCTCACCTTTCCACTCAGGCCGCCCTCTTACTTGAAGTGTGTTTGGAACGTGTCCGTGCAGTATACCGCGCTGCACAGCTAAGCATAGTTCTGGGCATCGTAGCTTCCTGCCAGGTGACCGAAGTTCGCAGGCAGATGGGTCCTTGGGACACATGCGGAGAGGCTCCTGCCCGGGTCACAGGCCACCCACTGCCCCTGCCCCAGATCGGGGGCCGCAAAACAGCCCTGTCTGAGTACCCTGCCTCTAGAGGGAGTATTGGACCAACACTTGTAGAAAACGGGGTCCTTGCGGGCCACTCATTGGAGGGACACAAATAAATCTTTGCCGACTCTCTGCTGAAACTTACGAGCGTTCACACCTAAGCCTCTTACAAGGTCAGCTGTTTAGCTAAACATGAGCTCATGATCTAAATTTACACAATAATGGAGAAAGCAGCTACAAGGGGAGACAATCAGCCAAAACCATCAATACCAGAATTAGATTCCCAAGGCCATCCATCAGATGTAGGAATAATCGGGTGCAAGGCAGAAAATATACATAAAACTGGAACTGAAACAAGGCACAAGGATGTTTTCAAAGACTGGTAGGATCTCTAAAACATTTTTCAAGGACATGTCATTGATAAAGCTAAATACTCCAAGGTTGTGTAATACAACAGATTAATCATTGAGAAGAGTGAAATTATGCTGTTTTGAAAACTATGGCAGGTCAGATTTTCTGCCTAATTATATAAGAAGATTTCTCTAAAAAATACACATTATTTCAAAGACTTATTGGCTGTGAAATAAGTTAAGGGTATTTCAAATGGCTTGTCTGCACAGAAAGGTGAGATGTAGGGAATCACAGAAAGTCGAGGGGAAAATAGGTCAATATATACATTGCTGTATGGTGAACTAAGCCTTAGGCCAGCAACAATGGAGAGGACCTGACCCTTAGACACGTACAAGTAAGCTGGAATCTTCAAAAGTTCAAATCTTTATAAGTAAAAAGATTTATTAAAATGAATAACCAAGTGTTTTAATTGACATCAGAAGATGAAAACAATAAACCCTGAGAACATAGAGAAAAGATAAAGATATGAGCAGAACTTAATACAACAGAAAACGTATAAAATTCAGGTGATTTAGTAAGTCCAAAGAATCTTCTTTGAAAAGATTTAAAAGACACACTTTGATTAAGGAAAACCAAAACATAAGTAAAGAATATACAGAAAGAGTCATGACAATGTTAGAGCAGGGAATATATGAAATGCCAGTAAATTTGAACATTTCTGTAATGTGGACCATTTCCTAGCTCCTAAAGTTTACCAACACTGACACAAGAGGAAATCATTTAAGGTCATCATGTCTGCACTTGGCATTCTCGGAACGCCCTGGCCTCAGAATGCAGCCTCTGTAGTCCATGGAAACCTGCAGAGAGGGGGCGGGGTTGAGGGAGGTTGGAACACTGCCCTCACTGAGGGAGTGGGTGTGGCCATCTCTGCTGTGACTGAACAAATGGCAGGGGAGCAGGGGGCCCAGGACAGGGCCCTCAGAGCCCGGCAGGCCCAGTGGAGTGTCACAAGTTTTTAGGCCCAGGCCATAGGGCGCCTTCTTTGTCTGCACAGCTGCCCAAACTCTCACCTTTCCACTCAGGCCGCCCTCTTACTTGAAGTGTGTGTGCAACTTGTCCGCGCAGTACACCGCACTGCACAGCTAAGCATAGGTCTGGGCATCGTAGCTTCCTGCCAGGTGACCGAAGTTCGCAGGCAGATGAGTCCCTGGGACACACGCGGAGAGGCTCCTGCCCAGGTCACAGGCCGCCCAATGGCCCTGCCCCAGATCGGGGGCCGCAAAGCAGCCCTGTCTGTGTCCCCTGCCTCTAGAGGGAGTATTGTACCAACACTTGTAGAAAACGGCGTCCTTGCGGGCCACTCATTGGAGGGACACAAATAAATCTTTGCCGACTCTCTGCTGAAACTTACGAGCGTTCACACCTAAGCCTCTTACAAGGTCAGCTGTTTAGCTAAACATGAGCTCATGATCTAAATTTACACAATAATGAAGAAACTAGCCAGAAGGCGAGACAATCAGCCAAAACCATCAATACCAGAATTAGATTCCCAAGGCCATCCATCAGATGTAGGAATAATCGGGTGCAAGGCAGAAAATATACATAAAACTGGAACTGAAACAAGGCACAAGGATGTTTTCAAAGACTGGTAGGATCTCTAAAACATTTTTCAAGGACATGTCATTGATAAAGCTAAATACTCCAAGGTTGTGTAATACAACAGATTAATCATTGAGAAGAGTGAAATTATGCTGTTTTGAAAACTATGGCAGGTCAGATTTTCTGCCTAATTATATAAGAAGATTTCTCTAAAAAATACACATTATTTCAAAGACTTATTGGCTGTGAAATAAGTTAAGGGTATTTCAAATGGCTTGTCTGCAAAGAAAGGTGAGATGTAGGGAATCACAGAAAGTCGAGGGGAAAATAGGTCAATATATACATTGCTGTATGGTGAACTAAGCCTTAGGCCAGCAACAATGGAGAGGACCTGACCCTTATACACGTACAAGTAAGCTGGAATCTTCAAAAGTTCAAATCTTTATAAGTAAAAAGATTTATTAAAATGAATAACCAAGTGTTTTAATTGACATCAGAAGATGAAAACAATAAACCCTGAGAACATAGAAAAAACATAAATAAAGATATGAGCAGAACTTAATACAACAGAAAACGTATGAAATTCAGGTGATTTAGTAAGTCCAAAGAATCTTCCTTGAAAAGATTGAAAAGACACACATTGATTAAGGAATACAAAAACATAAGTAAAGAATATACAGAAAGAGTCAGGACAATGTTAGAGCAGAGAATATATGAAATGCCAGTAAATTTGAACATTTCTGTCAAGTGGACCATTTCCTAGCTCCTAAAGTTTACCAACACTGACACAAGAGGAAATCATTTAAGGTCATCATGTCTGCCCTTGGGATTCTCGGAATGCCCTGGCCTCAGAATGCAGCCTCTGTAGTCCATGGTAACCTCTGGAGAGGGGGCGGGGCTGAGGGAGGTTGGAACACTGCGCTCACTGAGGGAGTGGGTGTGGCCATCTCTGCTGTGACTGAACAAAGGGCAGGGGAGCAGGGGGCCCAGGGCACGGCCCGCAGAGCCCGGCAGGCCCAGTTGACTGTCACAAGCTTTTAGGCCCTGGCCAAAGGGCGCCTTCTTTGTCTGCACAGCTGCCCAAACTCTCACCTTTCCACTCAGGCCGCCCTCTTACTTGAAGTGTGTGTGGAACGCATCCGCGCAGTACACCGCGCTGCACAGCTAAGCATAGGTTTGGGCATCGTAGCTTCCTGCCAGGTGACCGAAGTTCGCAGGCAGATGAGTCCCTGGGACACACGCGGAGAGGCTCCTGCCCGGGTCACAGGCCGCCCAATGACCCTGCCCCAGATCGGGGGCCGCAAAGCAGCCCTGTCTGAGTCCCCTGCCTCTAGAGGGAGTATTGGACCAACACTTGTAGAAAACGGCGTACTTGCGGGCCACTCATTGGAGGGACACAAATAAATCTTTGCCGACTCTCTGCTGAAACTTACGAGCGTTCACACCTAAGCCTCTTACAAGGTCAGCTGTTTAGCTAAACATGAGCTCATGATCTAAATTTACACAATAATGAAGAAAGCAGCTACAAGGCGAGACAATCAGCCAAAACCATCAATACCAGAATTAGATTCCCAAGGCCATCCATCAGATGTAGGAATAATCGGGTGCAAGGCAGAAAATATACATAAAACTGGAACTGAAACAAGGCACAAGGATGTTTTCAAAGACTGGTAGGATCTCTAAAACATTTTTCAAGGACATGTCATTGATAAAGCTAAATACTCCAAGGTTGTGTAATACAACAGATTAATCATTGAGAAGAGTGAAATTATGCTGTTTTGAAAACTATGGCAGGTCAGATTTTCTGCCTAATTATAGAAGAAGATTTCTCTAAAAAATACACATTATTTCAAAGACTTATTGGCTGTGAAATAAGTTAAGGGTATTTCAAATGGCTTGTCTGAAAAGAAAGGTGAGATGTAGGGAATCACAGAAATTCGAGGGGAAAATAGGTCAATATATACATTGCTGTATAGTGAACTAAGCCTTAGGCCAGCAACAATGGAGAGGACCTGACCCTTAGACACGTACAAGTAAGCTGGAATCTTCAAAAGTTCAAATCTTTATAAGTAAAAAGATTTATTAAAATGAATATCCAAGTGTTTTAATTGACATCAGAAGATGAAAACAATAAACCCTGAGAACATGGAGAAAAGATAAATAAAGATATGAGCAGAACTTAATACAACAGAAAACGTATAAAATTCAGGTGATTTAGTAAGTCCAAAGAATCTTCTTTGAAAAGATTTAAAAGACACACTTTCATTAAGGAAAACCAAAACATAAGTAAAGAATATACAGAAAGAGTCAGGACAATGTTAGAGCAGAGAATATATGAAATGCCAGTAAATTTGAACATTTCTGTCAAGTGGACCATTTCCTAGCTCCTAAAGTTTACAAACACTGACACAAGAGGAAATCATTTAAGGTCATCATGTCTGCCCTTGGCATTCTCGGAACGCCCTGGCCTCAGAATGCAGCCTCTGTAGTCCATGGTAACCTGCGGAGAGGGGGCGGGGCTGAGGGAGGTTGGAACACTGCCCTCACTGAGGGAGTGGGTGTGGCCATCTCTGCTGTGACTGAACAAAGGGCAGGGGAGCAGGGGGCCCAGGGCAGGGCCCTCAGAGCCCGGCAGGCCCAGTGGAGTGTCACAAGTTTTTAGGCCCAGGCCAAAGGGCGCCTTCTTTGTCTGCACAGCTGCCCAAACTCTCACCTTTCCACTCAGGCCGCCCTCTTACTTGAAGTGTGTGTGGAATGTGTCCACGCAGTACACCGCGCTCCACATCTAAGCATAGTTCTGGGCATCGTAGCTTCCTGCCAGGTGACCGAGTTTCGCAGGCAGATGTGTCCCTGGGACACACGCGGAGTGGCTCCAGCCCGGGTCACAGGCCGCCCACTGCCCCTGCCCCAGATCGGGGGCCGCAAAGCAGCCCTGTCTGAGTCCCCTGCCTCTAGAGGGAGTATTGGACTAACACTTGTAGAAAACGGGGTCCTTGCGGGCCACTCATTGGAGGGACACAAATAAATCTTTGCCGACTCTCTGCTGAAACTTACGAGCGTTCACACCTAAGCCTCTTACAAGGTCAGCTGTTTAGCTAAACATGAGCTCATGATCTAAATTTACACAATAATGAAGAAACTAGCCAGAAGGCGAGACAATCAGCCAAAACCATCAATACCAGAATTAGATTCCCAAGGCCATCCATCAGATGTAGGAATAATCGGGTGCAAGGCAGAAAATATACATAAAACTGGAACTGAAACAAGGCACAAGGATGTTTTCAAAGACTGGTAGGATCTCTAAAACATTTTTCAAGGACATGTCATTGATAAAGCTAAATACTCCAAGGTTGTGTAATACAACAGATTAATCATTGAGAAGAGTGAAATTATGCTGTTTTGAAAACTATGGCAGGTCAGATTTTCTGCCTAATTATAGAAGAAGATTTCTCTAAAAAATACACATTATTTCAAAGACTTATTGGCTGTGAAATAAGTTAAGGGTATTTCAAATGGCTTGTCTGCAAAGAAAGGTGAGATGTAGGGAATCACAGAAAGTCGAGGGGAAAATAGGTCAATATATACATTGCTGTATGGTGAACTACGCCTTAGGCCAGCAACAATGGAGAGGACCTGACCCTTAGACACGTACAAGTAAGCTGGAATCTTCAAAAGTTCAAATCTTTATAAGTAAAAAGATTTATTAAAATGAATATCCAAGTGTTTTAATTGACATCAGAAAATGAAAACAATAAACCCTGAGAACATGGAGAAAAGATAAATAAAGATATGAGCAGAACTTAATACAACAGAAAACGTATAAAATTCAGGTGATTTAGTAAGTCCAAAGAATCTTCTTTGAAAAGATTTAAAAGACACACTTTCATTAAGGAAAACCAAAACATAAGTAAAGAATATACAGAAAGAGTCAGGACAATGTTAGAGCAGAGAATATATGAAATGCCAGTAAATTTGAACATTTCTGTCAAGTGGACCATTTCCTAGCTCCTAAAGTTTACCAACACTGACACAAGAGGAAATCATTTAAGGTCATCATGTCTGCCCTTGGCATTCTCGGAACACCCTGGCCTCAGAATGCAGCCTCTGTAGTCCATGGTAACCTGCGGAGAGGGGGCGGGGCTGAGGGAGGTTGGAACACTGCCCTCACTGAGGGAGTGGGTGTGGCCATCTCTGCTGTGACTGAACAAAGGGCAGGGGAGCAGGGGGCCAAGGGCAGGGCCCTCAGAGCCCGGCAGGCCCAGTGGAGTGTCACAAGCTTTTAGGCCCAGGCCAAAGGGCGCCTTCTTTGTCTGCACAGCTGCCCAAACTCTCACCTTTCCACTCAGGCCGCCCTCTTACTTGAAGTGTGTGTGGAATGTGTCCACGCAGTACACCGCGCTCCACATCTAAGCATAGTTCTGGGCATCGTAGCTTCCTGCCATGTGACCGAGTTTCGCAGGCAGATGTGTCCCTGGGACACACGCGGAGTGGCTCCAGCCCGGGTCACAGGCCGCCCACTGCCCCTGCCCCAGATCGGGGGCCGCAAAGCAGCCCTGTCTGAGTCCCCTGCCTCTAGAGGGAGTATTGGACCAACACTTGTAGAAAACGGGGTCCTTGCGGGCCACTCATTGGAGGGACACAAATAAATCTTTGCCGACTCTCTGCTGAAACTTACGAGCGTTCACACCTAAGCCTCTTACAAGGTCAGCTGTTTAGCTAAACATGAGCTCATGATCTAAATTTACACAATAATGAAGAAAGTAGCCAGAAGGCGAGACAATCAGCCAAAACCATCAATACCAGAATTAGATTCCCAAGGCCATCCATCAGATGTAGGAATAATCGGGTGCAAGGCAGAAAATATACATAAAACTGGAACTGAAACAAGGCACAAGGATGTTTTCAAAGACTGGTAGGATCTCTAAAACATTTTTCAAGGACATGTCATTGATAAAGCTAAATACTCCAAGGTTGTGTAATACAACAGATTAATCATTGAGAAGAGTGAAATTATGCTCTTTTGAAAACTATGGCAGGTCAGATTTTCTGCCTAATTATATAAGAAGATTTCTCTAAAAAAATACACATTATTTCAAAGAGTTATTGGCTGTGAAATAAGTTAAGGGTATTTCAAATGGCTTGTCTGCAAAGAAAGGTGAGATGTAGGGAATCACAGAAAGTCGAGGGGAAAATAGGTCAATATATACATTGCTGTATGGTGAACTAAGCCTTAGGCCAGCAACAATGGAGAGGACCTGACCCTTAGACACGTACAAGTAAGCTGGAATCTTCAAAAGTTCAAATCTTCATAAGTAAAAATATTTATTAAAATGAATAACCAAGTGTTTTAATTGACATCAGAAGATGAAAACAATAAACCCTGAGAACATAGAAAAAAGATAAATAAAGATATGAGCAGAACTTAATACAACAGAAAACGTATAAAATTCAGGTGATTTAGTAAGTCCAAAGAATCTTCTTTGAAAAGATTTAAAAGACACACTTTGATTAAGGAAAACCAAAACATAAGTAAAGAATATACAGAAAGAGTCAGGACAATGTTAGAGCAGAGAATATATGAAATGCCAGTAAATTGGAACATTTCTGTAAAGTGGACCATTTCCTAGCTCCTAAAGTTTACCAACACTGACACAAGAGGAAATCATTTAAGGTCATCATGTCTGCCCTTGGCATTCTCGGAACGCCCTGGCCTCAGAATGCAGCCTCTGTAGTCCATGGTAACCTCTGGAGAGGGGGCGGGGCTGAGGGAGGTTGGAACACTGCCCTCACTGAGGGAGTGGGTGTGGCCATCTCTGCTGTGACTGAACAAAGGGCAGGGGAGCAGGGGGCCCAGGGCACGGCCCTCAGAGCCCGGCAGGCCCAGTTGACTCTCACAAGCTTTTAGGCCCAGGCCAAAGGGCGCCTTCTTTGTCTGCACAGCTGCCCAAACTCTCACCTTTCCACTCAGGCCGCCCTCTTACTTGAAGTGTGTGTGGAACGTGTCTGCGTAGTATACCGCGCTGCACAGCTAAGCATAGGTCTGGGCATCATAGCTTCCTGCCAGGTGACCGAAGTTCGCAGGCAGATGGGTCCCTGGGACACACGCAGAGAGGCTCCTGCCCGGGTCACAGGCTGCCCACTGCCCCTGCCCCAGATCGGGGGCCGCAAAGCAGCCCTGTCTGAGTCCCCTGCCTCTAGAGGGAGTATTGGACCAACACTTGTAGAAAACGGGGTCCTTGCGGGCCACTCATTGGAGGGACACAAATAAATCTTTGCCGACTTTCTGCTGAAACTTATGAGCGTTCACACCTAAGCCTCTTACAAGGTCAGCTGTTTAGCTAAACATGAGCTCATGATCTAAATTTACACAATAATGAAGAAAGTAGCCAGAAGGCGAGACAATCAGCCAAAACCATCAATACCAGAATTAGATTCCCAAGGCCATCCATCAGATGAAGGAATAATCGGGTGCAAGGCAGAAAATATACATAAAACTGGAACTGAAACAAGGCACAAGGATGTTTTCAAAGACTGGTAGGATCTCTAAAACATTTTTCAAGGACATGTCATTGATAAAGCTAAATACTCCAAGGTTGTGTAATACAACAGATTAATCATTGAGAAGAGTGAAATTATGCTGTTTTCAAAACTATGCCAGGTCAGATTTTCTGCCTAATTATATAAGAAGATTTCTCTAAAACATACACATTATTTCAAAGACTTATTGGCTGTGAAATAAGTTAAGGGTATTTCAAATGGCTTGTCTGCAAAGAAAGGTGAGATGTAGGGAATCACAGAAAGTCGAGGGGAAAATAGGTCAATATATACATTGCTGTATGGTGAACTAAGCCTTAGGCCAGCAACAATGGAGAGGACCTGACCCTTAGACACGTACAAGTAAGCTGGAATCTTCAAAAGTTCAAATCTTTATAAGTAAAAAGATTTATTAAAATGAATAACCAAGTGTTTTAATTGACATCAGAAGATGAAAACAATAAACCCTGAGAACATAGAGAAAAGATAAAGATATGAGCAGAACTTAATACAACAGAAAACGTATAAAATTCAGGTGATTTAGTAAGTCCAAAGAATCTTCTTTGAAAAGATTTAAAAGACACACTTTGATTAAGGAAAACCAAAACATAAGTAAAGAATATACAGAAAGAGTCAGGACAATGTTAGTGCAGAGAATATATGAAATGCCAGTAAATTTGAACATTTCTGTAAAGTGGACCATTTCCTAGCTCCTAAAGTTTACCAACACTGACACAAGAGGAAATCATTTAAGGTCATCATGTCTGCCCTTGGGATTCTCGGAATGCCCTGGCCTCAGAATGCAGCCTCTGTAGTCAATGGTAACCTCTGGAGAGGGGGCGGGGCTGAGGGAGGTTGGAACACTGCCCTCACTGAGGGAGTGGGTGTGGCCATCTCTGCTGTGACTGAACAAAGGGCAGTGGAGCAGGGGGCCCAGGGCACGGCCCTCAGAGCCCGGCAGGCCCAGTTGACTGTCACAAGGTTTTAGGCCCAGGCCAAAGGGCGCCTTCTTTGTCTGCACAGCTGCCCAAACTCTCACCTTTCCACTCAGGCCGCCCTCTTACTTGAAGTGTGTTTGGAAGGTATCCGCGCAGTACACCGCGCTGCACAGCTAAGCATAGGTCTGGGCATCGTAGCTTCCTGCCAGGTGACCGAAGTTTGCAGTCAGATGGGTCCCTGAGACACACGCGGAGAGGCTCCTGCCCGGTTCACAGGCGGCCCACTGCCCCTGCCCCTGATCGGGGGCCGCAAAGCAGCCCTGTCTGAGTCCCCTGCCTCTAGAGGGAGTATTGGACCAACATTTGCAGAAAACGGGGCCCTTGCGGGCCACTCATTGGAGGGACACAAATAAATCATTGCCGACTCTCTGCTGAAACTTACGAGCGTTCACACCTCAGCGTCTTACAAGGTCAGCTGTTTAGCTAAACATGAGCTCATGATCTAAATTTACACAATAATGAAGAAAGCAGCTACAAGGGGAGACAATCAGCCAAAACCATCAATACCAGAATTAGATTCCCAAGGCGATCCATCAGATGTAGGAATAATCGGGTGCAAGGCAGAAAATATACATAAAACTGGAACTGAAACAAGGCACAAGGATGTTTTCAAAGACTGGTAGGATCTCTAAAACATTTTTCAAGGACATGTCATTGATAAAGCTAAATACTCCAAGGTTGTGTAATACAACAGATTAATCATTGAGAAGAGTGAAATTATGCTGTTTTGAAAACTATGGCTGGTCAGATTTTCTGCCTAATTATATAAGAAGATTTCTGTAAAAAATACACATTATTTCAAAGACTTATTGGCTGTGAAATAAGTTAAGGGTATTTCAAATGGCTTGTCTGCAAAGAAAGGTGAGATGTAGGGAATCACAGAAAGTCGAGGGGAAAATAGGTCAATATATACATTGCTGTATGGTGAACTAAGCCTTAGGCCAGCAACAATGGAGAGGACCTGACCCTTAGACACGTACAAGTAAGCTGGAATCTTCAAAAGTTCAAATCTTTATAAGTAAAAAGATTTATTAAAATGAATAAGCAAGTGTTTTAATTGACATCAGAAGATGAAAACAATAAACCCTGAGAACATAGAAAAAAGATAAATAAAGATATGAGCAGAACTTAATACAACAGAAAACGTATAAAATTCAGGTGATTTAGTAAGTCCAAAGAATCTTCTTTGAAAAGATTTAAAAGACACACTTTGATTAAGGAAAACCAAAACATAAGTAAAGAATATACAGAAAGATTCAGGACAATGTTAGAGCAGAGAATATATGAAATGCCAGTAAATTGGAACATTTCTGTAAAGTGGACCATTTCCTAGCTCCTAAAGTTTACCAACACTGACACAAGAGGAAATCATTTAAGGTCATCATTTCTGCCCTTGGCATTCTCGGAACACCCTGGCCTCAGAATGCAGCCTCTGTAGTCCATGGTAACCTGCGGAGAGGGGGCAGGGCTGAGGGAGGTTGGAACACTGCCCTCACTGAGGGAGTGGGTGTGGCCATCTCTGCTGTGACTGAACAAAGGGCAGGGGAGCAGGGCGCCCAGGGCAGGGCCCTCAGAGCCCGGCAGGCCCAGTGGAGTGTCACAAGCTTTTAGGCCCAGGCCCAAGGGCACCTTCTTTGTCTGCACAGCTGCCCAAACTCTCACCTTTCCACTCAGGACGCCCTCTTACTTGAAGTGTGTTTGGAACGTGTCCGCGCAGTACACCGCGCTGCACAGCTAAGCATAGGTCTGGGCATCGTAGCTTCCTGCCAGGTGACCGAAGTTCGCAGGCAGATGGGTCCATGGGACACACGCGGAGAGGCTCCTGCCTGGGTCACAGGCCGCCCACTGCCCCTGCCCCAGATCGGGGGCTGCAAAGCAGCCCTGTCTGAGTCCCCTGCCTGTAGAGGGTGTATTGGACCAACACTTGTAGAAAACGGGGTCCTGCGGGCCACTCATTGGAGGGACACAAATAAATCTTTGCCGAATTTCTGCTGAAACTTACGAGCGTTCACACCTCAGCGTCTTACAAGGTCAGCTGTTTAGCTAAACATGAGCTCATGATCTAAATTTACACAATATTGAAGAAAGCAGCTACAAGGGGAGACAATCAGCCAAAACCATCAATACCAGAATTAGATTCCCAAGGCCATCCATCAGATGTAGGAATAATCGGGTGCAAGGCAGAAAATATACCTAAAACTGGAACTGAAACAAGGCACAAGGATGTTTTCAAAGACTGCTAGGATCTCTAAAACATTTTTCAAGGACATGTCATTGATAAAGCTAAATACTCCAAGGTTGTGTAATACAACAGATTAATCATTGAGAAGAGTGAAATTATGCTGTTTTGAAAACTATGGCAGGTCAGATTTTCTGCCTAATTATAGAAGAAGATTTCTCTAAAAAATACACATTATTTCAAAGACTTATTGGCTGTGAAATAAGTTAAGGGTATTTCAAATGGCTTGTCTGCAAAGAAAGGTGAGATGTAGGGAATCACAGAAAGTCGAGGGGAAAATAGGTCAATATATACATTGCTGTATGGTGAACTAAGCCTTAGGCCAGCAACAATGGAGAGGACCTGACCCTTAGACACGTACAAGTAAGCTGGAATCTTCAAAAGTTCAAATCTTTATAAGTGAAAAGATTTATTAAAATCAATAACCAAGTGTTTTAATTGACATCAGAAGATGAAAACAATAAACCCTGAGAACATAGAGAAAAGATAAATAAAGATATGAGCAGAACTTTATACAACAGAAAACGTATAAAATTCAGGTGATTTAGTAAGTCCAAAGAATCTTCTTTGAAAAGATTTAAAAGACACACTTTGATTAAGGAAAACCAAAACATAAGTAAAGAATATACAGAAAGAGTCAGGACAATGTTAGAGCAGGGAATATATGAAATGCCAGTACATTTGAACATTTCTGTAAAGTGGACCATTTCCTAGCTCCTAAAGTTTACCAAAACTGACACAAGAGGAAATCATTTAAGGTCATCATGTCTGCCCTTGGCATTCTCGGAACGCCCTGGCCTCAGAATGCAGCCTCTGTAGTCCATGGAAACCTGCAGAGAGGGGGCGGTGTTGAGGGAGGTTGGAACACTGCCCTCACTGAGGGAGTGGGTGTGGCCATCTCTGCTGTGACTGAATAAATGGCAGGGGAGCAGGGGGCCCAGGGCAGGGCCCTCAGAGCCCGGCAGGCCCAGTGGAGTGTCACAAGTTTTTAGGCCCAGGCCATAGGGCGCATTCTTTGACTGCACAGCTGCCCAAACTCTCACCTTTCCACTCAGGCCGCCCTCTTACTTGAAGTGTGTGTGCAACTTGTCCGCGCAGTACACCGCACTGCACAGCTAAGCATAGGTCTGGGCATCGTAGCTTCCTGCCAGGTGACCGAAGTTCGCAGGCAGATGAGTCCCTGGGACACACGCGGAGAGGCTCCTGCCCGTGTCACAGGCCGCCCAATGACCCTGCCCCAGATCGGGGGCCGCAAAGCAGCCCTGTCTGAGTCTCCTGCCTCTAGAGGGAGTATTGGACCAACACTTGTAGAAAACGGCGTCCTTGCGGGCCACTCATTGGAGGGACACAAATAAATCTTTGCCGACTCTCTGCTGAAACTTACGAGCGTTCACACCTAATCCTCTTACAAGGTCAGCTGTTTAGCTAAACATGAGCTCATGATCTAAGTTTACAGAATAATGAAGAAAGCAGCTACAAGGGGAGACAATCAGCCTAAACCATCAATACCAGAATTAGATTCCCAAGGCCATCCATCAGATGTAGGAATAATCGGGTGCAAGGCAGAAAATATACATAAAACTGGAACTGAAACAAGGCACAAGGATGTTTTCAAAGACTGGTAGGTTCTCTAAAACATTTTTCAAGGACATGTCATTGATAAAGCTAAATACTCCAAGGTTGTGTAATACAACAGATTAATCATTGAGAAGAGTGAAATTATGCTGTTTTGAAAACTATGGCAAGTCAGATTTTCTGCCTAATTATATAAGAAGATTTCTCTAAAAAATACACATTATTTCAAAGACTTATTGGCTGTGAAATATGTTAAGGGTATTTCAAATGGCTTGTCTGCAAAGAAAGGTGAGATGTAGGGAATCACAGAAAGTCGAGGGGAAAATAGGTCAATATATACATTGCTGTATGGTGAACTAAGCCTTAGGCCAGCAACAATGGAGAGGACCTGACCCTTAGACACGAACAAGAAAGCTAGAATCGTCAAAAGTTCAAATCTTTATAAGTAAAAATATTTATTAAAATGAATAACCAAGTGTTTTAATTGACATCAGAAGATGAATACAATAAACACTGAGAACATAGAAAAAAGAAAAATAAAGATATGAGCAGAACTTAATACAACAGAAAACGTATAAAATTCAGGTGATTTAGTAAGTCCAAAGAATCTTCTTTGAAAAGAATTAAAAGACACACTTTGATTAAGGAAAACCAAAACATAAGAAAAGAATATACAGAAAGAGTCAGGACAATGTTAGAGCAGAGAATATATGAAATGCCAGGAAATTTGAACATTTCTGTAAATTGGACCATTTCCTAGCTCCTAAAGTTTACCAACACTGACACAAGAGGAACTCATTTAAGGTCATCATGTCTGCCCTTGGCATTCTCGGAACGCCCAGGCCACAGAGTACAGCTTCTGTAATCCATGGTATCCTGCGGAGAGGGGGCGGGGATGAGGGAGGTTGGAACACTGCCCTCACTGAGGGAGTGGGTGTGGCCATCTCTGCTGTGACTGAACAAAGGGCAGGGGAGCAAGGGGCCAAGGGCAGGGCCCTCAGAGCCCGGCAGGCCCAGTGGAGTGTCACAAGCTTTTAGGCCCAGGCCAAAGGGCGCCTTCTTTGTCTGCACAGCTGCCCAAACTCTCACCTTTCCACTCAGGCCGCCCTCTTACTTGAAGTGTGTTTGGAACGTGTCCGTGCAGTATACCGCGCTGCACAGCTAAGCATAGTTCTGGGCATCGTAGCTTCCTGCCAGGTGACCGAAGTTCGCAGGCAGATGGGTCCCTGGGACACATGCGGAGAGGCTCCTGCCCGGGTCACAGGCCGCCCACTGCCCCTGACCCAGATCGGGGGCCGCAAAACAGCCCTGTCTGAGTACCCTGCCTCTAGAGGGAGTATTGGACCAACACTTGTAGAAAACGGGGTCCTTGCGGGCCACTCATTGGAGGGACACAAATAAATCTTTGCCGACTCTCTGCTGAAACTTACGAGCGTTCACACCTAAGCCTCTTACAAGGTCAGCTGTTTAGCTAAACATGAGCTCATGATCTAAATTTACACAATAATGGAGAAAGCAGCTACAAGGGGAGACAATCAGCCAAAACCATCAATACCAGAATTAGATTCCCAAGGCCATCCATCAGATGTAGGAATAATCGGGTGCAAGGCAGAAAATATACATAAAACTGGAACTGAAACAAGGCACAAGGATGTTTTCAAAGACTGGTAGGATCTCTCAAACATTTTTCAAGGACATGTCATTGATAAAGCTAAATACTCCAAGGTTGTGTAATACAACAGATTAATCATTGAGAAGAGTGAAATTATGCTGTTTTGAAAACTATGGCAGGTCAGATTTTCTGCCTAATTATATAAGAAGATTTCTCTAAAAAATACACATTATTTCAAAGACTTATTGGCTGTGAAATAAGTTAAGGGTATTTCAAATGGCTTGTCTGCACAGAAAGGTGAGATGTAGGGAATCACAGAAAGTCGAGGGGAAAATAGGTCAATATATACATTGCTGTATGGTGAACTAAGCCTTAGGCCAGCAACAATGGAGAGGACCTGACCCTTAGACACGTACAAGTAAGCTGGAATCTTCAAAAGTTCAAATCTTTATAAGTAAAAAGATTTATTAAAATGAATAACCAAGTGTTTTAATTGACATCAGAAGATGAAAACAATAAACCCTGAGAACATAGAGAAAAGAAAAATAAAGATATGAGCAGAACTTTATACAACAGAAAACGTATAAAATTCAGGTGATTTAGTAAGTCCAAAGAATCTTCTTTGAAAAGATTTAAAAGACACACTTTGATTAAGGAAAACCAAAACATAAGTAAAGAATATACAGAAAGAGTCATGACAATGTTAGAGCAGGGAATATATGAAATGCCAGTAAATTTGAACATTTCTGTAATGTGGACCATTTCCTAGCTCCTAAAGTTTACCAACACTGACACAAGAGGAAATCATTTAAGGTCATCATGTCTGCACTTGGCATTCTCGGAACGCCCTGGCCTCAGAATGCAGCCTCTGTAGTCCATGGAAACCTGCAGAGAGGGGGCGGTGTTGAGGGAGTTTGGAACACTGCCCTCACTGAGGGAGTGGGTGTGGCCATCTCTGCTGTGACTGAACAAATGGCAGGGGAGCAGGGGGCCCAGGACAGGGCCCTCAGAGCCCGGCAGGCCCAGTGGAGTGTCACAAGTTTTTAGGCCCAGGCCATAGGGCGCCTTCTTTGTCTGCACAGCTGCCCAAACTCTCACCTTTCCACTCAGGCCGCCCTCTTACTTGAAGTGTGTGTGCAACTTGTCCGCGCAGTACACCGCACTGCACAGCTAAGCATAGGTCTGGGCATCGTAGCTTCCTGCCAGGTGACCGAAGTTCGCAGGCAGATGAGTCCCTGGGACACACGCGGAGAGGCTCCTGCCCAGGTCACAGGCCGCCCAATGGCCCTGCCCCAGATCGGGGGCCGCAAAGCAGCCCTGTCTGTGTCCCCTGCCTCTAGAGGGAGTATTGTACCAACACTTGTAGAAAACGGCGTCCTTGCGGGCCACTCATTGGAGGGACACAAATAAATCTTTGCCGACTCTCTGCTGAAACTTACGAGCGTTCACACCTAAGCCTCTTACAAGGTCAGCTGTTTAGCTAAACATGAGCTCATGATCTAAATTTACACAATAATGAAGAAACTAGCCAGAAGGCGAGACAATCAGCCAAAACCATCAATACCAGAATTAGATTCCCAAGGCCATCCATCAGATGTAGGAATAATCGGGTGCAAGGCAGAAAATATACATAAAACTGGAACTGAAACAAGGCACAAGGATGTTTTCAAAGACTGGTAGGATCTCTCAAACATTTTTCAAGGACATGTCATTGATAAAGCTAAATACTCCAAGGTTGTGTAATACAACAGATTAATCATTGAGAAGAGTGAAATTATGCTGTTTTGAAAACTATGGCAGGTCAGATTTTCTGCCTAATTATATAAGAAGATTTCTCTAAAAAATACACATTATTTCAAAGACTTATTGGCTGTGAAATAAGTTAAGGGTATTTCAAATGGCTTGTCTGCAAAGAAAGGTGAGATGTAGGGAATCACAGAAAGTCGAGGGGAAAATAGGTCAATATATACATTGCTGTATGGTGAACTAAGCCTTAGGCCAGCAACAATGGAGAGGACCTGACCCTTATACACGTACAAGTAAGCTGGAATCTTCAAAAGTTCAAATCTTTATAAGTAAAAAGATTTATTAAAATGAATAACCAAGTGTTTTAATTGACATCAGAAGATGAAAACAATAAACCCTGAGAACATAGAAAAAACATAAATAAAGATATGAGCAGAACTTAATACAACAGAAAACGTATGAAATTCAGGTGATTTAGTAAGTCCAAAGAATCTTCCTTGAAAAGATTGAAAAGACACACATTGATTAAGGAATACAAAAACATAAGTAAAGAATATACAGAAAGAGTCAGGACAATGTTAGAGCAGAGAATATATGAAATGCCAGTAAATTTGAACATTTCTGTCAAGTGGACCATTTCCTAGCTCCTAAAGTTTACCAACACTGACACAAGAGGAAATCATTTAAGGTCATCATGTCTGCCCTTGGGATTCTCGGAATGCCCTGGCCTCAGAATGCAGCCTCTGTAGTCCATGGTAACCTCTGGAGAGGGGGCGGGGCTGAGGGAGGTTGGAACACTGCGCTCACTGAGGGAGTGGGTGTGGCCATCTCTGCTGTGACTGAACAAAGGGCAGGGGAGCAGGGGGCCCAGGGCACGGCCCGCAGAGCCCGGCAGGCCCAGTTGACTGTCACAAGCTTTTAGGCCCTGGCCAAAGGGCGCCTTCTTTGTCTGCACAGCTGCCCAAACTCTCACCTTTCCACTCAGGCCGCCCTCTTACTTGAAGTGTGTGTGGAACGCATCCGCGCAGTACACCGCGCTGCACAGCTAAGCATAGGTTTGGGCATCGTAGCTTCCTGCCAGGTGACCGAAGTTCGCAGGCAGATGAGTCCCTGGGACACACGCGGAGAGGCTCCTGCCCGGGTCACAGGCCGCCCAATGACCCTGCCCCAGATCGGGGGCCGCAAAGCAGCCCTGTCTGAGTCCCCTGCCTCTAGAGGGAGTATTGGACCAACACTTGTAGAAAACGGCGTACTTGCGGGCCACTCATTGGAGGGACACAAATAAATCTTTGCCGACTCTCTGCTGAAACTTACGAGCGTTCACACCTAAGCCTCTTACAAGGTCAGCTGTTTAGCTAAACATGAGCTCATGATCTAAATTTACACAATAATGAAGAAAGCAGCTACAAGGCGAGACAATCAGCCAAAACCATCAATACCAGAATTAGATTCCCAAGGCCATCCATCAGATGTAGGAATAATCGGGTGCAAGGCAGAAAATATACATAAAACTGGAACTGAAACAAGGCACAAGGATGTTTTCAAAGACTGGTAGGATCTCTAAAACATTTTTCAAGGACATGTCATTGATAAAGCTAAATACTCCAAGGTTGTGTAATACAACAGATTAATCATTGAGAAGAGTGAAATTATGCTGTTTTGAAAACTATGGCAGGTCAGATTTTCTGCCTAATTATAGAAGAAGATTTCTCTAAAAAATACACATTATTTCAAAGACTTATTGGCTGTGAAATAAGTTAAGGGTATTTCAAATGGCTTGTCTGCAAAGAAAGGTGAGATGTAGGGAATCACAGAAAGTCGAGGGGAAAATAGGTCAATATATACATTGCTGTATAGTGAACTAAGCCTTAGGCCAGCAACAATGGAGAGGACCTGACCCTTAGACACGTACAAGTAAGCTGGAATCTTCAAAAGTTCAAATCTTTATAAGTAAAAAGATTTATTAAAATGAATATCCAAGTGTTTTAATTGACATCAGAAGATGAAAACAATAAACCCTGAGAACATGGAGAAAAGATAAATAAAGATATGAGCAGTACTTAATACAACAGAAAACGTATAAAATTCAGGTGATTTAGTAAGTCCAAAGAATCTTCTTTGAAAAGATTTAAAAGACACACTTTCATTAAGGAAAACCAAAACATAAGTAAAGAATATACAGAAAGAGTCAGGACAATGTTAGAGCAGAGAATATATGAAATGCCAGTAAATTTGAACATTTCTGTCAAGTGGACCATTTCCTAGCTCCTAAAGTTTACAAACACTGACACAAGAGGAAATCATTTAAGGTCATCATGTCTGCCCTTGGCATTCTCGGAACGCCCTGGCCTCAGAATGCAGCCTCTGTAGTCCATGGTAACCTGCGGAGAGGGGGCGGGGCTGAGGGAGGTTGGAACACTGCCCTCACTGAGGGAGTGGGTGTGGCCATCTCTGCTGTGACTGAACAAAGGGCAGGGGAGCAGGGGGCCAAGGGCAGGGCCCTCAGAGCCCGGCAGGCCCAGTGGAGTGTCACAAGCTTTTAGGCCCAGGCCAAAGGGCGCCTTCTTTGTCTGCACAGCTGCCCAAACTCTCACCTTTCCACTCAGGCCGCCCTCTTACTTGAAGTGTGTGTGGAATGTGTCCACGCAGTACACCGCGCTCCACATCTAAGCATAGTTCTGGGCATCGTAGCTTCCTGCCAGGTGACCGAGTTTCGCAGGCAGATGTGTCCCTGGGACACACGCGGAGTGGCTCCAGCCCGGGTCACAGGCCGCCCACTGCCCCTGCCCCAGATCGGGGGCCGCAAAGCAGCCCTGTCTGAGTCCCCTGCCTCTAGAGGGAGTATTGGACTAACACTTGTAGAAAACGGGGTCCTTGCGGGCCACTCATTGGAGGGACACAAATAAATCTTTGCCGACTCTCTGCTGAAACTTACGAGCGTTCACACCTAAGCCTCTTACAAGGTCAGCTGTTTAGCTAAACATGAGCTCATGATCTAAATTTACACAATAATGAAGAAACTAGCCAGAAGGCGAGACAATCAGCCAAAACCATCAATACCTGAATTAGATTCCCAAGGCCATCCATCAGATGAAGGAATAATCGGGTGCAAGGCAGAAAATATACATAAAACTGGAACTGAAACAAGGCACAAGGATGTTTTCAAAGACTGGTAGGATCTCTAAAACATTTTTCAAGGACATGTCATTGATAAAGCTAAATACTCCAAGGTTGTGTAATACAACAGATTAATCATTGAGAAGAGTGAAATTATGCTGTTTTGAAAACTATGGCAGGTCAGATTTTCTGCCTAATTATATAAGAAGATTTCTCTAAAACATACACATTATTTCAAAGACTTATTGGCTGTGAAATAAGTTAAGGGTATTTCAAATGGCTTGTCTGCAAAGAAAGGTGAGATGTAGGGAATCACAGAAAGTAGAGGGGAAAATAGGTCAATAGATACATTGCTGTATGGTGAACTAAGCCTTAGGCCAGCAACAATGGAGAGGACCTGACCCTTAGACACGTACAAGTAAGCTGGAATCTTCAAAAGTTCAAATCTTTATAAGTAAAAAGATTTATTAAAATGAATAACCAAGTGTTTTAATTGACATCAGAAGATGAAAACAATAAACCCTGAGAACATAGAGAAAAGATAAATAAAGATATGAGCAGAACTTAATACAACAGAAAACGTATAAAATTCAGGTGATTTAGTAAGTCCAAAGAATCTTCTTTGAAAAGATTTAAAAGACACACTTTGATTAAGGAAAACCAAAACATAAGTAAAGAATATACAGAAAGAGTCAGGACAATGTTAGAGCAGAGAATATATGAAATGCCAGTAAATTGGAACATTTCTGTAAAGTGGACCATTTCCTAGCTCCTAAAGTTTACCAACACTGACACAAGAGGAAATCATTTAAGGTCATCATGTCTGCCCTTGGGATTCTCGGAATGCCCTGGCCTCAGAATGCAGCCTCTGTAGTCCATGGTAACCTCTGGAGAGGGGGCGGGGCTGAGGGAGGTTGGAACACTGCCCTCACTGAGGGAGTGGGTGTGGCCATCTCTGCTGTGACTGAACAAAGGGCAGGGGAGCAGGGGGCCCAGGGCACGGCCCTCAGAGCCCGGCAGGCCCAGTTGACTGTCACAAGCTTTTAGGCCCAGGCCAAAGGGCGCCTTCTTTGTCTGCACAGCTGCCCAAACTCTCACCTTTCCACTCAGGCCGCCCTCTTACTTGAAGTGTGTGTGGAACGTATCCGCGCAGTACACCGCGCTGCACAGCTAAGCATAGGTCTGGGCATCGTAGCTTCCTGCCAGGTGACCGAAGTTTGCAGTCAGATGGGTCCCTGAGACACACGCGGAGAGGCTCCTGCCCGGTTCACAGGCGGCCCACTGCCCCTGCCCCTGATCGGGGGCCGCAAAGCAGCCCTGTCTGAGTCCCCTGCCTCTAGAGGGAGTATTGGACCAACATTTGCAGAAAACGGGGCCCTTGCGGGCCACTCATTGGAGGGACACAAATAAATCATTGCCGACTCTCTGCTGAAACTTACGAGCGTTCACATCTCAGCGTCTTACAAGGTCAGCTGTTTAGCTAAACATGAGCTCATGATCTAAATTTACACAATAATGAAGAAAGCAGCTACAAGGGGAGACAATCAGCCAAAACCATCAATACAAGAATTAGATTCCCAAGGCCATCCATCAGATGTAGGAATAATCGGGTGCAAGGCAGAAAATATACATAAAACTGGAACTGAAACAAGGCACAAGGATGTTTTCAAAGACTGGTAGGATCTCTAAAACATTTTTCAAGGACATGTCATTGATAAAGCTAAATACTCCAAGGTTGTGTAATACAACAGATTAATCATTGAGAAGAGTGAAATTATGCTGTTTTGAAAACTATGGCAGGTCAGATTTTCTGCCTAATTATAGAAGAAGATTTCTGTAAAAAATACACATTATTTCAAAGACTTATTGGCTGTGAAATAAGTTAAGGGTATTTCAAATGGCTTGTCTGCAAAGAAAGGTGAGATGTAGGGAATCACAGAAAGTCGAGGGGAAAATAGGTCAATATATACATTGCTGTATGGTGAACTAAGCCTTAGGCCAGCAACAATGGAGAGGACCTGACCCTTAGACACGTACAAGTAAGCTGGAATCTTCAAAAGTTCAAATCTTTATAAGTAAAAAGATTTATTAAAATGAATAACCAAGTGTTTTAATTGACATCAGAAGATGAAAACAATAAACCCTGAGAACATAGAAAAAAGATAAATAAAGATATGAGCAGAACTTAATTCAACAGAAAACGTATAAAATTCAGGTGATTTAGTAAGTCCAAAGAATCTTCTTTGAAAAGATTTAAAAGACACACTTTGATTAAGGAAAACCAAAACATAAGTAAAGAATATACAGAAAGAGTCAGGACAATGTTAGAGCAGAGAATATATGAAATGCCAGTAAATTTGAACATTTCTGTAAAGTGGACCATTTCCTAGCTCCTAAAGTTTACCAACACTGACACAAGAGGAAATCATTTAAGGTCATCATGTCTGCCCTTGGCATTCTCGGAACGCCCTGGCCTCAGAATGCAGCCTCTGTAGTACATGGTAACCTGCGGAGAGGGGGCGGGGCTGAGGGAGGTTGGAACACTGCCCTCACTGAGGGAGTGGGTGTGGCCATCTCTGCTGTGACTGAACAAAGGGCAGGGGAGCAGGGGGCCCAGGGCAGGGTCCTCAGAGCCCGGCAGGCCCAGTGGAGTGTCACAAGCTTTAAGGCCCAGGCCACAGTGCGCCTTCTTTGTCTGCACAGCTGCCCAAACTCTCACCTTTCCACTCAGGCCGCCCTCTTACTTGAAGTGTGTGTGGAACGTGTCTGCGTAGTATACCGCGCTGCACAGCTAAGCATAGGTCTGGGCATCGTAGCTTCCTGCCAGGTGACCGAAGTTCGCAGGCAGATGGGTCCCTGGGACACACGCAGAGAGGCTCCTGCCCGGGTCACAGGCTGCCCACTGCCCCTGCCCCAGATCGGGGGCCGCAAAGCAGCCCTGTCTGAGTCCCCTGCCTCTAGAGGGAGTATTGGACAAACACTTGTAGAAAACGGGGTCCTTGCGGGCCACTCATTGGAGGGACACAAATAAATCATTGCCGACTTTCTGCTGAAACTTATGAGCGTTCACACCTAAGCCTCTTACAAGGTCAGCTGTTTAGCTAAACATGAGCTCATGATCTAAATTTACACAATAATGAAGAAAGTAGCCAGAAGGCGAGACAATCAGCCAAAACCATCAATACCTGAATTAGATTCCCAAGGCCATCAATCAGATGAAGGAATAATCGGGTGCAAGGCAGAAAATATACATAAAACTGGAACTGAAACAAGGCACAAGGATGTTTTCAAAGACTGGTAGGATCTCTAAAACATTTTTCAAGGACATGTCATTGATAAAGCTAAATACTCCAAGGTTGTGTAATACAACAGATTAATCATTGAGAAGAGTGAAATTATGCTGTTTTCAAAACTATGCCAGGTCAGATTTTCTGCCTAATTATATAAGAAGATTTCTCTAAAACATACACATTATTTCAAAGACTTATTGGCTGTGAAATAAGTTAAGGGTATTTCAAATGGCTTGTCTGCAAAGAAAGGTGAGATGTAGGGAATCACAGAAAGTCGAGGGGAAAATAGGTCAATATATACATTGCTGTATGGTGAACTAAGCCTTAGGCCAGCAACAATGGAGAGGACCTGACCCTTAGACACGTACAAGTAAGCTGGAATCTTCAAAAGTTCAAATCTTTATAAGTAAAAAGATTTATTAAAATGAATAACCAAGTGTTTTAATTGACATCAGAAGATGAAAACAATAAACCCTGAGAACATAGAGAAAAGATAAATAAAGATATGAGCAGAACTTAATACAACAGAAAACGTATAAAATTCAGGTGATTTAGTAAGTCCAAAGAATCTTCTTTGAAAAGATTTAAAAGACACACTTTGATTAAGGAAAACCAAAACATAAGTAAAGAATATACAGAAAGAGTCAGGACAATGTTAGAGCAGAGAATATATGAAATGCCAGTAAATTTGAACATTTCTGTAAAGTGGACCATTTCCTAGCTCCTAAAGTTTACCAACACTGACACAAGAGGAAATCATTTAAGGTCATCATGTCTGCCCTTGGGATTCTCGGAATGCCCTGGCCTCAGAATGCAGCCTCTGTAGTCCATGGTAACCTCTGGAGAGGGGGCGGGGCTGAGGGAGTTTGGAACACTGCCCTCACTGAGGGAGTGGGTGTGGCCATCTCTGCTGTGACTGAACAAAGGGCAGGGGTGCAGGGGGCCCAGGGCACGGCCCTCAGAGCCCGGCAGGCCCAGTTGACTGTCACAAGCTTTTAGGCCCAGGCCAAAGGGCGCCTTCTTTGTCTGCACAGCTGCCCAAACTCTCACCTTTCCACTCAGGCCGCCCTCTTACTTGAAGTGTGTGTGGAACGTATCCGCGCAGTACACCGCGCTGCACAGCTAAGCATAGGTCTGGGCATCGTAGCTTCCTGCCAGGTGACCGAAGTTTGCAGTCAGATGGGTCCCTGAGACACACGCGGAGAGGCTCCTGCCCGGTTCACAGGCGGCCCACTGCCCCTGCCCCTGATCGGGGGCCGCAAAGCAGCCCTGTCTGAGTCCCCTGCCTCTAGAGGGAGTATTGGACCAACATTTGCAGAAAACGGGGCCCTAGCGGGCCACTCATTGGAGGGACACAAATAAATCATTGCCGACTCTCTGCTGAAACTTACGAGCGTTCACATCTCAGCGTCTTACAAGGTCAGCTGTTTAGCTAAACATGAGCTCATGATCTAAATTTACACAATAATGAAGAAAGCAGCTAAAAGGGGAGACAATCAGCCAAAACCATCAATACCAGAATTAGATTCCCAAGGCCATCCATCAGATGTAGGAATAATCGGGTGCAAGGCAGAAAATATACATAAAACTGGAACTGAAACAAGGCACAAGGATGTTTTCAAAGACTGGTAGGATCTCTAAAACATTTTTCAAGGACATGTCATTGATAAAGCTAAATACTCCAAGGTTGTGTAATACAACAGATTAATCATTGAGAAGAGTGAAATTATGCTGTTTTGAAAACTATGGCAGGTCAGATTTTCTGCCTAATTATAGAAGAAGATTTCTGTAAAAAATACACATTATTTCAAAGACTTATTGGCTGTGAAATAAGTTAAGGGTATTTCAAATGGCTTGTCTGCAAAGAAAGGTGAGATGTAGGGAATCACAGAAAGTCGAGGGGAAAATAGGTCAATATATACATTGCTGTATGGTGAACTAAGCCTTAGGCCAGCAACAATGGAGAGGACCTGACCCTTAGACACGTACAAGTAAGCTGGAATCTTCAAAAGTTCAAATCTTTATAAGTAAAAAGATTTATTAAAATGAATAACCAAGTGTTTTAATTGACATCAGAAGATGAAAACAATAAACCCTGAGAACATAGAAAAAAGATAAATAAAGATATGAGCAGAACTTAATTCAACAGAAAACGTATAAAATTCAGGTGATTTAGTAAGTCCAAAGAATCTTCTTTGAAAAGATTTAAAAGACACACTTTGATTAAGGAAAACCAAAACATAAGTAAAGAATATACAGAAAGATTCAGGACAATGTTAGAGCAGAGAATATATGAAATGCCAGTAAATTGGAACATTTCTGTAAAGTGGACCATTTCCTAGCTCCTAAAGTTTACCAACACTGACACAAGAGGAAATCATTTAAGGTCATCATTTCTGCCCTTGGCATTCTCGGAACACCCTGGCCTCAGAATGCAGCCTCTGTAGTCCATGGTAACCTGCGGAGACGGGGCAGGGCTGAGGGAGGTTGGAACACTGCCCTCACTGAGGGAGTGGGTGTGGCCATCTCTGCTGTGACTGAACAAAGGGCAGGGGAGCAGGGGGCCCAGGGCAGGGCCCTCAGAGCCCGGCAGGCCCAGTGGAGTGTCACAAGCTTTTAGGCCCAGGCCCAAGGGCACCTTCTTTGTCTGCACAGCTGCCCAAACTCTCACCTTTCCACTCAGGACGCCCTGTTACTTGAAGTGTGTTTGGAACGTGTCCGCGCAGTACACCGCGCTGCACAGCTAAGCATAGGTCTGGGCATCGTAGCTTCCTGCCAGGTGACCGAAGTTCGCAGGCAGATGGGTCCATGGGACACACGCGGAGAGGCTCCTGCCTGGGTCACAGGCCGCCCACTGCCCCTGCCCCAGATCGGGGGCTGCAAAGCAGCCCTGTCTGAGTCCCCTGCCTGTAGAGGGTGTATTGGACCAACACTTGTAGAAAACGGGGTCCTGCGGGCCACTCATTGGAGGGACACAAATAAATCTTTGCCGACTTTCGCTGAAACTTACGAGCGTTCACACCTCAGCGTCTTACAAGGTCAGCTGTTTAGCTAAACATGAGCTCATGATCTAAATTTACACAATATTGAAGAAAGCAGCTACAAGGGGAGACAATCAGCCAAAACCATCAATACCAGAATTAGATTCCCAAGGCCATCCATCAGATGTAGGAATAATCGGGTGCAAGGCAGAAAATATACCTAAAACTGGAACTGAAACAAGGCACAAGGATGTTTTCAAAGACTGCTAGGATCTCTAAAACATTTTTCAAGGACATGTCATTGATAAAGCTAAATACTCCAAGGTTGTGTAATACAACAGATTAATCATTGAGAAGAGTGAAATTATGCTGTTTTGAAAACTATGGCAGGTCAGATTTTCTGCCTAATTATAGAAGAAGATTTTTCTAAAAAATACACATTATTTCAAAGACTTATTGGCTGTGAAATAAGTTAAGGGTATTTCAAATGGCTTGTCTGCAAAGAAAGGTGAGATGTAGGGAATCACAGAAAGTCGAGGGGAAAATAGGTCAATATATACATTGCTGTATGGTGAACTAAGCCTTAGGCCAGCAACAATGGAGAGGACCTGACACTTAGACACGTACAAGTAAGCTGGAATCTTCAAAAGTTCAAATCTTTATAAGTGAAAAGATTTATTAAAATCAATAACCAAGTGTTTTAATTGACATCAGAAGATGAAAACAATAAACCCTGAGAACATAGAGAAAAGATAAATAAAGATATGAGCAGAACTTTATACAACAGAAAACGTATAAAATTCAGGTGATTTAGTAAGTCCAAAGAATCTTCTTTGAAAAGATTTAAAAGACACACTTTGATTAAGGAAAACCAAAACATAAGTAAAGAATATACAGAAAGAGTCAGGACAATGTTAGAGCAGGGAATATATGAAATGCCAGTAAATTTGAACATTTCTGTAAAGTGGACCATTTCCTAGCTCCTAAAGTTTACCAAAACTGACACAAGAGGAAATCATTTAAGGTCATCATGTCTGCCCTTGGCATTCTCGGAACGCCCTGGCCTCAGAATGCAGCCTCTGTAGTCCATGGAAACCTGCAGAGAGGGGGCGGTGTTGAGGGAGGTTGGAACACTGCCCTCACTGAGGGAGTGGGTGTGGCCATCTCTGCTGTGACTGAATAAATGGCAGGGGAGCAGGGGGCCCAGGGCAGGGCCCTCAGAGCCCGGCAGGCCCAGTGGAGTGTCACAAGTTTTTAGGCCCAGGCCATAGGGCACATTCTTTGACTGCACAGCTGCCCAAACTCTCACCTTTCCACTCAGGCCGCCCTCTTACTTGAAGTGTGTGTGCAACTTGTCCGCGCAGTACACCGCACTGCACAGCTAAGCATAGGTCTGGGCATCGTAGCTTCCTGCCAGGTGATCGAAGTTTGCAGGCAGATGAGTCCCTTGGACACATTCGGAGAGGCTCCTGCCCGTGTCACAGGCCGCCCAATGACCCTGCCCCAGATCGGGGGCCGCAAAGCAGCCCTGTCTGAGTCCCCTGCCTCTAGAGGGAGTATTGGACCAACACTTGTAGAAAACGGCGTCCTTGCGGGCCACTCATTGGAGGGACACAAATAAATCTTTGCCGACTCTCTGCTGAAACTTACGAGCGTTCACACCTAATCCTCTTACAAGGTCAGCTGTTTAGCTAAACATGAGCTCATGATCTAAGTTTACAGAATAATGAAGAAAGCAGCTACAAGGGGAGACAATCAGCCTAAACCATCAATACCAGAATTAGATTCCCAAGGCCATCCATCAGATGTAGGAATAATCGGGTGCAAGGCAGAAAATATACATAAAACTGGAACTGAAACAAGGCACAAGGATGTTTTCAAAGACTGGTAGGTTCTCTAAAACATTTTTCAAGGACATGTCATTGATAAAGCTAAATACTCCAAGGTTGTGTAATACAACAGATTAATCATTGAGAAGAGTGAAATTATGCTGTTTTGAAAACTATGGCAGGTCAGATTTTCTGCCTAATTATAGAAGAAGATTTTTCTAAAAAATACACATTATTTCAAAGACTTATTGGCTGTGAAATAAGTTAAGGGTATTTCAAATGGCTTGTCTGCAAAGAAAGGTGAGATGTAGGGAATCACAGAAAGTCGAGGGGAAAATAGGTCAATATATACATTGCTGTATGGTGAACTAAGCCTTAGGCCAGCAACAATGGAGAGGACCTGACACTTAGACACGTACAAGTAAGCTGGAATCTTCAAAAGTTCAAATCTTTATAAGTGAAAAGATTTATTAAAATCAATAACCAAGTGTTTTAATTGACATCAGAAGATGAAAACAATAAACCCTGAGAACATAGAGAAAAGATAAATAAAGATATGAGCAGAACTTTATACAACAGAAAACGTATAAAATTCAGGTGATTTAGTAAGTCCAAAGAATCTTCTTTGAAAAGATTTAAAAGACACACTTTGATTAAGGAAAACCAAAACATAAGTAAAGAATATACAGAAAGAGTCAGGACAATGTTAGAGCAGGGAATATATGAAATGCCAGTAAATTTGAACATTTCTGTAAAGTGGACCATTTCCTAGCTCCTAAAGTTTACCAAAACTGACACAAGAGGAAATCATTTAAGGTCATCATGTCTGCCCTTGGCATTCTCGGAACGCCCTGGCCTCAGAATGCAGCCTCTGTAGTCCATGGAAACCTGCAGAGAGGGGGCGGTGTTGAGGGAGGTTGGAACACTGCCCTCACTGAGGGAGTGGGTGTGGCCATCTCTGCTGTGACTTAATAAATGGCAGGGGAGCAGGGGGCCCAGGGCAGGGCCCTCAGAGCCCGGCAGGCCCAGTGGAGTGTCACAAGTTTTTAGGCCCAGGCCATAGGGCACATTCTTTGACTGCACAGCTGCCCAAACTCTCACCTTTCCACTCAGGCCGCCCTCTTACTTGAAGTGTGTGTGCAACTTGTCCGCGCAGTACACCGCACTGCACAGCTAAGCATAGGTCTGGGCATCGTAGCTTCCTGCCAGGTGATCGAAGTTTGCAGGCAGATGAGTCCCTTGGACACATTCGGAGAGGCTCCTGCCCGTGTCACAGGCCGCCCAATGACCCTGCCCCAGATCGGGGGCCGCAAAGCAGCCCTGTCTGAGTCCCCTGCCTCTAGAGGGAGTATTGGACCAACACTTGTAGAAAACGGCGTCCTTGCGGGCCACTCATTGGAGGGACACAAATAAATCTTTGCCGACTCTCTGCTGAAACTTACGAGCGTTCACACCTAATCCTCTTACAAGGTCAGCTGTTTAGCTAAACATGAGCTCATGATCTAAGTTTACAGAATAATGAAGAAAGCAGCTACAAGGGGAGACAATCAGCCTAAACCATCAATACCAGAATTAGATTCCCAAGGCCATCCATCAGATGTAGGAATAATCGGGTGCAAGGCAGAAAATATACATAAAACTGGAACTGAAACAAGGCACAAGGATGTTTTCAAAGACTGGTAGGTTCTCTAAAACATTTTTCAAGGACATGTCATTGATAAAGCTAAATACTCCAAGGTTGTGTAATACAACAGATTAATCATTGAGAAGAGTGAAATTATGCTGTTTTGAAAACTATGGCAGGTCAGATTTTCTGCCTAATTATATAAGAAGATTTCTCTAAAAAATACACATTATTTCAAAGACTTATTGGCTGTGAAATATGTTAAGGGTATTTCAAATGGCTTGTCTGCAAAGAAAGGTGAGATGTAGGGAATCACAGAAAGTCGAGGGGAAAATAGGTCAATATATACATTGCTGTATGGTGAACTAAGCCTTAGGCCAGCAACAATGGAGAGGACCTGACCCTTAGACACGAACAAGAAAGCTAGAATCGTCAAAAGTTCAAATCTTTATAAGTAAAAATATTTATTAAAATGAATAACCAAGTGTTTTAATTGACATCAGAAGATGAATACAATAAACACTGAGAACATAGAAAAAAGAAAAATAAAGATATGAGCAGAACTTAATACAACAGAAAACGTATAAAATTCAGGTGATTTAGTAAGTCCAAAGAATCTTCTTTGAAAAGAATTAAAAGACACACTTTGATTAAGGAAAACCAAAACATAAGTAAAGAATATACAGAAAGAGTCAGGACAATGTTAGAGCAGAGAATATATGAAATGCCAGGAAATTTGAACATTTCTGTAAATTGGACCATTTCCTAGCTCCTAAAGTTTACCAACACTGACACAAGAGGAACTCATTTAAGGTCATCATGTCTGCCCTTGGTATTCTCGGAACGCCCAGGCCACAGAATACAGCTTCTGTACTCCATGGTATCCTGCGGAGAGGGGGCGGGGATGAGGGAGGTTGGAACACTGCCCTCACTGAGGGAGTGGGTGTGGCCATCTCTGCTGTGACTGAACAAAGGGCAGGGGAGCCAGGGGCCAAGGGCAGGGCCCTCAGAGCCCGGCAGGCCCAGTGGAGTGTCACAAGCTTTTAGGCCCAGGCCAAAGGGCGCCTTCTTTGTCTGCACAGCTGCCCAAACTCTCACCTTTCCACTCAGGCCGCCCTCTTACTTGAAGTGTGTTTGGAACGTGTCCGTGCAGTATACCGCGCTGCACAGCTAAGCATAGTTCTGGGCATCTTAGCTTCCTGCCAGGTGACCGAAGTTCGCAGGCAGATGGGTCCCTGGGACACACGCGGAGAGGCTCCTGCCCGGGTCACAGGCCGCCCACTGCCCCTGACCCAGATCGGGGGCCGCAAAACAGCCCTGTCTGAGTACCCTGCCTCTAGAGGGAGTATTGGACCAACACTTGTAGAAAACGGGGTCCTTGCGGGCCACTCATTGGAGGGACACAAATAAATCTTTGCCGACTTTCTGCTGAAACTTACGAGCGTTCACACCTAAGCCTCTTACAAGGTCAGCTGTTTAGCTAAACATGAGCTCATGATCTAAATTTACACAATATTGAAGAAAGCAGCTACAAGGGGAGACAATCAGCCAAAACCATCAATACCAGAATTAGATTCCCAAGGCCATCCATCAGATGTAGGAATAATCGGGTGCAAGGCAGAAAATATACATAAAACTGGAACTGAAACAAGGCACAAGGATGTTTTCAAAGACTGGTAGGATCTCTAAAACATTTTTCAAGGACATGTCATTGATAAAGCTAAATACTCCAAGGTTGTGTAATACAACAGATTAATCATTGAGAAGAGTGAAATTATGCTGTTTTGAAAACTATGGCAGGTCAGATTTTCTGCCTAATTATATAAGAAGATTTCTCTAAAATATACACATTATTTCAAAGTCTTATTGGCTGTGAAATAAGTTAAGGGTATTTCAAATGGCTTGTCTGCAAAGAAAGGTGAGATGTAGGGAATCACAGAAAGTCGAGGGGAAAATAGGTCAATATATACATTGCTGTATGGTGAACTAAGCCTTAGGCCAGCAACAATGGAGAGGACCTGACCCTTAGACACGTACAAGTAAGCTGGAATCTTCAAAAGTTCAAATCTTTATAAGTAAAAAGATTTATTAAAATGAATAACCAAGTGTTTTAATTGACATCAGAAAATGAAAACAATAAACCCTGAGAACATAGAGAAAAGATAAATAAACATATGAGCAGAACTTAATACAACAGAAAACGTATAAAATTCAGGTGATTTAGTAAGTCCAAAGAATTTTCCTTGAAAATATTTAAAAGACACAATTTGATTAAGGAAAACCAAAACATAAGTAAAGAATATACAGAAAGAGTCAGGACAATGTTAGAGCAGAGAATATATGAAATGCCAGTAAATTTGAACATTTCTGTAAAGTGGACCATTTCCTAGCTCCTAAAGTTTACCAACACTGACACAAGAGGAAATCATTTAAGGTCATCATGTCTGCCCTTGGCATTCTCGGAACGCCCTGGCCTCAGAATGCAGCCTCTGTAGTCCATGGTAACCTGCAGAGAGGGGGCGGGGCTGAGGGAGGTTGGAACACTGCCCTCACTGAGGGAGTGGGTGTGGCCATCTCTGCTGTGACTGAACAAAGGGCAGGGGAGCAGGGGGCCCAGGGCAGGGCCCTCAGAGCACGGCAGGCCCAGTGGAGTGTCACAAGCTTTTAGGCCCAGGCCCAAGGGCGCCTTCTTTGTCTGCACAGCTGCCCAAACTCTCAACTTTCCACTCAGGCCGCCCTCTTACTTGATGTGTTGTGGAACGTGTCCGTGCAGTATACCGCGCTGCACAGCTAAGCATAGGTCTGGGCATCGTAGCTTCCTGCCAGGTGACCGAAGTTCGCAGGCAGATGGGTCCCTGGGACACACGTGGAGAGTCTCCTGCCAGGGCCACAGGCCGCCCACTGCCCCTGCCCCAGATCGGGGGCTGCAAAGCAGCCCTGTCTGAGTCCCCTGCCTCTAGAGGGAGTATTGGACCAACACTTGTAGAAAACGGGGTCCTTGCGGGCCACTCATTGGAGGGACACAAATAAATCTTTGCCGACTTTCTGCTGAAACTTACGAGCGTTCACACCTAAGCCTCTTACAAGGTCAGCTGTTTAGCTAAACATGAGCTCATGATCTAGATTTACACAATAATGAAGAAAGCAGCTACAAGGGGAAACAATCAGCCAAAACCATCAATACCTGAAATAGATACCCAAGGCCATCCATCAGATGAAGGAATAATCGGGTGCAAGGCAGAAAATATACATAAAACTGGAACTGAAACAAGGCAAAAGGATGTTTTCAAAGACTGGTAGGATCTCTAAAACATTTTTCAAGGACATGTCATTGATAAAGCTAAATACTCCAAGGTTGTGTAATACAACAGATTAATCATTGAGAAGAGTGAAATTATGCTGTTTTGAAAACTATGGCAGGTCAGATTTTCTGCCTAATTATAGAAGAAGATTTCTCTAAAAAATACACATTATTTCAAAGACTTATTGGCTGTGAAATAAGTTAAGGGTATTTCAAATGGCTTGTCTGCAAAGAAAGGTGAGATGTAGGGAATCACAGAAAGTCGAGGGGAAAATAGGTCAATATATACATTGCTGTATGGTGAACTAAGCCTTAGGCCAGCAACAATGGAGAGGACCTGACACTTAGACACATACAAGTAAGCTGGAATCTTCAAAAGTTCAAATCTTTATAAGTGAAAAGATTTATTAAAATCAATAACCAAGTGTTTTAATTGACATCAGAAGATGAAAACAATAAACCCTGAGAACATAGAGAAAAGATAAATAAAGATATGAGCAGAACTTTATACAACAGAAAACGTATAAAATTCAGGTGATTTAGTAAGTCCAAATAATCTTCTTTGAAAAGATTTAAAAGACACACTTTGATTAAGGAAAACCAAAACATAAGTAAAGAATATACAGAAAGAGTCAGGACAATGTTAGAGCAGGGAATATATGAAATGCCAGTAAATTTGAACATTTCTGTAAAGTGGACCATTTCCTAGCTCCTAAAGTTTACCAACACTGACACAAGAGGAAATCATTTAAGGTCATCATGTCTGCCCTTGGCATTCTCGGAATGCCCTGGCCTCAGAATGCAGCCTCTGTAGTCCATGGAAACCTGCAGAGAGGGGGCGGGGTTGAGGGAGGTTGGAACACTGCCCTCACTGAGGGAGTGGGTGTGGCCATCTCTGCTGTGACTGAACAAATGGCAGGGGAGCAGGGGGCCCAGGACAGGGCCCTCAGAGCCCGGCAGGCCCAGTGGAGTGTCACAAGTTTTTAGGCCCAGGCCATAGGGCGCCTTCTTTGTCTGCACAGCTGCCCAAACTCTCACCTTTCCACTCAGGCCGCCCTCTTACTTGAAGTGTGTGTGCAACTTGTCCGCGCAGTACACCGCACTGCACAGCTAAGCATAGGTCTGGGCATCGTAGCTTCCTGCCAGGTGACCGAAGTTCGCAGGCAGATGAGTCCCTGGGACACACGCGGAGAGGCTCCTGCCCAGGTCACAGGCCGCCCAATGGCCCTGCCCCAGATCGGGGGCCGCAAAGCAGCCCTGTCTGTGTCCCCTGCCTCTAGAGGGAGTATTGTACCAACACTTGTAGAAAACGGCGTCCTTGCGGGCCACTCATTGGAGGGACACAAATAAATCTTTGCCGACTCTCTGCTGAAACTTACGAGCGTTCACACCTAAGCCTCTTACAAAGTCAGCTGTTTAGCTAAACATAAGCTCATGATCTAAGTTTACAGAATAATGAAGAAAGCAGCTACAAGGGGAGACAGTCAGCCAAAACCATCAATACCAGAATTAGATTCCCAAGGCCATCCATCAGATGTAGGAATAATCGGGTGCAAGGCAGAAAATATACATAAAACTGGAACTGAAACAAGGCACAAGGGTGTTTTCAAAGACTGGTAGGTTCTCTAAAACATTTTTCAAGGACATGTCATTGATAAAGCTAAATACTCCAAGGTTGTGTAATACAACAGATTAATCATTGAGAAGAGTGAAATTATGCTGTTTTGAAAACTATGGCAGGTCAGATTTTCTGCCTAATTCTATAAGAAGATTTCTCTAAAAAAGACACATTATTTCAAAGACTTATTGGCTGTGAAATAAGTTAAGGGTATTTCAAATGGCGTGTCTGCAAAGAAAGGTGAGATGTAGGGAATCACAGAAAGTCGAGGGGAAAATAGGTCAATATATACATTGCTGTATGGTGAACTAAGCCTTAGGCCAGCAACAATGGAGAGGACCTGACCCTTAGACATGAACAAGAAAGCTAGAATCGTCAAAAGTTCAAATCTTTATAAGTAAAAAGATTTATTAAAATGAATAACCAAGTGTTTTAATTGACATCAGAAGATGAAAACAATAAACCCTGAGAACATAGAAAAAAGAAAAATAAAGATATGAGCAGAACTTAATACAACAGAAAACGTATAAAATTCAGGTGATTTAGTAAGTCCAAAGAATCTTCTTTGAAATGAATTAAAAGACACACTTTGATTAAGGAAAACCAAAACATAAGTAAAGAATATACAGAAAGAGTCAGGACAATGTTAGAGCAGAGAATATATGAAATGCCAGTAAATTTGAACATTTCTGTAAAGTGGACCATTTCCTAGCTCCCAAAGTTTACCAACACTGACACAAGAGGAAATCATTTAAGGTCATCATGTCTGCCCTTGGCATTCTCGGAACTCCCTGGCCTCAGAATGCAGCCTCTGTGGTCCATGGTAAACTGCGGAGAGGGGGCGGGGCTGAGGGAGGTTGGAACACTGCCCTCACTGAGGGAGTGGGTGTGGCCATCTCTGCTGTGACTGAACAAAGGAAAGGGGAGCAGGGGGCCCAGGGCAGGGCCCTCAGAGCCCGGCAGGCCCAGTGGAGTGTCACAAGCTTTTAGGCCCAGGCCAAAGGGTGCCTTCTTTGTCTGCACAGCTGCCCAAACTCTCACCTTTCCACTCAGGCCACCCTCTTACTTGAAGTGTGTGTGGAACGTGTCCGCGCAGTACACCGCGCTGCACAGCAAAGCATAGGTCTGGGCATCGTAGCTTCCTGCCAGGTGACCGAAGTTCACAGGCAGATGGGACCCTGGGACACACGCGGAGAGGCTCCTGCCCGGGTCACAGGCCGCCCATGGCCCCTGCCCCAGATCGGGGGCCGCAAAGCAGCCCTCTCTGAATCCCCTGCCTCTAGAGGGAGTATTGGACCAACACTTGTAGAAAACGGGGTCCTTGCGGGCCACTCATTGGAGGGACACAAATAAATCTTTGCCGACTTTCTGCTGAAACTTACGAGCGTTCACAACTAAGCCTCTTACAAGGTCAGCTGTTTAGCTAAACATGAGCTCATGGTCTAAATTTACACAATATTGAAGAAAGCAGCTACAAGGGGAGACAATCAGCCAAAACCATCAATACCAGAATTAGATTCCCAAGGCCATCCATCAGATGTAGGAATAATCGGGTGCAAGGCAGAAAATATACATAAAACTGGAACTGAAACAAGGCACAAGGATGTTTTCAAAGACTGGTAGGATCTCTAAAACATTTTTCAAGGACATGTCATTGATAAAGCTAAATACTCCAAGGTTGTGTAATACAACAGATTAATCATTGAGAAGAGTGAAATTATGCTGTTTTGAAAACTATGGCAGGTCAGATTTTCTGCCTAATTATATAAGAAGATTTCTCTAAAATATACACATTATTTCAAAGTCTTATTGGCTGTGAAATAAGTTAAGGGTATTTCAAATGGCTTGTCTGCAAAGAAAGGTGAGATGTAGGGAATCACAGAAAGTCGAGGGGAAAATAGGTCAATATATACATTGCTGTATGGTGAACTAAGCCTTAGGCCAGCAACAATGGAGAGGACCTGACCCTTAGACACGTACAAGTAAGCTGGAATCTTCAAAAGTTCATATCTTTATAAGTACAAAGATTTATTAAAATGAATAACCAAGTGTTTTAATTGACATCAGAAGATGAAAACAATAAACCCTGAGAACATAGAGAAAAGATAAATAAAGATATGAGCAGAACTTAATACAACAGAAAACGTATAAAATTCAGGTGATTTAGTAAGTCCAAAGAATCTTCTTTGAAAAGAATTAATAGACACACTTTGATTAAGGAAAACCAAAACATAAGTAAAGAATATACAGAAAGAGTCAGGACAATGTTAGAGCAGAGAATATATGAAATGCCAGTAAATTTGAACATTTCTGTAAAGTGGACCATTTCCTAGCTCCTAAAGTTTACCAACACTGACACAAGAGGAAATCATTTAAGGTCATCATGTCTGCCCTTGGCATTCTCGGAACTCCCTGGCCTCAGAATGCAGCCTCTGTAGTCCATGGTAACCTGCGGAGAGGGGGCGGGGCTGAGGGAGGTTGGAACACTGCCCTCACTGAGGGAGTGGGTGTGGCCATCTCTGCTGTGACTGAACAAAGGGCAGGGGAGCAGGGGGCCCAGGGCAGGGCCCTCAGAGCCCGGCAGGCCCAGTGGAGTGTCACAAGCTTTTAGGCCCAGGCCAAAGGGTGCCTTCTTTGTCTGCACAGCTGCCCAAACTCTCACCTTTCCACTCAGGCCACCCTCTTACTTGAAGTGTGTGTGGAACGTGTCCGCGCAGTACACCGCGCTGCACAGCTAAACATAAGTCTGGGCATCGTAGCTTCCTGCCAGGTGACCGAAGTTCGCAGGCAGATGGGTCCCTGGGACACACGCGGAGGGGCTCCTGCCCGGGTCACAGGCCGCCCACTGCCCCTGCCCCAGATCGGGGGCCGCAAAGCAGCCCTGTCTGAGTCCCCTGCCTCTAGAGGGAGTATTGGACCAACACTTGTAGAAAATGGGGTCCTTGCGGGCCACTCATTGGAGGGACACAAATAAATCTTTGCCGACTTTCTGCTGAAACTTACGAGCGTTCACACCTAAGCCTCTTACAAGGTCAGCTGTTTAGCTAAACATGAGCTCATGATCTAAATTTACACAATATTGAAGAAAGCAGGTACAAGGGGAGACAATCAGCCAAAACCATCAATACCAGAATTAGATTCCCAAGTCCATCCATCAGATGTAGGAATAATCGGGTGCAAGGCAGAAAATATACATAAAACTGGAACTGAAACAAGGCACAAGGATGTTTTCAAAGACTGGTAGGATCTCTAAAACATTTTTCAAGGACATGTCATTGATAAAGCTAAATACTCCAAGGTTGTGTAATACAACAGATTAATCATTGAGAAGAGTGAAATTATGCTGTTTTGAAAACTATGGCAGGTCAGATTTTCTGCCTAATTCTATAAGAAGATTTCTCTAAAAAATACACATTATTTCAAAGACTTATTGGCTGTGAAATAAGTTAAGGGTATTTCAAATGGCTTGTCTGCAAAGAAAGGTGAGATGTAGGGAATCACAGAAAGTCGAGGGGAAAATAGGTCAATATATACATTGCTGTATGGTGAACTAAGCCTTAGGCCAGCAACAATGGAGAGGACCTGACCCTTAGACACGTACAAGTAAGCTGGAATCTTCAAAAGTTCAAATCTTTATAAGTAAAAAGATTTATTAAAGTGAATAACCAAGTGTTTTAATTGACATCAGAAGATGAAAACAATAAACCCTGAGAACATAGAAAAAAGATAAATAAAGATATGAGCAGAACTTAATACAACAGAAAACGTATAAAATTGAGGTGATTTAGTAAGTCCAAAGAATCTTCTTTGAAAAGAATTAAAAGACACACTTTGATTAAGGAAAACCAAAACATAAGTAAAGAATATACAGAAAGAGTCAGGACAATGTTAGAGCAGAGAATATATGAAATGCCAGTAAATTGGAACATTTCTGTCAAGTGGACCATTTCCTAGCTCCTAAAGTTTACCAACACTGACACAAGAGGAAATCATTTAAGGTCATCATGTCTGCCCTTGGCATTCTCGGAACGCCCTGGCCTCAGAATGCAGCCTCTGTAGTCCATGGTAACCTGCGGAGAGGGGGCGGGGCTGAGGGAGGTTGGAACACGGCCCTCACTGAGGGAGTGGGTGTGGCCATCTCTGCTGTGACTGAACAAAGGGCAGGGGAGCAGGGGGCCCAGGGCAGGGCCCTCAGAGCCCGGCAGGCCCAGTGGAGTGTCACAAGCTTTTAGGCCCAGGCCAAAGGGCGCCTTCTTTGTCTGCACAGCTGCCCAAACTCTCACCTTTCCACTCAGGCCGCCCTCTTACTTGAAGTGTGTGTGGAACGTGTCCGTGCAGTATACCGCGCTGCACAGCTAAGCATAGGTCTGGGCATCATAGCTTCCTGCCTGGTGACCGAAGTCCGCAGGCAGATGGGTCCCTGGGACACACGTGGATGGGCTCCTGCCCGGGTCACAGGCCCCGACTGCCCCTGCCCCATATCGGGGGCCGCAAAGCAGCCCTGTCTGACTCCCCTGCCTCTAGAGGGAGTATTGGACCAACACTTGTAGAAAACGGGGTCCTTGCGGGCCACTCATTGGAGGGACACAAATAAATCTTTGCCGACTTTCTGCTGAAACTTACGAGCGTTCACACCTAAGCCTCTTACAAGGTCAGCTGTTTAGCTAAACATGAGCTCATGATCTAAATTTACACAATATTGAAGAAAGCAGCTACAAGGGGAGACAATCAGCCAAAACCATCAATACCAGAATTAGATTCCCAAGGCCATCCATCAGATGTAGGAATAATCGGGTGCAAGGCAGAAAATATACATAAAACTGGAACTGAAACAAGGCACAAGGATGTTTTCAAAGACTGGTAGGATCTCTAAAACATTTTTCAAGGACATGTCATTGATAAAGCTAAATACTCCAAGGTTGTGTAATACAACAGATTAATCATTGAGAAGAGTGAAATTATGCTGTTTTGAAAACTATGGCAGGTCAGATTTTCTGCCTAATTATATAAGAAGATTTCTCTAAAATATACACATTATTTCAAAGACTTATTGGCTGTGAAATAAGTTAAGGGTATTTCAAATGGCTTGTCTGCAAAGAAAGGTGAGATGTAGGGAATCACAGAAAGTCGAGGGGAAAATAGGTCAATATATACATTGCTGTATGGTGAACTAAGCCTTAGGCCAGCAACAATGGAGAGGACCTGACCCTTAGACACGTACAAGTAAGCTGGAATCTTCAAAAGTTCAAATCTTTATAAGTAAAAAGATTTATTAAAATGAATAACCAAGTGTTTTAATTGACATCAGAAGATGAAAACAATAAACCCTGAGAACATAGAGAAAAGATAAATAAAGATATGAGCAGAACTTAATACAACAGAAAACGTATAAAATTCAGGTGATTTAGTAAGTCCAAAGAATTTTCTTTGAAAAGATTTAAAAGACACACTTTGATTAAGGAAAACCAAAACATAAGTAAAGAATATACAGAAAGAGTCAGGACAATGTTAGAGCAGAGAATATATGAAATGCCAGTAAATTTGAACATTTCTGTCAAGTGGACCATTTCCTAGCTCCTAAAGTTTACCAACACTGACACAAGAGGAAATCATTTAAGGTCATCATGTCTGCCCTTGGCATTCTCGGAACGCCCTGGCCTCAGAATGAAGCCTCTGTAGTCCATGGTAACCTGCAGAGAGGGGGCGGGGCTGAGGGAGGTTGGAACACTGCCCTCACTGAGGGAGTGGGTGTGGCCACTTCTGCTGTGACTGAACAAAGGGCAGGGAAGCAGGGGGCCCAGGGCAGGGCCCTCAGGGCCCGGCGGGCCCAGTGGAGTGTCTCAAGCTTTTAGGCCCAGGCCAAAGGGCCCCTTCTTTGTCTGCACAGCTGCCCAAACTCTCACCTTTCCACTCAGGCCGCCCTCTTACTTGAAGTGTGTGTGGAATGT
The DNA here is from genome assembly GCF_964341445.2 of Mesoplodon mirus. Lineage (NCBI taxonomy): Eukaryota > Metazoa > Chordata > Mammalia > Artiodactyla > Ziphiidae > Mesoplodon > Mesoplodon mirus. Next base: position 159,476,931 of record NC_138976.1, on the reverse strand, counting down.
GTCCATGCACTATACCGCGCTGCACAGCTAAACATAGGTCTGGGCATCGTAGCTTCCTGCCAAGTGACCGAAGTTCGCAGGCAGATGGGTCCCTGGGACACACGCGGAGGGGCTCCTGCCCGGGTCACAGGCCGCCCACTGCCCCTGCCCCAGATCGGGGGCCGCAAAGAAGCCCTGTCTGAGTCCCCTGCCTCTAGAGGGAGTATTGGACCAACACTTGTAGAAAATGGGGTCCTTGCGGGCCACTCATTGGAGGGACACAAATAAATCTTTGCCGACTTTCTGCTGAAACTTACGAGCGTTCACACCTAAGCCTCTTACAAGGTCAGCTGTTTAGCTAAACATGAGCTCATGATCTAAATTTACACAATATTGAAGAAAGCAGCTACAAGGGGAGACAATCAGCCAAAACCATCAATACCAGAATTAGATTCCCAAGTCCATCCATCAGATGTAGGAATAATCGGGTGCAAGGCAGAAAATATACATAAAACTGGAACTGAAACAAGGCACAAGGATGTTTTCAAAGACTGGTAGGATCTCTAAAACATTTTTCAAGGACATGTCATTGATAAAGCTAAATACTCCAAGGTTGTGTAATACAACAGATTAATCATTGAGAAGAGTGAAATTATGCTGTTTTGAAAACTATGGCAGGTCAGATTTTCTGCCTAATTATATAAGAAGATTTCTCTAAAAAATACACATTATTTCAAAGACTTATTGGCTGTGAAATAAGTTAAGGGTATTTCAAATGGCTTGTCTGCAAAGAAAGGTGAGATGTAGGGAATCACAGAAAGTCGAGGGGAAAATAGGTCAATATATACATTGCTGTATGGTGAACTAAGCCTTAGGCCAGCAACAATGGAGAGGACCTGACCCTTAGACACGTACAAGTAAGCTGGAATCTTCAAAAGTTCAAATCTTTATAAGTAAAAAGATTTATTAAAGTGAATAACCAAGTGTTTTAATTGACATCAGAAGATGAAAACAATAAACCCTGAGAACATAGAAAAAAGATAAATAAAGATATGAGCAGAACTTAATACAACAGAAAACGTATAAAATTGAGGTGATTTAGTAAGTCCAAAGAATCTTCTTTGAAAAGAATTAAAAGACACACTTTGATTAAGGAAAACCAAAACATAAGTAAAGAATATACAGAAAGAGTCAGGACAATGTTAGAGCAGAGAATATATGAAATGCCAGTAAATTTGAACATTTCTGTCAATTGGACCATTTCCTAGCTCCTAAAGTTTACCAACACTGACACAAGAGGAAATCATTTAAGGTCATCATGTCTGCCCTTGGCATTCTCGGAACGCCCTGGCCTCAGAATGCAGCCTCTGTAGTCCATGGTAACCTGCGGAGAGGGGGCGGGGCTGAGGGAGGTTGGAACACTGCCCTCACTGAGGGAGTGGGTGTGGCCATCTCTGCTGTGACTGAACAAAGGGCAGGGGAGCAGGGGGCCCAGGGCAGGGCCCTCAGAGCCCGGCAGGCCCAGTGGAGTGTCACAAGCTTTTAGGCCCAGGCCAAAGGGCGCCTTCTTTGTCTGCACAGCTGCCCAAACTCTCACCTTTCCACTCAGGCCGCCCTCTTACTTGAAGTGTGTGTGGAACGTGTCCGTGCAGTATACCGCGCTGCACAGCTAAGCATAGGTCTGGGCATCGTAGCTTCCTGCCTGGTGACCGAAGTCCGCAGGCAGATGGGTCCCTGGGACACACGTGGATGGGCTCCTGCCCGGGTCACAGGCCCCGAGTGCCCCTGCCCCATATCGGGGGCCGCAAAGCAGCCCTGTCTGACTACCCTGCCTCTAGAGGGAGTATTGGACCAACACTTGTAGAAAACGGGGTCCTTGCGGGCCACTCATTGGAGGGACACAAATAAATCTTTGCCGACTTTCTGCTGAAACTTACGAGCGTTCACACCTAAGCCTCTTACAAGGTCAGCTGTTTAGCTAAACATGAGCTCATGATCTAAATTTACACAATATTGAAGAAAGCAGCTACAAGGGGAGACAATCAGCCAAAACCATCAATACCAGAATTAGATTCCCAAGGCCATCCATCAGATGTAGGAATAATCGGGTGCAAGGCAGAAAATATACATAAAACTGGAACTGAAACAAGGCACAAGGATGTTTTCAAAGACTGGTAGGATCTCTAAAACATTTTTCAAGGACATGTCATTGATAAAGCTAAATACTCCAAGGTTGTGTAATACAACAGATTAATCATTGAGAAGAGTGAAATTATGCTGTTTTGAAAACTATGGCAGGTCAGATTTTCTGTCTAATTATATAAGAAGATTTCTCTAAAAAATACACATTATTTCAAAGACTTATTGGCTGTGAAATAAGTTAAGGGTATTTCAAATGGCTTGTCTGCAAAGAAAGGTGAGATGTAGGGAATCACAGAAAGTCGAGGGGAAAAGAGGTCAATATATACATTGCTGTATGGTGAACTAAGCCTTAGGCCAGCAACAATGGAGAGGACCTGACCCTTAGACACGTACAAGTAAGCTGGAATCTTCAAAAGTTCAAATCTTTATAAGTAAAAAGATTTATTAAAATGAATAACCAAGTGTTTTAATTGACATCAGAAGATGAAAACAATAAACCCTGAGAACATAGAGAAAAGATAAATAAAGATATGAGCAGAACTTAATACAACAGAAAACGTATAAAATTCAGGTGATTTAGTAAGTCCAAAGAATTTTCTTTGAAAAGATTTAAAAGACACACTTTGATTAAGGAAAACCAAAACATAAGTAAAGAATATACAGAAAGAGTCAGGACAATGTTAGAGCAGAGAATATATGAAATGCCAGTAAATTTGAACATTTCTGTCAAGTGGACCATTTCCTAGCTCCTAAAGTTTACCAACACTGACACAAGAGGAAATCATTTAAGGTCATCATGTCTGCCCTTGGCATTCTCGGAACGCCCTGGCCTCAGAATGCAGCCTCTGTGGTCCATGGTAACCTGCGGAGAGGGGGCGGGGATGAGGGAGGTTGGAACACTGCCCTCACTGAGGGAGTGGGTGTGGCCATCTCTGCTGTGACTGAACAAATGGCAGGGGAGCAGGGGGCCCAGGGCAGGGCCCTCAGAGCCCGGCAGGCCCAGTGGAGTGTCACAAGCTTTTAGGCCCAGGCCAAAGTGTTCCTTCTTTGTCTGCACAGCTGCCCAAACTCTCACCTTTCCACTCAGGCCACCCTCTTACTTGAAGTGTGTGTTGAACGTGTCCGCGCAGTATACCGCGCTGCACAGCTAAGCATAGGTCTGGGCATCGTAGCTTCCTGCCAGGTGACCGAAGTTCGCAGGCAGATGGGTCCCTGGGACACACGCGGAGAGTCTCCGGCGCGGGTCACAGGCCGCCCACGGCCCCTGCCCCAGATCGGGGGCCGCAACGCAGCCTTGTCTGAGTCCCCTGCCTCTAGAGGGAGTATTGGACCAACACTTGTAGAAAACGGGGTCCTTGCGGGCCACTCATTGGAGGGACACAAATAAATCTTTGCCGACTTTCTGCTGAAACTTACGAGCGTTCACACCTAAGCCTCTTACAAGGTCAGCTGTTTAGCTAAACATGAGCTCATGATCTAAATTTACACAATATTGAAGAAAGCAGCTACAAGGGGAGACAATCAGCCAAAACCATCAATACCAGAATTAGATTCCCAAGGCCATCCATCAGATGTAGGAATAATCGGGTGCAAGGCAGAAAATATACATAAAACTGGAACTGAAACAAGGCACAAGGATGTTTTCAAAGACTGGTAGGATCTCTAAAACATTTTTCAAGGACATGTCATTGATAAAGCTAAATACTCCAAGGTTGTGTAATACAACAGATTAATCATTGAGAAGAGTGAAATTATGCTGTTTTGAAAACTATGGCAGGTCAGATTTTCTGCCTAATTATATAAGAAGATTTCTCTAAAAAATACACATTATTTCAAAGACTTATTGGCTGTGAAATAAGTTAAGGGTATTTCAAATGGCTTGTCTGCACAGAAAGGTGAGATGTAGGGAATCACAGAAAGTCGAGGGGAAAATAGGTCAATATATACATTGCTGTATGGTGAACTAATCCTTAGGCCAGCAACAATGGAGAGGACCTGACCCTTAGACACGTACAAGTAAGCTGGAATCTTCAAAAGTTCAAATCTTTATAAGTAAAAGATTTATTAAAATCAATAACCAAGTGTTTTAATTGACATCAGAAGATGAAAACAATAAACCCTGAGAACATAGAGAAAAGATAAATAAAGATATGAGCAGAACTTTATACAACAGAAAACGTATAAAATTCAGGTGATTTAGTAAGTCCAAAGAATCTTCTTTGAAAAGATTTAAAAGACACACTTTGATTAAGGAAAACCAAAACATAAGTAAAGAATATACAGAAAGAGTCAGGACAATGTTAGAGCAGGGAATATATGAAATGCCAGTAAATTTGAACATTTCTGTAATGTGGACCATTTCCTAGCTCCTAAAGTTTACCAACACTGACACAAGAGGAAATCATTTAAGGTCATCATGTCTGCCCTTGGCATTCTCGGAACGCCCTGGCCTCAGAATGCAGCCTCTGTAGTCCATGGAAACCTGCAGAGAGGGGGCGGGGTTGAGGGAGGTTGGAACACTGCCCTCACTGAGGGAGTGGGTGTGGCCATCTCTGCTGTGACTGAACAAATGGCAGGGGAGCAGGGGGCCCAGGTCAGGGCCCTCAGAGCCCGGCAGGCCCAGTGGAGTGTCACAAGTTTTTAGGCCCAGGCCATAGGGCGCCTTCTTTGTCTGCAGAGCTGCCCAAACTCTCACCTTTTCACTCAGGCCGCCCTCTTACTTGAAGTGTGTGTGCAAATTGTCCGCGCAGTACACCGCACTGCACAGCTAAGCATAGGTCTGGGCATCGTAGCTTCCTGCCAGGTGACCGAAGTTCGCAGGCAGATGAGTCCCTGGGACACACGCGGAGAGGCTCCTGCCCGTGTCACCGGCCGCCCAATGACCCTGCCCCAGATCGGGGGCCGCAAAGCAGCCCTGTCTGAGTCCCCTGCCTCTAGAGGGAGTATTGTACCAACACTTGTAGAAAACGGCGTCCTTGCGGGCCACTCATTGGAGGGACACAAATAAATCTTTGCCGACTCTCTGCTGAAACTTACGAGCGTTCACACCTAAGCCTCTTACAAGGTCAGCTGTTTAGCTAAACATGAGCTCATGATCTAAGTTTACAGAATAATGAAGAAAGCAGCTACAAGGGGAGACAATCAGCCAAAACCATCAATACCAGAATTAGATTCCCAAGGCCATCCATCAGATGTAGGAATAATCGGGTGCAAGGCAGAAAATATACATAAAACTGGAACTGAAACAAGGCACAAGGATGTTTTCAAAGATTGGTAGGTTCTCTAAAACATTTTTCAAGGACATGTCATTGATAAAGCTAAATATTCCAAGGTTGTGTAATACAACAGATTAATCATTGAGAAGAGTGAAATTATGCTGTTTTGAAAACTATGGGAGGTCAGATTTTCTGCCTAATTATATAAGAAGATTTCTCTAAAAAATACACATTATTTCAAAGACTTATTGGCTGTGAAATAAGTTAAGGGTATTTCAAATGGCTTGTCTGCAAAGAAAGGTGAGATGTAGGGAATCACAGAAAGTCGAGGGGAAAATAGGTCAATATATACATTGCTGTATGGTGAACTAAGCCTTAGGCCAGCAACAATGGAGAGGACCTGACCCTTAGACACGAACAAGAAAGCTAGAATCGTCAAAAGTTCAAATCTTTATAAGTAAAAAGATTTATTAAAATGAATAACCAAGTGTTTTAATTGACATCAGAAGATGAAAACAATAAACCCTGAGAACATAGAGAAAAGATAAATAAAGATATGAGCAGAACTTAATACAACAGAAAACGTATAAAATTCAGGTGATTTAGTAAGTCCAAAGAATCTTCTTTGAAAAGAATTAATAGACACACTTTGATTAAGGAAAACCAAAACATAAGTAAAGAATATACAGAAAGAGTCAGGACAATGTTAGAGCAGAGAATATATGAAATGCCAGTAAATTTGAACATTTCTGTAAAGTGGACCATTTCCTAGCTCCTAAAGTTTACCAACACTGACACAAGAGGAAATCATTTAAGGTCATCATGTCTGCCCTTGGCATTCTCGGAACTCCCTGGCCTCAGAATGCAGCCTCTGTGGTCCATGGTAACCTGCGGAGAGGGGGCGGGGCTGAGGGAGGTTGGAACACTGCCCTCACTGAGGGAGTGGGTGTGGCCATCTCTGCTGTGACTGAACAAAGGAAAGGGGAGCAGGGGGCCCAGGGCAGGGCCCTCAGAGCCCGGCAGGCCCAGTGGAGTGTCACAAGCTTTTAGGCCCAGGCCAAAGGGTGCCTTCTTTGTCTGCACAGCTGCCCAAACTCTCACCTTTCCACTCAGGCCACCCTCTTACTTGAAGTGTGTGTGGAACGTGTCCGCGCAGTACACCGCACTGCACAGCTAAGCATAGGTCTGGGCATCGTAGCTTCCTGCCAGGTGACCGAAGTTCGCAGGCAGATGGGACCCTGGGACACACGCGGAGAGGCTCCTGCCCGGGTCACAGGCCGCCCATGGCCCCTGCCCCAGATCGGGGGCCGCAAAGCAGCCCTGTCTGAGTCCCCTGCCTCTAGAGGGAGTATTGGACCAACACTTGTAGAAAACGGGGTCCTTGCGGGCCACTCATTGGAGGGACACAAATAAATCTTTGCCGACTTTCTGCTGAAACTTACGAGCGTTCACACCTAAGCCTCTTACAAGGTCAGCTGTTTAGCTAAACATGAGCTCATGATCTAAATTTACACAATATTGAAGAAAGCAGCTACAAGGGGAGACAATCAGCCAAAACCATCAATACCAGAATTAGATTCCCAAGGCCATCCATCAGATGTAGGAATAATCGGGTGCAAGGCAGAAAATATACATAAAACTGGAACTGAAACAAGGCACAAGGATGTTTTCAAAGACTTGTAGGATCTCTAAAACATTTTTCAAGGACATGTCATTGATAAAGCGAAATACTCCAAGGTTGTGTAATACAACAGATTAATCATTGAGAAGAGTGAAATTATGCTGTTTTGAAAACTATGGCAGGTCAGATTTTCTGCCTAATTCTATAAGAAGATTTCTCTAAAAAATACACATTATTTCAAAGATTTATTGGCTGTGAAATAAGTTAAGGGTATTTCAAATGGCTTGTCTGCAAAGAAAGGTGAGATGTAGGGAATCACAGAAAGTCGAGGGGAAAATAGGTCAATATATACATTGCTGTATGGTGAACTAAGCCTTAGGCCAGCAACAATGGAGAGGACCTGACCCTTAGACACGTACAAGTAAGCTGGAATCTTCAAAAGTTCAAATCTTTATAAGTAAAAAGATTTATTAAAATGAATAACCAAGTGTTTTAATTGACATCAGAAGATGAAAACAATAAACCCTGAGAACATAGAGAAAAGATAAATAAAGATATGAGCAGAACTTAATACAACAGAAAACGTATAAAATTCAGGTGATTTAGTAAGTCCAAAGAATCTTCTTTGAAAAGATTTAAAAGACACACTTTGATTAAGGAAAACCAAAACATAAGTAAAGAATATACAGAAAGAGTCAGGACAATGTTAGAGCAGAGAATATATGAAATGCCAGTAAATTGGAACATTTCTGTCAAGTGGACCATTTCCTAGCTCCTAAAGTTTACCAACACTGACACAAGAGGAAATCATTTAAGGTCATCATGTCTGCCCTTGGCATTCTCGGAACGCCCTGGCCTCAGAATGCAGCCTCTGTGGTCCATGGTAACCTGCGGAGAGGGGGCGGGGCTGAGGGAGGTTGGAACACTGCCCTCACTGAGGGAGTGGGTGTGGCCATCTCTGCTGTGACTGAACAAAGGGCAGGGGAGCAGGGGGCCCAGGGCAGGGCCCTCAGAGCCCGGCAGGCCCAGTGGAGTGTCACAAGCTTTTAGGCCCAGGCCAAAGTGTGCCTTCTTTGTCTGCACAGCTGCCCAAACTCTCACCTTTCCACTCAGGCCACCCTCTTACTTGAAGTGTGTGTGGAACGTGTCCGCGCAGTATACCGTGCTGCACAGCTAAGCATAGGTCTAGGCATCGTAGCTTCCTGCCAGGTGACCAAAGTTCGCAGGCAGATGGGTCCCTGGGACACACGCGGAGAGGCTCCGGCGCGGGTCACAGGTCGCCCACGGCCCCTGCCCCAGATCGGGGGCCGCAACGCAGCCTTGTCTGAGTCCCCTGCCTCTAGAGGGAGTATTGGACCAACACTTGTAGAAAACGGGGTCCTTGCGGGCCACTCATTGGAGGGACACAAATAAATCTTTGCCGACTTTCTGCTGAAACTTACGAGCGTTCACACCTAAGCCTCTTACAAGGTCAGCTGTTTAGCTAAACATGAGCTCATGATCTAAATTTACACAATATTGAAGAAAGCAGCTACAAGGGGAGACAATCAGCCAAAACCATCAATACCAGAATTAGATTCCCAAGGCCATCCATCAGATGTAGGAATAATCGGGTGCAAGGCAGAAAATATACATAAAACTGGAACTGAAACAAGGCACAAGGATGTTTTCAAAGACTGGTAGGATCTCTAAAACATTTTTCAAGGACATGTCATTGATAAAGCTAAATACTCCAAGGTTGTGTAATACAACAGATTAATCATTGAGAAGAGTGAAATTATGCTGTTTTGAAAACTATGGCAGGTCAGATTTTCTGCCTAATTCTATAAGAAGATTTCTCTAAAAAATACACATTATTTCAAAGACTTATTGGCTGTGAAATAAGTTAAGGGTATTTCAAATGGCTTGTCTGCAAAGAAAGGTGAGATGTAGGGAATCACAGAAAGTCGAGGGGAAAATAGGTCAATATATACATTGCTGTATGGTGAACTAAGCCTTAGGCCAGCAACAATGGAGAGGACCTGACCCTTAGACACGTACAAGTAAGCTGGAATCTTCAAAAGTTCAAATCTTTATAAGTAAAAAGATTTATTAAAATGAATAACCAAGTGTTTTAATTGACATCAGAAGATGAAAACAATAAACCCTGAGAACATAGAGAAAAGATAAATAAAGATATGAGCAGAACTTAATACAACAGAAAACGTATAAAATTCAGGTGATTTAGTAAGTCCAAAGAATTTTCTTTGAAAAGATTTAAAAGACACACTTTGATTAAGGAAAACCAAAACATAAGTAAAGAATATACAGAAAGAGTCAGGACAATGTTAGAGCAGAGAATATATGAAATGCCAGTAAATTTGAACATTTCTGTCAAGTGGACCATTTCCTAGCTCCTAAAGTTTACCAACACTGACACAAGAGGAAATCATTTAAGGTCATCATGTCTGCCCTTGGCATTCTCGGAACGCCCTGGCCTCAGAATGAAGCCTCTGTGGTCCATGGTAACCTGCAGAGAGGGGGCGGGGCTGAGGGAGGTTGGAACACTGCCCTCACTGAGGGAGTGGGTGTGGCCATCTCTGCTGTGACTGAACAAAGGGCAGGGGAGCAGGGGGCCCAGGGCAGGGCCCTCAGAGCCCGGCAGGCCCAGTGGAGTGTCACAAGTTTTTAGGCCCAGGCCAAAGGGCGCCTTCTTTGTCTGCAGAGCTGCCCAAACTCTCACCTTTCCACTCAGGCCGCCCTCTTACTTGAAGTGTGTGTGGAAGTCCGCGCAGTACACCGCGCTGCACAGCAAAGCATAGGTCTCGGCATCGTAGCTTCCTGCCAGGTGACCGAAGTTCGCAGGCATATGGGACCCTGGGACACATGCGGAGGGGCTCCTGCCCGGGTCACACTCCGCCCACTGCCCCTGCCCCAGATCGGGGGCCGCAAAGCAGCCCTGTCTGAGTCCCCTGCCTCTAGAGGGAGTATTGGACCAACACTTGTAGAAAACGGGGTCCTTGCGGGCCACTCATTGGAGGGACACAAATAAATCTTTGCCGACTTTCTGCTGAAACTTACGAGCGTTCACACCTAAGCCTCTTACAAGGTCAGCTGTTTAGCTAAACATGAGCTCATGATCTAAATTTACACAATATTGAAGAAAGCAGCTACAAGGGGAGACAATCAGCCAAAACCATCAATACCAGAATTAGATTCCCAAGGCCATCCATCAGATGTAGGAATAATCGGGTGCAAGGCAGAAAATATACATAAAACTGGAACTGAAACAAGGCACAAGGATGTTTTCAAAGACTGGTAGGATCTCTAAAACATTTTTCAAGGACATGTCATTGATAAAGCTAAATACTCCAAGGTTGTGTAATACAACAGATTAATCATTGAGAAGAGTGAAATTATGCTGTTTTGAAAACTATGGCAGGTCAGATTTTCTGCCTAATTCTATAAGAAGATTTCTCTAAAAAAGACACATTATTTCAAAGACTTATTGGCTGTGAAATAAGTTAAGGGTATTTCAAATGGCTTGTCTGCAAAGAAAGGTGAGATGTAGGGAATCACAGAAAGTCGAGGGGAAAATAGGTCAATATATACATTGCTGTATGGTGAACTAAGCCTTAGGCCAGCAACAATGGAGAGGACCTGACCCTTAGACACGTACAAGTAAGCTGGAATCTTCAAAAGTTCAAATCTTTATAAGTAAAAAGATTTATTAAAATGAATAACCAAGTGTTTTAATTGACATCAGAAGATGAAAACAATAAACCCTGAGAACATAGAGAAAAGATAAATAAAGATATGAGCAGAACTTAATACAACAGAAAACGTATAAAATTCAGGTGATTTAGTAAGTCCAAAGAATCTTCTTTGAAAAGATTTAAAAGACACACTTTGATTAAGGAAAACCAAAACATAAGTAAAGAATATACAGAAAGAGTCAGGACAATGTTAGAGCAGAGAATATATGAAATGCCAGTAAATTTGAACATTTCTGTCAAGTGGACCATTTCCTAGCTCCTAAAGTTTACCAACACTGACACAAGAGGAAATCATTTAAGGTCATCATGTCTGCCCTTGGCATTCTCGGAACGCCCTGGCCTCAGAATGCAGCCTCTGTGGTCCATGGTAACCTGCGGAGAGGGGGCGGGGCTGAGGGAGGTTGGAACACTGCCCTCACTGAGGGAGTGGGTGTGGCCATCTCTGCTGTGACTGAACAAATGGCAGGGGAGCAGGGGGCCCAGGGCAGGGCCCTCAGAGCCCGGCAGGCCCAGTGGAGTGTCACAAGCTTTTAGGCCCAGGCCAAAGTGTGCCTTCTTTCTCTGCACAGCTGCCCAAACTCTCACCTTTCCACTCAGGCCACCCTCTTACTTGAAGTGTGTGTGGAACGTGTCCGCGCAGTATACCGTGCTGCACAGCTAAGCATAGGTCTGGGCATCGTAGCTTCCTGCCAGGTGACCAAAGTTCGCAGGCAGATGGGTCCCTGGGACACACGCGGAGAGGCTCCGGCGCGGGTCACAGGCCGCCCACGGCCCCTGCCCCAGATCGGGGGCCGCAACGCAGCCTTGTCTGAGTCCCCTGCCTCTAGAGGGAGTATTGGACCAACACTTGTAGAAAACGGGGTCCTTGCGGGCCACTCATTGGAGGGACACAAATAAATCTTTGCCGACTTTCTGCTGAAACTTACGAGCGTTCACACCTAAGCCTCTTACAAGGTCAGCTGTTTAGCTAAACATGAGCTCATGATCTAAATTTACACAATATTGAAGAAAGCAGCTACAAGGGGAGACAATCAGCCAAAACCATCAATACCAGAATTAGATTCCCAAGGCCATCCATCAGATGTAGGAATAATCGGGTGCAAGGCAGAAAATATACATAAAACTGGAACTGAAACAAGGCACAAGGATGTTTTCAAAGACTGGTAGGATCTCTAAAACATTTTTCAAGGACATGTCATTGATAAAGCTAAATACTCCAAGGTTGTGTAATACAACAGATTAATCATTGAGAAGAGTGAAATTATGCTGTTTTGAAAACTATGGCAGGTCAGATTTTCTGCCTAATTATATAAGAAGATTTCTCTAAAATATACACATTATTTCAAAGACTTATTGGCTGTGAAATAAGTTAAGGGTATTTCAAATGGCTTGTCTGCAAAGAAAGGTGAGATGTAGGGAATCACAGAAAGTCGAGGGGAAAATAGGTCAATATATACATTGCTGTATGGTGAACTAAGCCTTAGGCCAGCAACAATGGAGAGGACCTGACCCTTAGACACGTACAAGTAAGCTGGAATCTTCAAAAGTTCAAATCTTTATAAGTAAAAAGATTTATTAAAATCAATAACCAAGTGTTTTAATTGACATCAGAAGATGAAAACAATAAACCCTGAGAACATAGAGAAAAGATAAATAAAGATATGAGCAGAACTTAATACAACAGAAAACGTATAAAATTCAGGTGATTTAGTAAGTCCAAAGAATTTTCTTTGAAAAGATTTAAAAGACACACTTTGATTAAGGAAAACCAAAACATAAGTAAAGAATATACAGAAAGAGTCAGGACAATGTTAGAGCAGAGAATATATGAAATGCCAGTAAATTTGAACATTTCTGTCAAGTGGACCATTTCCTAGCTCCTAAAGTTTACCAACACTGACACAAGAGGAAATCATTTAAGGTCATCATGTCTGCCCTTGGCATTCTCGGAACGCCCTGGCCTCAGAATGAAGCCTCTGTGGTCCATGGTAACCTGCAGAGAGGGGGCGGGGCTGAGGGAGGTTGGAACACTGCCCTCACTGAGGGAGTGGGTGTGGCCATCTCTGCTGTGACTGAACAAAGGGCAGGGGAGCAGGGGGCCCAGGGCAGGGCCCTCAGAGCCCGGCAGGCCCAGTGGAGTGTCACAAGTTTTTAGGCCCAGGCCAAAGGGCGCCTTCTTTGTCTGCACAGCTGCCCAAACTCTCACCTTTCCACTCAGGCCGCCCTCTTACTTGAAGTGTGTGTGGAAGTCCGCGCAGTACACCGCGCTGCACAGCAAAGCATAGGTCTCGGCATCGTAGCTTCCTGCCAGGTGACCGAAGTTCGCAGGCATATGGGACCCTGGGACACATGCGGAGGGGCTCCTGCCCGGGTCACACTCCGCCCACTGCCCCTGCCCCAGATCGGGGGCCGCAAAGCAGCCCTGTCTGAGTCCCCTGCCTCTAGAGGGAGTATTGGACCAACACTTGTAGAAAACGGGGTCCTTGCGGGCCACTCATTGGAGGGACACAAATAAATCTTTGCCGACTTTCTGCTGAAACTTACGAGCGTTCACACCTAAGCCTCTTACAAGGTCAGCTGTTTAGCTAAACATGAGCTCATGATCTAAATTTACACAATATTGAAGAAAGCAGCTACAAGGGGAGACAATCAGCCAAAACCATCAATACCAGAATTAGATTCCCAAGGCCATCCATCAGATGTAGGAATAATCGGGTGCAAGGCAGAAAATATACATAAAACTGGAACTGAAACAAGGCACAAGGATGTTTTCAAAGACTGGTAGGATCTCTAAAACATTTTTCAAGGACATGTCATTGATAAAGCTAAATACTCCAAGGTTGTGTAATACAACAGATTAATCATTGAGAAGAGTGAAATTATGCTGTTTTGAAAACTATGGCAGGTCAGATTTTCTGCCTAATTCTATAAGAAGATTTCTCTAAAAAATACACATTATTTCAAAGACTTATTGGCTGTGAAATAAGTTAAGGGTATTTCAAATGGCTTGTCTGCACAGAAAGGTGAGATGTAGGGAATCACAGAAAGTCGAGGGGAAAATAGGTCAATATATACATTGCTGTATGGTGAACTAAGCCTTAGGCCAGCAACAATGGAGAGGACCTGACCCTTAGACACGTACAAGTAAGCTGGAATCTTCAAAAGTTCAAATCTTTATAAGTAAAAAGATTTATTAAAATCAATAACCAAGTGTTTTAATTGACATCAGAAGATGAAAACAATAAACCCTGAGAACATAGAGAAAAGATAAATAAAGATATGAGCAGAACTTAATACAACAGAAAACGTATAAAATTCAGGTGATTTAGTAAGTCCAAAGAATCTTCTTTGAAAAGAATTAATAGACACACTTTGATTAAGGAAAACCAAAACATAAGTAAAGAATATACAGAAAGAGTCAGGACAATGTTAGAGCAGAGAATATATGAAATGCCAGTAAATTTGAACATTTCTGTAAAGTGGACCATTTCCTAGCTCCTAAAGTTTACCAACACTGACACAAGAGGAAATCATTTAAGGTCATCATGTCTGCCCTTGGCATTCTCGGAACTCCCTGGCCTCAGAATGCAGCCTCTGTGGTCCATGGTAACCTGCGGAGAGGGGGCGGGGCTGAGGGAGGTTGGAACACTGCCCTCACTGAGGGAGTGGGTGTGGCCATCTCTGCTGTGACTGAACAAAGGAAAGGGGAGCAGGGGGCCCAGGGCAGGGCCCTCAGAGCCCGGCAGGCCCAGTGGAGTGTCACAAGCTTTTAGGCCCAGGCCAAAGGGTGCCTTCTTTGTCTGCACAGCTGCCCAAACTCTCACCTTTCCACTCAGGCCACCCTCTTACTTGAAGTGTATGTGGAACGTGTCCGCGCAGTACACCGCGCTGCACAGCTAAGCATAGGTCTGGGCATCGTAGCTTCCTGCCAGGTGACCGAAGTTCGCAGGCAGATGGGACCCTGGGACACACGCGGAGAGGCTCCTGCCCGGGTCACAGGCCGCCCATGGCCCCTGCCCCAGATCGGGGGCCGCAAAGCAGCCCTCTCTGAGTCCCCTGCCTCTAGAGGGAGTATTGGACCAACACTTGTAGAAAACGGGGTCCTTGCGGGCCACTCATTGGAGGGACACAAATAAATCTTTGCCGACTTTCTGCTGAAACTTACGAGCGTTCACAACTAAGCCTCTTACAAGGTCAGCTGTTTAGCTAAACATGAGCTCATGATCTAAATTTACACAATATTGAAGAAAGCAGCTACAAGGGGAGACAATCAGCCAAAACCATCAATACCAGAATTAGATTCCCAAGGCCATCCATCAGATGTAGGAATAATCGGGTGCAAGGCAGAAAATATACATAAAACTGGAACTGAAACAAGGCACAAGGATGTTTTCAAAGACTGGTAGGATCTCTAAAACATTTTTCAAGGACATGTCATTGATAAAGCTAAATACTCCAAGGTTGTGTAATACAACAGATTAATCATTGAGAAGAGTGAAATTATGCTGTTTTGAAAACTATGGCAGGTCAGATTTTCTGCCTAATTATATAAGAAGATTTCTCTAAAAAATACACATTATTTCAAAGACTTATTGGCTGTGAAATAAGTTAAGGGTATTTCAAATGGCTTGTCTGCACAGAAAGGTGAGATGTAGGGAATCACAGAAAGTCGAGGGGAAAATAGGTCAATATATACATTGCTGTATGGTGAACTAAGCCTTAGGCCAGCAACAATGGAGAGGACCTGACCCTTAGACACGTACAAGTAAGCTGGAATCTTCAAAAGTTCAAATCTTTATAAGTAAAAAGATTTATTAAAATGAATAACCAAGTGTTTCAATTGACATCAGAAGATGAAAACAATAAACCCTGAGAACATAGAGAAAAGATAAATAAAGTTATGAGCAGAACTTAATACAACAGAAAACGTATAAAATTGAGGTGATTTAGTAAGTCCAAAGAATCTTCTTTGAAAAGAATTAAAAGACACACTTTGATTAAGGAAAACCAAAACATAAGTAAAGAATATACAGAAAGAGTCAGGACAATGTTAGAGCAGAGAATATATGAAATGCCAGTAAATTTGAACATTTCTGTAAAGTGGACCATTTCCTAGCTCCTAAAGTTTACCAACACTGACACAAGAGGAAATCATTTAAGGTCATCATGTCTGCCCTTGGCATTCTCGGAACGCCCTGGCCTCAGAATGCAGCCTCTGTAGTCCATGGTAAGCTGCGGAGAGGGGGCGGGGCTGAGGGAGGTTGGAACACGGCTCTCACTGAGGGAGTGGGTGTGGCCACTTCTGCTGTGACTGAACAAAGGGCAGGGAAGCAGGGGGCCCAGGGCAGGGCCCTCAGGGCCCGGCGGGCCCAGTGGAGTGTCTCAAGCTTTTAGGCCCAGGCCAAAGGGCCCCTTCTTTGTCTGCACAGCTGCCCAAACTCTCACCTTTCCACTCAGGCCGCCCTCTTACTTGAAGTGTGTGTGGAACGTGTCCGTGCAGTATACCGCGCTGCACAGCTAAGCATAGGTCTGGGCATCGTAGCTTCCTGCCTGGTGACCGAAGTCCGCAGGCAGATGGGTCCCTGGGACACACGTGGATGGGCTCCTGCCCGGGTCACAGGCCCCCCACTGCCCCTGCCCCATATCGGGGGCCGCTAAGCAGCCCTGTCTGAGTCCCCTGCCTCTAGAGGGAGTATTGGACCAACACTTGTAGAAAACGGGGTCCTTGCGGGCCACTCATTGGAGGGACACAAATAAATCTTTGCCGACTTTCTGCTGAAACTTACGAGCGTTCACACCTAAGCCTCTTACAAGGTCAGCTGTTTAGCTAAACATGAGCTCATGATCTAAATTTACACAATATTGAAGAAAGCAGCTACAAGGGGAGACAATCAGCCAAAACCATCAATACCAGAATTAGATTCCCAAGGCCATCCATCAGATGTAGGAATAATCGGGTGCAAGGCAGAAAATATACATAAAACTGGAACTGAAACAAGGCACAAGGATGTTTTCAAAGACTGGTAGGATCTCTAAAACATTTTTCAAGGACATGTCATTGATAAAGCTAAATACTCCAAGGTTGTGTAATACAACAGATTAATCATTGAGAAGAGTGAAATTATGCTGTTTTGAAAACTATGGCAGGTCAGATTTTCTGCCTAATTCTATAAGAAGATTTCTCTAAAAAATACACATTATTTCAAAGACTTATTGGCTGTGAAATAAGTTAAGGGTATTTCAAATGGCTTGTCTGCAAAGAAAGGTGAGATGTAGGGAATCACAGAAAGTCGAGGGGAAAATAGGTCAATATATACATTGCTGTATGGTGAACTAAGCCTTAGGCCAGCAACAATGGAGAGGACCTGACCCTTAGACACGTACAAGTAAGCTGGAATCTTCAAAAGTTCAAATCTTTATAAGTACAAAGATTTATTAAAATGAATAACCAAGTGTTTTAATTGACATCAGAAGATGAAAACAATAAACCCTGAGAACATAGAGAAAAGATAAATAAAGATATGAGCAGAACTTAATACAACAGAAAACGTATAAAATTCAGGTGATTTAGTAAGTCCAAAGAATTTTCTTTGAAAAGATTTAAAAGACACACTTTGATTAAGGAAAACCAAAACATAAGTAAAGAATATACAGAAAGAGTCAGGACAATGTTAGAGCAGAGAATATATGAAATGCCAGTAAATTTGAACATTTCTGTAAAGTGGACCATTTCCTAGCTCCTAAAGTTTACCAACACTGACACAAGAGGAAATCATTAAAGTCATCATGTCTGCCCTTGGCATCTCGGAACGCCCTGACCTCAGAATGCAGCCTCTGTAGTCCATGGTAACCTGCGGAGATGGGGCGGGGCTGAGGGAGGTTGGAACACTGCCCTCACTGAGGGAGTGGGTGTGGCCATCTCTGCTGTGACTGAACAAAGGGCATGGGAGCATGGGGCCCAGGGCAGGGCCCTCAGAGCCCGGCAGGCCCAGTGGAGTGTCACAAGCTTTTAGGCCCAGGCCAAAGTGTGCCTTCTTTGTCTGCACAGCTGCCCAAACTCTCACCTTTCCACTCAGGCCACCCTCTTACTTGAAGTGTGTGTGGAACGTGTCCGCGCAGTATACCGCGCTGCACAGCTAAGCATAGGTCTGGGCATCGTAGCTTCCTGCCAGGTGACCGAAGTTTGCAGGCCGATGGGTCCCTGGGACACACGCGGAGAGGCTCCGGCGCGGGTCACAGGCCGCCCACGGCCCCTGCCCCAGATCGGGGGCCGCAACGCAGCCTTGTCTGAGTCCCCTGCCTCTAGAGGGAGTATTGGACCAACACTTGTAGAAAACGGGGTCCTTGCGGGCCACTCATTGGAGGGACACAAATAAATCTTTGCCGACTTTCTGCTGAAACTTACGAGCGTTCACACCTAAGCCTCTTACAAGGTCAGCTGTTTAGCTAAACATGAGCTCATGATCTAAATTTACACAATATTGAAGAAAGCAGCTACAAGGGGAGACAATCAGCCAAAACCATCAATACCAGAATTAGATTCCCAAGGCCATCCATCAGATGTAGGAATAATCGGGTGCAAGGCAGAAAATATACATAAAACTGGAACTGAAACAAGGCACAAGGATGTTTTCAAAGACTGGTAGGATCTCTAAAACATTTTTCAAGGACATGTCATTGATAAAGCTAAATACTCCAAGGTTGTGTAATACAACAGATTAATCATTGAGAAGAGTGAAATTATGCTGTTTTGAAAACTATGGCAGGTCAGATTTTCTGCCTAATTATATAAGAAGATTTCTCTAAAAAATACACATTATTTCAAAGACTTATTGGCTGTGAAATAAGTTAAGGGTATTTCAAATGGCTTGTCTGCACAGAAAGGTGAGATGTAGGGAATCACAGAAAGTCGAGGGGAAAATAGGTCAATATATACATTGCTGTATGGTGAACTAAGCCTTAGGCCAGCAACAATGGAGAGGACCTGACCCTTAGACACGTACAAGTAAGCTGGAATCTTCAAAAGTTCAAATCTTTATAAGTAAAAAGATTTATTAAAATCAATAACCAAGTGTTTTAATTGACATCAGAAGATGAAAACAATAAACCCTGAGAACATAGAGAAAAGATAAATAAAGATATGAGCAGAACTTTATACAACAGAAAACGTATAAAATTCAGGTGATTTAGTAAGTCCAAAGAATCTTCTTTGAAAAGATTTAAAAGACACACTTTGATTAAGGAAAACCAAAACATAAGTAAAGAATATACAGAAAGAGTCATGACAATGTTAGAGCAGGGAATATATGAAATGCCAGTAAATTTGAACATTTCTGTAATGTGGACCATTTCCTAGCTCCTAAAGTTTACCAACACTGACACAAGAGGAAATCATTTAAGGTCATCATGTCTGCCCTTGGCATTCTCGGAACGCCCTGGCCTCAGAATGCAGCCTCTGTAGTCCATGGAAACCTGCAGAGAGGGGGCGGTGTTGAGGGAGGTTGGAACACTGCCCTCACTGAGGGAGTGGGTGTGGCCATCTCTGCTGTGACTGAACAAATGGCAGGGGAGCAGGGGGCCCAGGTCAGGGCCCTCAGAGCCCGGCAGGCCCAGTGGAGTGTCACAAGTTTTTAGGCCCAGGCCATAGGGCGCCTTCTTTGTCTGCACAGCTGCCCAAACTCTCACCTTTCCACTCAGGCCGCCCTCTTACTTGAAGTGTGTGTGCAACTTGTCCGCGCAGTACACCGCACTGCACAGCTAAGCATAGGTCTGGGCATCGTAGCTTCCTGCCAGGTGACCGAAGTTCGCAGGCAGATGAGTCCCTGGGACACACGCGGAGAGGCTCCTGCCCGGGTCAAAGGCCGCCCAATGACCCTGCCCCAGATCGGGGGCCGCAAAGCAGCCCTGTGTGAGTCCCCTGCCTCTAGAGGGAGTATTGTACCAACACTTGTAGAAAACGGCGTCCTTGCGGGCCACTCATTGGAGGGACACAAATAAATCTTTGCCGACTCTCTGCTGAAACTTACGAGCGTTCACACCTAAGCCTCTTACAAGGTCAGCTGTTTAGCTAAACATGAGCTCATGATCTAAGTTTACAGAATAATGAAGAAAGCAGCTACAAGGGGAGACAATCAGCCAAAACCATCAATACCAGAATTAGATTCCCAAGGCCATCCATCAGATGTAGGAATAATCGGGTGCAAGGCAGAAAATATACATAAAACTGGAACTGAAACAAGGCACAAGGATGTTTTCAAAGATTGGTAGGTTCTCTAAAACATTTTTCAAGGACATGTCATTGATAAAGCTAAATATTCCAAGGTTGCGTAATACAACAGATTAATCATTGAGAAGAGTGAAATTATGCTGTTTTGAAAAGTATGGGAGGTCAGATTTTCTGCCTAATTATATAAGAAGATTTCTCTAAAAAATACACATTATTTCAAAGACTTATTGGCTGTGAAATAAGTTAAGGGTATTTCAAATGGCTTGTCTGCAAAGAAAGGTGAGATGTAGGGAATCACAGAAAGTCGAGGGGAAAATAGGTCAATATATACATTGCTGTATGGTGAACTAAGCCGTAGGCCAGCAACAATGGAGAGGACCTGACCCTTAGACACGAACAAGAAAGCTAGAATCGTCAAAAGTTCAAATCTTTAAAGTAAAAAGATTTATTAAAATGAATAACCAAGTGTTTTAATTGACATCAGAAGATGAAAACAATAAACCCTGAGAACATAGAGAAAAGATAAATAAAGATATGAGCAGAACTTAATACAACAGAAAACGTATAAAATTCAGGTGATTTAGTAAGTCCAAAGAATCTTCTTTGAAAAGAATTAATAGACACACTTTGATTAAGGAAAACCAAAACATAAGTAAAGAATATACAGAAAGAGTCAGGACAATGTTAGAGCAGAGAATATATGAAATGCCAGTAAATTTGAACATTTCTGTAAAGTGGACCATTTCCTAGCTCCTAAAGTTTACCAACACTGACACAAGAGGAAATCATTTAAGGTCATCATGTCTGCCCTTGGCATTCTCGGAACTCCCTGGCCTCAGAATGCAGCCTCTGTGGTCCATGGTAACCTGCGGAGAGGGGGCGGGGCTGAGGGAGGTTGGAACACTGCCTTCACTGAGGGAGTGGGTGTGGCCATCTCTGCTGTGACTGAACAAAGGAAAGGGGAGCAGGGGGCCCAGGGCAGGGCCCTCAGAGCCCGGCAGGCCCAGTGGAGTGTCACAAGCTTTTAGGCCCAGGCCAAAGGGTGCCTTCTTTGTCTGCACAGCTGCCCAAACTCTCACCTTTCCACTCAGGCCACCCTCTTACTTGAAGTGTGTGTGGAACGTGTCCGCGCAGTACACCGCTCTGCACAGCAAAGCATAGGTCTGGGCATCGTAGCTTCCTGCCAGGTGACCGAAGTTCGCAGGCAGATGTGACCCTGGGACACACGCGGAGAGGCTCCTGCCCGGGTCACAGGCCGCCCATGGCCCCTGCCCCAGATCGGGGGCCGCAAAGCAGCCCTCTCTGAGTCCCCTGCCTCTAGAGGGAGTATTGGACCAACACTTGTAGAAAACGGGGTCCTTGCGGGCCACTCATTGGAGGGACACAAATAAATCTTTGCCGACTTTCTGCTGAAACTTACGAACGTTCACAACTAAGCCTCTTACAAGGTCAGCTGTTTAGCTAAACATGAGCTCATGATCTAAATTTACACAATATTGAAGAAAGCAGCTACAAGGGGAGACAATCAGCCAAAACCATCAATACCAGAATTAGATTCCCAAGGCCATCCATCAGATGTAGGAATAATCGGGTGCAAGGCAGAAAATATACATAAAACTGGAACTGAAACAAGGCACAAGGATGTTTTCAAAGACTGGTAGGATCTCTAAAACATTTTTCAAGGACATGTCATTGATAAAGCTAAATACTCCAAGGTTGTGTAATACAACAGATTAATCATTGAGAAGAGTGAAATTATGCTGTTTTGAAAACTATGGCAGGTCAGATTTTCTGCCTAATTATAGAAGAAGATTTCTCTAAAATATACACATTATTTCAAAGTCTTATTGGCTGTGAAATAAGTTAAGGGTATTTCAAATGGCTTGTCTGCAAAGAAAGGTGAGATGTAGGGAATCACAGAAAGTCGAGGGGAAAATAGGTCAATATATACATTGCTGTATGGTGAACTAAGCCTTAGGCCAGCAACAATGGAGAGGACCTGACCCTTAGACACGTACAAGTAAGCTGGAATCTTCAAAAGTTCATATCTTTATAAGTACAAAGATTTATTAAAATGAATAACCAAGTGTTTTAATTGACATCAGAAGATGAAAACAATAAACCCTGAGAACATAGAGAAAAGATAAATAAAGATATGAGCAGAACTTAATACAACAGAAAACGTATAAAATTCAGGTGATTTAGTAAGTCCAAAGAATCTTCTTTGAAAAGATTTAAAAGACACACTTTGATTAAGGAAAACCAAAACATAAGTAAAGAATATACAGAAAGAGTCAGGACAATGTTAGAGTAGAGAATATATGAAATGCCAGTAAATTTGAACATTTCTGTAAAGTGGACCATTTCCTAGCTCCTAAAGTTTACCAACACTGACACAAGAGGAAATCATTTAAGGTCATCATGTCTGCCCTTGGCATTCTCGGAACACCCTGGCCTCAGAATGCAGCCTCTGTGGTCCATGGTAACCTGCAGAGAGGGAGCGGGGCTGAGGGAGGTTGGAACACTGCCCTCACTGAGGGAGTGGGTGTGGCCATCTCTGCTGTGACTGAACAAAGGGCAGGGGAGCAGGGGGCCCAGGGCAGGGCCCTCAGAGCCCGGCAGGCCCAGTGGAGTGTCACATGTTTTTAGGCCCAGGCCAAAGGGCGCCTTCTTTGTCTGCACAGCTGCCCAAACTCTCACCTTTCCACTCAGGCCGCCCTCTTACTTGAAGTGTGTGTGGAACGTGTCCGCGCAGTACACCGCGCTGCACAGCAAAGCATAGGTCTGGGCATCGTAGCTTCCTGCCAGGTGACCGAAGTTCGCAGGCAGATGGGACCCTGGGACACACGCGGAGGGGCTCCTGCCCGGGTCACACTCTGCCCACTGCCCCTGCCCCAGATCGGGGGCCGCAAAGCAGCCCTGTCTGAGTCCCCTGCCTCTAGAGGGAGTATTGGACCAACACTTGTAGAAAACGGGGTCCTTGCGGGCCACTCATTGGAGGGACACAAATAAATCTTTGCCGACTTTCTGCTGAAACTTACGAGCGTTCACACCTAAGCCTCTTACAAGGTCAGCTGTTTAGCTAAACATGAGCTCATGATCTAAATTTACACAATATTGAAGAAAGCAGCTACAAGGGGAGACAATCAGCCAAAACCATCAATACCAGAATTAGATTCCCAAGGCCATCCATCAGATGTAGGAATAATCGGGTGCAAGGCAGAAAATATACATAAAACTGGAACTGAAACAAGGCACAAGGATGTTTTCAAAGACTGGTAGGATCTCTAAAACATTTTTCAAGGACATGTCATTGATAAAGCTAAATACTCCAAGGTTGTGTAATACAACAGATTAATCATTGAGAAGAGTGAAATTATGCTGTTTTGAAAACTATGGCAGGTCAGATTTTCTGCCTAATTATATAAGAAGATTTCTCTAAAAAATACACATTATTTCAAAGACTTATTGGCTGTGAAATAAGTTAAGGGTATTTCAAATGGCTTGTCTGCACAGAAAGGTGAGATGTAGGGAATCACAGAAAGTCGAGGGGAAAATAGGTCAATATATACATTGCTGTATGGTGAACTAAGCCTTAGGCCAGCAACAATGGAGAGGACCTGACCCTTAGACACGTACAAGTAAGCTGGAATCTTCAAAAGTTCAAATCTTTATAAGTAAAAAGATTTATTAAAATCAATAACCAAGTGTTTTAATTGACATCAGAAGATGAAAACAATAAACCCTGAGAACATAGAGAAAAGATAAATAAAGATATGAGCAGAACTTAATACAACAGAAAACGTATAAAATTCAGGTGATTTAGTAAGTCCAAAGAATCTTCTTTGAAAAGAATTAATAGACACACTTTGATTAAGGAAAACCAAAACATAAGTAAAGAATATACAGAAAGAGTCAGGACAATGTTAGAGCAGAGAATATATGAAATGCCAGTAAATTTGAACATTTCTGTAAAGTGGACCATTTCCTAGCTCCTAAAGTTTACCAACACTGACACAAGAGGAAATCATTTAAGGTCATCATGTCTGCCCTTGGCATTCTCGGAACGCCCTGGCCTCAGAATGCAGCCTCTGTGGTCCATGGTAACCTGAGGAGAGGGGGCGGGGCTGAGGGAGGTTGGAACACTGCCCTCACTGAGGGAGTGGGTGTGGCCATCTCTGCTGTGACTGAACAAAGGGCAGGGGAGCAGGGGGCCCAGGGCAGGGCCCTCAGAGCCCGGCAGGCCCAGTGGAGTGTCACAAGCTTTTAGGCCCAGGCCAAAGTGTGCCTTCTTTGTCTGCACAGCTGTCCAAACTCTCACCTTTACACTCAGGCCACCCTCTTACTTGAAGTGTGTGTGGAACGTGTCCGCGCAGTATACCGCGCTGCACAGCTAAGCATAGGTCTGGGCATCGTAGCTTCCTGCCAGGTGACCGAAGTTCGCAGGCAGATGGGTCCCTGGGACACACGCGGAGAGGCTCCGGCGCGGGTCACAGGCCGCCCACGGCCCCTGCCCCAGATCGGGGGCCGCAACGCAGCCTTGTCTGAGTCCCCTGCCTCTAGAGGGAGTATTGGACCAACACTTGTAGAAAACGGGGTCCTTGCGGGCCACTCATTGGAGGGACACAAATAAATCTTTGCCGACTTTCTGCTGAAACTTACGAGCGTTCACACCTACGCCTCTTACAAGGTCAGCTGTTTAGCTAAACATGAGCTCATGATCTAAATTTACACAATAATGAAGAAAGCAGCTACAAGGGGAGACAATCAGCCAAAACCATCAATACCAGAATTAGATTCCCAAGGCCATCCCTCAGATGTAGGAATAATCGGGTGCAAGGCAGAAAATATACATAAAACTGGAACTGAAACAAGGCACAAGGATGTTTTCAAAGACTGGTAGGGTCTCTAAAACATTTTTCAAGGACATGTCATTGATAAAGCTAAATACTCCAAGGTTGTGTAATACAACAGATTAATCATTGAGAAGAGTGAAATTATGCTGTTTTGAAAACTATGGCAGGTCAGATTTTCTGCCTAATTATATAAGAAGATTTCTCTAAAAAATACACATTATTTCAAAGACTTATTGGCTGTGAAATAAGTTAAGGGTATTTCAAATGGCTTGTCTGCACAGAAAGGTGAGATGTAGGGAATCACAGAAAGTCGAGGGGAAAATAGGTCAATATATACATTGCTGTATGGTGAACTAAGCCTTAGGCCAGCAACAATGGAGAGGACCTGACCCTTAGACACGTACAAGTAAGCTGGAATCTTCAAAAGTTCAAATCTTTATAAGTAAAAAGATTTATTAAAATCAATAACCAAGTGTTTTAATTGACATCAGAAGATGAAAACAATAAAGCCTGAGAACATAGAGAAAAGATAAATAAAGATATGAGCAGAACTTAATACAACAGAAAACGTATAAAATTGAGGTGATTTAGTAAGTCCAAAGAATCTTCTTTGAAAAGAATTAAAAGACACACTTTGATTAAGGAAAACCAAAACATAAGTAAAGAATATACAGAAAGAGTCAGGACAATGTTAGAGCAGAGAATATATGAAATGCCAGTAAATTTGAACATTTCTGTAAAGTGGACCATTTCCTAGCTCCTAAAGTTTACCAACACTGACACAAGAGGAAATCATTAAAGTCATCATGTCTGCCCTTGGCATCTCGGAACGCCCTGGCCTCAGAATGCAGCCTCTGTAGTCCATGGTAACCTGCGGAGAGGGGGCGGGGCTGAGGGAGGTTGGAACACTGCCCTCACTGAGGGAGTGGGTGTGGCCATCTCTGCTGTGACTGAACAAAGGGCATGGGAGCAGGGGGCCCAGGGCAGGGCCCTCAGAGCCCGGCAGGCCCAGTGGAGTGTCACAAGCTTTTAGGCCCAGGCCAAAGTGTGCCTTCTTTGTCTGCACAGCTGCCCAAACTCTCACCTTTCCACTCAGGCCACCCTCTTACTTGAAGTGTGTGTGGAACGTGTCCGCGCAGTATACCGCGCTGCACAGCTAAGCATAGGTCTGGGCATCGTAGCTTCCTGCCAGGTGACCGAAGTTCGCAGGCAGATGGGTCCCTGGGACACACGCGGAGAGGCTCCGGCGCGGGTCACAGGCCGCCCACGGCCCCTTCCCCAGATCGGGGGCCGCAACGCAGCCTTGTCTGAGTCCCCTGCCTCTAGAGGGAGTATTGGACCAACACTTGTAGAAAACGGGGTCCTTGCGGGCCACTCATTGGAGGGACACAAATAAATCTTTGCCGACTTTCTGCTGAAACTTACAAGCGTTCACACCTAAGCCTCTTACAAGGTCAGCTGTTTAGCTAAACATGAGCTCATGATCTAAATTTACACAATAATGAAGAAAGCAGCTACAAGTGGAGACAATCAACCAAAACCATCAATACCAGAATTAGATTCCCAAGGCCATCCCTCAGATGTAGGAATAATCGGGTGCAAGGCAGAAAATATACATAAAACTGGAACTGAAACAAGGCACAAGGATGTTGTAGAAGACTGGTAGGATCTCTAAAACATTTTTCAAGGACATGTCATTGATAAAGCTAAATACTCCAAGGTTGTGTAATACAACAGATTAATCATTGAGAAGAGTGAAATTATGCTGTTTTGAAAACTATGGCAGGTCAGATTTTCTGCCTAATTCTATAAGAAGATTTCTCTAAAAAATACACATTATTTCAAAGACTTATTGGCTGTGAAATAAGTTAAGGGTATTTCAAATGGCTTGTCTGCACAGAAAGGTGAGATGTAGGGAATCACAGAAAGTCGAGGGGAAAATAGGTCAATATATACATTGCTGTATGGTGAACTAAGCCTTAGGCCAGCAACAATGGAGAGGACCTGACCCTTAGACACGTACAAGTAAGCTGGAATCTTCAAAAGTTCAAATCTTTATAAGTAAAAAGATTTATTAAAATCAATAACCAAGTGTTTTAATTGACATCAGAAGATGAAAACAATAAACCCTGAGAACATAGAGAAAAGATAAATAAAGATATGAGCAGAACTTAATACAACAGAAAACGTATAAAATTGAGGTGATTTAGTAAGTCCAAAGAATCTTCTTTGAAAAGAATTAAAAGACACACTTTGATTAAGGAAAACCAAAACATAAGTAAAGAATATACAGAAAGAGTCAGGACAATGTTAGAGCAGAGAATATATGAAATGCCAGTAAATTTGAAAATTTCTGTAAAGTGGACCATTTCCTAGCTCCTAAAGTTTACCAACACTGACACAAGAGGAAATCATTAAAGTCATCATGTCTGCCCTTGGCATCTCGGAACGCCCTGGCCTCAGAATGCAGCCTCTGTAGTCCATGGTAACCTGCGGAGATGGGGCGGGGCTGAGGGAGGTTGGAACACTGCCCTCACTGAGGGAGTGGGTGTGGCCATCTCTGCTGTGACTGAACAAAGGGCATGGGAGCATGGGGCCCAGGGCAGGGCCCTCAGAGCCCGGCAGGCCCAGTGGAGTGTCACAAGCTTTTAGGCCCAGGCCAAAGTGTGCCTTCTTTGTCTGCACAGCTGCCCAACCTCTCACCTTTACACTCAGGCCACCCTCTTACTTGAAGTGTGTGTGGAACGTGTCCGCGCAGTATACCGCGCTGCACAGCTAAGCATAGGTCTGGGCATCGTAGCTTCCTGCCAGGTGACCGAAGTTCGCAGGCAGATGGGTCCCTGGGACACACGCGGAGAGGCTCCGGCGCGGGTCACAGGCCGCCCACGGCCCCTGCCCCAGATCGGGGGCCGCAACGCAGCCTTGTCTGAGTCCCCTGCCTCTAGAGGGAGTATTGGACCAACACTTGTAGAAAACGGGGTCCTTGCGGGCCACTCATTGGAGGGACACAAATAAATCTTTGCTGACTTTCTGCTGAAACTTACGAGCGTTCACACCTAAGCCTCTTACAAGGTCAGCTGTTTAGCTAAACATGAGCTCATGATCTAAATTTACACAATAATGAAGAAAGCAGCTACAAGGGGAGACAATCAGCCAAAACAAGCAATACCAGAATTAGATTCCCAAGGCCATCCCTCAGATGTAGGAATAATCGGGTGCAAGGCAGAAAATATACATAAAACTGGAACTGAAACAAGGCACAAGGATGTTGTAGAAGACTGGTAGGATCTCTAAAACATTTTTCAAGGACATGTCATTGATAAAGCTAAATACTCCAAGGTTGTGTAATACAACAGATTAATCATTGAGAAGAGTGAAATTATGCTGTTTTGAAAACTATGGCAGGTCAGATTTTCTGCCTAATTATATAAGAAGATTTCTCTAAAAAATACACATTATTTCAAAGACTTATTGGCTGTGAAATAAGTTAAGGGTATTTCAAATGGCTTGTCTGCACAGAAAGGTGAGATGTAGGGAATCACAGAAAGTCGAGGGGAAAATAGGTCAATATATACATTGCTGTATGGTGAACTAAGCCTTAGGCCAGCAACAATGGAGAGGACCTGACCCTTAGACACGTACAAGTAAGCTGGAATCTTCAAAAGTTCAAATCTTTATAAGTAAAAAGATTTATTAAAATCAATAACCAAGTGTTTTAATTGACATCAGAAGATGAAAACAATAAACCCTGAGAACATAGAGAAAAGATAAATAAAGATATGAGCAGAACTTAATACAACAGAAAACGTATAAAATTCAGGTGATTTAGTAAGTCCAAAGAATCTTCTTTGAAAAGAATTAATAGACACACTTTGATTAAGGAAAACCAAAACATAAGTAAAGAATATACAGAAAGAGTCAGGACAATGTTAGAGCAGAGAATATATGAAATGCCAGTAAATTTGAACATTTCTGTAAAGTGGACCATTTCCTAGCTCCTAAAGTTTACCAACACTGACACAAGAGGAAATCATTTAAGGTCATCATGTCTGCCCTTGGCATTCTCGGAACGCCCTGGCCTCAGAATGCAGCCTCTGTGGTCCATGGTAACCTGAGGAGAGGGGGCGGGGCTGAGGGAGGTTGGAACACTGCCCTCACTGAGGGAGTGGGTGTGGCCATCTCTGCTGTGACTGAACAAAGGGCAGGGGAGCAGGGGGCCCAGGGCAGGGCCCTCAGAGCCCGGCAGGCCCAGTGGAGTGTCACAAGCTTTTAGGCCCAGGCCAAAGTGTGCCTTCTTTGTCTGCACAGCTGCCCAAACTCTCACCTTTACACTCAGGCCACCCTCTTACTTGAAGTGTGTGTGGAACGTGTCCGCGCAGTATACCGCGCTGCACAGCTAAGCATAGGTCTGGGCATCGTAGCTTCCTGCCAGGTGACCGAAGTTCGCAGGCAGATGGGTCCCTGGGACACACGCGGAGAGGCTCCGGCGCGGGTCACAGGCCGCCCACGGCCCCTGCCCCAGATCGGGGGCCGCAACGCAGCCTTGTCTGAGTCCCCTGCCTCTAGAGGGAGTATTGGACCAACACTTGTAGAAAACGGGGTCCTTGCGGGCCACTCATTGGAGGGACACAAATAAATCTTTGCCGACTTTCTGCTGAAACTTACGAGCGTTCACACCTACGCCTCTTACAAGGTCAGCTGTTTAGCTAAACATGAGCTCATGATCTAAATTTACACAATAATGAAGAAAGCAGCTACAAGGGGAGACAATCAGCCAAAACCATCAATACCAGAATTAGATTCCCAAGGCCATCCCTCAGATGTAGGAATAATCGGGTGCAAGGCAGAAAATATACATAAAACTGGAACTGAAACAAGGCACAAGGATGTTTTCAAAGACTGGTAGGATCTCTAAAACATTTTTCAAGGACATGTCATTGATAAAGCTAAATACTCCAAGGTTGTGTAATACAACAGATTAATCATTGAGAAGAGTGAAATTATGCTGTTTTGAAAACTATGGCAGGTCAGATTTTCTGCCTAATTATATAAGAAGATTTCTCTAAAAAATACACATTATTTCAAAGACTTATTGGCTGTGAAATAAGTTAAGGGTATTTCAAATGGCTTGTCTGCACAGAAAGGTGAGATGTAGGGAATCACAGAAAGTCGAGGGGAAAATAGGTCAATATATACATTGCTGTATGGTGAACTAAGCCTTAGGCCAGCAACAATGGAGAGGACCTGACCCTTAGACACGTACAAGTAAGCTGGAATCTTCAAAAGTTCAAATCTTTATAAGTAAAAAGATTTATTAAAATCAATAACCAAGTGTTTTAATTGACATCAGAAGATGAAAACAATAAAGCCTGAGAACATAGAGAAAAGATAAATAAAGATATGAGCAGAACTTAATACAACAGAAAACGTATAAAATTGAGGTGATTTAGTAAGTCCAAAGAATCTTCTTTGAAAAGAATTAAAAGACACACTTTGATTAAGGAAAACCAAAACATAAGTAAAGAATATACAGAAAGAGTCAGGACAATGTTAGAGCAGAGAATATATGAAATGCCAGTAAATTTGAACATTTCTGTAAAGTGGACCATTTCCTAGCTCCTAAAGTTTACCAACACTGACACAAGAGGAAATCATTAAAGTCATCATGTCTGCCCTTGGCATCTCGGAACGCCCTGGCCTCAGAATGCAGCCTCTGTAGTCCATGGTAACCTGCGGAGAGGGGGCGGGGCTGAGGGAGGTTGGAACACTGCCCTCACTGAGGGAGTGGGTGTGGCCATCTCTGCTGTGACTGAACAAAGGGCATGGGAGCAGGGGGCCCAGGGCAGGGCCCTCAGAGCCTGGCAGGCCCAGTGGAGTGTCACAAGCTTTTAGGCCCAGGCCAAAGTGTGCCTTCTTTGTCTGCACAGCTGCCCAAACTCTCACCTTTCCACTCAGGCCACCCTCTTACTTGAAGTGTGTGTGGAACGTGTCCGCGCAGTATACCGCGCTGCACAGCTAAGCATAGGTCTGGGCATCGTAGCTTCCTGCCAGGTGACCGAAGTTCGCAGGCAGATGGGTCCCTGGGACACACGCGGAGAGGCTCCGGCGCGGGTCACAGGCCGCCCACGGCCCCTTCCCCAGATCGGGGGCCGCAACGCAGCCTTGTCTGAGTCCCCTGCCTCTAGAGGGAGTATTGGACCAACACTTGTAGAAAACGGGGTCCTTGCGGGCCACTCATTGGAGGGACACAAATAAATCTTTGCCGACTTTCTGCTGAAACTTACAAGCGTTCACACCTAAGCCTCTTACAAGGTCAGCTGTTTAGCTAAACATGAGCTCATGATCTAAATTTACACAATAATGAAGAAAGCAGCTACAAGTGGAGACAATCAACCAAAACCATCAATACCAGAATTAGATTCCCAAGGCCATCCCTCAGATGTAGGAATAATCGGGTGCAAGGCAGAAAATATACATAAAACTGGAACTGAAACAAGGCACAAGGATGTTGTAGAAGACTGGTAGGATCTCTAAAACATTTTTCAAGGACATGTCATTGATAAAGCTAAATACTCCAAGGTTGTGTAATACAACAGATTAATCATTGAGAAGAGTGAAATTATGCTGTTTTGAAAACTATGGCAGGTCAGATTTTCTGCCTAATTCTATAAGAAGATTTCTCTAAAAAATACACATTATTTCAAAGACTTATTGGCTGTGAAATAAGTTAAGGGTATTTCAAATGGCTTGTCTGCACAGAAAGGTGAGATGTAGGGAATCACAGAAAGTCGAGGGGAAAATAGGTCAATATATACATTGCTGTATGGTGAACTAAGCCTTAGGCCAGCAACAATGGAGAGGACCTGACCCTTAGACACGTACAAGTAAGCTGGAATCTTCAAAAGTTCAAATCTTTATAAGTAAAAAGATTTATTAAAATCAATAACCAAGTGTTTTAATTGACATCAGAAGATGAAAACAATAAACCCTGAGAACATAGAGAAAAGATAAATAAAGATATGAGCAGAACTTAATACAACAGAAAACGTATAAAATTGAGGTGATTTAGTAAGTCCAAAGAATCTTCTTTGAAAAGAATTAAAAGACACACTTTGATTAAGGAAAACCAAAACATAAGTAAAGAATATACAGAAAGAGTCAGGACAATGTTAGAGCAGAGAATATATGAAATGCCAGTAAATTTGAAAATTTCTGTAAAGTGGACCATTTCCTAGCTCCTAAAGTTTACCAACACTGACACAAGAGGAAATCATTAAAGTCATCATGTCTGCCCTTGGCATCTCGGAACGCCCTGACCTCAGAATGCAGCCTCTGTAGTCCATGGTAACCTGCGGAGATGGGGCGGGGCTGAGGGAGGTTGGAACACTGCCCTCACTGAGGGAGTGGGTGTGGCCATCTCTGCTGTGACTGAACAAAGGGCATGGGAGCATGGG
Source organism: Mesoplodon mirus (assembly GCF_964341445.2). Classification (NCBI taxonomy): domain Eukaryota; kingdom Metazoa; phylum Chordata; class Mammalia; order Artiodactyla; family Ziphiidae; genus Mesoplodon; species Mesoplodon mirus. The sequence continues at coordinate 159,444,683 of NC_138976.1, read as the reverse complement.
GCCCAGGGCAGGGCCCTCAGAGCCCGGCAGGCCCAGTGGAGTGTCACAAGCTTTTAGGCCCAGGCCAAAGTGTGCCTTCTTTGTCTGCACAGCTGCCCAAACTCTCACCTTTACACTCAGGCCACCCTCTTACTTGAAGTGTGTGTGGAACGTGTCCGCGCAGTATACCGCGCTGCACAGCTAAGCATAGGTCTGGGCATCGTAGCTTCCTGCCAGGTGACCGAAGTTCGCAGGCAGATGGGTCCCTGGGACACACGCGGAGAGGCTCCGGCGCGGGTCACAGGCCGCCCACGGCCCCTGCCCCAGATCGGGGGCCGCAACGCAGCCTTGTCTGAGTCCCCTGCCTCTAGAGGGAGTATTGGACCAACACTTGTAGAAAACGGGGTCCTTGCGGGCCACTCATTGGAGGGACACAAATAAATCTTTGCCGACTTTCTGCTGAAACTTACGAGCGTTCACACCTAAGCCTCTTACAAGGTCAGCTGTTTAGCTAAACATGAGCTCATGATCTAAATTTACACAATAATGAAGAAAGCAGCTACAAGGGGAGACAATCAGCCAAAACAAGCAATACCAGAATTAGATTCCCAAGGCCATCCCTCAGATGTAGGAATAATCGGGTGCAAGGCAGAAAATATACATAAAACTGGAACTGAAACAAGGCACAAGGATGTTGTAGAAGACTGGTAGGATCTCTAAAACATTTTTCAAGGACATGTCATTGATAAAGCTAAATACTCCAAGGTTGTGTAATACAACAGATTAATCATTGAGAAGAGTGAAATTATGCTGTTTTGAAAACTATGGCAGGTCAGATTTTCTGCCTAATTATATAAGAAGATTTCTCTAAAAAATACACATTATTTCAAAGACTTATTGGCTGTGAAATAAGTTAAGGGTATTTCAAATGGCTTGTCTGCACAGAAAGGTGAGATGTAGGGAATCACAGAAAGTCGAGGGGAAAATAGGTCAATATATACATTGCTGTATGGTGAACTAAGCCTTAGGCCAGCAACAATGGAGAGGACCTGACCCTTAGACACGTACAAGTAAGCTGGAATCTTCAAAAGTTCAAATCTTTATAAGTAAAAAGATTTATTAAAATCAATAACCAAGTGTTTTAATTGACATCAGAAGATGAAAACAATAAAGCCTGAGAACATAGAGAAAAGATAAATAAAGATATGAGCAGAACTTAATACAACAGAAAACGTATAAAATTGAGGTGATTTAGTAAGTCCAAAGAATCTTCTTTGAAAAGAATTAAAAGACACACTTTGATTAAGGAAAAGAAAAACATAAGTAAAGAATATACAGAAAGAGTCAGGACAATGTTAGAGCAGAGAATATATGAAATGCCAGTAAATTTGAACATTTCTGTAAAGTGGACCATTTCCTAGCTCCTAAAGTTTACCAACACTGACACAAGAGGAAATCATTAAAGTCATCATGTCTGCCCTTGGCATTCTCGGAACGCCCTGGCCTCAGAATGTAGCCTCTGTAGTCCATGGTAACCTGCGGAGAGGGGACGGGGCTGAGGGAGGTTGGAACACTGCCCTCACTGAGGGAGTGGGTGTGGCCATCTCTGCTGTGACTGAACAAAGGGCAGGGGAGCAGGGGGCCCAGGGCAGGGCCCTCAGAGCCCGGCAGGCCCAGTGGAGTGTCACAAGCTTTTAGGCCCAGGCCAAAGGGCGCCTTCTTTGTCTGCACAGCTGCCCAAACTCTCACCTTTCCACTCAGGCCGCCCTCTTACTTGAAGTGTGTGTGGAACGTGTCCGTGCAGTATACCGCGCTGCACAGCTAAGCATAGGTCTCGGCATCGTAGCTTCCTGCAAGGTGACCGAAGTTCGCAGGCAGATGGGTCCCTGGGACACATGCGGAGAGGCTTCTGCCCGGGTCACAGGCCGCCCACTGCCCCTGCCCCAGATCGGGGGCCGCAAAGCAGCCCTGTCTGAGTCCCCTGCATCTAGAGGGAGTATTGGACCAACACTTGTAGAAAACGGGGTCCTTGCGGGCCACTCATTGGAGGGACACAAATAAATCTTTGCCGACTTTCTGCTGACTCTTACGAGCGTTCACACCTAAGCCTCTTACAAGGTCAGCTGTTTAGCTAAACATGAGCTCATGATCTAAATTTACACAATATTGAAGAAAGCAGCTACAAGGGGAGACAATCAGCCAAAACCATCAATACCAGAATAAGATTCCCAAGGCCATCCATCAGATGTAGGAATAATCGGGTGCAAGGCAGAAAATATACATAAAACTGGAACTGAAAAAAGGCACAAGGATGTTTTCAAAGACTGGTAAGATCTCTAAAACATTTTTCAAGGACATGTCATTGATAAAGCTAAATACTCCAAGGTTGTGTAATACAACAGATTAATCATTGAGAAGAGTGAAATTATGCTGTTTTGAAAACTATGGCAGGTCAGATTTTCTGCCTAATTATATAAGAAGATTTCTCTAAAAAATACACATTATTTCAAAGACTTATTGGCTGTGAAATAAGTTAAGGGTATTTCAAATGGCTTGTCTGCAAAGAAAGGTGAGATGTAGGGAATCACAGAAAGTCGAGGGGAAAATAGGTCAATATATACATTGCTGTATGGTGAACTAAGCCTTAGGCCAGCAACAATGGAGAGGACCTGACCCTTAGACACGTACAAGTAAGCTGGAATCTTCAAAAGTTCAAATCTTTATAAGTAAAAAGATTTATTAAAATGAATAGCCAAGTGTTTTAATTGACATCAGAAGATGAAAACAATAAACCCTGAGAACATAGAGAAAAGATAAATAAAGATATGAGCAGAACTTAATACAACAGAAAATGTATAAAATTCAGGTGATTTAGTAAGTCCAAAGAATCTTCTTTGAAAAGATTTAAAAGACACACTTTGATTAAGGAAAACCAAAACATAAGTAAAGAATATACAGAAAGAGTCAGGACAATGTTAGAGCAGAGAATATATGAAATGCCAGTAAATTTGAACATTTCTGTAAAGTGGACCATTTCCTAGCTCCTAAAGTTTACCAACACTGACACAAGAGGAAAACATTTAAGGTCATCATGTCTGCCCTTGGCATTCTCGGAACGCCCTGGCCTCAGAATGCAGCCTCTGTGGTCCATGGTAACCTGCAGAGAGGGGGCGGGGCTGAGGGAGGTTGGAACACTGCCCTCACTGAGGGAGTGGGTGTGGCCATCTCTGCTGTGACTGAACAAAGGGCAGGGGAGCAGGGGGCCCAGGGCAGGGCCCTCAGAGCCCGGCAGGCCCAGTGGAGTGTCACAAGCTTTAAGGCCCAGGCCAAAGGGCGCCTTCTTTGTCTGCACAGCTGCCCAAACTCTCACCTTTCCACCCAGGCCGCCCTCTTACTTGAAGTGTGTGTGGAACGTGTCCGCGCAGTACACCGCGCTGCACAGCTATGCATAGGTCTGGGCATCGTAGCTTCCTGCAAGGTGACCGAAGTTCGCAGGCAGATGGGACCCAGGGACACACGCGGAGCGGCTCCTGCCCGGGTCACACTCCGCCCACTGCCCCTGCCTTAGATCGGGGGCCGCAAAGCAGCCCTGTCTGAGGCCCCTGCCTCTAGAGGGAGTATTGGACCTACACTTGTAGAAAACTGGGTCCTTGCGGGCCACTCATTGGAGGGACACAAATAAATCTTTGCCGACTTTCTGCTGAAACTTACGAGCGTTCACACCTAAGCCTCTTACAAGGTCAGCTGTATAGCTAAACATGAGCTCATGATCTAAATTTACACAATATTGAAGAAAGCAGCTACAAGGGGAGACAATCAGCCAAAACCATCAATACCAGAATTAGATTCCCAAGGCCATCCATCAGATGTAGGAATAATCGGGTGCAAGGCAGAAAATATACATAAAACTGGAACTGAAACAAGGCACAAGGATGTTTTCAAAGACTGGTAGGATCTCTAAAACATTTTTCAAGGACATGTCATTGATAAAGCTAAATACTCCAAGGTTGTGTAATACAACAGATTAATCATTGAGAAGAGTGAAATTATGCTGTTTTGAAAACTATGGCAGGTCAGATTTTCTGCCTAATTCTATAAGAAGATTTCTCTAAAAAATACACATTATTTCAAAGACTTATTGGCTGTGAAATAAGTTAAGGGTATTTCAAATGGCTTGTCTGCAAAGAAAGGTGAGATGTAGGGAATCACAGAAAGTCGAGGGGAAAATAGGTCAATATATACATTGCTGTATGGTGAACTAAGCCTTAGGCCAGCAACAATGGAGAGGACCTGACCCTTAGACACGTACAAGTAAGCTGGAATCTTCAAAAGTTCAAATCTTTATAAGTAAAAAGATTTATTAAAATGAATAACCAAGTGTTTTAATTGACATCAGAAGATGAAAACAATAAACCCTGAGAACATAGAGAAAAGATAAATAAAGATATGAGCAGAACTTAATACAACAGAAAACGTATAAAATTCAGGTGATTTAGTAAGTCCAAAGAATCTTCTTTGAAAAGATTTAAAAGACACACTTTGATTAAGGAAAACCAAAACATAAGTAAAGAATATACAGAAAGAGTCAGGACAATGTTAGAGCAGAGAATATATGAAATGCCAGTAAATTTGAACATTTCTGTAAAGTGGACCATTTCCTAGCTCCTAAAGTTTACCAACACTGACACAAGAGGAAATCATTTAAAGTCATGATGTCTGCCCTTGGCATTCTCGGAACGACCTGGCCTCAGAATGCAGCCTCTGTAGTCCATGGTAACCTGCGGAGAGGGGGCGGGGCTGAGGGAGGTTGGAACACTGCCCTCACTGAGGGAGTGGGTGTGGCCATCTCTGCTGTGACTGAACAAAGGGCAGGGGAGCAGGGGGCCCAGGGCAGGGCCCTCAGAGCACGGCAGGCCCAGTGGAGTGTCACAAGCTTTTAGGCCCAGGCCAAAGGGCGCCTTCTTTGTCTGCACAGCTGCCAAATTCTCACCTTTCCACTCAGGCCGCCCTCTTACTTGAAGTCTGTGTGGAACGTGTCCGCGCAGTATACCGCGCTGCACAGCTAAGCATAGGTCTGGGCTTCGTAGCTTCCTGCCAGGTGACCGAAGTTCGCAGGCAGATGGGTCCCTGGGACACACGCGGAGAGGCTCCTGCCCGGGTCACAGGCCACCCACTGCCCCTGCCCCAGATCGGGAGCCGCAAAGCAGCCCTGTCTGAGTCACCTGCCTCTAGAGGGAGTATTGGACCAACACTTGTAGAAAACGGGGTCCTTGCGGGCCACTCATTAGAGGGACACAAATAAATCTTTGCCGACTTTCTGCTGAAACTTACGAGCGTTCACACCTAAGCCTTTTACAAGGTCAGCTGTTTAGCTAAACATGAGCTCATGATCTAAATTTACAAAATAATGAAGAAAGCAGCTACAAGGGGAGACAATCAGCCAAAACCATCAATACCAGAATTAGATTCCCAAGGCCATCCATCAGATGTAGGAATAATCGGGTGCAAGGCAGAAAATATACATAAAACTGGAACTGAAACAAGGCACAAGGATGTTGTAGAAGACTGGTAGGATCTCTAAAACATTTTTCAAGGACATGTCATTGATAAAGCTAAATACTCCAAGGTTGTGTAATACAACAGATTAATCATTGAGAAGAGTGAAATTATGCTGTTTTGAAAACTATGGCAGGTCAGATTTTCTGCCTAATTATATAAGAAGATTTCTCTAAAAAATACACATTATTTCAAAGACTTATTGGCTGTGAAATACGTTTAGGGTATTTCAAATGGCTTGTCTGCAAAGAAAGGTGAGATGTAGGGAATCACAGAAAGTCGAGGGGAAAATAGGTCAATATATACATTGCTGTATGGTGAACTAAGCCTTAGGCCAGCAACAATGGAGAGGACCTGACCCTTAGGCACGTACAAGTAAGCTGGAATCTTCAAAAGTTCAAATCTTTATAAGTAAAAAGATTTATTAAAATCAAAAACCAAGTGTTTTAATTGACATCAGAAGATGAAAACAATAAACCCTGAGAACATAGAGAAAAGATAAATAAAGTTATGAGCAGAACTTAATACAACAGAAAACGTATAAAATTCAGGTGATTTAGTAAGTCCAAAGAATCTTCTTTGAAAAGATTTAAAAGACACACTTTGATTAAGGAAAACCAAAACATAAGTAAAGAATATACAGAAAAAGTCAGGACAATGTTAGAGCAGAGAATATATGAAATGCCAGTAAATTTGAACATTTCTGTAAAGTGGACCATTTCCTACCTCCTAAAGTTTACCAACACTGACACAACAGGAAATCATTTAAGGTCATCATGTCTGCCCTTGGCAGTCTCGGAACACCCTGGCCTCAGAATGCAGCCTCTGTAGTCCATGGTAACCTGCGGAGAGGGGGCGGGGCTGAGGGAGGTTGGAACACTGCCCTCACTGAGGGAGTGGGTGTGGCCACTTCTGCTGTGACTGAACAAAGGGCAGGGAAGCAGGGGGCCCAGGGCAGGGCCCTCAGGGCCCGGCAGGCCCAGTGGAGTGTCTCAAGCTTTTAGGCCCAGGCCAAAGGGCCCCTTCTTTGTCTGCACAGCTGCCCAAACTCTCACCTTTCCACTCAGGCCGCCCTCTTACTTGAAGTGTGTGTGGAACGTGTCCGTGCAGAATACCGCGCTGCACAGCTAAACATAGTTCTGGGCATCGTAGCTTCCTGCCAGGTGACCGAAGTTCGCAGGCAGATGGGACCCTGGGACACACGCGGAGGGGCTCCTGCCCGGGTCACTCTCCGCCCACTGCCCCTGCCCAGATCGGGGGCCGCAAAGCAGCCCTGTCTGAGTCCCCTGCCTCTAGATGGAGTATTGGACAAACACTTGTAGAAAACGGGGTCCTTGCGGGCCACTCGTTGGAGGGACACAAATAAATCTTTGCCGACTTTTTGCTGAAACTTACGAGCATTCATACCTAAGCCTCTTACAAGGTCAGCTGTTTAGCTAAACATGAGCTCATGATCTAAATTTACACAATAATGAAGAAAGCAGCTACAAGGGGAGACAATCAGCCAAAACCATCAATACCAGAATTAGATTCCCAAGGCCATCCATCAGATGAAGGAATAATCGGGTGCAAGGCAGAAAATATACATAAAACTGGAACTGAAACAAGGCACAAGGATGTTTTCAAAGACTGGTAGGATCTCTAAAACATTTTTCAAGGACATGTCATTGATAAAGCTAAATACTCCAAGGTTGTGTAATACAACAGATTAATCATTGAGAAGAGTGAAATTATGCTGTTTTGAAAACTATGGCAGGTCAGATTTTCTGCCTAGTTATATAAGAAGATTTCTCTAAAAAATACACATTATTTCAAAGACTTATTGGCTGTGAAATAAGTTAAGGGTATTTCAAATGGCTTGTCTGCAAAGAAAGGTGAGATGTAGGGAATCACAGAAAGTCGAGGGGAAAATAGGTCAATATATACATTGCTGTATGGTGAACTAAGCCTTAGGCCATCAACAATGGAGAGGACATGACCCTTAGACACGTACAAGTAAGCTGGAATCTTCAAAAGTTCAAATCTTTATAAGTAAAAAGATTTATTAAAATGAATAACCAAGTGTTTTAATTGACATCAGAAGATGAAAACAATAAACCCTGAGAACATAGAGAAAAGATAAATAAAGATATGAGCAGAACTTAATACAACAGAAAACGTATAAAATTCAGGTGATTTAGTAAGTCCAAAGAATTTTCTTTGAAAAGATTTAAAAGACACACTTTGATTAAGGAAAACCAAAACATAAGTAAAGAATATACAGAAAGAGTCAGGACAATGTTAGAGCAGAGAATATATGAAACGCCAGTAAATTTGAACATTTCTGTAAAGTGGACCATTTCCTAGCTCCTAAAGTTTACCAACACTGACACAAGAGGAAATCATTTAAGGTCATCATGTCTGCCCTTGGCATTCTCGGAACGCCCTGGCCTCAGAATGAAGCCTCTGTGGTCCATGGTAACCTGCAGAGAGGGGGCGGGGCTGAGGGATGTTGGAACACTGCCCTCACTGAGGGAGTGGGTGTGGCCATCTCTGCTGTGACTGAACAAAGGGCAGGGGAGCAGGGGGCCCAGGGCAGGGCCCTCAGAGCCCGGCAGGCCCAGTGGAGTGTCACAAGTTTTTAGGCCAAGGCCAAAGGGCGCCTTCTTTGTCTGCACAGCTGCCCAAACTCTCACCTTTCCACTCAGGCCGCCCTCTTACTTGAAGTGTGTGTGGAACGTGTCCGCGCAGTATACCGCGCTGCACAGCTAAGCATAGTTCTGGGCATCGTAGCTTCCTGCAAGGTGACCGAAGTTCGCAGGCAGATGGGACCCTGGGACACACGCGGAGGGGCTCCTGCCCGGGTCACACTCCGCCCACTGCCCCTGCCCAGATCGGGGGCCGCAAAGCAGCCCTGTCTGAGTCCCCTGCCTCTAGAGGGAGTATTGGACCAACACTTGTAGAAAACGGGGTCCTTGCGGGCCACTCGTTGGAGGGACACAAATAAATCTTTGCCGACTTTTTGCTGAAACTTACGAGCATTCATACCTAAGCCTCTTACAAGGTCAGCTGTTTAGCTAAACATGAGCTCATGATCTAAATTTACACAATAATGAAGAAAGCAGCTACAAGGGGAGACAATCAGCCAAAACCATCAATACCAGAATTAGATTCCCAAGGCCATCCATCAGATGAAGGAATAATCGGGTGCAAGGCAGAAAATATACATAAAACTGGAACTGAAACAAGGCACAAGGATGTTTTCAAAGACTGGTAGGATCTCTAAAACATTTTTCAAGGACATGTCATTGATAAAGCTAAATACTCCAAGGTTGTGTAATACAACAGATTAATCATTGAGAAGAGTGAAATTATGCTGTTTTGAAAACTATGGCAGGTCAGATTTTCTGCCTAATTATAGAAGAAGATTTCTCTAAAAAATACACATTATTTCAAAGACTTATTGGCTGTGAAATAAGTTAAGGGTATTTCAAATGGCTTGTCTGCAAAGAAAGGTGAGATGTAGGGAATCACAGAAAGTCGAGGGGAAAATAGGTCAATATATACATTGCTGTATGGTGAACTAAGCCTTAGGCCAGCAACAATGGAGAGGACCTGACCCTTAGACATGTACAAGTAAGCTGGAATCTTCAAAAGTTCAAATCTTTATAAGTAAAAAGATTTATTAAAATGAATAACCAAGTGTTTTAATTGACATCAGAAGATGAAAACAATAAACCCTGAGAACATAGAGAACAGATAAATAAAGATATGAGCAGAACTTAATACAACAGAAAACGTATAAAATTGAGGTGATTTAGTAAGTCCAAAGAATTTTCTTTGAAAAGATTTAAAAGACACACTTTGATTAAGGAAAACCAAAACATAAGTAAAGAATATACAGAAAGAGTCAGGACAATGTTAGAACAGACAATATATGAAATGCCAGTAAATTTGAACATTTCTGTCAAGTGCACCATTTCCTAGCTCCTAACGTTTACCAACACTGACAAAAGAGGAAATCATTTAAGGTCATCATGTCTGCCCTTGGCATTCTCGGAACGCCCTGGCCTCAGAATGCAGCCTCTGTAGTCCATGGTAACCTGCGGAGAGGGGTCGGGACTGAGGCAGGTTGGAACACTGCCCTCACTGAGCGAGTGGGTGTGGCCATCTCTGCTGTGACTGAACAAAGGGCCGGGGAGCAGGGGGCCCAGGGCACGGCCCTCAGAGCCCGGCAGGCCCAGTGGAGTGTCACAAGATTTTAGGCCCAGGCCAAAGGGCGCCTTCTTTGTCTGCACAGCTGCCCAAACTCTCACCTTTCCACTCAGGCCGCCCTATTACTTGAAGTGTGTGTGGAACCTGTCCACGCAGTACACTGCGCTGCACAGCTAAGCATAGTTCTGGGCATCGTAGCTTCCTGCCAGGTGACCGAAGTTTGCAGGCAGATGGGTCCCTGGGACACACGCGGTGGGGCTCCTGCCAGGGTCACAGGCCGCCCACTGCCCCTGCCCCAGATCGGGGGCCGCAAAGCAGCCCTGTCTGAGTCCCCTGCCTCTAGAGGGAGTATTGGACCAACACTTGTAGAAAACGGGGTCCTTGCGGGCCACTCATTGGAGGGACACAAATAAATCTTTGCCGACTTCCTGCTGAAACTTACAAGCGTTCACACCTAAGCCTCTTACAAGGTCAGCTGTTTAGCTAAACATGAGCTCATGATCTAAATTTACACAATAATGAAGAAAGCAGCTACAAGGGGAGACAATCAGCCAAAACCATCAATACCAGAATTAGATTCCCAAGGCCATCCATCAGATGAAGGAATAATCGGGTGCAAGGCAGAAAATATACATAAAACTGGAACTGAAACAAAGCACAAGGATGTTTTCAAAGACTGGTAGGATCTCTAAAACATTTTTCAAGGACATGTCATTGATAAAGCTAAATACTCCAAGGTTGTGTAATACAACAGATTAATCATTGAGAAGAGTGAAATTATGCTGTTTTGAAAACTATGGCAGGTCAGATTTTCTGCCTAATTCTATAAGAAGATTTCTCTAAAAAATACACATTATTTCAAAGACTTATTGGCTGTGAAATAAGTTAAGGGTATTTCAAATGGCTTGTCTGCAAAGAAAGGTGAGATGTAGGGAATCACAGAAAGTCGAGGGGAAAATAGGTCAATATATACATTGCTGTATGGTGAACTAAGCCTTAGGCCAGCAACAATGGAGAGGACCTGACCCTTAGACACGTACAAGTAAGCTGGAATCTTCAAAAGTTCAAATCTTTATAAGTAAAAAGATTTATTAAAATGAATAACCAAGTGTTTTAATTGACATCAGAAGATGAAAACAATAAACCCTGAGAACATAGAGAACAGATAAATAAAGATATGAGCAGAACTTAATACAACAGAAAACTTATAAAATACAGGTGATTTAGTAAGTCCAAAGAATTTTCTTTGAAAAGATTTAAAAGACACACTTTGATTAAGGAAAACCAAAACATAAGTAAAGAATATACAGAAAGAGTCAGGACAATGTTAGAACAGAGAATATATGAAATGCCAGTAAATTTGAACATTTCTGTCAAGTGCACCATTTCCTAGCTCCTAAAGTTTACCAAAACTGACAAAAGAGGAAATCATTTAAGGTCATCATGTCTGCCCTTGGCATTCTCAGAACGCCCTGGCCTCAGAATGCAGCCTCTGTAGTCCATGGTAACCTGCGGAGAGGGGGCGGGGCTGAGGGAGGTTGGAACACTGCCCTCCCTGAGGGAGTGGGTGTGGCCATCTCTGCTGTGACTGAACAAAGAGCAGGGGAGCAGGGGGCCCAGGGCAGGGCCCTCAGAGCCCGGCAGGCCCAGTGGAGTGTCACAAGTTTTTAGGCCCAGGCCAAAGGGCGCCTTCTTTGTCTGCACAGCTGCCCAAACTCTCACCTTTCCACTCAGGTCGCCCTCTTACTTGAAGTGTGTGTGGAACGTGTCCGCGCAGTACACCGCGCTGCACAGCTAAGCATAGTTCTGGGCATCGTAGCTTCCTGCAAGGTGACCGAAGTTCGCAGGCAGATGGGTCCCTTGGACACACGCGGAGGGGCTCCTGCCCGGGTCACAGGCCGCCCACTGCCCCTGCCCCAGATCGGGGGACGCAAAGCAGCCCTGTCTGAGTCCCCTGCCTCTAGAGGGAGTATTGGACCAACACTTGTAGAAAACGGGGTCCTTGCGGGCCACTCGTTGGAGGGACACAAATAAATCTTTGCCGACTTTTTGCTGAAATTTACGAGCGTTCATACCTAAGCCTCTTACAAGGTCAGCTGTTTAGCTAAACATGAGCTCATGATCTAAATTTACACAATAATGAAGAAAGCAGCTACAAGGGGAGACAATCAGCCAAAACCATCAATACCAGAATTAGATTCCCAAGGCCATCCATCAGATGAAGGAATAATCGGGTGCAAGGCAGAAAATATACATAAAACTGGAACTGAAACAAGGCACAAGGATGTTTTCAAAGACTGGTAGGATCTCTAAAACATTTTTCAAGGACATGTCATTGATAAAGCTAAATACTCCAAGGTTGTGTAATACAACAGATTAATCATTGAGAAGAGTGAAATTATGCTGTTTTGAAAACTATGGCAGGTCAGATTTTCTGCCTAATTCTATAAGAAGATTTCTCTAAAAAATACACATTATTTCAAAGACTTATTGGCTGTGAAATAAGTTAAGGGTATTTCAAATGGCTTGTCTGCAAAGAAAGGTGAGATGTAGGGAATCACAGAAAGTCGAGGGGAAAATAGGTCAATATATACATTGCTGTATGGTGAACTAAGCCTTAGGCCAGCAACAATGGAGAGGACCTGACCCATAGACACGTACAAGTAAGCTGGAATCTTCAAAAGTTCAAATCTTTATAAGTAAAAAGTTTTATTAAAATGAATAACCAAGTGTTTTAATTGACATCAGAAGATGAAAACAATAAACCCTGAGAACATAGAGAACAGATAAATAAAGATATGAGCAGAACTTAATACAACAGAAAACTTATAAAATTCAGGTGATTTAGTAAGTCCAAAGAATTTTCTTTGAAAAGATTTAAAAGACACACTTTGATTAAGGAAAACCAAAACATAAGTAAAGAATATACAGAAAGAGTCAGGACAATGTTAGAACAGAGAATATATGAAATGCCAGTAAATTTGAACATTTCTGTCAAGTGCACCATTTCCTAGCTCCTAAAGTTTACCAACACTGACAAAAGAGGAAATCATTTAAGGTCATCATGTCTGCCCTTGGCATTCTCAGAACGCCCTGGCCTCAGAATGCAGCCTCTGTAGTCCATGGTAACCTGCGGAGAGGGGGCGTGGCTGAGGGAGGTTGGAACACTGCCCTCACTGAGGGAGTGGGTGTGGCCATCTCTGCTGTGACTGAACAATGGGCAGGGGAGCAGGGGGCCCAGGGCAGGGCCCTCAGAGCCCGGCAGGCCCAGTGGAGTGTCACAAGTTTTTAGGCCCAGGGCAAAGGGCGCCTTCTTTGTCTGCACAGCTGCCCAAACTCTCACCTTTCCACTCACGCCGCCCTCTTACTTGAAGTGTGTGTGGAACGTGTCCGCGCAGTACACTGCGCTGCACAGCTAAGCATAGTTCTGGGCATCGTAGCTTCCTGCCAGGTGACCGAAGTTTGCAGGCAGATGGGTCCCTGGGACACACGCGGTGGGTCTCCTGCCCGGGTCACAGGCCGCCCACTGCCCCTGCCCCAGATCGGGGGCCGCAAATCAGCCCTGTCTGAGTCCCCTGCCTCTAGAGGGAGTATTGGACCAACACTTGTAGAAAACGGGGTCCTTGCGGGCCACTCATTGGAGGGACAGGAATAAATCTTTGCCGACTTTCTGCTGAAACTTACGAGCGTTCACAACTAAGCCTCTTACAAGGTCAGCTGTTTAGCTAAACATGAGCTCATGATCTAAATTTACACAATAATGAAGAAAGCAGCTACAAGGGGAGACAATCAGCCAAAACCATCAATACCAGTATTAGATTCCCAAGGCCATCCATCAGATGAAGGAATAATCGGGTGCAAGGCAGAAAATATACATAAAACTGGAACTGAAACAAGGCACAAGGATGTTTTCAAAGACTGGTAGGATCTCTAAAACATTTTTCAAGGACATGTCATTGATAAAGCTAAATACTCCAAGGTTGTGTAATACAACAGATTAATCATTGAGAAGAGTGAAATTATGCTGTTTTGAAAACTATGGCAGGTCAGATTTTCTGCCTAATTATATAAGAAGATTTCTCTAAAAAATACACATTATTTCAAAGACTTATTGGCTGTGAAATAAGTTAAGGGTATTTCAAATGGCTTGTCTGCAAAGAAAGGTGAGATGTAGGGAATCACAGAAAGTCGAGGGGAAAATAGGGCAATATATACATTGCTGAATGGTGAACTAAGCCTTAGGCCAGCAACAATGGAGAGGACCTGACCCTTAGACACGTACAAGTAAGCTGGAATCTTCAAAAGTTCAAATTTTATAAGTAAAAAGATTTATTAAAATGAATAACCAAGTGTTATAATTGACATCAGAAGATGAAAACAATAAACCCTGAGAACATAGAAAAAAGATAAATAAAGATATGAGCAGAACTTAATACAACAGAAAACGTATAAAATTCAGGTGATTTAGTAAGTCCAAAGAATCTTCTTTGAAAAGATTTAAAAGACACACTTTGATTAAGGAAAACCAAAACATAAGTAAAGAATATACAGAAAGAGTCAGGACAATGTTAGAGCAGAGAATATATGAAATGCCAGTAAATTTGAACATTTCTGTCAAGTGGACCATTTCCTAGCTCCAAAAGTTTACCAACACTGACAAAAGAGGAAATCATTTAATGTCATCATGTCTGCCCTTGGCATTCTCGGAACGCCCTGGCCTCAGAATGCAGCCTCTGTAGTCCATGGTAACCTGCGGAGAGGGGGCGGGGCTGAGGGAGGTTGGAACACTGCCCTCACTGAGGGAGTGGGTGTGGCCATCTCTGCTGTGACTGAACAAAGGGCAGGGGAGCAGGGGGCCCAGGGCACGGCCCTCAAAGCCCGGCAGGCCCAGTGGAGTGTCAAAAGCTTTTAGGCCCAGGTCAAAGGGCGCCTTCTTTGTCTGCACAGCTGCCCAAACTCTCACCTTTCCACTCAGGCCGCCCTGTTACTTGAAGTGTGTGTGGAACGTGTCCGCGCAGTACACCGCGCTGCACAGCTAAGCATAGTTCTGGGCATCGTAGCTTCCTGCAAGCTGACCGAAGTTCGCAGGCAGATGGGTCCCTGGGACACACGCGGAGGGGCTCCTGCCCGGGTCACAGGCCGCCCACAGCCCCTGCCCCAGATCGGTGGACGCAAAGCAGCCCTGTCTGAGTCCCCTGCCTCTAGAGGGAGTATTGGACCAACACTTGTAGAAAACGGGGTCCTTGCGGGCCACTCGTTGGAGGGACACAAATAAATCTTTGCCGACTTTTTGCTGAAATTTACGAGCGTTCATACCTAAGCCTCTTACAAGGTCAGCTGTTTAGCTAAACATGAGCTCATGATCTAAATTTACACAATAATGAAGAAAGCAGCTACAAGGGGAGACAATCAGCCAAAACCATCAATACCAGAATTAGATTCACAAGGCCATCCATCAGATGAAGGAATAATCGGGTGCAAGGCAGAAAATATACATAAAACTGGAACTGAAACAAGGCACAAGGATGTTTTCAAAGACTGGTAGGATCTCTCAAACATTTTTCAAGGACATGTCATTGATAAAGCTAAATACTCCAAGGTTGTGTAATACAACAGATTAATCATTGAGAAGAGTGAAATTATGCTGTTTTGAAAACTATGGCAGGTCAGATTTTCTGCCTAATTCTATAAGAAGATTTCTCTAAAAAATACACATTATTTCAAAGACTTATTGGCTGTGAAATAAGTTAAGGGTATTTCAAATGGCTTGTCTGCAAAGAAAGGTGAGATGTAGGGAATCACAGAAAGTCGAGGGGAAAATAGGTCAATATATACATTGCTGTATGGTGAACTAAGCCTTAGGCCAGCAACAATGGAGAGGACCTGACCCATAGACACGTACAAGTAAGCTGGAATCTTCAAAAGTTCAAATCTTTATAAGTAAAAAGATTTATTAAAATGAATAACCAAGTGTTTTAATTGACATCAGAAGATGAAAACAATAAACCCTGAGAACATAGAGAACAGATAAATAAAGATATGAGCAGAACTTAATAAAACAGAAAACTTATAAAATTCAGGTGATTTAGTAAGTCCAAAGAATTTTCTTTGAAAAGATTTAAAAGACACACTTTGATTAAGGAAAACCAAAACATAAGTAAAGAATATACAGAAAGAGTCAGGACAATGTTAGAACAGAGAATATATGAAATGCCAGTAAATTTGAACATTTCTGTCAAGTGCACCATTTCCTAGCTCCTAAAGTTTACCAACACTGACAAAAGAGGAAATCATTTAAGGTCATCATGTCTGCCCTTGGCATTCTCAAAACGCCCTGGCCTCAGAATGCAGCCTCTGTAGTCCATGGTAACCTGCGGAGAGGGGGCGGGGCTGAGGGAGGTTGGAACACTGCCCTCACTGAGGGAGTGGGTGTGGCCATCTCTGCTGTGACTGAACAAAGGGCAGGGGAGCAGGGGGCCCAGGGCAGGGCCCTCAGAGCCCGGCAGGCCCAGTGGAGTGTCACAAGTTTTTAGGCCCAGGCCAAAGGGCGCCTTCTTTGTCTGCACAGCTGCCCAAACTCTCACCTTTCCACTCAGGCCGCCCTCTTACTTGAAGTGTGTGTGGAACGTGTCCGCGCAGTACACCGCGCTACACAGCTAAGCATAGATCTGGGCATCGTAGCTTCCTGCCAGGTGACCGAAGTTTGCAGGCAGATGGGTCCCTGGGACACATGTGGAGGGGCTCCTGCCCGGGTCACAGGCCGCCCACAGCCCCTGCCCCAGATCGGGGGCCGCAAAGCAGCCCTGTCTGAGTCCCCTGCCACTAGAGGGAGTATTGGACCAACACTTGTAGAAAACGGGGTCCTTGCGGGCCACTCATTGGAGGGACACAAATAAATCTTTGCCGACTTCCTGCTGAAACTTACGAGCGTTCACACCTAAGCCTCTTACAAGGTCAGCTGTTTAGCTAAACATGAGCTCATGATCTAAATTTACACAATAATGAAGAAAGCAGCTACAAGGGGAGACAATCAGCCAAAACCATCAATACCAGAATTAGATTCCCAAGGCCATCCATCAGATGAAGGAATAATCGGGTGCAAGGCACAAAATATACATAAAACTGGAACTGAAACAAAGCACAAGGATGTTTTCA
Source organism: Mesoplodon mirus (assembly GCF_964341445.2). NCBI lineage: Eukaryota > Metazoa > Chordata > Mammalia > Artiodactyla > Ziphiidae > Mesoplodon > Mesoplodon mirus. The sequence continues at coordinate 159,427,799 of NC_138976.1, read as the reverse complement.
AAGACTGGTAGGATCTCTAAAACATTTTTCAAGGACATGTCATTGATAAAGCTAAATACTCCAAGGTTGTGTAATACAACAGATTAATCATTGAGAAGAGTGAAATTATGCTGTTTTGAAAACTATGGCAGGTCAGATTTTCTGCCTAATTCTATAAGAAGATTTCTCTAAAAAATACACATTATTTCAAAGACTTATTGGCTGTGAAATAAGTTAAGGGTATTTCAAATGGCTTGTCTGCAAAGAAAGGTGAGATGTAGGGAATCACAGAAAGTCGAGGGGAAAATAGGTCAATATATACATTGCTGTATGGTGAACTAAGCCTTAGGCGAGCAAGAATGGAGAGGACCTGACCCATAGACACGTACAAGTAAGCTGGAATCTTCAAAAGTTCAAATCTTTATAAGTAAAAAGATTTATTAAAATGAATAACCAAGTGTTTTAATTGACATCAGAAGATGAAAACAATAAACCCTGAGAACATAGAGAACAGATAAATAAAGATATGAGCAGAACTTAATACAACAGAAAACGTATAAAATTGAGGTGATTTAGTAAGTCCAAAGAATTTTCTTTGAAAAGATTTAAAAGACACACTTTGATTAAGGAAAACAAAAACATAAGTAAAGAATATACTGAAAGAGTCAGGACAATGTTAGAGCAGAGAATATATGAAATGCCAGTAAATTTGAACATTTCTGTCAAGTGCACCATTTCCTAGCTCCTAAAGTTTACCAACACTGACACAAGAGGAAATCATTTAAGGTCATGATGTCTGCCCTTGGCATTCTCGGAACGCCCTGGCCTCAGAATGCAGCCTCTGTAGTCCATGGTAACCTGCGGAGAGGGGGCGGGGCTGAGGGAGGTTGGAACACTGCCCTCACTGAGGGAGTGGGTGTGGCCATCTCTGCTGTGACTGAACAATGGGCAGGGGAGCAGGGGGCCCAGGGCAGGGCCCTCAGAGCCCGGCAGGCCCAGTGGAGTGTCACAAGTTTTTAGGCCCAGGCCAAAGGGCGCCTTCTTTGTCTGCACAGCTGCCCAAACTCTCACCTTTCCACTCAGGCCGCCCTCTTACTTGAAGTGTGTGTGGAACGTGTCCGCGCAGTACACTGCGCTGCACAGCTAAGCATAGTTCTGGGCATCGTAGCTTCCTGCCAGGTGACCGAAGTTTGCAGGCAGATGGGTCCCTGGGACACACGCGGTGGGGCTCCTGCCCGGGTCACAGGCCGCCCACTGCCCCTGCCCCAGATCGGGGGCCGCAAATCAGCCCTGTCTGAGTCCCCTGCCTCTAGAGGGAGTATTGGACCAACACTTGTAGAAAACGGGGTCCTTGCGGGCCACTCATTGGAGGGACAGGAATAAATCTTTGCCGACTTTCTGCTGAAACTTACGAGCGTTCACACCTAAGCCTCTTACAAGGTCAGCTGTTTAGCTAAACATGAGCTCATGATCTAAATTTACACAATAATGAAGAAAGCAGCTACAAGGGGAGACAATCAGCCAAAACCATCAATACCAGAATTAGATTCCCAAGGCCATCCATCACATGAAGGAATAATCGGGTGCAAGGCAGAAAATATACATAAAACTGGAACTGAAACAAGGCACCAGGATGTTTTCAAAGACTGGTAGGATCTCTAAAACATTTTTCAAGGACATGTCATTGATAAAGCTAAATACTCCAAGGTTGTGTAATACAACAGATTAATCATTGAGAAGAGTGAAATTATGCTGTTTTGAAAACTATGGCAGGTCAGATTTTCTGCCTAATTATAGAAGAAGATTTCTCTAAAAAATACACATTATTTCAAAGACTTATTGGCTGTGAAATAAGTTAAGGGTATTTCAAATGGCTTGTCTGCAAAGAAAGGTGAGATGTAGGGAATCACAGAAAGTCGAGGGGAAAATAGGGCAATATATACATTGCTGAATGGTGAACTAAGCCTTAGGCCAGCAACAATGGAGAGGACCTGACCCTTAGACACGTACAAGTAAGCTGGAATCTTAAAAAGTTCAAATCTTTATAAGTAAAAAGATTTATTAAAATGAATAACCAAGTGTTATAATTGACATCAGAAGATGAAAACAATAAACCCTGAGAACATAGAAAAAAGATAAATAAAGATATGAGCAGAACTTAATACAACAGAAAACGTATAAAATTCAGGTGATTTAGTAAGTCCAAAGAATCTTCTTTGAAAAGATTTAAAAGACACACTTTGATTAAGGAAAACCAAAACATAAGTAAAGAATATACAGAAAGAGTCAGGACAATGTTAGAGCAGAGAATATATGAAATGCCAGTAAATTTGAACATTTCTGTCAAGTGCACCATTTCCTAGCTCCTAAAGTTTACCAACACTGACAAAAGAGGAAATCATTTAAGGTCATCATGTCTGCCCTTGGCATTCTCAGAACGCCCTGGCCTCAGAATGCAGCCTCTGTAGTCCATGGTAACCTGCGGAGAGGGGGCGGGGCTGAGGGAGGTTGGAACACTGCCCTCACTGAGGGAGTGGGTGTGGCCATCTCTGCTGTGACTGAACAAAGGGCAGGGGAGCAGGGGGCCCAGGGCAGGGCCCTCAGAGCCCGGCAGGCCCAGTGGAGTGTCACAAGTTTTTAGGCCCAGGCCAAAGGGCGCCTTCTTTGTCTGCACAGCTGCCCAAACTCTCACCTTTCCACTCAGGCCGCCCTCTTACTTGAAGTGTGTGTGGAACGTGTCCGCGCAGTACACCGCGCTGCACAGCTAAGCATAGATCTGGGCATCGTAGCTTCCTGCCAGGTGACCGAAGTTTGCAGGCAGATGGGTCCCTGGGACACATGTGGAGGGGCTCCTGCCCGGGTCACAGGCCGCCCACTGCCCCTGCCCCAGATCGGGGGCCGCAAAGCAGCCCTGTCTGAGTCCCCTGCCTCTAGAGGGAGTATTGGACCAACACTTGTAGAAAACGGGGTCCTTGCGGGCCACTCATTGGAGGGACACAAATAAATCTTTGCCGACTTCCTGCTGAAACTTACGAGCGTTCACACCTAAGCCTCTTACAATGTCAGCTGTTTAGCTAAACATGAGCTCATGATCTAAATTTACACAATAATGAAGAAAGCAGCTACAAGGGGAGACAATCAGCCAAAACCATCAATACCAGAATTAGATTCCCAAGGCCATCCATCAGATGAAGGAATAATCGGGTGCAAGGCAGAAAATATACATAAAACTGGAACTGAAACAAGGCACAATGATGTTTTCAAAGACTGGTAGGATCTCTAAAACATTTTTCAAGGACATGTCATTGATAAAGCTAAATACTCCAAGGTTGTGTAATACAACAGATTAATCATTGAGAAGAGTGAAATTATGCTGTTTTGAAAACTATGGCAGGTCAGATTTTCTGCCTAATTCTATAAGAAGATTTCTCTAAAAAATACACATTATTTCAAAGACTTATTGGCTGTGAAATAAGTTAAGGGTATTTCAAATGGCTTGTCTGCAAAGAAAGGTGAGATGTAGGGAATCACAGAAAGTCGAGGGGAAAATAGGTCAATATATACATTGCTGAATGGTGAACTAAGCCTTAGGCCAGCAACAATGGAGAGGACCTGACCCTTAGACACGTACAAGTAAGCTGGAATCTTCAAAAGTTCAAATCTTTATAAGTAAAAAAATTTATTAAAATGAATAACCAAGTGTTATAATTGACATCAGAAGATGAAAACAATAAACCCTGAGAACATAGAAAAAAGATAAATAAAGATATGAGCAGAACTTAATACAACAGAAAACGTATAAAATTCAGGTGATTTAGTAAGTCCAAAGAATCTTCTTTGAAAAGATTTAAAAGACACACTTTGATTAAGGAAAACCAAAACATAAGTAAAGAATATACAGAAAGAGTCAGGACAATGTTAGAGCAGAGAATATATGAAATGCCAGTAAATTTGAACATTTCTGTAAAGTGGACCATTTCCTAGCTCCAAAAGTTTACCAACACTGACACAAGAGGAAATCATTTAATGTCATCATGTCTGCCCTTGGCATTCTCGGAACGCCCTGGCCTCAGAATGCAGCCTCTGTAGTCCATGGTAACCTGCGGAGAGGGGGCGGGGCTGAGGGAGGTTGGAACACTGCCCTCACTGAGGGAGTGGGTGTGGCCATCTCTGCTGTGACTGAACAAAGGGCAGGGGAGCAGGGGGCCCAGGGCAGGGCCCTCAGAGCCCGGCAGGCCCAGTGGAGTGTCACAAGCTTTTAGGCCCAGGCCAAAGGGCGCCTTCTTTGTCTGCACAGCTGCCCAAACTCTCACCTTTCCACTCAGGCCGCCCTCTTACTTGAAGTGTGTGTGGAACGTGTCCGCGCAGTACACCGCGCTGCACAGCTAAGCATAGTTCTGGGCATCGTAGCTTCCTGCAAGGTGACCGAAGTTCGCAGGCAGATGTGTCCCTGGGACACACGCGGAGGGGCTCCTGCCCGGGTCACAGGCCGCCCACTGCCCCTGCCCCAGATCTGGGGACGCAAAGCAGCCCTGTCTGAGTCCCCTGCCTCTAGAGGGAGTATTGGACCAACACTTGTAGAAAACGGGGTCCTTGCGGGCCACTCGTTGGAGGGACACAAGTAAATCTTTGCCGACTTTTTGCTGAAATTTACGAGCGTTCATACCTAAGCCTCTTACAAGGTCAGCTGTTTAGCTAAACATGAGCTCATGATCTAAATTTACACAATAATGAAGAAAGCAGCTACAAGGGGAGACAATCAGCCAAAACCATCAATACCAGAATTAGATTCCCAAGGCCATCCATCAGATGAAGGAATAATCGGGTGCAAGGCAGAAAATATACATAAAACTGGAACTGAAACAAGGCACAAGGATGTTTTCAAAGACTGGTAGGATCTCTAAAACATTTTTCAAGGACATGTCATTGATAAAGCCAAATACTCCAAGGTTGTGTAATACAACAGATTAATCATTGAGAAGAGTGAAATTATGCTGTTTTGAAAACTATGGCAGGTCAGATTTTCTGCCTAATTATATAAGAAGATTTCTCTAAAAAATACACATTATTTCAAAGACTTATTGGCTGTGAAATAAGTTAAGGGTATTTCAAATGGCTTGTCTGCAAAGAAAGGTGAGATGTAGGGAATCACAGAAAGTCGAGGGGAAAATAGGTCAATATATACATTGCTGTATGGTGAACTAAGCCTTAGGCCAGCAACAATGGAGAGGACCTGACCCATAGACACGTACAAGTAAGCTGGAATCTTCAAAAGTTCAAATCTTTATAAGTAAAAAGATTTATTAAAATGAATAACCAAGTGTTATAATTGACATCAGAAGATGAAAACAATAAACCCTGAGAACATAGAAAAAAGATAAATAAAGATATGAGCAGAACTTAATACAACAGAAAACGTATAAAATTCAGGTGATTTAGTAAGTCCAAAGAATCTTCTTTGAAAAGATTTAAAAGACACACTTTGATTAAGGAAAACCAAAACATAAGTAAAGAATATACAGAAAGAGTCAGGACAATGTTAGAGCAGAGAATATATGAAATGCCAGTAAATTTGAACATTTCTGTCAAGTGCACCATTTCCTAGCTCCTAAAGTTTACCAACACTGACAAAAGAGGAAATCATTTAAGGTCATCATGTCTGCCCTTGGCATTCTCAGAACGCCCTGGCCTCAGAATGCAGCCTCTGTAGTCCATGGTAACCTGCGGAGAGGGGGCGGGGCTGAGGGAGGTTGGAACACTGCCCTCACTGAGGGAGTGGGTGTGGCCATCTCTGCTGTGACTGAACAAAGGGCAGGGGAGCAGGGGGCCCAGGGCAGGGCCCTCAGAGCCCGGCAGGCCCAGTGGAGTGTCACAAGTTTTTAGGCCCAGGCCAAAGGGCGCCTTCTTTGTCTGCACAGCTACCCAAACTCTCACCTTTCCACTCAGGCCGCCCTCTTACTTGAAGTGTGTGTGGAACGTGTCCGCGCAGTACACCGCGCTGCACAGCTAAGCATAGATCTGGGCATCGTAGCTTCCTGCCAGGTGACCGAAGTTTGCAGGCAGATGGGTCCCTGGGACACATGTGGAGGGGCTCCTGCCCGGGTCACAGGCCGCCCACTGCCCCTGCCCCAGATCGGGGGCCGCAAAGCAGCCCTGTCTGAGTCCCCTGCCTCTAGAGGGAGTATTGGACCAACACTTGTAGAAAACGGGGTCCTTGCGGGCCACTCATTGGAGGGACACAAATAAATCTTTGCCGACTTTCTGCTGAAACTTACGAGCGTTCACACCTAAGCCTCTTACAAGGTCAGCTGTTTAGCTAAACATGAGCTCATGATCTAAATTTACACAATAATGAAGAAAGCAGCTACAAGGGGAGACAATCAGCCAAAACCATCAATACCAGAATTAGATTCCCAAGGCCATCCATCAGATGAAGGAATAATCGGGTGCAAGGCAGAAAATATACATAAAACTGGAACTGAAACAAGGCACAAGGATGTTTTCAAAGACTGGTAGGATCTCTAAAACATTTTTCAAGGACATGTCATTGATAAAGCTAAATACTTCAAGGTTGTGTAATACAACAGATTAATCATTGAGAAGAGTGAAATTATGCTGTTTTGAAAACTATGGCAGGTCAGATTTTCTGCCTAATTCTATAAGAAGATTTCTCTAAAAAATACACATTATTTCAAAGACTTATTGGCTGTGAAATAAGTTAAGGGTATTTCAAATGGCTTGTCTGCAAAGAAAGGTGAGATGTAGGGAATCACAGAAAGTCGAGGGGAAAATAGGGCAATATATACATTGCTGAATGGTGAACTAAGCCTTAGGCCAGCAACAATGGAGAGGACCTGACCCTTAGACACGTACAAGTAAGCTGGAATCTTCAAAAGTTCAAATCTTTATAAGTAAAAAAAATTATTAAAATGAATAACCAAGTGTTATAATTGACATCAGAAGATGAAAACAATAAACCCTGAGAACATAGAAAAAAGATAAATAAAGATATGAGCAGAACTTAATACAACAGAAAACGTATAAAATTCAGGTGATTTAGTAAGTCCAAAGAATCTTCTTTGAAAAGATTTAAAAGACACACTTTGATTAAGGAAAACCAAAACATAAGTAAAGAATATACAGAAAGAGTCAGGACAATGTTAGAGCAGAGAATATATGAAATGCCAGTAAATTTGAACATTTCTGTAAAGTGGACCATTTCCTAGCTCCAAATGTTTACCAACACTGACACAAGAGGAAATCATTTAATGTCATCATGTCTGCCCTTGGCATTCTCGGAACGCCCTGGCCTCAGAATGCAGCCTCTGTAGTCCATGGTAACCTGCGGAGAGGGGGCGGGGCTGAGGGAGGTTGGAACACTGCCCTCACTGAGGGAGTGGGTGTGGCCATCTCTGCTGTGACTGAACAAAGGGCAGGGGAGCAGGGGGCCCAGGGCAGGGCCCTCAAAGCCCGGCAGGCCCAGTGGAGTGTCACAAGCTTTTAGGCCCAGGCCAAAGGGCGCCTTCTTTGTCTGCACAGCTGCCCAAACTCTCACCTTTCCACTCAGGCCGCCCTCTTACTTGAAGTGTGTGTGGAACGTGTCCGCGCAGTACACCGCGCTGCACAGCTAAGCATAGTTCTGGGCATCGTAGCTTCCTGCAAGGTGACCGAAGTTCACAGGCAAATGGGTCCCTGGGACACACGCGGAGGGGCTCCTGCCCGGGTCACAGGCCACCCACTGCCCCTGCCCCAGATCGGGGGACGCAAAGCAGCCCTGTCTGAGTCCCCTGCCTCTAGAGGGAGTATTGGACCATCACTTGTAGAAAACGGGGTCCTTGCGGGCCACTCGTTGGAGGGACACAAATAAATGTTTGCCGACTTTTTGCTGAAATTTACGAGCGTTCATACCTAAGCCTCTTACAAGGTCAGCTGTTTAGCTAAACATGAGCTCATGATCTAAATTTACACAATAATGAAGAAAGCAGCTAGAAGGGGAGACAATCAGCCAAAACCATCAATACCAGAATTAGATTCCCAAGGCCATCCATCAGATGAAGGAATAATCGGGTGCAAGGCAGAAAATATACATAAAACTGGAACTGAAACAAGGCACAAGGATGTTTTCAAAGACTGGTAGGATCTCTAAAACATTTTTCAAGGACATGTCATTGATAAAGCCAAATACTCCAAGGTTGTGTAATACAACAGATTAATCATTGAGAAGAGTGAAATTATGCTGTTTTGAAAACTATGGCAGGTCAGATTTTCTGCCTAATTATATAAGAAGATTTCTCTAAAAAATACACATTATTTCAAAGACTTATTGGCTGTGAAATAAGTTAAGGGTATTTCAAATGGCTTGTCTGCAAAGAAAGGTGAGATGTAGGGAATCACAGAAAGTCGAGGGGAAAATAGGTCAATATATACATTGCTGTATGGTGAACTAAGCCTTAGGCCAGCAACAATGGAGAGGACCTGACCCATAGACACGTACAAGTAAGCTGGAATCTTCAAAAGTTCAAATCTTTATAAGTAAAAAGATTTATTAAAATGAATAACCAAGTGTTTTAATTGACATCAGAAGATGAAAACAATAAACCCTGAGAACATAGAGAACAGATAAATAAAGATATGAGCAGAACTTAATACAACAGAAAACTTATAAATTCAGGTGATTTAGTAAGTCCAAAGAATTTTCTTTGAAAAGATTTAAAAGACACACTTTCATTAAGGAAAACCAAAACATAAGTAAAGAATATACAGAAAGAGTCAGGACAATGTTAGAACAGAGAATATATGAAATGCCAGTAAATTTGAACATTTCTGTCAAGTGCACCATTTCCTAGCTCCTAAAGTTTACCAACACTGACAAAAGAGGAAATCATTTAAGGTCATCATGTCTGCCCTTGGCATTCTCAGAACGCCCTGGCCTCAGAATGCAGCCTCTGTAGTCCATGGTAACCTGCGGAGAGGGGGCGGGGCTGAGGGAGGTTGGAACACTGCCCTCACTGAGGGAGTGGGTGTGGCCATCTCTGCTGTGACTGAACAAAGGGCAGGGGAGCAGGGGGCCCAGGGCAGGGCCCTCAGAGCCCGGCAGGCCCAGTGGAGTGTCACAAGTTTTTAGGCCCAGGCCAAAGGGCGCCTTCTTGTCTGCACAGCTGCCCAAACTCTCACCTTTCCACTCAGGCCGCCCTCTTACTTGAAGTGTGTGTGGAACGTGTCCGCGCAGTACACCGCGCTGCACAGCTAAGCATAGATCTGGGCATCGTAGCTTCCTGCCAGGTGACCGAAGTTTGCAGGCAGATGGGTCCCTGGGACACATGTGGAGGGGCTCCTGCCCGGGTCACATGCTGCCCACTGCCCCTGCCCCAGATCGGGGGCCGCAAACCAGCCCTGTCTGAGTCCCCTGCATCTAGAGGGAGTATTGGACCAACACTTGTAGAAAACGGGGTCCTTGCGGGCCACTCATTGGAGGGACACAAATAAATCTTTGCCGACTTTCTGCTGAAACTTACGAGCGTTCACACCTAAGCCTCTTACAAGGTCAGCTGTTTAGCTAAACATGAGCTCATGATCTAAATTTACACAATAATGAAGAAAGCAGCTACAAGGGGAGACAATCAGCCAAAACCATCAATACCAGAATTAGATTCCCAAGGCCATCCATCAGATGAAGGAATAATCGGGTGCAAGGCAGAAAATATACATAAAACTGGAACTGAAACAAGGCACAAGGATGTTTTCAAAGACTGGTAGGATCTCTAAAACATTTTTCAAGGACATGTCATTGATAAAGCTAAATACTCCAAGGTTGTGTAATACAACAGATTAATCATTGAGAAGAGTGAAATTATGCTGTTTTGAAAACTATGGCAGGTCAGATTTTCTGCCTAATTCTATAAGAAGATTTCTCTAAAAATACACATTATTTCAAAGACTTATTGGCTGTGAAATAAGTTAAGCGTATTTCAAATGGCTTGTCTGCAAAGAAAGGTGAGATGTAGGGAATCACAGAAAGTCGAGGGGAAAATAGGGCAATATATACATTGCTGAATGGTGAACTAAGCCTTAGGCCAGCAACAATGGAGAGGACCTGACCCTTAGACACGTACAAGTAAGCTGGAATCTTCAAAAGTTCAAATCTTTATAAGTAAAAAGATTTATTAAAATGAATAACCAAGTGTTATAATTGACATCAGAAGATGAAAACAATAAACCCTGAGAACATAGAGAACAGATAAATAAAGATATGAGCAGAACTTAATACAACAGAAAACGTATAAAATTGAGGTGATTTAGTAAGTCCAAAGAATTTTCTTTGAAAAGATTTAAAAGACACACTTTGATTAAGGAAAACCAAAACATAAGTAAAGAATATACAGAAAGAGTCAGGACAATGTTAGAACAGAGAATATATGAAATGCCAGTAAATTTGAACATTTCTGTCAAGTGCACCATTTCCTAGCTCCTAACGTTTACCAACACTGACAAAAGAGGAAATCATTTAAGGTCATCATGTCTGCCCTTGGCATTCTCGGAACGCCCTTGCCTCAGAATGCAGCCTCTGTAGTCCATGGTAACCTGCGGAGAGGGGTCGGGACTGAGGCAGGTTGGAACACTGCCCTCACTGAGCGAGTGGGTGTGGCCATCTCTGCTGTGACTGAACAAAGAGCAGGGGAGCAGGGGGCCCAGGGCACGGCCCTCAGAGCCCGGCAGGCCCAGTGGAGTGTCACAAGTTTTTAGGCCCAGGCCAAAGGGCGCCTTCTTTGTCTGCACAGCTGCCCAAACTCTCACCTTTCCACTCAGGCCACCCTATTACTTGAAGTGTGTGTGGAACCTGTCCGCGCAGTACACTGCGCTGCACAGCTAAGCATAGTTCTGGGCATCGTAGCTTCCTGCCAGGTGACCGAAGTTTGCAGGCAGATGGGTCCCTGGGACACACGCGGTGGGGCTCCTGCCAGGGTCACAGGCCGCCCACAGCCCCTGCCCCAGATCGGGGGCCGCAAAGCAGCCCTGTCTGAGTCCCCTGCCTCTAGAGGGAGTATTGGACCAACACTTGTAGAAAACGAGGTCCTTGCGGGCCACTCATTGGAGGGACACAAATAAATCTTTGCCGACTTCCTGCTGAAACTTACGAGCGTTCACACCTAAGCCTCTTACAAGGTCAGCTGTTTAGCTAAACATGAGCTCATGATCTAAATTTACACAATAATGAAGAAAGCAGCTACAAGGGGAGACAATCAGCCAAAACCATCAATACCAGAATTAGATTCCCAAGGCCATCCATCAGATGAAGGAATAATCGGGTTCAAGGCAGAAAATATACATAAAACTGGAACTGAAACAAAGCACAAGGATGTTTTCAAAGACTGGTAGGATCTCTAAAACATTTTTCAAGGACATGTCATTGATAAAGCTAAATACTCCAAGGTTGTGTAATACAACAGATTAATCATTGAGAAGAGTGAAATTATGCTGTTTTGAAAACTATGGCAGGTCAGATTTTCTGCCTAATTCTATAAGAAGATTTCTCTAAAAAATACACATTATTTCAAAGACTTATTGGCTGTGAAATAAGTTAAGGGTATTTCAAATGGCTTGTCTGCAAAGAAAGGTGAGATGTAGGGAATCACAGAAAGTCGAGGGGAAAATAGGTCAATATATACATTGCTGTATGGTGAACTAAGCCTTAGGCCAGCAACAATGGAGAGGACCTGACCCTTAGACACGTACAAGTAAGCTGGAATCTTCAAAAGTTCAAATCTTTATAAGTAAAAAGATTTATTAAAATGAATAACCAAGTGTTGTAATTGACATCAGAAGATGAAAACAATAAACCCTGAGAACATAGAGAACAGATAAATAAAGATATGAGCAGAACTTAATACAACAGAAAACTTATAAAATACAGGTGATTTAGTAAGTCCAAAGAATTTTCTTTGAAAAGATTTAAAAGACACACTTTGATTAAGGAAAACCAAAACATAAGTAAAGAATATACAGAAAGAGTCAGGACAATGTTAGAACAGAGAATATATGAAATGCCAGTAAATTTGAACATTTCTGTCAAGTGCACCATTTCCTAGCTCCTAAAGTTTACCAACACTGACAAAAGAGGAAATCATTTAAGGTCATCATGTCTGCCCTTGGCATTCTCAGAACGCCCTGGCCTCAGAATGCAGCCTCTGTAGTCCATGGTAACCTGCGGAGAGGGGGCGGGGCTGAGGGAGGTTGGAACACTGCCCTCACTGAGGGAGTGGGTGTGGCCATCTCTGCTGTGACTGAACAATGGGCAGGGGAGCAGGGGGCCCAGGGCAGGGCCCTCAGAGCCCGGCAGGCCCAGTGGAGTGTCACAAGTTTTTAGGCCCAGGCCAAAGGGCGCCTTCTTTGTCTGCACAGCTGCCCAAACTCTCACCTTTCCACTCAGGCCGCCCTCTTACTTGAAGTGTGTGTGGAACGTGTCCGCGCAGTACACTGCTCTGCACAGCTAAGCATAGTTCTGGGCATCGTAGCTTCCTGCCAGGTGACCGAAGTTTGCAGGCAGATGGGTCCCTGGGACACACGCGGTGGGTCTCCTGCCCGGGTCACAGGCCGCCCACTGCCCCTGCCCCAGATCGGGGGCCGCAAATCAGCCCTGTCTGAGTCCCCTGCCTCTAGAGGGAGTATTGGACCAACACTTGTAGAAAACGGGGTCCTTGCGGGCCACTCATTGGAGGGACAGGAATAAATCTTTGCCGACTTTCTGCTGAAACTTACGCGCGTTCACAACTAAGCCTCTTACAAGGTCAGCTGTTTAGCTAAACATGAGCTCATGATCTAAATTTACACAATAATGAAGAAAGCAGCTACAAGGGGAGACAATCAGCCAAAACCATCAATACCAGAATTAGATTCCCAAGGCCATCCATCACATGAAGGAATAATCGGGTGCAAGGCAGAAAATATACATAAAACTGGAACTGAAACAAGGCACAAGGATGTTTTCAAAGACTGGTAGGATCTCTCAAACATTTTTCAAGGACATGTCATTGATAAAGCTAAATACTCCAAGGTTGTGTAATACAACAGATTAATCATTGAGAAGAGTGAAATTATGCTGTTTTGAAAACTATGGCAGGTCAGATTTTCTGCCTAATTATATAAGAAGATTTCTCTAAAAAATACACATTATTTCAAAGACTTATTGGCTGTGAAATAAGTTAAGGGTATTTCAAATGGCTTGTCTGCAAAGAAAGGTGAGATGTAGGGAATCACAGAAAGTCGAGGGGAAAATAGGGCAATATATACATTGCTGAATGGTGAACTAAGCCTTAGGCCAGCAACAATGGAGAGGACCTGACCCTTAGACACGTACAAGTAAGCTGGAATCTTCAATAGTTCAAATTTTATAAGTAAAAAGATTTATTAAAATGAATATCCAAGTGTTATAATTGACATCAGAAGATGAAAACAATAAACCCTGAGAACATAGAAAAAAGATAAATAAAGATATGAGCAGAACTTAATACAACAGAAAACGTATAAAATTCAGGTGATTTAGTAAGTCCAAAGAATCTTCTTTGAAAAGATTTAAAAGACACACTTTGATTAAGGAAAACCAAAACATAAGTAAAGAATATACAGAAAGAGTCAGGACAATGTTAGAGCAGAGAATATATGAAATGCCAGTAAATTTGAACATTTCTGTAAAGTGGACCATTTCCTAGCTCCAAAAGTTTACCAACACTGACACAAGAGGAAATCATTTAATGTCATCATGTCTGCCCTTGGCATTCTCGGAACGCCCTGGCCTCAGAATGCAGCCTCTGTAGTCCATGGTAACCTGCGGAGAGGGGGCGGGGCTGAGGGAGGTTGGAACACTGCCCTCACTGAGGGAGTGGGTGTGGCCATCTCTGCTGTGACTGAACAAAGGGCAGGGGAGCAGGGGGCCCAGGGCAGGGCCCTCAAAGCCCGGCAGGCCCAGTGGAGTGTCAAAAGCTTTTAGGCTCAGGCCAAAGGGCGCCTTCTTTGTCTGCACAGCTGCCCAAACTCTCACCTTTCCACTCAGGCCGCCCTCTTACTTGAAGTGTGTGTGGAACGTGTCCGCGCAGTACACCGCGCTGCACAGCTAAGCATAGTTCTGGGCATCGTAGCTTCCTGCCAGGTGACCGAAGTTCGCAGGCAGATGGGTCCCTGGGACACACGCGGAGGGGCTCCTGCCCGGGTCACAGGCCGCCCACTGCCCCTGCCCCAGATCGGGGGACGCAAAGCAGCCCTGTCTGAGTCCCCTGCCTCTAGAGGGAGTATTGGACCAACACTTGTAGAAAACGGGGTCCTTGCGGGCCACTCGTTGGAGGGACACTAATAAATCTTTGCCGACTTTTTGCTGAAATTTACGAGCGTTCATACCTAAGCCTCTTACAAGGTCAGCTGTTTAGCTAAACATGAGCTCATGATCTAAATTTACACAATAATGAAGAAAGCAGCTACAAGGGGAGACAATCAGCCAAAACCATCAATACCAGAATTAGATTCCCAAGGCCATCCATCAGATGAAGGAATAATCGGGTGCAAGGCAGAAAATATACATAAAACTGGAACTGAAACAAGGCACAAGGATGTTTTCAAAGACTGGTAGGATCTCTCAAACATTTTTCAAGGACATGTCATTGATAAAGCTAAATACTCCAAGGTTGTGTAATACAACAGATTAATCATTGAGAAGAGTGAAATTATGCTGTTTTGAAAACTATGGCAGGTCAGATTTTCTGCCTAATTATATAAGAAGATTTCTCTAAAAAATACACATTATTTCAAAGACTTATTGGCTGTGAAATAAGTTAAGGGTATTTCAAATGGCTTGTCTGCAAAGAAAGGTGAGATGTAGGGAATCACAGAAAGTCGAGGGGAAAATAGGTCAATATATACATTGCTGTATGGTGAACTAAGCCTTAGGCCAGGAACAATGGAGAGGACCTGACCCATAGACACGTACAAGTAAGCTGGAATCTTCAAAAGTTCAAATCTTTATAAGTAAAAAGATTTATTAAAATGAATAACCAAGTGTTTTAATTGACATCAGAAGATGAAAACAATAAACCCTGAGAACATAGAGAACAGATAAATAAAGATATGAGCAGAACTTAATAAAACAGAAAACTTATAAAATTCAGGTGATTTAGTAAGTCCAAAGAATTTTCTTTGAAAAGATTTAAAAGACACACTTTGATTAAGGAAAACCAAAACATAAGTAAAGAATATACAGAAAGAGTCAGGACAATGTTAGAACAGAGAATATATGAAATGCCAGTAAATTTGAACATTTCTGTCAAGTGCACCATTTCCTAGCTCCTAAAGTTTACCAACACTGACAAAAGAGGAAATCATTTAAGGTCATCATGTCTGCCCTTGGCATTCTCAAAACGCCCTGGCCTCAGAATGCAGCCTCTGTAGTCCATGGTAACCTGCGGAGAGGGGGCGGGGCTGAGGGAGGTTGGAACACTGCCCTCACTGAGGGAGTGGGTGTGGCCATCTCTGCTGTGACTGAACAAAGGGCAGGGGAGCAGGGGGCCCAGGGCAGGGCCCTCAGAGCCCGGCAGGCCCAGTGGAGTGTCACAAGTTTTTAGGCCCAGGCCAAAGGGCACCTTCTTTGTCTGCACAGCTGCCCAAACTCTCACCTTTCCACTCAGGCCGCCCTCTTACTTGAAGTGTGGGTGGAACGTGTCCACGCAGTACACCGCGCTACACAGCTAAGCATAGATCTGGGCATCGTAGCTTCCTGCCAGGTGACCGAAGTTTGCAGGCAGATGGGTCCCTGGGACACATGTGGAGGGGCTCCTGCCCGGGTCACAGGCCGCCCACTGCCCCTGCCCCAGATCGGGGGCCGCAAAGCAGCCCTGTCTGAGTCCCCTGCCTCTAGAGGGAGTATTGGACCAACACTTGTAGAAAACGGGGTCCTTGCGGGCCACTCATTGGAGGGACACAAATAAATCTTTGCCGACTTCCTGCTGAAACTTACGCGCGTTCACACCTAAGCCTCTTACAAGGTCAGCTGTTTAGCTAAACATGAGCTCATGATCTAAATTTACACAATAATGAAGAAAGCAGCTACAAGGGGAGACAATCAGCCAAAACCATCAATACCAGAATTAGATTCCCAAGGCCATCCATCAGATGAAGGAATAATCGGGTGCAAGGCAGAAAATATACATAAAACTGGAACTGAAACAAGGCACAAGGATGTTTTCAAAGACTGGTAGGATCTCTCAAACATTTTTCAAGGACATGTCATTGATAAAGCTAAATACTCCAAGGTTGTGTAATACAACAGATTAATCATTGAGAAGAGTGAAATTATGCTGTTTTGAAAACTATGGCAGGTCAGATTTTCTGCCTAATTATATAAGAAGATTTCTCTAAAAAATAAACATTATTTCAAAGACTTATTGGCTGTGAAATAAGTTAAGGGTATTTCAAATGGCTTGTCTGCAAAGAAAGGTGAGATGTAGGGAATCACAGAAAGTCGAGGGGAAAATAGGTCAATATATACATTGCTGTATGGTGAACTAAGCCTTAGGCCCAGAACAATGGAGAGGACCTGACCCATAGACACGTACAAGTAAGCTGGAATCTTCAAAAGTTCAAATCTTTATAAGTAAAAAGATTTATTAAAATGAATAACCAAGTGTTTTAATTGACATCAGAAGATGAAAACAATAAACCCTGAGAACATAGAGAACAGATAAATAAAGATATGAGCAGAACTTAATAAAACAGAAAACTTATAAAATTCAGGTGATTTAGTAAGTCCAAAGAATTTTCTTTGAAAAGATTTAAAAGACACACTTTGATTAAGGAAAACCAAAACATAAGTAAAGAATATACAGAAAGAGTCAGGACAATGTTAGAACAGAGAATATATGAAATGCCAGTAAATTTGAACATTTCTGTCAAGTGCACCATTTCCTAGCTCCTAAAGTTTACCAACACTGACAAAAGAGGAAATCATTTAAGGTCATCATGTCTGCCCTTGGCATTCTCAAAACGCCCTGGCCTCAGAATGCAGCCTCTGTAGTCCATGGTAACCTGCGGAGAGGGGGCGGGGCTGAGGGAGGTTGGAACACTGCCCTCACTGAGGGAGTGGGTGTGGCCATCTCTGCTGTGACTGAACAAAGGGCAGGGGAGCTGGGGGCCCAGGGCAGGGCCCTCAGAGCCCGGCAGGCCCAGTGGAGTGTCACAAGTTTTTAGGCCCAGGCCAAAGGGCACCTTCTTTGTCTGCACAGCTGCCCAAACTCTCACCTTTCCACTCAGGCCGCCCTCTTACTTGAAGTGTGTGTGGAACGTGTCCGCGCAGTACACCGCGCTACACAGCTAAGCATAGATCTGGGCATCGTAGCTTCCTGCCAGGTGACCGAAGTTTGCAGGCAGATGGGTCCCTAGGACACATGTGGAGGGGCTCCTGCCCGGGTCACAGGCCGCCCACTGCCCCTGCCCCAGATCGGGGGCCGCAAAGCAGCCCTGTCTGAGTCCCCTGCCTCTAGAGGGAGTATTGGACCAACACTTGTAGAAAACGGGGTCCTTGCGGGCCACTCATTGGAGGGACACAAATAAATCTTTGCCGACTTCCTGCTGAAACTTACGAGCGTTCACACCTAAGCCTCTTACAAGGTCAGCTGTTTAGCTAAACATGAGCTCATGATCTAAATTTACACAATAATGAAGAAAGCAGCTACAAGGGGAGACAATCAGCCAAAACCATCAATACCAGAATTAGATTCCCAAGGCCATCCATCACATGAAGGAATAATCGGGTGCAAGGCAGAAAATATACATAAAACTGGAACTGAAACAAAGCACAAGGATGTTTTCAAAGACTGGTAGGATCTCTAAAACATTTTTCAAGGACATGTCATTGATAAAGCTAAATACTCCAAGGTTGTGTAATACAACAGATTAATCATTGAGAAGAGTGAATTTATGCTGTTTTGAAAACTATGGCAGGTCAGATTTTCTGCCTAATTCTATAAGAAGATTTCTCTAAAAAATACACATTATTTCAAAGACTTATTGGCTGTGAAATAAGTTAAGGGTATTTCAAATGGCTTGTCTGCAAAGAAAGGTGAGATGTAGGGAATCACAGAAAGTCGAGGGGGAAATAGGTCAATATATACATTGCTGTATGGTGAACTAAGCCTTAGGCGAGCAACAATGGAGAGGACCTGACCCATAGACACGTACAAGTAAGCTGGAATCTTCAAAAGTTCAAATCTTTATAAGTAAAAAGATTTATTAAAATGAATAACCAAGTGTTTTAATTGACATCAGAAGATGAAAACAATAAACCCTGAGAACATAGAGAACAGATAAATAAAGATATGAGCAGAACTTAATACAACAGAAAACGTATAAAATTGAGGTGATTTAGTAAGTCCAAAGAATTTTCTTTGAAAAGATTTAAAAGACACACTTTGATTAAGGAAAACAAAAACATAAGTAAAGAATATACAGAAAGAGTCAGGACAATGTTAGAGCAGAGAATATATGAAATGCCAGTAAATTTGAACATTTCTGTCAAGTGCACCATTTCCTAGCTCCTAAAGTTTACCAACACTGACACAAGAGGAAATCATTTAAGGTCATGATGTTTGCCCTTGGCATTTTCGGAACGCCCTGGCCTCAGAATGCAGCCTCTGTAGTCCATGGTAACCTGCGGAGAGGGGGCGGGGCTGAGGGAGGTTGGAACACTGCCCTCACTGAGGGAGTGGGTGTGGCCATCTCTGCTGTGACTGAACAATGGGCAGGGGAGCAGGGGGCCCAGGGCAGGGCCCTCAGAGCCCGGCAGGCCCAGTGGAGTGTCACAAGTTTTTAGGCCCAGGCCAAAGGGCGCCTTCTTTGTCTGCACAGCTGCCCAAACTCTCACCTTTCCACTCAGGCCGCCCTCTTACTTGAAGTGTGTGTGGAACGTGTCCGCGCAGTACACTGCGCTGCACAGCTAAGCATAGTTCTGGGCATCGTAGCTTCCTGCCAGGTGACCGAAGTTTGCAGGCAGATGGGTCCCTGGGACACACGCGGTGGGGCTCCTGCCCGGGTCACAGGCCGCCCACTGCCCCTGCCCCAGATCGGGGGCCGCAAATCAGCCCTGTCTGAGTCCCCTGCCTCTAGAGGGAGTATTGGACCAACACTTGTAGAAAACGGGGTCCTTGCGGGCCACTCATTGGAGGGACAGGAATAAATCTTTGCCGACTTTCTGCTGAAACTTACGAGCGTTCACACCTAAGCCTCTTACAAGGTCAGCTGTTTAGCTAAACATGAGCTCATGATCTAAATTTACACAATAATGAAGAAAGCAGCTACAAGGGGAGACAATCAGCCAAAACCATCAATACCAGAATTAGATTCCCAAGGCCATCCATCACATGAAGGAATAATCGGGTGCAAGGCAGAAAATATACATAAAACTGGAACTGAAACAAGGCACAAGGATGTTTTCAAAGACTGGTAGGATCTCTAAAACATTTTTCAAGGACATGTCATTGATAAAGCTAAATACTCCAAGGTTCTGTAATACAACAGATTAATCATTGAGAAGAGTGAAATTATGCTGTTTTGAAAACTATGGCAGGTCAGATTTTCTGCCTAATTATAGAAGAAGATTTCTCTAAAAAATACACATTATTTCAAAGACTTATTGGCTGTGAAATAAGTTAAGGGTATTTCAAATGGCTTGTCTGCAAAGAAAGGTGAGATGTAGGGAATCACAGAAAGTCGAGGGGAAAATAGGGCAATATATACATTGCTGAATGGTGAACTAAGCCTTAGGCCAGCAACAATGGAGAGGACCTGACCCTTAGACACGTACAAGTAAGCTGGAATCTTCAAAAGTTCAAATCTTTATAAGTAAAAAGATTTATTAAAATGAATAACCAAGTGTTATAATTGACATCAGAAGATGAAAACAATAAACTCTGAGAACATAGAAAAAAGATAAATAAAGATATGAGCAGAACTTAATACAACAGAAAACGTATAAAATTCAGGTGATTTAGTAAGTCCAAAGAATCTTCTTTGAAAAGATTTAAAAGACACACTTTGATTAAGGAAAACCAAAACATAAGTAAAGAATATACAGAAAGAGTCAGGACAATGTTAGAGCAGAGAATATATGAAATGCCAGTAAATTTGAACATTTCTGTCAAGTGCACCATTTCCTAGCTCCTAAAGTTTACCAACACTGACAAAAGAGGAAATCATTTAAGGTCATCATGTCTGCCCTTGGCATTCTCAGAATGCCCTGGCCTCAGAATGCAGCCTCTGTAGTCCATGGTAACCTGCGGAGAGGGGGCGGGGCTGAGGGAGGTTGGAACACTGCCCTCACTGAGGGAGTGGGTGTGGCCATCTCTGCTGTGACTGAACAAAGGGCAGGGGAGCAGGGGGCCCAGGGCAGGGCCCTCAGAGCCCGGCAGGCCCAGTGGAGTGTCACAAGTTTTTAGGCCCAGGCCAAAGGGCGCCTTCTTTGTCTGCACAGCTGCCCAAACTCTCACCTTTCCACTCAGGCCGCCCTCTTACTTGAAGTGTGTGTGGAACGTGTCCGCGCAGTACACCGCGCTGCACAGCTAAGCATAGATCTGGGCATCGTAGCTTCCTGCCAGGTGACCGAAGTTTGCAGGCAGATGGGTCCCTGGGACACATGTGGAGGGGCTCCTGCCCGGGTCACAGGCCGCCCACTGCCCCTGCCCCAGATCGGGGGCCGCAAAGCAGCCCTGTTTGAGTCCCCTGCCTCTAGAGGGAGTATTGGACCAACACTTGTAGAAAACGGGGTCCTTGCGGGCCACTCATTGGAGGGACACAAATAAATCTTTGCCGACTTCCTGCTGAAACTTACGAGCGTTCACACCTAAGCCTCTTACAAGGTCAGCTGTTTAGCTAAACATGAGCTCATGATCTAAATTTACACAATAATGAAGAAAGCAGCTACAAGGGGAGACAATCAGCCAAAACCATCAATACCAGAATTAGATTCCCAAGGCCATCCATCAGATGAAGGAATAATCGGGTGCAAGGCAGAAAATATACATAAAACTGGAACTGAAACAAGGCACAATGATGTTTTCAAAGACTGGTAGGATCTCTCAAACATTTTTCAAGGACATGTCATTGATAAAGCTAAATACTCCAAGGTTGTGTAATACAACAGATTAATCATTGAGAAGAGTGAAATTATGCTGTTTTGAAAACTATGGCAGGTCAGATTTTCTGCCTAATTATATAAGAAGATTTCTCTAAAAAATACACATTATTTCAAAGACTTATTGGCTGTGAAATAAGTTAAGGGTATTTCAAATGGCTTGTCTGCAAAGAAAGGTGAGATGTAGGGAATCACAGAAAGTCGAGGGGAAAATAGGGCAATATATACATTGCTGAATGGTGAACTAAGCCTTAGGCCAGCAACAATGGAGAGGACCTGACCCTTAGACACGTACAAGTAAGCTGGAATCTTCAAAAGTTCAAATCTTTATAAGTAAAAAAATTTATTAAAATGAATAACCAAGTGTTATAATTGACATCAGAAGATGAAAACAATAAACCCTGAGAACATAGAAAAAAGATAAATAAAGATATGAGCAGAACTTAATACAACAGAAAACGTATAAAATTCAGGTGATTTAGTAAGTCCAAAGAATCTTCTTTGAAAAGATTTAAAAGACACACTTTGATTAAGGAAAACCAAAACATAAGTAAAGAATATACAGAAAGAGTCAGGACAATGTTAGAGCAGAGAATATATGAAATGCCAGTAAATTTGAACATTTCTGTAAAGTGGACCATTTCCTAGCTCCAAAAGTTTACCAACACTGACACAAGAGGAAATCATTTAATGTCATCATGTCTGCCCTTGGCATTCTCGGAACGCCCTGGCCTCAGAATGCAGCCTCTGTAGTCCATGGTAACCTGCGGAGAGGGGGCGGGGCTGAGGGAGGTTGGAACACTGCCCTCACTGAGGGAGTGGGTGTGGCCATCTCTGCTGTGACTGAACAAAGGGCAGGGGAGCAGGGGGCCCAGGGCAGGGCCCTCAAAGCCCGGCAGGCCCAGTGGAGTGTCACAAGCTTTTAGGCCCAGGCCAAAGGGCGCCTTCTTTGTCTGCACAGCTGCCCAAACTCTCACCTTTCCACTCAGGCCGCCCTCTTACTTGAAGTGTGTGTGGAACGTGTCCGCGCAGTACACCGCGCTGCACAGCTAAGCATAGTTCTGGGCATCGTAGCTTCCTGCAAGGTGACCGAAGTTCGCAGGCAGATGTGTCCCTGGGACACACGCGGAGGGGCTCCTGCCCGGGTCACAGGCCGCCCACTGCCCCT
This sequence comes from Mesoplodon mirus, assembly GCF_964341445.2. NCBI lineage: Eukaryota > Metazoa > Chordata > Mammalia > Artiodactyla > Ziphiidae > Mesoplodon > Mesoplodon mirus. Next base: position 159,405,489 of record NC_138976.1, on the reverse strand, counting down.
GCCCCAGATCGGGGGACGCAAAGCAGCCCTGTCTGAGTCCCCTGCCTCTAGAGGGAGTATTGGACCAACACTTGTAGAAAACGGGGTCCTTGCGGGCCACTCGTTGGAGGGACACAAATAAATCTTTGCCGACTTTTTGCTGAAATTTACGAGCGTTCATACCTAAGCCTCTTACAAGGTCAGCTGTTTAGCTAAACATGAGCTCATGATCTAAATTTACACAATAATGAAGAAAGCAGCTACAAGGGGAGACAATCAGCCAAAACCATCAATACCAGAATTAGATTCCCAAGGCCATCCATCAGATGAAGGAATAATCGGGTGCAAGGCAGAAAATATACATAAAACTGGAACTGAAACAAGGCACAAGGATGTTTTCAAAGACTGGTAGGATCTCTAAAACATTTTTCAAGGACATGTCATTGATAAAGCTAAATACTCCAAGGTTGTGTAATACAACAGATTAATCATTGAGAAGAGTGAAATTATGCTGTTTTGAAAACTATGGCAGGTCAGATTTTCTGCCTAATTCTATAAGAAGATTTCTCTAAAAATACACATTATTTCAAAGACTTATTGGCTGTGAAATAAGTTAAGGGTATTTCAAATGGCTTGTCTGCAAAGAAAGGTGAGATGTAGGGAATCACAGAAAGTCGAGGGGAAAATAGGTCAATATATACATTGTTGTATGGTGAACTAAGCCTTAGGCCAGCAACAATGGAGAGGACCTGACCCTTAGACACGTACAAGTAAGCTGGAATCTTCAAAAGTTCAAATCTTTATAAGTAAAAAGATTTATTAAAATGAATAACCAAGTGTTATAATTGACATCAGAAGATGAAAACAATAAACCCTGAGAACATAGAAAAAAGATAAATAAAGATATGAGCAGAACTTAATACAACAGAAAACGTATAAAATTCAGGTGATTTAGTAAGTCCAAAGAATCTTCTTTGAAAAGATTTAAAAGACACACTTTGATTAAGGAAAACCAAAACATAAGTAAAGAATATACAGAAAGAGTCAGGACAATGTTAGAGCAGAGAATATATGAAATGCCAGTAAATTTGAACATTTCTGTCAAGTGCACCATTTCCTAGCTCCTAAAGTTTACCAACACTGACAAAAGAGGAAATCATTTAAGGTCATCATGTCTGCCCTTGGCATTCTCAGAACGCCCTGGCCTCAGAATGCAGCCTCTGTAGTCCATGGTAACCTGCGGAGAGGGGGCGGGGCTGAGGGTGGTTGGAACACTGCCCTCACTGAGGGAGTGGGTGTGGCCATCTCTGCTGTGACTGAACAAAGGGCAGGGGAGCAGGGGGCCCAGGGCAGGGCCCTCAGAGCCCGGCAGGCCCAGTGGAGTGTCACAAGTTTTTAGGCCCAGGCCAAAGGGCGCCTTCTTTGTCTGCACAGCTGCCCAAACTCTCACCTTTCCACTCAGGCCGCCCTCTTACTTGAAGTGTGTGTGGAACGTGTCCGCGCAGTACACCGCGCTGCACAGCTAAGCATAGATCTGGGCATCGTAGCTTCCTGCCAGGTGACCGAAGTTTGCAGGCAGATGGGTCCCTGGGACACATGTGGAGGGGCTCCTGCCCGGGTCACAGGCCGCCCACTGCCCCTGCCCCAGATCGGGGGCCGCAAAGCAGCCCTGTCTGAGTCCCCTGCCTCTAGAGGGAGTATTGGACCAACACTTGTAGAAAACGGGGTCCTTGCGGGCCACTCGTTGGAGGGACACAAATAAATCTTTGCCGACTTTTTGCTGAAATTTACGAGGGTTCATACCTAAGCCTCTTACAAGGTCAGCTGTTTAGCCAAACATGAGCTCATGATCTAAATTTACACAATAATGAAGAAAGCAGCTAGAAGGGGAGACAATCAGCCAAAACCATCAATACCAGAATTAGATTCCCAAGGCCATCCATCAGATGAAGGAATAATCGGGTGCAAGGCAGAAAATATACATAAAACTGGAACTGAAACAAGGCACAAGGATGTTTTCAAAGACTGGTAGGATCTCTAAAACATTTTTCAAGGACATGTCATTGATAAAGCCAAATACTCCACGGTTGTGTAATACAACAGATTAATCATTGAGAAGAGTGAAATTATGCTGTTTTGAAAACTATGGCAGGTCAGATTTTCTGACTAATTCTATAAGAAGATTTCTCTAAAAAATACACATTATTTCAAAGACTTATTGGCTGTGAAATAAGTTAAGGGTATTTAAAATGGCTTGTCTGCAAAGAAAGGTGAGATGTAGGGAATCACAGAAAGTCGAGGGGAAAATAGGTCAATATATACATTGCTGTATGGTGAACTAAGCCTTAGGCCAGCAACAATGGAGAGGACCTGACCCATAGACACGTACAAGTAAGCTGGAATCTTCAAAAGTTCAAATCTTTATAAGTAAAAAGATTTATTAAAATGAATAACCAAGTGTTTTAATTGACATCAGAAGATGAAAACAATAAACCCTGAGAACATAGAGAACAGATAAATAAAGATATGAGCAGAACTTAATACAACAGAAAACTTATAAATTCAGGTGATTTAGTAAGTCCAAAGAATTTTCTTTGAAAAGATTTAAAAGACACACTTTCATTAAGGAAAACCAAAACATAAGTAAAGAATATACAGAAAGAGTCAGGACAATGTTAGAACAGAGAATATATGAAATGCCAGTAAATTTGAACATTTCTGTCAAGTGCACCATTTCCTAGCTCCTAAAGTTTACCAACACTGACAAAAGAGGAAATCATTTAAGGTCATCATGTCTGCCCTTGGCATTCTCAGAACGCCCTGGCCTCAGAATGCAGCCTCTGTAGTCCATGATAACCTGCGGAGAGGGGGCGGGGCTGAGGGAGGTTGGAACACTGCCCTCACTGAGGGAGTGGGTGTGGCCATCTCTGCTGTGACTGAACAAAGGGCAGGGGAGCAGGGGGACCAGGGCAGGGCCCTCAGAGCCCAGCAGGCCCAGTGGAGTGTCACAAGTTTTTAGGCCCAGGCCAAAGGGCGCCTTCTTGTCTGCACAGCTGCCCAAACTCTCACCTTTCCACTCAGGCCGCCCTCTTACTTGAAGTGTGTGTGGAACGTGTCCGCGCAGTACACCGCGCTGCACAGCTAAGCATAGATCTGGGCATCGTAGCTTCCTGCCAGGTGACCGAAGTTTGCAGGCAGATGGGTCCCTGGGACACATGTGGAGGGGCTCCTGCCCGGGTCACAGGCCGCCCACTGCCCCTGCCCCAGATCGGGGGCCGCAAACCAGCCCTGTCTGAGTCCCCTGCATCTAGAGGGAGTATTGGACCAACACTTGTAGAAAACGGGGTCCTTGCGGGCCACTCATTGGAGGGACACAAATAAATCTTTGCCGACTTTCTGCTGAAACTTACGAGCGTTCACACCTAAGCCTCTTACAAGGTCAGCTGTTTAGCTAAACATGAGCTCATGATCTAAATTTACACAATAATGAAGAAAGCAGCTACAAGGGGAGACAATCAGCCAAAACCATCAATACCAGAATTAGATTCCCAAGGCCATCCATCAGATGAAGGAATAATCGGGTGCAAGGCAGAAAATATACATAAAACTGGAACTGAAACAAGGCACAAGGATGTTTTCAAAGACTGGTAGGATCTCTAAAACATTTTTCAAGGACATGTCATTGATAAAGCTAAATACTCCAAGGTTGTGTAATACAACAGATTAATCATTGAGAAGAGTGAAATTATGCTGTTTTGAAAACTATGGCAGGTCAGATTTTCTGCCTAATTCTATAAGAAGATTTCTCTAAAAATACACATTATTTCAAAGACTTATTGGCTGTGAAATAAGTTAAGGGTATTTCAAATGGCTTGTCTGCAAAGAAAGGTGAGATGTAGGGAATCACAGAAAGTCGAGGGGAAAATAGGGCAATATATACATTGCTGAATGGTGAACTAAGCCTTAGGCCAGCAACAATGGAGAGGACCTGACCCTTAGACACGTACAAGTAAGCTGGAATCGTCAAAAGTTCAAATCTTTATAAGTAAAAAAATTATTAAAATGAATAACCAAGTGTTTTAATTGACATCAGAAGATGAAAACAATAAACCCTGAGAACATAGAAAAAAGATAAATAAAGATATGAGCAGAACTTAATACAACAGAAAACGTATAAAATTCAGGTGATTTAGTAAGTCCAAAGAATCTTCTTTGAAAAGAATTAAAAGACACACCTTGTTTAAGGAAAACCAAAACATAAGTAAAGAATATACAGAAAGAGTCAGGACAATGTTAGAGCAGAGTATATATGAAATGCCAGTAAATTTGAACATTTCTGTCAAGTGGACCATTTCCTAGCTCCTAAAGTTTACCAACACTGACACAAGAGGAAATCATTTAAGGTCATCATGTCTGCCCTTGGCATTCTCGGAACGCCCTGGCCTCAGAATGCAGCCTCTGTAGTCCATGGTAACCTGCGGAGAGGGGGCGGGGCTGAGGGAGGTTGGAACACTGCCCTCACTGAGGGAGTGGGTGTGGCCATCTCTGCTGTGACTGAACAAAGGGCAGGGGAGCAGGGGCCCCAGGGCAGGGCCCTCAGAGCCCGACAGGCCCAGTGGATTGCCACAAGCTTTTAGGCCAGGCCAAAGGGCGCCTTCTTTGTCTGCACAGCTGCCCAAACTCTCACCTTTCCACTCAGGCCGCCCTCTTACTTAAAGTGTGTGTGGAACATGTCCGCGCAGTACACCGCGCTGCACAGCTAAGCATAGGTCTGGGCATCGTAGCTTCCTGCCAGGTGACCGAAGTTCGTAGGCAGATGGGTCTCTGGGACACACGCGGAGAGGCTCCTGCCGGGTGACAGGCCGCCCACTGCCCCTGCCCCAGATCTGGGGCCGCAAAGCAGCCCTGTCTGATTCCGCTGCCTCTAGAGGGAGTATTGGACCAACACTGTAGAAAACGGGGTCCTTGCGGGCCACTCATTGGAGGGACACAAATACATCTTTGCCGACTCTCTGCTGAAACTTACGAGCGTTCACACCTAAGCCTCTTACAAGGTCAGCTGTTTAGCTAAACATGAGCTCATGATCTAAATTTACACAATAATGAAGAAAGCAGCTACAAGTGGAGACAATCAGCCAAAACCATCAATACCAGAATTAGATTCCCAAGGCCATCCATCAGATGTAGGAATAATCGGGTGCAAGGCAGAAAATATACATAAAACTGGAACTGAAACAAGGCACAAGGACGTTTTCAAAGACTGGTAGGATCTCTCAAACATTTTTCAAGGACATGTCATTGATAAAGCTAAATACTCCAAGGTTGTGTAATACAACAGATTAATCATTGAGAAGAGTGAAATTATGCTGTTTTGAAAACTATGGCAGGTCAGATTTTCTGCCTAATTATATAAGAAGATTTCTCTAAAAAAGACACATTATTTCAAAGAATTATTGGCTGTGAAATAAGTTAAGGGTATTTCAAATGGCTTGTCTGCAAAGAAAGGTGAGATGTAGGGAATCACAGAAAGTCGAGGGGAAAATAGGTCAATATATACATTGCTGTATGGTGAACTAAGCCTTAGGCCAGCAACAATGGAGAGGACCTGACCCTTAGACACGTACAAGTAAGCTGGAATCTTCAAAAGTTCAAATCTTTATAAGTAAAAAGATTTATTAAAATCGATAACCAAGTGTTTTAATTGACATCAGAAGATGAAAACAATAAACCCTGAGAACATAGAGAAAAGATAAATAAAGATATGAGCAGAACTTAATACAACAGAAAACGTATAAAATTCAGGTGATTTAGTAAGTCCAAAGAATCTTCTTTGAAAAGATTTAAAAGACACACTTTGATTAAGGAAAACCAAAACATAAGTAAAGAATATACAGAAAGAGTCAGGACAATGTTAGAGCAGAGAATATATGAAATGCCAGTAAATTTGAACATTTCTGTAAAGTGGACCATTTCCTAGCTCCTAAAGTTTACCAACACTGACACAAGAGGAAATCATTTAAGGTCATCATGTCTGCCCTTGGCATTCTCGGAACGCCCTGGCCTCAGAATGCAGCCTCTGTAGTCCATGGTAACCTGCGGAGAGGGGGCGGGGCTGAGGGACGTTGGAACACTGCCCTCACTGAGGGAGTGGGTGTGGCCATCTCTGCTGTGACTGAACAAAGGGCAGGGGAGCAGGGTGCCCAAGGCAGGGCCCTCAGAGCCCGACAGGCCCAGTGGATTGCCACAAACTTTTAGGCCCAGGCCAAAGGGCGCCTTCTTTGTCTGCACAGCTGCCCAAACTCTCACCTTTCCACTCAGGCCGCCCTCTTACTTAAAGTGTGTGTGGAACATGTCCGCGCAGTACACCGCGCTGCACAGCTAAGCATAGGTCTGGGCATCGTAGCTTCCTGCCAGGTGACCGAAGTTCGCAGGCAGATGGGTCTCTGGGACACACGCGGAGAGGCTCCTGCCGGGTGACAGGCCGCCCACTGTCCCTGCCCCAGATCTGGGGCCGCAAAGCAGCCCTGTCTGATTCCGCTGCCTCTAGAGGGAGTATTGGACCAACACTGTAGAAAACGGGGTCCTTGCGGGCCACTCATTGGAGGGACACAAATAAATATTTGCCGACTTTCTGCTGAAACTTACGAGCGTTCACACCTAAGCCTCTTACAAGGTCAGCTGTTTAGCTAAACATGAGCTCATGATCTAAATTTACACAATAATGAAGAAAGCAGCTACAAGTGGAGACAATCAGCCAAAACCATCAATACCAGAATTAGATTCCCAAGGCCATCCATCAGATGTAGGACTAATCGGGTGCAAGGCAGAAAATATACATAAAACTGGAACTGAAACAAGGCACAAGGATGTTTTCAAAGACTGGTAGGATCTCTAAAACATTTTTCAAGGACATGTCATTGATAAAGCTAAATACTCCAAGGTTGTGTAATACAACAGATTAATCATTGAGAAGAGTGAAATTATGCTGTTTTGAAAACTATGGCAGGTCAGATTTTCTGCCTAATTATATAAGAAGATTTCTCTAAAAAATACACATTATTTCAAAGATTTATTGGCTGTGAAATAAGTTAAGGGTATTTCAAATGGCTTGTCTGCAAAGAAAGGTGAGATGTAGGGAATCACAGAAAGTCGAGGGAAAAATAGGTTAATATATACATTGCTGTATGGTGAACTAAGCCTTAGGCCAGCAACAATGGAGAGGACCTGACCCTTAGACACGTACAAGTAAGCTGGAATCTTCAAAAGTTCAAATCTTTATAAGTAAAAAGATTTATTAAAATGAATAACCAAGTGTTTTAATTGACATCACAAGATGAAAACAATAAACCCTGAGAACATAGAGAAAAGATAAATAAAGATATGAGCAGAACTTAATACAACAGAAAACGTATAAAATTCAGGTCATTTAGTAAGTCCAAAGAATCTTCTTTGAAAAGATTTAAAAGACACACTTTGATTAAGGAAAACCAAAACATAAGTAAAGAATATACAGAAAGAGTCAGGACAATGTTAGAGCAGAGAATATATGAAATGCCAGTAAATTTGAACATTTCTGTCAAGTGGACCATTTCCTAGCTCCTAAAGTTTACCAACACTGACACAAGAGGAAATCATTTAAGGTCATCATGTCTGCCCTTGGCATTCTCGGAACGCCCTGGCCTCAGAATGCAGCCTCTGTAGTCCATGGTAACCTGCGGAGAGGGGGCGGGGCTGAGGGAGGATGGAACACTGCCCTCACTGAGGGAGTGGGTGTGGCCATCTCTGCTGTGACTGAACAAAGGGCAGGGGAGCAGGGGGCCCAGGGCAGGGCCCTCAGAGCCCGGCAGGCCCAGTGGAGTGTCACAAGCTTTTAGGCCCAGGCCAAAGGGCGCCTTCTTTGTCTGCACAGCTGCCCAAACTCTCACCTTTCCACTCAGGCCGCCCTCTTACTTGAAGTGTGTGTGGAATGTGTCCGTGCAGTATACCGCGCTGCACAGCTAAGCATAGGTCTGGGCATCGTAGCTTCCTGCCAGGTGACCGAAGTTCGCAGGCAGATGGGTCCCTGGGACACACGCGGAGAGGCTCCTGCCCGGGTCACAGGCCGCCCACTGCCCCTGCCCCAGATCTGGGGCCGCAAAGCAGCCCTGTCTGAATCCCCTGCCTCTAGAGGGAGTATTGGACCAACACTTGTAGAAAATGGGGTCCTTGCGGGCCACTCATAGGAGGGACACAAATAAATCTTTGCCGACTTTCTGCTGAAACTTACGAGCGTTCACACCTAAGCCTCTTACAAGGTCAGCTGTTTAGGTAAACATGAGCTCATGATCTAAATTTACACAATATTGAAGAAAGCAGCTACAAGGGGAGACAATAAGCCAAAACCATCAATACCAGAATTAGATTCCCAAGGCCATCCATCAGATGTAGGAATAATCGGGTGCAAGGCAGAAAATATACATAAAACTGGAACTGAAACAAGGCACAAGGATGTTTTCAAAGACTGGTAGGATCTCTAAAACATTTTTCAAGGACATGTCATTGATAAAGCTAAATACTCCAAGGTTGTGTAATACAACAGATTAATCATTGAGAAGAGTGAAATTATGCTGTTTTGAAAACTATGGCAGGTCAGATTTTCTGCCTAATTATATAAGAAGATTTCTCTAAAAAAGACACATTATTTCAAAGACTTATTGGCTGTGAAATAAGTTAAGTGTATTTCAAATGGCTTGTCTGCAAAGAAAGGTGAGATGTAGGGAATCACAGAAAGTCGAGGGGAAAATAGGTCAATATATACATTGCTGTATGGTGAACTAAGCCTTAGGCCAGCAACAATGGAGAGGACCTGATCCTTAGACACGTACAAGTAAGCTGGAATCGTCAAAATTTCAAATCTTTATAAGTAAAAAATTTATTAAAATGAATAACCAAGTGTTTTAATTGACATCAGAAGATGAAAACAATAAACCCTGAGAACATAGAAAAAAGATAATTAAAGATATGAGCAGAACTTAATACAACAGAAAACGTATAAAATTCAGGTGATTTAGTAAGTCCAAAGAATCTTCTTTGAAAAGATTTAAAAGACACACTTTGATTAAGGAAAACCAAAACATAAGTAAAGAATATACAGAAAGAGTCAGGACAATGTTAGAGCAGAGAATATATGAAATGCCAGTAAATTTGAACATTTCTGTCAAGTGGACCATTTCCTAGATCCTAAAGTTTACCAACACTGACACAAGAGGAAATCATTTAAGGTCATCATGTCTGCCCTTGGCATTCTCGGAACGCCCTGGCCTCAGAATGCAGCCTCTGTAGTCCATGGTAACCTACGGAGAGTGGGCGGGGCTGAGGGAGGTTGGAACACTGCCCTCACTGAGGGAGTGGGTGTGGCCATCTCTGCTGTGACTGAACAAAGGGCAGGGGAGCAGGGGGCCCAGGGCAGGGCCCTCAGAACCCGGCAGGACCAGTGGAGTGTCACAGCTTTTAGGCCCAGGCCAAAGGGCGCCTTCTTTGTCTGCACAGCTGCCCAAACTCTCACCTTTCCACTCAGGCCGCCCTCTTACTTAAAGTGTGTGTGGAACATGTCCGCGCAGTACACCACGCTGCACAGCTAAGCATAGGTCTGGGCATCGTAGCTTCCTGCCAGGTGACCGAAGTTCACAGGCAGATAGGTCTCTGGGACACACGCGGAGAGGCTCCTGCCGGGTGACAGGCCGCCCACTGCCCCTGCCCCAGATCTGGGGCCGCAAAGCAGCCCTGTCTAATTCCGCTGCCTCTAGAGGGAGTATTGGACCAACACTTGTAGAAAACGTGGTCCTTGCGGGCCACTCATTGGAGGGACACAAATAAATCTTTGCCGACTTTCTGCTGCAACTTACGAGCGTTCACACCTAAGCCTCTTACAAGGTCAGCTGTTTAGCTAAACATGAGCTCATGATCTAAATTTACACAATAATGAAGAAAGCATCTAGAAGGGGAGACAGTCAGCCAAAACCATCAATACCAGAATTAGATTCCCAAGGCCATCCATCAGATGTAGGAATAATCGGGTGCAAGGCAGAAAATATACATAAAACTGGAACTGAAACAAGGCACAAGGATGTTTTCAAAGACTGGTAGGATCTCTAAAACATTTTTCAAGGACATGTCATTGATAAAGCTAAATACTCCAAGGTTGTGTAATACAACAGATTAATCATTGAGAAGAGTGAATTTATGCTGTTTTGAAAACTAAGGCAGGTCAGATTTTCTGCCTAATTATATAAGAAGATTTCTCTAAAAAAGACACATTATTTCAAAGACTTCTTGGCTGTGAAATAAGTTAAGGGTATTTCAAATGGCTTGTCTGCAAAGAAAGGTGAGATGTAGGGAATCACAGAAAGTCGAGGGGAAAATAGGTCAATATATACATTGCTGTATGGTGAACTAAGCCTTAGGCCAGCAACAATGGAGAGGACCTGACCCTTAGACACGTACAAGTAAGCTGGAATCGTCAAAAGTTCAAATCTTTATAAGTAAAAAATTTATTAAAATGAATAACCAAGTGTTTTAATTGACATCAGAAGATGAAAACAATAAACCCTGAGAACATAGAAAAAAGATAAATAAAGATATGAGCAGAACTTAATACAACAGAAAACGTATAAAATTCAGGTGATTTAGTAAGTCCAAAGAATCTTCTTTGAAAAGAATTAAAAGACACACCTTGTTTAAGGAAAACCAAAACATAAGTAAAGAATATACAGAAAGAGTCAGGACAATGTTAGAGCAGAGAATATATGAAATGCCAGTAAATTTGAACATTTCTGTCAAGTGGACCATTTCCTAGCTCCTAAAGTTTACCAACACTGACACAAGAGGAAATCATTTAAGGTCATCATGTCTGCCCTTGGCATTCTCGGAACGCCCTGGCCTCAGAATGCAGCCTCGGTAGTCCATGGTAACCTGCGGAGAGGGGGCGGGGCTGAGGGAGGTTGGAACACTGCCCTCACTGAGGGAGTGGGTGTGGCCATCTCTGCTGTGACTGAACAAAGGGCAGGGGAGCAGGGGGCCAAAGGCAGGGCCCTCAGTTCCCGACAGGCCCAGTGGATTGCCACAAGCTTTTAGGCCCAGGCCAAAGGGCGCCTTCTTTGTCTGCACAGCTGCCCAAACTCTCACCTTTCCACTCAGGCCGCCCTCTTACTTAAAGTGTGTGTGGAACATGTCCGCGCAGTACACCGCGCTGCACAGCTAAGCATAGGTCTGGGCATCGTAGCTTCCTGCCAGGTGACCGAAGTTCGCAGGCAGATGGGTCTCTGGGACACACGCGGAGAGGCTCCTGCCGGGTGACAGGCCGCCCACAGCCCCTGCCCCAGATCGGGGGACGCAAAGCAGCCCTGTCTGATTCAGCTGCCTCTAGAGGGAGTATTGGACCAACACTGTAGAAAACGGGGACCTTGCGGGCCACTCATTGGAGGGACACAAATAAATCTTTGCCGACTTTCTGCTGAAACTTACGAGCGTTCACACCTAAGCCTCTTACAAGGTCAGCTGTTTAGCTAAACATGAGCTCATGATCTAAATTTACACAATAATGAAGAAAGCAGCTACAAGTGGAGACAATCAGCCAAAACCATCAATACCAGAATTAGATTCCCAAGGCCATCCATCAGATGTAGGAATAATCGGGTGCAAGGCAGAAAATATACATAAAACTGGAACTGAAACAAGGCACAAGGACGTTTTCAAAGACTGGTAGGATCTCTAAAACATTTTTCAAGGACATGTCATTGATAAAGCTAAATACTCCAAGGTTGTGTAATACAACAGATTAATCATTGAGAAGAGTGAAATTATGCTGTTTTGAAAACTATGGCAGGTCAGATTTTCTGCCTAATTCTATAAGAAGATTTCTCTAAAAAATACACATTATTTCAAAGACTTATTGGCTGTGAAATAAGTTAAGGGTATTTCAAATGGCTTGTCTGCAAAGAAAGGTGAGATGTAGGGAATCACAGAAAGTCGAGGGGAAAATAGGTCAATATATACATTGCTGTATGGTGAACTAAGCCTTAGGCCAGCAACAATGGAGAGGACCTGACCCTTAGACACGTACAAGTAAGCTGGAATCGTCAAAATTTCAAATCTTTATAAGTAAAAAATTTATTAAAATGAATAACCAAGTGTTTTAATTGACATCAGAAGATGAAAACAATAAACCCTGAGAACATAGAAAAAAGATAATTAAAGATATGAGCAGAACTTAATACAACAGAAAACGTATAAAATTCAGGTGATTTAGTAAGTCCAAAGAATCTTCTTTGAAAAGATTTAAAAGACACACTTTGATTAAGGAAAACCAAAACATAAGTAAAGAATATACAGAAAGAGTCAGGACAATGTTAGAGCAGAGAATATATGAAATGCCAGTAAATTTGAACATTTCTGTCAAGTGGACCATTTCCTAGCTCCTAAAGTTTACCAACACTGACACAAGAGGAAATCATTTAAGGTCATCATGTCTGCCCTTGGCATTCTTGGAACGCCCTGGCCTCAGAATGCAGCCTCTGTAGTCCATGGGAACCTGCGGAGAGTGGGCGGGGCTGAGAGAAGTTGGAACACTGCCCTCACTGAGGGAGTGGGTGTGGCCATCTCTGCTGTGACTGAACAAAGGGCAGGGGAGCAGGGGGCTCAGGGCAGGGCCCTCAGAACCCGGCAGGACCAGTGGAGTGTCACAGCTTTTAGGCCAAGGCCAAAGGGCGCCTTCTTTGTCTGCACAGCTGCCCAAACTCTCACCTTTCCACTCAGGCCGCCCTCTTACTTAAAGTGTGTGTGGAACATGTCCGCGCAGTACACCACGCTGTACAGCTAAGCATAGGTCTGGGCATCGTAGCTTCCTGCCAGGTGACCGAAGTTCTCAGGCAGATGGGTCTCTGGGATACACGCGGAGAGGCTCCTGCCGGGTGACAGGCCGCACACTGCCCCTGCCCCAGATCTGGGGCCGCAAAGCAGCCCTGTCTAATTCCGCTGCCTCTAGAGGGAGTATTGGACCAACACTTGTAGAAAACGGGGTCCTTGCGGGCCACTCATTGGAGGGACACAAATAAATCTTTGCCGACTTTCTGCTGAAACTTACGAGCGTTCACACCTAAGCCTCTTACAAGGTCAGCTGTTTAGCTAAACATGAGCTCATGATCTAAATTTACACAATAATGAAGAAAGCAGCTACAAGGGGAGACAATCAGCCAAAACCATCAATACCAGAATTAGATTCCCAAGGCCATCCATCAGATGTAGGAATAATCGGGTGCAAGGCAGAAAATATACATAAAACTGGAACTGAAACAAGGCACAAGGATGTTTTCAAAGACTGGTAGGATCTCTAAAACATTTTTCAAGGACATGTCATTGATAAAGCTAAATACTCCAAGGTTGTGTAATACAACAGATTAATCATTGAGAAGAGTGAAATTATGCTGTTTTGAAAACTATGGCAGGTCAGATTTTCTGCCTAATTATATAAGAAGATTTCTCTAAAAAATACACATTATTTCAAAGACTTCTTGGCTGTGAAATAAGTTAAGGGTATTTCAAATGGCTTGTCTGCAAAGAAAGGTGAGATGTAGGGAATCACAGAAAGTCGAGGGGAAAATAGGTCAATATATACATTGCTGTATGGTGAACTAAGCCTTAGGCCAGCAACAATGGAGAGGACCTGACCCTTAGACACGTACAAGTAAGCTGGAATCGTCAAAAGTTCAAATCTTTATAAGTAAAAAAATTATTAAAATGAATAACCAAGTGTTTTAATTGACATCAGAAGATGAAAACAATAAACCCTGAGAACATAGAAAAAAGATAAATAAAGATATGAGCAGAACTTAATACAACAGAAAACGTATAAAATTCAGGTGATTTAGTAAGTCCAAAGAATCTTCTTTGAAAAGAATTAAAAGACACACCTTGTTTAAGGAAAACCAAAACATAAGTAAAGAATATACAGAAAGAGTCAGGACAATGTTAGAGCAGAGAATATATGAAATGCCAGTAAATTTGAACATTTCTGTCAAGTGGACCATTTCCTAGCTCCTAAAGTTTACCAACACTGACACAAGAGGAAATCATTTAAGGTCATCATGTCTGCCCTTGGCATTCTCGGAACGCCCTGGCCTCAGAATGCAGCCTCTGTAGTCCATGGTAACCTGCGGAGAGGGGGCGGGGCTGAGGGAGGTTGGAACACTGCCCTCACTGAGGGAGTGGGTGTGGCCATCTCTGCTGTGACTGAACAAAGGGCAGGGGAGCAGGGGGCCCAGGGCAGGGCCCTCAGAGCCCGACAGGCCCAGTGGATTGCCACAAGCTTTTAGGCCAGGCCAAAGGGCGCCTTCTTTGTCTGCACAGCTGCCCAAACTCTCACCTTTCCACTCAGGCCGCCCTCTTACTTAAAGTGTGTGTGGAACATGTCCGCGCAGTACACCGCGCTGCACAGCTAAGCATAGGTCTGGGCATCGTAGCTTCCTGCCAGGTGACCGAAGTTCGTAGGCAGATGGGTCTCTGGGACACACGCGGAGAGGCTCCTGCCGGGTGACAGGCCGCCCACTGCCCCTGCCCCAGATCTGGGGCCGCAAAGCAGCCCTGTCTGATTCCGCTGCCTCTAGAGGGAGTATTGGACCAACACTGTAGAAAACGGGGTCCTTGCGGGCCACTCATTGGAGGGACACAAATACATCTTTGCCGACTCTCTGCTGAAACTTACGAGCGTTCACACCTAAGCCTCTTACAAGGTCAGCTGTTTAGCTAAACATGAGCTCATGATCTAAATTTACACAATAATGAAGAAAGCAGCTACAAGTGGAGACAATCAGCCAAAACCATCAATACCAGAATTAGATTCCCAAGGCCATCCATCAGATGTAGGAATAATCGGGTGCAAGGCAGAAAATATACATAAAACTGGAACTGAAACAAGGCACAAGGACGTTTTCAAAGACTGGTAGGATCTCTCAAACATTTTTCAAGGACATGTCATTGATAAAGCTAAATACTCCAAGGTTGTGTAATACAACAGATTAATCATTGAGAAGAGTGAAATTATGCTGTTTTGAAAACTATGGCAGGTCAGATTTTCTGCCTAATTATATAAGAAGATTTCTCTAAAAAAGACACATTATTTCAAAGAATTATTGGCTGTGAAATAAGTTAAGGGTATTTCAAATGGCTTGTCTGCAAAGAAAGGTGAGATGTAGGGAATCACAGAAAGTCGAGGGGAAAATAGGTCAATATATACATTGCTGTATGGTGAACTAAGCCTTAGGCCAGCAACAATGGAGAGGACCTGACCCTTAGACACGTACAAGTAAGCTGGAATCTTCAAAAGTTCAAATCTTTATAAGTAAAAAGATTTATTAAAATCGATAACCAAGTGTTTTAATTGACATCAGAAGATGAAAACAATAAACCCTGAGAACATAGAGAAAAGATAAATAAAGATATGAGCAGAACTTAATACAACAGAAAACGTATAAAATTCAGGTGATTTAGTAAGTCCAAAGAATCTTCTTTGAAAAGATTTAAAAGACACACTTTGATTAAGGAAAACCAAAACATAAGTAAAGAATATACAGAAAGAGTCAGGACAATGTTAGAGCAGAGAATATATGAAATGCCAGTAAATTTGAACATTTCTGTAAAGTGGACCATTTCCTAGCTCCTAAAGTTTACCAACACTGACACAAGAGGAAATCATTTAAGGTCATCATGTCTGCCCTTGGCATTCTCGGAACGCCCTGGCCTCAGAATGCAGCCTCTGTAGTCCATGGTAACCTGCGGAGAGGGGGCGGGGCTGAGGGACGTTGGAACACTGCCCTCACTGAGGGAGTGGGTGTGGCCATCTCTGCTGTGACTGAACAAAGGGCAGGGGAGCAGGGGGCCCAAGGCAGGGCCCTCAGAGCCCGACAGGCCCAGTGGATTGCCACAAACTTTTAGGCCCAGGCCAAAGGGCGCCTTCTTTGTCTGCACAGCTGCCCAAACTCTCACCTTTCCACTCAGGCCGCCCTCTTACTTAAAGTGTGTGTGGAACATGTCCGCGCAGTACACCGCGCTGCACAGCTAAGCATAGGTCTGGGCATCGTAGCTTCCTGCCAGGTGACCGAAGTTCGCAGGCAGATGGGTCTCTGGGACACACGCGGAGAGGCTCCTGCCGGGTGACAGGCCGCCCACTGTCCCTGCCCCAGATCTGGGGCCGCAAAGCAGCCCTGTCTGATTCCGCTGCCTCTAGAGGGAGTATTGGACCAACACTGTAGAAAACGGGGTCCTTGCGGGCCACTCATTGGAGGGACACAAATAAATATTTGCCGACTTTCTGCTGAAACTTACGAGCGTTCACACCTAAGCCTCTTACAAGGTCAGCTGTTTAGCTAAACATGAGCTCATGATCTAAATTTACACAATAATGAAGAAAGCAGCTACAAGTGGAGACAATCAGCCAAAACCATCAATACCAGAATTAGATTCCCAAGGCCATCCATCAGATGTAGGACTAATCGGGTGCAAGGCAGAAAATATACATAAAACTGGAACTGAAACAAGGCACAAGGATGTTTTCAAAGACTGGTAGGATCTCTAAAACATTTTTCAAGGACATGTCATTGATAAAGCTAAATACTCCAAGGTTGTGTAATACAACAGATTAATCATTGAGAAGAGTGAAATTATGCTGTTTTGAAAACTATGGCAGGTCAGATTTTCTGCCTAATTATATAAGAAGATTTCTCTAAAAAATACACATTATTTCAAAGATTTATTGGCTGTGAAATAAGTTAAGGGTATTTCAAATGGCTTGTCTGCAAAGAAAGGTGAGATGTAGGGAATCACAGAAAGTCGAGGGAAAAATAGGTTAATATATACATTGCTGTATGGTGAACTAAGCCTTAGGCCAGCAACAATGGAGAGGACCTGACCCTTAGACACGTACAAGTAAGCTGGAATCTTCAAAAGTTCAAATCTTTATAAGTAAAAAGATTTATTAAAATGAATAACCAAGTGTTTTAATTGACATCACAAGATGAAAACAATAAACCCTGAGAACATAGAGAAAAGATAAATAAAGATATGAGCAGAACTTAATACAACAGAAAACGTATAAAATTCAGGTCATTTAGTAAGTCCAAAGAATCTTCTTTGAAAAGATTTAAAAGACACACTTTGATTAAGGAAAACCAAAACATAAGTAAAGAATATACAGAAAGAGTCAGGACAATGTTAGAGCAGAGAATATATGAAATGCCAGTAAATTTGAACATTTCTGTCAAGTGGACCATTTCCTAGCTCCTAAAGTTTACCAACACTGACACAAGAGGAAATCATTTAAGGTCATCATGTCTGCCCTTGGCATTCTCGGAACGCCCTGGCCTCAGAATGCAGCCTCTGTAGTCCATGGTAACCTGCGGAGAGGGGGCGGGGCTGAGGGAGGATGGAACACTGCCCTCACTGAGGGAGTGGGTGTGGCCATCTCTGCTGTGACTGAACAAAGGGCAGGGGAGCAGGGGGCCCAGGGCAGGGCCCTCAGAGCCCGGCAGGCCCAGTGGAGTGTCACAAGCTTTTAGGCCCAGGCCAAAGGGCGCCTTCTTTGTCTGCACAGCTGCCCAAACTCTCACCTTTCCACTCAGGCCGCCCTCTTACTTGAAGTGTGTGTGGAATGTGTCCGTGCAGTATACCGCGCTGCACAGCTAAGCATAGGTCTGGGCATCGTAGCTTCCTGCCAGGTGACCGAAGTTCGCAGGCAGATGGGTCCCTGGGACACACGCGGAGAGGCTCCTGCCCGGGTCACAGGCCGCCCACTGCCCCTGCCCCAGATCTGGGGCCGCAAAGCAGCCCTGTCTGAATCCCCTGCCTCTAGAGGGAGTATTGGACCAACACTTGTAGAAAATGGGGTCCTTGCGGGCCACTCATAGGAGGGACACAAATAAATCTTTGCCGACTTTCTGCTGAAACTTACGAGCGTTCACACCTAAGCCTCTTACAAGGTCAGCTGTTTAGGTAAACATGAGCTCATGATCTAAATTTACACAATATTGAAGAAAGCAGCTACAAGGGGAGACAATAAGCCAAAACCATCAATACCAGAATTAGATTCCCAAGGCCATCCATCAGATGTAGGAATAATCGGGTGCAAGGCAGAAAATATACATAAAACTGGAACTGAAACAAGGCACAAGGATGTTTTCAAAGACTGGTAGGATCTCTAAAACATTTTTCAAGGACATGTCATTGATAAAGCTAAATACTCCAAGGTTGTGTAATACAACAGATTAATCATTGAGAAGAGTGAAATTATGCT
The DNA here is from genome assembly GCF_964341445.2 of Mesoplodon mirus. Classification (NCBI taxonomy): domain Eukaryota; kingdom Metazoa; phylum Chordata; class Mammalia; order Artiodactyla; family Ziphiidae; genus Mesoplodon; species Mesoplodon mirus. Next base: position 159,387,191 of record NC_138976.1, on the reverse strand, counting down.
GTTTTGAAAACTATGGCAGGTCAGATTTTCTGCCTAATTATATAAGAAGATTTCTCTAAAAAAGACACATTATTTCAAAGACTTATTGGCTGTGAAATAAGTTAAGTGTATTTCAAATGGCTTGTCTGCAAAGAAAGGTGAGATGTAGGGAATCACAGAAAGTCGAGGGGAAAATAGGTCAATATATACATTGCTGTATGGTGAACTAAGCCTTAGGCCAGCAACAATGGAGAGGACCTGATCCTTAGACACGTACAAGTAAGCTGGAATCGTCAAAATTTCAAATCTTTATAAGTAAAAAATTTATTAAAATGAATAACCAAGTGTTTTAATTGACATCAGAAGATGAAAACAATAAACCCTGAGAACATAGAAAAAAGATAATTAAAGATATGAGCAGAACTTAATACAACAGAAAACGTATAAAATTCAGGTGATTTAGTAAGTCCAAAGAATCTTCTTTGAAAAGATTTAAAAGACACACTTTGATTAAGGAAAACCAAAACATAAGTAAAGAATATACAGAAAGAGTCAGGACAATGTTAGAGCAGAGAATATATGAAATGCCAGTAAATTTGAACATTTCTGTCAAGTGGACCATTTCCTAGATCCTAAAGTTTACCAACACTGACACAAGAGGAAATCATTTAAGGTCATCATGTCTGCCCTTGGCATTCTCGGAACGCCCTGGCCTCAGAATGCAGCCTCTGTAGTCCATGGTAACCTACGGAGAGTGGGCGGGGCTGAGGGAGGTTGGAACACTGCCCTCACTGAGGGAGTGGGTGTGGCCATCTCTGCTGTGACTGAACAAAGGGCAGGGGAGCAGGGGGCCCAGGGCAGGGCCCTCAGAACCCGGCAGGACCAGTGGAGTGTCACAGCTTTTAGGCCCAGGCCAAAGGGCGCCTTCTTTGTCTGCACAGCTGCCCAAACTCTCACCTTTCCACTCAGGCCGCCCTCTTACTTAAAGTGTGTGTGGAACATGTCCGCGCAGTACACCACGCTGCACAGCTAAGCATAGGTCTGGGCATCGTAGCTTCCTGCCAGGTGACCGAAGTTCACAGGCAGATAGGTCTCTGGGACACACGCGGAGAGGCTCCTGCCGGGTGACAGGCCGCCCACTGCCCCTGCCCCAGATCTGGGGCCGCAAAGCAGCCCTGTCTAATTCCGCTGCCTCTAGAGGGAGTATTGGACCAACACTTGTAGAAAACGTGGTCCTTGCGGGCCACTCATTGGAGGGACACAAATAAATCTTTGCCGACTTTCTGCTGCAACTTACGAGCGTTCACACCTAAGCCTCTTACAAGGTCAGCTGTTTAGCTAAACATGAGCTCATGATCTAAATTTACACAATAATGAAGAAAGCATCTAGAAGGGGAGACAGTCAGCCAAAACCATCAATACCAGAATTAGATTCCCAAGGCCATCCATCAGATGTAGGAATAATCGGGTGCAAGGCAGAAAATATACATAAAACTGGAACTGAAACAAGGCACAAGGATGTTTTCAAAGACTGGTAGGATCTCTAAAACATTTTTCAAGGACATGTCATTGATAAAGCTAAATACTCCAAGGTTGTGTAATACAACAGATTAATCATTGAGAAGAGTGAATTTATGCTGTTTTGAAAACTAAGGCAGATCAGATTTTCTGCCTAATTATATAAGAAGATTTCTCTAAAAAAGACACATTATTTCAAAGACTTCTTGGCTGTGAAATAAGTTAAGGGTATTTCAAATGGCTTGTCTGCAAAGAAGGGTGAGATGTAGGGAATCACAGAAAGTCGAGGGGAAAATAGGTCAATATATACATTGCTGTATGGTGAACTAAGCCTTAGGCCAGCAACAATGGAGAGGACCTGATCCTTAGACACGTACAAGTAAGCTGGAATCGTCAAAATTTCAAATCTTTATAAGTAAAAAATTTATTAAAATGAATAACCAAGTGTTTTAATTGACATCAGAAGATGAAAACAATAAACCCTGAGAACATAGAAAAAAGATAATTAAAGATATGAGCAGAACTTAATACAACAGAAAACGTATAAAATTCAGGTGATTTAGTAAGTCCAAAGAATCTTCTTTGAAAAGATTTAAAAGACACACTTTGATTAAGGAAAACCAAAACATAAGTAAAGAATATACAGAAAGAGTCAGGACAATGTTAGAGCAGAGAATATATGAAATGCCAGTAAATTTGAACATTTCTGTCAAGTGGACCATTTCCTAGATCCTAAAGTTTACCAACACTGACACAAGAGGAAATCATTTAAGGTCATCATGTCTGCCCTTGGCATTCTCGGAACGCCCTGGCCTCAGAATGCAGCCTCTGTAGTCCATGGTAACCTACGGAGAGTGGGCGGGGCTGAGGGAGGTTGGAACACTGCCCTCACTGAGGGAGTGGGTGTGGCCATCTCTGCTGTGACTGAACAAAGGGCAGGGGAGCAGGGGGCCCAGGGCAGGGCCCTCAGAACCCGGCAGGACCAGTGGAGTGTCACAGCTTTTAGGCCCAGGCCAAAGGGCGCCTTCTTTGTCTGCACAGCTGCCCAAACTCTCACCTTTCCACTCAGGCCGCCCTCTTACTTAAAGTGTGTGTGGAACATGTCCGCGCAGTACACCACGCTGCACAGCTAAGCATAGGTCTGGGCATCGTAGCTTCCTGCCAGGTGACCGAAGTTCACAGGCAGATAGGTCTCTGGGACACACGCGGAGAGGCTCCTGCCGGGTGACAGGCCGCCCACTGCCCCTGCCCCAGATCTGGGGCCGCAAAGCAGCCCTGTCTAATTCCGCTGCCTCTAGAGGGAGTATTGGACCAACACTTGTAGAAAACGTGGTCCTTGCGGGCCACTCATTGGAGGGACACAAATAAATCTTTGCCGACTTTCTGCTGCAACTTACGAGCGTTCACACCTAAGCCTCTTACAAGGTCAGCTGTTTAGCTAAACATGAGCTCATGATCTAAATTTACACAATAATGAAGAAAGCATCTAGAAGGGGAGACAGTCAGCCAAAACCATCAATACCAGAATTAGATTCCCAAGGCCATCCATCAGATGTAGGAATAATCGGGTGCAAGGCAGAAAATATACATAAAACTGGAACTGAAACAAGGCACAAGGATGTTTTCAAAGACTGGTAGGATCTCTAAAACATTTTTCAAGGACATGTCATTGATAAAGCTAAATACTCCAAGGTTGTGTAATACAACAGATTAATCATTGAGAAGAGTGAATTTATGCTGTTTTGAAAACTAAGGCAGATCAGATTTTCTGCCTAATTATATAAGAAGATTTCTCTAAAAAAGACACATTATTTCAAAGACTTCTTGGCTGTGAAATAAGTTAAGGGTATTTCAAATGGCTTGTCTGCAAAGAAGGGTGAGATGTAGGGAATCACAGAAAGTCGAGGGGAAAATAGGTCAATATATACATTGCTGTATGGTGAACTAAGCCTTAGGCCAGCAACAATGGAGAGGACCTGACCCTTAGACACGTACAAGTAAGCTGGAATCGTCAAAAGTTCAAATCTTTATAAGTAAAAAATTTATTAAAATGAATAACCAAGTGTTTTAATAGACATCAGAAGATGAAAACAATAAACCCTGAGAACATAGAAAAAAGATAAATAAAGATATGAGCAGAACTTAATACAACAGAAAACGTATAAAATTCAGGTGATTTAGTAAGTCCAAAGAATCTTCTTTGAAAAGAATTAAAAGACACACCTTGTTTAAGGAAAACCAAAACATAAGTAAAGAATATACAGAAAGAGTCAGGACAATGTTAGAGCAGAGAATATATGAAATGCCAGTAAATTTGAACATTTCTGTCAAGTGGACCATTTCCTAGCTCCTAAAGTTTACCAACACTGACACAAGAGGAAATCATTTAAGGTCATCATGTCTGCCCTTGGCATTCTCGGAACGCCCTGGCCTCAGAATGCAGCCTCTGTAGTCCATGGTAACCTGCGGAGAAGGGGCGGGGCTGAGGGAGGTTGGAACACTGCCCTCACTGAGGGAGTGGGTGTGGCCATCTCTGCTGTGACTGAACAAAGGGCAGGGGAGCAGGGGGCCAAAGGCAGGGCCCTCAGAGCCCGACAGGCCCAGTGGATTGCCACAAACTTTTAGGCCCAGGCCAAAGGGCGCCTTCTTTGTCTGCACAGCTGCCCAAACTCTCACCTTTCCACTCAGGCCGCCCTCTTACTTAAAGTGTGTGTGGAACATGTCCACGCAGTACACCGCGCTGCACAGCTAAGCATAGGTCTGGGCATCGTAGCTTCCTGCCAGGTGACCGAAGTTCGCAGGCAGATGGGTCTCTGGGACACACGCGGAGAGGCTCCTGCCGGGTGACAGGCCGCCCACAGCCCCTGCCCCAGATCGGGGGACGCAAAGCAGCCCTGTCTGATTCCGCTGCCTCTAGAGGGAGTATTGGACCAACACTGTAGAAAACGGGGTCCTTGCGGGCCACTCATTGGAGGGACACAAATAAATCTTTGCCGACTTTCTGCTGAAACTTACGAGCGTTCACACCTAAGCCTCTTACAAGGTCAGCTGTTTAGCTAAACATGAGCTCATGATCTAAATTTACACAATAATGAAGAAAGCAGCTACAAGTGGAGATAATCAGCCAAAACCATCAATACCAGAATTAGATTCCCAAGGCCATCCATCAGATGTAGGAATAATCGGGTGCAAGGCAGAAAATATACATAAAACTGGAACTGAAACAAGGCACAAGGATGTTTTCAAAGACTGGTAGGATCTCTAAAACATTTTTCAAGGACATGTCATTGATAAAGCTAAATATTCCAAGGTTGTGTAATACAACAGATTAATCATTGAGAAGAGTGAAATTATGCTGTTTTGAAAACTATGGCAGGTCAGATTTTCTGCCTAATTCTATAAGAAGATTTCTCTAAAAAAGACACATTATTTCAAAGACTTATTGGCTGTGAAATAAGTTAAGGGTATTTCAAATGGCTTGTCTGCAAAGAAAGGTGAGATGTAGGGAATCACAGAAAGTCGAGGGGAAAATAGGTCAATATATACATTGCTGTATGGTGAACTAAGCCTTAGGCCAGCAACAATGGAGAGGACCTGACCCTTAGACACGTACAAGTAAGCTGGAATCTTCAAAAGTTCAAATCTTTATAAGTAAAAAATTTATTAAAATGAATAACCAAGTGTTTTAATTGACATCAGAAGATGAAAACAATAAACCCTGAGAACATAGAGAAAAGATAAATAAAGATATGAGCAGAACTTAATACAACAGAAAACGTATAAAATTCAGGTGATTTAGTAAGTCCAAAGAATCTTCTTTGAAAAGATTTAAAAGACACACTTTGATTAAGGAAAACCAAAACATAAGTAAAGAATATACAGAAAGAGTCAGGACAATGTTAGAACAGAGAATATATGAAATGCCAGTAAATTTGAACATTTCTGTCAAGTGGACCATTTCCTAGCTCCTAAAGTTTACAACACTGACACAAGAGGAAATCATTTAAGGTCATCATGTCTGCCCTTGGCATACTCGGAACGCCCTGGCCTCAGAATGCAGCCTCTGTAGTCCATGGTAACCTGCGGAGAGGGGGCGGGGCTGAGGGAGGTTGGAACACTGCCCTCACTGAGGGAGTGGGTGTGGCCATCTCTGCTGTGACTGAACAAAGGGCAGGGGAGCAGGGGGCCCAGGGCAGGGCCCTCAGAGCCCGGCAGGCCCAGTGGAGTGTCACAAGTTTTTAGGCCCAGGCCAAAGGGCGCCTTCTTTTTCTGCACAGCTGCCCAAACTCTCACCTTTCCACTCAGGCCGCCCTCTTACTTGAAGTGTGTGTGGAACGTGTCCGCGCAGTATACCGCGCTGCACAGCTAAGCATAGTTCTGGGCATCCCAGCTTCTTGCAAGGTGACCGAAGTTCGCAGGCAGATGGGTCCCTGGGACACACGCGGAGGGGCTCCTGCCCGGGTCACAGGCTGCCCACTGCCCATGCCCCAGATCGGGGGACGCAAAGCAGCCCTGTCTGAGTCCCCTGCCTCTAGAGGGAGTATTGGACCAACACTTGTAGAAAACGGGGTCCTTGCGGGCCACTCGTTGGAGGGACACAAATAAATCTTTGCCGACTTTTTGCTGAAACTTACGAGCGTTCATACCTAAGCCTCTTACAAGGTCAGCTGTTTAGCTAAACATGAGCTCATGATCTAAATTTACACAATAATGAAGAAAGCAGCTACAAGGGGAGACAATCAGCCAAAACCATCAATACCAGAATTAGATTCCCAAGGCCATCCATCAGATGAAGGAATAATCGGGTGCAAGGCAGAAAATATACATAAAACTGGAACTGAAACAAGGCACAAGGATGTTTTCAAAGACTGGTAGGATCTCTCAAACATTTTTCAAGGACATGTCATTGATAAAGCTAAATACTCCAAGGTTGTGTAATACAACAGATTAATCATTGAGAAGAGTGAAATTATGCTGTTTTGAAAACTATGGCAGGTCAGATTTTCTGCCTAATTATATAAGAAGATTTCTCTAAAAAATACACATTATTTCAAAGACTTATTGGCTGTGAAATAAGTTAAGGGTATTTCAAATGGCTTGTCTGCAAAGAAAGGTGAGATGTAGGGAATCACAGAAAGTCGAGGGGAAAATAGGTCAATATATACATTGCTGTATGGTGAACTAAGCCTTAGGCCAGCAACAATGGAGAGGACCTGACCCTTAGACACTTACAAGTAAGCTGGAATCTTCAAAAGTTCAAATCTTTATAAGTAAAAAGATTTATTAAAATGAATAACCAAGTGTTTTAATTGACATCAGAAGATGAAAACAATAAACCCTGAGAACATAGAGAACAGATAAATAAAGATATGAGCAGAACTTAATACAACAGAAAACGTATAAAATTCAGGTGATTTAGTAAGTCCAAAGAATCTTCTTTGAAAAGAATTAAAAGACACACTTTGATTAAGGAAAACCAAAACATAAGTAAAGAATATACAGAAAGAGTCAGGACAATGTTAGAGCAGAGAATATATGAAATGCCAGTAAATTTGAACATTTCTGTAAAGTGGACCATTTCCTAGGTCCTAAAGTTTACCAACACTGACACAAGAGGAAATGATTTAAGGTCATCATGTCTGCCCTTGGCATTCTCGGAACGCCCTGGCCTCAGAATGCAGCCTCTGTAGTCCATGGTAACCTGCGGAGAGGGGGCGGGGCGGAGGGGGGTTGGAACACTGCCCTCACTGAGGGAGTGGGTGTGGCCATCTCTGCTGTGACTGAACAAAGGGCAGGGGAGCAGGGGGCCCAGGGCAGGGCCCTCAGAGCCCGACAGGCCCAGTGGATTGCCACAAACTTTTAGGCCCAGGCCAAAGGGCGCCTTCTTTGTCTGCACAGCTGCCCAAACTCTCACCTTTCCACTCAGGCCGCCCTCTTACTTAAAGTGTGTGTGGAACATGTCCGCGCAGTACACCGCGCTGCACAGCTAAGCATAGATCTGGGCATCGTAGCTTCCTGCCAGGTGACCGAAGTTTGCAGGCAGATGGGTCCCTGGGACACATGTGGAGGGGCTCCTGCCCGGGTCACAGGCTGCCCACTGCCCCTGCCCCAGATCGGGGGACGCAAAGCAGCCCTGTCTGAGTCCCCTGCCTCTAGAGGGAGTATTGGACCAACACTTGTAGAAAACGGGGTCCTTGCGGGCCACTCATTGGAGGGACACAAATAAATCTTTGCCGACTTTCTGCTGAAACTTACGAGCGTTCACACCTAAGCCTCTTACAAGGTCAGCTGTTTAGCTAAACATGAGCTCATGATCTAAATTTACACAATAATGAAGAAAGCAGCTACAAGGGGAGACAATCAGCCAAAACCATCAATACCAGAATTAGATTCCCAAGGCCATCCATCAGATGTAGGAATAATCGGGTGCAAGGCAGAAAATATACATAAAACTGGAACTGAAACAAGGCACAAGGATGTTTTCAAAGACTGGTAGGATCTCTAAAACATTTTTCAAGGACATGTCATTGATAAAGCTAAATACTCCAAGGTTGTGTAATACAACAGATTAATCATTGAGAAGAGTGAAATTATGCTGTTTTGAAAACTATGGCAGGTCAGATTTTCTGCCTAATTCTATAAGAAGATTTCTCTAAAAAAGACACATTATTTCAAAGACTTATTGGCTGTGAAATAAGTTAAGTGTATTTCAAATGGCTTGTCTGCAAAGAAAGGTGAGATGTAGGGAATCACAGAAAGTCGAGGGGAAAATAGGTCAATATATACATTGCTGTATGGTGAACTAAGCCTTAGGCCAGCAACAATGGAGAGGACCTGATCCTTAGACACGTACAAGTAAGCTGGAATCGTCAAAATTTCAAATCTTTATAAGTAAAAAATTTATTAAAATGAATAACCAAGTGTTTTAATTGACATCAGAAGATGAAAACAATAAACCCTGAGAACATAGAAAAAAGATAATTAAAGATATGAGCAGAACTTAATACAACAGAAAACGTATAAAATTCAGGTGATTTAGTAAGTCCAAAGAATCTTCTTTGAAAAGATTTAAAAGACACACTTTGATTAAGGAAAACCAAAACATAAGTAAAGAATATACAGAAAGAGTCAGGACAATGTTAGAGCAGAGAATATATGAAATGCCAGTAAATTTGAACATTTCTGTCAAGTGGACCATTTCCTAGATCCTAAAGTTTACCAACACTGACACAAGAGGAAATCATTTAAGGTCATCATGTCTGCCCTTGGCATTCTCGGAACGCCCTGGCCTCAGAATGCAGCCTCTGTAGTCCATGGTAACCTACGGAGAGTGGGCGGGGCTGAGGGAGGTTGGAACACTGCCCTCACTGAGGGAGTGGGTGTGGCCATCTCTGCTGTGACTGAACAAAGGGCAGGGGAGCAGGGGGCCCAGGGCAGGGCCCTCAGAACCCGGCAGGACCAGTGGAGTGTCACAGCTTTTAGGCCCAGGCCAAAGGGCGCCTTCTTTGTCTGCACAGCTGCCCAAACTCTCACCTTTCCACTCAGGCCGCCCTCTTACTTAAAGTGTGTGTGGAACATGTCCGCGCAGTACACCACGCTGCACAGCTAAGCATAGGTCTGGGCATCGTAGCTTCCTGCCAGGTGACCGAAGTTCACAGGCAGATAGGTCTCTGGGACACACGCGGAGAGGCTCCTGCCGGGTGACAGGCCGCCCACTGCCCCTGCCCCAGATCTGGGGCCGCAAAGCAGCCCTGTCTAATTCCGCTGCCTCTAGAGGGAGTATTGGACCAACACTTGTAGAAAACGTGGTCCTTGCGGGCCACTCATTGGAGGGACACAAATAAATCTTTGCCGACTTTCTGCTGCAACTTACGAGCGTTCACACCTAAGCCTCTTACAAGGTCAGCTGTTTAGCTAAACATGAGCTCATGATCTAAATTTACACAATAATGAAGAAAGCATCTAGAAGGGGAGACAGTCAGCCAAAACCATCAATACCAGAATTAGATTCCCAAGGCCATCCATCAGATGTAGGAATAATCGGGTGCAAGGCAGAAAATATACATAAAACTGGAACTGAAACAAGGCACAAGGATGTTTTCAAAGACTGGTAGGATCTCTAAAACATTTTTCAAGGACATGTCATTGATAAAGCTAAATACTCCAAGGTTGTGTAATACAACAGATTAATCATTGAGAAGAGTGAATTTATGCTGTTTTGAAAACTAAGGCAGATCAGATTTTCTGCCTAATTATATAAGAAGATTTCTCTAAAAAAGACACATTATTTCAAAGACTTCTTGGCTGTGAAATAAGTTAAGGGTATTTCAAATGGCTTGTCTGCAAAGAAGGGTGAGATGTAGGGAATCACAGAAAGTCGAGGGGAAAATAGGTCAATATATACATTGCTGTATGGTGAACTAAGCCTTAGGCCAGCAACAATGGAGAGGACCTGACCCTTAGACACGTACAAGTAAGCTGGAATCGTCAAAAGTTCAAATCTTTATAAGTAAAAAATTTATTAAAATGAATAACCAAGTGTTTTAATTGACATCAGAAGATGAAAACAATAAACCCTGAGAACATAGAAAAAAGATAAATAAAGATATGAGCAGAACTTAATACAACAGAAAACGTATAAAATTCAGGTGATTTAGTAAGTCCAAAGAATCTTCTTTGAAAAGAATTAAAAGACACACCTTGTTTAAGGAAAACCAAAACATAAGTAAAGAATATACAGAAAGAGTCAGGACAATGTTAGAGCAGAGAATATATGAAATGCCAGTAAATTTGAACATTTCTGTCAAGTGGACCATTTCCTAGCTCCTAAAGTTTACCAACACTGACACAAGAGGAAATCATTTAAGGTCATCATGTCTGCCCTTGGCATTCTCGGAACGCCCTGGCCTCAGAATGCAGCCTCTGTAGTCCATGGTAACCTGCGGAGAGGGGGCGGGGCTGAGGGAGGTTGGAACACTGCCCTCACTGAGGGAGTGGGTGTGGCCATCTCTGCTGTGACTGAACAAAGGGCAGGGGAGCAGGGGGCCAAAGGCAGGGCCCTCAGAGCCCGACAGGCCCAGTGGATTGCCACAAACTTTTAGGCCCAGGCCAAAGGGCGCCTTCTTTGTCTGCACAGCTGCCCAAACTCTCACCTTTCCACTCAGGCCGCCCTCTTACTTAAAGTGTGTGTGGAACATGTCCGCGCAGTACACCGCGCTGCACAGCTAAGCATAGGTCTGGGCATCGTAGCTTCCTGCCAGGTGACCGAAGTTCGCAGGCAGATGGGTCTCTGGGACACACGCGGAGAGGCTCCTGCCGGGTGACAGGCCGCCCACAGCCCCTGCCCCAGATCGGGGGACGCAAAGCAGCCCTGTCTGATTCCGCTGCCTCTAGAGGGAGTATTGGACCAACACTGTAGAAAACGGGGTCCTTGCGGGCCACTCATTGGAGGGACACAAATAAATCTTTGCCGACTTTCTGCTGAAACTTACGAGCGTTCACACCTAAGCCTCTTACAAGGTCAGCTGTTTAGCTAAACATGAGCTCATGATCTAAATTTACACAGTAATGAAGAAAGCAGCTACAAGTGGAGACAATCAGCCAAAACCATCAATACCAGAATTAGATTCCCAAGGCCATCCATCAGATGTAGGAATAATCGGGTGCAAGGCAGAAAATATACATAAAACTGGAACTGAAACAAGGCACAAGGATGTTTTCAAAGACTGGTAGGATCTCTAAAACATTTTTCAAGGACATGTCATTGATAAAGCTAAATATTCCAAGGTTGTGTAATACAACAGATTAATCATTGAGAAGAGTGAAATTATGCTGTTTTGAAAACTATGGCAGGTCAGATTTTCTGCCTAATTCTATAAGAAGATTTCTCTAAAAAAGACACATTATTTCAAAGACTTATTGGCTGTGAAATAAGTTAAGGGTATTTCAAATGGCTTGTCTGCAAAGAAAGGTGAGATGTAGGGAATCACAGAAAGTCGAGGGAAAAATAGGTTAATATATACATTGCTGTATGGTGAACTAAGCCTTAGGCCAGCAACAATGGAGAGGACCTGACCCTTAGACACGTACAAGTAAGCTGGAATCTTCAAAAGTTCAAATCTTTATAAGTAAAAAGATTTATTAAAATGAATAACCAAGTGTTTTAATTGACATCAGAAGATGAAAACAATAAACCCTGAGAACATAGAGAAAAGATAAATAAAGATATGAGCAGAACTTAATACAACAGAAAACGTATAAAATTCAGGTGATTTAGTAAGTCCAAAGAATCTTCTTTGAAAAGATTTAAAAGACACACTTTGATTAAGGAAAACCAAAACATAAGTAAAGAATATACAGAAAGAGTCAGGACAATGTTAGAGCAGAGAATATATGAAATGCCAGTAAATTTGAACATTTCTGTCAAGTGGACCATTTCCTAGCTCCTAAAGTTTACCAACACTGACACAAGAGGAAATCATTTAAGGTCATCATGTCTGCCCTTGGCATTCTCGGAACGCCCTGGCCTCAGAATGCAGCCTCTGTAGTCCATGGTAACCTGCGGAGAGGGGGCGGGGCTGAGGGAGGTTGGAACACTGCCCTCACTGAGGGAGTGGGTGTGGCCATCTCTGCTGTGACTGAACAAAGGGCAGGGGAGCAGGGGGCCCAGGGCAGGGCCCTCAGAGCCCGGCAGGCCCAGTGGAGTGTCACAAGTTTTTAGGCCCAGGCCAAAGGGCGCCTTCTTTGTCTGCACAGCTGCCCAAACTCTCACCTTTCCACTCAGGCCGCCCTCTTACTTGAAGTGTGTGTGGAACGTGTCCGCGCAGTACACCGCGCTGCACAGCTAAGCATAGTTCTGGGCATCGCAGCTTCCTGCAAGGTGACCGAAGTTCGCAGGCAGATGGGTCCCTGGGACACAGGCGGAGGGGCTCCTGCCCGGGTCACAGGCTGCCCACTGCCCCTGCCCCAGATCGGGGGACGCAAAGCAGCCCTGTCTGAGTCCCCTGCCTCTAGAGGGAGTATTGGACCAACACTTGTAGAAAACGGGGTCCTTGCGGGCCACTCGTTGGAGGGACACAAATAAATCTTTGCCGACTTTTTGCTGAAACTTACGAGCGTTCATACCTAAGCCTCTTACAAGGTCAGCTGTTTAGCTAAACATGAGCTCATGATCTAAATTTACACAATAATGAAGAAAGCAGCTACAAGGGGAGACAATCAGCCAAACCATCAATACCAGAATTAGATTCCCAAGGCCATCCATCAGATGAAGGAATAATCGGGTGCAAGGCAGAAAATATACATAAAACTGGAACTGAAACAAGGCACAAGGATGTTTTCAAAGACTGGTAGGATCTCTCAAACATTTTTCAAGGACATGTCATTGATAAACCTAAATACTCCAAGGTTGTGTAATACAACAGATTAATCATTGAGAAGAGTGAAATTATGCTGTTTTGAAAACTATGGCAGGTCAGATTTTCTGCCTAATTATATAAGAAGATTTCTCTAAAAAATACACATTATTTCAAAGACTTATTGGCTGTGAAATAAGTTAAGGGTATTTCAAATGGCTTGTCTGCAAAGAAAGGTGAGATGTAGGGAATCACAGAAAGTCGAGGGGAAAATAGGTCAATATATACATTGCTGTATGGTGAACTAAGCCTTAGGCCAGCAACAATGGAGAGGACCTGACCCTTAGACACTTACAAGTAAGCTGGAATCTTCAAAAGTTCAAATCTTTATAAGTAAAAAGATTTATTAAAATGAATAACCAAGTGTTTTAATTGACATCAGAAGATGAAAACAATAAACCCTGAGAACATAGAGAACAGATAAATAAAGATATGAGCAGAACTTAATACAACAGAAAACGTATAAAATTCAGGTGATTTAGTAAGTCCAAAGAATCTTCTTTGAAAAGAATTAAAAGACACACTTTGATTAAGGAAAACCAAAACATAAGTAAAGAATATACAGAAAGAGTCAGGACAATGTTAGAGCAGAGAATATATGAAATGCCAGTAAATTTGAACATTTCTGTAAAGTGGACCATTTCCTAGCTCCTAAAGTTTACCAACACTGACACAAGAGGAAATCATTTAAGGTCATCATGTCTGCCCTTGGCATTCTCGGAACGCCCTGGCCTCAGAATGCAGCCTCTGTAGTCCATGGTAACCTGCGGAGAGGGGGCGGGGCTGAGGGAGGTTGGAACACTGCCCTCACTGAGGGAGTGGGTGTGGCCATCTCTGCTGTGACTGAACAAAGGGCAGGGGAGCAGTGGGCCAAAGGCAGGTCCCTCAGAGCCCGATAGGCCCAGTGGATTGACACAAGCTTTTAGGCCCAGGCCAAAGGGCGCCTTCTTTGTCTGCACAGCTGCCCAAACTCTCACCTTTCCACTCAGGCCGCCCTCTTACTTAAAGTGTGTGTGGAACATGTCCGCGCAGTACACCGCGCTGCACAGCTAAGCATAGGTCTGGGCATCGTAGCTTCCTGCCAGGTGACCGAAGTTCGCAGGCAGATGGGTCTCTGGGACACACGCGGAGAGGCTCCTGCCGGGTGACAGGCCGCCCACTGCCCCTGCCCCAGATCTGGGGCCGCAAAGCAGCCCTGTCTGATTCCGCTGCCTCTAGAGGGAGTATTGGACCAACACTGTAGAAAACGGGGTCCTTGCGGGCCACTCATTGGAGGGACACAAATAAATCTTTGCCGACTTTCTGCTGAAACTTACGAGCGTTCACACCTAAGCCTCTTACAAGGTCAGCTGTTTAGCTAAACATGAGCTCATGATCTAATTTACACAATAATGAAGAAAGCAGCTACAAGTGGAGACAATCAGCCAAAACCATCAATACCAGAATTAGATTCCCAAGGCCATCCATCAGATGTAGGAATAATCGGGTGCAAGGCAGAAAATATACATAAAACTGGAACTGAAACAAGGCACAAGGATGTTTTCAAAGACTGGTAGGATCTCTCAAACATTTTTCAAGGACATGTCATTGATAAAGCTAAATACTCCAAGGTTGTGTAATACAACAGATTAATCATTGAGAAGAGTGAAATTATGCTGTTTTGAAAACTATGGCAGGTCAGATTTTCTGCCTAATTATATAAGAAGATTTCTCTAAAAAAGACACATTATTTCAAAGAATTATTGGCTGTGAAATAAGTTAAGGGTATTTCAAATGGCTTGTCTGCAAAGAAAGGTGAGATGTAGGGAATCACAGAAAGTCGAGGGAAAAATAGGTTAATATATACATTGCTGTATGGTGAACTAAGCCTTAGGCCAGCAACAATGGAGAGGACCTGACCCTTAGACACGTACAAGTAAGCTGGAATCTTCAAAAGTTCAAATCTTTATAAGTAAAAAGATTTATTAAAATGAATAACCAAGTGTTTTAATTGACATCACAAGATGAAAACAATAAACCCTGAGAACATAGAGAAAAGATAAATAAAGATATGAGCAGAACTTAATACAACAGAAAACGTATAAAATTCAGGTCATTTAGTAAGTCCAAAGAATCTTCTTTGAAAAGATTTAAAAGACACACTTTGATTAAGGAAAACCAAAACATAAGTAAAGAATATACAGAAAGAGTCAGGACAATGTTAGAGCAGAGAATATATGAAATGCCAGTAAATTTGAACATTTCTGTCAAGTGGACCATTTCCTAGATCCTAAAGTTTACCAACACTGACACAAGAGGAAATCATTTAAGGTCATCATGTCTGCCCTTGGCATTCTCGGAACGCCCTGGCCTCAGAATGCAGCCTCTGTAGTCCATGGTAACCTACGGAGAGTGGGCGGGGCTGAGGGAGGTTGGAACACTGCCCTCACTGAGGGAGTGGGTGTGGCCATCTCTGCTGTGACTGAACAAAGGGCAGGGGAGCAGGGGGCCCAGGGCAGGGCCCTCAGAACCCGGCAGGACCAGTGGAGTGTCACAGCTTTTAGGCCCAGGCCAAAGGGCGCCTTCTTTGTCTGCACAGCTGCCCAAACTCTCACCTTTCCACTCAGGCCGCCCTCTTACTTAAAGTGTGTGTGGAACATGTCCGCGCAGTACACCACGCTGCACAGCTAAGCATAGGTCTGGGCATCGTAGCTTCCTGCCAGGTGACCGAAGTTCACAGGCAGATAGGTCTCTGGGACACACGCGGAGAGGCTCCTGCCGGGTGACAGGCCGCCCACTGCCCCTGCCCCAGATCTGGGGCCGCAAAGCAGCCCTGTCTAATTCCGCTGCCTCTAGAGGGAGTATTGGACCAACACTTGTAGAAAACGTGGTCCTTGCGGGCCACTCATTGGAGGGACACAAATAAATCTTTGCCGACTTTCTGCTGCAACTTACGAGCGTTCACACCTAAGCCTCTTACAAGGTCAGCTGTTTAGCTAAACATGAGCTCATGATCTAAATTTACACAATAATGAAGAAAGCATCTAGAAGGGGAGACAGTCAGCCAAAACCATCAATACCAGAATTAGATTCCCAAGGCCATCCATCAGATGTAGGAATAATCGGGTGCAAGGCAGAAAATATACATAAAACTGGAACTGAAACAAGGCACAAGGATGTTTTCAAAGACTGGTAGGATCTCTAAAACATTTTTCAAGGACATGTCATTGATAAAGCTAAATACTCCAAGGTTGTGTAATACAACAGATTAATCATTGAGAAGAGTGAATTTATGCTGTTTTGAAAACTAAGGCAGATCAGATTTTCTGCCTAATTATATAAGAAGATTTCTCTAAAAAAGACACATTATTTCAAAGACTTCTTGGCTGTGAAATAAGTTAAGGGTATTTCAAATGGCTTGTCTGCAAAGAAGGGTGAGATGTAGGGAATCACAGAAAGTCGAGGGGAAAATAGGTCAATATATACATTGCTGTATGGTGAACTAAGCCTTAGGCCAGCAACAATGGAGAGGACCTGACCCTTAGACACGTACAAGTAAGCTGGAATCGTCAAAAGTTCAAATCTTTATAAGTAAAAATTTTATTAAAATGAATAACCAAGTGTTTTAATTGACATCAGAAGATGAAAACAATAAACCCTGAGAACATAGAAAAAAGATAAATAAAGATATGAGCAGAACTTAATACAACAGAAAACGTATAAAATTCAGGTGATTTAGTAAGTCCAAAGAATCTTCTTTGAAAAGAATTAAAAGACACACCTTGTTTAAGGAAAACCAAAACATAAGTAAAGAATATACAGAAAGAGTCAGGACAATGTTAGAGCAGAGAATATATGAAATGCCAGTAAATTTGAACATTTCTGTCAAGTGGACCATTTCCTAGCTCCTAAAGTTTACCAACACTGACACAAGAGGAAATCATTTAAGGTCATCATGTCTGCCCTTGGCATTCTCGGAACGCCCTGGCCTCAGAATGCAGCCTCTGTAGTCCATGGTAACCTGCGGAGAAGGGGCGGGGCTGAGGGAGGTTGGAACACTGCCCTCACTGAGGGAGTGGGTGTGGCCATCTCTGCTGTGACTGAACAAAGGGCAGGGGAGCAGGGGGCCAAAGGCAGGGCCCTCAGAGCCCGACAGGCCCAGTGGATTGCCACAAACTTTTAGGCCCAGGCCAAAGGGCGCCTTCTTTGTCTGCACAGCTGCCCAAACTCTCACCTTTCCACTCAGGCCGCCCTCTTACTTAAAGTGTGTGTGGAACATGTCCACGCAGTACACCGCGCTGCACAGCTAAGCATAGGTCTGGGCATCGTAGCTTCCTGCCAGGTGACCGAAGTTCGCAGGCAGATGGGTCTCTGGGACACACGCGGAGAGGCTCCTGCCGGGTGACAGGCCGCCCACAGCCCCTGCCCCAGATCGGGGGACGCAAAGCAGCCCTGTCTGATTCCGCTGCCTCTAGAGGGAGTATTGGACCAACACTGTAGAAAACGGGGTCCTTGCGGGCCACTCATTGGAGGGACACAAATAAATCTTTGCCGACTTTCTGCTGAAACTTACGAGCGTTCACACCTAAGCCTCTTACAAGGTCAGCTGTTTAGCTAAACATGAGCTCATGATCTAAATTTACACAATAATGAAGAAAGCAGCTACAAGTGGAGACAATCAGCCAAAACCATCAATACCAGAATTAGATTCCCAAGGCCATCCATCAGATGTAGGAATAATCGGGTGCAAGGCAGAAAATATACATAAAACTGGAACTGAAACAAGGCACAAGGATGTTTTCAAAGACTGGTAGGATCTCTAAAACATTTTTCAAGGACATGTCATTGATAAAGCTAAATATTCCAAGGTTGTGTAATACAACAGATTAATCATTGAGAAGAGTGAAATTATGCTGTTTTGAAAACTATGGCAGGTCAGATTTTCTGCCTAATTCTATAAGAAGATTTCTCTAAAAAAGACACATTATTTCAAAGACTTATTGGCTGTGAAATAAGTTAAGGGTATTTCAAATGGCTTGTCTGCAAAGAAAGGTGAGATGTAGGGAATCACAGAAAGTCGAGGGGAAAATAGGTCAATATATACATTGCTGTATGGTGAACTAAGCCTTAGGCCAGCAACAATGGAGAGGACCTGACCCTTAGACACGTACAAGTAAGCTGGAATCTTCAAAAGTTCAAATCTTTATAAGTAAAAAATTTATTAAAATGAATAACCAAGTGTTTTAATTGACATCAGAAGATGAAAACAATAAACCCTGAGAACATAGAGAAAAGATAAATAAAGATATGAGCAGAACTTAATACAACAGAAAACGTATAAAATTCAGGTGATTTAGTAAGTCCAAAGAATCTTCTTTGAAAAGATTTAAAAGACACACTTTGATTAAGGAAAACCAAAACATAAGTAAAGAATATACAGAAAGAGTCAGGACAATGTTAGAACAGAGAATATATGAAATGCCAGTAAATTTGAACATTTCTGTCAAGTGGACCATTTCCTAGCTCCTAAAGTTTACAACACTGACACAAGAGGAAATCATTTAAGGTCATCATGTCTGCCCTTGGCATACTCGGAACGCCCTGGCCTCAGAATGCAGCCTCTGTAGTCCATGGTAACCTGCGGAGAGGGGGCGGGGCTGAGGGAGGTTGGAACACTGCCCTCACTGAGGGAGTGGGTGTGGCCATCTCTGCTGTGACTGAACAAAGGGCAGGGGAGCAGGGGGCCCAGGGCAGGGCCCTCAGAGCCCGGCAGGCCCAGTGGAGTGTCACAAGTTTTTAGGCCCAGGCCAAAGGGCGCCTTCTTTTTCTGCACAGCTGCCCAAACTCTCACCTTTCCACTCAGGCCGCCCTCTTACTTGAAGTGTGTGTGGAACGTGTCCGCGCAGTATACCGCGCTGCACAGCTAAGCATAGTTCTGGGCATCCCAGCTTCTTGCAAGGTGACCGAAGTTCGCAGGCAGATGGGTCCCTGGGACACACGCGGAGGGGCTCCTGCCCGGGTCACAGGCTGCCCACTGCCCATGCCCCAGATCGGGGGACGCAAAGCAGCCCTGTCTGAGTCCCCTGCCTCTAGAGGGAGTATTGGACCAACACTTGTAGAAAACGGTGTCCTTGCGGGCCACTCGTTGGAGGGACACAAATAAATCTTTGCCGACTTTTTGCTGAAACTTACGAGCGTTCATACCTAAGCCTCTTACAAGGTCAGCTGTTTAGCTAAACATGAGCTCATGATCTAAATTTACACAATAATGAAGAAAGCAGCTACAAGGGGAGACAATCAGCCAAAACCATCAATACCAGAATTAGATTCCCAAGGCCATCCATCAGATGAAGGAATAATCGGGTGCAAGGCAGAAAATATACATAAAACTGGAACTGAAACAAGGCACAAGGATGTTTTCAAAGACTGGTAGGATCTCTCAAACATTTTTCAAGGACATGTCATTGATAAAGCTAAATACTCCAAGGTTGTGTAATACAACAGATTAATCATTGAGAAGAGTGAAATTATGCTGTTTTGAAAACTATGGCAGGTCAGATTTTCTGCCTAATTATATAAGAAGATTTCTCTAAAAAATACACATTATTTCAAAGACTTATTGGCTGTGAAATAAGTTAAGGGTATTTCAAATGGCTTGTCTGCAAAGAAAGGTGAGATGTAGGGAATCACAGAAAGTCGAGGGGAAAATAGGTCAATATATACATTGCTGTATGGTGAACTAAGCCTTAGGCCAGCAACAATGGAGAGGACCTGACCCTTAGACACTTACAAGTAAGCTGGAATCTTCAAAAGTTCAAATCTTTATAAGTAAAAAGATTTATTAAAATGAATAACCAAGTGTTTTAATTGACATCAGAAGATGAAAACAATAAACCCTGAGAACATAGAGAACAGATAAATAAAGATATGAGCAGAACTTAATACAACAGAAAACGTATAAAATTCAGGTGATTTAGTAAGTCCAAAGAATCTTCTTTGAAAAGAATTAAAAGACACACTTTGATTAAGGAAAACCAAAACATAAGTAAAGAATATACAGAAAGAGTCAGGACAATGTTAGAGCAGAGAATATATGAAATGCCAGTAAATTTGAACATTTCTGTAAAGTGGACCATTTCCTAGGTCCTAAAGTTTACCAACACTGACACAAGAGGAAATGATTTAAGGTCATCATGTCTGCCCTTGGCATTCTCGGAACGCCCTGGCCTCAGAATGCAGCCTCTGTAGTCCATGGTAACCTGCGGAGAGGGGGCGGGGCGGAGGGGGGTTGGAACACTGCCCTCACTGAGGGAGTGGGTGTGGCCATCTCTGCTGTGACTGAACAAAGGGCAGGGGAGCAGGGGGCCCAGGGCAGGGCCCTCAGAGCCCGACAGGCCCAGTGGATTGCCACAAACTTTTAGGCCCAGGCCAAAGGGCGCCTTCTTTGTCTGCACAGCTGCCCAAACTCTCACCTTTCCACTCAGGCCGCCCTCTTACTTAAAGTGTGTGTGGAACATGTCCGCGCAGTACACCGCGCTGCACAGCTAAGCATAGATCTGGGCATCGTAGCTTCCTGCCAGGTGACCGAAGTTTGCAGGCAGATGGGTCCCTGGGACACATGTGGAGGGGCTCCTGCCCGGGTCACAGGCTGCCCACTGCCCCTGCCCCAGATCGGGGGACGCAAAGCAGCCCTGTCTGAGTCCCCTGCCTCTAGAGGGAGTATTGGACCAACACTTGTAGAAAACGGGGTCCTTGCGGGCCACTCATTGGAGGGACACAAATAAATCTTTGCCGACTTTCTGCTGAAACTTACGAGCGTTCACACCTAAGCCTCTTACAAGGTCAGCTGTTTAGCTAAACATGAGCTCATGATCTAAATTTACACAATAATGAAGAAAGCAGCTACAAGGGGAGACAATCAGCCAAAACCATCAATACCAGAATTAGATTCCCAAGGCCATCCATCAGATGTAGGAATAATCGGGTGCAAGGCAGAAAATATACATAAAACTGGAACTGAAACAAGGCACAAGGATGTTTTCAAAGACTGGTAGGATCTCTAAAACATTTTTCAAGGACATGTCATTGATAAAGCTAAATACTCCAAGGTTGTGTAATACAACAGATTAATCATTGAGAAGAGTGAAATTATGCTGTTTTGAAAACTATGGCAGGTCAGATTTTCTGCCTAATTCTATAAGAAGATTTCTCTAAAAAAGACACATTATTTCAAAGACTTATTGGCTGTGAAATAAGTTAAGTGTATTTCAAATGGCTTGTCTGCAAAGAAAGGTGAGATGTAGGGAATCACAGAAAGTCGAGGGGAAAATAGGTCAATATATACATTGCTGTATGGTGAACTAAGCCTTAGGCCAGCAACAATGGAGAGGACCTGATCCTTAGACACGTACAAGTAAGCTGGAATCGTCAAAATTTCAAATCTTTATAAGTAAAAAATTTATTAAAATGAATAACCAAGTGTTTTAATTGACATCAGAAGATGAAAACAATAAACCCTGAGAACATAGAAAAAAGATAATTAAAGATATGAGCAGAACTTAATACAACAGAAAACGTATAAAATTCAGGTGATTTAGTAAGTCCAAAGAATCTTCTTTGAAAAGATTTAAAAGACACACTTTGATTAAGGAAAACCAAAACATAAGTAAAGAATATACAGAAAGAGTCAGGACAATGTTAGAGCAGAGAATATATGAAATGCCAGTAAATTTGAACATTTCTGTCAAGTGGACCATTTCCTAGATCCTAAAGTTTACCAACACTGACACAAGAGGAAATCATTTAAGGTCATCATGTCTGCCCTTGGCATTCTCGGAACGCCCTGGCCTCAGAATGCAGCCTCTGTAGTCCATGGTAACCTACGGAGAGTGGGCGGGGCTGAGGGAGGTTGGAACACTGCCCTCACTGAGGGAGTGGGTGTGGCCATCTCTGCTGTGACTGAACAAAGGGCAGGGGAGCAGGGGGCCCAGGGCAGGGCCCTCAGAACCCGGCAGGACCAGTGGAGTGTCACAGCTTTTAGGCCCAGGCCAAAGGGCGCCTTCTTTGTCTGCACAGCTGCCCAAACTCTCACCTTTCCACTCAGGCCGCCCTCTTACTTAAAGTGTGTGTGGAACATGTCCGCGCAGTACACCACGCTGCACAGCTAAGCATAGGTCTGGGCATCGTAGCTTCCTGCCAGGTGACCGAAGTTCACAGGCAGATAGGTCTCTGGGACACACGCGGAGAGGCTCCTGCCGGGTGACAGGCCGCCCACTGCCCCTGCCCCAGATCTGGGGCCGCAAAGCAGCCCTGTCTAATTCCGCTGCCTCTAGAGGGAGTATTGGACCAACACTTGTAGAAAACGTGGTCCTTGCGGGCCACTCATTGGAGGGACACAAATAAATCTTTGCCGACTTTCTGCTGCAACTTACGAGCGTTCACACCTAAGCCTCTTACAAGGTCAGCTGTTTAGCTAAACATGAGCTCATGATCTAAATTTACACAATAATGAAGAAAGCATCTAGAAGGGGAGACAGTCAGCCAAAACCATCAATACCAGAATTAGATTCCCAAGGCCATCCATCAGATGTAGGAATAATCGGGTGCAAGGCAGAAAATATACATAAAACTGGAACTGAAACAAGGCACAAGGATGTTTTCAAAGACTGGTAGGATCTCTAAAACATTTTTCAAGGACATGTCATTGATAAAGCTAAATACTCCAAGGTTGTGTAATACAACAGATTAATCATTGAGAAGAGTGAATTTATGCTGTTTTGAAAACTAAGGCAGATCAGATTTTCTGCCTAATTATATAAGAAGATTTCTCTAAAAAAGACACATTATTTCAAAGACTTCTTGGCTGTGAAATAAGTTAAGGGTATTTCAAATGGCTTGTCTGCAAAGAAGGGTGAGATGTAGGGAATCACAGAAAGTCGAGGGGAAAATAGGTCAATATATACATTGCTGTATGGTGAACTAAGCCTTAGGCCAGCAACAATGGAGAGGACCTGACCCTTAGACACGTACAAGTAAGCTGGAATCGTCAAAAGTTCAAATCTTTATAAGTAAAAAATTTATTAAAATGAATAACCAAGTGTTTTAATTGACATCAGAAGATGAAAACAATAAACCCTGAGAACATAGAAAAAAGATAAATAAAGATATGAGCAGAACTTAATACAACAGAAAACGTATAAAATTCAGGTGATTTAGTAAGTCCAAAGAATCTTCTTTGAAAAGAATTAAAAGACACACCTTGTTTAAGGAAAACCAAAACATAAGTAAAGAATATACAGAAAGAGTCAGGACAATGTTAGAGCAGAGAATATATGAAATGCCAGTAAATTTGAACATTTCTGTCAAGTGGACCATTTCCTAGCTCCTAAAGTTTACCAACACTGACACAAGAGGAAATCATTTAAGGTCATCATGTCTGCCCTTGGCATTCTCGGAACGCCCTGGCCTCAGAATGCAGCCTCTGTAGTCCATGGTAACCTGCGGAGAGGGGGCGGGGCTGAGGGAGGTTGGAACACTGCCCTCACTGAGGGAGTGGGTGTGGCCATCTCTGCTGTGACTGAACAAAGGGCAGGGGAGCAGGGGGCCAAAGGCAGGGCCCTCAGAGCCCGACAGGCCCAGTGGATTGCCACAAACTTTTAGGCCCAGGCCAAAGGGCGCCTTCTTTGTCTGCACAGCTGCCCAAACTCTCACCTTTCCACTCAGGCCGCCCTCTTACTTAAAGTGTGTGTGGAACATGTCCGCGCAGTACACCGCGCTGCACAGCTAAGCATAGGTCTGGGCATCGTAGCTTCCTGCCAGGTGACCGAAGTTCGCAGGCAGATGGGTCTCTGGGACACACGCGGAGAGGCTCCTGCCGGGTGACAGGCCGCCCACAGCCCCTGCCCCAGATCGGGGGACGCAAAGCAGCCCTGTCTGATTCCGCTGCCTCTAGAGGGAGTATTGGACCAACACTGTAGAAAACGGGGTCCTTGCGGGCCACTCATTGGAGGGACACAAATAAATCTTTGCCGACTTTCTGCTGAAACTTACGAGCGTTCACACCTAAGCCTCTTACAAGGTCAGCTGTTTAGCTAAACATGAGCTCATGATCTAAATTTACACAGTAATGAAGAAAGCAGCTACAAGTGGAGACAATCAGCCAAAACCATCAATACCAGAATTAGATTCCCAAGGCCATCCATCAGATGTAGGAATAATCGGGTGCAAGGCAGAAAATATACATAAAACTGGAACTGAAACAAGGCACAAGGATGTTTTCAAAGACTGGTAGGATCTCTAAAACATTTTTCAAGGACATGTCATTGATAAAGCTAAATATTCCAAGGTTGTGTAATACAACAGATTAATCATTGAGAAGAGTGAAATTATGCTGTTTTGAAAACTATGGCAGGTCAGATTTTCTGCCTAATTCTATAAGAAGATTTCTCTAAAAAAGACACATTATTTCAAAGACTTATTGGCTGTGAAATAAGTTAAGGGTATTTCAAATGGCTTGTCTGCAAAGAAAGGTGAGATGTAGGGAATCACAGAAAGTCGAGGGAAAAATAGGTTAATATATACATTGCTGTATGGTGAACTAAGCCTTAGGCCAGCAACAATGGAGAGGACCTGACCCTTAGACACGTACAAGTAAGCTGGAATCTTCAAAAGTTCAAATCTTTATAAGTAAAAAGATTTATTAAAATGAATAACCAAGTGTTTTAATTGACATCAGAAGATGAAAACAATAAACCCTGAGAACATAGAGAAAAGATAAATAAAGATATGAGCAGAACTTAATACAACAGAAAACGTATAAAATTCAGGTGATTTAGTAAGTCCAAAGAATCTTCTTTGAAAAGATTTAAAAGACACACTTTGATTAAGGAAAACCAAAACATAAGTAAAGAATATACAGAAAGAGTCAGGACAATGTTAGAGCAGAGAATATATGAAATGCCAGTAAATTTGAACATTTCTGTCAAGTGGACCATTTCCTAGCTCCTAAAGTTTACCAACACTGACACAAGAGGAAATCATTTAAGGTCATCATGTCTGCCCTTGGCATTCTCGGAACGCCCTGGCCTCAGAATGCAGCCTCTGTAGTCCATGGTAACCTGCGGAGAGGGGGCGGGGCTGAGGGAGGTTGGAACACTGCCCTCACTGAGGGAGTGGGTGTGGCCATCTCTGCTGTGACTGAACAAAGGGCAGGGGAGCAGGGGGCCCAGGGCAGGGCCCTCAGAGCCCGGCAGGCCCAGTGGAGTGTCACAAGTTTTTAGGCCCAGGCCAAAGGGCGCCTTCTTTGTCTGCACAGCTGCCCAAACTCTCACCTTTCCACTCAGGCCGCCCTCTTACTTGAAGTGTGTGTGGAACGTGTCCGCGCAGTACACCGCGCTGCACAGCTAAGCATAGTTCTGGGCATCGCAGCTTCCTGCAAGGTGACCGAAGTTCGCAGGCAGATGGGTCCCTGGGACACAGGCGGAGGGGCTCCTGCCCGGGTCACAGGCTGCCCACTGCCCCTGCCCCAGATCGGGGGACGCAAAGCAGCCCTGTCTGAGTCCCCTGCCTCTAGAGGGAGTATTGGACCAACACTTGTAGAAAACGGGGTCCTTGCGGGCCACTCGTTGGAGGGACACAAATAAATCTTTGCCGACTTTTTGCTGAAACTTACGAGCGTTCATACCTAAGCCTCTTACAAGGTCAGCTGTTTAGCTAAACATGAGCTCATGATCTAAATTTACACAATAATGAAGAAAGCAGCTACAAGGGGAGACAATCAGCCAAACCATCAATACCAGAATTAGATTCCCAAGGCCATCCATCAGATGAAGGAATAATCGGGTGCAAGGCAGAAAATATACATAAAACTGGAACTGAAACAAGGCACAAGGATGTTTTCAAAGACTGGTAGGATCTCTCAAACATTTTTCAAGGACATGTCATTGATAAACCTAAATACTCCAAGGTTGTGTAATACAACAGATTAATCATTGAGAAGAGTGAAATTATGCTGTTTTGAAAACTATGGCAGGTCAGATTTTCTGCCTAATTATATAAGAAGATTTCTCTAAAAAATACACATTATTTCAAAGACTTATTGGCTGTGAAATAAGTTAAGGGTATTTCAAATGGCTTGTCTGCAAAGAAAGGTGAGATGTAGGGAATCACAGAAAGTCGAGGGGAAAATAGGTCAATATATACATTGCTGTATGGTGAACTAAGCCTTAGGCCAGCAACAATGGAGAGGACCTGACCCTTAGACACTTACAAGTAAGCTGGAATCTTCAAAAGTTCAAATCTTTATAAGTAAAAAGATTTATTAAAATGAATAACCAAGTGTTTTAATTGACATCAGAAGATGAAAACAATAAACCCTGAGAACATAGAGAACAGATAAATAAAGATATGAGCAGAACTTAATACAACAGAAAACGTATAAAATTCAGGTGATTTAGTAAGTCCAAAGAATCTTCTTTGAAAAGAATTAAAAGACACACTTTGATTAAGGAAAACCAAAACATAAGTAAAGAATATACAGAAAGAGTCAGGACAATGTTAGAGCAGAGAATATATGAAATGCCAGTAAATTTGAACATTTCTGTAAAGTGGACCATTTCCTAGCTCCTAAAGTTTACCAACACTGACACAAGAGGAAATCATTTAAGGTCATCATGTCTGCCCTTGGCATTCTCGGAACGCCCTGGCCTCAGAATGCAGCCTCTGTAGTCCATGGTAACCTGCGGAGAGGGGGCGGGGCTGAGGGAGGTTGGAACACTGCCCTCACTGAGGGAGTGGGTGTGGCCATCTCTGCTGTGACTGAACAAAGGGCAGGGGAGCAGTGGGCCAAAGGCAGGTCCCTCAGAGCCCGATAGGCCCAGTGGATTGACACAAGCTTTTAGGCCCAGGCCAAAGGGCGCCTTCTTTGTCTGCACAGCTGCCCAAACTCTCACCTTTCCACTCAGGCCGCCCTCTTACTTAAAGTGTGTGTGGAACATGTCCGCGCAGTACACCGCGCTGCACAGCTAAGCATAGGTCTGGGCATCGTAGCTTCCTGCCAGGTGACCGAAGTTCGCAGGCAGATGGGTCTCTGGGACACACGCGGAGAGGCTCCTGCCGGGTGACAGGCCGCCCACTGCCCCTGCCCCAGATCTGGGGCCGCAAAGCAGCCCTGTCTGATTCCGCTGCCTCTAGAGGGAGTATTGGACCAACACTGTAGAAAACGGGGTCCTTGCGGGCCACTCATTGGAGGGACACAAATAAATCTTTGCCGACTTTCTGCTGAAACTTACGAGCGTTCACACCTAAGCCTCTTACAAGGTCAGCTGTTTAGCTAAACATGAGCTCATGATCTAATTTACACAATAATGAAGAAAGCAGCTACAAGTGGAGACAATCAGCCAAAACCATCAATACCAGAATTAGATTCCCAAGGCCATCCATCAGATGTAGGAATAATCGGGTGCAAGGCAGAAAATATACATAAAACTGGAACTGAAACAAGGCACAAGGATGTTTTCAAAGACTGGTAGGATCTCTCAAACATTTTTCAAGGACATGTCATTGATAAAGCTAAATACTCCAAGGTTGTGTAATACAACAGATTAATCATTGAGAAGAGTGAAATTATGCTGTTTTGAAAACTATGGCAGGTCAGATTTTCTGCCTAATTATATAAGAAGATTTCTCTAAAAAAGACACATTATTTCAAAGAATTATTGGCTGTGAAATAAGTTAAGGGTATTTCAAATGGCTTGTCTGCAAAGAAAGGTGAGATGTAGGGAATCACAGAAAGTCGAGGGAAAAATAGGTTAATATATACATTGCTGTATGGTGAACTAAGCCTTAGGCCAGCAACAATGGAGAGGACCTGACCCTTAGACACGTACAAGTAAGCTGGAATCTTCAAAAGTTCAAATCTTTATAAGTAAAAAGATTTATTAAAATGAATAACCAAGTGTTTTAATTGACATCACAAGATGAAAACAATAAACCCTGAGAACATAGAGAAAAGATAAATAAAGATATGAGCAGAACTTAATACAACAGAAAACGTATAAAATTCAGGTCATTTAGTAAGTCCAAAGAATCTTCTTTGAAAAGATTTAAAAGACACACTTTGATTAAGGAAAACCAAAACATAAGTAAAGAATATACAGAAAGAGTCAGGACAATGTTAGAGCAGAGAATATATGAAATGCCAGTAAATTTGAACATTTCTGTCAAGTGGACCATTTCCTAGCTCCTAAAGTTTACCAACACTGACACAAGAGGAAATCATTTAAGGTCATCATGTCTGCCCTTGGCATTCTCGGCACGCCCTGGCCTCAGAATGCAGCCTCTGTAGTCCATGGTAACCTGCGGAGAGGGGGCGGGGCTGAGGGAGGTTGGAACACTGCCCTCACTGAGGGAGTGGGTGTGGCCATCTCTGCTGTGACTGAACAAAGGGCAGGGGAGCAGGGGGCCCAGGGCAGGGCCCTCAGAGCCCGGCAGGCCCAGTGGAGTGTCAGAAGCTTTTAGGCCCAGGCCAAAGGGCGCCTTCTTTGTCTGCAAAGCTGCCCAAACTCTCACCTTTCCACTCAGGCCGCCCTCTTACTTGAAGTGTGTGTGGAATGTGTCCGTGCAGTATACCGCGCTGCACAGCTAAGCATAGGTCTGGGCATCGTAGCTTCCTGCCAGGTGACCGAAGTTCGCAGGCAGATGGGTCCCTGGGACACACGCGGAGAGGCTCCTGCCCGGGTCACAGGCCGCCCACTGCCCCTGCCCCAGATCTGGGACCGCAAAGCAGCCCTGTCTGAATCCCCTGCCTCTAGAGGGAGTATTGGACCAACACTTGTAGAAAATGGGGTCCTTGCGGGCCACTCATAGGAGGGACACAAATAAATCTTTGCCGACTTTCTGCTGAAACTTACGAGCGTTCACACCTAAGCCTCTTACAAGGTCAGCTGTTTAGGTAAACATGAGCTCATGATCTAAATTTACACAATATTGAAGAAAGCAGCTACAAGGGGAGACAATAAGCCAAAACCATCAATACCAGAATTAGATTCCCAAGGCCATCCATCAGATGTAGGAATAATCGGGTGCAAGGCAGAAAATATACATAAAACTGGAACTGAAACAAGGCACAAGGATGTTTTCAAAGACTGGTAGGATCTCTAAAACATTTTTCAAGGACATGTCATTGATAAAGCTAAATACTCCAAGGTTGTGTAATACAACAGATTAATCATTGAGAAGAGTGAAATTATGCTGTTTTGAAAACTATGGCAGGTCAGATTTTCTGCCTAATTCTATAAGAAGATTTCTCTAAAAAAGACACATTATTTCAAAGACTTATTGGCTGTGAAATAAGTTAAGTGTATTTCAAATGGCTTGTCTGCAAAGAAAGGTGAGATGTAGGGAATCACAGAAAGTCGAGGGGAAAATAGGTCAATATATACATTGCTGTATGGTGAACTAAGCCTTAGGCCAGCAACAATGGAGAGGACCTGATCCTTAGACACGTACAAGTAAGCTGGAATCGTCAAAATTTCAAATCTTTATAAGTAAAAAATTTATTAAAATGAATAACCAAGTGTTTTAATTGACATCAGAAGATGAAAACAATAAACCCTGAGAACATAGAAAAAAGATAATTAAAGATATGAGCAGAACTTAATACAACAGAAAACGTATAAAATTCAGGTGATTTAGTAAGTCCAAAGAATCTTCTTTGAAAAGATTTAAAAGACACACTTTGATTAAGGAAAACCAAAACATAAGTAAAGAATATACAGAAAGAGTCAGGACAATGTTAGAGCAGAGAATATATGAAATGCCAGTAAATTTGAACATTTCTGTCAAGTGGACCATTTCCTAGATCCTAAAGTTTACCAACACTGACACAAGAGGAAATCATTTAAGGTCATCATGTCTGCCCTTGGCATTCTCGGAACGCCCTGGCCTCAGAATGCAGCCTCTGTAGTCCATGGTAACCTACGGAGAGTGGGCGGGGCTGAGGGAGGTTGGAACACTGCCCTCACTGAGGGAGTGGGTGTGGCCATCTCTGCTGTGACTGAACAAAGGGCAGGGGAGCAGGGGGCCCAGGGCAGGGCCCTCAGAACCCGGCAGGACCAGTGGAGTGTCACAGCTTTTAGGCCCAGGCCAAAGGGCGCCTTCTTTGTCTGCACAGCTGCCCAAACTCTCACCTTTCCACTCAGGCCGCCCTCTTACTTAAAGTGTGTGTGGAACATGTCCGCGCAGTACACCGCGCTGCACAGCTAAGCATAGGTCTGGGCATCGTAGCTTCCTGCCAGGTGACCGAAGTTCGCAGGCAGATGGGTCTCTGGGACACACGCGGAGAGGCTCCTGCCGGGTGACAGGCCGCCCACTGCCCCTGCCCCAGATCTGGGGCCGCAAAGCAGCCCTGTCTGATTCCGCTGCCTCTAGAGGGAGTATTGGACCAACACTGTAGAAAACGGGGTCCTTGCGGGCCACTCATTGGAGGGACACAAATAAATCTTTGCCGACTTTCTGCTGAAACTTACGAGCGTTCACACCTAAGCCTCTTACAAGGTCAGCTGTTTAGCTAAACATGAGCTCATGATCTAAATTTACACAATAATGAAGAAAGCAGCTACAAGTGGAGACAATCAGCCAAAACCATCAATACCAGAATTAGATTCCCAAGGCCATCCATCAGATGTAGGAATAATCGGGTGCAAGGCAGAAAATATACATAAAACTGGAACTGAAACAAGGCACAAGGATGTTTTCAAAGACTGGTAGGATCTCTCAAACATTTTTCAAGGACATGTCATTGATAAAGCTAAATACTCCAAGGTTGTGTAATACAACAGATTAATCATTGAGAAGAGTGAAATTATGCTGTTTTGAAAACTATGGCAGGTCAGATTTTCTGCCTAATTATATAAGAAGATTTCTCTAAAAAAGACACATTATTTCAAAGAATTATTGGCTGTGAAATAAGTTAAGGGTATTTCAAATGGCTTGTCTGCAAAGAAAGGTGAGATGTAGGGAATCACAGAAAGTCGAGGGGAAAATAGGTCAATATATACATTGCTGTATGGTGAACTAAGCCTTAGGCCAGCAACAATGGAGAGGACCTGACCCTTAGACACGTACAAGTAAGCTGGAATCTTCAAAAGTTCAAATCTTTGTAAGTAAAAAGATTTATTAAAATCGATAACCAAGTGTTTTAATTGACATCAGAAGATGAAAACAATAAACCCTGAGAACATAGAGAAAAGATAAATAAAGATATGAGCAGAACTTAATACAACAGAAAACGTATAAAATTCAGGTGATTTAGTAAGTCCAAAGAATCTTCTTTGAAAAGATTTAAAAGACACACTTTGATTAAGGAAAACCAAAACATAAGTAAAGAATATACAGAAAGAGTCAGGACAATGTTAGAGCAGAGAATATATGAAATGCCAGTAAATTTGAACATTTCTGTAAAGTGGACCATTTCCTAGCTCCTAAAGTTTACCAACACTGACACAAGAGGAAATCATTTAAGGTCATCATGTCTGCCCTTGGCATTCTCGGAACGCCCTGGCCTCAGAATGCAGCCTCTGTAGTCCATGGTAACCTGCGGAGAGGGGGCGGGGCTGAGGGACGTTGGAACACTGCCCTCACTGAGGGAGTGGGTGTGGCCATCTCTGCTGTGACTGAACAAAGGGCAGGGGAGCAGGGGGCCCAAGGCAGGGCCCTCAGAGCCCGACAGGCCCAGTGGATTGCCACAAACTTTTAGGCCCAGGCCAAAGGGCGCCTTCTTTGTCTGCACAGCTGCCCAAACTCTCACCTTTCCACTCAGGCCGCCCTCTTACTTAAAGTGTGTGTGGAACATGTCCGCGCAGTACACCGCGCTGCACAGCTAAGCATAGGTCTGGGCATCGTAGCTTCCTGCCAGGTGACCGAAGTTCGCAGGCAGATGGGTCTCTGGGACACACGCGGAGAGGCTCCTGCCGGGTGACAGGCCGCCCACTGTCCCTGCCCCAGATCTGGGGCCGCAAAGCAGCCCTGTCTGATTCCGCTGCCTCTAGAGGTAGTATTGGACCAACACTGTAGAAAACGGGGTCCTTGCGGGCCACTCATTGGAGGGACACAAATAAATATTTGCCGACTTTCTGCTGAAACTTACGAGCGTTCACACCTAAGCCTCTTACAAGGTCAGCTGTTTAGCTAAACATGAGCTCATGATCTAAATTTACACAATAATGAAGAAAGCAGCTACAAGTGGAGACAATCAGCCAAAACCATCAATACCAGAATTAGATTCCCAAGGCCATCCATCAGATGTAGGACTAATCGGGTGCAAGGCAGAAAATATACATAAAACTGGAACTGAAACAAGGCACAAGGATGTTTTCAAAGACTGGTAGGATCTCTAAAACATTTTTCAAGGACATGTCATTGATAAAGCTAAATACTCCAAGGTTGTGTAATACAACAGATTAATCATTGAGAAGAGTGAAATTATGCTGTTTTGAAAACTATGGCAGGTCAGATTTTCTGCCTAATTATATAAGAAGATTTCTCTAAAAAATACACATTATTTCAAAGATTTATTGGCTGTGAAATAAGTTAAGGGTATTTCAAATGGCTTGTCTGCAAAGAAAGGTGAGATGTAGGGAATCACAGAAAGTCGAGGGAAAAATAGGTTAATATATACATTGCTGTATGGTGAACTAAGCCTTAGGCCAGCAACAATGGAGAGGACCTGACCCTTAGACACGTACAAGTAAGCTGGAATCTTCAAAAGTTCAAATCTTTATAAGTAAAAAATTTATTAAAATGAATAACCAAGTGTTTTAATTGACATCAGAAGATGAAAACAATAAACCCTGAGAACATAGAAAAAAGATAATTAAAGATATGAGCAGAACTTAATACAACAGAAAACGTATAAAATTCAGGTGATTTAGTAAGTCCAAAGAATCTTCTTTGAAAAGATTTAAAAGACACACTTTGATTAAGGAAAACCAAAACATAAGTAAAGAATATACAGAAAGAGTCAGGACAATGTTAGAGCAGAGAATATATGAAATGCCAGTAAATTTGAACATTTCTGTCAAGTGGACCATTTCCTAGATCCTAAAGTTTACCAACACTGACACAAGAGGAAATCATTTAAGGTCATCATGTCTGCCCTTGGCATTCTCGGAACGCCCTGGCCTCAGAATGCAGCCTCTGTAGTCCATGGTAACCTACGGAGAGTGGGCGGGGCTGAGGGAGGTTGGAACACTGCCCTCACTGAGGGAGTGGGTGTGGCCATCTCTGCTGTGACTGAACAAAGGGCAGGGGAGCAGGGGGCCCAGGGCAGGGCCCTCAGAACCCGGCAGGACCAGTGGAGTGTCACAGCTTTTAGGCCCAGGCCAAAGGGCGCCTTCTTTGTCTGCACAGCTGCCCAAACTCTCACCTTTCCACTCAGGCCGCCCTCTTACTTAAAGTGTGTGTGGAACATGTCCGCGCAGTACACCGCGCTGCACAGCTAAGCATAGGTCTGGGCATCGTAGCTTCCTGCCAGGTGACCGAAGTTCGCAGGCAGATGGGTCTCTGGGACACACGCGGAGAGGCTCCTGCCGGGTGACAGGCCGCCCACTGCCCCTGCCCCAGATCTGGGGCCGCAAAGCAGCCCTGTCTGATTCCGCTGCCTCTAGAGGGAGTATTGGACCAACACTGTAGAAAACGGGGTCCTTGCGGGCCACTCATTGGAGGGACACAAATAAATCTTTGCCGACTTTCTGCTGAAACTTACGAGCGTTCACACCTAAGCCTCTTACAAGGTCAGCTGTTTAGCTAAACATGAGCTCATGATCTAAATTTACACAATAATGAAGAAAGCAGCTACAAGTGGAGACAATCAGCCAAAACCATCAATACCAGAATTAGATTCCCAAGGCCATCCATCAGATGTAGGAATAATCGGGTGCAAGGCAGAAAATATACATAAAACTGGAACTGAAACAAGGCACAAGGATGTTTTCAAAGACTGGTAGGATCTCTCAAACATTTTTCAAGGACATGTCATTGATAAAGCTAAATACTCCAAGGTTGTGTAATACAACAGATTAATCATTGAGAAGAGTGAAATTATGCTGTTTTGAAAACTATGGCAGGTCAGATTTTCTGCCTAATTATATAAGAAGATTTCTCTAAAAAAGACACATTATTTCAAAGAATTATTGGCTGTGAAATAAGTTAAGGGTATTTCAAATGGCTTGTCTGCAAAGAAAGGTGAGATGTAGGGAATCACAGAAAGTCGAGGGGAAAATAGGTCAATATATACATTGCTGTATGGTGAACTAAGCCTTAGGCCAGCAACAATGGAGAGGACCTGACCCTTAGACACGTACAAGTAAGCTGGAATCTTCAAAAGTTCAAATCTTTGTAAGTAAAAAGATTTATTAAAATCGATAACCAAGTGTTTTAATTGACATCAGAAGATGAAAACAATAAACCCTGAGAACATAGAGAAAAGATAAATAAAGATATGAGCAGAACTTAATACAACAGAAAACGTATAAAATTCAGGTGATTTAGTAAGTCCAAAGAATCTTCTTTGAAAAGATTTAAAAGACACACTTTGATTAAGGAAAACCAAAACATAAGTAAAGAATATACAGAAAGAGTCAGGACAATGTTAGAGCAGAGAATATATGAAATGCCAGTAAATTTGAACATTTCTGTAAAGTGGACCATTTCCTAGCTCCTAAAGTTTACCAACACTGACACAAGAGGAAATCATTTAAGGTCATCATGTCTGCCCTTGGCATTCTCGGAACGCCCTGGCCTCAGAATGCAGCCTCTGTAGTCCATGGTAACCTGCGGAGAGGGGGCGGGGCTGAGGGACGTTGGAACACTGCCCTCACTGAGGGAGTGGGTGTGGCCATCTCTGCTGTGACTGAACAAAGGGCAGGGGAGCAGGGGGCCCAAGGCAGGGCCCTCAGAGCCCGACAGGCCCAGTGGATTGCCACAAACTTTTAGGCCCAGGCCAAAGGGCGCCTTCTTTGTCTGCACAGCTGCCCAAACTCTCACCTTTCCACTCAGGCCGCCCTCTTACTTAAAGTGTGTGTGGAACATGTCCGCGCAGTACACCGCGCTGCACAGCTAAGCATAGGTCTGGGCATCGTAGCTTCCTGCCAGGTGACCGAAGTTCGCAGGCAGATGGGTCTCTGGGACACACGCGGAGAGGCTCCTGCCGGGTGACAGGCCGCCCACTGTCCCTGCCCCAGATCTGGGGCCGCAAAGCAGCCCTGTCTGATTCCGCTGCCTCTAGAGGTAGTATTGGACCAACACTGTAGAAAACGGGGTCCTTGCGGGCCACTCATTGGAGGGACACAAATAAATATTTGCCGACTTTCTGCTGAAACTTACGAGCGTTCACACCTAAGCCTCTTACAAGGTCAGCTGTTTAGCTAAACATGAGCTCATGATCTAAATTTACACAATAATGAAGAAAGCAGCTACAAGTGGAGACAATCAGCCAAAACCATCAATACCAGAATTAGATTCCCAAGGCCATCCATCAGATGTAGGACTAATCGGGTGCAAGGCAGAAAATATACATAAAACTGGAACTGAAACAAGGCACAAGGATGTTTTCAAAGACTGGTAGGATCTCTAAAACATTTTTCAAGGACATGTCATTGATAAAGCTAAATACTCCAAGGTTGTGTAATACAACAGATTAATCATTGAGAAGAGTGAAATTATGCTGTTTTGAAAACTATGGCAGGTCAGATTTTCTGCCTAATTATATAAGAAGATTTCTCTAAAAAATACACATTATTTCAAAGATTTATTGGCTGTGAAATAAGTTAAGGGTATTTCAAATGGCTTGTCTGCAAAGAAAGGTGAGATGTAGGGAATCACAGAAAGTCGAGGGAAAAATAGGTTAATATATACATTGCTGTATGGTGAACTAAGCCTTAGGCCAGCAACAATGGAGAGGACCTGACCCTTAGACACGTACAAGTAAGCTGGAATCTTCAAAAGTTCAAATCTTTATAAGTAAAAAATTTATTAAAATGAATAACCAAGTGTTTTAATTGACATCAGAAGATGAAAACAATAAACCCTGAGAACATAGAAAAAAGATAATTAAAGATATGAGCAGAACTTAATACAACAGAAAACGTATAAAATTCAGGTGATTTAGTAAGTCCAAAGAATCTTCTTTGAAAAGATTTAAAAGACACACTTTGATTAAGGAAAACCAAAACATAAGTAAAGAATATACAGAAAGAGTCAGGACAATGTTAGAGCAGAGAATATATGAAATGCCAGTAAATTTGAACATTTCTGTCAAGTGGACCATTTCCTAGATCCTAAAGTTTACCAACACTGACACAAGAGGAAATCATTTAAGGTCATCATGTCTGCCCTTGGCATTCTCGGAACGCCCTGGCCTCAGAATGCAGCCTCTGTAGTCCATGGTAACCTACGGAGAGTGGGCGGGGCTGAGGGAGGTTGGAACACTGCCCTCACTGAGGGAGTGGGTGTGGCCATCTCTGCTGTGACTGAACAAAGGGCAGGGGAGCAGGGGGCCCAGGGCAGGGCCCTCAGAACCCGGCAGGACCAGTGGAGTGTCACAGCTTTTAGGCCCAGGCCAAAGGGCGCCTTCTTTGTCTGCACAGCTGCCCAAACTCTCACCTTTCCACTCAGGCCGCCCTCTTACTTAAAGTGTGTGTGGAACATGTCCGCGCAGTACACCGCGCTGCACAGCTAAGCATAGGTCTGGGCATCGTAGCTTCCTGCCAGGTGACCGAAGTTCGCAGGCAGATGGGTCTCTGGGACACACGCGGAGAGGCTCCTGCCGGGTGACAGGCCGCCCACTGCCCCTGCCCCAGATCTGGGGCCGCAAAGCAGCCCTGTCTGATTCCGCTGCCTCTAGAGGGAGTATTGGACCAACACTGTAGAAAACGGGGTCCTTGCGGGCCACTCATTGGAGGGACACAAATAAATCTTTGCCGACTTTCTGCTGAAACTTACGAGCGTTCACACCTAAGCCTCTTACAAGGTCAGCTGTTTAGCTAAACATGAGCTCATGATCTAAATTTACACAATAATGAAGAAAGCAGCTACAAGTGGAGACAATCAGCCAAAACCATCAATACCAGAATTAGATTCCCAAGGCCATCCATCAGATGTAGGAATAATCGGGTGCAAGGCAGAAAATATACATAAAACTGGAACTGAAACAAGGCACAAGGATGTTTTCAAAGACTGGTAGGATCTCTCAAACATTTTTCAAGGACATGTCATTGATAAAGCTAAATACTCCAAGGTTGTGTAATACAACAGATTAATCATTGAGAAGAGTGAAATTATGCTGTTTTGAAAACTATGGCAGGTCAGATTTTCTGCCTAATTATATAAGAAGATTTCTCTAAAAAAGACACATTATTTCAAAGAATTATTGGCTGTGAAATAAGTTAAGGGTATTTCAAATGGCTTGTCTGCAAAGAAAGGTGAGATGTAGGGAATCACAGAAAGTCGAGGGGAAAATAGGTCAATATATACATTGCTGTATGGTGAACTAAGCCTTAGGCCAGCAACAATGGAGAGGACCTGACCCTTAGACACGTACAAGTAAGCTGGAATCTTCAAAAGTTCAAATCTTTGTAAGTAAAAAGATTTATTAAAATCGATAACCAAGTGTTTTAATTGACATCAGAAGATGAAAACAATAAACCCTGAGAACATAGAGAAAAGATAAATAAAGATATGAGCAGAACTTAATACAACAGAAAACGTATAAAATTCAGGTGATTTAGTAAGTCCAAAGAATCTTCTTTGAAAAGATTTAAAAGACACACTTTGATTAAGGAAAACCAAAACATAAGTAAAGAATATACAGAAAGAGTCAGGACAATGTTAGAGCAGAGAATATATGAAATGCCAGTAAATTTGAACATTTCTGTAAAGTGGACCATTTCCTAGCTCCTAAAGTTTACCAACACTGACACAAGAGGAAATCATTTAAGGTCATCATGTCTGCCCTTGGCATTCTCGGAACGCCCTGGCCTCAGAATGCAGCCTCTGTAGTCCATGGTAACCTGCGGAGAGGGGGCGGGGCTGAGGGACGTTGGAACACTGCCCTCACTGAGGGAGTGGGTGTGGCCATCTCTGCTGTGACTGAACAAAGGGCAGGGGAGCAGGGGGCCCAAGGCAGGGCCCTCAGAGCCCGACAGGCCCAGTGGATTGCCACAAACTTTTAGGCCCATGCCAAAGGGTGCCTTCTTTGTCTGCACAGCTGCCCAAACTCTCACCTTTCCACTCAGGCCGCCCTCTTACTTAAAGTGTGTGTGGAACATGTCCGCGCAGTACACCGCGCTGCACAGCTAAGCATAGGTCTGGGCATCGTAGCTTCCTGCCAGGTGACCGAAGTTCGCAGGCAGATGGGTCTCTGGGACACACGCGGAGAGGCTCCTGCCGGGTGACAGGCCGCCCACTGTCCCTGCCCCAGATCTGGGGCCGCAAAGCAGCCCTGTCTGATTCCGCTGCCTCTAGAGGTAGTATTGGACAAACACTGTAGAAAACGGGGTCCTTGCGGGCCACTCATTGGAGGGACACAAATAAATATTTGCCGACTTTCTGCTGAAACTTACGAGCGTTCACACCTAAGCCTCTTACAAGGTCAGCTGTTTAGCTAAACATGAGCTCATGATCTAAATTTACACAATAATGAAGAAAGCAGCTACAAGTGGAGACAATCAGCCAAAACCATCAATACCAGAATTAGATTCCCAAGGCCATCCATCAGATGTAGGAATAATCGGGTGCAAGGCAGAAAATATACATAAAACTGGAACTGAAACAAGGCACAAGGATGTTTTCAAAGACTGGTAGGATCTCTCAAACATTTTTCAAGGACATGTCATTGATAAAGCTAAATACTCCAAGGTTGTGTAATACAACAGATTAATCATTGAGAAGAGTGAAATT
The DNA here is from genome assembly GCF_964341445.2 of Mesoplodon mirus. Taxonomy (NCBI): domain Eukaryota; kingdom Metazoa; phylum Chordata; class Mammalia; order Artiodactyla; family Ziphiidae; genus Mesoplodon; species Mesoplodon mirus. Next base: position 159,348,348 of record NC_138976.1, on the reverse strand, counting down.
ATGCTGTTTTGAAAACTATGGCAGGTCAGATTTTCTGCCTAATTATATAAGAAGATTTCTCTAAAAAAGACACATTATTTCAAAGAATTATTGGCTGTGAAATAAGTTAAGGGTATTTCAAATGGCTTGTCTGCAAAGAAAGGTGAGATGTAGGGAATCACAGAAAGTCGAGGGGAAAATAGGTCAATATATACATTGCTGTATGGTGAACTAAGCCTTAGGCCAGCAACAATGGAGAGGACCTGACCCTTAGACACGTACGAGTAAGCTGGAATCTTCAAAAGTTCAAATCTTTGTAAGTAAAAAGATTTATTAAAATCGATAACCAAGTGTTTTAATTGACATCAGAAGATGAAAACAATAAACCCTGAGAACATAGAGAAAAGATAAATAAAGATATGAGCAGAACTTAATACAACAGAAAACGTATAAAATTCAGGTGATTTAGTAAGTCCAAAGAATCTTCTTTGAAAAGATTTAAAAGACACACTTTGATTAAGGAAAACCAAAACATAAGTAAAGAATATACAGAAAGAGTCAGGACAATGTTAGAGCAGAGAATATATGAAATGCCAGTAAATTGGAACATTTCTGTCAAGTGGACCATTTCCTAGATCCTAAAGTTTACCAACACTGACACAAGAGGAAATCATTTAAGGTCATCATGTCTGCCCTTGGCATTCTCGGAACGCCCTGGCCTCAGAATGCAGCCTCTGTAGTCCATGGTAACCTACGGAGAGTGGGCGGGGCTGAGGGAGGTTGGAACACTGCCCTCACTGAGGGAGTGGGTGTGGCCATCTCTGCTGTGACTGAACAAAGGGCAGGGGAGCAGGGGGCCCAGGGCAGGGCCCTCAGAACCCGGCAGGACCAGTGGAGTGTCACAGCTTTTAGGCCCAGGCCAAAGGGCGCCTTCTTTGTCTGCACAGCTGCCCAAACTCTCACCTTTCCACTCAGGCCGCCCTCTTACTTAAAGTGTGTGTGGAACATGTCCGCGCAGTACACCGCGCTGCACAGCTAAGCATAGGTCTGGGCATCGTAGCTTCCTGCCAGGTGACCGAAGTTCGCAGGCAGATGGGTCTCTGGGACACACGCGGAGAGGCTCCTGCCGGGTGACAGGCCGCCCACTGTCCCTGCCCCAGATCTGGGGCCGCAAAGCAGCCCTGTCTGATTCCGCTGCCTCTAGAGGTAGTATTGGACAAACACTGTAGAAAACGGGGTCCTTGCGGGCCACTCATTGGAGGGACACAAATAAATATTTGCCGACTTTCTGCTGAAACTTACGAGCGTTCACACCTAAGCCTCTTACAAGGTCAGCTGTTTAGCTAAACATGAGCTCATGATCTAAATTTACACAATAATGAAGAAAGCAGCTACAAGTGGAGACAATCAGCCAAAACCATCAATACCAGAATTAGATTCCCAAGGCCATCCATCAGATGTAGGAATAATCGGGTGCAAGGCAGAAAATATACATAAAACTGGAACTGAAACAAGGCACAAGGATGTTTTCAAAGACTGGTAGGATCTCTCAAACATTTTTCAAGGACATGTCATTGATAAAGCTAAATACTCCAAGGTTGTGTAATACAACAGATTAATCATTGAGAAGAGTGAAATTATGCTGTTTTGAAAACTATGGCAGGTCAGATTTTCTGCCTAATTCTATAAGAAGATTTCTCTAAAAAAGACACATTATTTCAAAGAATTATTGGCTGTGAAATAAGTTAAGGGTATTTCAAATGGCTTGTCTGCAAAGAAAGGTGAGATGTAGGGAATCACAGAAAGTCGAGGGGAAAATAGGTCAATATATACATTGCTGTATGGTGAACTAAGCCTTAGGCCAGCAACAATGGAGAGGACCTGACCCTTAGACACGTACAAGTAAGCTGGAATCTTCAAAAGTTCAAATCTTTGTAAGTAAAAAGATTTATTAAAATCGATAACCAAGTGTTTTAATTGACATCAGAAGATGAAAACAATAAACCCTGAGAACATAGAGAAAAGATAAATAAAGATATGAGCAGAACTTAATACAACAGAAAACGTATAAAATTCAGGTGATTTAGTAAGTCCAAAGAATCTTCTTTGAAAAGATTTAAAAGACACACTTTGATTAAGGAAAACCAAAACATAAGTAAAGAATATACAGAAAGAGTCAGGACAATGTTAGAGCAGAGAATATATGAAATGCCAGTAAATTTGAACATTTCTGTAAAGTGGACCATTTCCTAGCTCCTAAAGTTTACCAACACTGACACAAGAGGAAATCATTTAAGGTCATCATGTCTGCCCTTGGCATTCTCGGAACGCCCTGGCCTCAGAATGCAGCCTCTGTAGTCCATGGTAACCTGCGGAGAGGGGGCGGGGCTGAGGGACGTTGGAACACTGCCCTCACTGAGGGAGTGGGTGTGGCCATCTCTGCTGTGACTGAACAAAGGGCAGGGGAGCAGGGGGCCCAAGGCAGGGCCCTCAGAGCCCGACAGGCCCAGTGGATTGCCACAAACTTTTAGGCCCAGGCCAAAGGGCGCCTTCTTTGTCTGCACAGCTGCCCAAACTCTCACCTTTCCACTCAGGCCGCCCTCTTACTTAAAGTGTGTGTGGAACATGTCCGCGCAGTACACCGCGCTGCACAGCTAAGCATAGGTCTGGGCATCGTAGCTTCCTGCCAGGTGACCGAAGTTCGCAGGCAGATGGGTCTCTGGGACACACGCGGAGAGGCTCCTGCCGGGTGACAGGCCGCCCACTGTCCCTGCCCCAGATCTGGGGCCGCAAAGCAGCCCTGTCTGATTCCGCTGCCTCTAGAGGTAGTATTGGACCAACACTGTAGAAAACGGGGTCCTTGCGGGCCACTCATTGGAGGGACACAAATAAATATTTGCCGACTTTCTGCTGAAACTTACGAGCGTTCACACCTAAGCCTCTTACAAGGTCAGCTGTTTAGCTAAACATGAGCTCATGATCTAAATTTACACAATAATGAAGAAAGCAGCTACAAGTGGAGACAATCAGCCAAAACCATCAATACCAGAATTAGATTCCCAAGGCCATCCATCAGATGTAGGACTAATCGGGTGCAAGGCAGAAAATATACATAAAACTGGAACTGAAACAAGGCACAAGGATGTTTTCAAAGACTGGTAGGATCTCTAAAACATTTTTCAAGGACATGTCATTGATAAAGCTAAATACTCCAAGGTTGTGTAATACAACAGATTAATCATTGAGAAGAGTGAAATTATGCTGTTTTGAAAACTATGGCAGGTCAGATTTTCTGCCTAATTATATAAGAAGATTTCTCTAAAAAATACACATTATTTCAAAGATTTATTGGCTGTGAAATAAGTTAAGGGTATTTCAAATGGCTTGTCTGCAAAGAAAGGTGAGATGTAGGGAATCACAGAAAGTCGAGGGAAAAATAGGTTAATATATACATTGCTGTATGGTGAACTAAGCCTTAGGCCAGCAACAATGGAGAGGACCTGACCCTTAGACACGTACAAGTAAGCTGGAATCTTCAAAAGTTCAAATCTTTATAAGTAAAAAATTTATTAAAATGAATAACCAAGTGTTTTAATTGACATCAGAAGATGAAAACAATAAACCCTGAGAACATAGAAAAAAGATAATTAAAGATATGAGCAGAACTTAATACAACAGAAAACGTATAAAATTCAGGTGATTTAGTAAGTCCAAAGAATCTTCTTTGAAAAGATTTAAAAGACACACTTTGATTAAGGAAAACCAAAACATAAGTAAAGAATATACAGAAAGAGTCAGGACAATGTTAGAGCAGAGAATATATGAAATGCCAGTAAATTTGAACATTTCTGTCAAGTGGACCATTTCCTAGATCCTAAAGTTTACCAACACTGACACAAGAGGAAATCATTTAAGGTCATCATGTCTGCCCTTGGCATTCTCGGAACGCCCTGGCCTCAGAATGCAGCCTCTGTAGTCCATGGTAACCTACGGAGAGTGGGCGGGGCTGAGGGAGGTTGGAACACTGCCCTCACTGAGGGAGTGGGTGTGGCCATCTCTGCTGTGACTGAACAAAGGGCAGGGGAGCAGGGGGCCCAGGGCAGGGCCCTCAGAACCCGGCAGGACCAGTGGAGTGTCACAGCTTTTAGGCCCAGGCCAAAGGGCGCCTTCTTTGTCTGCACAGCTGCCCAAACTCTCACCTTTCCACTCAGGCCGCCCTCTTACTTAAAGTGTGTGTGGAACATGTCCGCGCAGTACACCGCGCTGCACAGCTAAGCATAGGTCTGGGCATCGTAGCTTCCTGCCAGGTGACCGAAGTTCGCAGGCAGATGGGTCTCTGGGACACACGCGGAGAGGCTCCTGCCGGGTGACAGGCCGCCCACTGCCCCTGCCCCAGATCTGGGGCCGCAAAGCAGCCCTGTCTGATTCCGCTGCCTCTAGAGGGAGTATTGGACCAACACTGTAGAAAACGGGGTCCTTGCGGGCCACTCATTGGAGGGACACAAATAAATCTTTGCCGACTTTCTGCTGAAACTTACGAGCGTTCACACCTAAGCCTCTTACAAGGTCAGCTGTTTAGCTAAACATGAGCTCATGATCTAAATTTACACAATAATGAAGAAAGCAGCTACAAGTGGAGACAATCAGCCAAAACCATCAATACCAGAATTAGATTCCCAAGGCCATCCATCAGATGTAGGAATAATCGGGTGCAAGGCAGAAAATATACATAAAACTGGAACTGAAACAAGGCACAAGGATGTTTTCAAAGACTGGTAGGATCTCTCAAACATTTTTCAAGGACATGTCATTGATAAAGCTAAATACTCCAAGGTTGTGTAATACAACAGATTAATCATTGAGAAGAGTGAAATTATGCTGTTTTGAAAACTATGGCAGGTCAGATTTTCTGCCTAATTATATAAGAAGATTTCTCTAAAAAAGACACATTATTTCAAAGAATTATTGGCTGTGAAATAAGTTAAGGGTATTTCAAATGGCTTGTCTGCAAAGAAAGGTGAGATGTAGGGAATCACAGAAAGTCGAGGGGAAAATAGGTCAATATATACATTGCTGTATGGTGAACTAAGCCTTAGGCCAGCAACAATGGAGAGGACCTGACCCTTAGACACGTACAAGTAAGCTGGAATCTTCAAAAGTTCAAATCTTTGTAAGTAAAAAGATTTATTAAAATCGATAACCAAGTGTTTTAATTGACATCAGAAGATGAAAACAATAAACCCTGAGAACATAGAGAAAAGATAAATAAAGATATGAGCAGAACTTAATACAACAGAAAACGTATAAAATTCAGGTGATTTAGTAAGTCCAAAGAATCTTCTTTGAAAAGATTTAAAAGACACACTTTGATTAAGGAAAACCAAAACATAAGTAAAGAATATACAGAAAGAGTCAGGACAATGTTAGAGCAGAGAATATATGAAATGCCAGTAAATTTGAACATTTCTGTAAAGTGGACCATTTCCTAGCTCCTAAAGTTTACCAACACTGACACAAGAGGAAATCATTTAAGGTCATCATGTCTGCCCTTGGCATTCTCGGAACGCCCTGGCCTCAGAATGCAGCCTCTGTAGTCCATGGTAACCTGCGGAGAGGGGGCGGGGCTGAGGGACGTTGGAACACTGCCCTCACTGAGGGAGTGGGTGTGGCCATCTCTGCTGTGACTGAACAAAGGGCAGGGGAGCAGGGGGCCCAAGGCAGGGCCCTCAGAGCCCGACAGGCCCAGTGGATTGCCACAAACTTTTAGGCCCAGGCCAAAGGGTGCCTTCTTTGTCTGCACAGCTGCCCAAACTCTCACCTTTCCACTCAGGCCGCCCTCTTACTTAAAGTGTGTGTGGAACATGTCCGCGCAGTACACCGCGCTGCACAGCTAAGCATAGGTCTGGGCATCGTAGCTTCCTGCCAGGTGACCGAAGTTCGCAGGCAGATGGGTCTCTGGGACACACGCGGAGAGGCTCCTGCCGGGTGACAGGCCGCCCACTGTCCCTGCCCCAGATCTGGGGCCGCAAAGCAGCCCTGTCTGATTCCGCTGCCTCTAGAGGTAGTATTGGACCAACACTGTAGAAAACGGGGTCCTTGCGGGCCACTCATTGGAGGGACACAAATAAATATTTGCCGACTTTCTGCTGAAACTTACGAGCGTTCACACCTAAGCCTCTTACAAGGTCAGCTGTTTAGCTAAACATGAGCTCATGATCTAAATTTACACAATAATGAAGAAAGCAGCTACAAGTGGAGACAATCAGCCAAAACCATCAATACCAGAATTAGATTCCCAAGGCCATCCATCAGATGTAGGACTAATCGGGTGCAAGGCAGAAAATATACATAAAACTGGAACTGAAACAAGGCACAAGGATGTTTTCAAAGACTGGTAGGATCTCTAAAACATTTTTCAAGGACATGTCATTGATAAAGCTAAATACTCCAAGGTTGTGTAATACAACAGATTAATCATTGAGAAGAGTGAAATTATGCTGTTTTGAAAACTATGGCAGGTCAGATTTTCTGCCTAATTATATAAGAAGATTTCTCTAAAAAATACACATTATTTCAAAGATTTATTGGCTGTGAAATAAGTTAAGGGTATTTCAAATGGCTTGTCTGCAAAGAAAGGTGAGATGTAGGGAATCACAGAAAGTCGAGGGAAAAATAGGTTAATATATACATTGCTGTATGGTGAACTAAGCCTTAGGCCAGCAACAATGGAGAGGACCTGACCCTTAGACACGTACAAGTAAGCTGGAATCTTCAAAAGTTCAAATCTTTATAAGTAAAAAGATTTATTAAAATGAATAACCAAGTGTTTTAATTGACATCACAAGATGAAAACAATAAACCCTGAGAACATAGAGAAAAGATAAATAAAGATATGAGCAGAACTTAATACAACAGAAAACGTATAAAATTCAGGTCATTTAGTAAGTCCAAAGAATCTTCTTTGAAAAGATTTAAAAGACACACTTTGATTAAGGAAAACCAAAACATAAGTAAAGAATATACAGAAAGAGTCAGGACAATGTTAGAGCAGAGAATATATGAAATGCCAGTAAATTTGAACATTTCTGTCAAGTGGACCATTTCCTAGCTCCTAAAGTTTACCAACACTGACACAAGAGGAAATCATTTAAGGTCATCATGTCTGCCCTTGGCATTCTCGGAACGCCCTGGCCTCAGAATGCAGCCTCTGTAGTCCATGGTAACCTGCGGAGAGGGGGCGGGGCTGAGGGAGGTTGGAACACTGCCCTCACTGAGGGAGTGGGTGTGGCCATCTCTGCTGTGACTGAACAAAGGGCAGGGGAGCAGGGGGCCCAGGGCAGGGCCCTCAGAGCCCGGCAGGCCCAGTGGAGTGTCAGAAGCTTTTAGTCCCAGGCCAAAGGGCGCCTTCTTTGTCTGCACAGCTGCCCAAACTCTCACCTTTCCACTCAGGCCGCCCTCTTACTTGAAGTGTGTGTGGAATGTGTCCGTGCAGTATACCGCGCTGCACAGCTAAGCATAGGTCTGGGCATCGTAGCTTCCTGCCAGGTGACCGAAGTTCGCAGGCAGATGGGTCCCTGGGACACACGCGGAGAGGCTCCTGCCCGGGTCACAGGCCGCCCACTGCCCCTGCCCCAGATCTGGGGCCGCAAAGCAGCCCTGTCTGAATCCCCTGCCTCTAGAGGGAGTATTGGACCAACACTTGTAGAAAATGGGGTCCTTGCGGGCCACTCATAGGAGGGACACAAATAAATCTTTGCCGACTTTCTGCTGAAACTTACGAGCGTTCACACCTAAGCCTCTTACAAGGTCAGCTGTTTAGGTAAACATGAGCTCATGATCTAAATTTACACAATATTGAAGAAAGCAGCTACAAGGGGAGACAATAAGCCAAAACCATCAATACCAGAATTAGATTCCCAAGGCCATCCATCAGATGTAGGAATAATCGGGTGCAAGGCAGAAAATATACATAAAACTGGAACTGAAACAAGGCACAAGGATGTTTTCAAAGACTGGTAGGATCTCTAAAACATTTTTCAAGGACATGTCATTGATAAAGCTAAATACTCCAAGGTTGTGTAATACAACAGATTAATCATTGAGAAGAGTGAAATTATGCTGTTTTGAAAACTATGGCAGGTCAGATTTTCTGCCTAATTATATAAGAAGATTTCTCTAAAAAAGACACATTATTTCAAAGACTTATTGGCTGTGAAATAAGTTAAGTGTATTTCAAATGGCTTGTCTGCAAAGAAAGGTGAGATGTAGGGAATCACAGAAAGTCGAGGGGAAAATAGGTCAATATATACATTGCTGTATGGTGAACTAAGCCTTAGGCCAGCAACAATGGAGAGGACCTGATCCTTAGACACGTACAAGTAAGCTGGAATCGTCAAAATTTCAAATCTTTATAAGTAAAAAATTTATTAAAATGAATAACCAAGTGTTTTAATTGACATCAGAAGATGAAAACAATAAACCCTGAGAACATAGAAAAAAGATAATTAAAGATATGAGCAGAACTTAATACAACAGAAAACGTATAAAATTCAGGTGATTTAGTAAGTCCAAAGAATCTTCTTTGAAAAGATTTAAAAGACACACTTTGATTAAGGAAAACCAAAACATAAGTAAAGAATATACAGAAAGAGTCAGGACAATGTTAGAGCAGAGAATATATGAAATGCCAGTAAATTTGAACATTTCTGTCAAGTGGACCATTTCCTAGCTCCTAAAGTTTACCAACACTGACACAAGAGGAAATCATTTAAGGTCATCATGTCTGCCCTTGGCATTCTCGGAACGCCCTGGCCTCAGAATGCAGCCTCTGTAGTCCATGGTAACCTACGGAGAGTGGGCGGGGCTGAGGGAGGTTGGAACACTGCCCTCACTGAGGGAGTGGGTGTGGCCATCTCTGCTGTGACTGAACAAAGGGCAGGGGAGCAGGGGGCCCAGGGCAGGGCCCTCAGAACCCGGCAGGACCAGTGGAGTGTCACAGCTTTTAGGCCCAGGCCAAAGGGCACCTTCTTTGTCTGCACAGCTGCCCAAACTCTCACCTTTCCACTCAGGCCGCCCTCTTACTTAAAGTGTGTGTGGAACATGTCCGCGCAGTACACCACGCTGCACAGCTAAGCATAGGTCTGGGCATCGTAGCTTCCTGCCAGGTGACCGAAGTTCACAGGCAGATAGGTCTCTGGGACACACGCGGAGAGGCTCCTGCCGGGTGACAGGCCGCCCACTGCCCCTGCCCCAGATCTGGGGCCGCAAAGCAGCCCTGTCTAATTCCGCTGCCTCTAGAGGGAGTATTGGACCAACACTTGTAGAAAACGTGGTCCTTGCGGGCCACTCATTGGAGGGACACAAATAAATCTTTGCCGACTTTCTGCTGCAACTTACGAGCGTTCACACCTAAGCCTCTTACAAGGTCAGCTGTTTAGCTAAACATGAGCTCATGATCTAAATTTACACAATAATTAAGAAAGCATCTAGAAGGGGAGACAGTCAGCCAAAACCATCAATACCAGAATTAGATTCCCAAGGCCATCCATCAGATGTAGGAATAATCGGGTGCAAGGCAGAAAATATACATAAAACTGGAACTGAAACAAGGCACAAGGATGTTTTCAAAGACTGGTAGGATCTCTAAAACATTTTTCAAGGACATGTCATTGATAAAGCTAAATACTCCAAGGTTGTGTAATACAACAGATTAATCATTGAGAAGAGTGAATTTATGCTGTTTTGAAAACTAAGGCAGGTCAGATTTTCTGCCTAATTATATAAGAAGATTTCTCTAAAAAAGACACATTATTTCAAAGACTTCTTGGCTGTGAAATAAGTTAAGGGTATTTCAAATGGCTTGTCTGCAAAGAAAGGTGAGATGTAGTGAATCACAGAAAGTCGAGGGGAAAATAGGTCAATATATACATTGCTGTATGGTGAACTAAGCCTTAGGCCAGCAACAATGGAGAGGACCTGACCCTTAGACACGTACAAGTAAGCTGGAATCGTCAAAAGTTCAAATCTTTATAAGTAAAAAATTTATTAAAATGAATAACCAAGTGTTTTAATTGACATCACAAGATGAAAACAATAAACCCTGAGAACATAGAAAAAAGATAAATAAAGATATGAGCAGAACTTAATACAACAGAAAACGTATAAAATTCAGGTGATTTAGTAAGTCCAAAGAATCTTCTTTGAAAAGAATTAAAAGACACACCTTGTTTAAGGAAAACCAAAACATAAGTAAAGAATATACAGAAAGAGTCAGGACAATGTTAGAGCAGAGAATATATGAAATGCCAGTAAATTTGAACATTTCTGTCAAGTGGACCATTTCCTAGCTCCTAAAGTTTACCAACACTGACACAAGAGGAAATCATTTAAGGTCATCATGTCTGCCCTTGGCATTCTCGGAACGCCCTGGCCTCAGAATGCAGCCTCTGTAGTCCATGGTAACCTGCGGAGAGGGGGCGGGGCTGAGGGAGGTTGGAACACTGCCCTCACTGAGGGAGTGGGTGTGGCCATCTCTGCTGTGACTGAACAAAGGGCAGGGGAGCAGGGGGCCAAAGGCAGGGCCCTCAGAGCCCGACAGGCCCAGTGGATTGCCACAAGCTTTTAGGCCCAGGCCAAAGGGCGCCTTCTTTGTCTGCACAGCTGCCCAAACTCTCACCTTTCCACTCAGGCCGCCCTCTTACTTAAAGTGTGTGTGGAACATGTCCGCGCAGTACACCGCGCTGCACAGCTAAGCATAGGTCTGGGCATCGTAGCTTCCTGCCAGGTGACCGAAGTTCGCAGGCAGATGGGTCTCTGGGACACACGCGGAGAGGCTCCTGCCGGGTGACAGGCCGCCCACAGCCCCTGCCCCAGATCGGGGGACGCAAAGCAGCCCTGTCTGATTCCGCTGCCTCTAGAGGGAGTATTGGACCAACACTGTAGAAAACGGGGTCCTTGCGGGCCACTCATTGGAGGGACACAAATAAATCTTTGCCGACTTTCTGCTGAAACTTACGAGCGTTCACACCTAAGCCTCTTACAAGGTCAGCTGTTTAGCTAAACATGAGCTCATGATCTAAATTTACACAATAATGAAGAAAGCAGCTACAAGTGGAGACAATCAGCCAAAACCATCAATACCAGAATTAGATTCCCAAGGCCATCCATCAGATGTAGGAATAATCGGGTGCAAGGCAGAAAATATACATAAAACTGGAACTGAAACAAGGCACAAGGATGTTTTCAAAGACTGGTAGGATCTCTAAAACATTTTTCAAGGACATGTCATTGATAAAGCTAAATACTCCAAGGTTGTGTAATACAACAGATTAATCATTGAGAAGAGTGAAATTATGCTGTTTTGAAAACTATGGCAGGTCAGATTTTCTGCCTAATTCTATAAGAAGATTTCTCTAAAAAAGACACATTATTTCAAAGACTTATTGGCTGTGAAATAAGTTAAGGGTATTTCAAATGGCTTGTCTGCAAAGAAAGGTGAGATGTAGGGAATCACAGAAAGTCGAGGGGAAAATAGGTCAATATATACATTGCTGTATGGTGAACTAAGCCTTAGGCCAGCAACAATGGAGAGGACCTGACCCTTAGACACGTACAAGTAAGCTGGAATCTTCAAAAGTTCAAATCTTTATAAGTAAAAAGATTTATTAAAATGAATAACCAAGTGTTTTAATTGACATCAGAAGATGAAAACAATAAACCCTGAGAACATAGAGAAAAGATAAATAAAGATATGAGCAGAACTTAATACAACAGAAAACGTATAAAATTCAGGTGATTTAGTAAGTCCAAAGAATCTTCTTTGAAAAGATTTAAAAGACACACTTTGATTAAGGAAAACCAAAACATAAGTAAAGAATATACAGAAAGAGTCAGGACAATGTTAGAGCAGAGAATATATGAAATGCCAGTAAATTTGAACATTTCTGTCAAGTGGACCATTTCCTAGCTCCTAAAGTTTACAACACTGACACAAGAGGAAATCATTTAAGGTCATCATGTCTGCCCTTGGCATACTCGGAACGCCCTGGCCTCAGAATGCAGCCTCTGTAGTCCATGGTAACCTGCGGAGAGGGGGCGGGGCTGAGGGAGGTTGGAACACTGCCCTCACTGAGGGAGTGGGTGTGGCCATCTCTGCTGTGACTGAACAAAGGGCAGGGGAGCAGGGGGCCCAGGGCAGGGCCCTCAGAGCCCGGCAGGCCCAGTGGAGTGTCACAAGTTTTTAGGCCCAGGCCAAAGGGCGCCTTCTTTTTCTGCACAGCTGCCCAATCTCTCACCTTTCCACTCAGGCCGCCCTCTTACTTGAAGTGTGTGTGGAACGTGTCCGCGCAGTATACCGCGCTGCACAGCTAAGCATAGTTCTGGGCATCCCAGCTTCTTGCAAGGTGACCGAAGTTCGCAGGCAGATGGGTCCCTGGGACACACGCGGAGGGGCTCCTGCCCGGGTCACAGGCTGCCCACTGCCCCTGCCCCAGATCGGGGGACGCAAAGCAGCCCTGTCTGAGTCCCCTGCCTCTAGAGGGAGTATTGGACCAACACTTGTAGAAAACGGGGTCCTTGCGGGCCACTCGTTGGAGGGACACAAATAAATCTTTGCCGACTTTTTGCTGAAACTTACGAGCGTTCATACCTAAGCCTCTTACAAGGTCAGCTGTTTAGCTAAACATGAGCTCATGATCTAAATTTACACAATAATGAAGAAAGCAGCTACAAGGGGAGACAATCAGCCAAAACCATCAATACCAGAATTAGATTCCCAAGGCCATCCATCAGATGAAGGAATAATCGGGTGCAAGGCAGAAAATATACATAAAACTGGAACTGAAACAAGGCACAAGGATGTTTTCAAAGACTGGTAGGATCTCTCAAACATTTTTCAAGGACATGTCATTGATAAAGCTAAATACTCCAAGGTTGTGTAATACAACAGATTAATCATTGAGAAGAGTGAAATTATGCTGTTTTGAAAACTATGGCAGGTCAGATTTTCTGCCTAATTCTATAAGAAGATTTCTCTAAAAAATACACATTATTTCAAAGACTTATTGGCTGTGAAATAAGTTAAGGGTATTTCAAATGGCTTGTCTGCAAAGAAAGGTGAGATGTAGGGAATCACAGAAAGTCGAGGGGAAAATAGGTCAATATATACATTGCTGTATGGTGAACTAAGCCTTAGGCCAGCAACAATGGAGAGGACCTGACCCTTAGACACTTACAAGTAAGCTGGAATCTTCAAAAGTTCAAATCTTTATAAGTAAAAAGATTTATTAAAATGAATAACCAAGTGTTTTAATTGACATCAGAAGATGAAAACAATAAACCCTGAGAACATAGAGAACAGATAAATAAAGATATGAGCAGAACTTAATACAACAGAAAACGTATAAAATTCAGGTGATTTAGTAAGTCCAAAGAATCTTCTTTGAAAAGAATTAAAAGACACACTTTGATTAAGGAAAACCAAAACATAAGTAAAGAATATACAGAAAGAGTCAGGACAATGTTAGAGCAGAGAATATATGAAATGCCAGTAAATTTGAACATTTCTGTAAAGTGGACCATTTCCTAGGTCCTAAAGTTTACCAACACTGACACAAGAGGAAATCATTTAAGGTCATCATGTCTGCCCTTGGCATTCTCGGAACGCCCTGGCCTCAGAATGCAGCCTCTGTAGTCCATGGTAACCTGCGGAGAGGGGGCGGGGCGGAGGGGGGTTGGAACACTGCCCTCACTGAGGGAGTGGGTGTGGCCATCTCTGCTGTGACTGAACAAAGGGCAGGGGAGCAGGGGGCCCAGGGCAGGGCCCTCAGAGCCCGACAGTCCCAGTGGATTGCCACAAACTTTTAGGCCCAGGCCAAAGGGCGCCTTCTTTGTCTGCACAGCTGCCCAAACTCTCACCTTTCCACTCAGGCCGCCCTCTTACTTAAAGTGTGTGTGGAACATGTCCGCGCAGTACACCGCGCTGCACAGCTAAGCATAGGTCTGGGCATCGTAGCTTCCTGCCAGGTGACCGAAGTTCGCAGGCAGATGGGTCTCTGGGACACACGCGGAGAGGCTCCTGCCGGGTGACAGGCCGCCCACTGCCCCTGCCCCAGATCTGGGGCCGCAAAGCAGCCCTGTCTGATTCCGCTGCCTCTAGAGGGAGTATTGGACCAACACTGGAGAAAACGAGGTCCTTGCGGGCCACTCATTGGAGGGACACAAATAAATCTTTGCCGACTTTCTGCTGAAACTTACGAGCGTTCACACCTAAGCCTCTTACAAGGTCAGCTGTTTAGCTAAACATGAGCTCATGATCTAAATTTACACAATAATGAAGAAAGCAGCTACAAGTGGAGACAATCAGCCAAAACCATCAATACCAGAATTAGATTCCCAAGGCCATCCATCAGATGTAGGAATAATCGGGTGCAAGGCAGAAAATATACATAAAACTGGAACTGAAACAAGGCACAAGGATGTTTTCAAAGACTGGTAGGATCTCTCAAACATTTTTCAAGGACATGTCATTGATAAAGCTAAATACTCCAAGGTTGTGTAATACAACAGATTAATCATTGAGAAGAGTGAAATTATGCTGTTTTGAAAACTATGGCAGGTCAGATTTTCTGCCTAATTCTATAAGAAGATTTCTCTAAAAAAGACACATTATTTCAAAGACTTATTGGCTGTGAAATAAGTTAAGGGTATTTCAAATGGCTTGTCTGCAAAGAAAGGTGAGATGTAGGGAATCACAGAAAGTCGAGGGGAAAATAGGTCAATATATACATTGCTGTATGGTGAACTAAGCCTTAGGCCAGCAACAATGGAGAGGACCTGACCCTTAGACACGTACAAGTAAGCTGGAATCTTCAAAAGTTCAAATCTTTATAAGTAAAAAGATTTATTAAAATGAATAACCAAGTGTTTTAATTGACATCAGAAGATGAAAACAATAAACCCTGAGAACATAGAGAAAAGATAAATAAAGATATGAGCAGAACTTAATACAACAGAAAACGTATAAAATTCAGGTGATTTAGTAAGTCCAAAGAATCTTCTTTGAAAATATTTAAAAGACACACTTTGATTAAGGAAAACCAAAACATAAGTAAAGAATATACAGAAAGAGTCAGGACAATGTTAGAGCAGAGAATATATGAAATGCCAGTAAATTTGAACATTTCTGTCAAGTGGACCATTTCCTAGCTCCTAAAGTTTACCAACACTGACACAAGAGGAAATCATTTAAGGTCATCATGTCTGCCCTTGGCATTCTCGGAACGCCCTGGCCTCAGAATGCAGCCTCTGTAGTCCATGGTAACCTGCGGAGAGGGGGCGGGGCTGAGGGAGGTTGGAACACTGCCCTCACTGAGGGAGTGGGTGTGGCCATCTCTGCTGTGACTGAACAAAGGGCAGGGGAGCAGGGGGCCCAGGGCAGGGCCCTCAGAGCCCGGCAGGCCCAGTGGAGTGTCACAAGTTTTTAGGCCCAGGCCAAAGGGCGCCTTCTTTTTCTGCACAGCTGCCCAATCTCTCACCTTTCCACTCAGGCCGCCCTCTTACTTGAAGTGTGTGTGGAACGTGTCCGCGCAGTATACCGCGCTGCACAGCTAAGCATAGTTCTGGGCATCCCAGCTTCTTGCAAGGTGACCGAAGTTCGCAGGCAGATGGGTCCCTGGGACACACGCGGAGGGGCTCCTGCCCGGGTCACAGGCTGCCCACTGCCCCTGCCCCAGATCGGGGGACGCAAAGCAGCCCTGTCTGAGTCCCCTGCCTCTAGAGGGAGTATTGGACCAACACTTGTAGAAAACGGGGTCCTTGCGGGCCACTCGTTGGAGGGACACAAATAAATCTTTGCCGACTTTTTGCTGAAACTTACGAGCGTTCATACCTAAGCCTCTTACAAGGTCAGCTGTTTAGCTAAACATGAGCTCATGATCTAAATTTACACAATAATGAAGAAAGCAGCTACAAGGGGAGACAATCAGCCAAAACCATCAATACCAGAATTAGATTCCCAAGGCCATCCATCAGATGAAGGAATAATCGGGTGCAAGGCAGAAAATATACATAAAACTGGAACTGAAACAAGGCACAAGGATGTTTTCAAAGACTGGTAGGATCTCTCAAACATTTTTCAAGGACATGTCATTGATAAAGCTAAATACTCCAAGGTTGTGTAATACAACAGATTAATCATTGAGAAGAGTGAAATTATGCTGTTTTGAAAACTATGGCAGGTCAGATTTTCTGCCTAATTCTATAAGAAGATTTCTCTAAAAAATACACATTATTTCAAAGACTTATTGGCTGTGAAATAAGTTAAGGGTATTTCAAATGGCTTGTCTGCAAAGAAAGGTGAGATGTAGGGAATCACAGAAAGTCGAGGGGAAAATAGGTCAATATATACATTGCTGTATGGTGAACTAAGCCTTAGGCCAGCAACAATGGAGAGGACCTGACCCTTAGACACTTACAAGTAAGCTGGAATCTTCAAAAGTTCAAATCTTTATAAGTAAAAAGATTTATTAAAATGAATAACCAAGTGTTTTAATTGACATCAGAAGATGAAAACAATAAACCCTGAGAACATAGAGAACAGATAAATAAAGATATGAGCAGAACTGAATACAACAGAAAACGTATAAAATTCAGGTGATTTAGTAAGTCCAAAGAATCTTCTTTGAAAAGAATTAAAAGACACACTTTGATTAAGGAAAACCAAAACATAAGTAAAGAATATACAGAAAGAGTCAGGACAATGTTAGAGCAGAGAATATATGAAATGCCAGTAAATTTGAACATTTCTGTAAAGTGGACCATTTCCTAGGTCCTAAAGTTTACCAACACTGACACAAGAGGAAATCATTTAAGGTCATCATGTCTGCCCTTGGCATTCTCGGAACGCCCTGGCCTCAGAATGCAGCCTCTGTAGTCCATGGTAACCTGCGGAGAGGGGGCGGGGCGGAGGGGGGTTGGAACACTGCCCTCACTGAGGGAGTGGGTGTGGCCATCTCTGCTGTGACTGAACAAAGGGCAGGGGAGCAGGGGGCCCAGGGCAGGGCCCTCAGAGCCCGACAGGCCCAGTGGATTGCCACAAACTTTTAGGCCCAGGCCAAAGGGCGCCTTCTTTGTCTGCACAGCTGCCCAAACTCTCACCTTTCCACTCAGGCCGCCCTCTTACTTAAAGTGTGTGTGGAACATGTCCGCGCAGTACACCGCGCTGCACAGCTAAGCATAGGTCTGGGCATCGTAGCTTCCTGCCAGGTGACCGAAGTTCGCAGGCAGATGGGTCTCTGGGACACACGCGGAGAGGCTCCTGCCGGGTGACAGGCCGCCCACTGCCCCTGCCCCAGATCTGGGGCCGCAAAGCAGCCCTGTCTGATTCCGCTGCCTCTAGAGGGAGTATTGGACCAACACTGGAGAAAAAGAGGTCCTTGCGGGCCACTCATTGGAGGGACACAAATAAATCTTTGCCGACTTTCTGCTGAAACTTACGAGCGTTCACACCTAAGCCTCTTACAAGGTCAGCTGTTTAGCTAAACATGAGCTCATGATCTAAATTTACACAATAATGAAGAAAGCAGCTACAAGTGGAGACAATCAGCCAAAACCATCAATACCAGAATTAGATTCCCAAGGCCATCCATCAGATGTAGGAATAATCGGGTGCAAGGCAGAAAATATACATAAAACTGGAACTGAAACAAGGCACAAGGATGTTTTCAAAGACTGGTAGGATCTCTCAAACATTTTTCAAGGACATGTCATTGATAAAGCTAAATACTCCAAGGTTGTGTAATACAACAGATTAATCATTGAGAAGAGTGAAATTATGCTGTTTTGAAAACTATGGCAGGTCAGATTTTCTGCCTAATTCTATAAGAAGATTTCTCTAAAAAAGACACATTATTTCAAAGACTTATTGGCTGTGAAATAAGTTAAGGGTATTTCAAATGGCTTGTCTGCAAAGAAAGGTGAGATGTAGGGAATCACAGAAAGTCGAGGGAAAAATAGGTTAATATATACATTGCTGTATGGTGAACTAAGCCTTAGGCCAGCAACAATGGAGAGGACCTGACCCTTAGACACGTACAAGTAAGCTGGAATCTTCAAAAGTTCAAATCTTTATAAGTAAAAAGATTTATTAAAATGAATAACCAAGTGTTTTAATTGACATCAGAAGATGAAAACAATAAACCCTGAGAACATAGAGAAAAGATAAATAAAGATATGAGCAGAACTTAATACAACAGAAAACGTATAAAATTCAGGTGATTTAGTAAGTCCAAAGAATCTTCTTTGAAAAGATTTAAAAGACACACTTTGATTAAGGAAAACCAAAACATAAGTAAAGAATATACAGAAAGAGTCAGGACAATGTTAGAGCAGAGAATATATGAAATGCCAGTAAATTTGAACATTTCTGTCAAGTGGACCATTTCCTAGCTCCTAAAGTTTACCAACACTGACACAAGAGGAAATCATTTAAGGTCATCATGTCTGCCCTTGGCATTCTCGGAACGCCCTGGCCTCAGAATGCAGCCTCTGTAGTCCATGGTAACCTGCGGAGAGGGGGCGGGGCTGAGGGAGGTTGGAACACTGCCCTCACTGAGGGAGTGGGTGTGGCCATCTCTGCTGTGACTGAACAAAGGGCAGGGGAGCAGGGGGCCCAGGGCAGGGCCCTCAGAGCCCGGCAGGCCCAGTGGAGTGTCACAAGTTTTTAGGCCCAGGCCAAAGGGCGCCTTCTTTGTCTGCACAGCTGCCCAAACTCTCAGCTTTCCACTCAGGCCGCCCTCTTACTTGAAGTGTGTGTGGAACGTGTCCGCGCAGTACACCGCGCTGCACAGCTAAGCATAGTTCTGGGCATCGCAGCTTCCTGCAAGGTGACCGAAGTTCGCAGGCAGATGGGTCCCTGGGACACAGGCGGAGGGGCTCCTGCCCGGGTCACAGGCTGCCCACTGCCCCTGCCCCAGATCGGGGGACGCAAAGCAGCCCTGTCTGAGTCCCCTGCCTCTAGAGGGAGTATTGGACCAACACTTGTAGAAAACGGGGTACTTGCGGGCCACTCGTTGGAGGGACACAAATAAATCTTTGCCGACTTTTTGCTGAAACTTACGAGCGTTCATACCTAAGCCTCTTTCAAGGTCAGCTGTTTAGCTAAACATGAGCTCATGATCTAAATTTACACAATAATGAAGAAAGCAGCTACAAGGGGAGACAATCAGCCAAAACCATCAATACCAGAATTAGATTCCCAAGGCCATCCATCAGATGAAGGAATAATCGGGTGCAAGGCAGAAAATATACATAAAACTGGAACTGAAACAAGGCACAAGGATGTTTTCAAAGACTGGTAGGATCTCTCAAACATTTTTCAAGGACATGTCATTGATAAAGCTAAATACTCCAAGGTTGTGTAATACAACAGATTAATCATTGAGAAGAGTGAAATTATGCTGTTTTGAAAACTATGGCAGGTCAGATTTTCTGCCTAATTATATAAGAAGATTTCTCTAAAAAATACACATTATTTCAAAGACTTATTGGCTGTGAAATAAGTTAAGGGTATTTCAAATGGCTTGTCTGCAAAGAAAGGTGAGATGTAGGGAATCACAGAAAGTCGAGGGGAAAATAGGTCAATATATACATTGCTGTATGGTGAACTAAGCCTTAGGCCAGCAACAATGGAGAGAACCTGACCCTTAGACACTTACAAGTAAGCTGGAATCTTCAAAAGTTCAAATCTTTATAAGTAAAAAGATTTATTAAAATGAATAACCAAGTGTTTTAATTGACATCAGAAGATGAAAACAATAAACCCTGAGAACATAGAGAACAGATAAATAAAGATATGAGCAGAATTTAATACAACAGAAAATGTATAAATTTGAGGTGATTTAGTAAGTCCAAAGAATCTTCTTTGAAAACAATTAAAAGACACACTTTGATTAAGGAAAACCAAAACATAAGTAAAGAATATACAGAAAGAGTCAGGACAATGTTAGAGCAGAGAATATATGAAATGCCAGTAAATTTGAACATTTCTGTCAAGTGGACCATTTCCTAGCTCCTAAAGTTTACCAACACTGACACAAGAGGAAATCATTTAAGGTCATCATGTCTGCCCTTGGCATTCTCGGAACGCCCTGGCCTCAGAATGCAGCCTCTGTAGTCCATGGTAACCTGCGGAGAGGGGGCGGGGCTGAGGGAGGTTGGAACACTGCCCTCACTGAGGGAGTGGGTGTGGCCATCTCTGCTGTGACTGAACAAAGGGCAGGGGAGCAGGGGGCCCAGGGCAGGGCCCTCAGAGCCCGACAGGCCCAGTGGGTTGCCACAAACTTTTAGGCCCAGGCCAAAGGGCGCCTTCTTTGTCTGCACAGCTGCCCAAACTCTCACCTTTCCACTCAGGCTGCCCTCTTACTTAAAGTGTGTGTGGAACATGTCCGCGCAGTACACCGCGCTGCACAGCTAAGCATAGGTCAGGGCATCGTAGCTTCCTGCCAGGTGACCGAATTTCGCTAGCAGATGGGTCTCTGGGACACACGCGGAGAGGCTCCTGCCGGGTGACAGGCCGCCCACTGCCCCTGCCCCAGATCTGGGGCCGCAAAGCCGCCCTGTCTGATTCCGCTGCCTCTAGAGGGAGTATTGGACCAACACTGTAGAAAACGGGGTCCTTGCGGGCCACTCATTGGAGGGACACAAATAAATCTTTGCCGACTTTCTGCTGAAACTTACGAGCGTTCACACCTAAGCCTCTTACAAGGTCAGCTGTTTAGCTAAACATGAGCTCATGATCTAAATTTACACAATAATGAAGAAAGCAGCTACAAGTGGAGACAATCAGCCAAAACCATCAATACCAGAATTAGATTCCCAAGGCCATCCATCAGATGTAGGAATAATCGGGTGCAAGGCAGAAAATATACATAAAACTGGAACTGAAACAAGGCACAAGGATGTTTTCAAAGACTGGTAGGATCTCTAAAACATTTTTCAAGGACATGTCATTGATAAAGCTAAATACTCCAAGGTTGTGTAATACAACAGATTAATCATTGAGAAGAGTGAAATTATGCTGTTTTGAAAACTATGGCAGGTCAGATTTTCTGACTAATTCTATAAGAAGATTTCTCTAAAAAATACACATTATTTCAAAGACTTATTGGCTGTGAAATAAGTTAAGGGTATTTCAAATGGCTTGTCTGCAAAGAAAGGTGAGATGTAGGCAATCACAGAAAGTCGAGGGGAAAATAGGTCAATATATACATTGCTGTATGGTGAACTAAGCCTTAGGCCAGCAACAATGGAGAGGACCTGACCCTTAGACACGTACAAGTAAGCTGGAATCTTCAAAAGTTCAAATCTTTATAAGTAAAAAGATTTATTAAAATGAATAACCAAGTGTTTTAATTGACATCAGAAGATGAAAACAATAAACCCTGAGAACATAGAGAAAAGATAATAAAGATATGAGCAGAACTTAATACAACAGAAAACGTATAAAATTCAGGTGATTTAGTAAGTCCAAAGAATCTTCTTTGAAAAGATTTAAAAGACACACTTTGATTAAGGAAAACCAAAACATAAGTAAAGAATATACAGAAAGAGTCAGGACAATGTTAGAGCAGAGAATATATGAAATGCCAGTAAATTTGAACATTTCTGTCAAGTGGACCATTTCCTAGCTCCTAAAGTTTACCAACACTGACACAAGAGGAAATCATTTAAGGTCATCATGTCTGCCCTTGGCATTCTCGGAACGCCCTGGCCTCAGAATGCAGCCTCTGTAGTCCATGGTAACCTGCGGAGAGGGGGCGGGGCTGAGGAAGGTTGGAACACTGCCCTCACTGAGGGAGTGGGTGTGGCCATCTCTGCTGTGACTGAACAAAGGGCAGGGGAGCAGGGGGCCCAGGGCAGGGCCCTCAGAGCCCGGCAGGCCCAGTGGAGTGTCACAAGTTTTTAGGCCCAGGCCAAAGGGCGCCTTCTTTGTCTGCACAGCTGCCCAAACTCTCACCTTTCCACTCAAGCCGCCCTCTTACTTGAAGTGTGTGTGGAACGTGTCCGCGCAGTACACCACGCTGCACAGCTAAGCAAAGTTCTGGGCATCGCAGCTTCCTGCAAGTTGACCGAAGTTCGCAGGCAGTTGGGTCCCTGGGACACACGCGGAGGGGCTCCTGCCCGGGTCACTGGCTGCCCACTGCCCCTGCCCCAGATCGGGGGACGCAAAGCAGCCCTGTCTGAGTCCCCTGCCTCTAGAGGGAGTATTGGACCAACACTTGTAGAAAACGGGGTCCTTGTGGGCCACTCGTTGGAGGGACACAAACAAATCTTTGCCGACTTTTTGCTGAAACTTACGAGCGTTCATACCTAAGCCTCTTACAAGGTCAGCTGTTTAGCTAAACATGAGCTCATGATCTAAATTTACACAATAATGAAGAAAGCAGCTACAAGGGGAGACAATCAGCCAAAACCATCAATACCAGAATTAGATTCCCAAGGCCATCCATCAGATGAAGGAATAATCGGGTGCAAGGCAGAAAATATACATAAAACTGGAACTGAAACAAGGCACAAGGATGTTTTCAAAGACTGGTAGGATCTCTCAAACATTTTTCAAGGACATGTCATTGATAAAGCTAAATACTCCAAGGTTGTGTAATACAACAGATTAATCATTGAGAAGAGTGAAATTATGCTGTTTTGAAAACTATGGCAGGTCAGATTTTCTGCCTAATTATATAAGAAGATTTCTCTAAAAAATACACATTATTTCAAAGACTTATTGGCTGTGAAATAAGTTAAGTGTATTTCAAATGGCTTGTCTGCAAAGAAAGGTGAGATGTAGGGAATCACAGAAAGTCGAGGGGAAAATAGGTCAATATATACATTGCTGTATGGTGAACTAAGCCTTAGGCCAGCAACAATGGAGAGGACCTGACCCTTAGACACTTACATGTAAGCTGGAATCTTCAAAAGTTCAAATCTTTATAAGTAAAAAGATTTATTAAAATGAATAACCAAGTGTTTTAATTGACATCAGAAGATGAAAACAATAAACCCTGAGAACATAGAGAACAGATAAATAAAGATATGAGCAGAATTTAATACAACAGAAAATGTATAAAATTCAGGTGATTTAGTAAGTCCAAAGAAACTTCTTTGAAAAGAATTAAAAGACACACTTTGATTAAGGAAAACCAAAACATAAGTAAAGAATATACAGAAAGAGTCAGGACAATGTTAGAGCAGAGAATATATGAAATGCCAGTAAATTTGAACATTTCTGTAAAGTGGACCATTTCCTAGCTCCTAAAGTTTACCAACACTGACACAAGAGGAAATCATTTAAGGTCATCATGTCTGCCCTTGGAATTCTCGGAATGCCCTGGCCTCAGAATGCAGCCTCTGTAGTCCATGGTAACCTGCGGAGAGGGGGCGGGGCTGAGGGACGTTGGAACACTGCCCTCACTGAGGGAGTGGGTGTGGCCATCTCTGCTGTGACTGAACAAAGGGCAGGGGAGCAGGGGGCCTAGGCCAGGGCCCTCAGAGCCCGACAGGCCCAGTGGATTGCCACAAGCATTAGGCCCAAGCCAAAGGGCGCCTTCTTTGTCTGCACAGCTGCCCAAACTCTCACCTTTCCACTCAGGCCGCCCTCTTACTTAAAGTGTGTGTGGAACATGTCCGCGCAGTACACTGCGCTGCACAGCTAAGCATAGTTCTGGGCATCGTAGCTTCCTGCCAGGTGACCGAAGTTCGCAGGCAGATGGGTCTCTGGGACACACGCGGAGAGGCTCCTGCCGGGTGACAGGCCGCCCACTGCCCCTGCCCCAGATCTGGGGCCGCAAAGCAGCCCTGTCTGATTCCGCTGCCTCTAGAGGGAGTATTGGACCAACACTGTAGAAAACGGGGTCCTTGCAGGCCACTCATTGGAGGGACACAAATAAATCTTTGCCGACTTTCTGCTGAAACTTACGAGCGTTCACACCTAAGCCTCTTACAAGGTCAGCTGTTTAGCTAAACATGAGCTCATGATCTAAATTTACACAATAATGAAGAAAGCAGCTACAAGTGGAGACAATCAGCAAAAACCATCAATACCAGAATTAGATTCCCAAGGCCATCCATCAGATGAAGGAATAATCGGGTGCAAGGCAGAAAATATACATAAAACTGGAACTGAAACAAGGCACAAGGATGTTTTCAAAGACTGGTAGGATCTCTCAAACATTTTTCAAGGACATGTCATTGATAAAGCTAAATACTCCAAGGTTGTGTAATACAACAGATTAATCATTGAGAAGAGTGAAATTATGCTGTTTTGAAAACTATGGCAGGTCAGATTTTCTGCCTAATTATATAAGAAGATTTCTCTAAAAAATACACATTATTTCAAAGACTTATTGGCTGTGAAATAAGTTAAGGGTATTTCAAATGGCTTGTCTGCAAAGAAAGGTGAGATGTAGGGAATCACAGAAAGTCGAGGGGAAAATAGGTCAATATATACATTGCTGTATGGTGAACTAAGCCTTAGGCCAGCAACAATGGAGAGGACCTGACCCTTAGACACGTACAAGTAAGCTGGAATCTTCAAAAGTTCAAATCTTTATAAGTAAAAAGATTTATTAAAATGAATAACCAAGTGTTTTAATTGACATCAGAAGATGAAAACAATAAACCCTGAGAACATAGAGAACAGATAAATAAAGATATGAGCAGAATTTAATACAACAGAAAATGTATAAAATTCAGGTGATTTAGTAAGTCCAAAGAAACTTCTTTGAAAAGAATTAAAAGACACACTTTGATTAAGGAAAACCAAAACATAAGTAAAGAATATACAGAAAGAGTCAGGACAATGTTAGAGCAGAGAATATATGAAATGCCAGTAAATTTGAACATTTCTGTAAAGTGGACCATTTCCTAGCTCCTAAAGTTTACCAACACTGACACAAGAGGAAATCATTTAAGGTCATCATGTCTGCCCTTGGAATTCTCGGAATGCCCTGGCCTCAGAATGCAGCCTCTGTAGTCCATGGTAACCTGCGGAGAGGGGGCGGGGCTGAGGGAGGTTGGAACACTGCCCTCACTGAGGGAGTGGGTGTGGCCATCTCTGCTGTGACTGAACAAAGGGCAGGGGAGCAGGGGGCCCAGGCCAGGGCCCTCAGAGCCCGACAGGCCCAGTGGATTGCCACAAGCATTAGGCTCAGGCCAAAGGGCGCCTTCTTTGTCTGCACAGCTGCCCAAACTCTCACCTTTCCACTCAGGCCGCCCTCTTACTTAAAGTGTGTGTGGAACATGTCCGCGCAGTACACTGCGCTGCACAGCTAAGCATAGTTCTGGGCATCGTAGCTTCCTGCCAGGTGACCGAAGTTCGCAGGCAGATGGGTCTCTGGGACACACGCGGAGAGGCTCCTGCCAGGTGACAGGCCGCCCACTGCCCCTGCCCCAGATCTGGGGCCGCAAAGCAGCCCTGTCTGATTCCGCTGCCTCTAGAGGGAGTATTGGACCAACACTGTAGAAAACGGGGTCCTTGCGGGCCACTCATTGGAGGGACACAAATAAATCTTTGCCGACTTTCTGCTGAAACTTACGAGCGTTTACACCTAAGCCTCTTACAAGGTCAGCTGTTTAGCTAAACATGAGCTCATGATCTAAATTTACACAATAATGAAGAAAGCAGCTACAAGTGGAGAAAATCAGCCAAAACCATCAATACCAGAATTAGATTCCCAAGGCCATCCATCAGATGTAGGAATAATCGGGTGCAAGGCAGAAAATATACATAAAACTGGAACTGAAACAAGGCACAAGGATGTTTTCAAAGACTGGTAGGATCTCTAAAACATTTTTCAAGGACATGTCATTGATAAAGCTAAATACTCCAAGGTTGTGTAATACAACAGATTAATCATTGAGAAGAGTGAAATTATGCTGTTTTGAAAACTATGGCAGGTCAGATTTTCTGCCTAATTCTATAAGAAGTTTTCTCTAAAAAATACACATTATTTCAAAGACTTATTGGCTGTGAAATAAGTTAAGGGTATTTCAAATGGCTTGTCTGCAAAGAAAGGTGAGATGTAGGGAATCACAGAAAGTCGAGGGGAAAATAGGTCAATATATACATTGCTGTATGGTGAACTAAGCCTTAGGCCAGCAACAATGGAGAGGACCTGACCCTTAGACACGTACAAGTAAGCTGGAATCTTCAAAAGTTCAAATCTTTATAAGTAAAAAGATTTATTAAAATGAATAACCAAGTGTTTTAATTGACATCAGAAGATGAAAACAATAAACCCTGAGAACATAGAGAAAAGATAATAAAGATATGAGCAGAACTTAATACAACAGAAAACGTATAAAATTCAGGTGATTTAGTAAGTCCAAAGAATCTTCTTTGAAAAGATTTAAAAGACACACTTTGATTAAGGAAAACCAAAACATAAGTAAAGAATATACAGAAAGAGTCAGGACAATGTTAGAGCAGAGAATATATGAAATGCCAGTAAATTTGAACATTTCTGTCAAGTGGACCATTTCCTAGCTCCTAAAGTTTACCAACACTGACACAAGAGGAAATCATTTAAGGTCATCATGTCTGCCCTTGGCATTCTCGGAACGCCCTGGCCTCAGAATGCA
Source organism: Mesoplodon mirus (assembly GCF_964341445.2). NCBI lineage: Eukaryota > Metazoa > Chordata > Mammalia > Artiodactyla > Ziphiidae > Mesoplodon > Mesoplodon mirus. The sequence continues at coordinate 159,321,735 of NC_138976.1, read as the reverse complement.
GCCTCTGTAGTCCATGGTAACCTGCGGAGAGGGGGCGGGGCTGAGGGAGGTTGGAACACTGCCCTCACTGAGGGAGTGGGTGTGGCCATCTCTGCTGTGACTGAACAAAGGGCAGGGGAGCAGGGGGCCCAGGGCAGGGCCCTCAGAGCCCGGCAGGCCCAGTGGAGTGTCAGAAGCTTTTAGTCCCAGGCCAAAGGGCGCCTTCTTTGTCTGCACAGCTGCCCAAACTCTCACCTTTCCACTCAGGCCGCCCTCTTACTTAAAGTGTGTGTGGAACATGTCCGCGCAGTACACCGCGCTGCACAGCTAAGCATAGGTCTGGGCATCGTAGCTTCCTGCCAGGTGACCGAAGTTCGCAGGCAGATGGGTCTCTGGGACACACGCGGAGAGGCTCCTGCCGGGTGACAGGCCGCCCACTGTCCCTGCCCCAGATCTGGGGCCGCAAAGCAGCCCTGTCTGATTCCGCTGCCTCTAGAGGGAGTATTGGACCAACACTGTAGAAAACGGGGTCCTTGCGGGCCACTCATTGGAGGGACACAAATAAATATTTGCCGACTTTCTGCTGAAACTTACGAGCGTTCACACCTAATCCTCTTACAAGGTCAGCTGTTTAGCTAAACATGAGCTCATGATCTAAATTTACACAATAATGAAGAAAGCAGCTACAAGTGGAGACAATCAGCCAAAACCATCAATACCAGAATTAGATTCCCAAGGCCATCCATCAGATGTAGGACTAATCGGGTGCAAGGCAGAAAATATACATAAAACTGGAACTGAAACAAGGCACAAGGATGTTTTCAAAGACTGGTAGGATCTCTAAAACATTTTTCAAGGACATGTCATTGATAAAGCTAAATACTCCAAGGTTGTGTAATACAACAGATTAATCATTGAGAAGAGTGAAATTATGCTGTTTTGAAAACTATGGCAGGTCAGATTTTCTGCCTAATTATATAAGAAGATTTCTCTAAAAAATACACATTATTTCAAAGATTTATTGGCTGTGAAATAAGTTAAGGGTATTTCAAATGGCTTGTTTGCAAAGAAAGATGAGATGTAGGGAATCACAGAAAGTCGAGGGAAAAATAGGTTAATATATACATTGCTGTATGGTGAACTAAGCCTTAGGCCAGCAACAATGGAGAGGACCTGACCCTTAGACACGTACAAGTAAGCTGGAATCTTCAAAAGTTCAAATCTTTATAAGTAAAAAGATTTATTAAAATGAATAACCAAGTGTTTTAATTGACATCAGAAGATGAAAACAATAAACCCTGAGAACATAGAGAAAAGATAAATAAAGATATGAGCAGAACTTAATACAACAGAAAACGTATAAAATTCAGGTCATTTAGTAAGTCCAAAGAATCTTCTTTGAAAAGATTTAAAAGACACACTTTTATTAAGGAAAACCAAAACATAAGTAAAGAATATACAGAAAGAGTCAGGACAATGTTAGAGCAGAGAATATATGAAATGCCAGTAAATTTGAACATTTCTGTCAAGTGGACCATTTCCTAGCTCCTAAAGTTTACCAACACTGACACAAGAGGAAATCATTTAAGGTCATCATGTCTGCCCTTGGCATTCTCGGAACGCACTGGCCTCAGAATGCAGCCTCTGTAGTCCATGGTAACCTGCGGAGAGGGGGCGGGGCTGAGGGAGGTTGGAACACTGCCCTCACTGAGGGAGTGGGTGTGGCCATCTCTGCTGTGACTGAACAAAGGGCAGGGGAGCAGGGGGCCCAGGGCAGGGCCCTCAGAGCCCGGCAGGCCCAGTGGAGTGTCAGAAGCTTTTAGTCCCAGGCCAAAGGGCGCCTTCTTTGTCTGCACAGCTGCCCAAACTCTCACCTTTCCACTCAGGCCGCCCTCTTACTTGAAGTGTGTGTGGAATGTGTCCGTGCAGTATACCGCGCTGCACAGCTAAGCATAGGTCTGGGCATCGTAGCTTCCTGCCAGGTGACCGAAGTTCGCAGGCAGATGGGTCCCTGGGACACACGCGGAGAGGCTCCTGCCCGGGTCACAGGCCGCCCACTGCCCCTGCCCCAGATCTGGGGCCGCAAAGCAGCCCTGTCTGAATCCCCTGCCTCTAGAGGGAGTATTGGACAAACATTGTAGAAAATGGGGTCCTTGCGGGCCACTCATAGGAGGGACACAAATAAATCTTTGCCGACTTTCTGCTGAAACTTACGAGCGTTCACACCTAAGCCTCTTACAAGGTCAGCTGTTTAGGTAAACATGAGCTCATGATCTAAATTTACACAATATTGAAGAAAGCAGCTACAAGGGGAGACAATAAGCCAAAACCATCAATACCAGAATTAGATTCCCAAGGCCATCCATCAGATGTAGGAATAATCGGGTGCAAGGCAGAAAATATACATAAAACTGGAACTGAAACAAGGCACAAGGATGTTTTCAAAGACTGGTAGGATCTCTAAAACATTTTTCAAGGACATGTCATTGATAAAGCTAAATACTCCAAGGTTGTGTAATACAACAGATTAATCATTGAGAAGACTGAAATTATGCTGTTTTGAAAACTATGGCAGGTCAGATTTTCTGCCTAATTCTATAAGAAGATTTCTCTAAAAAAGACACATTATTTCAAAGACTTATTGGCTGTGAAATAAGTTAAGTGTATTTCAAATGGCTTGTCTGCAAAGAAAGGTGAGATGTAGGGAATCACAGAAAGTCGAGGGGAAAATAGGTCAATATATACATTGCTGTATGGTGAACTAAGCCTTAGGCCAGCAACAATGGAGAGGACCTGATCCTTAGACACGTACAAGTAAGCTGGAATCGTCAAAATTTCAAATCTTTATAAGTAAAAAATTTATTAAAATGAATAACCAAGTGTTTTAATTGACATCAGAAGATGAAAACAATAAACCCTGAGAACATAGAAAAAAGATAATTAAAGATATGAGCAGAACTTAATACAACAGAAAACGTATAAAATTCAGGTGATTTAGTAAGTCCAAAGAATCTTCTTTGAAAAGATTTAAAAGACACACTTTGATTAAGGAAAACCAAAACATAAGTAAAGAATATACAGAAAGAGTCAGGACAATGTTAGAGCAGAGAATATATGAAATGCCAGTAAATTTGAACATTTCTGTCAAGTGGACCATTTCCTAGATCCTAAATTTTACCAACACTGACACAAGAGGAAATCATTTAAGGTCATCATGTCTGCCCTTGGCATTCTCGGAACGCCCTGGCCTCAGAATGCAGCCTCTGTAGTCCATGGTAACCTACGGAGAGTGGGCGGGGCTGAGGGAGGTTGGAACACTGCCCTCACTGAGGGAGTGGGTGTGGCCATCTCTGCTGTGACTGAACAAAGGGCAGGGGAGCAGGGGGCCCAGGGCAGGGCCCTCAGAACCCGGCAGGACCAGTGGAGTGTCACAGCTTTTAGGCCCAGGCCAAAGGGCGCCTTCTTTGTCTGCACAGCTGCCCAAACTCTCACCTTTCCACTCAGGCCGCCCTCTTACTTAAAGTGTGTGTGGAACATGTCCGCGCAGTACACCACGCTGCACAGCTAAGCATAGGTCTGGGCATCGTAGCTTCCTGCCAGGTGACCGAAGTTCACAGGCAGATAGGTCTCTGGGACACACGCGGAGAGGCTCCTGCCGGGTGACAGGCCGCCCACTGCCCCTGCCCCAGATCTGGGGCCGCAAAGCAGCCCTGTCTAATTCCGCTGCCTCTAGAGGGAGTATTGGACCAACACTTGTAGAAAACGTGGTCCTTGCGGGCCACTCATTGGAGGGACACAAATAAATCTTTGCCGACTTTCTGCTGCAACTTACGAGCGTTCACACCTAAGCCTCTTACAAGGTCAGCTGTTTAGCTAAACATGAGCTCATGATCTAAATTTACACAATAATGAAGAAAGCATCTAGAAGGGGAGACAGTCAGCCAAAACCATCAATACCAGAATTAGATTCCCAAGGCCATCCATCAGATGTAGGAATAATCGGGTGCAAGGCAGAAAATATACATAAAACTGGAACTGAAACAAGGCACAAGGATGTTTTCAAAGACTGGTAGGATCTCTAAAACATTTTTCAAGGACATGTCATTGATAAAGCTAAATACTCCAAGGTTGTGTAATACAACAGATTAATCATTGAGAAGAGTGAATTTATGCTGTTTTGAAAACTAAGGCAGATCAGATTTTCTGCCTAATTATATAAGAAGATTTCTCTAAAAAAGACACATTATTTCAAAGACTTCTTGGCTGTGAAATAAGTTAAGGGTATTTCAAATGGCTTGTCTGCAAAGAAGGGTGAGATGTAGGGAATCACAGAAAGTCGAGGGGAAAATAGGTCAATATATACATTGCTGTATGGTGAACTAAGCCTTAGGCCAGCAACAATGGAGAGGACCTGATCCTTAGACACGTACAAGTAAGCTGGAATCGTCAAAATTTCAAATCTTTATAAGTAAAAAATTTATTAAAATGAATAACCAAGTGTTTTAATTGACATCAGAAGATGAAAACAATAAACCCTGAGAACATAGAAAAAAGATAATTAAAGATATGAGCAGAACTTAATACAACAGAAAACGTATAAAATTCAGGTGATTTAGTAAGTCCAAAGAATCTTCTTTGAAAAGATTTAAAAGACACACTTTGATTAAGGAAAACCAAAACATAAGTAAAGAATATACAGAAAGAGTCAGGACAATGTTAGAGCAGAGAATATATGAAATGCCAGTAAATTTGAACATTTCTGTCAAGTGGACCATTTCCTAGATCCTAAAGTTTACCAACACTGACACAAGAGGAAATCATTTAAGGTCATCATGTCTGCCCTTGGCATTCTCGGAACGCCCTGGCCTCAGAATGCAGCCTCTGTAGTCCATGGTAACCTACGGAGAGTGGGCGGGGCTGAGGGAGGTTGGAACACTGCCCTCACTGAGGGAGTGGGTGTGGCCATCTCTGCTGTGACTGAACAAAGGGCAGGGGAGCAGGGGGCCCAGGGCAGGGCCCTCAGAACCCGGCAGGACCAGTGGAGTGTCACAGCTTTTAGGCCCAGGCCAAAGGGCGCCTTCTTTGTCTGCACAGCTGCCCAAACTCTCACCTTTCCACTCAGGCCGCCCTCTTACTTAAAGTGTGTGTGGAACATGTCCGCGCAGTACACCACGCTGCACAGCTAAGCATAGGTCTGGGCATCGTAGCTTCCTGCCAGGTGACCGAAGTTCACAGGCAGATAGGTCTCTGGGACACACGCGGAGAGGCTCCTGCCGGGTGACAGGCCGCCCACTGCCCCTGCCCCAGATCTGGGGCCGCAAAGCAGCCCTGTCTAATTCCGCTGCCTCTAGAGGGAGTATTGGACCAACACTTGTAGAAAACGTGGTCCTTGCGGGCCACTCATTGGAGGGACACAAATAAATCTTTGCCGACTTTCTGCTGCAACTTACGAGCGTTCACACCTAAGCCTCTTACAAGGTCAGCTGTTTAGCTAAACATGAGCTCATGATCTAAATTTACACAATAATGAAGAAAGCATCTAGAAGGGGAGACAGTCAGCCAAAACCATCAATACCAGAATTAGATTCCCAAGGCCATCCATCAGATGTAGGAATAATCGGGTGCAAGGCAGAAAATATACATAAAACTGGAACTGAAACAAGGCACAAGGATGTTTTCAAAGACTGGTAGGATCTCTAAAACATTTTTCAAGGACATGTCATTGATAAAGCTAAATACTCCAAGGTTGTGTAATACAACAGATTAATCATTGAGAAGAGTGAATTTATGCTGTTTTGAAAACTAAGGCAGATCAGATTTTCTGCCTAATTATATAAGAAGATTTCTCTAAAAAAGACACATTATTTCAAAGACTTCTTGGCTGTGAAATAAGTTAAGGGTATTTCAAATGGCTTGTCTGCAAAGAAGGGTGAGATGTAGGGAATCACAGAAAGTCGAGGGGAAAATAGGTCAATATATACATTGCTGTATGGTGAACTAAGCCTTAGGCCAGCAACAATGGAGAGGACCTGACCCTTAGACACGTACAAGTAAGCTGGAATCGTCAAAAGTTCAAATCTTTATAAGTAAAAAATTTATTAAAATGAATAACCAAGTGTTTTAATTGACATCAGAAGATGAAAACAATAAACCCTGAGAACATAGAAAAAAGATAAATAAAGATATGAGCAGAACTTAATACAACAGAAAACGTATAAAATTCAGGTGATTTAGTAAGTCCAAAGAATCTTCTTTGAAAAGAATTAAAAGACACACCTTGTTTAAGGAAAACCAAAACATAAGTAAAGAATATACAGAAAGAGTCAGGACAATGTTAGAGCAGAGAATATATGAAATGCCAGTAAATTTGAACATTTCTGTCAAGTGGACCATTTCCTAGCTCCTAAAGTTTACCAACACTGACACAAGAGGAAATCATTTAAGGTCATCATGTCTGCCCTTGGCATTCTCGGAACGCCCTGGCCTCAGAATGCAGCCTCTGTAGTCCATGGTAACCTGCGGAGAAGGGGCGGGGCTGAGGGAGGTTGGAACACTGCCCTCACTGAGGGAGTGGGTGTGGCCATCTCTGCTGTGACTGAACAAAGGGCAGGGGAGCAGGGGGCCAAAGGCAGGGCCCTCAGAGCCCGACAGGCCCAGTGGATTGCCACAAACTTTTAGGCCCAGGCCAAAGGGCGCCTTCTTTGTCTGCACAGCTGCCCAAACTCTCACCTTTCCACTCAGGCCGCCCTCTTACTTAAAGTGTGTGTGGAACATGTCCACGCAGTACACCGCGCTGCACAGCTAAGCATAGGTCTGGGCATCGTAGCTTCCTGCCAGGTGACCGAAGTTCGCAGGCAGATGGGTCTCTGGGACACACGCGGAGAGGCTCCTGCCGGGTGACAGGCCGCCCACAGCCCCTGCCCCAGATCGGGGGACGCAAAGCAGCCCTGTCTGATTCCGCTGCCTCTAGAGGGAGTATTGGACCAACACTGTAGAAAACGGGGTCCTTGCGGGCCACTCATTGGAGGGACACAAATAAATCTTTGCCGACTTTCTGCTGAAACTTACGAGCGTTCACACCTAAGCCTCTTACAAGGTCAGCTGTTTAGCTAAACATGAGCTCATGATCTAAATTTACACAATAATGAAGAAAGCAGCTACAAGTGGAGACAATCAGCCAAAACCATCAATACCAGAATTAGATTCCCAAGGCCATCCATCAGATGTAGGAATAATCGGGTGCAAGGCAGAAAATATACATAAAACTGGAACTGAAACAAGGCACAAGGATGTTTTCAAAGACTGGTAGGATCTCTAAAACATTTTTCAAGGACATGTCATTGATAAAGCTAAATATTCCAAGGTTGTGTAATACAACAGATTAATCATTGAGAAGAGTGAAATTATGCTGTTTTGAAAACTATGGCAGGTCAGATTTTCTGCCTAATTCTATAAGAAGATTTCTCTAAAAAAGACACATTATTTCAAAGACTTATTGGCTGTGAAATAAGTTAAGGGTATTTCAAATGGCTTGTCTGCAAAGAAAGGTGAGATGTAGGGAATCACAGAAAGTCGAGGGGAAAATAGGTCAATATATACATTGCTGTATGGTGAACTAAGCCTTAGGCCAGCAACAATGGAGAGGACCTGACCCTTAGACACGTACAAGTAAGCTGGAATCTTCAAAAGTTCAAATCTTTATAAGTAAAAAATTTATTAAAATGAATAACCAAGTGTTTTAATTGACATCAGAAGATGAAAACAATAAACCCTGAGAACATAGAGAAAAGATAAATAAAGATATGAGCAGAACTTAATACAACAGAAAACGTATAAAATTCAGGTGATTTAGTAAGTCCAAAGAATCTTCTTTGAAAAGATTTAAAAGACACACTTTGATTAAGGAAAACCAAAACATAAGTAAAGAATATACAGAAAGAGTCAGGACAATGTTAGAACAGAGAATATATGAAATGCCAGTAAATTTGAACATTTCTGTCAAGTGGACCATTTCCTAGCTCCTAAAGTTTACAACACTGACACAAGAGGAAATCATTTAAGGTCATCATGTCTGCCCTTCGCATACTCGGAACGCCCTGGCCTCAGAATGCAGCCTCTGTAGTCCATGGTAACCTGCGGAGAGGGGGCGGGGCTGAGGGAGGTTGGAACACTGCCCTCACTGAGGGAGTGGGTGTGGCCATCTCTGCTGTGACTGAACAAAGGGCAGGGGAGCAGGGGGCCCAGGGCAGGGCCCTCAGAGCCCGGCAGGCCCAGTGGAGTGTCACAAGTTTTTAGGCCCAGGCCAAAGGGCGCCTTCTTTTTCTGCACAGCTGCCCAAACTCTCACCTTTCCACTCAGGCCGCCCTCTTACTTGAAGTGTGTGTGGAACGTGTCCGCGCAGTATACCGCGCTGCACAGCTAAGCATAGTTCTGGGCATCCCAGCTTCTTGCAAGGTGACCGAAGTTCGCAGGCAGATGGGTCCCTGGGACACACGCGGAGGGGCTCCTGCCCGGGTCACAGGCTGCCCACTGCCCATGCCCCAGATCGGGGGACGCAAAGCAGCCCTGTCTGAGTCCCCTGCCTCTAGAGGGAGTATTGGACCAACACTTGTAGAAAACGGGGTCCTTGCGGGCCACTCGTTGGAGGGACACAAATAAATCTTTGCCGACTTTTTGCTGAAACTTACGAGCGTTCATACCTAAGCCTCTTACAAGGTCAGCTGTTTAGCTAAACATGAGCTCATGATCTAAATTTACACAATAATGAAGAAAGCAGCTACAAGGGGAGACAATCAGCCAAAACCATCAATACCAGAATTAGATTCCCAAGGCCATCCATCAGATGAAGGAATAATCGGGTGCAAGGCAGAAAATATACATAAAACTGGAACTGAAACAAGGCACAAGGATGTTTTCAAAGACTGGTAGGATCTCTCAAACATTTTTCAAGGACATGTCATTGATAAAGCTAAATACTCCAAGGTTGTGTAATACAACAGATTAATCATTGAGAAGAGTGAAATTATGCTGTTTTGAAAACTATGGCAGGTCAGATTTTCTGCCTAATTATATAAGAAGATTTCTCTAAAAAATACACATTATTTCAAAGACTTATTGGCTGTGAAATAAGTTAAGGGTATTTCAAATGGCTTGTCTGCAAAGAAAGGTGAGATGTAGGGAATCACAGAAAGTCGAGGGGAAAATAGGTCAATATATACATTGCTGTATGGTGAACTAAGCCTTAGGCCAGCAACAATGGAGAGGACCTGACCCTTAGACACTTACAAGTAAGCTGGAATCTTCAAAAGTTCAAATCTTTATAAGTAAAAAGATTTATTAAAATGAATAACCAAGTGTTTTAATTGACATCAGAAGATGAAAACAATAAACCCTGAGAACATAGAGAACAGATAAATAAAGATATGAGCAGAACTTAATACAACAGAAAACGTATAAAATTCAGGTGATTTAGTAAGTCCAAAGAATCTTCTTTGAAAAGAATTAAAAGACACACTTTGATTAAGGAAAACCAAAACATAAGTAAAGAATATACAGAAAGAGTCAGGACAATGTTAGAGCAGAGAATATATGAAATGCCAGTAAATTTGAACATTTCTGTAAAGTGGACCATTTCCTAGGTCCTAAAGTTTACCAACACTGACACAAGAGGAAATGATTTAAGGTCATCATGTCTGCCCTTGGCATTCTCGGAACGCCCTGGCCTCAGAATGCAGCCTCTGTAGTCCATGGTAACCTGCGGAGAGGGGGCGGGGCGGAGGGGGGTTGGAACACTGCCCTCACTGAGGGAGTGGGTGTGGCCATCTCTGCTGTGACTGAACAAAGGGCAGGGGAGCAGGGGGCCCAGGGCAGGGCCCTCAGAGCCCGACAGGCCCAGTGGATTGCCACAAACTTTTAGGCCCAGGCCAAAGGGCGCCTTCTTTGTCTGCACAGCTGCCCAAACTCTCACCTTTCCACTCAGGCCGCCCTCTTACTTAAAGTGTGTGTGGAACATGTCCGCGCAGTACACCGCGCTGCACAGCTAAGCATAGATCTGGGCATCGTAGCTTCCTGCCAGGTGACCGAAGTTTGCAGGCAGATGGGTCCCTGGGACACATGTGGAGGGGCTCCTGCCCGGGTCACAGGCTGCCCACTGCCCCTGCCCCAGATCGGGGGACGCAAAGCAGCCCTGTCTGAGTCCCCTGCCTCTAGAGGGAGTATTGGACCAACACTTGTAGAAAACGGGGTCCTTGCGGGCCACTCATTGGAGGGACACAAATAAATCTTTGCCGACTTTCTGCTGAAACTTACGAGCGTTCACACCTAAGCCTCTTACAAGGTCAGCTGTTTAGCTAAACATGAGCTCATGATCTAAATTTACACAATAATGAAGAAAGCAGCTACAAGGGGAGACAATCAGCCAAAACCATCAATACCAGAATTAGATTCCCAAGGCCATCCATCAGATGTAGGAATAATCGGGTGCAAGGCAGAAAATATACATAAAACTGGAACTGAAACAAGGCACAAGGATGTTTTCAAAGACTGGTAGGATCTCTAAAACATTTTTCAAGGACATGTCATTGATAAAGCTAAATACTCCAAGGTTGTGTAATACAACAGATTAATCATTGAGAAGAGTGAAATTATGCTGTTTTGAAAACTATGGCAGGTCAGATTTTCTGCCTAATTCTATAAGAAGATTTCTCTAAAAAAGACACATTATTTCAAAGACTTATTGGCTGTGAAATAAGTTAAGTGTATTTCAAATGGCTTGTCTGCAAAGAAAGGTGAGATGTAGGGAATCACAGAAAGTCGAGGGGAAAATAGGTCAATATATACATTGCTGTATGGTGAACTAAGCCTTAGGCCAGCAACAATGGAGAGGACCTGATCCTTAGACACGTACAAGTAAGCTGGAATCGTCAAAATTTCAAATCTTTATAAGTAAAAAATTTATTAAAATGAATAACCAAGTGTTTTAATTGACATCAGAAGATGAAAACAATAAACCCTGAGAACATAGAAAAAAGATAATTAAAGATATGAGCAGAACTTAATACAACAGAAAACGTATAAAATTCAGGTGATTTAGTAAGTCCAAAGAATCTTCTTTGAAAAGATTTAAAAGACACACTTTGATTAAGGAAAACCAAAACATAAGTAAAGAATATACAGAAAGAGTCAGGACAATGTTAGAGCAGAGAATATATGAAATGCCAGTAAATTTGAACATTTCTGTCAAGTGGACCATTTCCTAGATCCTAAAGTTTACCAACACTGACACAAGAGGAAATCATTTAAGGTCATCATGTCTGCCCTTGGCATTCTCGGAACGCCCTGGCCTCAGAATGCAGCCTCTGTAGTCCATGGTAACCTACGGAGAGTGGGCGGGGCTGAGGGAGGTTGGAACACTGCCCTCACTGAGGGAGTGGGTGTGGCCATCTCTGCTGTGACTGAACAAAGGGCAGGGGAGCAGGGGGCCCAGGGCAGGGCCCTCAGAACCCGGCAGGACCAGTGGAGTGTCACAGCTTTTAGGCCCAGGCCAAAGGGCGCCTTCTTTGTCTGCACAGCTGCCCAAACTCTCACCTTTCCACTCAGGCCGCCCTCTTACTTAAAGTGTGTGTGGAACATGTCCGCGCAGTACACCACGCTGCACAGCTAAGCATAGGTCTGGGCATCGTAGCTTCCTGCCAGGTGACCGAAGTTCACAGGCAGATAGGTCTCTGGGACACACGCGGAGAGGCTCCTGCCGGGTGACAGGCCGCCCACTGCCCCTGCCCCAGATCTGGGGCCGCAAAGCAGCCCTGTCTAATTCCGCTGCCTCTAGAGGGCGTATTGGACCAACACTTGTAGAAAACGTGGTCCTTGCGGGCCACTCATTGGAGGGACACAAATAAATCTTTGCCGACTTTCTGCTGCAACTTACGAGCGTTCACACCTAAGCCTCTTACAAGGTCAGCTGTTTAGCTAAACATGAGCTCATGATCTAAATTTACACAATAATGAAGAAAGCATCTAGAAGGGGAGACAGTCAGCCAAAACCATCAATACCAGAATTAGATTCCCAAGGCCATCCATCAGATGTAGGAATAATCGGGTGCAAGGCAGAAAATATACATAAAACTGGAACTGAAACAAGGCACAAGGATGTTTTCAAAGACTGGTAGGATCTCTAAAACATTTTTCAAGGACATGTCATTGATAAAGCTAAATACTCCAAGGTTGTGTAATACAACAGATTAATCATTGAGAAGAGTGAATTTATGCTGTTTTGAAAACTAAGGCAGATCAGATTTTCTGCCTAATTATATAAGAAGATTTCTCTAAAAAAGACACATTATTTCAAAGACTTCTTGGCTGTGAAATAAGTTAAGGGTATTTCAAATGGCTTGTCTGCAAAGAAGGGTGAGATGTAGGGAATCACAGAAAGTCGAGGGGAAAATAGGTCAATATATACATTGCTGTATGGTGAACTAAGCCTTAGGCCAGCAACAATGGAGAGGACCTGACCCTTAGACACGTACAAGTAAGCTGGAATCGTCAAAAGTTCAAATCTTTATAAGTAAAAAATTTATTAAAATGAATAACCAAGTGTTTTAATTGACATCAGAAGATGAAAACAATAAACCCTGAGAACATAGAAAAAAGATAAATAAAGATATGAGCAGAACTTAATACAACAGAAAACGTATAAAATTCAGGTGATTTAGTAAGTCCAAAGAATCTTCTTTGAAAAGAATTAAAAGACACACCTTGTTTAAGGAAAACCAAAACATAAGTAAAGAATATACAGAAAGAGTCAGGACAATGTTAGAGCAGAGAATATATGAAATGCCAGTAAATTTGAACATTTCTGTCAAGTGGACCATTTCCTAGCTCCTAAAGTTTACCAACACTGACACAAGAGGAAATCATTTAAGGTCATCATGTCTGCCCTTGGCATTCTCGGAACGCCCTGGCCTCAGAATGCAGCCTCTGTAGTCCATGGTAACCTGCGGAGAGGGGGCGGGGCTGAGGGAGGTTGGAACACTGCCCTCACTGAGGGAGTGGGTGTGGCCATCTCTGCTGTGACTGAACAAAGGGCAGGGGAGCAGGGGGCCAAAGGCAGGGCCCTCAGAGCCCGACAGGCCCAGTGGATTGCCACAAACTTTTAGGCCCAGGCCAAAGGGCGCCTTCTTTGTCTGCACAGCTGCCCAAACTCTCACCTTTCCACTCAGGCCGCCCTCTTACTTAAAGTGTGTGTGGAACATGTCCGCGCAGTACACCGCGCTGCACAGCTAAGCATAGGTCTGGGCATCGTAGCTTCCTGCCAGGTGACCGAAGTTCGCAGGCAGATGGGTCTCTGGGACACACGCGGAGAGGCTCCTGCCGGGTGACAGGCCGCCCACAGCCCCTGCCCCAGATCGGGGGACGCAAAGCAGCCCTGTCTGATTCCGCTGCCTCTAGAGGGAGTATTGGACCAACACTGTAGAAAACGGGGTCCTTGCGGGCCACTCATTGGAGGGACACAAATAAATCTTTGCCGACTTTCTGCTGAAACTTACGAGCGTTCACACCTAAGCCTCTTACAAGGTCAGCTGTTTAGCTAAACATGAGCTCATGATCTAAATTTACACAGTAATGAAGAAAGCAGCTACAAGTGGAGACAATCAGCCAAAACCATCAATACCAGAATTAGATTCCCAAGGCCATCCATCAGATGTAGGAATAATCGGGTGCAAGGCAGAAAATATACATAAAACTGGAACTGAAACAAGGCACAAGGATGTTTTCAAAGACTGGTAGGATCTCTAAAACATTTTTCAAGGACATGTCATTGATAAAGCTAAATATTCCAAGGTTGTGTAATACAACAGATTAATCATTGAGAAGAGTGAAATTATGCTGTTTTGAAAACTATGGCAGGTCAGATTTTCTGCCTAATTCTATAAGAAGATTTCTCTAAAAAAGACACATTATTTCAAAGACTTATTGGCTGTGAAATAAGTTAAGGGTATTTCAAATGGCTTGTCTGCAAAGAAAGGTGAGATGTAGGGAATCACAGAAAGTCGAGGGAAAAATAGGTTAATATATACATTGCTGTATGGTGAACTAAGCCTTAGGCCAGCAACAATGGAGAGGACCTGACCCTTAGACACGTACAAGTAAGCTGGAATCTTCAAAAGTTCAAATCTTTATAAGTAAAAAGATTTATTAAAATGAATAACCAAGTGTTTTAATTGACATCAGAAGATGAAAACAATAAACCCTGAGAACATAGAGAAAAGATAAATAAAGATATGAGCAGAACTTAATACAACAGAAAACGTATAAAATTCAGGTGATTTAGTAAGTCCAAAGAATCTTCTTTGAAAAGATTTAAAAGACACACTTTGATTAAGGAAAACCAAAACATAAGTAAAGAATATACAGAAAGAGTCAGGACAATGTTAGAGCAGAGAATATATGAAATGCCAGTAAATTTGAACATTTCTGTCAAGTGGACCATTTCCTAGCTCCTAAAGTTTACCAACACTGACACAAGAGGAAATCATTTAAGGTCATCATGTCTGCCCTTGGCATTCTCGGAACGCCCTGGCCTCAGAATGCAGCCTCTGTAGTCCATGGTAACCTGCGGAGAGGGGGCGGGGCTGAGGGAGGTTGGAACACTGCCCTCACTGAGGGAGTGGGTGTGGCCATCTCTGCTGTGACTGAACAAAGGGCAGGGGAGCAGGGGGCCCAGGGCAGGGCCCTCAGAGCCCGGCAGGCCCAGTGGAGTGTCACAAGTTTTTAGGCCCAGGCCAAAGGGCGCCTTCTTTGTCTGCACAGCTGCCCAAACTCTCACCTTTCCACTCAGGCCGCCCTCTTACTTGAAGTGTGTGTGGAACGTGTCCGCGCAGTACACCGCGCTGCACAGCTAAGCATAGTTCTGGGCATCGCAGCTTCCTGCAAGGTGACCGAAGTTCGCAGGCAGATGGGTCCCTGGGACACAGGCGGAGGGGCTCCTGCCCGGGTCACAGGCTGCCCACTGCCCCTGCCCCAGATCGGGGGACGCAAAGCAGCCCTGTCTGAGTCCCCTGCCTCTAGAGGGAGTATTGGACCAACACTTGTAGAAAACGGGGTCCTTGCGGGCCACTCGTTGGAGGGACACAAATAAATCTTTGCCGACTTTTTGCTGAAACTTACGAGCGTTCATACCTAAGCCTCTTACAAGGTCAGCTGTTTAGCTAAACATGAGCTCATGATCTAAATTTACACAATAATGAAGAAAGCAGCTACAAGGGGAGACAATCAGCCAAAACCATCAATACCAGAATTAGATTCCCAAGGCCATCCATCAGATGAAGGAATAATCGGGTGCAAGGCAGAAAATATACATAAAACTGGAACTGAAACAAGGCACAAGGATGTTTTCAAAGACTGGTAGGATCTCTCAAACATTTTTCAAGGACATGTCATTGATAAAGCTAAATACTCCAAGGTTGTGTAATACAACAGATTAATCATTGAGAAGAGTGAAATTATGCTGTTTTGAAAACTATGGCAGGTCAGATTTTCTGCCTAATTCTATAAGAAGATTTCTCTAAAAAATACACATTATTTCAAAGACTTATTGGCTGTGAAATAAGTTAAGGGTATTTCAAATGGCTTGTCTGCAAAGAAAGGTGAGATGTAGGGAATCACAGAAAGTCGAGGGGAAAATAGGTCAATATATACATTGCTGTATGGTGAACTAAGCCTTAGGCCAGCAACAATGGAGAGGACCTGACCCTTAGACACTTACAAGTAAGCTGGAATCTTCAAAAGTTCAAATCTTTATAAGTAAAAAGATTTATTAAAATGAATAACCAAGTGTTTTAATTGACATCAGAAGATGAAAACAATAAACCCTGAGAACATAGAGAACAGATAAATAAAGATATGAGCAGAACTTAATACAACAGAAAACGTATAAAATTCAGGTGATTTAGTAAGTCCAAAGAATCTTCTTTGAAAAGAATTAAAAGACACACTTTGATTAAGGAAAACCAAAACATAAGTAAAGAATATACAGAAAGAGTCAGGACAATGTTAGAGCAGAGAATATATGAAATGCCAGTAAATTTGAACATTTCTGTAAAGTGGACCATTTCCTAGGTCCTAAAGTTTACCAACACTGACACAAGAGGAAATCATTTAAGGTCATCATGTCTGCCCTTGGCATTCTCGGAACGCCCTGGCCTCAGAATGCAGCCTCTGTAGTCCATGGTAACCTGCGGAGAGGGGGCGGGGCGGAGGGGGGTTGGAACACTGCCCTCACTGAGGGAGTGGGTGTGGCCATCTCTGCTGTGACTGAACAAAGGGCAGGGGAGCAGGGGGCCCAGGGCAGGGCCCTCAGAGCCCGACAGGCCCAGTGGATTGCCACAAACTTTTAGGCCCAGGCCAAAGGGCACCTTCTTTGTCTGCACAGCTGCCCAAACTCTCACCTTTCCACTCAGGCCGCCCTCTTACTTAAAGTGTGTGTGGAACATGTCCGCGCAGTACACCGCGCTGCACAGCTAAGCATAGGTCTGGGCATCGTAGCTTCCTGCCAGGTGACCGAAGTTCGCAGGCAGATGGGTCTCTGGGACACACGCGGAGAGGCTCCTGCCGGGTGACAGGCCGCCCACTGCCCCTGTCCCAGATCTGGGGCCGCAAAGCAGCCCTGTCTGATTCCGCTGCCTCTAGAGGGAGTATTGGACCAACACTGGAGAAAACGAGGTCCTTGCGGGCCACTCATTGGAGGGACACAAATAAATCTTTGCCGACTTTCTGCTGAAACTTACGAGCGTTCACACCTAAGCCTCTTACAAGGTCAGCTGTTTAGCTAAACATGAGCTCATGATCTAAATTTACACAATAATGAAGAAAGCAGCTACAAGTGGAGACAATCAGCCAAAACCATCAATACCAGAATTAGATTCCCAAGGCCATCCATCAGATGTAGGAATAATCGGGTGCAAGGCAGAAAATATACATAAAACTGGAACTGAAACAAGGCACAAGGATGTTTTCAAAGACTGGTAGGATCTCTAAAACATTTTTCAAGGACATGTCATTGATAAAGCTAAATACTCCAAGGTTGTGTAATACAACAGATTAATCATTGAGAAGAGTGAAATTATGCTGTTTTGAAAACTATGGCAGGTCAGATTTTCTGCCTAATTCTATAAGAAGATTTCTCTAAAAAAGACACATTATTTCAAAGACTTATTGGCTGTGAAATAAGTTAAGGGTATTTCAAATGGCTTGTCTGCAAAGAAAGGTGAGATGTAGGGAATCACAGAAAGTCGAGGGAAAAATAGGTTAATATATACATTGCTGTATGGTGAACTAAGCCTTAGGCCAGCAACAATGGAGAGGACCTGACCCTTAGACACGTACAAGTAAGCTGGAATCTTCAAAAGTTCAAATCTTTATAAGTAAAAAGATTTATTAAAATGAATAACCAAGTGTTTTAATTGACATCAGAAGATGAAAACAATAAACCCTGAGAACATAGAGAAAAGATAAATAAAGATATGAGCAGAACTTAATACAACAGAAAACGTATAAAATTCAGGTGATTTAGTAAGTCCAAAGAATCTTCTTTGAAAAGATTTAAAAGACACACTTTGATTAAGGAAAACCAAAACATAAGTAAAGAATATACAGAAAGAGTCAGGACAATGTTAGAGCAGAGAATATATGAAATGCCAGTAAATTTGAACATTTCTGTCAAGTGGACCATTTCCTAGCTCCTAAAGTTTACCAACACTGACACAAGAGGAAATCATTTAAGGTCATCATGTCTGCCCTTGGCATTCTCGGAACGCCCTGGCCTCAGAATGCAGCCTCTGTAGTCCATGGTAACCTGCGGAGAGGGGGCGGGGCTGAGGGAGGTTGGAACACTGCCCTCACTGAGGGAGTGGGTGTGGCCATCTCTGCTGTGACTGAACAAAGGGCAGGGGAGCAGGGGGCCCAGGGCAGGGCCCTCAGAGCCCGGCAGGCCCAGTGGAGTGTCACAAGTTTTTAGGCCCAGGCCAAAGGGCGCCTTCTTTGTCTGCACAGCTGCCCAAACTCTCACCTTTCCACTCAGGCCGCCCTCTTACTTGAAGTGTGTGTGGAACGTGTCCGCGCAGTACACCGCGCTGCGCAGCTAAGCATAGTTCTGGGCATCGCAGCATCCTGCAAGGTGACCGAAGTTCGCAGGCAGATGGGTCCCTGGGACACACGCGGAGGGGCTCCTGCCCGGGTCACAGGCTTCCCACTGCCCCTGCCCCAGATCGGGGGACGCAAAGCAGCCCTGTCTGAGTCCCCTGCCTCTAGAGGGAGTATTGGACCAACACTTGTAGAAAACGGGGTCCTTGCGGGCCACTCGTTGGAGGGACACAAATAAATCTTTGCCGACTTTTTGCTGAAACTTACGAGCGTTCATACCTAAGCCACTTACAAGGTCAGCTGTTTAGCTAAACATGAGCACATGATCTAAATTTACACAATAATGAAGAAAGCAGCTACAAGGGGAGACAATCAGCCAAAACCATCAATACCAGAATTAGATTCCCAAGGCCATCCATCAGATGAAGGAATAATCGGGTGCAAGGCAGAAAATATACATAAAACTGGAACTGAAACAAGGCACAAGGATGTTTTCAAAGACTGGTAGGATCTCTCAAACATTTTTCAAGGACATGTCATTGATAAAGCTAAATACTCCAAGGTTGTGTAATACAACAGATTAATCATTGAGAAGAGTGAAATTATGCTGTTTTGAAAACTATGGCAGGTCAGATTTTCTGCCTAATTATATAAGAAGATTTCTCTAAAAAATACACATTATTTCAAAGACTTATTGGCTGTGAAATAAGTTAAGGGTATTTCAAATGGCTTGTCTGCAAAGAAAGGTGAGATGTAGGGAATCACAGAAAGTCGAGGGGAAAATAGGTCAATATATACATTGCTGTATGGTGAACTAAGCCTTAGGCCAGCAACAATGGAGAGGACCTGACCCTTAGACACTTACAAGTAAGCTGGAATCTTCAAAAGTTCAAATCTTTATAAGTAAAAAGATTTATTAAAATGAATAACCAAGTGTTTTAATTGACATCAGAAGATGAAAACAATAAACCCTGAGAACATAGAGAACAGATAAATAAAGATATGAGCAGAACTTAATACAACAGAAAACGTATAAAATTCAGGTGATTTAGTAAGTCCAAAGAATCTTCTTTGAAAAGATTTAAAAGACACACTTTGATTAAGGAAAACCAAAACATAAGTAAAGAATATACAGAAAGAGTCAGGACAATGTTAGAGCAGAGAATATATGAAATGCCAGTAAATTTGAACATTTCTGTAAAGTGGACCATTTCCTAGCTCCTAAAGTTTACCAACACTGACACAAGAGGAAATCATTTAAGGTCATCATGTCTGCCCTTGGCATTCTCGGAACGCCCTGGCCTCAGAATGCAGCCTTTGTAGTCCATGGTAACCTGCGGAGAGGGGGCGGGGCTGAGGGAGTTTGGAACACTGCCCTCACTGAGGGAGTGGGTGTGGCCATCTCTGCTGTGACTGAACAAAGGGCAGGGGAGCAGGGGGCCCAGGGCAGGGCCCTCAGAGCCCGGCAGGCCCAGTGGAGTGTCACAAGCTTTTAGGCCCAGGCCAAAGGGCGCCTTCTTTGTCTGCACAGCTGCCCAAACTCTCACCTTTCCACTCAGGCTGCCCTCTTACTTGAAGTGTGTGCGGAATGTGTCCGTGCAGTATACCGCGCTGCACAGCTAATCATAGGTCTGGGCATCGTAGCTTCCTGCCAGGTGACCGAAGTTTGCAGGCAAATGGGTCCCTGGGACACACGTGGAGAGGCTCCTGCCCGGGCCACAGGCCGCCCACGGCCCCTGCCCCAGATCGGGGCCGCAAAGCAGCCCTGTCTGAGTCCCCTGCCTCTAGAGGGAGTATTGGACCAACACTTGTAGAAAACGGGGTCCTTGCGGGCCACTCATTGGAGGGACACAAATAAATCTTTGCCGACTTTCTGCTGAAACTTACGAGCGTTCACACCTAAGCCTCTTACAAGGTCAGCTGTTTAGCTAAACATGAGCTCATGATCTAAATTTACACAATATTGAAGAAAGCAGCTACAAGGGGAGACAATCAGCCAAAACCATCAATACCAGAATTAGATTCCCAAGGCCATCCATCAGATGTAGGAATAATCGGGTGCAAGGCAGAAAATATACATAAAACTGGAACTGAAACAAGGCACAAGGATGTTTTCAAAGACTGGTAGGATCTCTCAAACATTTTTCAAGGACATGTCATTGATAAAGCTAAATACTCCAAGGTTGTGTAATACAACAGATTAATCATTGAGAAGAGTGAAATTATGCTGTTTTGAAAACTATGGCAGGTCAGATTTTCTGCCTAATTATATAAGAAGATTTCTCTAAAAAATACACATTATTTCAAAGACTTATTGGCTGTGAAATAAGTTAAGGGTATTTCAAATGGCTTGTCTGCAAAGAAAGGTGAGATGTAGGGAATCACAGAAAGTCGAGGGGAAAATAGGTGAATATATACATTGCTGTATGGTGAACTAAGCCTTAGGCCAGCAACAATGGAGAGGACCTGACCCTTAGACACTTACAAGTAAGCTGGAATCTTCAAAAGTTCAAATCTTTATAAGTAAAAAGATTTATTAAAATGAATAACCAAGTGTTTTAATTGACATCAGAAGATGAAAACAATAAACCCTGAGAACATAGAGAACAGATAAATAAAGATATGAGCAGAACTTAATACAACAGAAAACGTATAAAATTCAGGTGATTTAGTAAGTCCAAAGAATTTTCTTTGAAAAGATTTAAAAGACACACTTTGATTAAGGAAAACCAAAACATAAGTAAAGAATATACAGAAAGAGTCAGGACAATGTTAGAGCAGAGAATATATGAAATGCCAGTAAATTTGAACATTTCTGTCAAGTGGACCATTTCCTAGCTCCTAAAGTTTACCAACACTGACACAAGAGGAAATCATTTAAGGTCATCATGTCTGCCCTTGGCATTCTCGGAACGCCCTGGCCTCAGAATGCAGCCTCTGTAGTCCATGGTAACCTGCGGAGAGGGGGCGGGGCTGAGGGAGGTTTGAACACTGCCCTCACTGAGGGAGTGGGTGTGGCCATCTCTGCTGTGACTGAACAAAGGGCAGGGGAGCAGGGGGCCCAGGGCAGGGCCCTCAGAGCCCGACAGGCCCAGTGGATTGCCACAAACTTTTAGGCCCAGGCCAAAGGGCGCCTTCTTTGTCTGCACAGCTGCCCAAATTCTCACCTTTCCACTCAGGCCGCCCTCTTACTTAAAGTGTGTGTGGAACATGTCCGCGCAGTACACCGCGCTGCACAGCTAAGCATAGGTCTGGGCATCGTAGCTTCCTGCCAGGTGACCGAAGTTCGCAGGCAGATGGGTCTCTGGGACACACACGGAGAGGCTCCTGCCGGGTGACAGGCCGCCCACTGCCCCTGCCCCAGATCTGGGGCCGCAAAGCAGCCCTGTCTGATTCCGCTGCCTCTAGAGGGAGTTTTGGACCCACACTGTAGAAAACGGGGTCCTTGCGGGCCACTCATTGGAGGGACACAAATAAATCTTTGCCGACTTTCTGCTGAAACTTACGAGCGTTCACACCTAAGCCTCTTACAAGGTCAGCTGTTTAGCTAAACATGAGCTCATGATCTAAATTTACACAATAATGAAGAAAGCAGCTACAAGTGGAGACAATCAACCAAAACCATCAATACCAGAATTAGATTCCCAAGGCCATCCATCAGATGTAGGAATAATCGGGTGCAAGGCAGAAAATATACATAAACCTGGAACTGAAACAAGGCACAAGGATGTTTTCAAAGACTGGTAGGATCTCTAAAACATTTTTCAAGGACATGTCATTGATAAAGCTAAATACTCCAAGGTTGTGTAATACAACAGATTAATCATTGAGAAGAGTGAAATTATGCTGTTTTGAAAACTATGGCAGGTCAGATTTTCTGCCTAATTCTATAAGAAGATTTCTCTAAAAAATACACATTATTTCAAAGACTTATTGGCTGTGAAATAAGTTAAGGGTATTTCAAATGGCTTGTCTGCAAAGAAAGGTGAGATGTAGGGAATCACAGAAAGTCGAGGGGAAAATAGGTCAATATATACATTGCTGTATGGTGAACTAAGCCTTAGGCCAGCAACAATGGAGAGGACCTGACCCTTAGACACGTACAAGTAAGCTGGAATCTTCAAAAGTTCAAATCTTTATAAGTAAAAAGATTTATTAAAATGAATAACCAAGTGTTTTAATTGACATCAGAAGATGAAAACAATAAACCCTGAGAACATAGAGAAAAGATAATAAAGATATGAGCAGAACTTAATACAACAGAAAACGTATAAAATTCAGGTGATTTAGTAAGTCCAAAGAATCTTCTTTGAAAAGATTTAAAAGACACACTTTGATTAAGGAAAACCAAAACATAAGTAAAGAATATACAGAAAGAGTCAGGACAATGTTAGAGCAGAGAATATATGAAATGCCAGTAAATTTGAACATTTCTGTCAAGTGGACCATTTCCTAGCTCCTAAAGTTTACCAACACTGACACAAGAGGAAATCATTTAAGGTCATCATGTCTGCCCTTGGCATTCTCGGAACGCCCTGGCCTCAGAATGCAGCCTCTGTAGTCCATGGTAACCTGCGGAGAGGGGGCGGGGCTGAGGGAGGTTGGATCACTGCCCTCACTGAGGGAGTGGGTGTGGCCATCTCTGCTGTGACTGAACAAAGGGCAGGGGAGCAGGGGGCCCAGGGCAGGGCCCTCAGAGCCCGGCAGGCCCAGTGGAGTGTCACAAGTTTTTAGGCCCAGGCCAAAGGGCGCCTTCTTTGTCTGCACAGCTGCCCAAACTCTCACCTTTCCACTCAGGCCGCCCTCTTACTTGAAGTGTGTGTGGAACGTGTCCGCGCAGTACACCGCGCTGCGCAGCTAAGCATAGTTCTGGGCATCGCAGCATCCTGCAAGGTGACCGAAGTTCGCAGGCAGATGGGTCCCTGGGACACACGTGGAGGGGCTCCTGCCCGGGTCACAGGCTGCCCACTGCCCCTGCCCCAGATCGGGGGACGCAAAGCAGCCCTGTCTGAGTCCCCTGCCTCTAGAGGGAGTATTGGACCAACACTTGTAGAAAACGGGGTCCTTGCGGGCCACTCGTTGGAGGGACACAAATAAATCTTTGCCGACTTTTTGCTGAAACTTACGAGCGTTCATACCTAAGCCACTTACAAGGTCAGCTGTTTAGCTAAACATGAGCACATGATCTAAATTTACACAATAATGAAGAAAGCAGCTACAAGGGGAGACAATCAGCCAAAACCATCAATACCAGAATTAGATTCCCAAGGCCATCCATCAGATGTAGGAATAATCGGGTGCAAGGCAGAAAATATACATAAAACTGGAACTGAAACAAGGCACAAGGATGTTTTCAAAGACTGGTAGGATCTCTCAAACATTTTTCAAGGACATGTCATTGATAAAGCTAAATACTCCAAGGTTGTGTAATACAACAGATTAATCATTGAGAAGAGTGAAATTATGCTGTTTTGAAAACTATGGCAGGTCAGATTTTCTGCCTAATTATATAAGAAGATTTCTCTAAAAAATACACATTATTTCAAAGACTTATTGGCTGTGAAATAAGTTAAGGGTATTTCAAATGGCTTGTCTGCAAAGAAAGGTGAGATGTAGGGAATCACAGAAAGTCGAGGGGAAAATAGGTGAATATATACATTGCTGTATTGTGAACTAAGCCTTAGGCCAGCAACAATGGAGAGGACCTGACCCTTAGACACTTACAATTAAGCTGGAATCTTCAAAAGTTCAAATCTTTATAAGTAAAAAGATTTATTAAAATGAATAACCAAGTGTTTTAATTGACATCAGAAGATGAAAACAATAAACCCTGAGAACATAGAGAACAGATAAATAAAGATATGAGCAGAACTTAATACAACAGAAAACGTATAAAATTCAGGTGATTTAGTAAGTCCAAAGAATCTTCTTTGAAAAGAATTAAAAGACACACTTTGATTAAGGAAAACCAAAACATAAGTAAAGAATATACAGAAAGAGTCAGGACAATGTTAGAGCAGAGAATATATGAAATGCCAGTAAATTTGAACATTTCTGTCAAGTGGACCATTTCCTAGCTCCTAAAGTTTACCAACACTGACACAAGAGGAAATCATTTAAGGTCATCATGTCTGCCCTTGGCATTCTCGGAACGCCCTGGCCTCAGAATGCAGCCTCTGTAGTCCATGGTAACCTGCGGAGAGGGGGCGGGGCTGAGGGAGGTTGGAACACTGCCCTCACTGAGGGAGTGGGTGTGGCCATCTCTGCTGTGACTGAACAAAGGGCAGGGGAGCAGGGGGCCCAGGGCAGGGCCCTCAGAGCCCGGCAGGCCCAGTGGAGTGTCACAAGCTTTTAGGCCCAGGCCAAAGGGCGACTTCTTTGTCTGCACAGCTGCCCAAACTCTCACCTTTCCACTCAGGCTGCCCTCTTACTTGAAGTGTGTGCGGAATGTGTCCGTGCAGTATACCGCGCTGCACAGCTAATCATAGGTCTGGGCATCGTAGCTTCCTGCCAGGTGACCGAAGTTTGCAGGCAAATGGGTCCCTGGGACACACGTGGAGAGGCTCCTGCCCGGGCCACAGGCCGCCCACGGCCCCTGCCCCAGATCGGGGCCGCAAAGCAGCCCTGTCTGAGTCCCCTGCCTCTAGAGGGAGTATTGGACCAACACTTGTAGAAAACGGGGTCCTTGCGGGCCACTCATTGGAGGGACACAAATAAATATTTGCCGACTTTCTGCTGAAACTTACGAGCGTTCACACCTAAGCCTCTTACAAGGTCAGCTGTTTAGCTAAACATGAGCTCATGATCTAAATTTACACAATATTGAAGAAAGCAGCTACAAGGGGAGACAATCAGCCAAAACCATCAATACCAGAATTAGATTCCCAAGGCCATCCATCAGATGTAGGAATAATCGGGTGCAAGGCAGAAAATATACATAAAACTGGAACTGAAACAAGGCACAAGGATGTTTTCAAAGACTGGTAGGATCTCTCAAACATTTTTCAAGGACATGTCATTGATAAAGCTAAATACTCCAAGGTTGTGTAATACAACAGATTAATCATTGAGAAGAGTGAAATTATGCTGTTTTGAAAACTATGGCAGGTCAGATTTTCTGCCTAATTATATAAGAAGATTTCTCTAAAAAATACACATTATTTCAAAGACTTATTGGCTGTGAAATAAGTTAAGGGTATTTCAAATGGCTTGTCTGCAAAGAAAGGTGAGATGTAGGGAATCACAGAAAGTCGAGGGGAAAATAGGTGAATATATACATTGCTGTATGGTGAACTAAGCCTTAGGCCAGCAACAATGGAGAGGACCTGACCCTTAGACACGTACAAGTAAGCTGGAATCTTCAAAAGTTCAAATCTTTATAAGTAAAAATATTTATTAAAATGAATAACCAAGTGTTTTAATTGACATCAGAAGATGAAAACAATAAACCCTGAGAACATAGAGAACAGATAAATAAAGATATGAGCAGAACTTAATACAACAGAAAACGTATAAAATTCAGGTGATTTAGTAAGTCCAAAGAATTTTCTTTGAAAAGATTTAAAAGACACACTTTGATTAAGGAAAACCAAAACATAAGTAAAGAATATACAGAAAGAGTCAGGACAATGTTAGAGCAGAGAATATATGAAATGCCAGTAAATTTGAACATTTCTGTCAAGTGGACCATTTCCTAGCTCCTAAAGTTTACCAACACTGACACAAGAGGAAATCATTTAAGGTCATCATGTCTGCCCTTGGCATTCTCGGAACGCCCTGGCCTCAGAATGCAGCCTCTGTAGTCCATGGTAACCTGCGGAGAGGGGGCGGGGCTGAGGGAGGTTTGAACACTGCCCTCACTGAGGGAGTGGGTGTGGCCATCTCTGCTGTGACTGAACAAAGGGCAGGGGAGCAGGGGGCCCAGGGCAGGGCCCTCAGAGCCCGACAGGCCCAGTGGATTGCCACAAACTTTTAGGCCCAGGCCAAAGGGCGCCTTCTTTGTCTGCACAGCTGCCCAAACTCTCACCTTTCCACTCAGGCCGCCCTCTTACTTAAAGTGTGTGTGGAACATGTCCGCGCAGTACACCGCGCTGCACAGCTAAGCATAGGTCTGGGCATCGTAGCTTCCTGCCAGGTGACCGAAGTTCGCAGGCAGATGGGTCTCTGGGACACACACGGAGAGGCTCCTGCCGGGTGACAGGCCGCCCACTGCACCTGCCCCAGATCTGGGGCCGCAAAGCAGCCCTGTCTGATTCCGCTGCCTCTAGAGGGAGTATTGGACCCACACTGTAGAAAACGGGGTCCTTGCGGGCCACTCATTGGAGGGACACAAATAAATCTTTGCCGACTTTCTGCTGAAACTTACGAGCGTTCACACCTAAGCCTCTTACAAGGTCAGCTGTTTAGCTAAACATGAGCTCATGATCTAAATTTACACAATAATGAAGAAAGCAGCTACAAGTGGAGACAATCAACCAAAACCATCAATACCAGAATTAGATTCCCAAGGCCATCCATCAGATGTAGGAATAATCGGGTGCAAGGCAGAAAATATACATAAACCTGGAACTGAAACAAGGCACAAGGATGTTTTCAAAGACTGGTAGGATCTCTAAAACATTTTTCAAGGACATGTCATTGATAAAGCTAAATACTCCAAGGTTGTGTAATACAACAGATTAATCATTGAGAAGAGTGAAATTATGCTGTTTTGAAAACTATGGCAGGTCAGATTTTCTGCCTAATTATATAAGAAGATTTCTCTAAAAAATACACATTATTTCAAAGACTTATTGGCTGTGAAATAAGTTAAGGGTATTTCAAATGGCTTGTCTGCAAAGAAAGGTGAGATGTAGGGAATCACAGAAAGTCGAGGGGAAATTAGGTCAATATATACATTGCTGTATGGTGAACTAAGCCTTAGGCCAGCAACAATGGAGAGGAACTGACCCTTAGACACGTACAAGTAAGCTGGAATCTTCAAAAGTTCAAATCTTTATAAGTAAAAAGATTTATTAAAATGAATAACCAAGTGTTTTAATTGACATCAGAAGATGAAAACAATAAACCCTGAGAACATAGAGAAAAGATAATAAAGATATGAGCAGAACTTAATACAACAGAAAACGTATAAAATTCAGGTGATTTAGTAAGTCCAAAGAATCTTCTTTGAAAAGATTTAAAAGACAAACTTTGATTAAGGAAAACCAAAACATAAGTAAAGAATATACAGAAAGAGTCAGGACAATGTTAGAGCAGAGAATATATGAAATGCCAGTAAATTTGAACATTTCTGTCAAGTGGACCATTTCCTAGCTCCTAAAGTTTACCAACACTGACACAAGAGGAAATCATTTAAGGTCATCATGTCTGCCCTTGGCATTCTCGGAACGCCCTGGCCTCAGAATGCAGCCTCTGTAGTCCATGGTAACCTGCGGAGAGGGGTCGGGTCTGAGGCAGGTTGGAACACTGCCCTCACTGAGGGAGTGGGTGTGGCCATCTCTGCTGTGACTGAACAAAGGGCAGGGGAGCAGGGGGCCCAGGGCAGGGCCCTCAGAGCCCGGCAGGCCCAGTGGAGTGTCACAAGCTTTTAGGCCCAGGCCAAAGGGCGCCTTCTTTGTCTGCACAGCTGCCCAAACTCTCACCTTTCCACTCAGGCCGCCCTCTTACTTGAAGTGTGTGTGGAACGTGTCTGCCCAGTACACCGCGCTGCACAGCTAAGCATAGTTCTGGGCATCATAGCTTCCTGCAAGGTGACCAAAGTTCGCAGGCAGATGGGTCCCTGGGACACACGCGGAGGGGCTCCTGCCCGGGTCACAGGCCGCCCACTGCCCCTGCCCCAGATCGGGGGACGCAAAGCAGCCCTGTCTGAGTCCCCTGCCTCTAGAGGGAGTATTGGACCAACACTTGTAGAAAACGGGGTCCTTGCGGGCCACTCGTTGGAGGGACACAAATAAATCTTTGCCGACTTTTTGCTGAAACTTACGAGCGTTCATACCTAAGCCTCTTACAAGGTCAGCTGTTTAGCTAAACATGAGCTCATGATCTAAATTTACACAATAATGAAGAAAGCAGCTACAAGGGGAGACAATCAGCCAAAACCATCAATACCAGAATTAGATTCCCAAGGCCATCCATCAGATGAAGGAATAATCGGGTGCAAGGCAGAAAATATACATAAAACTGGAACTGAAACAAGGCACAAGGATGTTTTCAAAGACTGGTAGGATCTCTAAAACATTTTTCAAGGACATGTCATTGATAAAGCTAAATACTCCAAGGTTGTGTAATACAACAGATTAATCATTGAGAAGAGTGAAATTATGCTGTTCTGAAAACTATGGCAGGTGAGATTTTCTGCCTAATTATATAAGAAGATTTCTCTAAAAAATACACATTATTTCAAAGACTTATTGGCTGTGAAATAAGTTAAGGGTATTTCAAATGGCTTGTCTGCAAAGAAAGGTGAGATGTAGGGAATCACAGAAAGTCGAGGGGAAAATAGGTGAATATATACATTGCTGTATGGTGAACTAAGCCTTAGGCCAGCAACAATGGAGAGGACCTGACCCTTAGACACGTACAAGTAAGCTGGAATCTTCAGAAGTTCAAATCTTTATAAGTAAAAAGATTTATTAAAATGAATAACCAAGTGTTTTAATTGACATCAGAAGATGAAAACAATAAACCTTGAGAACATAGAGAACAGATAAATAAAGATATGAGCAGAACTTAATACAACAGAAAACGTATAAAATTCAGGTGATTTAGTAAGTCCAAAGAATTTCATTTGAAAAGATTTAAAAGACACACTTTGATTAAGGAAAACCAAAACATAAGTAAAGAATATACAGAAAGAGTCAGGACAATGTTAGAACAGAGAATATATGAAATGCCAGTAAATTTGAACATTTCTGTAAAGTGGACCATTTCCTAGCTCCTAAAGTTTACCAACACTGACACAAGAGGAAATCATTTAAGGTCATCATGTCTGCCCTTGGCATTCTCGGAACGCCCTGGCCTCAGAATGCAGCCTCTGTAGTCCATGGTAACCTGCGGAGAGGGGTCGGGTCTGAGGCAGGTGGGAACACTGCCCTCACTGAGGGAGTGGGTGTGGCCATCTCTGCTGTGACTGAACAAAGGGCAGGGGAGCAGGGGGCCCAGGGCAGGGCCCTCAGAGCCCGGCAGGCCCAGTGGAGTGTCACAAGTTTTTAGGCCCAGGCCAAAGGGCGCCTTCTTTGTCTGCACAGCTGCACAAACTCTCACCTTTCCACTCAGGCCGCCCTCTTACTTGAAGTGTGTGTGGAACGTGTCCGCGCAGTACACCGCGCTGCACAGCTAAGCATAGTTCTGGGCATCGTAGCTTCCTGCCAGGTGACCGAAGTTTGCAGGCAGATGGGTCCCTGGGACACACGCGGAGGGGCTCCTGCCCGGGTCACAGGCCGCCCACTGCCCCTTCCCCAGATTGGGGGCCGCAAAGCAGCCCTGTCTGAGTCCCCTGCCTCTAGAGGGAGTATTGGACCAACACTTGTAGAAAACGGGGTCCTTGCGGGCCACTCATTGGAGGGACACTAATAAATCTTTACCGACTTTCTGCTGAAACATACGAGCGTTCACACCTAAGCCTCTTACAAGGTCAGCTGTTTAGCTAAACATGAGCTCATGATCTAAATTTACACAATAATGAAGAAAGCAGCTATAAGGGGAGACAATCAGCCAAAACCATCAATACCAGAATTAGATTCCCAAGGCCATCCATCAGATGAAGGAATAATCGGGTGCAAGGCAGAAAATATACATAAAACTGGAACTGAAACAAGGCACAAGGATGTTTTCAAAGACTGGTAGGATCTCTAAAACATTTTTCAAGGACATGTCATTGATAAAGCTAAATACTCCAAGGTTGTGTAATACAACAGATTAATCAT
This sequence comes from Mesoplodon mirus, assembly GCF_964341445.2. Lineage (NCBI taxonomy): Eukaryota > Metazoa > Chordata > Mammalia > Artiodactyla > Ziphiidae > Mesoplodon > Mesoplodon mirus. Next base: position 159,291,691 of record NC_138976.1, on the reverse strand, counting down.
TGAGAAGAGTGAAATTATGCTGTTTTGAAAACTATGGCAGGTCAGATTTTCTGCCTAATTATATAAGAAGATTTCTCTAAAAAAGACACATTATTTCAAAGACTTATTGGCTGTGAAATAAGTTAAGGGTATTTCAAATGGCTTGTCTGCAAAGAAAGGTGAGATGTAGGGAATCACAGAAAGTCGAGGGGAAAATAGGTCAATATATACATTGCTGTATGGTGAACTAAGCCTTAGGCCAGCAACAATGGATAGGACCTGACCCTTAGACACGTACAAGTAAGCTGGAATCTTCAAAAGTTCAAATCTTTATAAGTAAAAAGATTTATTAAAATGAATAACCAAGTGTTTTAATTGACATCAGAAGATGAAAACAATAAACCCTGAGAACATAGAGAAAAGATAAATAAAGATATGAGCAGAACATAATACAACAGAAAACGTATAAAATTCAGGTGATTTAGTATGTCCAAAGAATCTTCTTTGAAAAGAATTAAAAGACACACTTTGATTAAGGAAAACCAAAACATAAGTAAAGAATATACAGAAAGAGTCAGGACAATGTTAGAGCAGAGAATATATGAAATGCCAGTAAATTTGAACATTTCTGTAAAGTGGACCATTTCCTAGCTCCTAAAGTTTACCAACACTGACACAAGAGGAAATCATTTAATGTCATCATGTCTGCCCTTGGCATTCTTGGAACGCCCTGGCCTCAGAATGCAGCCTCTGTAGTCCATGGTAACCTGCGGAGAGGGGGCGGGGCTGAGGGAGGTTGGAACACTGCCCTCACTGAGGGAGTGTGTGTGGCCATCTCTGCTGTGACTGAACAAAGGGCAGGGGAGCAGGGGGCCCAGGGCAGGGCCCTCAAAGCCCGGCAGGCCCTGTGGAGTGTCACAAGCTTTTAGGCCCAAGCCAAAGGGCGCCTTCTTTGTCTGCACAGCTGCCCAAACTCTCACCTTTCCACTCAGGCCGCCCTCTTACTTGAAGTGTGTGTGGAACGTGTCTGCGCAGTACACCGCGCTGCACAGCTAAGCATAGTTCTGGGCATCATAGCTTCCTGCAAGGTGACCGAAGTTCGCAGGCAGATGGGTCCCTGGGACACACGCGGAGGGGCTCCTGCCCGGGTCACAGGCCGCCCACTGCCCCTGCCCCAGATCGGGGGACGCAAAGCAGCCCTGTCTGAGTCCCCTGCCTCTAGAGGGAGTATTGGACCAACACTTGTAGAAAATGTGGTCCTTGCGGGCCACTCGTTGGAGGGACACAAATAAATCTTTGCCGACTTTTTGCTGAAACTTACGAGCGTTCATACCTAAGCCTCTTACAAGGTCAGCTGTTTAGCTAAACATGAGCTCATGATCTAAATTTACACAATAATGAAGAAAGCAGCTACAAGGGGAGACAATCAGCCAAAACCATCAATACCAGAATTAGATTCCCAAGGCCATCCATCAGATGAAGGAATAATCGGGTGCAAGGCAGAAAATATACATAAAACTGGAACTGAAACAAGGCACAAGGATGTTTTCAAAGACTGGTAGGATCTCTAAAACATTTTTCAAGGACATGTCATTGATAAAGCTAAATACTCCAAGGTTGTGTAATACAACAGATTAATCATTGAGAAGAGTGAAATTATGCTGTTTTGAAAACTATGGCAGGTCAGATTTTCTGCCTAATTATATAAGAAGATTTCTCTAAAAAATACACATTATTTCAAAGACTTATTGGCTGTGAAATAAGTTAAGGGTATTTCAAATGGCTTGTCTGCAAAGAAAGGTGAGATGTAGGGAATCACAGAAAGTCGAGGGGAAAATAGGTCAATATATACATTGCTGTATGGTGAACTAAGCCTTAGGCCAGCAACAATGGAGAGGACCTGACCCTTAGACACGTACAAGTAAGCTGGAATCTTCAAAAGTTCAAATCTTTATAAGTAAAAAGATTTATTAAAATGAATAACCAAGTGTTTTAATTGACATCAGAAGATGAAAACAATAAACCCTGAGAACATAGAGAACAGATAAATAAAGATATGAGCAGAACTTAATACAACAGAAAACGTATAAAATTCAGGTGATTTAGTAAGTCCAAAGAATTTTCTTTGAAAAGATTTAAAAGACACACTTTGATTAAGGAAAACCAAAACATAAGTAAAGAATATACAGAAAGAGTCAGGACAATGTTAGAACAGAGAATATATGAAATGCCAGTAAATTTGAACATTTCTGTAAAGTGGACCATTTCCTAGCTCCTAAAGTTTACCAACACTGACAAAAGAGGAAATCATTTAAGGTCATCATGTCTGCCCTTGGCATTCTCGGAACGCCCTGGCCTCAGAATGCAGCCTCTGTAGTCCATGGTAACCTGCGGAGAGGGGTCGGGTCTGAGGCAGGTTGGAACACTGCCCTCACTGAGGGAGTGGGTGTGGCCATCTCTGCTGTGACTGAACAAAGGGCAGGGGAGCAGGGGGCCCAGGGCAGGGCCCTCAGAGCCCGGCAGGCCCAGTGGAGTGTCACAAGTTTTTAGGCCCAGGCCAAAGGGCGCCTTCTTTGTCTGCACAGCTGCACAAACTCTCACCTTTCCACTCAGGCCGCCCTCTTACTTGAAGTGTGTGTGGAACGTGTCCGCGCAGTACACCGCGCTGCACAGCTAAGCATAGTTCTGGGCATCGTAGCTTCCTGCCAGGTGACCGAAGTTTGCAGGCAGATGGGTCCCTGGGACACACGCGGAGGGGCTCCTGCCCGGGTCACAGGCCGCCCACTGCCCCTGCCCCAGATTGGGGGCCGCAAAGCAGCCCTGTCTGAGTCCCCTGCCTCTAGAGGGAGTATTGGACCAACACTTGTAGAAAACGGGGTCCTTGCGGGCCACTCATTGGAGGGACACTAATAAATCTTTACCGACTTTCTGCTGAAACATACGAGCGTTCACACCTAAGCCTCTTACAAGGTCAGCTGTTTAGCTAAACATGAGCTCATGATCTAAATTTACACAATAATGAAGAAAGCAGCTATAAGGGGAGACAATCAGCCAAAACCATCAATACCAGAATTAGATTCCCAAGGCCATCCATCAGATGAAGGAATAATCGGGTGCAAGGCAGAAAATATACATAAAACTGGAACTGAAACAAGGCACAAGGATGTTTTCAAAGACTGGTAGGATCTCGAAAACATTTTTCAAGGACATGTCATTGATAAAGCTAAATACTCCAAGGTTGTGTAATACAACAGATTAATCATTGAGAAGAGTGAAATTATGCTGTTTTGAAAACTATGGCAGGTCAGATTTTCTGCCTAATTATATAAGAAGATTTCTCTAAAAAAGACACATTATTTCAAAGACTTATTGGCTGTGAAATAAGTTAAGGGTATTTCAAATGGCTTGTCTGCAAAGAAAGGTGAGATGTAGGGAATCACAGAAAGTAGAGGGGAAAATAGGTCAATATATACATTGCTGTATGGTGAACTAAGCCTTAGCAAGCAACAATGGAGAGGACCTGACCCTTAGACACGTATAAGTAAGCTGGAATCTTCCAAAGTTCAAATCTTTATAAGGAAAAAGATTTATAAAAATGAATAACCAAGTGTTTTAATTGACATCAGAAGATGAAAACAATAAACCCTGAGAACATAGAGAAAAGATAAATAAAGATATGAGCAGAACATAATACAACAGAAAACGTATAAAATTCAGGTGATTTAGTATATCCAAAGAATCTTCTTTGAAAAGAATTAAAAGACACACTTTGATTAAGGAAAACCAAAACATAAGTAAAGAATATACAGAAAGAGTCAGGACAATGTTAGAGCAGAGAATATATGAAATGCCAGTAAATTTGAACATTTCTGTAAAGTGGACCATTTCCTAGCTCCAAAAGTTTACCAACACTGACACAAGAGGAAATCATTTAATGTCATCATGTCTGCCCTTGGCATTCTCGGAACGCCCTGGCCTCAGAATGCAGCCTCTGTAGTCCATGGTAACCTGCGGAGAGGGGGCGGGGCTGAGGGAGGTTGGAACACTGCCCTCACTGAGGGAGTGTGTGTGGCCATCTCTGCTGTGAGTGAACAAAGGGCAGGGGAGCAGGGGGCCCAGGGCAGGGCCCTCAAAGCCCGGCAGGCCCAGTGGAGTGTCACAAGCTTTTAGGCCCAAGCCAAAGGGCGCCTTCTTTGTCTGCACAGCTGCCCAAACTCTCACCTTTCCACTCAGGCCGCCCTCTTACTTGAAGTGTGTGTGGAACGTGTCTGCGCAGTACACCGCGCTGCACAGCTAAGCATAGTTCTGGGCATCATAGCTTCCTGCAAGGTGACCGAAGTTCGCAGGCAGATGGGTCCCTGGGACACACGCGGAGGGGCTCCTGCCCGGGTCACAGGCCGCCCACTGCCCCTGCCCCAGATCGGGGGATGCAAAGCAGCCCTGTCTGAGTCCCCTGCCTCTAGAGGGAGTATTGGACCAACACTTGTAGAAAATGTGGTCCTTGCGGGCCACTCGTTGGAGGGACACAAATAAATCTTTGCCGACTTTTTGCTGAAACTTACGAGCGTTCATACCTAAGCCTCTTACAAGGTCAGCTGTTTAGCTAAACATGAGCTCATGATCTAAATTTACACAATAATGAAGAAAGCAGCTACAAGGGGAGACAATCAGCCAAAACCATCAATACCAGAATTAGATTCCCAAGGCCATCCATCAGATGAAGGAATAATCGGGTGCAAGGCAGAAAATATACATAAAACTGGAACTGAAACAAGGCACAAGGATGTTTTCAAAGACTGGTAGGATCTCTCAAACATTTTTCAAGGACATGTCATTGATAAAGCTAAATACTCCAAGGTTGTGTAATACAACAGATTAATCATTGAGAAGAGTGAAATTATGCTGTTTTGAAAACTATGGCAGGTCAGATTTTCTGCCTAATTATATAAGAAGATTTCTCTAAAAAATACACATTATTTCAAAGACTTATTGGCTGTGAAATAAGTTAAGGGTATTTCAAATGGCTTGTCTGCAAAGAAAGGTGAGATGTAGGGAATCACAGAAAGTAGAGGGGAAAATAGGTCAATATATACATTGCTGTATGGTGAACTAAGCCTTAGGCCAGCAACAATGGAGAGGACCTGACCCTTAGACACGTACAAGTAAGCTGGAATCTTCAAAAGTTCAAATCTTTATAAGTAAAAAGATTTATTAAAATGAATAACCAAGTGTTTTAATTGACATCAGAAGATGAAAACAATAAACACTGAGAACATAGAGAAAAGATAAATAAAGATATGAGCAGAACATAATACAACAGAAAACGTATAAAATTCAGGTGATTTAGTATGTCCAAAGAATCTTCTTTGAAAAGAATTAAAAGACACACTTTGATTAAGGAAAACCAAAACATAAGTAAAGAATATACAGAAAGAGTCAGGACAATGTTAGAGCAGAGAATATATGAAATGCCAGTAAATTTGAACATTTTTGTAAAGTGGACCATTTCCTAGCTCCAAAAGTTTACCAACACTGACAGAAGAGGAAATCATTTAATGTCATCATGTCTGCCCTTGGCATTCTCGGAACGCCCTGGCCTCAGAATGCAGCCTCTGTAGTCCATGGTAACCTGCGGAGAGGGGGCGGGGCTGAGGGAGGTTGGATCACTGCCCTCACTGAGGGAGTGGGTGTGGCCATCTCTGCTGTGACTGAACAAAGTGCAGGGGAGCAGGGGGCCCAGGGCTGGGCCCTCAAAGCCCGGCAGGCCCAGTGGAGTGTCACAAGCTTTTAGGCCCAGGCCAAAGGGCGCCTTCTTTGTCTGCACAGCTGCCCAAACTCTCACCTTTCCACTCAGGCCGCCCTCTTACTTGAAGTGTGTGTGGAACGTGTCTGCGCAGTACACCGCGCTGCACAGCTAAGCATAGTTCTGGGCATCATAGCTTCCTGCAAGGTGACCGAAGTTCGCAGGCAGATGGGTCCCTGGGACACACGCGGAGGGGCTCCTGCCCGGGTCACAGGCTGCCCACTGCCCCTGCCCCAGATCGGGGGACGCAAAGCAGCCCTGTCTGAGTCCCCTGCCTCTAGAGGGAGTATTGGACCAACACTTGTAGAAAATGTGGTCCTTGCGGGCCACTCGTTGGAGGGACACAAATAAATCTTTGCCGACTTTTTGCTGAAACTTACGAGCGTTCATACCTAAGCCTCTTACAAGGTCAGCTGTTTAGCTAAACATGAGCTCATGATCTAAATTTACACAATAATGAAGAAAGCAGCTACAAGGGGAGACAATCAGCCAAAACCATCAATACCAGAATTAGATTCCCAAGGCCATCCATCAGATGAAGGAATAATCGGGTGCAAGGCAGAAAATATACATAAAACTGGAACTGAAACAAGGCACAAGGATGTTTTCAAAGACTGGTAGGATCTCGAAAACATTTTTCAAGGACATGTCATTGATAAAGCTAAATACTCCAAGGTTGTGTAATACAACAGATTAATCATTGAGAAGAGTGAAATTATGCTGTTTTGAAAACTATGGCAGGTCAGATTTTCTGCCTAATTATATAAGAAGATTTCTCTAAAAAATACACATTATTTCAAAGACTTATTGGCTGTGAAATAAGTTAAGGGTATTTCAAATGGCTTGTCTGCAAAGAAAGGTGAGATGTAGGGAATCACAGAAAGTCGAGGGGAAAATAGGTCAATATATACATTGCTGTATGGTGAACTAAGCCTTAGGCCAGCAACAATGGAGAGGACCTGACCCTTAGACACGTACAAGTAAGCTGGAATCTTCAAAAGTTCAAATCTTTATAAGTAAAAAGATTTATTAAAATGAATAACCAAGTGTTTTAATTGACATCAGAAGATGAAAACAATAAACCCTGAGAACATAGAGAACAGATAAATAAAGATATGAGCAGAACTTAATACAACAGAAAACGTATAAAATTCAGGTGATTTAGTAAGTCCAAAGAATTTTCTTTGAAAAGATTTAAAAGACACACTTTGATTAAGGAAAACCAAAACATAAGTAAAGAATATACAGAAAGAGTCAGGACAATGTTAGAACAGAGAATATATGAAATGCCAGTAAATTTGAACATTTCTGTAAAGTGGACCATTTCCTAGCTCCTAAAGTTTACCAACACTGACAAAAGAGGAAATCATTTAAGGTCATCATGTCTGCCCTTGGCATTCTCGGAACGCCCTGGCCTCAGAATGCAGCCTCTGTAGTCCATGGTAACCTGCGGAGAGGGGTCGGGTCTGAGGCAGGTTGGAACACTGCCCTCACTGAGGGAGTGGGTGTGGCCATCTCTGCTGTGACTGAACAAAGGGCAGGGGAGCAGGGGGCCCAGGGCAGGGCCCTCAGAGCCCGGCAGGCCCAGTGGAGTGTCACAAGTTTTTAGGCCCAGGCCAAAGGGCGCCTTCTTTGTCTGCACAGCTGCACAAACTCTCACCTTTCCACTCAGGCCGCCCTCTTACTTGAAGTGTGTGTGGAACGTGTCCGCGCAGTACACCGCGCTGCACAGCTAAGCATAGTTCTGGGCATCGTAGCTTCCTGCCAGGTGACCGAAGTTTGCAGGCAGATGGGTCCCTGGGACACATGCGGAGGGGCTCCTGCCCGGGTCACAGGCCGCCCACTGCCCCTGCCCCAGATTGGGGGCCGCAAAGCAGCCCTGTCTGAGTCCCCTGCCTCTAGAGGGAGTATTGGACCAACACTTGTAGAAAACGGGGTCCTTGCGGGCCACTCATTGGAGGGACACTAATAAATCTTTACCGACTTTCTGCTGAAACATACGAGCGTTCACACCTAAGCCTCTTACAAGGTCAGCTGTTTAGCTAAACATGAGCTCATGATCTAAATTTACACAATAATGAAGAAAGCAGCTATAAGGGGAGACAATCAGCCAAAACCATCAATACCAGAATTAGATTCCCAAGGCCATCCATCAGATGAAGGAATAATCGGGTGCAAGGCAGAAAATATACATAAAACTGGAACTGAAACAAGGCACAAGGATGTTTTCAAAGACTGGTAGGATCTCGAAAACATTTTTCAAGGACATGTCATTGATAAAGCTAAATACTCCAAGGTTGTGTAATACAACAGATTAATCATTGAGAAGAGTGAAATTATGCTGTTTTGAAAACTATGGCAGGTCAGATTTTCTGCCTAATTCTATAAGAAGATTTCTCTAAAAAAGACACATTATTTCAAAGACTTATTGGCTGTGAAATAAGTTAAGGGTATTTCAAATGGCTTGTCTGCAAAGAAAGGTGAGATGTAGGGAATCACAGAAAGTAGAGGGGAAAATAGGTCAATATATACATTGCTGTATGGTGAACTAAGCCTTAGCAAGCAACAATGGAGAGGACCTGACCCTTAGACACGTATAAGTAAGCTGGAATCTTCCAAAGTTCAAATCTTTATAAGGAAAAAGATTTATAAAAATGAATAACCAAGTGTTTTAATTGACATCAGAAGATGAAAACAATAAACCCTGAGAACATAGAGAAAAGATAAATAAAGATATGAGCAGAACATAATACAACAGAAAACGTATAAAATTCAGGTGATTTAGTATGTCCAAAGAATCTTCTTTGAAAAGAATTAAAAGACACACTTTGATTAAGGAAAACCAAAACATAAGTAAAGAATATACAGAAAGAGTCAGGACAATGTTAGAGCAGAGAATATATGAAATGCCAGTAAATTTGAACATTTCTGTAAAGTGGACCATTTCCTAGCTCCAAAAGTTTACCAACACTGACACAAGAGGAAATCATTTAATGTCATCATGTCTGCCCTTGGCATTCTCGGAACGCCCTGGCCTCAGAATGCAGCCTCTGTAGTCCATGGTAACCTGCGGAGAGGGGGCGGGGCTGAGGGAGGTTGGAACACTGCCCTCACTGAGGGAGTGTGTGTGGCCATCTCTGCTGTGACTGAACAAAGGGCAGGGGAGCAGGGTCCCAGGGCAGGGCCCTCAAAGCCCGGCAGGCCCAGTGGAGTGTCACAAGCTTTTAGGCCCAAGCCAAAGGGCGCCTTCTTTGTCTGCACAGCTGCCCAAACTCTCACCTTTCCACTCAGGCCGCCCTCTTACTTGAAGTGTGTGTGGAACGTGTCTGCGCAGTACACCGCGCTGCACAGCTAAGCATAGTTCTGGGCATCATAGCTTCCTGCAAGGTGACCGAAGTTCGCAGGCAGATGGGTCCCTGGGACACACGCGGAGGGGCTCCTGCCCGGGTCACAGGCCGCCCACTGCCCCTGCCCCAGATCGGGGGATGCAAAGCAGCCCTGTCTGAGTCCCCTGCCTCTAGAGGGAGTATTGGACCAACACTTGTAGAAAATGTGGTCCTTGCGGGCCACTCGTTGGAGGGACACAAATAAATCTTTGCCGACTTTTTGCTGAAACTTACGAGCGTTCATACCTAAGCCTCTTACAAGGTCAGCTGTTTAGCTAAACATGAGCTCATGATCTAAATTTACACAATAATGAAGAAAGCAGCTACAAGGGGAGACAATCAGCCAAAACCATCAATACCAGAATTAGATTCCCAAGGCCATCCATCAGATGAAGGAATAATCGGGTGCAAGGCAGAAAATATACATAAAACTGGAACTGAAACAAGGCACAAGGATGTTTTCAAAGACTGGTAGGATCTCTCAAACATTTTTCAAGGACATGTCATTGATAAAGCTAAATACTCCAAGGTTGTGTAATACAACAGATTAATCATTGAGAAGAGTGAAATTATGCTGTTTTGAAAACTATGGCAGGTCAGATTTTCTGCCTAATTATATAAGAAGATTTCTCTAAAAAATACACATTATTTCAAAGACTTATTGGCTGTGAAATAAGTTAAGGGTATTTCAAATGGCTTGTCTGCAAAGAAAGGTGAGATGTAGGGAATCACAGAAAGTAGAGGGGAAAATAGGTCAATATATACATTGCTGTATGGTGAACTAAGCCTTAGGCCAGCAACAATGGAGAGGACCTGACCCTTAGACACGTACAAGTAAGCTGGAATCTTCAAAAGTTCAAATCTTTATAAGTAAAAAGATTTATTAAAATGAATAACCAAGTGTTTTAATTGACATCAGAAGATGAAAACAATAAACACTGAGAACATAGAGAAAAGATAAATAAAGATATGAGCAGAACATAATACAACAGAAAACGTATAAAATTCAGGTGATTTAGTATGTCCAAAGAATCTTCTTTGAAAAGAATTAAAAGACACACTTTGATTAAGGAAAACCAAAACATAAGTAAAGAATATACAGAAAGAGTCAGGACAATGTTAGAGCAGAGAATATATGAAATGCCAGTAAATTTGAACATTTTTGTAAAGTGGACCATTTCCTAGCTCCAAAAGTTTACCAACACTGACAGAAGAGGAAATCATTTAATGTCATCATGTCTGCCCTTGGCATTCTCGGAACGCCCTGGCCTCAGAATGCAGCCTCTGTAGTCCATGGTAACCTGCGGAGAGGGGGCGGGGCTGAGGGAGGTTGGATCACTGCCCTCACTGAGGGAGTGGGTGTGGCCATCTCTGCTCTGACTGAACAAAGGGCAGGGGAGCAGGGGGCCCAGGGCTGGGCCCTCAAAGCCCGGCAGGCCCAGTGGAGTGTCACAAGCTTTTAGGCCCAGGCCAAAGGGCGCCTTCTTTGTCTGCACAGCTGCCCAAACTCTCACCTTTCCACTCAGGCCGCCCTCTTACTTGAAGTGTGTGTGGAACGTGTCTGCGCAGTACACCGCGCTGCACAGCTAAGCATAGTTCTGGGCATCATAGCTTCCTGCAAGGTGACCGAAGTTCGCAGGCAGATGGGTCCCTGGGACAAACGCGGAGGGGCTCCTGCCCGGGTCACAGGCCGCCCACTGCCCCTGCCCCAGATCGGGGGACGCAAAGCAGCCCTGTCTGAGTCCCCTGCCTCTAGAGGGAGTATTGGACCAACACTTGTAGAAAATGTGGTCCTTGCGGGCCACTCGTTGGAGGGACACAAATAAATCTTTGCCGACTTTTTGCTGAAACTTACGAGCGTTCATACCTAAGCCTCTTACAAGGTCAGCTGTTTAGCTAAACATGAGCTCATGATCTAAATTTACACAATAATGAAGAAAGCAGCTACAAGGGGAGACAATCAGCCAAAACCATCAATACCAGAATTAGATTCCCAAGGCCATCCATCAGATGAAGGAATAATCGGGTGCAAGGCAGAAAATATACATAAAACTGGAACTGAAACAAGGCACAAGGATGTTTTCAAAGACTGGTAGGATCTCTAAAACATTTTTCAAGGACATGTCATTGATAAAGCTAAATACTCCAAGGTTGTGTAATACAACAGATTAATCATTGAGAAGAGTGAAATTATGCTGTTTTGAAAACTATGGCAGGTCAGATTTTCTGCCTAATTCTATAAGAAGATTTCTCTAAAAAATACACATTATTTCAAAGACTTATTGGCTGTGAAATAAGTTAAGGGTATTTCAAATGGCTTGTCTGCAAAGAAAGGTGAGATGTAGGGAATCACAGAAAGTCGAGGGGAAAATAGGTGAATATATACATTGCTGTATGGTGAACTAAGCCTTAGGCCAGCAACAATGGAGAGGACCTGACCCTTAGACACGTACAAGTAAGCTGGAATCTTCAAAAGTTCAAATCTTTATAAGTAAAAAGATTTATTAAAATGAATAACCAAGTGTTTTAATTGACATCAGAAGATGAAAACAATAAACCCTGAGAACATAGAGAAAAGATAAATAAAGATATGAGCAGAACTTAATACAACAGAAAACGTATAAAATTCAGGTGATTTAGTAAGTCCAAAGAATTTTCTTTGAAAAGATTTAAAAGACACACTTTGATTAAGGAAAACCAAAACATAAGTAAAGAATATACAGAAAGAGTCAGGACAATGTTAGAACAGAGAATATATGAAATGCCAGTAAATTTAAACATTTCTGTAAAGTGGACCATTTCCTAGCTCCTAAAGTTTACCAACACTGACAAAAGAGGAAATCATTTAAGGTCATCATGTCTGCCCTTGGCATTCTCGGAACGCCCTGGCCTCAGAATGCAGCCTCTGTAGTCCATGGTAACCTGCGGAGAGGGGTCGGGTCTGAGGCAGGTTGGAACCCTGCCCTCACTGAGGGAGTGGGTGTGGCCATCTCTGCTGTGTCTGAACAAAGGGCAGGGGAGCAGGGGGCCCAGGGCAGGGCCCTCAGAGCCCGGCAGGCCCAGTGGAATGTCACAAGCTTTTAGGCCCAGGCCAAAGGGCGCCTTCTTTGTCTGCACAGCTGCCCAAACTCTCACCTTTCCACTCAGGCTGCCCTCTTACTTGAAGTGTGTGTGGAATGTGTCCGTGCAGTATACCGCGCTGCACAGCTAAGCATAGGTCTGGGCATCGTAGCTTCCTGCCAGGTGACCGAAGTTCGCAGGCAAATGGGTCCCTGTGACACACGTGGAGAGGCTCCTGCCCGGGCCACAGGCCGCCCACGGCCCCTGCCCCAGATCGGGGCCGCAAAGCAGCCCTGTCTGAGTCCCCTGCCTCTAGAGGGAGTATTGGACCAACACTTGTAGAAAACGGGGTCCTTGCGGGCCACTCATTGGAGGGACACAAATAAATCTTTGCCGACTTTCTGCTGAAACTTACGAGCGTTCACACCTAAGCCTCTTACAAGGTCAGCTGTTTAGCTAAACATGAGCTCATGATCTAAATTTACACAATAATGAAGAAAGCAGCTACAAGGGGAGACAATCAGCCAAAACCATCAATACCAGAATTAGATTCCCAAGGCCATCCATCAGATGTAGGAATAATCGGGTGCAAGGCAGAAAATATACATAAAACTGGAACTGAAACAAGGCACCAGGATGTTTTCAAAGACTGGTAGGATCTCTAAAACATTTTTCAAGGACATGTCATTGATAAAGCTAAATACTCCAAGGTTGTGTAATACAACAGATTAATCATTGAGAAGAGTGAAATTATGCTGTTTTGAAAACTATGGCAGGTCAGATTTTCTGCCTAATTCTATAAGAAGATTTCTCTAAAAAACACACATTATTTCAAAGACTTATTGGCTGTGAAATAAGTTAAGGGTATTTCAAATGGCTTGTCTGCAAAGAAAGGTGAGATGTAGGGAATCACAGAAAGTCGAGGGGAAAATAGGTCAATATATACATTGCTGTATGGTGAACTAAGCCTTAGGCCAGCAACAATGGAGAGGACCTGACCCTTAGACACGTACAAGTAAGCTGGAATCTTCAAAAGTTCAAATCTTTATAAGTAAAAAGATTTATTAAAATGAATAACCAAGTGTTTTAATTGACATCAGAAGATGAAAACAATAAACCCTGAGAACATAGAGAAAAGATAAATAAAGATATGAGCAGAACTTAATACAACAGAAAACGTATAAAATTCAGGTGATTTAGTAAGTCCAAAGAATCTTCTTTGAAAAGATTTAAAAGACACACTTTGATTAAGGAAAACCAAAACATAAGTAAAGAATATACAGAAAGAGTCAGGACAATGTTAGAGCAGAGAATATATGAAATGCCAGTAAATTTGAACATTTCTGTCAAGTGGACCATTTCCTAGCTCCTAAAGTTTACCAACACTGACACAAGAGGAAATCATTTAAGGTCATCATGTCTGCCCTTGGCATTCTCGGAACGCCCTGGCCTCAGAATGGAGCCCTCTGTAGTCCATGGTAACCTGCGGAGAGGGGGCGGGGCTGAGGGAGGTTGGAACACTGCCCTCACTGAGGGAGTGGGTGTGGCCATCTCTGCTGTGACTGAACAAAGGGCAGGGGAGCAGGGGGCCCAGGGCAGGGCCCTCAGAGCCCGGCAGGCCCAGTGGAGTGTCACAAGCTTTTAGGCCCAGGCCAAAGGGCGCCTTCTTTGTCTGCACAGCTGCCCAAACTCTCACCTTTCCACTCAGGCTGCCCTCTTACTTGAAGTGTGTGCGGAATGTGTCCGTGCAGTATACCGCGCTGCACAGCTAATCATAGGTCTGGGCATCGTAGCTTCCTGCCAGGTGACCGAAGTTTGCAGGCAAATGGGTCCCTGGGACACACGTGGAGAGGCTCCTGCCCGGGCCACAGGCCGCCCACGGCCCCTGCCCCAGATCGGGGCCGCAAAGCAGCCCTGTCTGAGTCCCCTGCCTCTAGAGGGAGTATTGGACCAACACTTGTAGAAAACGGGGTCCTTGCGGGCCACTCATTGGAGGGACACAAATAAATCTTTGCCGACTTTCTGCTGAAACTTACGAGCGTTCACACCTAAGCCTCTTACAAGGTCAGCTGTTTAGCTAAACATGAGCTCATGATCTAAATTTACACAATATTGAAGAAAGCAGCTACAAGGGGAGACAATCAGCCAAAACCATCAATACCAGAATTAGATTCCCAAGGCCATCCATCAGATGTAGGAATAATCGGGTGCAAGGCAGAAAATATACATAAAACTGGAACTGAAACAAGGCACAAGGATGTTTTCAAAGACTGGTAGGATCTCTAAAACATTTTTCAAGGACATGTCATTGATAAAGCTAAATACTCCAAGGTTGTGTAATACAACAGATTAATCATTGAGAAGAGTGAAATTATGCTGTTTTGAAAACTATGGCAGGTCAGATTTTCTGCCTAATTATATAAGAAGATTTCTCTAAAAAATACACATTATTTCAAAGACTTATTGGCTGTGAAATAAGTTAAGGGTATTTCAAATGGCTTGTCTGCAAAGAAAGGTGAGATGTAGGGAATCACAGAAAGTCGAGGGGAAAATAGGTGAATATATACATTGCTGTGTGGTGAACTAAGCCTTAGGCCAGCAACAATGGAGAGGACCTGACCCTTAGACACGTACAAGTAAGCAGGAATCGTCAAAATTTCAAATCTTTATAAGTAAAAAATTTATTAAAATGAATAACCAAGTGTTTTAATTGACATCAGAAGATGAAAACAATAAACCCTGAGAACATAGAAAAAAGATAAATAAAGATATGAGCAGAACTTAATACAACAGAAAACGTATAAAATTCAGGTGATTTAGTAAGTCCAAAGAATCTTCTTTGAAAAGATTTAAAAGACACACTTTGATTAAGGAAAACCAAAACATAAGTAAAGAATATCCAGAAAGAGTCAGGACAATGTTAGAGCAGAGAATATATGAAATGCCAGTAAATTTGAACATTTCTGTCAAGTGGACCATTTCCTAGCTCCTAAAGTTTACCAACACTGACACAAGAGGAAATCATTTAAGGTCATCATGTCTGCCCTTGGCATTCTCGGAACGCCCTGGCCTCAGAATGCAGCCTCTGTAGTCCATGGTAACCTGCGGAGAGGGGGCGGGGCTGAGGGAGGTTGGAACACTGCCCTCACAGAGGGAGTGGGTGTGGCCATCTCTGCTGTGACTGAACAAAGGGCAGGGGAGCAGGGGGCCCAGGGCAGGGCCCTCAGAGCCCGGCAGGCCCAGTGGAGTGTCACAAGCTTTTAGGCCCAGGCCAAAGGGCGCCTTCTTTGTCTGCACAGCTGCCCAAACTCTCACCTTTCCACTCAGGCTGCCCTCTTACTTGAAGTGTGTGCGGAATGTGTCCGTGCAGTATACCGCGCTGCACAGCTAATCATAGGTCTGGGCATCGTAGCTTCCTGCCAGGTGACCGAAGTTTGCAGGCAAATGGGTCCCTGGGACACACGTGGAGAGGCTCCTGCCCGGGCCACAGGCCGCCCACGGCCCCTGCCCCAGATCGGGGCCGCAAAGCAGCCCTGTCTGAGTCCCCTGCCTCTAGAGGGAGTATTGGACCAACACTTGTAGAAAACGGGGTCCTTGCGGGCCACTCATTGGAGGGATACAAATAAATCTTTGCCGACTTTCTGCTGAAACTTACGAGCGTTTACACCTAAGCCTCTTACAAGGTCAGCTGTTTAGCTAAACATGAGCTCATGATCTAAATTTACACAATATTGAAGAAAGCAGCTACAAGGGGAGACAATCAGCCAAAACCATCAATACCAGAATTAGATTCCCAAGGCCATCCATCAGATGTAGGAATAATCGGGTGCAAGGCAGAAAATATACATAAAACTGGAACTGAAACAAGGCACAAGGATGTTTTCAAAGACTGGTAGGATCTCTAAAACATTTTTCAAGGACATGTCATTGATAAAGCTAAATACTCCAAGGTTGTGTAATACAACAGATTAATCATTGAGAAGAGTGAAATTATGCTGTTTTGAAAACTATGGCAGGTCAGATTTTCTGCCTAATTATATAAGAAGATTTCTCTAAAAAATACACATTATTTCAAAGACTTATTGGCTGTGAAATAAGTTAAGGGTATTTCAAATGGCTTGTCTGCAAAGAAAGGTGAGATGTAGGGAATCACAGAAAGTCGAGGGGAAAATAGGTCAATATATACATTGCTGTATGGTGAACTAAGCCTTAGGCCAGCAACAATGGAGAGGACCTGACCCTTAGACACGTACAAGTAAGCAGGAATCGTCAAAATTTCAAATCTTTATAAGTAAAAAATTTATTAAAATGAATAACCAAGTGTTTTAATTGACATCAGAAGATGAAAACAATAAACCCTGAGAACATAGAAAAAAGATAAATAAAGATATGAGCAGAACTTAATACAACAGAAAACGTATAAAATTCAGGTGATTTAGTAAGTCCAAAGAATCTTCTTTGAAAAGATTTAAAAGACACACTTTGATTAAGGAAAACCAAAACATAAGTAAAGAATATACAGAAAGAGTCAGGACAATGTTAGAGCAGAGAATATATGAAATGCCAGTAAATTTGAACATTTCTGTAAAGTGGACCATTTCCTAGCTCCTAAAGTTTACCAACACTGACACAAGAGGAAATCATTTAAGGTCATCATGTCTGCCCTTGGCATTCTCGGAACGCCCTGGCCTCAGAATGCAGCCTCTGTAGTCCATGGTAACCTGCGGAGAGTGGGCGGGGCTGAGGGAGGTTGGAACACTGCCCTCACTGCGGGAGTGGGTGTGGCCATCTCTGCTGTGACTGAACAAAGGGCAGGGGAGCAGGGGGCCCAGGGCAGGGCCCTCAGAACCCGGCAGGACCAGTGGAGTGTCACAAGCTTTTAGGCCCAGGCCAAAGGGCGCCTTCTTTGTCTGCACAGCTGCCCAAACTCTCACCTTTCCACTCAGGCCGCCCTCTTACTTGAAGTGTGTGTGGAACCTGTCCGCTCAGTACACCGCGCTGCACAGCTAAGCATAGGTCTGGGCATCGTAGCTTCCTGCCAGGTGACCGAAGTTCGCAGGCAGATGGGTCCCTGGGACACACGCGTAGGGGCTCCTGCCCGGGGCACAGGCCGCCCACTGCCCCTGCCCCAGATCGGGGGACGCAAAGCAGCCCTGTCTGAGTCCCCTGCCTCTAGAGGGAGTATTGGACCAACACTTGTAGAAAACGGGGTCCTTGCGGGCCACTCATTGGAGGGACACAAATAAATCTTTGCCGACTTTCTGCTGAAACTTACCAGCGTTCACACCTAAGCCTCTTACAAGGTCAGCTGTTTAGCTAAACATGAGCACATGATCTAAATTTACACAATATTGAAGAAAGCAGCTACAAGGGGAGACAATCAGCCAAAGCCATCAATACCAGAATTAGATTCCCAAGGCCATCCATCAGATGTAGGAATAATCGGGTGCAAGGCAGAAAATATACATAAAACTGGAACGGAAACAAGGCACAAGGATGCTTTCAAAGACTGGTAGGATCTCTAAAACATTTTTCAAGGACATGTCATTGATAAAGATAAATACTCCAAGGTTGTGTAATACAACAGATTAATCATTGAGAAGAGTGAAATTATGCTGTTTTGAAAACTATGGCAGGTCAGATTTTCTGCCTAATTATATAAGAAGATTTCTCTAAAAAAGACACATTATTTCAAAGACTTATTGGCTGTGAAATAAGTTAAGGGTATTTCAAATGGCTTGTCTGCAAAGAAAGGTGAGATGTAGGGAATCACAGAAAGTCGAGGGGAAAATAGGTGAATATATACATTGCTGTATGGTGAACTAAGCCTTAGGCCAGCAACAATGGAGAGGACCTGACCCTTAGACACGTACAAGTAAGCAGGAATCTTCAAAAGTTCAAATCTTTATAAGTAAAAAGATTTATTAAAATGAATAACCAAGTGTTTTAATTGACATCAGAAGATGAAAACAATAAACCCTGAGAACATAGAGAAAAGATAAATAAAGATATGAGCAGAACTTAATACAACAGAAAACGTATAAAATTCAGGTGATTTAGTAAGTCCAAAGAATCTTCTTTGAAAAGATTTAAAAGACACACTTTGATTAAGGAAAACCAAAACATAAGTAAAGAATATACAGAAAGAGTAAGGACAATGTTAGAGCAGAGAATATATGAAATGCCAGTAAATTTGAACATTTCTGTAAAGTGGACCATTTCCTAGCTCCTAAAGTTTACCAACACTGACACAAGAGGAAATCATTTAAGGTCATCATGTCTGCCCTTGGCATTCTCGGAACGCCCTGGCCTCAGAATGCAGCCTCTGTAGTCCATGGTAACCTGCGGAGAGTGGGCGGGGCTGAGGGAGGTTGGAACACTGCCCTCACTGCGGGTGTGGGTGTGGCCATCTCTGCTGTGACTGAACAAAGGGCAGGGGAGCAGGGGGCCCAGGGCAGGGCCCTCAGAACCCGGCAGGACCAGTGGAGTGTCACAAGCTTTTAGGCCCAGGCCAAAGGGCGCCTTCTTTGTCTGCACAGCTGCCCAAACTCTCACCTTTCCACTCAGGCCGCCCTCTTACTTAAAGTGTGTGTGGAACATGTCCGCGCAGTACACCACGCTGCACAGCTAAGCATAGGTCTGGGCATCGTAGCTTCCTGCCAGGTGACCGAAGTTCACAGGCAGATGTGTCTCTGGGACACACGCGGAGAGGCTCCTGCCGGGTGACAGGCCGCCCACTGCCCCTGCCCCAGATCTGGGGCCGCAAAGCAGCCCTGTCTAATTCCGCTGCCTCTAGAGGGAGTATTGGACCAACACTTGTAGAAAACGGGGTCCTTGCGGGCCACTCATTGGAGGGACACAAATAAATCTTTGCCGACTTTCTGCTGAAACTTACGAGCGTTCACACCTAAGCCTCTTACAAGGTCAGCTGTTTAGCTAAACATGAGCTCATGATCTAAATTTACACAATAATGAAGAAAGCAGCTACAAGGGGAGACAATCAGCCAAAACCATCAATACCAGAATTAGATTCCCAAGGCCATCCATCAGATGTAGGAATAATCGGGTGCAAGGCAGAAAATATACATAAAACTGGAACTGAAACAAGGCACAAGGATGTTTTCAAAGACTGGTAGGATCTCTAAAACATTTTTCAAGGACATGTCATTGATAAAGCTAAATACTCCAAGGTTGTGTAATACAACAGATTAATCATTGAGAAGAGTGAAATTATGCTGTTTTGAAAACTATGGCAGGTCAGATTTTCTGCCTAATTATATAAGAAGATTTCTGTAAAAAATACACATTATTTCAAAGACTTATTGGCTGTGAAATAAGTTAAGGGTATTTCAAATGGCTTGTCTGCAAAGAAAGGTGAGATGTAGGGAATCACAGAAAGTCGAGGGGAAAATAGGTGAATATATACATTGCTGTATGGTGAACTAAGCCTTAGGCCAGCAACAATGGAGAGGACCTGACCCTTAGACACGTACAAGTAAGCTGGAATCTTCAAAAGTTCAAATCTTTATAAGTAAAAAGATTTATTAAAATGAATAACCAAGTGTTTTAATTGACATCAGAAGATGAAAACAATAAACCCTGAGAACATAGAAAAAAGATAAATAAAGATATGAGCAGAACTTAATACAACAGAAAACGAATAAAATTCAGGTGATTTAGTAAGTCCAAAGAATCTTCTTTGAAAAGAATTAAAAGACACACCTTGATTAAGGAAAACCAAAACATAAGTAAAGAATATACAGAAAGAGTCAGGACAATGTTAGAGCAGAGAATATATGAAATGCCAGTAAATTTGAACATTTCTGTAAAGTGGACCATTTCCTAGCTCCTAAAGTTTACCAACACTGACACAAGAGGAAATCATTTAAGGTCATCATGTCTGCCCTTGGCATTCTCGGAACGCCCTGGCCTCAGAATGGAGCCCTCTGTAGTCCATGGTAACCTGCGGAGAGGGGGCGGGGCTGAGGGAGGTTGGAACACTGCCCTCACTGAGGGAGTGGGTGTGGCCATCTCTGCTGTGACTGAACAAAGGGCAGGGGAGCAGGGGGCCCAGGGCAGGGCCCTCAGAGCCCGGCAGGCCCAGTGGAGTGTCACAAGCTTTTAGGCCCAGGCCAAAGGGCGCCTTCTTTGTCTGCACAGCTGCCCAAACTCTCACCTTTCCACTCAGGCCGCCCTCTTACTTGAAGTGTGTGTGGAACCTGTCCGCTCAGTACACCGCGCTGCACAGCTAAGCATAGGTCTGGGAATCGTAGCTTCCTGCCAGGTGACCGAAGTTCGCAGGCAGATGGGTCCCTGGGACACACGCGTAGGGGCTCCTGCTCGGGGCACAGGCCGCCCACTGCCCCTGCCCCAGATCGGGGGACGCAAAGCAGCCCTGTCTGAGTCCCCTGCCTCTAGAGGGAGTATTGGACCAACACTTGTAGAAAACGGGGTCCTTGCGGGCCACTCATTGGAGGGACACAAATAAATCTTTGCCGACTTTCTGCTGAAACTTACGAGCGTTCACACCTAAGCCTCTTACAAGGTCAGCTGTTTAGCTAAACATGAGCACATGATCTAAATTTACACAATATTGAAGAAAGCAGCTACAAGGGGAGACAATCAGCCAAAACCATCAATACCAGAATTAGATTCCCAAGGCCATCCATCAGATGTAGGAATAATCGGGTGCAAGGCAGAAAATATACATAAAACTGGAACGGAAACAAGGCACAAGGATGCTTTCAAAGACTGGTAGGATCTCTAAACCATTTTTCAAGGACATGTCATTGATAAAGCTAAATACTCCAAGGTTGTGTAATACAACAGATTAAACATTGAGAAGAGTGAAATTATGCTGTTTTGAAAACTATGGCAGGTCAGATTTTCTGCCTAATTATATAAGAAGATTTCTCTAAAAAATACACATTATTTCAAAGACTTATTGGCTGTGAAATAAGTTAAGGGTATTTCAAATGGCTTGTCTGCAAAGAAAGGTGAGATGTAGGGAATCACAGAAAGTCGAGGGGAAAATAGTTGAATATATACATTGCTGTATGGTGAACTAAGCCTTAGGCCAGCAACAATGGAGAGGACCTGACCCTTAGACACGTACAAGTAAGCAGGAATCGTCAAAATTTCAAATCTTTATAAGTAAAAAATTTATTAAAATGAATAACCAAGTGTTTTAAATGACATCAGAAGATGAAAACAATAAACCCTGAGAACATAGAAAAAAGATAAATAAAGATATGAGCAGAACTTAATACAACAGAAAACGTATAAAATTCAGGTGATTTAGTAAGACCAAAGAATCTTCTTTGAAAAAATTTAAAAGACACACTTTGATTAAGGAAAACCAAAACATAAGTAAAGAATATACAGAAGGAGTCAGGACAATGTTAGAGCAGAGAATATATGAAATGCCAGTATATTTGAACATTTCTGTAAAGTGGACCATTTCCTAGCTCCTAAAGTTTACCAACACTGACACAAGAGGAAATCATTTAAGGTCATCATGTCTGCCCTTGGCATTCTCGGAACGCCCTGGCCTCAGAATGCAGCCTCTGTAGTCCATGGTAACCTGCGGAGAGTGGGCGGGGCTGAGGGAGGTTGGAACACTGCCCTCACTGCGGGAGTGGGTGTGGCCATCTCTGCTGTGACTGAACAAAGGGCAGGGGAGCAGGGGGCCCAGGGCAGGGCCCTCAGAACCCGGCAGGACCAGTGGAGTGTCACAAGCTTTTAGGCCCAGGCCAAAGGGCGCCTTCTTTGTCTGCACAGCTGCCCAAACTCTCACCTTTCCACTCAGGCCGCCCTCTTACTTAAAGTGTGTGTGGAACATGTCCGCGCAGTACACCACGCTGCACAGCTAAGCATAGGTCTGGGCATCGTAGCTTCCTGCCAGGTGACCGAAGTTCACAGGCAGATGTGTCTCTGGGACACACGCGGAGAGGCTCCTGCCGGGTGACAGGCCGCCCACTGCCCCTGCCCCAGATCTGGGGCCGCAAAGCAGCCCTGTCTAATTCCGCTGCCTCTAGAGGG
The DNA here is from genome assembly GCF_964341445.2 of Mesoplodon mirus. Classification (NCBI taxonomy): domain Eukaryota; kingdom Metazoa; phylum Chordata; class Mammalia; order Artiodactyla; family Ziphiidae; genus Mesoplodon; species Mesoplodon mirus. Next base: position 159,269,422 of record NC_138976.1, on the reverse strand, counting down.
AGTATTGGACCAACACTTGTAGAAAACGGGGTCCTTGCGGGCCACTCATTGGAGGGACACAAATAAATCTTTGCCGACTTTCTGCTGAAAGTTACGAGCGTTCACACCTAAGCCTCTTACAAGGTCAGCTGTTTAGCTAAACATGAGCTCATGATCTAAATTTACACAATAATGAAGAAAGCAGCTACAAGGGGAGACAATCAGCCAAAACCATCAATACCAGAATTAGATTCCCAAGGCCATCCATCAGATGTAGGAATAATCGGGTGCAAGGCAGAAAATATACATAAAACTGGAACTGAAACAAGGCACAAGGATGTTTTCAAAGACTGGTAGGATCTCTAAAACATTTTTCAAGGACATGTCATTGATAAAGCTAAATACTCCAAGGTTGTGTAATACAACAGATTAATCATTGAGAAGAGTGAAATTATGCTGTTTTGAAAACTATGGCAGGTCAGATTTTCTGCCTAATTATATAAGAAGATTTCTCTAAAAAATACACATTATTTCAAAGACTTATTGGCTGTGAAATAAGTTAAGGGTATTTCAAATGGCTTGTCTGCAAAGAAAGGTGAGATGTAGGGAATCACAGAAAGTCGAGGGGAAAATAGGTGAATATATACATTGCTGTATGGTGAACTAAGCCTTAGGCCAGCAACAATGGAGAGGACCTGACCCTTAGACACGTACAAGTAAGCTGGAATCTTCAAAAGTTCAAATCTTTATAAGTAAAAAGATTTATTAAAATGAATAACCAAGTGTTTTAATTGACATCAGAAGATGAAAACAATAAACCCTGAGAACATAGAAAAAAGATAAATAAAGATATGAGCAGAACTTAATACAACAGAAAACGAATAAAATTCAGGTGATTTAGTAAGTCCAAAGAATCTTCTTTGAAAAGAATTAAAAGACACACCTTGATTAAGGAAAACCAAAACATAAGTAAAGAATATACAGAAAGAGTCAGGACAATGTTAGAGCAGAGAATATATGAAATGCCAGTAAATTTGAACATTTCTGTAAAGTGGACCATTTCCTAGCTCCTAAAGTTTACCAACACTGACACAAGAGGAAATCATTTAAGGTCATCATGTCTGCCCTTGGCATTCTCGGAACGCCCTGGCCTCAGAATGGAGCCCTCTGTAGTCCATGGTAACCTGCGGAGAGGGGGCGGGGCTGAGGGAGGTTGGAACACTGCCCTCACTGAGGGAGTGGGTGTGGCCATCTCTGCTGTGACTGAACAAAGGGCAGGGGAGCAGGGGGCCCAGGGCAGGGCCCTCAGAGCCCGGCAGGCCCAGTGGAGTGTCACAAGCTTTTAGGCCCAGGCCAAAGGGCGCCTTCTTTGTCTGCACAGCTGCCCAAACTCTCACCTTTCCACTCAGGCCGCCCTCTTACTTGAAGTGTGTGTGGAACCTGTCCGCTCAGTACACCGCGCTGCACAGCTAAGCATAGGTCTGGGCATCGTAGCTTCCTGCCAGGTGACCGAAGTTCGCAGGCAGATGGGTCCCTGGGACACACGCGTAGGGGCTCCTGCCCGGGGCACAGGCCGCCCACTGCCCCTGCCCCAGATCGGGGGACGCAAAGCAGCCCTGTCTGAGTCCCCTGCCTCTAGAGGGAGTATTGGACCAACACTTGTAGAAAACGGGGTCCTTGCGGGCCACTCATTGGAGGGACGCAAATAAATCTTTGCCGACTTTCTGCTGAAACTTACCAGCGTTCACACCTAAGCCTCTTACAAGGTCAGCTGTTTAGCTAAACATGAGCACATGATCTAAATTTACACAATATTGAAGAAAGCAGCTACAAGGGGAGACAATCAGCCAAAGCCATCAATACCAGAATTAGATTCCCAAGGCCATCCATCAGATGTAGGAATAATCGGGTGCAAGGCAGAAAATATACATAAAACTGGAACGGAAACAAGGCACAAGGATGCTTTCAAAGACTGGTAGGATCTCTAAAACATTTTTCAAGGACATGTCATTGATAAAGATAAATACTCCAAGGTTGTGTAATACAACAGATTAATCATTGAGAAGAGTGAAATTATGCTGTTTTGAAAACTATGGCAGGTCAGATTTTCTGCCTAATTATATAAGAAGATTTCTCTAAAAAAGACACATTATTTCAAAGACTTATTGGCTGTGAAATAAGTTAAGGGTATTTCAAATGGCTTGTCTGCAAAGAAAGGTGAGATGTAGGGAATCACAGAAAGTCGAGGGGAAAATAGGTGAATATATACATTGCTGTATGGTGAACTAAGCCTTAGGCCAGCAACAATGGAGAGGACCTGACCCTTAGACACGTACAAGTAAGCAGGAATCTTCAAAAGTTCAAATCTTTATAAGTAAAAAGATTTATTAAAATGAATAACCAAGTGTTTTAATTGACATCAGAAGATGAAAACAATAAACCCTGAGAACATAGAGAAAAGATAAATAAAGATATGAGCAGAACTTAATACAACAGAAAACGTATAAAATTCAGGTGATTTAGTAAGTCCAAAGAATCTTCTTTGAAAAGATTTAAAAGACACACTTTGATTAAGGAAAACCAAAACATAAGTAAAGAATATACAGAAAGAGTCAGGACAATGTTAGAGCAGAGAATATATGAAATGCCAGTAAATTTGAACATTTCTGTCAAGTGGACCATTTCCTAGCTCCTAAAGTTTACCAACACTGACACAAGAGGAAATCATTTAAGGTCATCATGTCTGCCCTTGGCATTCTCGGAACGCCCTGGCCTCAGAATGCAGCCTCTGTAGTCCATGGTAACCTGCGGAGAGTGGGCGGGGCTGAGGGAGGTTGGAACACTGCCCTCACTGCGGGAGTGGGTGTGGCCATCTCTGCTGTGACTGAACAAAGGGCAGGGGAGCAGGGGGCCCAGGGCAGGGCCCTCAGAACCCGGCAGGACCAGTGGAGTGTCACAAGCTTTTAGGCCCAGGCCAAAGGGCGCCTTCTTTGTCTGCACAGCTGCCCAAACTCTCACCTTTCCACTCAGGCCGCCCTCTTACTTAAAGTGTGTGTGGAACATGTCCGCGCAGTACACCACGCTGCACAGCTAAGCATAGGTCTGGGCATCGTAGCTTCCTGCCAGGTGACCGAAGTTCACAGGCAGATGTGTCTCTGGGACACACGCGGAGAGGCTCCTGCCGGGTGACAGGCCGCCCACTGCCAATGCCCCAGATCTGGGGCCGCAAAGCAGCCCTGTCTAATTCCGCTGCCTCTAGAGGGAGTATTGGACCAACACTTGTAGAAAACGGGGTCCTTGCGGGCCACTCATTGGAGGGACACAAATAAATCTTTGCCGACTTTCTGCTGAAACTTACGAGCGTTCACACCTAAGCCTCTTACAAGGTCAGCTGTTTAGCTAAACATGAGCTCATGATCTAAATTTACACAATAATGAAGAAAGCAGCTACAAGGGGAGACAATCAGCCAAAACCATCAATACCAGAATTAGATTCCCAAGGCCATCCATCAGATGTAGGAATAATCGGGTGCAAGGCAGAAAATATACATAAAACTGGAACTGAAACAAGGCACAAGGATGTTTTCAAAGACTGGTAGGATCTCTAAAACATTTTTCAAGGACATGTCATTGATAAAGCTAAATACTCCAAGGTTGTGTAATACAACAGATTAATCATTGAGAAGAGTGAAATTATGCTGTTTTGAAAACTATGGCAGGTCAGATTTTCTGCCTAATTCTATAAGAAGATTTCTCTAAAAAATACACATTATTTCAAAGACTTATTGGCTGTGAAATAAGTTAAGGGTATTTCAAATGGCTTGTCTGCAAAGAAAGGTGAGATGTAGGGAATCACAGAAAGTCGAGGGGAAAATAGGTGAATATATACATTGCTGTATGGTGAACTAAGCCTTAGGCCAGCAACAATGGAGAGGACCTGACCCTTAGACACGTACAAGTAAGCTGGAATCTTCAAAAGTTCAAATCTTTATAAGTAAAAAGATTTATTAAAATGAATAACCAAGTGTTTTAATTGACATCAGAAGATGAAAACAATAAACCCTGAGAACATAGAAAAAAGATAAATAAAGATATGAGCAGAACTTAATACAACAGAAAACGAATAAAATTCAGGTGATTTAGTAAGTCCAAAGAATCTTCTTTGAAAAGAATTAAAAGACACACCTTGATTAAGGAAAACCAAAACATAAGTAAAGAATATACAGAAAGAGTCAGGACAATGTTAGAGCAGAGAATATATGAAATGCCAGTAAATTTGAACATTTCTGTAAAGTGGACCATTTCCTAGCTCCTAAAGTTTACCAACACTGACACAAGAGGAAATCATTTAAGGTCATCATGTCTGCCCTTGGCATTCTCGGAACGCCCTGGCCTCAGAATGGAGCCCTCTGTAGTCCATGGTAACCTGCGGAGAGGGGGCGGGGCTGAGGGAGGTTGGAACACTGCCCTCACTGAGGGAGTGGGTGTGGCCATCTCTGCTGTGACTGAACAAAGGGCAGGGGAGCAGGGGGCCCAGGGCAGGGCCCTCAGAGCCCGGCAGGCCCAGTGGAGTGTCACAAGCTTTTAGGCCCAGGCCAAAGGGCGCCTTCTTTGTCTGCACAGCTGCCCAAACTCTCACCTTTCCACTCAGGCCGCCCTCTTACTTGAAGTGTGTGTGGAACCTGTCCGCTCAGTACACCGCGCTGCACAGCTAAGCATAGGTCTGGGCATCGTAGCTTCCTGCCAGGTGACCGAAGTTCGCAGGCAGATGGGTCCCTGGGACACACGCGTAGGGGCTCCTGCCCGGGGCACAGGCCGCCCACTGCCCCTGCCCCAGATCGGGGGACGCAAAGCAGCCCTGTCTGAGTCCCCTGCCTCTAGAGGGAGTATTGGACCAACACTTGTAGAAAACGGGGTCCTTGCGGGCCACTCATTGGAGGGACACAAATAAATCTTTGCCGACTTTCTGCTGAAACTTACGAGCGTTCACACCTAAGCCTCTTACAAGGTCAGCTGTTTAGCTAAACATGAGCACATGATCTAAATTTACACAATATTGAAGAAAGCAGCTACAAGGGGAGACAATCAGCCAAAACCATCAATACCAGAATTAGATTCCCAAGGCCATCCATCAGATGTAGGAATAATCGGGTGCAAGGCAGAAAATATACATAAAACTGGAACGGAAACAAGGCACAAGGATGCTTTCAAAGACTGGTAGGATCTCTAAACCATTTTTCAAGGACATGTCATTGATAAAGCTAAATACTCCAAGGTTGTGTAATACAACAGATTAAACATTGAGAAGAGTGAAATTATGCTGTTTTGAAAACTATGGCAGGTCAGATTTTCTGCCTAATTATATAAGAAGATTTCTCTAAAAAATACACATTATTTCAAAGACTTATTGGCTGTGAAATAAGTTAAGCGTATTTCAAATGGCTTGTCTGCAAAGAAAGGTGAGATGTAGGGAATCACAGAAAGTCGAGGGGAAAATAGGTGAATATATACATTGCTGTATGGTGAACTAAGCCTTAGGCCAGCAACAATGGAGAGGACCTGACCCTTAGACACGTACAAGTAAGCAGGAATCGTCAAAATTTCAAATCTTTATAAGTAAAAAATTTATTAAAATGAATAACCAAGTGTTTTAAATGACATCAGAAGATGAAAACAATAAACCCTGAGAACATAGAAAAAAGATAAATAAAGATATGAGCAGAACTTAATACAACAGAAAACGTATAAAATTCAGGTGATTTAGTAAGACCAAAGAATCTTCTTTGAAAAAATTTAAAAGACACACTTTGATTAAGGAAAACCAAAACATAAGTAAAGAATATACAGAAGGAGTCAGGACAATGTTAGAGCAGAGAATATATGAAATGCCAGTAAATTTGAACATTTCTGTCAAGTGGACCATTTCCTAGCTCCTAAAGTTTACCAACACTGACACAAGAGGAAATCATTTAAGGTCATCATGTCTGCCCGTGGCATTCTCGGAACGCCCTGGCCTCAGAATGCAGCCTCTGTAGTCCATGGTAAACTGCGGAGAGTGGGCGGGGCTGAGGGAGGTTGGAACACTGCCCTCACTGCGGGAGTGGGTGTGGCCATCTCTGCTGTGACTGAACAAAGGGCAGGGGAGCAGGGGGCCCAGGGCAGGGCCCTCAGAACCCGGCAGGACCAGTGGAGTGTCACAAGCTTTTAGGCCCAGGCCAAAGGGCGCCTTCTTTGTCTGCACAGCTGCCCAAACTCTCACCTTTCCACTCAGGCCGCCCTCTTACTTAAAGTGTGTGTGGAACATGTCCGCGCAGTACACCACGCTGCACAGCTAAGCATAGGTCTGGGCATCGTAGCTTCCTGCCAGGTGACCGAAGTTCACAGGCAGATGTGTCTCTGGGACACACGCGGAGAGGCTCCTGCTGGGTGACAGGCCGCCCACTGCCACTGCCCCAGATCTGGGGCCGCAAAGCAGCCCTGTCTAATTCCGCTGCCTCTAGAGGGAGTATTGGACCAACACTTGTAGAAAACGGGGTCCTTGCGGGCCACTCATTGGAGGGACACAAATAAATCTTTGCCGACTTTCTGCTGAAAGTTACGAGCGTTCACACCTAAGCCTCTTACAAGGTCAGCTGTTTAGCTAAACATGAGCTCATGATCTAAATTTACACAATAATGAAGAAAGCAGCTACAAGGGGAGACAATCAGCCAAAACCATCAATACCAGAATTAGATTCCCAAGGCCATCCATCAGATGTAGGAATAATCGGGTGCAAGGCAGAAAATATACATAAAACTGGAACTGAAACAAGGCACAAGGATGTTTTCAAAGACTGGTAGGATCTCTAAAACATTTTTCAAGGACATGTCATTGATAAAGCTAAATACTCCAAGGTTGTGTAATACAACAGATTAATCATTGAGAAGAGTGAAATTATGCTGTTTTGAAAACTATGGCAGGTCAGATTTTCTGCCTAATTCTATAAGAAGATTTCTCTAAAAAATACACATTATTTCAAAGACTTATTGGCTGTGAAATAAGTTAAGGGTATTTCAAATGGCTTGTCTGCAAAGAAAGGTGAGATGTAGGGAATCACAGAAAGTCGAGGGGAAAATAGGTCAATATATACATTGCTGTATGGTGAACTAAGCCTTAGGCCAGCAACAATGGAGAGGACCTGACCCTTAGACACGTACAAGTAAGCTGGAATCTTCAAAAGTTCAAATCTTTATAAGTAAAAAGATTTATTAAAATGAATAACCAAGTGTTTTAATTGACATCAGAAGATGAAAACAATAAACCCTGAGAACATAGAGAAAAGATAAATAAAGATATGAGCAGAACTTAATACAACAGAAAACGTATAAAATTCAGGTGATTTAGTAAGTCCAAAGAATCTTCTTTGAAAAGATTTAAAAGACACACTTTGATTAAGGAAAACCAAAACATAAGTAAAGAATATACAGAAAGAGTCAGGACAATGTTAGAGCAGAGAATATATGAAATGCCAGTAAATTTGAACATTTCTGTCAAGTGGACCATTTCCTAGCTCCTAAAGTTTACCAACACTGACACAAGAGGAAATCATTTAAGGTCATCATGTCTGCCCTTGGCATTCTCGGAACGCCCTGGCCTCAGAATGGAGCCCTCTGTAGTCCATGGTAACCTGCGGAGAGGGGGCGGGGCTGAGGGAGGTTGGAACACTGCCCTCACTGAGGGAGTGGGTGTGGCCATCTCTGCTGTGACTGAACAAAGGGCAGGGGAGCAGGGGGCCCAGGGCAGGGCCCTCAGAGCCCGGCAGGCCCAGTGGAGTGTCACAAGCTTTTAGGCCCAGGCCAAAGGGCGCCTTCTTTGTCTGCACAGCTGCCCAAACTCTCACCTTTCCACTCAGGCTGCCCTCTTACTTGAAGTGTGTGCGGAATGTGTCCGTGCAGTATACCGCGCTGCACAGCTAATCATAGGTCTGGGCATCGTAGCTTCCTGCCAGGTGACCGAAGTTTGCAGGCAAATGGGTCCCTGGGACACACGTGGAGAGGCTCCTGCCCGGGCCACAGGCCGCCCACGGCCCCTGCCCCAGATCGGGGCCGCAAAGCAGCCCTGTCTGAGTCCCCTGCCTCTAGAGGGAGTATTGGACCAACACTTGTAGAAAACGGGGTCCTTGCGGGCCACTCATTGGAGGGACACAAATAAATCTTTGCCGACTTTCTGCTGAAACTTACGAGCGTTCACACCTAAGCCTCTTACAAGGTCAGCTGTTTAGCTAAACATGAGCTCATGATCTAAATTTACACAATATTGAAGAAAGCAGCTACAAGGGGAGACAATCAGCCAAAACCATCAATACCAGAATTAGATTCCCAAGGCCATCCATCAGATGTAGGAATAATCGGGTGCAAGGCAGAAAATATACATAAAACTGGAACTGAAACAAGGCACAAGGATGTTTTCAAAGACTGGTAGGATCTCTAAAACATTTTTCAAGGACATGTCATTGATAAAGCTAAATACTCCAAGGTTGTGTAATACAACAGATTAATCATTGAGAAGAGTGAAATTATGCTGTTTTGAAAACTATGGCAGGTCAGATTTTCTGCCTAATTATATAAGAAGATTTCTCTAAAAAATACACATTATTTCAAAGACTTATTGGCTGTGAAATAAGTTAAGGGTATTTCAAATGGCTTGTCTGCAAAGAAAGGTGAGATGTAGGGAATCACAGAAAGTCGAGGGGAAAATAGGTGAATATATACATTGCTGTATGGTGAACTAAGCCTTAGGCCAGCAACAATGGAGAGGACCTGACCCTTAGACACGTACAAGTAAGCAGGAATCGTCAAAATTTCAAATCTTTATAAGTAAAAAATTTATTAAAATGAATAACCAAGTGTTTTAATTGACATCAGAAGATGAAAACAATAAACCCTGAGAACATAGAAAAAAGATAAATAAAGATATGAGCAGAACTTAATACAACAGAAAACGTATAAAATTCAGGTGATTTAGTAAGTCCAAAGAATCTTCTTTGAAAAGATTTAAAAGACACACTTTGATTAAGGAAAACCAAAACATAAGTAAAGAATATACAGAAAGAGTCAGGACAATGTTAGAGCAGAAAATATATGAAATGCCAGTAAATTTGAACATTTCTGTAAAGTGGACCATTTCCTAGCTCCTAAAGTTTACCAACACTGACACAAGAGGAAATCATTTAAGGTCATCATGTCTGCCCTTGGCATTCTCGGAACGCCCTGGCCTCAGAATGCAGCCTCTGTAGTCCATGGTAACCTGCGGAGAGTGGGCGGGGCTGAGGGAGGTTGGAACACTGCCCTCACTGCGGGAGTGGGTGTGGCCATCTCTGCTGTGACTGAACAAAGGGCAGGGGAGCAGGGGGCCCAGGGCAGGGCCCTCAGAGCCCGGCAGGCCCAGTGGAGTGTCACAAGCTTTTAGGCCCAGGCCAAAGGGCGCCTTCTTTGTCTGCACAGCTGCCCAAACTCTCACCTTTCCACTCAGGCCACCCTCTTACTTAAAGGGTGTGTGGAACATGTCCGCGCAGTACACCACGCTGCACAGCTAAGCATAGGTCTGGGCATCGTAGCTTCCTGCCAGGTGACCGAAGTTCACAGGCAGATGTGTCTCTGGGACACACGCGGAGAGGCTCCTGCCGGGTGACAGGCCGCCCACTGCCCCTGCCCCAGATCTGGGGCCGCAAAGCAGCCCTGTCTAATTCCGCTGCCTCTAGAGGGAGTATTGGACCAACACTTGTAGAAAACGGGGTCCTTGCGGGCCACTCATTGGAGGGACACAAATAAACTTTGCCGACTTTCTGCTGAAAGTTACGAGCGTTCACACCTAAGCCTCTTACAAGGTCAGCTGTTTAGCTAAACATGAGCTCATGATCTAAATTTACACAATAATGAAGAAAGCAGCTACAAGGGGAGACAATCAGCCAAAACCATCAATACCAGAATTAGATTCCCAAGGCCATCCATCAGATGTAGGAATAATCGGGTGCAAGGCAGAAAATATACATAAAACTGGAACTGAAACAAGGCACAAGGATGTTTTCAAAGACTGGTAGGATCTCTAAAACATTTTTCAAGGACATGTCATTGATAAAGCTAAATACTCCAAGGTTGTGTAATACAACAGATTAATCATTGAGAAGAGTGAAATTATGCTGTTTTGAAAACTATGGCAGGTCAGATTTTCTGCCTAATTATATAAGAAGATTTCTCTAAAAAATACACATTATTTCAAAGACTTATTGGCTGTGAAATAAGTTAAGGGTATTTCAAATGGCTTGTCTGCAAAGAAAGGTGAGATGTAGGGAATCACAGAAAGTCGAGGGGAAAATAGGTGAATATATACATTGCTGTATGGTGAACTAAGCCTTAGGCCAGCAACAATGGAGAGGACCTGACCCTTAGACACGTACAAGTAAGCTGGAATCTTCAAAAGTTCAAATCTTTATAAGTAAAAAGATTTATTAAAATGAATAACCAAGTGTTTTAATTGACATCAGAAGATGAAAACAATAAACCCTGAGAACATAGAGAAAAGATAAATAAAGATATGAGCAGAACTTAATACAACAGAAAACGTATAAAATTCAGGTGATTTAGTAAGTCCAAAGAATCTTCTTTGAAAAGATTTAAAAGACACACTTTGATTAAGGAAAACCAAAACATAAGTAAAGAATATACAGAAAGAGTCAGGACAATGTTAGAGCAGAGAATATATGAAATGCCAGTAAATTTGAACATTTCTGTCAAGTGGACCATTTCCTAGCTCCTAAAGTTTACCAACACTGACACAAGAGGAAATCATTTAAGGTCATCATGTCTGCCCTTGGCATTCTCGGAACGCCCTGGCCTCAGAATGGAGCCCTCTGTAGTCCATGGTAACCTGCGGAGAGGGGGCGGGGCTGAGGGAGGTTGGAACACTGCCCTCACTGAGGGAGTGGGTGTGGCCATCTCTGCTGTGACTGAACAAAGGGCAGGGGAGCAGGGGGCCCAGGGCAGGGCCCTCAGAGCCCGGCAGGCCCAGTGGAGTGTCACAAGCTTTTAGGCCCAGGCCAAAGGGCGCCTTCTTTGTCTGCACAGCTGCCCAAACTCTCACCTTTCCACTCAGGCCGCCCTCTTACTTGAAGTGTGTGTGGAACCTGTCCGCTCAGTACACCGCGCTGCACAGCTAAGCATAGGTCTGGGCATCGTAGCTTCCTGCCAGGTGACCGAAGTTCGCAGGCAGATGGGTCCCTGGGACACACGCGTAGGGGCTCCTGCCCGGGGCACAGGCCGCCCACTGCCCCTGCCCCAGATCGGGGGACGCAAAGCAGCCCTGTCTGAGTCCCCTGCCTCTAGAGGGAGTATTGGACCAACACTTGTAGAAAACGGGGTCCTTGCGGGCCACTCAATGGAGGGACACAAATAAATCTTTGCCGACTTTCTGCTGAAACTTACCAGCGTTCACACCTAAGCCTCTTACAAGGTCAGCTGTTTAGCTAAACATGAGCACATGATCTAAATTTACACAATATTGAAGAAAGCAGCTACAAGGGGAGACAATCAGCCAAAGCCATCAATACCAGAATTAGATTCCCAAGGCCATCCATCAGATGTAGGAATAATCGGGTGCAAGGCAGAAAATATACATAAAACTGGAACGGAAACAAGGCACAAGGATGCTTTCAAAGACTGGTAGGATCTCTAAAACATTTTTCAAGGACATGTCATTGATAAAGATAAATACTCCAAGGTTGTGTAATACAACAGATTAATCATTGAGAAGAGTGAAATTATGCTGTTTTGAAAACTATGGCAGGTCAGATTTTCTGCCTAATTATATAAGAAGATTTCTCTAAAAAAGACACATTATTTCAAAGACTTATTGGCTGTGAAATAAGTTAAGGGTATTTCAAATGGCTTGTCTGCAAAGAAAGGTGAGATGTAGGGAATCACAGAAAGTCGAGGGGAAAATAGGTGAATATATACATTGCTGTATGGTGAACTAAGCCTTAGGCCAGCAACAATGGAGAGGACCTGACCCTTAGACACGTACAAGTAAGCAGGAATCGTCAAAATTTCAAATCTTTATAAGTAAAAAATTTATTAAAATGAATAACCAAGTGTTTTAAATGACATCAGAAGATGAAAACAATAAACCCTGAGAACATAGAAAAAAGATAAATAAAGATATGAGCAGAACTTAATACAACAGAAAACGTATAAAATTCAGGTGATTTAGTAAGACCAAAGAATCTTCTTTGAAAAAATTTAAAAGACACACTTTGATTAAGGAAAACCAAAACATAAGTAAAGAATATACAGAAGGAGTCAGGACAATGTTAGAGCAGAGAATATATGAAATGCCAGTATATTTGAACATTTCTGTAAAGTGGACCATTTCCTAGCTCCTAAAGTTTACCAACACTGACACAAGAGGAAATCATTTAAGGTCATCATGTCTGCCCGTGGCATTCTCGGAACGCCCTGGCCTCAGAATGCAGCCTCTGTAGTCCATGGTAAACTGCGGAGAGTGGGCGGGGCTGAGGGAGGTTGGAACACTGCCCTCACTGCGGGAGTGGGTGTGGCCATCTCTGCTGTGACTGAACAAAGGGCAGGGGAGCAGGGGGCCCAGGGCAGGGCCCTCAGAACCCGGCAGGACCAGTGGAGTGTCACAAGCTTTTAGGCCCAGGCCAAAGGGCGCCTTCTTTGTCTGCACAGCTCCCCAAACTCTCACCTTTCCACTCAGGCCGCCCTCTTACTTAAAGTGTGTGTGGAACATGTCCGCGCAGTACACCACGCTGCACAGCTAAGCATAGGTCTGGGCATCGTAGCTTCCTGCCAGGTGACCGAAGTTCACAGGCAGATGTGTCTCTGGGACACACGCGGAGAGGCTCCTGCTGGGTGACAGGCCGCCCACTGCCACTGCCCCAGATCTGGGGCCGCAAAGCAGCCCTGTCTAATTCCGCTGCCTCTAGAGGGAGTATTGGACCAACACTTGTAGAAAACGGGGTCCTTGCGGGCCACTCATTGGAGGGACACAAATAAATCTTTGCCGACTTTCTGCTGAAAGTTACGAGCGTTCACACCTAAGCCTCTTACAAGGTCAGCTGTTTAGCTAAACATGAGCTCATGATCTAAATTTACACAATAATGAAGAAAGCAGCTACAAGGGGAGACAATCAGCCAAAACCATCAATACCAGAATTAGATTCCCAAGGCCATCCATCAGATGTAGGAATAATCGGGTGCAAGGCAGAAAATATACATAAAACTGGAACTGAAACAAGGCACAAGGATGTTTTCAAAGACTGGTAGGATCTCTAAAACATTTTTCAAGGACATGTCATTGATAAAGCTAAATACTCCAAGGTTGTGTAATACAACAGATTAATCATTGAGAAGAGTGAAATTATGCTGTTTTGAAAACTATGGCAGGTCAGATTTTCTGCCTAATTATATAAGAAGATTTCTCTAAAAAATACACATTATTTCAAAGACTTATTGGCTGTGAAATAAGTTAAGGGTATTTCAAATGGCTTGTCTGCAAAGAAAGGTGAGATGTAGGGAATCACAGAAAGTCGAGGGGAAAATAGGTCAATATATACATTGCTGTATGGTGAACTAAGCCTTAGGCCAGCAACAATGGAGAGGACCTGACCCTTAGACACGTACAAGTAAGCTGGAATCTTCAAAAGTTCAAATCTTTATAAGTAAAAAGATTTATTAAAATGAATAACCAAGTGTTTTAATTGACATCAGAAGATGAAAACAATAAACCCTGAGAACATAGAGAAAAGATAAATAAAGATATGAGCAGAACTTAATACAACAGAAAACGTATAAAATTCAGGTGATTTAGTAAGTCCAAAGAATCTTCTTTGAAAAGATTTAAAAGACACACTTTGATTAAGGAAAACCAAAACATAAGTAAAGAATATACAGAAAGAGTCAGGACAATGTTAGAGCAGAGAATATATGAAATGCCAGTAAATTTGAACATTTCTGTCAAGTGGACCATTTCCTAGCTCCTAAAGTTTACCAACACTGACACAAGAGGAAATCATTTAAGGTCATCATGTCTGCCCTTGGCATTCTCGGAACGCCCTGGCCTCAGAATGGAGCCCTCTGTAGTCCATGGTAACCTGCGGAGAGGGGGCGGGGCTGAGGGAGGTTGGAACACTGCCCTCACTGAGGGAGTGGGTGTGGCCATCTCTGCTGTGACTGAACAAAGGGCAGGGGAGCAGGGGGCCCAGGGCAGGGCCCTCAGAGCCCGGCAGGCCCAGTGGAGTGTCACAAGCTTTTAGGCCCAGGCCAAAGGGCGCCTTCTTTGTCTGCACAGCTGCCCAAACTCTCACCTTTCCACTCAGGCTGCCCTCTTACTTGAAGTGTGTGCGGAATGTGTCCGTGCAGTATACCGCGCTGCACAGCTAATCATAGGTCTGGGCATCGTAGCTTCCTGCCAGGTGACCGAAGTTTGCAGGCAAATGGGTCCCTGGGACACACGTGGAGAGGCTGCTGCCCGGGCCACAGGCCGCCCACGGCCCCTGCCCCAGATCGGGGCCGCAAAGCAGCCCTGTCTGAGTCCCCTGCCTCTAGAGGGAGTATTGGACCAACACTTGTAGAAAACGGGGTCCTTGCGGGCCACTCATTGGAGGGACACAAATAAATCTTTGCCGACTTTCTGCTGAAACTTACGAGCGTTCACACCTAAGCCTCTTACAAGGTCAGCTGTTTAGCTAAACATGAGCTCATGATCTAAATTTACACAATATTGAAGAAAGCAGCTACAAGGGGAGACAATCAGCCAAAACCATCAATACCAGAATTAGATTCCCAAGGCCATCCATCAGATGTAGGAATAATCGGGTGCAAGGCAGAAAATATACATAAAACTGGAACTGAAACAAGGCACAAGGATGTTTTCAAAGACTGGTAGGATCTCTAAAACATTTTTCAAGGACATGTCATTGATAAAGCTAAATACTCCAAGGTTGTGTAATACAACAGATTAATCATTGAGAAGAGTGAAATTATGCTGTTTTGAAAACTATGGCAGGTCAGATTTTCTGCCTAATTATATAAGAAGATTTCTCTAAAAAATACACATTATTTCAAAGACTTATTGGCTGTGAAATAAGTTAAGGGTATTTCAAATGGCTTGTCTGCAAAGAAAGGTGAGATGTAGGGAATCACAGAAAGTCGAGGGGAAAATAGGTGAATATATACATTGCTGTATGGTGAACTAAGCCTTAGGCCAGCAACAATGGAGAGGACCTGACCCTTAGACACGTACAAGTAAGCAGGAATCGTCAAAATTTCAAATCTTTATAAGTAAAAAATTTATTAAAATGAATAACCAAGTGTTTTAATTGACATCAGAAGATGAAAACAATAAACCCTGAGAACATAGAAAAAAGATAAATAAAGATATGAGCAGAACTTAATACAACAGAAAACGTATAAAATTCAGGTGATTTAGTAAGTCCAAAGAATCTTCTTTGAAAAGATTTAAAAGACACACTTTGATTAAGGAAAACCAAAACATAAGTAAAGAATATACAGAAAGAGTCAGGACAATGTTAGAGCAGAAAATATATGAAATGCCAGTAAATTTGAACATTTCTGTAAAGTGGACCATTTCCTAGCTCCTAAAGTTTACCAACACTGACACAAGAGGAAATCATTTAAGGTCATCATGTCTGCCCTTGGCATTCTCGGAACGCCCTGGCCTCAGAATGCAGCCTCTGTAGTCCATGGTAACCTGCGGAGAGTGGGCGGGGCTGAGGGAGGTTGGAACACTGCCCTCACTGCGGGAGTGGGTGTGGCCATCTCTGCTGTGACTGAACAAAGGGCAGGGGAGCAGGGGGCCCAGGGCAGGGCCCTCAGAGCCCGGCAGGCCCAGTGGAGTGTCACAAGCTTTTAGGCCCAGGCCAAAGGGCGCCTTCTTTGTCTGCACAGCTGCCCAAACTCTCACCTTTCCACTCAGGCCACCCTCTTACTTAAAGGGTGTGTGGAACATGTCCGCGCAGTACACCACGCTGCACAGCTAAGCATAGGTCTGGGCATCGTAGCTTCCTGCCAGGTGACCGAAGTTCACAGGCAGATGTGTCTCTGGGACACACGCGGAGAGGCTCCTGCCGGGTGACAGGCCGCCCACTGCCCCTGCCCCAGATCTGGGGCCGCAAAGCAGCCCTGTCTAATTCCGCTGCCTCTAGAGGGAGTATTGGACCAACACTTGTAGAAAACGGGGTCCTTGCGGGCCACTCATTGGAGGGACACAAATAAACTTTGCCGACTTTCTGCTGAAAGTTACGAGCGTTCACACCTAAGCCTCTTACAAGGTCAGCTGTTTAGCTAAACATGAGCTCATGATCTAAATTTACACAATAATGAAGAAAGCAGCTACAAGGGGAGACAATCAGCCAAAACCATCAATACCAGAATTAGATTCCCAAGGCCATCCATCAGATGTAGGAATAATCGGGTGCAAGGCAGAAAATATACATAAAACTGGAACTGAAACAAGGCACAAGGATGTTTTCAAAGACTGGTAGGATCTCTAAAACATTTTTCAAGGACATGTCATTGATAAAGCTAAATACTCCAAGGTTGTGTAATACAACAGATTAATCATTGAGAAGAGTGAAATTATGCTGTTTTGAAAACTATGGCAGGTCAGATTTTCTGCCTAATTATATAAGAAGATTTCTCTAAAAAATACACATTATTTCAAAGACTTATTGGCTGTGAAATAAGTTAAGGGTATTTCAAATGGCTTGTCTGCAAAGAAAGGTGAGATGTAGGGAATCACAGAAAGTCGAGGGGAAAATAGGTGAATATATACATTGCTGTATGGTGAACTAAGCCTTAGGCCAGCAACAATGGAGAGGACCTGACCCTTAGACACGTACAAGTAAGCTGGAATCTTCAAAAGTTCAAATCTTTATAAGTAAAAAGATTTATTAAAATGAATAACCAAGTGTTTTAATTGACATCAGAAGATGAAAACAATAAACCCTGAGAACATAGAGAAAAGATAAATAAAGATATGAGCAGAACTTAATACAACAGAAAACGTATAAAATTCAGGTGATTTAGTAAGTCCAAAGAATCTTCTTTGAAAAGATTTAAAAGACACACTTTGATTAAGGAAAACCAAAACATAAGTAAAGAATATACAGAAAGAGTCAGGACAATGTTAGAGCAGAGAATATATGAAATGCCAGTAAATTTGAACATTTCTGTCAAGTGGACCATTTCCTAGCTCCTAAAGTTTACCAACACTGACACAAGAGGAAATCATTTAAGGTCATCATGTCTGCCCTTGGCATTCTCGGAACGCCCTGGCCTCAGAATGGAGCCCTCTGTAGTCCATGGTAACCTGCGGAGAGGGGGCGGGGCTGAGGGAGGTTGGAACACTGCCCTCACTGAGGGAGTGGGTGTGGCCATCTCTGCTGTGACTGAACAAAGGGCAGGGGAGCAGGGGGCCCAGGGCAGGGCCCTCAGAGCCCGGCAGGCCCAGTGGAGTGTCACAAGCTTTTAGGCCCAGGCCAAAGGGCGCCTTCTTTGTCTGCACAGCTGCCCAAACTCTCACCTTTCCACTCAGGCCGCCCTCTTACTTGAAGTGTGTGTGGAACCTGTCCGCTCAGTACACCGCGCTGCACAGCTAAGCATAGGTCTGGGCATCGTAGCTTCCTGCCAGGTGACCGAAGTTCGCAGGCAGATGGGTCCCTGGGACACACGCGTAGGGGCTCCTGCCCGGGGCACAGGCCGCCCACTGCCCCTGCCCCAGATCGGGGGACGCAAAGCAGCCCTGTCTGAGTCCCCTGCCTCTAGAGGGAGTATTGGACCAACACTTGTAGAAAACGGGGTCCTTGCGGGCCACTCATTGGAGGGACACAAATAAATCTTTGCCGACTTTCTGCTGAAACTTACCAGCGTTCACACCTAAGCCTCTTACAAGGTCAGCTGTTTAGCTAAACATGAGCACATGATCTAAATTTACACAATATTGAAGAAAGCAGCTACAAGGGGAGACAATCAGCCAAAGCCATCAATACCAGAATTAGATTCCCAAGGCCATCCATCAGATGTAGGAATAATCGGGTGCAAGGCAGAAAATATACATAAAACTGGAACGGAAACAAGGCACAAGGATGCTTTCAAAGACTGGTAGGATCTCTAAAACATTTTTCAAGGACATGTCATTGATAAAGATAAATACTCCAAGGTTGTGTAATACAACAGATTAATCATTGAGAAGAGTGAAATTATGCTGTTTTGAAAACTATGGCAGGTCAGATTTTCTGCCTAATTATATAAGAAGATTTCTCTAAAAAAGACACATTATTTCAAAGACTTATTGGCTGTGAAATAAGTTAAGGGTATTTCAAATGGCTTGTCTGCAAAGAAAGGTGAGATGTAGGGAATCACAGAAAGTCGAGGGGAAAATAGGTGAATATATACATTGCTGTATGGTGAACTAAGCCTTAGGCCAGCAACAATGGAGAGGACCTGACCCTTAGACACGTACAAGTAAGCTGGAATCTTCAAAAGTTCAAATCTTTATAAGTAAAAAGATTTATTAAAATGAATAACCAAGTGTTTTAATTGACATCAGAAGATGAAAACAATAAACCCTGAGAACATAGAGAAAAGATAAATAAAGATATGAGCAGAACTTAATACAACAGAAAACGTATAAAATTCAGGTGATTTAGTAAGTCCAAAGAATCTTCTTTGAAAAGATTTAAAAGACACACTTTGATTAAGGAAAACCAAAACATAAGTAAAGAATATACAGAAAGAGTCAGGACAATGTTAGAGCAGAGAATATATGAAATGCCAGTAAATTTGAACATTTCTGTCAAGTGGACCATTTCCTAGCTCCTAAAGTTTACCAACACTGACACAAGAGGAAATCATTTAAGGTCATCATGTCTGCCCTTGGCATTCTCGGAACGCCCTGGCCTCAGAATGGAGCCCTCTGTAGTCCATGGTAACCTGCGGAGAGGGGGCGGGGCTGAGGGAGGTTGGAACACTGCCCTCACTGAGGGAGTGGGTGTGGCCATCTCTGCTGTGACTGAACAAAGGGCAGGGGAGCAGGGGGCCCAGGGCAGGGCCCTCAGAGCCCGGCAGGCCCAGTGGAGTGTCACAAGCTTTTAGGCCCAGGCCAAAGGGCGCCTTCTTTGTCTGCACAGCTGCCCAAACTCTCACCTTTCCACTCAGGCCGCCCTCTTACTTGAAGTGTGTGTGGAACCTGTCCGCTCAGTACACCGCGCTGCACAGCTAAGCATAGGTCTGGGCATCGTAGCTTCCTGCCAGGTGACCGAAGTTCGCAGGCAGATGGGTCCCTGGGACACACGCGTAGGGGCTCCTGCCCGGGGCACAGGCCGCCCACTGCCCCTGCCCCAGATCGGGGGACGCAAAGCAGCCCTGTCTGAGTCCCCTGCCTCTAGAGGGAGTATTGGACCAACACTTGTAGAAAACGGGGTCCTTGCGGGCCACTCATTGGAGGGACACAAATAAATCTTTGCCGACTTTCTGCTGAAACTTACCAGCGTTCACACCTAAGCCTCTTACAAGGTCAGCTGTTTAGCTAAACATGAGCACATGATCTAAATTTACACAATATTGAAGAAAGCAGCTACAAGGGGAGACAATCAGCCAAAGCCATCAATACCAGAATTAGATTCCCAAGGCCATCCATCAGATGTAGGAATAATCGGGTGCAAGGCAGAAAATATACATAAAACTGGAACGGAAACAAGGCACAAGGATGCTTTCAAAGACTGGTAGGATCTCTAAAACATTTTTCAAGGACATGTCATTGATAAAGATAAATACTCCAAGGTTGTGTAATACAACAGATTAATCATTGAGAAGAGTGAAATTATGCTGTTTTGAAAACTATGGCAGGTCAGATTTTCTGCCTAATTATATAAGAAGATTTCTCTAAAAAAGACACATTATTTCAAAGACTTATTGGCTGTGAAATAAGTTAAGGGTATTTCAAATGGCTTGTCTGCAAAGAAAGGTGAGATGTAGGGAATCACAGAAAGTCGAGGGGAAAATAGGTGAATATATACATTGCTGTATGGTGAACTAAGCCTTAGGCCAGCAACAATGGAGAGGACCTGACCCTTAGACACGTACAAGTAAGCAGGAATCGTCAAAATTTCAAATCTTTATAAGTAAAAAATTTATTAAAATGAATAACCAAGTGTTTTAAATGACATCAGAAGATGAAAACAATAAACCCTGAGAACATAGAAAAAAGATAAATAAAGATATGAGCAGAACTTAATACAACAGACAACGTATAAAATTCAGGTGATTTAGTAAGACCAAAGAATCTTCTTTGAAAAAATTTAAAAGACACACTTTGATTAAGGAAAACCAAAACATAAGTAAAGAATATACAGAAGGAGTCAGGACAATGTTAGAGCAGAGAATATATGAAATGCCAGTATATTTGAACATTTCTGTAAAGTGGACCATTTCCTAGCTCCTAAAGTTTACCAACACTGACACAAGAGGAAATCATTTAAGGTCATCATGTCTGCCCGTGGCATTCTCGGAACGCCCTGGCCTCAGAATGCAGCCTCTGTAGTCCATGGTAAACTGCGGAGAGTGGGCGGGGCTGAGGGAGGTTGGAACACTGCCCTCACTGCGGGAGTGGGTGTGGCCATCTCTGCTGTGACTGAACAAAGGGCAGGGGAGCAGGGGGCCCAGGGCAGGGCCCTCAGAACCCGGCAGGACCAGTGGAGTGTCACAAGCTTTTAGGCCCAGGCCAAAGGGCGCCTTCTTTGTCTGCACAGCTGCCCAAACTCTCACCTTTCCACTCAGGCCGCCCTCTTACTTAAAGTGTGTGTGGAACATGTCCGCGCAGTACACCACGCTGCACAGCTAAGCATAGGTCTGGGCATCGTAGCTTCCTGCCAGGTGACCGAAGTTCACAGGCAGATGTGTCTCTGGGACACACGCGGAGAGGCTCCTGCTGGGTGACAGGCCGCCCACTGCCACTGCCCCAGATCTGGGGCCGCAAAGCAGCCCTGTCTAATTCCGCTGCCTCTAGAGGGAGTATTGGACCAACACTTGTAGAAAACGGGGTCCTTGCGGGCCACTCATTGGAGGGACACAAATAAATCTTTGCCGACTTTCTGCTGAAAGTTACGAGCGTTCACACCTAAGCCTCTTACAAGGTCAGCTGTTTAGCTAAACATGAGCTCATGATCTAAATTTACACAATAATGAAGAAAGCAGCTACAAGGGGAGACAATCAGCCAAAACCATCAATACCAGAATTAGATTCCCAAGGCCATCCATCAGATGTAGGAATAATCGGGTGCAAGGCAGAAAATATACATAAAACTGGAACTGAAACAAGGCACAAGGATGTTTTCAAAGACTGGTAGGATCTCTAAAACATTTTTCAAGGACATGTCATTGATAAAGCTAAATACTCCAAGGTTGTGTAATACAACAGATTAATCATTGAGAAGAGTGAAATTATGCTGTTTTGAAAACTATGGCAGGTCAGATTTTCTGCCTAATTATATAAGAAGATTTCTCTAAAAAATACACATTATTTCAAAGACTTATTTGCTGTGAAATAAGTTAAGGGTATTTCAAATGGCTTGTCTGCAAAGAAAGGTGAGATGTAGGGAATCACAGAAAGTCGAGGGGAAAATAGGTGAATATATACATTGCTGTATGGTGAACTAAGCCTTAGGCCAGCAACAATGGAGAGGACCTGACCCTTAGACACGTACAAGTAAGCTGGAATCTTCAAAAGTTCAAATCTTTATAAGTAAAAAGATTTATTAAAATGAATAACCAAGTGTTTTAATTGACATCAGAAGATGAAAACAATAAACCCTGAGAACATAGAGAAAAGATAAATAAAGATATGAGCAGAACTTAATACAACAGAAAACGTATAAAATTCAGGTGATTTAGTAAGTCCAAAGAATCTTCTTTGAAAAGATTTAAAAGACACACTTTGATTAAGGAAAACCAAAACATAAGTAAAGAATATACAGAAAGAGTCAGGACAATGTTAGAGCAGAGAATATATGAAATGCCAGTAAATTTGAACATTTCTGTCAAGTGGACCATTTCCTAGCTCCTAAAGTTTACCAACACTGACACAAGAGGAAATCATTTAAGGTCATCATGTCTGCCCTTGGCATTCTCGGAACGCCCTGGCCTCAGAATGGAGCCCTCTGTAGTCCATGGTAACCTGCGGAGAGGGGGCGGGGCTGAGGGAGGTTGGAACACTGCCCTCACTGAGGGAGTGGGTGTGGCCATCTCTGCTGTGACTGAACAAAGGGCAGGGGAGCAGGGGGCCCAGGGCAGGGCCCTCAGAGCCCGGCAGGCCCAGTGGAGTGTCACAAGCTTTTAGGCCCAGGCCAAAGGGCGCCTTCTTTGTCTGCACAGCTGCCCAAACTCTCACCTTTCCACTCAGGCTGCCCTCTTACTTGAAGTGTGTGCGGAATGTGTCCGTGCAGTATACCGCGCTGCACAGTTAATCATAGGTCTGGGCATCGTAGTTTCCTGCCAGGTGACCGAAGTTTGCAGGCAAATGGGTCCCTGGGACACACGTGGAGAGGCTCCTGCCCGGGCCACAGGCCGCCCACGGACCCTGCCCCAGATCGGGGCCGCAAAGCAGCCCTGTCTGAGTCCCCTGCCTCTAGAGGGAGTATTGGACCAACACTTGTAGAAAACGGGGTCCTTGCGGGCCACTCATTGGAGGGACACAAATAAATCTTTGCCGACTTTCTGCTGAAACTTATGAGCGTTCACACCTAAGCCTCTTACAAGGTCAGCTGTTTAGCTAAACATGAGCTCATGATCTAAATTTACACAATATTGAAGAAAGCAGCTACAAGGGGAGACAATCAGCCAAAACCATCAATACCAGAATTAGATTCCCAAGGCCATCCATCAGATGTAGGAATAATCGGGTGCAAGGCAGAAAATATACATAAAACTGGAACTGAAACAAGGCACAAGGATGTTTTCAAAGACTGGTAGGATCTCTAAAACATTTTTCAAGGACATGTCATTGATAAAGCTAAATACTCCAAGGTTGTGTAATACAACAGATTAATCATTGAGAAGAGTGAAATTATGCTGTTTTGAAAACTATGGCAGGTCAGATTTTCTGCCTAATTATATAAGAAGATTTCTCTAAAAAATACACATTATTTCAAAGACTTATTGGCTGTGAAATAAGTTAAGGGTATTTCAAATGGCTTGTCTGCAAAGAAAGGTGAGATGTAGGGAATCACAGAAAGTCGAGGGGAAAATAGGTCAATATATACATTGCTGTATGGTGAACTAAGCCTTAGGCCAGCAACAATGGAGAGGACCTGACCCTTAGACACGTACAAGTAAGCAGGAATCGTCAAAATTTCAAATCTTTATAAGTAAAAAATTTATTAAAATGAATAACCAAGTGTTTTAATTGACATCAGAAGATGAAAACAATAAACCCTGAGAACATAGAAAAAAGATAAATAAAGATATGAGCAGAACTTAATACAACAGAAAACGTATAAAATTCAGGTGATTTAGTAAGTCCAAAGAATCTTCTTTGAAAAGATTTAAAAGACACACTTTGATTAAGGAAAACCAAAACATAAGTAAAGAATATACAGAAAGAGTCAGGACAATGTTAGAGCAGAAAATATATGAAATGCCAGTAAATTTGAACATTTCTGTAAAGTGGACCATTTCCTAGCTCCTAAAGTTTACCAACACTGACACAAGAGGAAATCATTTAAGGTCATCATGTCTGCCCTTGGCATTCTCGGAACGCCCTGGCCTCAGAATGCAGCCTCTGTAGTCCATGGTAACCTGCGGAGAGTGGGCGGGGCTGAGGGAGGTTGGAACACTGCCCTCACTGCGGGAGTGGGTGTGGCCATCTCTGCTGTGACTGAACAAAGGGCAGGGGAGCAGGGGGCCCAGGGCAGGGCCCTCAGAGCCCGGCAGGCCCAGTGGAGTGTCACAAGCTTTTAGGCCCAGGCCAAAGGGCGCCTTCTTTGTCTGCACAGCTGCCCAAACTCTCACCTTTCCACTCAGGCCACCCTCTTACTTAAAGGGTGTGTGGAACATGTCCGCGCAGTACACCACGCTGCACAGCTAAGCATAGGTCTGGGCATCGTAGCTTCCTGCCAGGTGACCGAAGTTCACAGGCAGATGTGTCTCTGGGACACACGTGGAGAGGCTCCTGCCGGGTGACAGGCCGCCCACTGCCCCTGCCCCAGATCTGGGGCCGCAAAGCAGCCCTGTCTAATTCCGCTGCCTCTAGAGGGAGTATTGGACCAACACTTGTAGAAAACGGGGTCCTTGCGGGCCACTCATTGGAGGGACACAAATAAACTTTGCCGACTTTCTGCTGAAAGTTACGAGCGTTCACACCTAAGCCTCTTACAAGGTCAGCTGTTTAGCTAAACATGAGCTCATGATCTAAATTTACACAATAATGAAGAAAGCAGCTACAAGGGGAGACAATCAGCCAAAACCATCAATACCAGAATTAGATTCCCAAGGCCATCCATCAGATGTAGGAATAATCGGGTGCAAGGCAGAAAATATACATAAAACTGGAACTGAAACAAGGCACAAGGATGTTTTCAAAGACTGGTAGGATCTCTAAAACATTTTTCAAGGACATGTCATTGATAAAGCTAAATACTCCAAGGTTGTGTAATACAACAGATTAATCATTGAGAAGAGTGAAATTATGCTGTTTTGAAAACTATGGCAGGTCAGATTTTCTGCCTAATTATATAAGAAGATTTCTCTAAAAAATACACATTATTTCAAAGACTTATTGGCTGTGAAATAAGTTAAGGGTATTTCAAATGGCTTGTCTGCAAAGAAAGGTGAGATGTAGGGAATCACAGAAAGTCGAGGGGAAAATAGGTGAATATATACATTGCTGTATGGTGAACTAAGCCTTAGGCCAGCAACAATGGAGAGGACCTGACCCTTAGACACGTACAAGTAAGCTGGAATCTTCAAAAGTTCAAATCTTTATAAGTAAAAAGATTTATTAAAATGAATAACCAAGTGTTTTAATTGACATCAGAAGATGAAAACAATAAACCCTGAGAACATAGAGAAAAGATAAATAAAGATATGAGCAGAACTTAATACAACAGAAAACGAATAAAATTCAGGTGATTTAGTAAGTCCAAAGAATCTTCTTTGAAAAGAATTAAAAGACACACCTTGATTAAGGAAAACCAAAACATAAGTAAAGAATATACAGAAAGAGTCAGGACAATGTTAGAGCAGAGAATATATGAAATGCCAGTAAATTTGAACATTTCTGTAAAGTGGACCATTTCCTAGCTCCTAAAGTTTACCAACACTGACACAAGAGGAAATCATTTAAGGTCATCATGTCTGCCCTTGGCATTCTCGGAACGCCCTGGCCTCAGAATGGAGCCCTCTGTAGTCCATGGTAACCTGCGGAGAGGGGGCGGGGCTGAGGGAGGTTGGAACACTGCCCTCACTGAGGGAGTGGGTGTGGCCATCTCTGCTGTGACTGAACAAAGGGCAGGGGAGCAGGGGGCCCAGGGCAGGGCCCTCAGAGCCCGGCAGGCCCAGTGGAGTGTCACAAGCTTTTAGGCCCAGGCCAAAGGGCGCCTTCTTTGTCTGCACAGCTGCCCAAACTCTCACCTTTCCACTCAGGCCGCCCTCTTACTTGAAGTGTGTGTGGAACCTGTCCGCTCAGTACACCGCGCTGCACAGCTAAGCATAGGTCTGGGAATCGTAGCTTCCTGCCAGGTGACCGAAGTTCGCAGGCAGATGGGTCCCTGGGACACACGCGTAGGGGCTCCTGCCCGGGGCACAGGCCGCCCACTGCCCCTGCCCCAGATCGGGGGACGCAAAGCAGCCCTGTCTGAGTCCCCTGCCTCTAGAGGGAGTATTGGACCAACACTTGTAGAAAACGGGGTCCTTGCGGGCCACTCATTGGAGGGACACAAATAAATCTTTGCCGACTTTCTGCTGAAACTTACGAGCGTTCACACCTAAGCCTCTTACAAGGTCAGCTGTTTAGCTAAACATGAGCACATGATCTAAATTTACACAATATTGAAGAAAGCAGCTACAAGGGGAGACAATCAGCCAAAACCATCAATACCAGAATTAGATTCCCAAGGCCATCCATCAGATGTAGGAATAATCGGGTGCAAGGCAGAAAATATACATAAAACTGGAACGGAAACAAGGCACAAGGATGCTTTCAAAGACTGGTAGGATCTCTAAACCATTTTTCAAGGACATGTCATTGATAAAGCTAAATACTCCAAAGTTGTGTAATACAACAGATTAATCATTGAGAAGAGTTAAATTATGCTGTTTTGAAAACTATGGCAGGTCAGATTTTCTGCCTAATTATATAAGAAGATTTCTCTAAAAAATACACATTATTTCAAAGACTTATTGGCTGTGAAATAAGTTAAGGGTATTTCAAATGGCTTGTCTGCAAAGAAAGGTGAGATGTAGGGAATCACAGAAAGTCGAGGGGAAAATAGGTGAATATATACATTGCTGTATGGTGAACTAAGCCTTAGGCCAGCAACAATGGAGAGGACCTGACCCTTAGACACGTACAAGTAAGCAGGAATCGTCAAAATTTCAAATCTTTATAAGTAAAAAATTTATTAAAATGAATAACCAAGTGTTTTAAATGACATCAGAAGATGAAAACAATAAACCCTGAGAACATAGAAAAAAGATAAATAAAGATATGAGCAGAACTTAATACAACAGAAAACGTATAAAATTCAGGTGATTTAGTAAGACCAAAGAATCTTCTTTGAAAAAATTTAAAAGACACACTTTGATTAAGGAAAACCAAAACATAAGTAAAGAATATACAGAAGGAGTCAGGACAATGTTAGAGCAGAGAATATATGAAATGCCAGTATATTTGAACATTTCTGTAAAGTGGACCATTTCCTAGCTCCTAAAGTTTACCAACACTGACACAAGAGGAAATCATTTAAGGTCATCATGTCTGCCCGTGGCATTCTCGGAACGCCCTGGCCTCAGAATGCAGCCTCTGTAGTCCATGGTAAACTGCGGAGAGTGGGCGGGGCTGAGGGAGGTTGGAACACTGCCCTCACTGCGGGAGTGGGTGTGGCCATCTCTGCTGTGACTGAACAAAGGGCAGGGGAGCAGGGGGCCCAGGGCAGGGCCCTCAGAACCCGGCAGGACCAGTGGAGTGTCACAAGCTTTTAGGCCCAGGCCAAAGGGCGCCTTCTTTGTCTGCACAGCTGCCCAAACTCTCACCTTTCCACTCAGGCCGCCCTCTTACTTAAAGTGTGTGTGGAACATGTCCGCGCAGTACACCACGCTGCACAGCTAAGCATAGGTCTGGGCATCGTAGCTTCCTGCCAGGTGACCGAAGTTCACAGGCAGATGTGTCTCTGGGACACACGCGGAGAGGCTCCTGCTGGGTGACAGGCCGCCCACTGCCACTGCCCCAGATCTGGGGCCGCAAAGCAGCCCTGTCTAATTCCGCTGCCTCTAGAGGGAGTATTGGACCAACACTTGTAGAAAACGGGGTCCTTGCGGGCCACTCATTGGAGGGACACAAATAAATCTTTGCCGACTTTCTGCTGAAAGTTACGAGCGTTCACACCTAAGCCTCTTACAAGGTCAGCTGTTTAGCTAAACATGAGCTCATGATCTAAATTTACACAATAATGAAGAAAGCAGCTACAAGGGGAGACAATCAGCCAAAACCATCAATACCAGAATTAGATTCCCAAGGCCATCCATCAGATGTAGGAATAATCGGGTGCAAGGCAGAAAATATACATAAAACTGGAACTGAAACAAGGCACAAGGATGTTTTCAAAGACTGGTAGGATCTCTAAAACATTTTTCAAGGACATGTCATTGATAAAGCTAAATACTCCAAGGTTGTGTAATACAACAGATTAATCATTGAGAAGAGTGAAATTATGCTGTTTTGAAAACTATGGCAGGTCAGATTTTCTGCCTAATTATATAAGAAGATTTCTCTAAAAAATACACATTATTTCAAAGACTTATTGGCTGTGAAATAAGTTAAGGGTATTTCAAATGGCTTGTCTGCAAAGAAAGGTGAGATGTAGGGAATCACAGAAAGTCGAGGGGAAAATAGGTCAATATATACATTGCTGTATGGTGAACTAAGCCTTAGGCCAGCAACAATGGAGAGGACCTGACCCTTAGACACGTACAAGTAAGCTGGAATCTTCAAAAGTTCAAATCTTTATAAGTAAAAAGATTTATTAAAATGAATAACCAAGTGTTTTAATTGACATCAGAAGATGAAAACAATAAACCCTGAGAACATAGAGAAAAGATAAATAAAGATATGAGCAGAACTTAATACAACAGAAAACGTATAAAATTCAGGTGATTTAGTAAGTCCAAAGAATCTTCTTTGAAAAGATTTAAAAGACACACTTTGATTAAGGAAAACCAAAACATAAGTAAAGAATATACAGAAAGAGTCAGGACAATGTTAGAGCAGAGAATATATGAAATGCCAGTAAATTTGAACATTTCTGTCAAGTGGACCATTTCCTAGCTCCTAAAGTTTACCAACACTGACACAAGAGGAAATCATTTAAGGTCATCATGTCTGCCCTTGGCATTCTCGGAACGCCCTGGCCTCAGAATGGAGCCCTCTGTAGTCCATGGTAACCTGCGGAGAGGGGGCGGGGCTGAGGGAGGTTGGAACACTGCCCTCACTGAGGGAGTGGGTGTGGCCATCTCTGCTGTGACTGAACAAAGGGCAGGGGAGCAGGGGGCCCAGGGCAGGGCCCTCAGAGCCCGGCAGGCCCAGTGGAGTGTCACAAGCTTTTAGGCCCAGGCCAAAGGGCGCCTTCTTTGTCTGCACAGCTGCCCAAACTCTCACCTTTCCACTCAGGCTGCCCTCTTACTTGAAGTGTGTGCGGAATGTGTCCGTGCAGTATACCGCGCTGCACAGCTAATCATAGGTCTGGGCATCGTAGCTTCCTGCCAGGTGACCGAAGTTTGCAGGCAAATGGGTCCCTGGGACACACGTGGAGAGGCTCCTGCCCGGGCCACAGGCCGCCCACGGCCCCTGCCCCAGATCGGGGCCGCAAAGCAGCCCTGTCTGAGTCCCCTGCCTCTAGAGGGAGTATTGGACCAACACTTGTAGAAAATGGGGTCCTTGCGGGCCACTCATTGGAGGGACACAAATAAATCTTTGCCGACTTTCTGCTGAAACTTACGAGCGTTCACACCTAAGCCTCTTACAAGGTCAGCTGTTTAGCTAAACATGAGCTCATGATCTAAATTTACACAATATTGAAGAAAGCAGCTACAAGGGGAGACAATCAGCCAAAACCATCAATACCAGAATTAGATTCCCAAGGCCATCCATCAGATGTAGGAATAATCGGGTGCAAGGCAGAAAATATACATAAAACTGGAACTGAAACAAGGCACAAGGATGTTTTCAAAGACTGGTAGGATCTCTAAAACATTTTTCAAGGACATGTCATTGATAAAGCTAAATACTCCAAGGTTGTGTAATACAACAGATTAATCATTGAGAAGAGTGAAATTATGCTGTTTTGAAAACTATGGCAGGTCAGATTTTCTGCCTAATTATATAAGAAGATTTCTCTAAAAAAGACACATTATTTCAAAGACTTATTGGCTGTGAAATAAGTTAAGGGTATTTCAAATGGCTTGTCTGCAAAGAAAGGTGAGATGTAGGGAATCACAGAAAGTCGAGGGGAAAATAGGTGAATATATACATTGCTGTATGGTGAACTAAGCCTTAGGCCAGCAACAATGGAGAGGACCTGACCCTTAGACACGTACAAGTAAGCAGGAATCGTCAAAATTTCAAATCTTTATAAGTAAAAAATTTATTAAAATGAATAACCAAGTGTTTTAATTGACATCAGAAGATGAAAACAATAAACCCTGAGAACATAGAAAAAAGATAAATAAAGATATGAGCAGAACTTAATACAACAGAAAACGTATAAAATTCAGGTGATTTAGTAAGTCCAAAGAATCTTCTTTGAAAAGATTTAAAAGACACACTTTGATTAAGGAAAACCAAAACATAAGTAAAGAATATACAGAAAGAGTCAGGACAATGTTAGAGCAGAGAATATATGAAATGCCAGTAAATTTGAACATTTCTGTAAAGTGGACCATTTCCTAGCTCCTAAAGTTTACCAACACTGACACAAGAGGAAATCATTTAAGGTCATCATGTCTGCCCTTGGCATTCTCGGAACGCCCTGGCCTCAGAATGCAGCCTCTGTAGTCCATGGTAACCTGCGGAGAGTGGGCGGGGCTGAGGGAGGTTGGAACACTGCCCTCACTGCGGGAGTGGGTGTGGCCATCTCTGCTGTGACTGAACAAAGGGCAGGGGAGCAGGGGGCCCAGGGCAGGGCCCTCAGAGCCCGGCAGGCCCAGTGGAGTGTCACAAGCTTTTAGGCCCAGGCCAAAGGGCGCCTTCTTTGTCTGCACAGCTGCCCAAACTCTCACCTTTCCACTCAGGCCACCCTCTTACTTAAAGGGTGTGTGGAACATGTCCGCGCAGTACACCACGCTGCACAGCTAAGCATAGGTCTGGGCATCGTAGCTTCCTGCCAGGTGACCGAAGTTCACAGGCAGATGTGTCTCTGGGACACACGCGGAGAGGCTCCTGCCGGGTGACAGGCCGCCCACTGCCCCTGCCCCAGATCTGGGGCCGCAAAGCAGCCCTGTCTAATTCCGCTGCCTCTAGAGGGAGTATTGGACCAACACTTGTAGAAAACGGGGTCCTTGCGGGCCACTCATTGGAGGGACACAAATAAACTTTGCCGACTTTCTGCTGAAAGTTACGAGCGTTCACACCTAAGCCTCTTACAAGGTCAGCTGTTTAGCTAAACATGAGCTCATGATCTAAATTTACACAATAATGAAGAAAGCAGCTACAAGGGGAGACAATCAGCCAAAACCATCAATACCAGAATTAGATTCCCAAGGCCATCCATCAGATGTAGGAATAATCGGGTGCAAGGCAGAAAATATACATAAAACTGGAACTGAAACAAGGCACAAGGATGTTTTCAAAGACTGGTAGGATCTCTAAAACATTTTTCAAGGACATGTCATTGATAAAGCTAAATACTCCAAGGTTGTGTAATACAACAGATTAATCATTGAGAAGAGTGAAATTATGCTGTTTTGAAAACTATGGCAGGTCAGATTTTCTGCCTAATTCTATAAGAAGATTTCTCTAAAAAATACACATTATTTCAAAGACTTATTGGCTGTGAAATAAGTTAAGGGTATTTCAAATGGCTTGTCTGCAAAGAAAGGTGAGATGTAGGGAATCACAGAAAGTCGAGGGGAAAATAGGTCAATATATACATTGCTGTATGGTGAACTAAGCCTTAGGCCAGCAACAATGGAGAGGACCTGACCCTTAGACACGTACAAGTAAGCTGGAATCTTCAAAAGTTCAAATCTTTATAAGTAAAAAGATTTATTAAAATGAATAACCAAGTGTTTTAATTGACATCAGAAGATGAAAACAATAAACCCTGAGAACATAGAGAAAAGATAAATAAAGATATGAGCAGAACTTAATACAACAGAAAACGTATAAAATTCAGGTGATTTAGTAAGTCCAAAGAATCTTCTTTGAAAAGATTTAAAAGACACACTTTGATTAAGGAAAACCAAAACATAAGTAAAGAATATACAGAAAGAGTCAGGACAATGTTAGAGCAGAGAATATATGAAATGCCAGTAAATTTGAACATTTCTGTAAAGTGGACCATTTCCTAGCTCCTAAAGTTTACCAACACTGACACAAGAGGAAATCATTTAAGGTCATCATGTCTGCCCTTGGCATTCTCGGAACGCCCTGGCCTCAGAATGCAGCCTCTGTAGTCCATGGTAACCTGCGGAGAGTGGGCGGGGCTGAGGGAGGTTGGAACACTGCCCTCACTGCGGGAGTGGGTGTGGCCATCTCTGCTGTGACTGAACAAAGGGCAGGGGAGCAGGGGGCCCAGGGCAGGGCCCTCAGAGCCCGGCAGGCCCAGTGGAGTGTCACAAGCTTTTAGGCCCAGGCCAAAGGGCGCCTTCTTTGTCTGCACAGCTGCCCAAACTCTCACCTTTCCACTCAGGCCACCCTCTTACTTAAAGGGTGTGTGGAACATGTCCGCGCAGTACACCACGCTGCACAGCTAAGCATAGGTCTGGGCATCGTAGCTTCCTGCCAGGTGACCGAAGTTCACAGGCAGATGTGTCTCTGGGACACACGCGGAGAGGCTCCTGCCGGGTGACAGGCCGCCCACTGCCCCTGCCCCAGATCTGGGGCCGCAAAGCAGCCCTGTCTAATTCCGCTGCCTCTAGAGGGAGTATTGGACCAACACTTGTAGAAAACGGGGTCCTTGCGGGCCACTCATTGGAGGGACACAAATAAACTTTGCCGACTTTCTGCTGAAAGTTACGAGCGTTCACACCTAAGCCTCTTACAAGGTCAGCTGTTTAGCTAAACATGAGCTCATGATCTAAATTTACACAATAATGAAGAAAGCAGCTACAAGGGGAGACAATCAGCCAAAACCATCAATACCAGAATTAGATTCCCAAGGCCATCCATCAGATGTAGGAATAATCGGGTGCAAGGCAGAAAATATACATAAAACTGGAACTGAAACAAGGCACAAGGATGTTTTCAAAGACTGGTAGGATCTCTAAAACATTTTTCAAGGACATGTCATTGATAAAGCTAAATACTCCAAGGTTGTGTAATACAACAGATTAATCATTGAGAAGAGTGAAATTATGCTGTTTTGAAAACTATGGCAGGTCAGATTTTCTGCCTAATTATATAAGAAGATTTCTCTAAAAAATACACATTATTTCAAAGACTTATTGGCTGTGAAATAAGTTAAGGGTATTTCAAATGGCTTGTCTGCAAAGAAAGGTGAGATGTAGGGAATCACAGAAAGTCGAGGGGAAAATAGGTCAATATATACATTGCTGTATGGTGAACTAAGCCTTAGGCCAGCAACAATGGAGAGGACCTGACCCTTAGACACGTACAAGTAAGCTGGAATCTTCAAAAGTTCAAATCTTTATAAGTAAAAAGATTTATTAAAATGAATAACCAAGTGTTTTAATTGACATCAGAAGATGAAAACAATAAACCCTGAGAACATAGAGAAAAGATAAATAAAGATATGAGCAGAACTTAATACAACAGAAAACGTATAAAATTCAGGTGATTTAGTAAGTCCAAAGAATCTTCTTTGAAAAGATTTAAAAGACACACTTTGATTAAGGAAAACCAAAACATAAGTAAAGAATATACAGAAAGAGTCAGGACAATGTTAGAGCAGAGAATATATGAAATGCCAGTAAATTTGAACATTTCTGTCAAGTGGACCATTTCCTAGCTCCTAAAGTTTACCAACACTGACACAAGAGGAAATCATTTAAGGTCATCATGTCTGCCCTTGGCATTCTCGGAACGCCCTGGCCTCAGAATGGAGCCCTCTGTAGTCCATGGTAACCTGCGGAGAGGGGGCGGGGCTGAGGGAGGTTGGAACACTGCCCTCACTGAGGGAGTGGGTGTGGCCATCTCTGCTGTGACTGAACAAAGGGCAGGGGAGCAGGGGGCCCAGGGCAGGGCCCTCAGAGCCCGGCAGGCCCAGTGGAGTGTCACAAGCTTTTAGGCCCAGGCCAAAGGGCGCCTTCTTTGTCTGCACAGCTGCCCAAACTCTCACCTTTCCACTCAGGCTGCCCTCTTACTTGAAGTGTGTGCGGAATGTGTCCGTGCAGTATACCGCGCTGCACAGCTAATCATAGGTCTGGGCATCGTAGCTTCCTGCCAGGTGACCGAAGTTTGCAGGCAAATGGGTCCCTGGGACACACGTGGAGAGGCTCCTGCCCGGGCCACAGGCCGCCCACGGCCCCTGCCCCAGATCGGGGCCGCAAAGCAGCCCTGTCTGAGTCCCCTGCCTCTAGAGGGAGTATTGGACCAACACTTGTAGAAAACGGGGTCCTTGCGGGCCACTCATTGGAGGGACACAAATAAATCTTTGCCGACTTTCTGCTGAAACTTACGAGCGTTCACACCTAAGCCTCTTACAAGGTCAGCTGTTTAGCTAAACATGAGCTCATGATCTAAATTTACACAATATTGAAGAAAGCAGCTACAAGGGGAGACAATCAGCCAAAACCATCAATACCAGAATTAGATTCCCAAGGCCATCCATCAGATGTAGGAATAATCGGGTGCAAGGCAGAAAATATACATAAAACTGGAACTGAAACAAGGCACAAGGATGTTTTCAAAGACTGGTAGGATCTCTAAAACATTTTTCAAGGACATGTCATTGATAAAGCTAAATACTCCAAGGTTGTGTAATACAACAGATTAATCATTGAGAAGAGTGAAATTATGCTGTTTTGAAAACTATGGCAGGTCAGATTTTCTGCCTAATTATATAAGAAGATTTCTCTAAAAAAGACACATTATTTCAAAGACTTATTGGCTGTGAAATAAGTTAAGGGTATTTCAAATGGCTTGTCTGCAAAGAAAGGTGAGATGTAGGGAATCACAGAAAGTCGAGGGGAAAATAGGTGAATATATACATTGCTGTATGGTGAACTAAGCCTTAGGCCAGCAACAATGGAGAGGACCTGACCCTTAGACACGTACAAGTAAGCAGGAATCGTCAAAATTTCAAATCTTTATAAGTAAAAAATTTATTAAAATGAATAACCAAGTGTTTTAATTGACATCAGAAGATGAAAACAATAAACCCTGAGAACATAGAAAAAAGATAAATAAAGATATGAGCAGAACTTAATACAACAGAAAACGTATAAAATTCAGGTGATTTAGTAAGTCCAAAGAATCTTCTTTGAAAAGATTTAAAAGACACACTTTGATTAAGGAAAACCAAAACATAAGTAAAGAATATACAGAAAGAGTCAGGACAATGTTAGAGCAGAGAATATATGAAATGCCAGTAAATTTGAACATTTCTGTAAAGTGGACCATTTCCTAGCTCCTAAAGTTTACCAACACTGACACAAGAGGAAATCATTTAAGGTCATCATGTCTGCCCTTGGCATTCTCGGAACGCCCTGGCCTCAGAATGCAGCCTCTGTAGTCCATGGTAACCTGCGGAGAGTGGGCGGGGCTGAGGGAGGTTGGAACACTGCCCTCACTGCGGGAGTGGGTGTGGCCATCTCTGCTGTGACTGAACAAAGGGCAGGGGAGCAGGGGGCCCAGGGCAGGGCCCTCAGAGCCCGGCAGGCCCAGTGGAGTGTCACAAGCTTTTAGGCCCAGGCCAAAGGGCGCCTTCTTTGTCTGCACAGCTGCCCAAACTCTCACCTTTCCACTCAGGCCACCCTCTTACTTAAAGGGTGTGTGGAACATGTCCGCGCAGTACACCACGCTGCACAGCTAAGCATAGGTCTGGGCATCGTAGCTTCCTGCCAGGTGACCGAAGTTCACAGGCAGATGTGTCTCTGGGACACACGCGGAGAGGCTCCTGCCGGGTGACAGGCCGCCCACTGCCCCTGCCCCAGATCTGGGGCCGCAAAGCAGCCCTGTCTAATTCCGCTGCCTCTAGAGGGAGTATTGGACCAACACTTGTAGAAAACGGGGTCCTTGCGGGCCACTCATTGGAGGGACACAAATAAACTTTGCCGACTTTCTGCTGAAAGTTACGAGCGTTCACACCTAAGCCTCTTACAAGGTCAGCTGTTTAGCTAAACATGAGCTCATGATCTAAATTTACACAATAATGAAGAAAGCAGCTACAAGGGGAGACAATCAGCCAAAACCATCAATACCAGAATTAGATTCCCAAGGCCATCCATCAGATGTAGGAATAATCGGGTGCAAGGCAGAAAATATACATAAAACTGGAACTGAAACAAGGCACAAGGATGTTTTCAAAGACTGGTAGGATCTCTAAAACATTTTTCAAGGACATGTCATTGATAAAGCTAAATACTCCAAGGTTGTGTAATACAACAGATTAATCATTGAGAAGAGTGAAATTATGCTGTTTTGAAAACTATGGCAGGTCAGATTTTCTGCCTAATTCTATAAGAAGATTTCTCTAAAAAATACACATTATTTCAAAGACTTATTGGCTGTGAAATAAGTTAAGGGTATTTCAAATGGCTTGTCTGCAAAGAAAGGTGAGATGTAGGGAATCACAGAAAGTCGAGGGGAAAATAGGTCAATATATACATTGCTGTATGGTGAACTAAGCCTTAGGCCAGCAACAATGGAGAGGACCTGACCCTTAGACACGTACAAGTAAGCTGGAATCTTCAAAAGTTCAAATCTTTATAAGTAAAAAGATTTATTAAAATGAATAACCAAGTGTTTTAATTGACATCAGAAGATGAAAACAATAAACCCTGAGAACATAGAGAAAAGATAAATAAAGATATGAGCAGAACTTAATACAACAGAAAACGTATAAAATTCAGGTGATTTAGTAAGTCCAAAGAATCTTCTTTGAAAAGATTTAAAAGACACACTTTGATTAAGGAAAACCAAAACATAAGTAAAGAATATACAGAAAGAGTCAGGACAATGTTAGAGCAGAGAATATATGAAATGCCAGTAAATTTGAACATTTCTGTCAAGTGGACCATTTCCTAGCTCCTAAAGTTTACCAACACTGACACAAGAGGAAATCATTTAAGGTCATCATGTCTGCCCTTGGCATTCTCGGAACGCCCTGGCCTCAGAATGGAGCCCTCTGTAGTCCATGGTAACCTGCGGAGAGGGGGCGGGGCTGAGGGAGGTTGGAACACTGCCCTCACTGAGGGAGTGGGTGTGGCCATCTCTGCTGTGACTGAACAAAGGGCAGGGGAGCAGGGGGCCCAGGGCAGGGCCCTCAGAGCCCGGCAGGCCCAGTGGAGTGTCACAAGCTTTTAGGCCCAGGCCAAAGGGCGCCTTCTTTGTCTGCACAGCTGCCCAAACTCTCACCTTTCCACTCAGGCTGCCCTCTTACTTGAAGTGTGTGCGGAATGTGTCCGTGCAGTATACCGCGCTGCACAGCTAATCATAGGTCTGGGCATCGTAGCTTCCTGCCAGGTGACCGAAGTTTGCAGGCAAATGGGTCCCTGGGACACACGTGGAGAGGCTCCTGCCCGGGCCACAGGCCGCCCACGGCCCCTGCCCCAGATCGGGGCCGCAAAGCAGCCCTGTCTGAGTCCCCTGCCTCTAGAGGGAGTATTGGACCAACACTTGTAGAAAACGGGGTCCTTGCGGGCCACTCATTGGAGGGACACAAATAAATCTTTGCCGACTTTCTGCTGAAACTTACGAGCGTTCACACCTAAGCCTCTTACAAGGTCAGCTGTTTAGCTAAACATGAGCTCATGATCTAAATTTACACAATATTGAAGAAAGCAGCTACAAGGGGAGACAATCAGCCAAAACCATCAATACCAGAATTAGATTCCCAAGGCCATCCATCAGATGTAGGAATAATCGGGTGCAAGGCAGAAAATATACATAAAACTGGAACTGAAACAAGGCACAAGGATGTTTTCAAAGACTGGTAGGATCTCTAAAACATTTTTCAAGGACATGTCATTGATAAAGCTAAATACTCCAAGGTTGTGTAATACAACAGATTAATCATTGAGAAGAGTGAAATTATGCTGTTTTGAAAACTATGGCAGGTCAGATTTTCTGCCTAATTATATAAGAAGATTTCTCTAAAAAAGACACATTATTTCAAAGACTTATTGGCTGTGAAATAAGTTAAGGGTATTTCAAATGGCTTGTCTGCAAAGAAAGGTGAGATGTAGGGAATCACAGAAAGTCGAGGGGAAAATAGGTGAATATATACATTGCTGTATGGTGAACTAAGCCTTAGGCCAGCAACAATGGAGAGGACCTGACCCTTAGACACGTACAAGTAAGCAGGAATCGTCAAAATTTCAAATCTTTATAAGTAAAAAATTTATTAAAATGAATAACCAAGTGTTTTAATTGACATCAGAAGATGAAAACAATAAACCCTGAGAACATAGAAAAAAGATAAATAAAGATATGAGCAGAACTTAATACAACAGAAAACGTATAAAATTCAGGTGATTTAGTAAGTCCAAAGAATCTTCTTTGAAAAGATTTAAAAGACACACTTTGATTAAGGAAAACCAAAACATAAGTAAAGAATATACAGAAAGAGTCAGGACAATGTTAGAGCAGAGAATATATGAAATGCCAGTAAATTTGAACATTTCTGTAAAGTGGACCATTTCCTAGCTCCTAAAGTTTACCAACACTGACACAAGAGGAAATCATTTAAGGTCATCATGTCTGCCCTTGGCATTCTCGGAACGCCCTGGCCTCAGAATGCAGCCTCTGTAGTCCATGGTAACCTGCGGAGAGTGGGCGGGGCTGAGGGAGGTTGGAACACTGCCCTCACTGCGGGAGTGGGTGTGGCCATCTCTGCTGTGACTGAACAAAGGGCAGGGGAGCAGGGGGCCCAGGGCAGGGCCCTCAGAGCCCGGCAGGCCCAGTGGAGTGTCACAAGCTTTTAGGCCCAGGCCAAAGGGCGCCTTCTTTGTCTGCACAGCTGCCCAAACTCTCACCTTTCCACTCAGGCCACCCTCTTACTTAAAGGGTGTGTGGAACATGTCCGCGCAGTACACCACGCTGCACAGCTAAGCATAGGTCTGGGCATCGTAGCTTCCTGCCAGGTGACCGAAGTTCACAGGCAGATGTGTCTCTGGGACACACGCGGAGAGGCTCCTGCCGGGTGACAGGCCGCCCACTGCCCCTGCCCCAGATCTGGGGCCGCAAAGCAGCCCTGTCTAATTCCGCTGCCTCTAGAGGGAGTATTGGACCAACACTTGTAGAAAACGGGGTCCTTGCGGGCCACTCATTGGAGGGACACAAATAAACTTTGCCGACTTTCTGCTGAAAGTTACGAGCGTTCACACCTAAGCCTCTTACAAGGTCAGCTGTTTAGCTAAACATGAGCTCATGATCTAAATTTACACAATAATGAAGAAAGCAGCTACAAGGGGAGACAATCAGCCAAAACCATCAATACCAGAATTAGATTCCCAAGGCCATCCATCAGATGTAGGAATAATCGGGTGCAAGGCAGAAAATATACATAAAACTGGAACTGAAACAAGGCACAAGGATGTTTTCAAAGACTGGTAGGATCTCTAAAACATTTTTCAAGGACATGTCATTGATAAAGCTAAATACTCCAAGGTTGTGTAATACAACAGATTAATCATTGAGAAGAGTGAAATTATGCTGTTTTGAAAACTATGGCAGGTCAGATTTTCTGCCTAATTATATAAGAAGATTTCTCTAAAAAATACACATTATTTCAAAGACTTATTGGCTGTGAAATAAGTTAAGGGTATTTCAAATGGCTTGTCTGCAAAGAAAGGTGAGATGTAGGGAATCACAGAAAGTCGAGGGGAAAATAGGTCAATATATACATTGCTGTATGGTGAACTAAGCCTTAGGCCAGCAACAATGGAGAGGACCTGACCCTTAGACACGTACAAGTAAGCTGGAATCTTCAAAAGTTCAAATCTTTATAAGTAAAAAGATTTATTAAAATGAATAACCAAGTGTTTTAATTGACATCAGAAGATGAAAACAATAAACCCTGAGAACATAGAGAAAAGATAAATAAAGATATGAGCAGAACTTAATACAACAGAAAACGTATAAAATTCAGGTGATTTAGTAAGTCCAAAGAATCTTCTTTGAAAAGATTTAAAAGACACACTTTGATTAAGGAAAACCAAAACATAAGTAAAGAATATACAGAAAGAGTCAGGACAATGTTAGAGCAGAGAATATATGAAATGCCAGTAAATTTGAACATTTCTGTCAAGTGGACCATTTCCTAGCTCCTAAAGTTTACCAACACTGACACAAGAGGAAATCATTTAAGGTCATCATGTCTGCCCTTGGCATTCTCGGAACGCCCTGGCCTCAGAATGGAGCCCTCTGTAGTCCATGGTAACCTGCGGAGAGGGGGCGGGGCTGAGGGAGGTTGGAACACTGCCCTCACTGAGGGAGTGGGTGTGGCCATCTCTGCTGTGACTGAACAAAGGGCAGGGGAGCAGGGGGCCCAGGGCAGGGCCCTCAGAGCCCGGCAGGCCCAGTGGAGTGTCACAAGCTTTTAGGCCCAGGCCAAAGGGCGCCTTCTTTGTCTGCACAGCTGCCCAAACTCTCACCTTTCCACTCAGGCTGCCCTCTTACTTGAAGTGTGTGCGGAATGTGTCCGTGCAGTATACCGCGCTGCACAGCTAATCATAGGTCTGGGCATCGTAGCTTCCTGCCAGGTGACCGAAGTTTGCAGGCAAATGGGTCCCTGGGACACACGTGGAGAGGCTCCTGCCCGGGCCACAGGCCGCCCACGGCCCCTGCCCCAGATCGGGGCCGCAAAGCAGCCCTGTCTGAGTCCCCTGCCTCTAGAGGGAGTATTGGACCAACACTTGTAGAAAACGGGGTCCTTGCGGGCCACTCATTGGAGGGACACAAATAAATCTTTGCCGACTTTCTGCTGAAACTTACGAGCGTTCACACCTAAGCCTCTTACAAGGTCAGCTGTTTAGCTAAACATGAGCTCATGATCTAAATTTACACAATATTGAAGAAAGCAGCTACAAGGGGAGACAATCAGCCAAAACCATCAATACCAGAATTAGATTCCCAAGGCCATCCATCAGATGTAGGAATAATCGGGTGCAAGGCAGAAAATATACATAAAACTGGAACTGAAACAAGGCACAAGGATGTTTTCAAAGACTGGTAGGATCTCTAAAACATTTTTCAAGGACATGTCATTGATAAAGCTAAATACTCCAAGGTTGTGTAATACAACAGATTAATCATTGAGAAGAGTGAAATTATGCTGTTTTGAAAACTATGGCAGGTCAGATTTTCTGCCTAATTATATAAGAAGATTTCTCTAAAAAAGACACATTATTTCAAAGACTTATTGGCTGTGAAATAAGTTAAGGGTATTTCAAATGGCTTGTCTGCAAAGAAAGGTGAGATGTAGGGAATCACAGAAAGTCGAGGGGAAAATAGGTGAATATATACATTGCTGTATGGTGAACTAAGCCTTAGGCCAGCAACAATGGAGAGGACCTGACCCTTAGACACGTACAAGTAAGCAGGAATCGTCAAAATTTCAAATCTTTATAAGTAAAAAATTTATTAAAATGAATAACCAAGTGTTTTAATTGACATCAGAAGATGAAAACAATAAACCCTGAGAACATAGAAAAAAGATAAATAAAGATATGAGCAGAACTTAATACAACAGAAAACGTATAAAATTCAGGTGATTTAGTAAGTCCAAAGAATCTTCTTTGAAAAGATTTAAAAGACACACTTTGATTAAGGAAAACCAAAACATAAGTAAAGAATATACAGAAAGAGTCAGGACAATGTTAGAGCAGAAAATATATGAAATGCCAGTAAATTTGAACATTTCTGTAAAGTGGACCATTTCCTAGCTCCTAAAGTTTACCAACACTGACACAAGAGGAAATCATTTAAGGTCATCATGTCTGCCCTTGGCATTCTCGGAACGCCCTGGCCTCAGAATGCAGCCTCTGTAGTCCATGGTAACCTGCGGAGAGTGGGCGGGGCTGAGGGAGGTTGGAACACTGCCCTCACTGCGGGAGTGGGTGTGGCCATCTCTGCTGTGACTGAACAAAGGGCAGGGGAGCAGGGGGCCCAGGGCAGGGCCCTCAGAGCCCGGCAGGCCCAGTGGAGTGTCACAAGCTTTTAGGCCCAGGCCAAAGGGCGCCTTCTTTGTCTGCACAGCTGCCCAAACTCTCACCTTTCCACTCAGGCCACCCTCTTACTTAAAGGGTGTGTGGAACATGTCCGCGCAGTACACCACGCTGCACAGCTAAGCATAGGTCTGGGCATCGTAGCTTCCTGCCAGGTGACCGAAGTTGACAGGCAGATGTGTCTCTGGGACACACGCGGCGAGGCTCCTGCCGGGTGACAGGCCGCCCACTGCCCCTGCCCCAGATCTGGGGCCGCAAAGCAGCCCTGTCTAATTCCGCTGCCTCTAGAGGGAGTATTGGACCAACACTTGTAGAAAACGGGGTCCTTGCGGGCCACTCATTGGAGGGACACAAATAAACTTTGCCGACTTTCTGCTGAAAGTTACGAGCGTTCACACCTAAGCCTCTTACAAGGTCAGCTGTTTAGCTAAACATGAGCTCATG
The DNA here is from genome assembly GCF_964341445.2 of Mesoplodon mirus. Classification (NCBI taxonomy): domain Eukaryota; kingdom Metazoa; phylum Chordata; class Mammalia; order Artiodactyla; family Ziphiidae; genus Mesoplodon; species Mesoplodon mirus. The sequence goes on along the minus strand of NC_138976.1, from coordinate 159,227,149 downwards.
ATCTAAATTTACACAATAATGAAGAAAGCAGCTACAAGGGGAGACAATCAGCCAAAACCATCAATACCAGAATTAGATTCCCAAGGCCATCCATCAGATGTAGGAATAATCGGGTGCAAGGCAGAAAATATACATAAAACTGGAACTGAAACAAGGCACAAGGATGTTTTCAAAGACTGGTAGGATCTCTAAAACATTTTTCAAGGACATGTCATTGATAAAGCTAAATACTCCAAGGTTGTGTAATACAACAGATTAATCATTGAGAAGAGTGAAATTATGCTGTTTTGAAAACTATGGCAGGTCAGATTTTCTGCCTAATTATATAAGAAGATTTCTCTAAAAAATACACATTATTTCAAAGACTTATTGGCTGTGAAATAAGTTAAGGGTATTTCAAATGGCTTGTCTGCAAAGAAAGGTGAGATGTAGGGAATCACAGAAAGTCGAGGGGAAAATAGGTCAATATATACATTGCTGTATGGTGAACTAAGCCTTAGGCCAGCAACAATGGAGAGGACCTGACCCTTAGACACGTACAAGTAAGCTGGAATCGTCAAAATTTCAAATCTTTATAAGTAAAAAAATTATTAAAATGAATAACCAAGTGTTTTAATTGACATCAGAAGATGAAAACAATAAACCCTGAGAACATAGAGAAAAGATAAATAAAGATATGAGCAGAACTTAATACAACAGAAAACGTATAAAATTCAGGTGATTTAGTAAGTCCAAAGAATCTTCTTTGAAAAGATTTAAAAGACACACTTTGATTAAGGAAAACCAAAACATAAGTAAAGAATATACAGAAAGAGTCAGGACAATGTTAGAGCAGAGAATATATGAAATGCCAGTAAATTTGAACATTTCTGTCAAGTGGACCATTTCCTAGCTCCTAAAGTTTACCAACACTGACACAAGAGGAAATCATTTAAGGTCATCATGTCTGCCCTTGGCATTCTCGGAACGCCCTGGCCTCAGAATGCAGCCTCTGTAGTCCATGGTAACCTGCGGAGAGGGGGCGGGGCTGAGGGAGGTTGGAACACTGCCCTCACTGAGGGAGTGTGTGTGGCCATCTCTGCTGTGACTGAACAAAGGGCAGGGGAGCAGGGGGCCCAGGGCAGGGCCCTCAGAGCCCGGCAGGCCCAGTGGAGTGTCACAAGCTTTTAGGCCCAGGCCAAAGGGCGCGTTCTTTGTCTGCACAGCTGCCCAAACTCTCACCTTTCCACTCAGGCTGCCCTCTTACTTGAAGTGTGTGCGGAATGTGTCCGTGCAGTATACCGCGCTGCACAGCTAAGCATAGGTCTGGGCATCGTAGCTTCCTGCCAGGTGACCGAAGTTTGCAGGCAAATGGGTCCCTGGGACACACGTGGAGAGGCTCCTGCCCGGGCCACAGGCCGCCCACGGCCCCTGCCCCAGATCGGGGCCGCAAAGCAGCCCTGTCTGAGTCCCCTGCCTCTAGAGGGAGTATTGGACCAACACTTGTAGAAAATGGGGTCCTTGCGGGCCACTCATTGGAGGGACACAAATAAATCTTTGCCGACTTTCTGCTGAAACTTACGAGCGTTCACACCTAAGCCTCTTACAAGGTCAGCTGTTTAGCTAAACATGAGCTCATGATCTAAATTTACACAATATTGAAGAAAGCAGCTACAAGGGGAGACAATCAGCCAAAACCATCAATACCAGAATTAGATTCCCAAGGCCATCCATCAGATGTAGGAATAATCGGGTGCAAGGCAGAAAATATACATAAAACTGGAACTGAAACAAGGCACAAGGATGTTTTCAAAGACTGGTAGGATCTCTAAAACATTTTTCAAGGACATGTCATTCATAAAGCTAAATACTCCAAGGTTGTGTAATACAACAGATTAATCATTGAGAAGAGTGAAATTATGCTGTTTTGAAAACTATGGCAGGTCAGATTTTCTGCCTAATTATATAAGAAGATTTCTCTAAAAAAGACACATTATTTCAAAGACTTATTGGCTGTGAAATAAGTTAAGGGTATTTCAAATGGCTTGTCTGCAAAGAAAGGTGAGATGTAGGGAATCACAGAAAGTCGAGGGGAAAATAGGTGAATATATACATTGCTGTATGGTGAACTAAGCCTTAGGCCAGCAACAATGGAGAGGACCTGACCCTTAGACACGTACAAGTAAGCAGGAATCGTCAAAATTTCAAATCTTTATAAGTAAAAAATTTATTAAAATGAATAACCAAGTGTTTTAATTGACATCAGAAGATGAAAACAATAAACCCTGAGAACATAGAAAAAAGATAAATAAAGATATGAGCAGAACTTAATACAACAGAAAACGTATAAAATTCAGGTGATTTAGTAAGTCCAAAGAATCTTCTTTGAAAAGATTTAAAAGACACACTTTGATTAAGGAAAACCAAAACATAAGTAAAGAATATACAGAAAGAGTCAGGACAATGTTAGAGCAGAAAATATATGAAATGCCAGTAAATTTGAACATTTCTGTAAAGTGGACCATTTCCTAGCTCCTAAAGTTTACCAACACTGACACAAGAGGAAATCATTTAAGGTCATCATGTCTGCCCTTGGCATTCTCGGAACGCCCTGGCCTCAGAATGCAGCCTCTGTAGTCCATGGTAACCTGCGGAGAGTGGGCGGGGCTGAGGGAGGTTGGAACACTGCCCTCACTGCGGGAGTGGGTGTGGCCATCTCTGCTGTGACTGAACAAAGGGCAGGGGAGCAGGGGGCCCAGGACAGGGCCCTCAGAGCCCGGCAGGCCCAGTGGAGTGTCACAAGCTTTTAGGCCCAGGCCAAAGGGCGCCTTCTTTGTCTGCACAGCTGCCCAAACTCTCACCTTTCCACTCAGGCCACCCTCTTACTTAAAGGGTGTGTGGAACATGTCCGCGCAGTACACCACGCTGCACAGCTAAGCATAGGTCTGGGCATCGTAGCTTCCTGCCAGGTGACCGAAGTTCACAGGCAGATGTGTCTCTGGGACACACGCGGAGAGGCTCCTGCCGGGTGACAGGCCGCCCACTGCCCCTGCCCCAGATCTGGGGCCGCAAAGCAGCCCTGTCTAATTCCGCTGCCTCTAGAGGGAGTATTGGACCAACACTTGCAGAAAACGGGGTCCTTGCGGGCCACTCATTGGAGGGACACAAATAAACTTTGCCGACTTTCTGCTGAAACTTACGAGCGTTCACACCTAAGCCTCTTACAAGGTCAGCTGTTTAGCTAAACATGAGCTCATGATCTAAATTTACACAATAATGAAGAAAGCAGCTACAAGGGGAGACAATCAGCCAAAACCATCAATACCAGAATTAGATTCCCAAGGCCATCCATCAGATGTAGGAATAATCGGGTGCAAGGCAGAAAATATACATAAAACTGGAACTGAAACAAGGCACAAGGATGTTTTCAAAGACTGGTAGGATCTCTAAAACATTTTTCAAGGACATGTCATTGATAAAGCTAAATACTCCAAGGTTGTGTAATACAACAGATTAATCATTGAGAAGAGTGAAAATATGCTGTTTTGAAAACTATGGCAGGTCAGATTTTCTGCCTAATTATATAAGAAGATTTCTCTAAAAAATACACATTATTTCAAAGACTTATTGGCTGTGAAATAAGTTAAGGGTATTTCAAATGGCTTGTCTGCAAAGAAAGGTGAGATGTAGGGAATCACAGAAAGTCGAGGGGAAAATAGGTCAATATATACATTGCTGTATGGTGAACTAAGCCTTAGGCCAGCAACAATGGAGAGGACCTGACCCTTAGACACGTACAAGTAAGCTGGAATCGTCAAAAGTTCAAATCTTTATAAGTAAAAAATTTATTAAAATGAATAACCAAGTGTTTTAATTGACATCAGAAGATGAAAACAATAAACCCTGAGAACATAGAGAAAAGATAAATAAAGATATGAGCAGAACTTAATACAACAGAAAACGTATAAAATTCAGGTGATTTAGTAAGTCCAAAGAATCTTCTTTGAAAAGATTTAAAAGACACACTTTGATTAAGGAAAACCAAAACATAAGTAAAGAATATACAGAAAGAGTCAGGACAATGTTAGAGCAGAGAATATATGAAATGCCAGTAAATTTGAACATTTCTGTCAAGTGGACCATTTCCTAGCTCCTAAAGTTTACCAACACTGACACAAGAGGAAATCATTTAAGGTCATCATGTCTGCCCTTGGCATTCTCGGAACGCCCTGGCCTCAGAATGCAGCCTCTGTAGTCCATGGTAACCTGCGGATAGGGGGCGGGGCTGAGGGAGTTTGGAACACTGCCCTCACTGAGGGAGTGGGTGTGGCCATCTCTGCTGTGACTGAACAAAGGGCAGGGGAGCAGGGGGCCCAAGGCAGGGCCCTCAGAGCCCGGCAGGCCCAGTGGAGTGTCACAAGCTTTTAGGCCCAGGCCAAAGGGCGCCTTCTTTGTCTGCACAGCTGCCCAAACTCTCACCTTTCCACTCAGGCTGCCCTCTTACTTGAAGTGTGTGTGGAATGTGTCCGTGCAGTATACCGCGCTGCACAGCTAATCATAGGTCTGGGCATCGTAGCTTCCTGCCAGGTGACCGAAGTTCGCAGGCAAATGTGACCCTGGGACACACGTGGAGAGGCTCCTGCCCGGGCCACAGGCCGCCCACGGCCCCTGCCCCAGATCGGGGCCGCAAAGCAGCCCTGTCTGAGTCCCCTGCCTCTAGAGGGAGTATTGGACCAACACTTGTAGAAAACGGGGTCCTTGCGGGCCACTCATTGGAGGGACACAAATAAATCTTTGCCGACTTTCTGCTGAAACTTACGAGCGTTCACACCTAAGCCTCTTACAAGGTCAGCTGTTTAGCTAAACATGAGCTCATGATCTAAATTTACACAATATTGAAGAAAGCAGCTACAAGGGGAGACAATCAGCCAAAACCATCAATACCAGAATTAGATTCCCAAGGCCATCCATCAGATGTAGGAATAATCGGGTGCAAGGCAGAAAATATACATAAAACTGGAACTGAAACAAGGCACAAGGATGTTTTCAAAGACTGGTAGGATCTCTAAAACATTTTTCAAGGACATGTCATTGATAAAGCTAAATACTCCAAGGTTGTGTAATACAACAGATTAATCATTGAGAAGAGTGAAATTATGCTGTTTTGAAAACTATGGCAGGTCAGATTTTCTGCCTAATTATATAAGAAGATTTCTCTAAAAAATACACATTATTTCAAAGACTTATTGGCTGTGAAATAAGTTAAGGGTATTTCAAATGGCTTGTCTGCAAAGAAAGGTGAGATGTAGGGAATCACAGAAAGTCGAGGGGAAAATAGGTCAATATATACATTGCTGTATGGTGAACTAAGCCTTAGGCCAGCAACAATGGAGAGGACCTGACCCTTAGACACGTACAAGTAAGCAGGAATCGTCAAAATTTCAAATCTTTATAAGTAAAAAATTTATTAAAATGAATAACCAAGTGTTTTAATTGACATCAGAAGATGAAAACAATAAACCCTGAGAACATAGAAAAAAGATAAATAAAGATATGAGCAGAACTTAATACAACAGAAAACGTATAAAATTCAGGTGATTTAGTAAGTCCAAAGAATCTTCTTTGAAAAGATTTAAAAGACACACTTTGATTAAGGAAAACCAAAACATAAGTAAAGAATATACAGAAAGAGTCAGGACAATGTTAGAGCAGAGAATATATGAAATGCCAGTAAATTTGAACATTTCTGTAAAGTGGACCATTTCCTAGCTCCTAAAGTTTACCAACACTGACACAAGAGGAAATCATTTAAGGTCATCATGTCTGCCCTTGGCATTCTCGGAACGCCCTGGCCTCAGAATGCAGCCTCTGTAGTCCATGGTAACCTGCGGAGAGTGGGCGGGGCTGAGGGAGGTTGGAACACTGCCCTCACTGCGGGAGTGGGTGTGGCCATCTCTGCTGTGACTGAACAAAGGGCAGGGGAGCAGGGGGCCCAGGGCAGGGCCCTCAGAACCCGGCAGGACCAGTGGAGTGTCACAAGCTTTTAGGCCCAGGCCAAAGGGCGCCTTCTTTGTCTGCACAGCTGCCCAAACTCTCACCTTTCCACTCAGGCCGCCTTCTTACTTAAAGTGTGTGTGGAACATGTCCGCGCAGTACACCGCGCTGCACAGCTAAGCATAGGTCTGGGCATCGTAGCTTCCTGCCAGGTGACCGAAGTTCGCAGGCAGATGGGTCTCTGGGACACACGTGGAGAGGCTCCTGCCGGGTGACAGGCCGCCCACTGCCCCTGCCCCAGATCTGGGGCCGCAAAGCAGCCCTGTCTAATTCCGCTGCCTCTAGAGGGAGTATTGGACCAACACTTGTAGAAAACGGGGTCCTTGCGGGCCACTCATTGGAGGGACACAAATAAACTTTGCCGACTTTCTGCTGAAAGTTACGAGCGTTCACACCTAAGCCTCTTACAAGGTCAGCTGTTTAGCTAAACATGAGCTCATGATCTAAATTTACACAATAATGAAGAAAGCAGCTACAAGGGGAGACAATCAGCCAAAACCATCAATACCAGAATTAGATTCCCAAGGCCATCCATCAGATGTAGGAATAATCGGGTGCAAGGCAGAAAATATACATAAAACTGGAACTGAAACAAGGCACAAGGATGTTTTCAAAGACTGGTAGGATCTCTAAAACATTTTTCAAGGACATGTCATTGATAAAGCTAAATACTCCAAGGTTGTGTAATACAACAGATTAATCATTGAGAAGAGTGAAAATATGCTGTTTTGAAAACTATGGCAGGTCAGATTTTCTGCCTAATTATATAAGAAGATTTCTCTAAAAAATACACATTATTTCAAAGACTTATTGGCTGTGAAATAAGTTAAGGGTATTTCAAATGGCTTGTCTGCAAAGAAAGGTGAGATGTAGGGAATCACAGAAAGTCGAGGGGAAAATAGGTGAATATATACATTGCTGTATGGTGAACTAAGCCTTAGGCCAGCAACAATGGAGAGGACCTGACCCTTAGACACGTACAAGTAAGCTGGAATCGTCAAAAGTTCAAATCTTTATAAGTAAAAAATTTATTAAAATGAATAACCAAGTGTTTTAATTGACATAAGAAGATGAAAACAATAAACCCTGAGAACATAGAAAAAAGATAAATAAAGATATGAGCAGAACTTAATACAACAGAAAACGTATAAAATTCAGGTGATTTAGTAAGTCCAAAGAATCTTCTTTGAATAGAATTAAAAGACACACCTTGTTTAAGGAAAACCAAAACATAAGTAAAGAATATACAGAAAGAGTCAGGACAATGTTAGAGCAGAGAATATATGAAATGCCAGTAAATTTGAACATTTCTGTAAAGTGGACCATTTCCTAGCTCCTAAAGTTTACCAACACTGACACAAGAGGAAATCATTTAAGGTCATCATGTCTGCCCTTGGCATTCTCGGAACGCCCTGGCCTCAGAATGCAGCCTCTGTAGTCCATGGTAACCTGCGGAGAGGGGGCGGGGCTGAGGGAGGTTGGAACACTGCCCTCACTGAGGGAGTGGGTGTGGCCATCTCTGCTGTGACTGAACAAAGGGCAGGGGAGCAGGGGGCCCAGGGCAGGGCCCTCAGAGCCCGACAGGCCCAGTGGATTGCCACACGCTTTTAGGCCCAGGCCAAAGGGCGCCTTCTTTGTCTGCACAGCTGCCCAAACTCTCACCTTTCCACTCAGGCCGCCTTCTTACTTAAAGTGTGTGTGGAACATGTCCGCGCAGTACACCGCGCTGCACAGCTAAGCATAGGTCTGGGCATCGTAGCTTCCTGCCAGGTGACCGAAGTTCGCAGGCAGATGGGTCTCTGGGACACACGCGGAGAGGCTCCTGCCGGGTGACAGTCCGCCCACTGCCCCTGCCCCAGATCTGGGGCCGCAAAGCAGCCCTGTCTGATTCTGCTGCCTCTAGAGGGAGTATTGGACCAACACTGTAGAAAACGGGGTCCTTGCGGGCCACTCATTGGAGGGACACAAATAAATCTTTGCCGACTTTCTGCTGAAACTTACGAGCGTTCACACCTAAGCCTCTTACAAGGTCAGCTGTTTAGCTAAACATGAGCTCATGATCTAAATTTACACAATAATGAAGAAAGCAGCTACAAGGGGAGACAATCAGCCAAAACCATCAATACCAGAATTAGATTCCCAAGGCCATCCATCAGATGTAGGAATAATCGGGTGCAAGGCAGAAAATATACATAAAACTGGAACTGAATCAAGGCACAAGGATGTTTTCAAAGACTGGTAGGATCTCTAAAACATTTTTCAAGGACATGTCATTGATAAAGCTAAATACTCCAAGGTTGTGTAATACAACAGATTAATCATTGAGAAGAGTGAAATTATGCTGTTTTGAAAACTATGGCAGGTCAGATTTTCTGCCTAATTATATAAGAAGATTTCTCTAAAAAAGACACATTATTTCAAAGACTTATTGGCTGTGAAATAAGTTAAGGGTATTTCAAATGGCTTGTCTGCAAAGAAAGGTGAGATGTAGGGAATCACAGAAAGTCGAGGGGAAAATAGGTCAATATATACATTGCTGTATGGTGAACTAAGCCTTAGGCCAGCAACAATGGAGAGGACCTGACCCTTAGACACTTACAAGTAACCTGGAATCTTCAAAAGTTCAAATCTTTATAAGTAAAAAGATTTATTAAAATGAATAACCAAGTGTTTTAATTGACATCAGAAGATGAAAACAATAAACCCTGAGAACATAGAGAAAAGATAAATAAAGATATGAGCAGAACTTAATACAACAGAAAACGTATAAAATTCAGGTGATTTAGTAAGTCCAAAGAATCTTCTTTGAAAAGATTTAAAAGACACACTTTGATTAAGGAAAACCAAAACATAAGTAAATAATATACAGAAAGAGTCAGGACAATGTTAGAGCAGAGAATATATGAAATGCCAGTAAATTTGAACATTTCTGTCAAGTGGACCATTTCCTAGCTCCTAAAGTTTACCAACACTGACACAAGAGGAAATCATTTAAGGTCATCATGTCTGCCCTTGGCATTCTCGGAACGCCCTGGCCTCAGAATGCAGCCTCTGTTGTCCATGGTAACCTGCGGAGAGGGGGCGGGGCTGAGGGAGGTTGGAACACTGCCCTCACTGAGGGAGTGGGTGTGGCCATCTCTGCTGTGACTGAACAAAGGGCAGGGGAGCAGGGGGCCCAGGGCAGGGCCCTCAGAGCCCGGCAGGCCCAGTGGAGTGTCACAAGCTTTTAGGCCCAGGCCAAAGGGCGCCTTCTTTGTCTGCACAGCTGCCCAAACTCTCACCTTTCCACTCAGGCTGCCCTCTTACTTGAAGTGTGTGTGGAACGTGTCCGTGCAGTATACCGCGCTGCACAGCTAATCATAGGTCTGGGCATCGTAGCTTCCTGCCAGGTGACCGAAGTTCGCAGGCAAATTGGTCGCTGGGACACATGTGGAGAGGCTCCTGCCCGGGCCACAGGCCGCCCACGGCCCCTGCCCCAGATCGGGGCCGCAAAGCAGCCCTGTCTGAGTCCCCTGCCTCTAGAGGGAGTATTGGACCAACACTTGTAGAAAACGGGGTCCTTGCGGGCCACTCATTGGAGGGACACAAATAAATCTTTGCCGACTTTCTGCTGAAACTTACGAGCGTTCACACCTAAGCCTCTTACAAGGTCAGCTGTTTAGCTAAACATGAGCTCATGATCTAAATTTACACAATATTGAAGAAAGCAGCTACAAGGGGAGACAATCAGCCAAAACCATCAATACCAGAATTAGATTCCCAAGGCCATCCATCAGATGTAGGAATAATCGGGTGCAAGGCAGAAAATATACATAAAACTGGAACTGAAACAAGGCACAAGGATGTTTTCAAAGACTGGTAGGATCTCTAAAACATTTTTCAAGGACATGTCATTGATAAAGCTAAATACTCCAAGGTTGTGTAATACAACAGATTAATCATTGAGAAGAGTGAAATTATGCTGTTTTGAAAACTATGGCAGGTCAGATTTTCTGCCTAATTATATAAGAAGATTTCTCTTAAAAATACACATTATTTCAAAGACTTATTGGCTGTGAAATAAGTTAAGGGTATTTCAAATGGCTTGTCTGCAAAGAAAGGTGAGATGTAGGGAATCACAGAAAGTCGAGGGGAAAATAGGTCAATATATACATTGCTGTATGGTGAACTAAGCCTTAGGCCAGCAACAATGGAGAGGACCTGACCCTTAGACACGTACAAGTAAGCAGGAATCGTCAAAATTTCAAATCTTTATAAGTAAAAAATTTATTAAAATGAATAACCAAGTGTTTTAATTGACATCAGAAGATGAAAACAATAAACCCTGAGAACATAGAAAAAAGATAAATAAAGATATGAGCAGAACTTAATACAACAGAAAACGTATAAAATTCAGGTGATTTAGTAAGTCCAAAGAATCTTCTTTGAAAAGATTTAAAAGACACACTTTGATTAAGGAAAACCAAAACATAAGTAAAGAATATACAGAAAGAGTCAGGACAATGTTAGATCAGAGAATATATGAAATGCCAGTAAATTTGAACATTTCTGTAAAGTGGACCATTTCCTAGCTCCTAAAGTTTACCAACACTGACACAAGAGGAAATCATTTAAGGTCATCATGTCTGCCCTTGGCATTCTCGGAACGCCCTGGCCTCAGAATTCAGCCTCTGTAGTCCATGGTAACCTGCGGAGAGTGGGCGGGGCTGAGGGAGGTTGGAACACTGCCCTCACTGCGGGAGTGGGTGTGGCCATCTCTGCTGTGAATGAACAAAGGGCAGGGGAGCAGGGGGCCCAGGGCAGGGCCCTCAGAACCCGGCAGGCCCAGTGGAGTGTCACAAGATTTTAGGCCCAGGCCAAAGGGCGCCTTCTTTGTCTGCACAGCTGCCCAAACTCTCACCTTTCCACTCAGGCCGCCTTCTTACTTAAAGTGTGTGTGGAACATGTCCACGCAGTACACCGCGCTGCACAGCTAAGCATAGGTCTGGGCATCGTAGCTTCCTGCCAGGTGACCGAAGTTCGCAGGCAGATGGGTCTCTGGGACACACGCGGAGAGGCTCCTGCCGGGTGACAGGCCGCCCACTGCCCCTGCCCCAGATCTGGGGCCGCAAAGCAGCCCTGTCTGATTCTGCTGCCTCTAGAGGGAGTATTGGACCAACACTGTAGAAAACGGGGTCCTTGCGGGCCACTCATTGGAGGGACACAAATAAATCTTTGCCGACTTTCTGCTGAAACTTACGAGCGTTCACACCTAAGCCTCTTACAAGGTCAGCTGTTTAGCTAAACATGAGCTCATGATCTAAATTTACACAATAATGAAGAAAGCAGCTACAAGTGGAGACAATCAGCCAAAACCATCAATACCAGAAGTAGATTCCCAAGGCCATCCATCAGATGTAGGAATAATCGGGTGCAAGGCAGAAAATATACATAAAACTGGAACTGAATCAAGGCACAAGGATGTTTTCAAAGACTGGTAGGATCTCTAAAACATTTTTCAAGGACATGTCATTGATAAAGCTAAATACTCCAAGGTTGTGTAATACAACAGATTAATCATTGAGAAGAGTGAAATTATGCTGTTTTGAAAACTATGGCAGGTCAGATTTTGTGCCTAATTATATAAGAAGATTTCTCTAAAAAATACACATTATTTCAAAGACTTATTGGCTGTGAAATAAGTTAAGGGTATTTCAAATGGCTTGTCTGCAAAGAAAGGTGAGATGTAGGGAATCACAGAAAGTCGAGGGGAAAATAGGTCAATATATACATTGCTGTATGGTGAACTAAGCCTTAGGCCAGCAACAATGGAGAGGACCTGACCCTTAGACACTTACAAGTAACCTGGAATCTTCAAAAGTTCAAATCTTTATAAGTAAAAAGATTTATTAAAATGAATAACCAAGTGTTTTAATTGACATCAGAAGATGAAAACAATAAACCCTGAGAACATAGAGAAAAGATAAATAAAGATATGAGCAGAACTTAATACAACAGAAAACGTATAAAATTCAGGTGATTTAGTAAGTCCAAAGAATCTTCTTTGAAAAGATTTAAAAGACACACTTTGATTAAGGAAAACCAAAACATAAGTAAAGAATATACAGAAAGAGTCAGGACAATGTTAGAGCAGAGAATATATGAAATGCCAGTAAATTTGAACATTTCTGTCAAGTGGACCATTTCCTAGCTCCTAAAGTTTACCAACACTGACACAAGAGGAAATCATTTAAGGTCATCATGTCTGCCCTTGGCATTCTCGGAACGCCCTGGCCTCAGAATGCAGCCTCTGTAGTCCATGGTAACCTGCGGAGAGGGGGCGGGGCTGAGGGAGGTTGGAACACTGCCCTCACTGAGGGAGTGGGTGTGGCCATCTCTGCTGTGACTGAACAAAGGGCAGGGGAGCAGGGGGCCCAGGGCAGGGCCCTCAGAGCCCGGCAGGCCCAGTGGAGTGTCACAAGCTTTTAGGCCCAGGCCAAAGGGCGCCTTCTTTGTCTGCACAGCTGCCCAAACTCTCACCTTTCCACTCAGGCTGCCCTCTTACTTGAAGTGTGTGTGGAACGTGTCCGTGCAGTATACCGCGCTGCACAGCTAATCATAGGTCTGGGCATCGTAGCTTCCTGCCAGGTGAACGAAGTTCGCAGGCAAATGGGTCGCTGGGACACATGTGGAGAGGCTCCTGCCCGGGCCACAGGCCGCCCACGGCCCCTGCCCCAGATCGGGGCCGCAAAGCAGCCCTGTCTGAGTCCCCTGCCTCTAGAGGGAGTATTGGACCAACACTTGTAGAAAACGGGGTCCTTGCGGGCCACTCATTGGAGGGACACAAATAAATCTTTGCCGACTTTCTGCTGAAACTTACGAGCGTTCACACCTAAGCCTCTTACAAGGTCAGCTGTTTAGCTAAACATGAGCTCATGATCTAAATTTACACAATATTGAAGAAAGCAGCTACAAGGGGAGACAATCAGCCAAAACCATCAATACCAGAATTAGATTCCCAAGGCCATCCATCAGATGTAGGAATAATCGGGTGCAAGGCAGAAAATATACATAAAACTGGAACTGAAACAAGGCACAAGGATGTTTTCAAAGACTGGTAGGATCTCTAAAACATTTTTCAAGGACATGTCATTGATAAAGCTAAATACTCCAAGGTTGTGTAATACAACAGATTAATCATTGAGAAGAGTGAAATTATGCTGTTTTGAAAACTATGGCAGGTCAGATTTTCTGCCTAATTATATAAGAAGATTTCTCTAAAAAATACACATTATTTCAAAGACTTATTGGCTGTGAAATAAGTTAAGGGTATTTCAAATGGCTTGTCTGCAAAGAAAGGTGAGATGTAGGGAATCACAGAAAGTCGAGGGGAAAATAGGTCAATATATACATTGCTGTATGGTGAACTAAGCCTTAGGCCAGCAACAATGGAGAGGACCTGACCCTTAGACACGTACAAGTAAGCAGGAATCGTCAAAATTTCAAATCTTTATAAGTAAAAAATTTATTAAAATGAATAACCAAGTGTTTTAATTGACATCAGAAGATGAAAACAATAAACCCTGAGAACATAGAAAAAAGATAAATAAAGATATGAGCAGAACTTAATACAACAGAAAACGTATAAAATTCAGGTGATTTAGTAAGTCCAAAGAATCTTCTTTGAAAAGATTTAAAAGACACACTTTGATTAAGGAAAACCAAAACATAAGTAAAGAATATACAGAAAGAGTCAGGACAATGTTAGAGCAGAGAATATATGAAATGCCAGTAAATTTGAACATTTCTGTAAAGTGGACCATTTCCTAGCTCCTAAAGTTTACCAACACTGACACAAGAGGAAATCATTTAAGGTCATCATGTCTGCCCTTGGCATTCTCGGAACGCCCTGGCCTCAGAATGCAGCCTCTGTAGTCCATGGTAACCTGCGGAGAGTGGGCGGGGCTGAGTGAGGTTGGAACACTGCCCTCACTGCGGGAGTGGGTGTGGCCATCTCTGCTGTGAATGAACAAAGGGCAGGGGAGCAGGGGGCCCAGGGCAGGGCCCTCAGAGACCGACAGGCCCAGTGGATTGCCACAAGATTTTAGGCCCAGGCCAAAGGGCGCCTTCTTTGTCTGCACAGCTGCCCAAACTCTCACCTTTCCACTCAGGCCGCCTTCTTACTTAAAGTGTGTGTGGAACATGTCCACGCAGTACACCGCGCTGCACAGCTAAGCATAGGTCTGGGCATCGTAGCTTCCTGCCAGGTGACCGAAGTTCGCAGGCAGATGGGTCTCTGGGACACACGCGGAGAGGCTCCTGCCGGGTGACAGGCCGCCCACTGCCCCTGCCCCAGATCTGGGGCCGCAAAGCAGCCCTGTCTGATTCTGCTGCCTCTAGAGGGAGTATTGGACCAACACTGTAGAAAACGGGGTCCTTGCGGGCCACTCATTGGAGGGACACAAATAAATCTTTGCCGACTTTCTGCTGAAACTTACGAGCGTTCACACCTAAGCCTCTTACAAGGTCAGCTGTTTAGCTAAACATGAGCTCATGATCTAAATTTACACAATAATGAAGAAAGCAGCTACAAGTGGAGACAATCAGCCAAAACCATCAATACCAGAAGTAGATTCCCAAGGCCATCCATCAGATGTAGGAATAATCGGGTGCAAGGCAGAAAATATACATAAAACTGGAACTGAATCAAGGCACAAGGATGTTTTCAAAGACTGGTAGGATCTCTAAAACATTTTTCAAGGACATGTCATTGATAAAGCTAAATACTCCAAGGTTGTGTAATACAACAGATTAATCATTGAGAAGAGTGAAATTATGCTGTTTTGAAAACTATGGCAGGTCAGATTTTGTGCCTAATTATATAAGAAGATTTCTCTAAAAAATACACATTATTTCAAAGACTTATTGGCTGTGAAATAAGTTAAGGGTATTTCAAATGGCTTGTCTGCAAAGAAAGGTGAGATGTAGGGAATCACAGAAAGTCGAGGGGAAAATAGGTCAATATATACATTGCTGTATGGTGAACTAAGCCTTAGGCCAGCAACAATGGAGAGGACCTGACCCTTAGACACTTACAAGTAACCTGGAATCTTCAAAAGTTCAAATCTTTATAAGTAAAAAGATTTATTAAAATGAATAACCAAGTGTTTTAATTGACATCAGAAGATGAAAACAATAAACCCTGAGAACATAGAGAAAAGATAAATAAAGATATGAGCAGAACTTAATACAACAGAAAACGTATAAAATTCAGGTGATTTAGTAAGTCCAAAGAATCTTCTTTGAAAAGATTTAAAAGACACACTTTGATTAAGGAAAACCAAAACATAAGTAAAGAATATACAGAAAGAGTCAGGACAATGTTAGAGCAGAGAATATATGAAATGCCAGTAAATTTGAACATTTCTGTCAAGTGGACCATTTCCTAGCTCCTAAAGTTTACCAACACTGACACAAGAGGAAATCATTTAAGGTCATCATGTCTGCCCTTGGCATTCTCGGAACGCCCTGGCCTCAGAATGCAGCCTCTGTAGTCCATGGTAACCTGCGGAGAGGGGGCGGGGCTGAGGGAGGTTGGAACACTGCCCTCACTGAGGGAGTGGGTGTGGCCATCTCTGCTGTGACTGAACAAAGGGCAGGGGAGCAGGGGGCCCAGGGCAGGGCCCTCAGAGCCCGGCAGGCCCAGTGGAGTGTCACAAGCTTTTAGGCCCAGGCCAAAGGGCGCCTTCTTTGTCTGCACAGCTGCCCAAACTCTCACCTTTCCACTCAGGCTGCCCTCTTACTTGAAGTGTGTGTGGAACGTGTCCGTGCAGTATACCGCGCTGCACAGCTAATCATAGGTCTGGGCATCGTAGCTTCCTGCCAGGTGAACGAAGTTCGCAGGCAAATGGGTCGCTGGGACACATGTGGAGAGGCTCCTGCCCGGGCCACAGGCCGCCCACGGCCCCTGCCCCAGATCGGGGCCGCAAAGCAGCCCTGTCTGAGTCCCCTGCCTCTAGAGGGAGTATTGGACCAACACTTGTAGAAAACGGGGTCCTTGCGGGCCACTCATTGGAGGGACACAAATAAATCTTTGCCGACTTTCTGCTGAAACTTACGAGCGTTCACACCTAAGCCTCTTACAAGGTCAGCTGTTTAGCTAAACATGAGCTCATGATCTAAATTTACACAATATTGAAGAAAGCAGCTACAAGGGGAGACAATCAGCCAAAACCATCAATACCAGAATTAGATTCCCAAGGCCATCCATCAGATGTAGGAATAATCGGGTGCAAGGCAGAAAATATACATAAAACTGGAACTGAAACAAGGCACAAGGATGTTTTCAAAGACTGGTAGGATCTCTAAAACATTTTTCAAGGACATGTCATTGATAAAGCTAAATACTCCAAGGTTGTGTAATACAACAGATTAATCATTGAGAAGAGTGAAATTATGCTGTTTTGAAAACTATGGCAGGTCAGATTTTCTGCCTAATTATATAAGAAGATTTCTCTAAAAAATACACATTATTTCAAAGACTTATTGGCTGTGAAATAAGTTAAGGGTATTTCAAATGGCTTGTCTGCAAAGAAAGGTGAGATGTAGGGAATCACAGAAAGTCGAGGGGAAAATAGGTCAATATATACATTGCTGTATGGTGAACTAAGCCTTAGGCCAGCAACAATGGAGAGGACCTGACCCTTAGACACGTACAAGTAAGCAGGAATCGTCAAAATTTCAAATCTTTATAAGTAAAAAATTTATTAAAATGAATAACCAAGTGTTTTAATTGACATCAGAAGATGAAAACAATAAACCCTGAGAACATAGAAAAAAGATAAATAAAGATATGAGCAGAACTTAATACAACAGAAAACGTATAAAATTCAGGTGATTTAGTAAGTCCAAAGAATCTTCTTTGAAAAGATTTAAAAGACACACTTTGATTAAGGAAAACCAAAACATAAGTAAAGAATATACAGAAAGAGTCAGGACAATGTTAGAGCAGAGAATATATGAAATGCCAGTAAATTTGAACATTTCTGTAAAGTGGACCATTTCCTAGCTCCTAAAGTTTACCAACACTGACACAAGAGGAAATCATTTAAGGTCATCATGTCTGCCCTTGGCATTCTCGGAACGCCCTGGCCTCAGAATGCAGCCTCTGTAGTCCATGGTAACCTGCGGAGAGTGGGCGGGGCTGAGTGAGGTTGGAACACTGCCCTCACTGCGGGAGTGGGTGTGGCCATCTCTGCTGTGAATGAACAAAGGGCAGGGGAGCAGGGGGCCCAGGGCAGGGCCCTCAGAACCCGGCAGGCCCAGTGGAGTGTCACAAGCTTTTAGGCCCAGGCCAAAGGGCGCCTTCTTTGTCTGCACAGCTGCCCAAACTCTCACCTTTCCACTCAGGCCACCCTCTTACTTAAAGTGTGTGTGGAACATGTCCGCGCAGTACACCACGCTGCACAGCTAAGCATAGGTCTGGGCATCGTAGCTTCCTGCCAGGTGACCGAAGTTCACAGGCAGATGTGTCTCTGGGACACACGCGGAGAAGCTCCTGCCGGGTGACAGGCCGCCCACTGCCCCTGCCCCAGATCTGGGGCCGCAAAGCAGCCCTGTCTAATTCCGCTGCCTCTAGAGGGAGTATTGGACCAACACTTGTAGAAAACGGGGTCCTTGCGGGCCACTCATTGGAGGGACACAAATAAACTTTGCCGACTTTCTGCTGAAAGTTACGAGCGTTCACACCTAAGCCTCTTACAAGGTCAGCTGTTTAGCTAAACATGAGCTCATGATCTAAATTTACACAATAATGAAGAAAGCAGCTACAAGGGGAGACAATCAGCCAAAACCATCAATACCAGAATTAGATTCCCAAGGCCATCCATCAGATGTAGGAATAATCGGGTGCAAGGCAGAAAATATACATAAAACTGGAACTGAAACAAGGCACAAGGATGTTTTCAAAGACTGGTAGGATCTCTAAAACATTTTTCAAGGACATGTCATTGATAAAGCTAAATACTCCAAGGTTGTGTAATACAACAGATTAATCATTGAGAAGAGTGAAAATATGCTGTTTTGAAAACTATGGCAGGTCAGATTTTCTGCCTAATTATATAAGAAGATTTCTCTAAAAAATACACATTATTTCAAAGACTTATTGGCTGTGAAATAAGTTAAGGGTATTTCAAATGGCTTGTCTGCAAAGAAAGGTGAGATGTAGGGAATCACAGAAAGTCGAGGGGAAAATAGGTCAATATATACATTGCTGTATGGTGAACTAAGCCTTAGGCCAGCAACAATGGAGAAGACCTGACCCTTAGACACGTACAAGTAAGCTGGAATCGTCAAAAGTTCAAATCTTTATAAGTAAAAAATTTATTAAAATGAATAACCAAGTGTTTTAATTGACATCAGAAGATGAAAACAATAAACCCTGAGAACATAGAGAAAAGATAAATAAAGATATGAGCAGAACTTAATACAACAGAAAACGTATAAAATTCAGGTGATTTAGTAAGTCCAAAGAATCTTCTTTGAAAAGATTTAAAAGACACACTTTGATTAAGGAAAACCAAAACATAAGTAAAGAATATACAGAAAGAGTCAGGACAATGTTAGAGCAGAGAATATATGAAATGCCAGTAAATTTGAACATTTCTGTCAAGTGGACCATTTCCTAGCTCCTAAAGTTTACCAACACTGACACAAGAGGAAATCATTTAAGGTCATCATGTGTGCCCTTGGCATTCTCGGAACGCCCTGGCCTCAGAATGCAGCCTCTGTAGTCCATGGTAACCTGCGGAGAGGGGGCGGGGCTGAGGGAGGTTGGAACACTGCCCTCACTGAGGGAGTGGGTGTGGCCATCTCTGCTGTGACTGAACAAAGGGCAGGGGAGCAGGGGGCCCAGGGCAGGGCCCTCAGAGCCCGGCAGGCCCAGTGGAGTGTCACAAGCTTTTAGGCCCAGGCCAAAGGGCGCCTTCTTTGTCTGCACAGCTGCCCAAACTCTCACCTTTCCACTCAGGCTGCCCTCTTACTTGAAGTGTGTGTGGAATGTGTCCGTGCAGTATACCGCGCTGCACAGCTAATCATAGGTCTGGGCATCGTAGCTTCCTGCCAGGTGACCGAAGTTCGCAGGCAAATGGGTCCCTGGGACACACGTGGAGAGGCTCCTGCCCGGGCCACAGGCTGCCCACGGCCCCTGCCCCAGATCGGGGCCGCAAAGCAGCCCTGTCTGAGTCCCCTGCCTCTAGAGGGAGTATTGGACCAACACTTGTAGAAAACGGGGTCCTTGCGGGCCACTCATTGGAGGGACACAAATAAATCTTTGCCGACTTTCTGCTGAAACTTACGAGCGTTCACACCTAAGCCTCTTACAAGGTCAGCTGTTTAGCTAAACATGAGCTCATGATCTAAATTTACACAATATTGAAGAAAGCAGCTACAAGGGGAGACAATCAGCCAAAACCATCAATACCAGAATTAGATTCCCAAGGCCATCCATCAGATGTAGGAATAATCGGGTGCAAGGCAGAAAATATACATAAAACTGGAACTGAAACAAGGCACAAGGATGTTTTCAAAGACTGGTAGGATCTCTAAAACATTTTTCAAGGACATGTCATTGATAAAGCTAAATACTCCAAGGTTGTGTAATACAACAGATTAATCATTGAGAAGAGTGAAATTATGCTGTTTTGAAAACTATGGCAGGTCAGATTTTCTGCCTAATTATATAAGAAGATTTCTCTAAAAAATACACATTATTTCAAAGACTTATTGGCTGTGAAATAAGTTAAGGGTATTTCAAATGGCTTGTCTGCAAAGAAAGGTGAGATGTAGGGAATCACAGAAAGTCGAGGGGAAAATAGGTCAATATATACATTGCTGTATGGTGAACTAAGCCTTAGGCCAGCAACAATGGAGAGGACCTGACCCTTAGACACGTACAAGTAAGCAGGAATCGTCAAAATTTCAAATCTTTATAAGTAAAAAATTTATTAAAATGAATAACCAAGTGTTTTAATTGACATCAGAAGATGAAAACAATAAACCCTGAGAACATAGAAAAAAGATAAATAAAGATATGAGCAGAACTTAATACAACAGAAAACGTATAAAATTCAGGTGATTTAGTAAGTCCAAAGAATCTTCTTTGAAAAGATTTAAAAGACACACTTTGATTAAGGAAAACCAAAACATAAGTAAAGAATATACAGAAAGAGTCAGGACAATGTTAGAGCAGAGAATATATGAAATGCCAGTAAATTTGAACATTTCTGTAAAGTGGACCATTTCCTAGCTCCTAAAGTTTACCAACACTGACACAAGAGGAAATCATTTAAGGTCATCATGTCTGCCCTTGGCATTCTCGGAACGCCCTGGCCTCAGAATGCAGCCTCTGTAGTCCATGGTAACCTGCGGAGAGGGGGCGGGGCTGAGGGAGGTTGGAACACTGCCCTCACTGAGGGAGTCGGTGTGGCCATCTCTGCTGTGACTGAACAAAGGGCAGGGGAGCAGGGGGCCCAGGGCAGGGCCCTCAGAGACCGACAGGCCCAGTGGATTGCCACAAGATTTTAGGCCCAGGCCAAAGGGCGCCTTCTTTGTCTGCACAGCTGCCCAAACTCTCACCTTTCCACTCAGGCCGCCTTCTTACTTAAAGTGTGTGTGGAACATGTCCACGCAGTACACCGCGCTGCACAGCTAAGCATAGGTCTGGGCATCGTAGCTTCCTGCCAGGTGACCGAAGTTCGCAGGCAGATGGGTCTCTGGGACACACGCGGAGAGGCTCCTGCCGGGTGACAGGCCGCCCACTGCCCCTGCCCCAGATCTGGGGCCGCAAAGCAGCCCTGTCTGATTCTGCTGCCTCTAGAGGGAGTATTGGACCAACACTGTAGAAAACGGGGTCCTTGCGGGCCACTCATTGGAGGGACACAAATAAATCTTTGCCGACTTTCTGCTGAAACTTACGAGCGTTCACACCTAAGCCTCTTACAAGGTCAGCTGTTTAGCTAAACATGAGCTCATGATCTAAATTTACACAATAATGAAGAAAGCAGCTACAAGTGGAGACAATCAGCCAAAACCATCAATACCAGAATTAGATTCCCAAGGCCATCCATCAGATGTAGGAATAATCGGGTGCAAGGCAGAAAATATACATAAAACTGGAACTGAATCAAGGCACAAGGATGTTTTCAAAGACTGGTAGGATCTCTAAAACATTTTTCAAGGACATGTCATTGATAAAGCTAAATACTCCAAGGTTGTGTAATACAACAGATTAATCATTGAGAAGAGTGAAATTATGCTGTTTTGAAAACTATGGCAGGTCAGATTTTCTGCCTAATTATATAAGAAGATTTCTCTAAAAAATACACATTATTTCAAAGACTTATTGGCTGTGAAATAAGTTAAGGGTATTTCAAATGGCTTGTCTGCAAAGAAAGGTGAGATGTAGGGAATCACAGAAAGTCGAGGGGAAAATAGGTCAATATATACATTGCTGTATGGTGAACTAAGCCTTAGGCCAGCAACAATGGAGAGGACCTGACCCTTAGACACGTACAAGTAAGCTGGAATCTTCAAAAGTTCAAATCTTTATAAGTAAAAAGATTTATTAAAATCAATAACCAAGTGTTTTAATTGACATCAGAAGATGAAAACAATAAACCCTGAGAACATAGAGAAAAGATAAATAAAGATATGAGCAGAACTTAATACAACAGAAAACGTATAAAATTCAGGTGATTTAGTAAGTCCAAAGAATCTTCTTTGAAAAGATTTAAAAGACACACTTTGATTAAGGAAAACCAAAACATAAGTAAAGAATATACAGAAAGAGTCAGGACAATGTTAGAGCAGAGAATATATGAAATGCCAGTAAATTTGAACATTTCTGTAAAGTGGACCATTTCCTAGCTCCTAAAGTTTACCCACACTGACACAAGAGGAAATCATTTAAGGTCATCATGTCTGCCCTTGGCATTCTCGGAACGCCCTGGCCTCAGAATGCAGCCTCTGTAGTCCATGGTAACCTGCGGAGAGGGGGCGGGGCTGAGGGAGGTTGGAACACTGCCCTCACTGAGGGAGTGTGTGTGGCCATCTCTGCTGTGACTGAACAAAGGGCAGGGGAGCAGGGGGGCCAGGGCAGGGCCCTCAGAGCCCGGCAGGCCCAGTGGAGTGTCACAAGCTTTTAGGCCCAGGCCAAAGGGCGCCTTCTTTGTCTGCACAGCTGCCCAAACTCTCACCTTTCCACTCAGGCCGCCCTCTTACTTGAAGTGTGTGTGGAACGTGTCTGTGCAGTATACCGCGCTGCACAGCTAAGCATAGTTCTGGGCATCGTAGCTTCCTGCCAGGTGACCGAAGTTCGCAGGAAGATGGGTCCCTGGGACACACGCGGAGGGGCTCCTGCGCGGGTCACAGGCCGTCCACTGCCCCTGCCCCAGATCGGGGGCCGCAAAGCAGCCCTCTCTGAGTCCCCTGCCTCTAGAGGGGGTATTGGACCAACACTTGTAGAAAACAGGGTCCTTGCGGGCCACTCATTGGAGGGACACAAATAAATCTTTGCCGACTTTCTGCTGAAACTTACGAGCGTTCACACCTAAGCCTCTTACAAGGTCAGCTGTTTAGCTAAACATGAGCTCATGATCTAAATTTACACAATAATGAAGAAAGCAGCTACAAGGGGAGACAATCAGCCAAAACCATCAATACCAGAATTAGATTCCCAAGGCCATCCATCAGATGAAGGAATAATCGGGTGCAAGGCAGAAAATATACATAAAACTGGAACTGAAACAAGGCACAAGGATGTTTTCAAAGACTGTAGGATCTCTAAAACATTTTTCAAGGACATGTCATTGATAAAGCTAAATACTCCAAGGTTGTGTAATACAACAGATTAATCATTGAGAAGAGTGAAATTATGCTGTTTTGAAAACTATGGCATGTCAGATTT
The DNA here is from genome assembly GCF_964341445.2 of Mesoplodon mirus. Taxonomy (NCBI): domain Eukaryota; kingdom Metazoa; phylum Chordata; class Mammalia; order Artiodactyla; family Ziphiidae; genus Mesoplodon; species Mesoplodon mirus. The sequence goes on along the minus strand of NC_138976.1, from coordinate 159,204,174 downwards.
TCTGCCTAATTATATAAGAAGATTTCTCTAAAAAATTCACATTATTTCAAAGACTTATTGGCTGTGAAATAAGTTAAGGGTATTTCAAATGCCTTGTCTGCAAAGAAAGGTGAGATGTAGGGAATCACAGAAAGTCGAGGGGAAAATAGTTTAATATATACATTGCTGTATGGTGAACTAAGCCTTAGGCCAGCAACAATGGTGAGGACCTGACCCTTAGACACGTACAAGTAAGCTGGAATCTTCAAAAGTTCAAATCTTTATAAGTAAAAAGATTTATTAAAATGAATAACCAAGTGTTTTAATTGACATCAGAAGATGAAAACAATAAACCCTGAGAACATAGAGAAAAGATAAATAAAGATATGAGCAGAACTTAATACAACAGAAAACGTATAAAATTCAGGTGATTTAGTAAGTCCAAAGAATCTTCTTTGAAAAGATTTAAAAGACACACTTTGATTAAGGAAAACCAAAATATAAGTAAAGAATATTCAGAAAGAGTCAGGACAATGTTAGAGCAGAGAATATATGAAATGCCAGTAAATTTGAACATTTCTGTAAAGTGGACCATTTCCTAGCTCCTAAAGTTTACCAACACTGACACAAGAGGAAATCATTTAAGGTCATCATGTCTGCCCTTGGCATTCTCGGAACGCCCTGGCCTCAGAATGCAGCCTCTGTAGTCCATGGTAACCTGCGGAGAGGGGGCGGGGCTGAGGGAGGTTGGAACACTGCCCTCACTGAGGGAGTGGGTGTGGCCATCTCTGCTGTGACTGAACAAAGGGCAGGGGAGCAGGGGGCCCAGGGCAGGGCCCTCAGAGTCCGGCAGGCCCAGTGGAGTGTCACAAGCTTTTAGGCCCAGGCCAAAGGGCGCCTTCTTTGTCTGCACAGCTGCCCAAACTCTCACCTTTCCACTCAGGCCGCCCTCTTACTTGAAGTGTGTGTGGAACGTGTCCGCGCAGTATACCGCGCTGCAAAGCTAAGCATATGTCTGGGCATCTTAGCTTCCTGCCAGGTGACCGAAGTTCGCAGGCAGATGGGTCCCTGGGACACACGCGGAGAGGCTCCTGCCCGGGTCACAGGCCGCCCACTGCCCCTGCCCCAGATCGGGGGCCGCAAATCAGCCCTGTCTGAGTCCCCTGCCTCTAGAGGGAGTATTGGACCAACACTTGTAGAAAACGGGGTCCTTGCGGGCCACTCATTGGAGGGACACAAATAAATCTTTGCCGACTCTCTGCTGAAACTTACGAGCATTCACACCTAAGCCTCTTACAAGGTCAGCTGTTTAGCTAAACATGAGCTCATGATCTAAATTTTCACAATATTGAAGAAAGCAGCTACAAGGGGAGACAATCAGCCAAAACCATCAATACCAGAATTAGATTCCCAAGGCCATCCATCAGATGTAGGAATAATCGGGTGCAAGGCAGAAAATATACATAAAACTGGAACTGAAACAAGGCAGAAGGATGTTTTCAAAGACTGGTACGATCTCTAAAACATTTTTCAAGGACATGTCATTGATAAAGCTAAATACTCCAAGGTTGTGTAATACAACAGATTAATCATTGAGAAGAGTGAAATTATGCTGTTTTGAAAACTATGGCAGGTCAGATTTTCTGCCTAATTCTATAAGAAGATTTCTCTAAAAAATACACATTATTTCAAAGACTTATTGGCTGTGAAATAAGTTAAGGGTATTTCAAATGGCTTGTCTGCAAAGAAAGGTGAGATGTAGGGAATCACAGAAAGTCGAGGGGAAAATAGGTCAATATATACATTGCTGTATGGTGAACTAAGCCTTAGGCCAGCAACAATGGAGAGGACCTGACCCTTAGACACGTACAAGTAAGCTGGAATCTTCAAAAGTTCAAATCTTTATAAGTAAAAAGATTTATTAAAATCAATAACCAAGTGTTTTAATTGACATCAGAAGATGAAAACAATAAACCCTGAGAACATAGAGAAAAGATAAATAAAGATATGAGCAGAACTTAATACAACAGAAAACGTATAAAATTCAGGTGATTTAGTAAGTCCAAAGAATCTTCTTTGAAAAGATTTAAAAGACACACTTTGATTAAGGAAAACCAAAACATAAGTAAAGAATATACAGAAAGAGTCAGGACAATGTTAGAGCAGAGAATATATGAAATGCCAGTAAATTTGAACATTTCTGTCAAGTGGACCATTTCCTAGCTCCTAAAGTTTACCAACACTGACACAAGAGGAAATCATTTAAGGTCATCATGTCTGCCCTTGGCATTCTCGGAACGCCCTGGCCTCAGAATGCAGCCTCTGTAGTCCATGGTAACCTGCGGAGAGGGGGCGGGGCTGAGGGAGGTTGGAACACTGCCCTCACTGAGGGAGTGGGTGTGGCCATCTCTGCTGTGACTGAACAAAGGGCAGGGGAGCAGGGGGCCCAGGGCAGGGCCCTCAGAGCCCGGCAGGCCCAGTGGAGTGTCACAAGCTTTTAGGCCCAGGCCAAAGGGCGCCTTCTTTGTCTGCACAGCTGCCCAAACTCTCACCTTTCCACTCAGGCCGCCCTCTTACTTGAAGTGTGTGTGGAACGTGTCCGCGCAGTATACCGCGCTGCAAAGCTAAGCATATGTCTGGGCATCGTAGCTTCCTGCCAGGTGACTGAAGTTTGCAGGCAGATGGGTCCCTGGGACACACGCGGAGAGGCTCCTGCCCGGGTCACAGGCCGCCCACTGCCCCTGCCTCAGACCGGGGGCCGCAAAGCAGCCCTGTCTGAGTCCCCTGCCTCTAGAGGGAGTATTGGACCAACACTTGTAGAAAACGGGGTCCTTGCGGGCCACTCATTGGAGGGACACAAATAAATCTTTGCCGACTCTCTGCTGAAACTTACGAGCATTCACACCTAAGCCTCTTACAAGGTCAGCTGTTTAGCTAAACATGAGCTCATGATCTAAATTTTCACAATATTGAAGAAAGCAGCTACAAGGGGAGACAATCAGCCAAAACCATCAATACCAGAATTAGATTCCCAAGGCCATCCATCAGATGTAGGAATAATCAGGTGCAAGGCAGAAAATATACATAAAACTGGAACTGAAACAAGGCACAAGGATGTTTTCAAAGACTGGTAGGATCTCTAAAACATTTTTCAAGGACATGTCATTGATAAAGCTAAATACTCCAAGGTTGTGTAATACAACAGATTAATCATTGAGAAGAGTGAAATTATGCTGTTTTGAAAACTATGGCAGGTCAGATTTTCTGCCTAATTCTATAAGAAGATTTCTCTAAAAAATACACATTATTTCAAAGACTTATTGGCTGTGAAATAAGTTAAGGGTATTTCAAATGGCTTGTCTGCAAAGAAAGGTGAGATGTAGGGAATCACAGAAAGTCGAGGGGAAAATAGGTCAATATATACATTGCTGTATGGTGAACTAAGCCTTAGGCCAGCAACAATGGAGAGGACCTGACCCTTAGACACGTACAAGTAAGCTGGAATCTTCAAAAGTTCAAATCTTTATAAGTAAAAAGATTTATTAAAATCAATAACCAAGTGTTTTAATTGACATCAGAAGATGAAAACAATAAACCCTGAGAACATAGAGAAAAGATAAATAAAGATATGAGCAGAACTTAATACAACAGAAAACGTATAAAATTCAGGTGATTTAGTAAGTCCAAAGAATCTTCTTTGAAAAGATTGAAAAGACACACTTTGATTAAGGAAAACCAAAACATAAGTAAAGAATATACAGAAAGAGTGAGGACAATGTTAGAGCAGACAATATATGAAATGGCAGTAAATTTGAACATTTCTGTCAAGTGGACCATTTCCTAGCTCCTAAAGTTTACCAACACTGACACAAGAGGAAATCATTTAAGGTCATCATGTCTGCCCTTGGCATTCTCGGAACGCCCTGGCCTCAGAATGCAGCCTCTGTAGTCCATGGTAACCTGCGGAGAGGGGGCGGGGCTGAGGGAGGTTGGAACACTGCCCTCACTGAGGGAGTGGGTGGGGCCATCTCTGCTGTGACTGAACAAAGGGCAGGGGAGCAGGGGGCCCAGGGCAGGGCCCTCAGAGCCCGACAGGCCCAGTGGATTGCCACACGCTTTTAGGCCCAGGCCAAAGGGCGCCTTCTTTGTCTGCACAGCTGCCCAAACTCTCACCTTTCCACTCAGGCCGCCTTCTTACTTAAAGTGTGTGTGGAACATGTCCGCGCAGTACACCGCGCTGCACAGCTAAGCATAGGTCTGGGCATCGTAGCTTCCTGCCAGGTGACCGAAGTTCGCAGGCAGATGGGTCTCTGGGACACACGCGGAGAGGCTCCTGCCGGGTGACAGGCCGCCCACTGCCCCTGCCCCAGATCTGGGGCCGCAAAGCAGCCCTGTCTGATTCTGCTGCCTCTAGAGGGAGTATTGGACCAACACTGTAGAAAACGGGGTCCTTGCGGGCCACTCATTGGAGGGACACAAATAAATCTTTGCCGACTTTCTGCTGAAACTTACGAGCGTTCACACCTAAGCCTCTTACAAGGTCAGCTGTTTAGCTAAACATGAGCTCATGATCTAAATTTACACAATAATGAAGAAAGCAGCTACAAGTGGAGACAATCAGCCAAAACCATCAATACCAGAATTAGATTCCCAAGGCCATCCATCAGATGTAGGAATAATCGGGTGCAAGGCAGAAAATATACATAAAACTGGAACTGAAACAAGGCACAAGGATGTTTTCAAAGACTGGTAGGATCTCTAAAACATTTTTCAAGGACATGTCATTGATAAAGCTAAATACTCCAAGGTTGTGTAATACAACAGATTAATCATTGAGAAGAGTGAAATTATGCTGTTTTGAAAACTATGGCAGGTCAGATTTTCTGCCTAATTATATAAGAAGATTTCTCTAAAAAAGACACATTATTTCAAAGACTTATTGGCTGTGAAATAAGTTAAGGGTATTTCAAATGGCTTGTCTGCAAAGAAAAGTGAGATGTAGGGAATCACAGAAAGTCGAGGGGAAAATAGGTCAATATATACATTGCTGTATGGTGAACTAAGCCTTAGGCCAGCAACAATGGAGAGGACCTGACCCTTAGACACTTACAAGTAACCTGGAATCTTCAAAAGTTCAAATCTTTATAAGTAAAAAGATTTATTAAAATGAATAACCAAGTGTTTTAATTGACATCAGAAGATGAAAACAATAAACCCTGAGAACATAGAGAAAAGATAAATAAAGATATGAGCAGAACTTAATACAACAGAAAACGTATAAAATTCAGGTGATTTAGTAAGTCCAAAGAATCTTCTTTGAAAAGATTTAAAAGACACACTTTGATTAAGGAAAACCAAAACATAAGTAAAGAATATACAGAAAGAGTCAGGACAATGTTAGAGCAGAGAATATATGAAATGCCAGTAAATTTGAACATTTCTGTCAAGTGGACCATTTCCTAGCTCCTAAAGTTTACCAACACTGACACAAGAGGAAATCATTTAAGGTCATCATGTCTGCCCTTGGCATTCTCGGAACGCCCTGGCCTCAGAATGCAGCCTCTGTAGTCCATGGTAACCTGCGGAGAGGGGGCGGGGCTGAGGGAGGTTGGAACACTGCCCTCACTGAGGGAGTGGGTGTGGCCATCTCTGCTGTGACTGAACAAAGGGCAGGGGAGCAGGGGGCCCAGGGCAGGGCCCTCAGAGCCCGGCAGGCCCAGTGGAGTGTCACAAGCTTTTAGGCCCAGGCCAAAGGGCGCCTTCTTTGTCTGCACAGCTGCCCAAACTCTCACCTTTCCACTCAGGCTGCCCTCTTACTTGAAGTGTGTGTGGAACGTGTCCGTGCAGTATACCGCGCTGCACAGCTAATCATAGGTCTGGGCATCGTAGCTTCCTGCCAGGTGAACGAAGTTCGCAGGCAAATGGGTCGCTGGGACACATGTGGAGAGGCTCCTGCCCGGGCCACAGGCCGCCCACGGCCCCTGCCCCAGATCGGGGCCGCAAAGCAGCCCTGTCTGAGTCCCCTGCCTCTAGAGGGAGTATTGGACCAACACTTGTAGAAAACGGGGTCCTTGCGGGCCACTCATTGGAGGGACACAAATAAATCTTTGCCGACTTTCTGCTGAAACTTACGAGCGTTCACACCTAAGCCTCTTACAAGGTCAGCTGTTTAGCTAAACATGAGCTCATGATCTAAATTTACACAATATTGAAGAAAGCAGCTACAAGGGGAGACAATCAGCCAAAACCATCAATACCAGAATTAGATTCCCAAGGCCATCCATCAGATGTAGGAATAATCGGGTGCAAGGCAGAAAATATACATAAAACTGGAACTGAAACAAGGCACAAGGATGTTTTCAAAGACTGGTAGGATCTCTAAAACATTTTTCAAGGACATGTCATTGATAAAGGTAAATACTCCAAGGTTGTGTAATACAACAGATTAATCATTGAGAAGAGTGAAATTATGCTGTTTTGAAAACTATGGCAGGTCAGATTTTCTGCCTAATTATATAAGAAGATTTCTCTAAAAAATACACATTATTTCAAAGACTTATTGGCTGTGAAATAAGTTAAGGGTATTTCAAATGGCTTGTCTGCAAAGAAAGGTGAGATGTAGGGAATCACAGAAAGTCGAGGGGAAAATAGGTCAATATATACATTGCTGTATGGTGAACTAAGCCTTAGGCCAGCAACAATGGAGAGGACCTGACCCTTAGACACGTACAAGTAAGCAGGAATCGTCAAAATTTCAAATCTTTATAAGTAAAAAATTTATTAAAATGAATAACCAAGTGTTTTAATTGACATCAGAAGATGAAAACAATAAACCCTGAGAACATAGAAAAAAGATAAATAAAGATATGAGCAGAACTTAATACAACAGAAAACGTATAAAATTCAGGTGATTTAGTAATTCCAAAGAATCTTCTTTGAAAAGATTTAAAAGACACACTTTGATTAAGGAAAACCAAAACATAAGTAAAGAATATACAGAAAGAGTCAGGACAATGTTAGAGCAGAGAATATATGAAATGCCAGTAAATTTGAACATTTCTGTAAAGTGGACCATTTCCTAGCTCCTAAAGTTTACCAACACTGACACAAGAGGAAATCATTTAAGGTCATCATGTCTGCCCTTGGCATTCTCGGAACGCCCTGGCCTCAGAATGCAGCCTCTGTAGTCCATGGTAACCTGCGGAGAGTGGGCGGGGCTGAGGGAGGTTGGAACACTGCCCTCACTGCGGGAGTGGGTGTGGCCATCTCTGCTGTGACTGAACAAAGGGCAGGGGAGCAGGGGGCCCAGGGCAGGGCCCTCAGAACCCGGCAGGCCCAGTGGAGTGTCACAAGCTTTTAGGCCCAGGCCAAAGGGCGCCTTCTTTGTCTGCACAGCTGCCCAAACTCTCACCTTTCCACTCAGGCCACCCTCTTACTTAAAGTGAGTGTGGAACATGTCCGCGCAGTACACCACGCTGCACAGCTAAGCATAGGTCTGGGCATCGTAGCTTCCTGCCAGGTGACCGAAGTTCACAGGCAGATGTGTCTCTGGGACACACGCGGAGAAGCTCCTGCCGGGTGACAAGCCGCCCACTGCCCCTGCCCCAGATCTGGGGCCGCAAAGCAGCCCTGTCTAATTCCGCTGCCTCTAGAGGGAGTATTGGACCAACACTTGTAGAAAACGGGGTCCTTGCGGGCCACTCATTGGAGGGACACAAATAAACTTTGCCGACTTTCTGCTGAAAGTTACGAGCGTTCACACCTAAGCCTCTTACAAGGTCAGCTGTTTAGCTAAACATGAGCTCATGATCTAAATTTACACAATAATGAAGAAAGCAGCTACAAGGGGAGACAATCAGCCAAAACCATCAATACCAGAATTAGATTCCCAAGGCCATCCATCAGATGTAGGAATAATCGGGTGCAAGGCAGAAAATATACATAAAACTGGAACTGAAACAAGGCACAAGGATGTTTTCAAAGACTGGTAGGATCTCTAAAACATTTTTCAAGGACATGTCATTGATAAAGCTAAATACTCCAAGGTTGTGTAATACAACAGATTAATCATTGAGAAGAGTGAAATTATGCTGTTTTGAAAACTATGGCAGGTCAGATTTTCTGCCTAATTATATAAGAAGATTTCTCTAAAAAATACACATTATTTCAAAGACTTATTGGCTGTGAAATAAGTTAAGGGTATTTCAAATGGCTTGTCTGCAAAGAAAGGTGAGATGTAGGGAATCACAGAAAGTCGAGGGGAAAATAGGTCAATATATACATTGCTGTATGGTGAACTAAGCCTTAGGCCAGCAACAATGGAGAGGACCTGACCCTTAGACACGTACAAGTAAGCTGGAATCGTCAAAAGTTCAAATCTTTATAAGTAAAAAATTTATTAAAATGAATAACCAAGTGTTTTAATTGACATCAGAAGATGAAAACAATAAACCCTGAGAACATAGAGAAAAGATAAATAAAGATATGAGCAGAACTTAATACAACAGAAAACGTATAAAATTCAGGTGATTTAGTAAGTCCAAAGAATCTTCTTTGAAAAGATTTAAAAGACACACTTTGATTAAGGAAAACCAAAACATAAGTAAAGAATATACAGAAAGAGTCAGGACAATGTTAGAGCAGAGAATATATGAAATGCCAGTAAATTTGAACATTTCTGTCAAGTGGACCATTTCCTAGCTCCTAAAGTTTACCAACACTGACACAAGAGGAAATCATTTAAGGTCATCATGTGTGCCCTTGGCATTCTCGGAACGCCCTGGCCTCAGAATGCAGCCTCTGTAGTCCATGGTAACCTGCGGAGAGGGGGCGGGGCTGAGGGAGGTTGGAACACTGCCCTCACTGAGGGAGTGGGTGTGGCCATCTCTGCTGTGACTGAACAAAGGGCAGGGGAGCAGGGGGCCCAGGGCAGGGCCCTCAGAGCCCGGCAGGCCCAGTGGAGTGTCACAAGCTTTTAGGCCCAGGCCAAAGGGCGCCTTCTTTGTCTGCACAGCTGCCCAAACTCTCACCTTTCCACTCAGGCTGCCCTCTTACTTGAAGTGTGTGTGGAATGTGTCCGTGCAGTATACCGCGCTGCACAGCTAAGCATAGGTCTGGGCATCGTAGCTTCCTGCCAGGTGACCGAAGTTCGCAGGCAAATGGGTCCCTGGGACACACGTGGAGAGGCTCCTGCCCGGGCCACAGGCCGCCCACGGCCCCTGCCCCAGATCGGGGCCGCAAAGCAGCCCTGTCTGAGTCCCCTGCCTCTAGAGGGAGTATTGGACCAACACTTGTAGAAAACGGGGTCCTTGCGGGCCACTCATTGGAGGGACACAAATAAATCTTTGCCGACTTTCTGCTGAAACTTACGAGCGTTCACACCTAAGCCTCTTACAAGGTCAGCTGTTTAGCTAAACATGAGCTCATGATCTAAATTTACACAATATTGAAGAAAGCAGCTACAAGGGGAGACAATCAGCCAAAACCATCAATACCAGAATTAGATTCCCAAGGCCATCCATCAGATGTAGGAATAATCGGGTGCAAGGCAGAAAATGTACATAAAACTGGAACTGAAACAAGGCACAAGGATGTTTTCAAAGACTGGTAGGATCTCTAAAACATTTTTCAAGGACATGTCATTGATAAAGCTAAATACTCCAAGGTTGTGTAATACAACAGATTAATCATTGAGAAGAGTGAAATTATGCTGTTTAGAAAACTATGGCAGGTCAGATTTTCTGCCTAATTATATAAGAAGATTTCTCTAAAAAATACACATTATTTCAAAGACTTATTGGCTGTGAAATAAGTTAAGGGTATTTCAAATGGCTTGTCTGCAAAGAAAGGTGAGATGTAGGGAATCACAGAAAGTCGAGGGGAAAATAGGTCAATATATACATTGCTGTATGGTGAACTAAGCCTTAGGCCAGCAACAATGGAGAGGACCTGACCCTTAGACACGTACAAGTAAGCAGGAATCGTCAAAATTTCAAATCTTTATAAGTAAAAAATTTATTAAAATGAATAACCAAGTGTTTTAATTGACATCAGAAGATGAAAACAATAAACCCTGAGAACATAGAAAAAAGATAAATAAAGATATGAGCAGAACTTAATACAACAGAAAACGTATAAAATTCAGGTGATTTAGTAAGTCCAAAGAATCTTCTTTGAAAAGAATTAAAAGACACACCTTGTTTAAGGAAAACCAAAACATAAGTAAAGAATATACAGAAAGAATCAGGACAATGTTAGAGCAGAGAATATATGAAATGCCAGTAAATTTGGACATTTCTGTACAGTGGACCATTTCCTAGCTCCTAAAGTTTACCAACACTGACACAAGAGGAAATCATTTAAGGTCATCATGTCTCCCCTTGGCATTCTCGGAACGCCCTGGCCTCAGAATGCAGCCTCTGTAGTCCATGGTAACCTGCGGAGAGGGGGCGGGGCTGAGGGAGGTTGGAACACTGCCCTCACTGAGGGAGTCGGTGTGGCCATCTCTGCTGTGACTGAACAAAGGGCAGGGGAGCAGGGGGCCCAGGGCAGGGCCCTCAGAGACCGACAGGCCCAGTGGATTGCCACAAGCTTTTAGGCCCAGGCCAAAGGGCGCCTTCTTTGTCTGCACAGCTGCCCAAACTCTCACCTTTCCACTCAGGCCGCCTTCTTACTTAAAGTGTGTGTGGAACATGTCCGCGCAGTACACCGCGCTGCACAGCTAAGCATAGATCTGGGCATCGTAGCTTCCTGCCAGGTGACCGAAGTTCACAGGCAGATGGGTCTCTGGGACACACGCGGAGAGGCTCCTGCCGGGTGACAGGCCGCCCACTGCCCCTGCCCCAGATCTGGGGCCGCAAAGCAGCCCTGTCTGATTCTGCTGCCTCTAGAGGGAGTATTGGACCAACACTGTAGAAAACGGGGTCCTTGCGGGCCACTCATTGGAGGGACACAAATAAATCTTTGCCGACTTTCTGCTGAAACTTACGAGCGTTCACACCTAAGCCTCTTACAAGGTCAGCTGTTTAGCTAAACATGAGCTCATGATCTAAATTTACACAATAATGAAGAAAGCAGCTACAAGTGGAGACAATCAGCCAAAACCATCAATACCAGAAGTAGATTCCCAAGGCCATCCATCAGATGTAGGAATAATCGGGTGCAAGGCAGAAAATATACATAAAACTGGAACTGAATCAAGGCACAAGGATGTTTTCAAAGACTGGTAGGATCTCTAAAACATTTTTCAAGGACATGTCATTGATAAAGCTAAATACTCCAAGGTTGTGTAATACAACAGATTAATCATTGAGAAGAGTGAAATTATGCTGTTTTGAAAACTATGGCAGGTCAGATTTTCTGCCTAATTATATAAGAAGATTTCTCTAAAAAATACACATTATTTCAAAGACTTATTGGCTGTGAAATAAGTTAAGGGTATTTCAAATGGCTTGTCTGCAAAGAAAGGTGAGATGTAGGGAATCACAGAAAGTCGAGGGGAAAATAGGTCAATATATACATTGCTGTATGGTGAACTAAGCCTTAGGCCAGCAACAATGGAGAGGACCTGACCCTTAGACTCGTAGAAGTAAGCTGGAATCTTCAAAAGTTCAAATCTTTATAAGTAAAAAGATTTATTAAAATCAATAACCAAGTGTTTTAATTGACATCAGAAGATGAAAACAATAAACCCTGAGAACATAGAGAAAAGATAAATAAAGATATGAGCAGAACTTAATACAACAGAAAACGTATAAAATTCAGGTGATTTAGTAAGTCCAAAGAATCTTCTTTGAAAAGATTTAAAAGACACACTTTGATTAAGGAAAACCAAAACATAAGTAAAGAATATACAGAAAGAGTCAGGACAATGTTAGAGCAGAGAATATATGAAATGCCAGTAAATTTGAACATTTCTGTAAAGTGGACCATTTCCTAGCTCCTAAAGTTTACCCACACTGACACAAGAGGAAATCATTTAAGGTCATCATGTCTGCCCTTGGCATTCTCGGAACGCCCTGGCCTCAGAATGCAGCCTCTGTAGTCCATGGTAACCTGCGGAGAGGGGGCGGGGCTGAGGGAGGTTGGAACACTGCCCTCACTGAGGGAGTGTGTGTGGCCATCTCTGCTGTGACTGAACAAAGGGCAGGGGAGCAGGGGGCCCAGGGCAGGGCCCTCAGAGCCCGGCAGGCCCAGTGGAGTGTCACAAGCTTTTAGGCCCAGGCCAAAGGGCGCCTTCTTTGTCTGCACAGCTGCCCAAACTCTCACCTTTCCACTCAGGCCGCCCTCTTACTTGAAGTGTGTGTGGAACGTGTCTGTGCAGTATACCGCGCTGCACAGCTAAGCATAGTTCTGGGCATCGTAGCTTCCTGCCAGGTGACCGAAGTTCGCAGGCAGATGGGTCCCTGGGACACACGCGGAGGGGCTCCTGCGCGGGTCACAGGCCGTCCACTGCCCCTGCCCCAGATCGGGGGCCGCAAAGCAGCCCTCTCTGGGTCCCCTGCCTCTAGAGGGGGTATTGGACCAACACTTGTAGAAAACGGGGTCCTTGCGGGCCACTCATTGGAGGGACACAAATAAATCTTTGCCGACTTTCTGCTGAAACTTACGAGCGTTCACACCTAAGCCTCTTACAAGGTCAGCTGTTTAGCTAAACATGAGCTCATGATCTAAATTTACACAATAATGAAGAAAGCTGCTACAAGGGGAGATAATCAGCCAAAACCATCAATACCAGAATTAGATTCCCAAGGCCATCCATCAGATGAAGGAATAATCGGGTGCAAGGCAGAAAATATACATAAAACTGGAACTGAAACAAGGCACAAGGATGTTTTCAAAGACTGTAGGATCTCTAAAACATTTTTCAAGGACATGTCATTGATAAAGCTAAATACTCCAAGGTTGTGTAATACAACAGATTAATCATTGAGAAGAGTGAAATTATGCTGTTTTGAAAACTATGGCATGTCAGATTTTCTGCCTAATTATATAAGAAGATTTCTCTAAAAAATACACATTATTTCAAAGACTTATTGGCTGTGAAATAAGTTAAGGGTATTTCAAATGCCTTGTCTGCAAAGAAAGGTGAGATGTAGGGAATCACAGAAAGTCGAGGGGAAAATAGTTTAATATATACATTGCTGTATGGTGAACTAAGCCTTAGGCCAGCAACAATGGAGAGGACCTGACCCTTAGACACGTACAAGTAAGCTGGAATCTTCAAAAGTTCAAATCTTTATAAGTAAAAAGATTTATTAAAATGAATAACCAAGTGTTTTAATTGACATCAGAAGATGAAAACAATAAACCCTGAGAACATAGAGAAAATATAAATAAAGATATGAGCAGAACTTAATACAACAGAAAACGTATAAAATTCAGGTGATTTAGTAAGTCCAAAGAATCTTCTTTGAAAAGATTTAAAAGACACACTTTGATTAAGGAAAACCAAAACATAAGTAAAGAATATTCAGAAAGAGTCAGGACAATGTTAGAGCAGAGAATATATGAAATGCCAGTAAATTTGAACATTTCTGTAAAGTGGACCATTTCCTAGCTCCGAAAGTTTACCAACACTGACACAAGAGGAAATCATTTCAGGTCATCATGTCTGCCCTTGGCATTCTCGGAACGCCCTGGCCTCAGAATGCAGCCTCTGTAGTCCATGGTAACCTGCGGAGAGGGGGCGGGGCTGAGGGAGGTGGGAACACTGCCCTCACTGAGGGAGTGGGTGCGGCCATCTCTGCTGTGACTGAACAAAGGGCAGGGGAGCAGGGGGCCCAGGGCAGGGCCCTCAGAGTCCGGCAGGCCCAGTGGAGTGTCACAAGCTTTTAGGCCCAGGCCAAAGGGCGCCTTCTTTGTCTGCACAGCTGCCCAAACTCTCACCTTTCCACTCAGGCCGCCCTCTTACTTGAAGTGTGTGTGGAACGTGTCCGCGCAGTATACCGCGCTGCAAAGCTAAGCATATGTCTGGGCATCTTAGCTTCCTGCCAGGTGACCGAAGTTCGCAGGCAGATGGGTCCCTGGGACACACGCGGAGAGGCTCCTGCCCGGGTCACTGGCCGCCCACTGCCCCTGCCCCAGATCGGGGGCCGCAAATCAGCCCTGTCTGAGTCCCCTGCCTCTAGAGGGAGTATTGGACCAACACTTGTAGAAAACGGGGTCCTTGCGGGCCACTCATTGGAGGGACACAAATAAATCTTTGCCGACTCTCTGCTGAAACTTACGAGCATTCACACCTAAGCCTCTTACAAGGTCAGCTGTTTAGCTAAACATGAGCTCATGATCTAAATTTTCACAATATTGAAGAAAGCAGCTACAAGGGGAGACAATCAGCCAAAACCATCAATACCAGAATTAGATTCCCAAGGCCATCCATCAGATGTAGGAATAATCGGGTGCAAGGCAGAAAATATACATAAAACTGGAACTGAAACAAGGCAGAAGGATGTTTTCAAAGACTGGTAGGATCTCTAAAACATTTTTCAAGGACATGTCATTGATAAAGCTAAATACTCCAAGGTTGTGTAATACAACAGATTAATCATTGAGAAGAGTGAAATTATGCTGTTTTGAAAACTATGGCAGGTCAGATTTTCTGCCTAATTATATAAGAAGATTTCTCTAAAAAATACACATTATTTCAAAGACTTATTGGCTGTGAAATAAGTTAAGGGTATTTCAAATGGCTTGTCTGCAAAGAAAGGTGAGATGTAGGGAATCACAGAAAGTCGAGGGGAAAATAGGTCAATATATACATTGCTGTATGGTGAACTAAGCCTTAGGCCAGCAACAATGGAGAGGACCTGACCCTTAGACACGTACAAGTAAGCTGGAATCGTCAAAAGTTCAAATCTTTATAAGTAAAAAATTTATTAAAATGAATAACCAAGTGTTTTAATTGACATCAGAAGATGAAAACAATAAACCCTGAGAACATAGAGAAAAGATAAATAAAGATATGAGCAGAACTTAATACAACAGAAAACGTATAAAATTCAGGTGATTTAGTAAGTCCAAAGAATCTTCTTTGAAAAGATTTAAAAGACACACTTTGATTAAGGAAAACCAAAACATAAGTAAAGAATATACAGAAAGAGTCAGGACAATGTTAGAGCAGAGAATATATGAAATGCCAGTAAATTTGAACATTTCTGTCAAGTGGACCATTTCCTAGCTCCTAAAGTTTACCAACACTGACACAAGAGGAAATCATTTAAGGTCATCATGTGTGCCCTTGGCATTCTCGGAACGCCCTGGCCTCAGAATGCAGCCTCTGTAGTCCATGGTAACCTGCGGAGAGGGGGCGGGGCTGAGGGAGGTTGGAACACTGCCCTCACTGAGGGAGTGGGTGTGGCCATCTCTGCTGTGACTGAACAAAGGGCAGGGGAGCAGGGGGCCCAGGGCAGGGCCCTCAGAGCCCGGCAGGCCCAGTGGAGTGTCACAAGCTTTTAGGCCCAGGCCAAAGGGCGCCTTCTTTGTCTGCACAGCTGCCCAAACTCTCACCTTTCCACTCAGGCTGCCCTCTTACTTGAAGTGTGTGTGGAATGTGTCCGTGCAGTATACCGCGCTGCACAGCTAAGCATAGGTCTGGGCATCGTAGCTTCCTGCCAGGTGACCGAAGTTCGCAGGCAAATGGGTCCCTGGGACACACGTGGAGAGGCTCCTGCCCGGGCCACAGGCCGCCCACGGCCCCTGCCCCAGATCGGGGCCGCAAAGCAGCCCTGTCTGAGTCCCCTGCCTCTAGAGGGAGTATTGGACCAACACTTGTAGAAAACGGGGTCCTTGCGGGCCACTCATTGGAGGGACACAAATAAATCTTTGCCGACTTTCTGCTGAAACTTACGAGCGTTCACACCTAAGCCTCTTACAAGGTCAGCTGTTTAGCTAAACATGAGCTCATGATCTAAATTTACACAATATTGAAGAAAGCAGCTACAAGGGGAGACAATCAGCCAAAACCATCAATACCAGAATTAGATTCCCAAGGCCATCCATCAGATGTAGGAATAATCGGGTGCAAGGCAGAAAATATACATAAAACTGGAACTGAAACAAGGCACAAGGATGTTTTCAAAGACTGGTAGGATCTCTAAAACATTTTTCAAGGACATGTCATTGATAAAGCTAAATACTCCAAGGTTGTGTAATACAACAGATTAATCATTGAGAAGAGTGAAATTATGCTGTTTTGAAAACTATGGCAGGTCAGATTTTCTGCCTAATTATATAAGAAGATTTCTCTAAAAAATACACATTATTTCAAAGACTTATTGGCTGTGAAATAAGTTAAGGGTATTTCAAATGGCTTGTCTGCAAAGAAAGGTGAGATGTAGGGAATCACAGAAAGTCGAGGGGAAAATAGGTCAATATATACATTGCTGTATGGTGAACTAAGCCTTAGGCCAGCAACAATGGAGAGGACCTGACCCTTAGACACGTACAAGTAAGCAGGAATCGTCAAAATTTCAAATCTTTATAAGTAAAAAATTTATTAAAATGAATAACCAAGTGTTTTAATTGACATCAGAAGATGAAAACAATAAACCCTGAGAACATAGAAAAAAGATAAATAAAGATATGAGCAGAACTTAATACAACAGAAAACGTATAAAATTCAGGTGATTTAGTAAGTCCAAAGAATCTTCTTTGAAAAGAATTAAAAGACACACCTTGTTTAAGGAAAACCAAAACATAAGTAAAGAATATACAGAAAGAATCAGGACAATGTTAGAGCAGAGAATATATGAAATGCCAGTAAATTTGGACATTTCTGTACAGTGGACCATTTCCTAGCTCCTAAAGTTTACCAACACTGACACAAGAGGAAATCATTTAAGGTCATCATGTCTCCCCTTGGCATTCTCGGAACGCCCTGGCCTCAGAATGCAGCCTCTGTAGTCCATGGTAACCTGCGGAGAGGGGGCGGGGCTGAGGGAGGTTGGAACACTGCCCTCACTGAGGGAGTCGGTGTGGCCATCTCTGCTGTGACTGAACAAAGGGCAGGGGAGCAGGGGGCCCAGGGCAGGGCCCTCAGAGACCGACAGGCCCAGTGGATTGCCACAAGATTTTAGGCCCAGGCCAAAGGGCGCCTTCTTTGTCTGCACAGCTGCCCAAACTCTCACCTTTCCACTCAGGCCGCCTTCTTACTTAAAGTGTGTGTGGAACATGTCCGCGCAGTACACCGCGCTGCACAGCTAAGCATAGGTCTGGGCATCGTAGCTTCCTGCCAGGTGACCGAAGTTCACAGGCAGATGGGTCTCTGGGACACACGCGGAGAGGCTCCTGCCGGGTGACAGGCCGCCCACTGCCCCTGCCCCAGATCTGGGGCCGCAAAGCAGCCCTGTCTGATTCTGCTGCCTCTAGAGGGAGTATTGGACCAACACTGTAGAAAACGGGGTCCTTGCGGGCCACTCATTGGAGGGACACAAATAAATCTTTGCCGACTTTCTGCTGAAACTTACGAGCGTTCACACCTAAGCCTCTTACAAGGTCAGCTGTTTAGCTAAACATGAGCTCATGATCTAAATTTACACAATAATGAAGAAAGCAGCTACAAGTGGAGACAATCAGCCAAAACCATCAATACCAGAATTAGATTCCCAAGGCCATCCATCAGATGTAGGAATAATCGGGTGCAAGGCAGAAAATATACATAAAACTGGAACTGAATCAAGGCACAAGGATGTTTTCAAAGACTGGTAGGATCTCTAAAACATTTTTCAAGGACATGTCATTGATAAAGCTAAATACTCCAAGGTTGTGTAATACAACAGATTAATCATTGAGAAGAGTGAAATTATGCTGTTTTGAAAACTATGGCAGGTCAGATTTTCTGCCTAATTCTATAAGAAGATTTCTCTAAAAAATACACATTATTTCAAAGACTTATTGGCTGTGAAATAAGTTAAGGGTATTTCAAATGGCTTGTCTGCAAAGAAAGGTGAGATGTAGGGAATCACAGAAAGTCGAGGGGAAAATAGGTCAATATATACATTGCTGTATGGTGAACTAAGCCTTAGGCCAGCAACAATGGAGAGGACCTGACCCTTAGACACGTAGAAGTAAGCTGGAATCTTCAAAAGTTCAAATCTTTATAAGTAAAAAGATTTATTAAAATCAATAACCAAGTGTTTTAATTGACATCAGAAGATGAAAACAATAAACCCTGAGAACATAGAGAAAAGATAAATAAAGATATGAGCAGAACTTAATACAACAGAAAACGTATAAAATTCAGGTGATTTAGTAAGTCCAAAGAATCTTCTTTGAAAAGATTTAAAAGACACACTTTGATTAAGGAAAACCAAAACATAAGTAAAGAATATACAGAAAGAGTCAGGACAATGTTAGAGCAGAGAATATATGAAATGCCAGTAAATTTGAACATTTCTGTCAAGTGGACCATTTCCTAGCTCCTAAAGTTTACCCACACTGACACAAGAGGAAATCATTTAAGGTCATCATGTCTGCCCTTGGCATTCTCGGAACGCCCTGGCCTCAGAATGCAGCCTCTGTAGTCCATGGTAACCTGCGGAGAGGGGGCGGGGCTGAGGGAGGTTGGAACACTGCCCTCACTGAGGGAGTGTGTGTGGCCATCTCTGCTGTGACTGAACAAAGGGCAGGGGAGCAGGGGGCCCAGGGCAGGGCCCTCAGAGCCCGGCAGGCCCAGTGGAGTGTCACAAGCTTTTAGGCCCAGGCCAAAGGGCGCCTTCTTTGTCTGCACAGCTGCCCAAACTCTCACCTTTCCACTCAGGCCGCCCTCTTACTTGAAGTGTGTGTGGAACGTGTCTGTGCAGTATACCGCGCTGCACAGCTAAGCATAGTTCTGGGCATCGTAGCTTCCTGCCAGGTGACCGAAGTTCGCAGGCAGATGGGTCCCTGGGACACACGCGGAGGGGCTCCTGCGCGGGTCACAGGCCGTCCACTGCCCCTGCCCCAGATCGGGGGCCGCAAAGCAGCCCTCTCTGGGTCCCCTGCCTCTAGAGGGGGTATTGGACCAACACTTGTAGAAAACGGGGTCCTTGCGGGCCACTCATTGGAGGGACACAAATAAATCTTTGCCGACTTTCTGCTGAAACTTACGAGCGTTCACACCTAAGCCTCTTACAAGGTCAGCTGTTTAGCTAAACATGAGCTCATGATCTAAATTTACACAATAATGAAGAAAGCTGCTACAAGGGGAGACAATCAGCCAAAACCATCAATACCAGAATTAGATTCCCAAGGCCATCCATCAGATGAAGGAATAATCGGGTGCAAGGCAGAAAATATACATAAAACTGGAACTGAAACAAGGCACAAGGATGTTTTCAAAGACTGTAGGATCTCTAAAACATTTTTCAAGGACATGTCATTGATAAAGCTAAATACTCCAAGGTTGTGTAATACAACAGATTAATCATTGAGAAGAGTGAAATTATGCTGTTTTGAAAACTATGGCATGTCAGATTTTCTGCCTAATTATATAAGAAGATTTCTCTAAAAAATACACATTATTTCAAAGACTTATTGGCTGTGAAATAAGTTAAGGGTATTTCAAATGCCTTGTCTGCAAAGAAAGGTGAGATGTAGGGAATCACAGAAAGTCGAGGGGAAAATAGGTCAATATATACATTGCTGTATGGTGAACTAAGCCTTAGGCCAGCAACAATGGAGAGGACCTGACCCTTAGACACGTACAAGTAAGCTGGAATCGTCAAAAGTTCAAATCTTTATAAGTAAAAAATTTATTAAAATGAATAACCAAGTGTTTTAATTGACATCAGAAGATGAAAACAATAAACCCTGAGAACATAGAGAAAAGATAAATAAAGATATGAGCAGAACTTAATACAACAGAAAACGTATAAAATTCAGGTGATTTAGTAAGTCCAAAGAATCTTCTTTGAAAAGATTTAAAAGACACACTTTGATTAAGGAAAACCAAAACATAAGTAAAGAATATACAGAAAGAGTCAGGACAATGTTAGAGCAGAGAATATATGAAATGCCAGTAAATTTGAACATTTCTGTCAAGTGGACCATTTCCTAGCTCCTAAAGTTTACCAACACTGACACAAGAGGAAATCATTTAAGGTCATCATGTGTGCCCTTGGCATTCTCGGAACGCCCTGGCCTCAGAATGCAGCCTCTGTAGTCCATGGTAACCTGCGGAGAGGGGGCGGGGCTGAGGGAGGTTGGAACACTGCCCTCACTGAGGGAGTGGGTGTGGCCATCTCTGCTGTGACTGAACAAAGGGCAGGGGAGCAGGGGGCCCAGGGCAGGGCCCTCAGAGCCCGGCAGGCCCAGTGGAGTGTCACAAGCTTTTAGGCCCAGGCCAAAGGGCGCCTTCTTTGTCTGCACAGCTGCCCAAACTCTCACCTTTCCACTCAGGCTGCCCTCTTACTTGAAGTGTGTGTGGAATGTGTCCGTGCAGTATACCGCGCTGCACAGCTAAGCATAGGTCTGGGCATCGTAGCTTCCTGCCAGGTGACCGAAGTTCGCAGGCAAATGGGTCCCTGGGACACACGTGGAGAGGCTCCTGCCCGGGCCACAGGCCGCCCACGGCCCCTGCCCCAGATCGGGGCCGCAAAGCAGCCCTGTCTGAGTCCCCTGCCTCTAGAGGGAGTATTGGACCAACACTTGTAGAAAACGGGGTCCTTGCGGGCCACTCATTGGAGGGACACAAATAAATCTTTGCCGACTTTCTGCTGAAACTTACGAGCGTTCACACCTAAGCCTCTTACAAGGTCAGCTGTTTAGCTAAACATGAGCTCATGATCTAAATTTACACAATATTGAAGAAAGCAGCTACAAGGGGAGACAATCAGCCAAAACCATCAATACCAGAATTAGATTCCCAAGGCCATCCATCAGATGTAGGAATAATCGGGTGCAAGGCAGAAAATATACATAAAACTGGAACTGAAACAAGGCACAAGGATGTTTTCAAAGACTGGTAGGATCTCTAAAACATTTTTCAAGGACATGTCATTGATAAAGCTAAATACTCCAAGGTTGTGTAATACAACAGATTAATCATTGAGAAGAGTGAAATTATGCTGTTTTGAAAACTATGGCAGGTCAGATTTTCTGCCTAATTATATAAGAAGATTTCTCTAAAAAATACACATTATTTCAAAGACTTATTGGCTGTGAAATAAGTTAAGGGTATTTCAAATGGCTTGTCTGCAAAGAAAGGTGAGATGTAGGGAATCACAGAAAGTCGAGGGGAAAATAGGTCAATATATACATTGCTGTATGGTGAACTAAGCCTTAGGCCAGCAACAATGGAGAGGACCTGACCCTTAGACACGTACAAGTAAGCAGGAATCGTCAAAATTTCAAATCTTTATAAGTAAAAAATTTATTAAAATGAATAACCAAGTGTTTTAATTGACATCAGAAGATGAAAACAATAAACCCTGAGAACATAGAAAAAAGATAAATAAAGATATGAGCAGAACTTAATACAACAGAAAACGTATAAAATTCAGGTGATTTAGTAAGTCCAAAGAATCTTCTTTGAAAAGAATTAAAAGACACACCTTGTTTAAGGAAAACCAAAACATAAGTAAAGAATATACAGAAAGAATCAGGACAATGTTAGAGCAGAGAATATATGAAATGCCAGTAAATTTGGACATTTCTGTACAGTGGACCATTTCCTAGCTCCTAAAGTTTACCAACACTGACACAAGAGGAAATCATTTAAGGTCATCATGTCTCCCCTTGGCATTCTCGGAACGCCCTGGCCTCAGAATGCAGCCTCTGTAGTCCATGGTAACCTGCGGAGAGGGGGCGGGGCTGAGGGAGGTTGGAACACTGCCCTCACTGAGGGAGTCGGTGTGGCCATCTCTGCTGTGACTGAACAAAGGGCAGGGGAGCAGGGGGCCCAGGGCAGGGCCCTCAGAGACCGACAGGCCCAGTGGATTGCCACAAGATTTTAGGCCCAGGCCAAAGGGCGCCTTCTTTGTCTGCACAGCTGCCCAAACTCTCACCTTTCCACTCAGGCCGCCTTCTTACTTAAAGTGTGTGTGGAACATGTCCGCGCAGTACACCGCGCTGCACAGCTAAGCATAGGTCTGGGCATCGTAGCTTCCTGCCAGGTGACCGAAGTTCACAGGCAGATGGGTCTCTGGGACACACGCGGAGAGGCTCCTGCCGGGTGACAGGCCGCCCACTGCCCCTGCCCCAGATCTGGGGCCGCAAAGCAGCCCTGTCTGATTCTGCTGCCTCTAGAGGGAGTATTGGACCAACACTGTAGAAAACGGGGTCCTTGCGGGCCACTCATTGGAGGGACACAAATAAATCTTTGCCGACTTTCTGCTGAAACTTACGAGCGTTCACACCTAAGCCTCTTACAAGGTCAGCTGTTTAGCTAAACATGAGCTCATGATCTAAATTTACACAATAATGAAGAAAGCAGCTACAAGTGGAGACAATCAGCCAAAACCATCAATACCAGAATTAGATTCCCAAGGCCATCCATCAGATGTAGGAATAATCGGGTGCAAGGCAGAAAATATACATAAAACTGGAACTGAATCAAGGCACAAGGATGTTTTCAAAGACTGGTAGGATCTCTAAAACATTTTTCAAGGACATGTCATTGATAAAGCTAAATACTCCAAGGTTGTGTAATACAACAGATTAATCATTGAGAAGAGTGAAATTATGCTGTTTTGAAAACTATGGCAGGTCAGATTTTCTGCCTAATTATATAAGAAGATTTCTCTAAAAAATACACATTATTTCAAAGACTTATTGGCTGTGAAATAAGTTAAGGGTATTTCAAATGGCTTGTCTGCAAAGAAAGGTGAGATGTAGGGAATCACAGAAAGTCGAGGGGAAAATAGGTCAATATATACATTGCTGTATGGTGAACTAAGCCTTAGGCCAGCAACAATGGAGAGGACCTGACCCTTAGACACGTAGAAGTAAGCTGGAATCTTCAAAAGTTCAAATCTTTATAAGTAAAAAGATTTATTAAAATCAATAACCAAGTGTTTTAATTGACATCAGAAGATGAAAACAATAAACCCTGAGAACATAGAGAAAAGATAAATAAAGATATGAGCAGAACTTAATACAACAGAAAACGTATAAAATTCAGGTGATTTAGTAAGTCCAAAGAATCTTCTTTGAAAAGATTTAAAAGACACACTTTGATTAAGGAAAACCAAAACATAAGTAAAGAATATACAGAAAGAGTCAGGACAATGTTAGAGCAGAGAATATATGAAATGCCAGTAAATTTGAACATTTCTGTAAAGTGGACCATTTCCTAGCTCCTAAAGTTTACCCACACTGACACAAGAGGAAATCATTTAAGGTCATCATGTCTGCCCTTGGCATTCTCGGAACGCCCTGGCCTCAGAATGCAGCCTCTGTAGTCCATGGTAACCTGCGGAGAGGGGGCGGGGCTGAGGGAGGTTGGAACACTGCCCTCACTGAGGGAGTGGGTGTGGCCATCTCTGCTGTGACTGAACAAAGGGCAGGGGAGCAGGGGGCCCAGGGCAGGGCCCTCAGAGCCCGGCAGGCCCAGTGGAGTGTCACAAGCTTTTAGGCCCAGGCCAAAGGGCGCCTTCTTTGTCTGCACAGCTGCCCAAACTCTCACCTTTCCACTCAGGCCGCCCTCTTACTTGAAGTGTGTGTGGAACGTGTCTGTGCAGTATACCGCGCTGCACAGCTAAGCATAGTTCTGGGCATCGTAGCTTCCTGCCAGGTGACCGAAGTTCGCAGGCAGATGGGTCCCTGGGACACACGCGGAGGGGCTCCTGCGCGGGTCACAGGCCGTCCACTGCCCCTGCCCCAGATCGGGGGCCGCAAAGCAGCCCTCTCTGGGTCCCCTGCCTCTAGAGGGGGTATTGGACCAACACTTGTAGAAAACGGGGTCCTTGCGGGCCACTCATTGGAGGGACACAAATAAATCTTTGCCGACTTTCTGCTGAAACTTACGAGCGTTCACACCTAAGCCTCTTACAAGGTCAGCTGTTTAGCTAAACATGAGCTCATGATCTAAATTTACACAATAATGAAGAAAGCTGCTACAAGGGGAGACAATCAGCCAAAACCATCAATACCAGAATTAGATTCCCAAGGCCATCCATCAGATGAAGGAATAATCGGGTGCAAGGCAGAAAATATACATAAAACTGGAACTGAAACAAGGCACAAGGATGTTTTCAAAGACTGTAGGATCTCTAAAACATTTTTCAAGGACATGTCATTGATAAAGCTAAATACTCCAAGGTTGTGTAATACAACAGATTAATCATTGAGAAGAGTGAAATTATGCTGTTTTGAAAACTATGGCATGTCAGATTTTCTGCCTAATTATATAAGAAGATTTCTCTAAAAAATACACATTATTTCAAAGACTTATTGGCTGTGAAATAAGTTAAGGGTATTTCAAATGCCTTGTCTGCAAAGAAAGGTGAGATGTAGGGAATCACAGAAAGTCGAGGGGAAAATAGTTTAATATATACATTGCTGTATGGTGAACTAAGCCTTAGGCCAGCAACAATGGAGAGGACCTGACCCTTAGACACGTACAAGTAAGCTGGAATCTTCAAAAGTTCAAATCTTTATAAGTAAAAAGATTTATTAAAATGAATAACCAAGTGTTTTAATTGACATCAGAAGATGAAAACAATAAACCCTGAGAACATAGAGAAAATATAAATAAAGATATGAGCAGAACTTAATACAACAGAAAACGTATAAAATTCAGGTGATTTAGTAAGTCCAAAGAATCTTCTTTGAAAAGATTTAAAAGACACACTTTGATTAAGGAAAACCAAAACATAAGTAAAGAATATTCAGAAAGAGTCAGGACAATGTTAGAGCAGAGAATATATGAAATGCCAGTAAATTTGAACATTTCTGTAAAGTGGACCATTTCCTAGCTCCGAAAGTTTACCAACACTGACACAAGAGGAAATCATTTCAGGTCATCATGTCTGCCCTTGGCATTCTCGGAACGCCCTGGCCTCAGAATGCAGCCTCTGTAGTCCATGGTAACCTGCGGAGAGGGGGCGGGGCTGAGGGAGGTGGGAACACTGCCCTCACTGAGGGAGTGGGTGCGGCCATCTCTGCTGTGACTGAACAAAGGGCAGGGGAGCAGGGGGCCCAGGGCAGGGCCCTCAGAGTCCGGCAGGCCCAGTGGAGTGTCACAAGCTTTTAGGCCCAGGCCAAAGGGCGCCTTCTTTGTCTGCACAGCTGCCCAAACTCTCACCTTTCCACTCAGGCCGCCCTCTTACTTGAAGTGTGTGTGGAACGTGTCCGCGCAGTATACCGCGCTGCAAAGCTAAGCATATGTCTGGGCATCTTAGCTTCCTGCCAGGTGACCGAAGTTCGCAGGCAGATGGGTCCCTGGGACACACGCGGAGAGGCTCCTGCCCGGGTCACTGGCCGCCCACTGCCCCTGCCCCAGATCGGGGGCCGCAAATCAGCCCTGTCTGAGTCCCCTGCCTCTAGAGGGAGTATTGGACCAACACTTGTAGAAAACGGGGTCCTTGCGGGCCACTCATTGGAGGGACACAAATAAATCTTTGCCGACTCTCTGCTGAAACTTACGAGCATTCACACCTAAGCCTCTTACAAGGTCAGCTGTTTAGCTAAACATGAGCTCATGATCTCAATTTTCACAATATTGAAGAAAGCAGCTACAAGGGGAGACAATCAGCCAAAACCATCAATACCAGAATTAGATTCCCAAGGCCATCCATCAGATGTAGGAATAATCGGGTGCAAGGCAGAAAATATACATAAAACTGGAACTGAAACAAGGCAGAAGGATGTTTTCAAAGACTGGTAGGATCTCTAAAACATTTTTCAAGGACATGTCATTGATAAAGCTAAATACTCCAAGGTTGTGTAATACAACAGATTAATCATTGAGAAGAGTGAAATTATGCTGTTTTGAAAACTATGGCAGGTCAGATTTTCTGCCTAATTATATAAGAAGATTTCTCTAAAAAATACACATTATTTCAAAGACTTATTGGCTGTGAAATAAGTTAAGGGTATTTCAAATGGCTTGTCTGCAAAGAAAGGTGAGATGTAGGGAATCACAGAAAGTCGAGGGGAAAATAGTTTAATATATACATTGCTGTATGGTGAACTAAACCTTAGGCCAGCAACAATGGAGAGGACCTGACCCTTAGACACGTACAAGTAAGCTGGAATCTTCAAAAGTTCAAATCTTTATAAGTAAAAAGATTTATTAAAATGAATAACCAAGTGTTTTAATTGACATCAGAAGATGAAAACAATAAACCCTGAGAACATAGAGAAAATATAAATAAAGATATGAGCAGAACTTAATACAACAGAAAACGTATAAAATTCAGGTGATTTAGTAAGTCCAAAGAATCTTCTTTGAAAAGATTTAAAAGACACACTTTGATTAAGGAAAACCAAAACATAAGTAAAGAATATTCAGAAAGAGTCAGGACAATGTTAGAGCAGAGAATATATGAAATGCCAGTAAATTTGAACATTTCTGTAAAGTGGACCATTTCCTAGCTCCGAAAGTTTACCAACACTGACACAAGAGGAAATCATTTAAGGTCATCATGTCTGCCCTTGGCATTCTCGGAATGCCCTGGCCTCAGAATGCAGCCTCTGTAGTCCATGGTAACCTGCGGAGAGGGGGCGGGGCTGAGGGAGGTTGGAACACTGCCCTCACTGAGGGAGTGGGTGTGGCCATCTCTGCTGTGACTGAACAAAGGGCAGGGGAGCAGGGGGCCCAGGGCAGGGCCCTCAGAGTCCGGCAGGCCCAGTGGAGTGTCACAAGCTTTTAGGCCCAGGCCAAAGGGCGCCTTCTTTGTCTGCACAGCTGCCCAAACTCTCACCTTTCCACTCAGGCCGCCCTCTTACTTGAAGTGTGTGTGGAACGTGTCCGCGCAGTATACCGCGCTGCAAAGCTAAGCATATGTCTGGGCATCTTAGCTTCCTGCCAGGTGACCGAAGTTCGCAGGCAGATGGGTCCCTGGGACACACGCGGAGAGGCTCCTGCCCGGGTCACAAGCCGCCCACTGCCCCTGCCCCAGATCGGGGGCCGCAAATCAGCCCTGTCTGAGTCCCCTGCCTCTAGAGGGAGTATTGGACCAACACTTGTAGAAAACGGGGTCCTTGCGGGCCACTCATTGGAGGGACACAAATAAATCTTTGCCGACTCTCTGCTGAAACTTACGAGCATTCACACCTAAGCCTCTTACAAGGTCAGCTGTTTAGCTAAACATGAGCTCATGATCTAAATTTTCACAATATTGAAGAAAGCAGCTACAAGGGGAGACAATCAGCCAAAACCATCAATACCAGAATTAGATTCCCAAGGCCATCCATCAGATGTAGGAATAATCGGGTGCAAGGCAGAAAATATACATAAAACTGGAACTGAAACAAGGCAGAAGGATGTTTTCAAAGACTGCTAGGATCTCTAAAACATTTTTCAAGGACATGTCATTGATAAAGCTAAATACTCCAAGGTTGTGTAATACAACAGATTAATCATTGAGAAGAGTGAAATTATGCTGTTTTGAAAACTATGGCAGGTCAGATTTTCTGCCTAATTCTATAAGATGATTTCTCTAAAAAATACACATTATTTCAAAGACTTATTGGCTGTGAAATAAGTTAAGGGTATTTCAAATGGCTTGTCTGCAAAGAAAGGTGAGATGTAGGGAATCACAGAAAGTCGAGGGGAAAATAGGTCAATATATACATTGCTGTATGGTGAACTAAGCCTTAGGCCAGCAACAATGGAGAGGACCTGACCCTTAGACACGTACAAGTAAGCTGGAATCTTCAAAAGTTCAAATCTTTATAAGTAAAAAGATTTATTAAAATCAATAACCAAGTGTTTTAATTGACATCAGTAGGTGAAAACAATAAACCCTGAGAACATAGAGAAAAGATAAATAAAGATATGAGCAGAACTTAATACAACAGAAAACGTATAAAATTCAGGTGATTTAGTAAGTCCAAAGAATCTTCTTTGAAAAGATTTAAAAGACACACTTTGATTAAGGAAAACCAAAACATAAGTAAAGAATATACAGAAAGAGTCAGGACAATGTTAGAGCAGAGAATATATGAAATGCCAGTAAATTTGAACATTTCTGTCAAGTGGACCATTTCCTAGCTCCTAAAGTTTACCAACACTGACACAAGAGGAAATCATTTAAGGTCATCATGTCTGCCCTTGGCATTCTCGGAACGCCCTGGCCTCAGAATGCAGCCTCTGTAGTCCATGGTAACCTGCGGAGAGGGGGCGGGGCTGAGGGAGGTTGGAACACTGCCCTCACTGAGGGAGTGGGTGTGGCCATCTCTGCTGTGACTGAACAAAGGGCAGGGGAGCAGGGGGCCCAGGGCAGGGCCCTCAGAGCCCGGCAGGCCCAGTGGAGTGTCACAAGCTTTTAGGCCCAGGCCAAAGGGCACCTTCTTTGTCTGCACAGCTGCCCAAACTCTCACCTTTCCACTCAGGCCGCCCTCTTACTTGAAGTGTGTGTGGAACGTGTCCGCACAGTATACCGCGCTGCAAAGCTAAGCATATGTCTGGGCATCGTAGCTTCCTGCCAGGTGACCGAAGTTTGCAGGCAGATGGGTCCCTGGGACACACGCGGAGAGGCTCCTGCCCGGGTCACAGGCCGCCCACTGCCCCTGCCCCAGACCGGGGGCCGCAAAGCAGCCCTGTCTGAGTCCCCTGCCTCTAGAGGGAGTATTGGACCAACACTTGTAGAAAACGGGGTCCTTGCGGGCCACTCATTGGAGGGACACAAATAAATCTTTGCCGACTCTCTGCTGAAACTTACGAGCATTCACACCTAAGCCTCTTACAAGGTCAGCTGTTTAGCTAAACATGAGCTCATGATCTCAATTTTCACAATATTGAAGAAAGCAGCTACAAGGGGAGACAATCAGCCAAAACCATCAATACCAGAATTAGATTCCCAAGGCCATCCATCAGATGTAGGAATAATCGGGTGCAAGGCAGAAAATATACATAAAACTGGAACTGAAACAAGGCACAAGGATGTTTTCAAAGACTGGTAGGATCTCTAAAACATTTTTCAAGGACATGTCATTGATAAAGCTAAATACTCCAAGGTTGTGTAATACAACAGATTAATCATTGAGAAGAGTGAAATTATGCTGTTTTGAAAACTATGGCAGGTCAGATTTTCTGCCTAATTCTATAAGAAGATTTCTCTAAAAAATACACATTATTTCAAAGACTTATTGGCTGTGAAATAAGTTAAGGGTATTTCAAATGGCTTGTCTGCAAAGAAAGGTGAGATGTAGGGAATCACAGAAAGTCGAGGGGAAAATAGGTCAATATATACATTGCTGTATGGTGAACTAAGCCTTAGGCCAGCAACAATGGAGAGGACCTGACCCTTAGACACGTACAAGTAAGCTGGAATCTTCAAAAGTTCAAATCTTTATAAGTAAAATGATTTATTAAAATCAATAACCAAGTGTTTTAATTGACATCAGAAGATGAAAACAATAAACCCTGAGAACATAGAGAAAAGATAAATAAAGATATGAGCAGAACTTAATACAACAGAAAACGTATAAATTTCAGGTGATTTAGTAAGTCCAAAGAATCTTCTTTGAAAAGATTGAAAAGACACACTTTGATTAAGGAAAACCAAAACATAAGTAAAGAATATACAGAAAGAGTCAGGACATTGTTAGAGCAGAGAATATATGAAATGGCAGTAAATTTGAACATTTCTGTCAAGTGGACCATTTCCTAGCTCCTAAAGTTTACCAACACTGACACAAGAGGAAATCATTTAAGGTCATCATGTCTGCCCTTGGCATTCTCGGAACGCCCTGGCCTCAGAATGCAGCCTCTGTAGTCCATGGTAACCTGCGGAGAGGGGGCGGGGCTGAGGGAGGTTGGAACACTGCCCTCACTGAGGGAGTGGGTGTGGCCATCTCTGCTGTGACTGAACAAAGGGCAGGGGAGCAGGGGGCCCAGGGCAGGGCCCTCAGAGCCCGACAGGCCCAGTGGATTGCCACACGCTTTTAGGCCCAGGCCAAAGGGCGCCTTCTTTGTCTGCACAGCTGCCCAAACTCTCACCTTTCCACTCAGGCCGCCTTCTTACTTAAAGTGTGTGTGGAACATGTCCGCGCAGTACACCGCGCTGCACAGCTAAGCATAGGTCTGGGCATCGTAGCTTCCTGCCAGGTGACCGAAGTTCGCAGGCAGATGGGTCTCTGGGACACACGCGGAGAGGCTCCTGCCGGGTGACAGGCCGCCCACTGCCCCTGCCCCAGATCTGGGGCCGCAAAGCAGCCCTGTCTGATTCTGCTGCCTCTAGAGGGAGTATTGGACCAACACTGTAGAAAACGGGGTCCTTGCGGGCCACTCATTGGAGGGACACAAATAAATCTTTGCCGACTTTCTGCTGAAACTTACGAGCGTTCACACCTAAGCCTCTTACAAGGTCAGCTGTTTAGCTAAACATGAGCTCATGATCTAAATTTACACAATAATGAAGAAAGCAGCTACAAGGGGAGACAATCAGCCAAAACCATCAATACCAGAATTAGATTCCCAAGTACATCCATCAGATGTAGGAATAATCGGGTGCAAGGCAGAAAATATACATAAAACTGGAACTGAATCAAGGCACAAGGATGTTTTCAAAGACTGGTAGGATCTCTAAAACATTTTTCAAGGACATGTCATTGATAAAGCTAAATACTCCAAGGTTGTGTAATACAACAGATTAATCATTGAGAAGAGTGAAATTATGCTGTTTTGAAAACTATGGCAGGTCAGATTTTCTGCCTAATTATATAAGAAGATTTCTCTAAAAAATACACATTATTTCAAAGACTTATTGGCTGTGAAATAAGTTAAGGGTATTTCAAATGGCTTGTCTGCAAAGAAAGGTGAGATGTAGGGAATCACAGAAAGTCGAGGGGAAAATAGTTCAATATATACATTGCTGTATGGTGAACTAAGCCTTAGGCCAGCAACAATGGAGAGGACCTGACCCTTAGACACTTACAAGTAACCTGGAATCTTCAAAAGTTCAAATCTTTATAAGTAAAAAGATTTATTAAAATGAATAACCAAGTGTTTTAATTGACATCAGAAGATGAAAACAATAAACCCTGAGAACATAGAGAAAAGATAAATAAAGATATGAGCAGAACTTAATACAACAGAAAACGTATAAAATTCAGGTGATTTAGTAAGTCCAAAGAATCTTCTTTGAAAAGATTTAAAAGACACACTTTGATTAAGGAAAACCAAAACATAAGTAAAGAATATTCAGAAAGAGTCAGGACAATGTTAGAGCAGAGAATATATGAAATGCCAGTAAATTTGAACATTTCTGTCAAGTGGACCATTTCCTAGCTCCTAAAGTTTACCAACACTGACACAAGAGGAAATCATTTAAGGTCATCATGTCTGCCCTTGGCATTCTCGGAACGCCCTGGCCTCAGAATGCAGCCTCTGTAGTCCATGGTAACCTGCGGAGAGGGGGCGGGGCTGAGGGAGGTTGGAACACTGCCCTCACTGAGGGAGTGGGTGTGGCCATCTCTGCTGTGACTGAACAAAGGGCAGGGGAGCAGGGGGCCCAGGGCAGGGCCCTCAGAGCCCGGCAGGCCCAGTGGAGTGTCACAAGCTTTTAGGCCCAGGCCAAAGGGCGCCTTCTTTGTCTGCACAGCTGCCCAAACTCTCACCTTTCCACTCAGGCTGCCCTCTTACTTGAAGTGTGTGTGGAACGTGTCCGTGCAGTATACCGCGCTGCACAGCTAATCATAGGTCTGGGCATCGTAGCTTCCTGCCAGGTGACCGAAGTTCGCAGGCAAATGGGTCGCTGGGACACATGTGGAGAGGCTCCTGCCCGGGCCACAGGCCGCCCACGGCCCCTGCCCCAGATCGGGGCCGCAAAGCAGCCCTGTCTGAGTCCCCTGCCTCTAGAGGGAGTATTGGACCAACACTTGTAGAAAACGGGGTCCTTGCGGGCCACTCATTGGAGGGACACAAATAAATCTTTGCCGACTTTCTGCTGAAACTTACGAGCGTTCACACCTAAGCCTCTTACAAGGTCAGCTGTTTAGCTAAACATGAGCTCATGATCTAAATTTACACAATATTGAAGAAAGCAGCTACAAGGGGAGACAATCAGCCAAAACCATCAATACCAGAATTAGATTCCCAAGGCCATCCATCAGATGTAGGAATAATCGGGTGCAAGGCAGAAAATATACATAAAACTGGAACTGAAACAAGGCACAAGGATGTTTTCAAAGACTGGTAGGATCTCTAAAACATTTTTCAAGGACATGTCATTGATAAAGCTAAATACTCCAAGGTTGTGTAATACAACAGATTAATCATTGAGAAGAGTGAAATTATGCTGTTTTGAAAACTATGGCAGGTCAGATTTTCTGCCTAATTCTATAAGAAGATTTCTCTAAAAAATACACATTATTTCAAAGACTTATTGGCTGTGAAATAAGTTAAGGGTATTTCAAATGGCTTGTCTGCAAAGAAAGGTGAGATGTAGGGAATCACAGAAAGTCGAGGGGAAAATAGGTCAATATATACATTGCTGTATGGTGAACTAAGCCTTAGGCCAGCAACAATGGAGAGGACCTGACCCTTAGACACGTACAAGTAAGCAGGAATCGTCAAAATTTCAAATCTTTATAAGTAAAAAATTTATTAAAATGAATAACCAAGTGTTTTAATTGACATCAGAAGATGAAAACAATAAACCCTGAGAACATAGAAAAAAGATAAATAAAGATATGAGCAGAACTTAATACAACAGAAAACGTATAAAATTCAGATGATTTAGTAAGTCCACAGAATCTTCTTTGAAAAGATTTAAAAGACACACTTTGATTAAGGAAAACCAAAACATAAGTAAAGAATATACAGAAAGAGTCAGGACAATGTTAGAGCAGAGAATATATGAAATGCCAGTAAATTTGAACATTTCTGTAAAGTGGACCATTTCCTAGCTCCTAAAGTTTACCAACACTGACACAAGAGGAAATCATTTAAGGTCATCATGTCTGCCCTTGGCATTCTCGGAACGCCCTGGCCTCAGAATGCAGCCTCTGTAGTCCATGGTAACCTGCGGAGAGTGGGCGGGGCTGAGGGAGGTTGGAACACTGCCCTCACTGCGGGAGTGGGTGTGGCCATCTCTGCTGTGACTGAACAAAGGGCAGGGGAGCAGGGGGCCCAGGGCAGGGCCCTCAGAACACGGCAGGCCCAGTGGAGTGTCACAAGCTTTTAGGCCCAGGCCAAAGGGCGCCTTCTTTGTCTGCACACCTGCCCAAACTCTCACCTTTCCACTCAGGCCACCCTCTTACTTAAAGTGTGTGTGGAACATGTCCGCGCAGTACACCACGCTGCACAGCTAAGCATAGGTCTGGGCATCGTAGCTTCCTGCCAGGTGACCGAAGTTCACAGGCAGATGTGTCTCTGGGACACACGCGGAGAAGCTCCTGCCGGGTGACAGGCCGCCCACTGCCCCTGCCCCAGATCTGGGGCCGCAAAGCAGCCCTGTCTAATTCCGCTGCCTCTAGAGGGAGTATTGGA
The DNA here is from genome assembly GCF_964341445.2 of Mesoplodon mirus. Lineage (NCBI taxonomy): Eukaryota > Metazoa > Chordata > Mammalia > Artiodactyla > Ziphiidae > Mesoplodon > Mesoplodon mirus. The sequence continues at coordinate 159,170,618 of NC_138976.1, read as the reverse complement.
CCAACACTTGTAGAAAACGGGGTCCTTGCGGGCCACTCATTGGAGGGAAACAAATAAACTTTGCCGACTTTCTGCTGAAAGTTACGAGCGTTCACACCTAAGCCTCTTACAAGGTCAGCTGTTTAGCTAAACATGAGCTCATGATCTAAATTTACACAATAATGAAGAAAGCAGCTACAAGGGGAGACAATCAGCCAAAACCATCAATACCAGAATTAGATTCCCAAGGCCATCCATCAGATGTAGGAATAATCGGGTGCAAGGCAGAAAATATACATAAAACTGGAACTGAAACAAGGCACAAGGATGTTTTCAAAGACTGGTAGGATCTCTAAAACATTTTTCAAGGACATGTCATTGATAAAGCTAAATACTCCAAGGTTGTGTAATACAACAGATTAATCATTGAGAAGAGTGAAAATATGCTGTTTTGAAAACTATGGCAGGTCAGATTTTCTGCCTAATTATATAAGAAGATTTCTCTAAAAAATACACATTATTTCAAAGACTTATTGGCTGTGAAATAAGTTAAGGGTATTTCAAATGGCTTGTCTGCAAAGAAAGGTGAGATGTAGGGAATCACAGAAAGTCGAGGGGAAAATAGGTCAATATATACATTGCTGTATGGTGAACTAAGCCTTAGGCCAGCAACAATGGAGAGGACCTGACCCTTAGACACGTACAAGTAAGCTGGAATCGTCAAAAGTTCAAATCTTTATAAGTAAAAAATTTATTAAAATGAATAACCAAGTGTTTTAATTGACATAAGAAGATGAAAACAATAAACCCTGAGAACATAGAAAAAAGATAAATAAAGATATGAGCAGAACTTAATACAACAGAAAACGTATAAAATTCAGGTGATTTAGTAAGTCCAAAGAATCTTCTTTGAAAAGAATTAAAAGACACACCTTGTTTAAGGAAAACCAAAACATAAGTAAAGAATATACAGAAAGAATCAGGACAATGTTAGAGCAGAGAATATATGAAATGCCAGTAAATTTGGACATTTCTGTAAAGTGGACCATTTCCTAGCTCCTAAAGTTTACCAACACTGACACAAGAGGAAATCATTTAAGGTCATCATGTCTGCCCTTGGCATTCTCGGAACGCCCTGGCCTCAGAATGCAGCCTCTGTAGTCCATGGTAACCTGCGGAGAGGGGGCGGGGCTGAGGGAGGTTGGAACACTGCCCTCACTGAGGGAGTCGGTGTGGCCATCTCTGCTGTGACTGAACAAAGGGCAGGGGAGCAGGGGGCCCAGGGCAGGGCCCTCAGAGACCGACAGGCCCAGTGGATTGCCACAAGCTTTTAGGCCCAGGCCAAAGGGCGCCTTCTTTGTCTGCACAGCTGCCCAAACTCTCACCCTTCCACTCAGGCCGCCTTCTTACTTAAAGTGTGTGTGGAACATGTCCGCGCAGTACACCGCGCTGCACAGCTAAGCATAGGTCTGGGCATCGTAGCTTCCTGCCAGGTGACCGAAGTTCGCAGGCAGATGGGTCTCTGGGACACACGCGGAGAGGCTCCTGCCGGGTGACAGGCCGCCCACTGCCCCTGCCCCAGATCTGGGGCCGCAAAGCAGCCCTGTCTGATTCTGCTGCCTCTAGAGGGAGTATTGGACCAACACTGTAGAAAACGGGGTCCTTGCGGGCCACTCATTGGAGGGACACAAATAAATCTTTGCCGACTTTCTGCTGAAACTTACGAGCGTTCACACCTAAGCCTCTTACAAGGTCAGCTGTTTAGCTAAACATGAGCTCATGATCTAAATTTACACAATAATGAAGAAAGCAGCTACAAGGGGAGACAATCAGCCAAAACCATCAATACCAGAATTAGATTCCCAAGGCCATCCATCAGATGTAGGAATAATAGGGTGCAAGGCAGAAAATATACATAAAACTGGAACTGAATCAAGGCACAAGGATGTTTTCAAAGACTGGTAGGATCTCTAAAACATTTTTCAAGGACATGTCATTGATAAAGGTAAATACTCCAAGGTTGTGTAATACAACAGATTAATCATTGAGAAGAGTGAAATTATGCTGTTTTGAAAACTATGGCAGGTCAGATTTTCTGCCTAATTATATAAGAAGATTTCTCTAAAAAATACACATTATTTCAAAGACTTATTGGCTGTGAAATAAGTTAAGGGTATTTCAAATGGCTTGTCTGCAAAGAAAGGTGAGATGTAGGGAATCACAGAAAGTCGAGGGGAAAATAGGTCAATATATACATTGCTGTATGGTGAACTAAGCCTTAGGCCAGCAACAATGGAGAGGACCTGACCCTTAGACACGTACAAGTAAGCTGGAATCTTCAAAAGTTCAAATCTTTATAAGTAAAAAGATTTATTAAAATCAATAACCAAGTGTTTTAATTGACATCAGAAGATGAAAACAATAAACCCTGAGAACATAGAGAAAAGATAAATAAAGATATGAGCAGAACTTAATACAACAGAAAACGTATAAAATTCAGGTGATTTAGTAAGTCCAAAGAATCTTCTTTGAAAAGATTTAAAAGACACACTTTGATTAAGGAAAACCAAAACATAAGTAAAGAATATACAGAAAGAGTCAGGACAATGTTAGAGCAGAGAATATATGAAATGGCAGTAAATTTGAACATTTCTGTAAAGTGGACCATTTCCTAGCTCCTAAAGTTTACCCACACTGACACAAGAGGAAATCATTTAAGGTCATCATGTCTGCCCTTGGCATTCTCGGAACGCCCTGGCCTCAGAATGCAGCCTCTGTAGTCCATGGTAACCTGCGGAGAGGGGGCGGGGCTGAGGGAGGTTGGAACACTGCCCTCACTGAGGGAGTGTGTGTGGCCATCTCTGCTGTGACTGAACAAAGGGCAGGGGAGCAGGGGGCCCAGGGCAGGGCCCTCAGAGCCCGGCAGGCCCAGTGGAGTGTCACAAGCTTTTAGGCCCAGGCCAAAGGGCGCCTTCTTTGTCTGCACAGCTGCCCAAACTCTCACCTTTCCACTCAGGCCGCCCTCTTACTTGAAGTGTGTGTGGAACGTGTCTGTGCAGTATACCGCGCTGCATAGCTAAGCATAGTTCTGGGCATCGTAGCTTCCTGCCAGGTGACCGAAGTTCGCAGGCAGATGGGTCCCTGGGACACACGCGGAGGGGCTCCTGCGCGGGTCACAGGCCGTCCACTGCCCCTGCCCCAGATCGGGGGCCGCAAAGCAGCCCTCTCTGAGTCCCCTGCCTCTAGAGGGGGTATTGGTCCAACACTTGTAGAAAACGGGGTCCTTGCGGGCCACTCATTGGAGGGACACAAATAAATCTTTGCCGACTTTCTGCTGAAACTTACGAGCGTTCACACCTAAGCCTCTTACAAGGTCAGCTGTTTAGCTAAACATGAGCTCATGATCTAAATTTACACAATAATGAAGAAAGCAGCTACAAGGGGAGACAATCAGCCAAAACCATCAATACCAGAATTAGATTTCCAAGGCCATCCATCAGATGAAGGAATAATCGGGTGCAAGGCAGAAAATATACATAAAACTGGAACTGAAACAAGGCACAAGGATGTTTTCAAAGACTGTAGGATCTCTAAAACATTTTTCAAGGACATGTCATTGATAAAGCTAAATACTCCAAGGTTGTGTAATACAACAGATTAATCATTGAGAAGAGTGAAATTATTCTGTTTTGAAAACTATGGCATGTCAGATTTTCTGCCTATTTATATAAGAAGATTTCTCTAAAAAATACACATTATTTCAAAGACTTATTGGCTGTGAAATAAGTTAAGGGTATTTCAAATGCCTTGTCTGCAAAGAAAGGTGAGATGTAGGGAATCACAGAAAGTCGAGGGGAAAATAGTTTAATATATACATTGCTGTATGGTGAACTAAGCCTTAGGCCAGCAACAATGGAGAGGACCTGACCCTTAGACACGTACAAGTAAGCTGGAATCTTCAAAAGTTCAAATCTTTATAAGTAAAAAGATTTATTAAAATGAATAACCAAGTGTTTTAATTGACATCAGAAGGTGAAAACAATAAACCCTGAGAACATAGAGAAAATATAAATAAAGATATGAGCAGAACTTAATACAACAGAAAACGTATAAAATTCAGGTGATTTAGTAAGTCCAAAGAATCTTCTTTGAAAAGATTTAAAAGACAGACTTTGATTAAGGAAAACCAAAACATAAGTAAAGAATATACAGAAAGAGTCAGGACAATGTTAGAGCAGAGAATATATGAAATGCCAGTAAATTTGAACATTTCTGTAAAGTGGACCATTTCCTAGCTCCTAAAGTTTACCAACACTGACACAAGAGGAAATCATTTAAGGTCATCATGTCTGCCCTTGGCATTCTCGGAACGCCCTGGCCTCAGAATGCAGCCTCTGTAGTCCATGGTAACCTGCGGAGAGGGGGCGGGGCTGAGGGAGGTTGGAACACTGCCCTCACTGAGGGAGTGGGTGTGGCAATCTCTGCTGTGACTGAACAAAGTGCAGGGGAGCAGGGGGCCCAGGGCAGGGCCCTCAGAGCCCGGCAGGCCCAGTGGAGTGTCAGAAGCTTTTAGGCCCAGGCCAAAGGGCGCCTTCTTTATCTGCACAGCTGCCCAAACTCTCACCTTTCCACTCAGGCCGCCCTCTTACTTGAAGTGTGTGTGGAATGTGTCCGTGCAGTATACCGCGCTGCACAGCTAAGCATAGGTCTGGGCATCGTAGCTTCCTGCCAGGTGCCCGAAGTTCGCAGGCAAATGGGTCCCTGGGACACACGTGGAGAGGCTCCTGCCCGGGCCACAGGCCGCCCACGGCCCCTGCCCCAGGTCGGGGCCGCAAAGCAGCCCTGTCTGAGTCCCCTGCCTCTAGAGGGAATATTGGACCAACACTTGTAGAAAACGGGGTCCTTGCGGGCCACTCATTGGAGGGACACAAATAAATCTTTGCCGACTTTCTGCTGAAACTTACGAGCGTTCACACCTAAGCCTCTTACAAGGTCAGCTGTTTAGCTAAACATGAGCTCATGATCTAAATTTACACAATATTGAAGAAAGCAGCTACAAGGGGAGACAATCAGCCAAAACCATCAATACCAGAATTAGATTCCCAAGGCCATCCATCAGATGTAGGAATAATCGGGTGCAAGGCAGAAAATATACATAAAACTGGAACTGAAACAAGGCACAAGGATGTTTTCAAAGACTGGTAGGATCTCTAAAACATTTTTCAAGGACATGTCATTGATAAAGCTAAATACTCCAAGGTTGTGTAATACAACAGATTAATCATTGAGAAGAGTGAAATTATGCTGTTTTGAAAACTATGGCAGGTCAGATTTTCTGCCTAATTCTATAAGAAGATTTCTCTAAAAAATACACATTATTTCAAAGACTTATTGGCTGTGAAATAATTTAAGGGTATTTCAAATGGCTTGTCTGCAAAGAAAGGTGAGATGTAGGGAATCACAGAAAGTCGAGGGGAAAATAGGTCAATATATACATTGCTGTATGGTGAACTAAGCCTTAGGCCAGCAACAATGGAGAGGACCTGACCCTTAGACACGTACAAGTAAGCTGGAATCTTCAAAAGTTCAAATCTTTATAAGTAAAAAGATTTATTAAAATCAATAACCAAGTGTTTTAATTGACATCAGAAGGTGAAAACAATAAACCCTGAGAACATAGAGAAAAGATAAATAAAGATATGAGCAGAACTTAATACAACAGAAAACGTATAAAATTCAGGTGATTTAGTAAGTCCAAAGAATCTTCTTTGAAAAGATTTAAAAGACACACTTTGATTAAGGAAAACCAAAACATAAGTAAAGAATATTCAGAAAGAGTCAGGACAATGTTAGAGCAGAGAATATATGAAATGCCAGTAAATTTGAACATTTCTGTCAAGTGGACCATTTCCTAGCTCCTAAAGTTTACCAACACTGACACAAGAGGAAATCATTTAAGGTCATCATGTCTGCCCTTGGCATTCTCGGAACGCCCTGGCCTCAGAATGCAGCCTCTGTAGTCCATGGTAACCTGCGGAGAGGGGGCGGGGCTGAGGGAGGTTGGAACACTGCCCTCACTGAGGGAGTGGGTGTGGCCATCTCTGCTGTGACTGAACAAAGGGCAGGGGAGCAGGGGGCCCAGGGCAGGGCCCTCAGAGTCCGGCAGGCCCAGTGGAGTGTCACAAGCTTTTAGGCCCAGGCCAAAGGGCGCCTTCTTTGTCTGCACAGCTGCCCAAACTCTCACCTTTCCACTCAGGCCGCCCTCTTACTTGAAGTGTGTGTGGAACGTGTCCGCGCAGTATAACACGCTGCAAAGCTAAGCATATGTCTGGGCATCTTAGCTTCCTGCCAGGTGACCGAAGTTCGCAGGCAGATGGGTCCCTGGGACACACGCGGAGAGGCTCCTGCCCGGGTCACAGGCCGCCCACTGCCCCTGCCCCAGATCGGGGGCCGTAAATCAGCCCTGTCTGAGTCCCCTGCCTCTAGAGGGAGTATTGGACCAACACTTGTAGAAAACGGGGTCCTTGCGGGCCACTCATTGGAGGGACACAAATAAATCTTTGCCGACTCTCTGCTGAAACTTACGAGCATTCACACCTAAGCCTCTTACAAGGTCAGCTGTTTAGCTAAACATGAGCTCATGATCTAAATTTTCACAATATTGAAGAAAGCAGCTACAAGGGGAGACAATCAGCCAAAACCATCAATACCAGAATTAGATTCCCAAGGCCATCCATCAGATGTAGGAATAATCGGGTGCAAGGCAGAAAATATACATAAAACTGGAACTGAAACAAGGCACAAGGATGTTTTCAAAGACTGGTAGGATCTCTAAAACATTTTTCAAGGACATGTCATTGATAAAGCTAAATACTCCAAGGTTGTGTAATACAACAGATTAATCATTGAGAAGAGTGAAATTATGCTGTTTTGAAAACTATGGCAGGTCAGATTTTCTGCCCAATTATATAAGAAGATTTCTCTAAAAAATACACATTATTTCAAAGACTTATTGGCTGTGAAATAAGTTAAGGGTATTTCAAATGGCTTGTCTGCAAAGAAAGGTGAGATGTAGGGAATCACAGAAAGTCGAGGGGAAAATAGGTCAATATATACATTGCTGTATGGTGAACTAAGCCTTAGGCCAGCAACAATGGAGAGGACCTGACCCTTAGACACGTACAAGTAAGCTGGAATCTTCAAAAGTTCAAATCTTTATAAGTAAAAAGATTTATTAAAATCAATAACCAAGTGTTTTAATTGACATCAGAAGGTGAAAACAATAAACCCTGAGAACATAGAGAAAAGATAAATAAAGATATGAGCAGAACTTAATACAACAGAAAACGTATAAAATTCAGGTGATTTAGTAAGTCCAAAGAATCTTCTTTGAAAAGATTTAAAAGACACACTTTGATTAAGGAAAACCAAAACATAAGTAAAGAATATACAGAAAGAGTCAGGACAATGTTAGAGCAGAGAATATATGAAATGCCAGTAAATTTGAACATTTCTGTCAAGTGGACCATTTCCTAGCTCCTAAAGTTTACCAACACTGACACAAGAGGAAATCATTTAAGGTCATCATGTCTGCCCTTGGCATTCTCGGAACGCCCTGGCCTCAGAATGCAGCCTCTGTAGTCCATGGTAACCTGCGGAGAGGGGGCGGGGCTGAGGGAGGTTGGAACACTGCCCTCACTGAGGGAGTGGGTGTGGCCATCTCTGCTGTGACTGAACAAAGGGCAGGGGAGCAGGGGGCCCAGGGCAGGGCCCTCAGAGCCCGGCAGGCCCAGTGGAGTGTCACAAGCTTTTAGGCCCAGGCCAAAGGGCGCCTTCTTTGTCTGCACAGCTGCCCAAACTCTCACCTTTCCACTCAGGCCGCCCTCTTACTTGAAGTGTGTGTGGAATGTGTCCGTGCAGTATACCGCGCTGCACAGCTAAGCATAGGTCTGGGCATCGTAGCTTCCTGCCAGGTGCCCGAAGTTCGCAGGCAAATGGGTCCCTGGGACACACGTGGAGAGGCTCCTGCCCGGGCCACAGGCCGCCCACGGCCCCTGCCCCAGGTCGGGGCCGCAAAGCAGCCCTGTCTGAGTCCCCTGCCTCTAGAGGGAATATTGGACCAACACTTGTAGAAAACGGGGTCCTTGCGGGCCACTCATTGGAGGGACACAAATAAATCTTTGCCGACTTTCTGCTGAAACTTACGAGCGTTCACACCTAAGCCTCTTACAAGGTCAGCTGTTTAGCTAAACATGAGCTCATGATCTAAATTTACACAATATTGAAGAAAGCAGCTACAAGGGGAGACAATCAGCCAAAACCATCAATACCAGAATTAGATTCCCAAGGCCATCCATCAGATGTAGGAATAATCGGGTGCAAGGCAGAAAATATACATAAAACTGGAACTGAAACAAGGCACAAGGATGTTTTCAAAGACTGGTAGGATCTCTAAAACATTTTTCAAGGACATGTCATTGATAAAGCTAAATACTCCAAGGTTGTGTAATACAACAGATTAATCATTGAGAAGAGTGAAATTATGCTGTTTTGAAAACTATGGCAGGTCAGATTTTCTGCCTAATTCTATAAGAAGATTTCTCTAAAAAATACACATTATTTCAAAGACTTATTGGCTGTGAAATAAGTTAAGGGTATTTCAAATGGCTTGTCTGCAAAGAAAGGTGAGATGTAGGGAATCACAGAAAGTCGAGGGGAAAATAGGTCAATATATACATTGCTGTATGGTGAACTAAGCCTTAGGCCAGCAACAATGGAGAGGACCTGACCCTTAGACACGTACAAGTAAGCTGGAATCTTCAAAAGTTCAAATCTTTATAAGTAAAAAGATTTATTAAAATCAATAACCAAGTGTTTTAATTGACATCAGAAGGTGAAAACAATAAACCCTGAGAACATAGAGAAAAGATAAATAAAGATATGAGCAGAACTTAATACAACAGAAAACGTATAAAATTCAGGTGATTTAGTAAGTCCAAAGAATCTTCTTTGAAAAGATTTAAAAGACACACTTTGATTAAGGAAAACCAAAACATAAGTAAAGAATATTCAGAAAGAGTCAGGACAATGTTAGAGCAGAGAATATATGAAATGCCAGTAAATTTGAACATTTCTGTCAAGTGGACCATTTCCTAGCTCCTAAAGTTTACCAACACTGACACAAGAGGAAATCATTTAAGGTCATCATGTCTGCCCTTGGCATTCTCGGAACGCCCTGGCCTCAGAATGCAGCCTCTGTAGTCCATGGTAACCTGCGGAGAGGGGGCGGGGCTGAGGGAGGTTGGAACACTGCCCTCACTGAGGGAGTGGGTGTGGCCATCTCTGCTGTGACTGAACAAAGGGCAGGGGAGCAGGGGGCCCAGGGCAGGGCCCTCAGAGTCCGGCAGGCCCAGTGGAGTGTCACAAGCTTTTAGGCCCAGGCCAAAGGGCGCCTTCTTTGTCTGCACAGCTGCCCAAACTCTCACCTTTCCACTCAGGCCGCCCTCTTACTTGAAGTGTGTGTGGAACGTGTCCGCGCAGTATAACACGCTGCAAAGCTAAGCATATGTCTGGGCATCTTAGCTTCCTGCCAGGTGACCGAAGTTCGCAGGCAGATGGGTCCCTGGGACACACGCGGAGAGGCTCCTGCCCGGGGCACAGGCCGCCCACTGCCCCTGCCCCAGATCGGGGGCCGTAAATCAGCCCTGTCTGAGTCCCCTGCCTCTAGAGGGAGTATTGGACCAACACTTGTAGAAAACGGGGTCCTTGCGGGCCACTCATTGGAGGGACACAAATAAATCTTTGCCGACTCTCTGCTGAAACTTACGAGCATTCACACCTAAGCCTCTTACAAGGTCAGCTGTTTAGCTAAACATGAGCTCATGATCTAAATTTTCACAATATTGAAGAAAGCAGCTACAAGGGGAGACAATCAGCCAAAACCATCAATACCAGAATTAGATTCCCAAGGCCATCCATCAGATGTAGGAATAATCGGGTGCAAGGCAGAAAATATACATAAAACTGGAACTGAAACAAGGCACAAGGATGTTTTCAAAGACTGGTAGGATCTCTAAAACATTTTTCAAGGACATGTCATTGATAAAGCTAAATACTCCAAGGTTGTGTAATACAACAGATTAATCATTGAGAAGAGTGAAATTATGCTGTTTTGAAAACTATGGCAGGTCAGATTTTCTGCCCAATTATATAAGAAGATTTCTCTAAAAAATACACATTATTTCAAAGACTTATTGGCTGTGAAATAAGTTAAGGGTATTTCAAATGGCTTGTCTGCAAAGAAAGGTGAGATGTAGGGAATCACAGAAAGTCGAGGGGAAAATAGGTCAATATATACATTGCTGTATGGTGAACTAAGCCTTAGGCCAGCAACAATGGAGAGGACCTGACCCTTAGACACGTACAAGTAAGCTGGAATCTTCAAAAGTTCAAATCTTTATAAGTAAAAAGATTTATTAAAATCAATAACCAAGTGTTTTAATTGACATCAGAAGGTGAAAACAATAAACCCTGAGAACATAGAGAAAAGATAAATAAAGATATGAGCAGAACTTAATACAACAGAAAACGTATAAAATTCAGGTGATTTAGTAAGTCCAAAGAATCTTCTTTGAAAAGATTTAAAAGACACACTTTGATTAAGGAAAACCAAAACATAAGTAAAGAATATACAGAAAGAGTCAGGACAATGTTAGAGCAGAGAATATATGAAATGCCAGTAAATTTGAACATTTCTGTCAAGTGGACCATTTCCTAGCTCCTAAAGTTTACCAACACTGACACAAGAGGAAATCATTTAAGGTCATCATGTCTGCCCTTGGCATTCTCGGAACGCCCTGGCCTCAGAATGCAGCATCTGTAGTCCATGGTAACCTGCGGAGAGGGGGCGGGGCTGAGGGAGGTTGGAACACTGCCCTCACTGAGGGAGTGGGTGTGGCCATCTCTGCTGTGACTGAACAAAGGGCAGGGGAGCAGGGGGCCCAGGGCAGGGCCCTCAGAGCCCGGCAGGCCCAGTGGAGTGTCACAAGCTTTTAGGCCCAGGCCAAAGGGCGCCTTCTTTGTCTGCACAGCTGCCCAAACTCTCACCTTTCCACTCAGGCCGCCCTCTTACTTGAAGTGTGTGTGGAACGTGTCCGCGCAGTATACCGCCCTGCAAAGCTAAGCATATGTCTGGGCATCGTAGCTTCCTGCCAGGTGACCGAAGTTTGCAGGCAGATGGGTCCCTGGGACACACGCGGAGAGGCTCCTGCCCGGGTCACAGGCCGCCCACTGCCCCTGCCCCAGACCGGGGGCCGCAAAGCAGCCCTGTCTGAGTCCCCTGCCTCTAGAGGGAGTATTGGACCAACACTTGTAGAAAACGGGGTCCTTGCGGGCCACTCATTGGAGGGACACAAATAAATCTTTGCCGACTCTCTGCTGAAACTTACGAGCATTCACACCTAAGCCTCTTACAAGGTCAGCTGTTTAGCTAAACATGAGCTCATGATCTAAATTTTCACAATATTGAAGAAAGCAGCTACAAGGGGAGACAATCAGCCAAAACCATCAATACCAGAATTAGATTCCCAAGGCCATCCATCAGATGTAGGAATAATCGGGTGCAAGGCAGAAAATATACATAAAACTGGAACTGAAACAAGGCACAAGGATGTTTTCAAAGACTGGTAGGATCTCTAAAACATTTTTCAAGGACATGTCATTGATAAAGCTAAATACTCCAAGGTTGTGTAATACAACAGATTAATCATTGAGAAGAGTGAAATTATGCTGTTTTGAAAACTATGGCAGGTCAGATTTTCTGCCTAATTATAGAAGAAGATTTCTCTAAAAAATACACATTATTTCAAAGACTTATTGGCTGTGAAATAAGTTAAGGGTATTTCAAATGGCTTGTCTGCAAAGAAAGGTGAGATGTAGGGAATCACAGAAAGTCGAGGGGAAAATAGGTCAATATATACATTGCTGTATGGTGAACTAAGCCTTAGGCCAGCAACAATGGAGAGGACCTGACCCTTAGACACGTACAAGTAAGCTGGAATCTTCAAAAGTTCAAATCTTTATAAGTAAAAAGATTTATTAAAATCAATAACCAAGTGTTTTAATTGACATCAGAAGGTGAAAACAATAAACCCTGAGAACATAGAGAAAAGATAAATAAAGATATGAGCAGAACTTAATACAACAGAAAACGTATAAAATTCAGGTGATTTAGTAAGTCCAAAGAATCTTCTTTGAAAAGATTTAAAAGACACACTTTGATTAAGGAAAACCAAAACATAAGTAAAGAATATACAGAAAGAGTCAGGACAATGTTAGAGCAGAGAATATATGAAATGCCAGTAAATTTGAACATTTCTGTCAAGTGGACCATTTCCTAGCTCCTAAAGTTTACCAACACTGACACAAGAGGAAATCATTTAAGGTCATCATGTCTGCCCTTGGCATTCTCGGAACGCCCTGGCCTCAGAATGCAGCCTCTGTAGTCCATGGTAACCTGCGGAGAGGGGGCGGGGCTGAGGGAGGTTGGAACACTGCCCTCACTGAGGGAGTGGGTGTGGCCATCTCTGCTGTGACTGAACAAAGTGCAGGGGAGCAGGGGGCCCAGGGCAGGGCCCTCAGAGCCCGGCAGGCCCAGTGGAGTGTCACAAGCTTTTAGGCCCAGGCCAAAGGGCGCCTTCTTTGTCTGCACAGCTGCCCAAACTCTCACCTTTCCACTCAGGCCGCCCTCTTACTTGAAGTGTGTGTGGAACGTGTCCGCGCAGTATACCGCCCTGCAAAGCTAAGCAGATGTCTGGGCATCGTAGCTTCCTGCCAGGTGACCGAAGTTTGCAGGCAGATGGGTCCCTGGGACACACGCGGAGAGGCTCCTGCCCGGGTCACAGGCCGCCCACTGCCCCTGCCCCAGACCGGGGGCCGCAAAGCAGCCCTGTCTGAGTCCCCTGCCTCTAGAGGGAGTATTGGACCAACACTTGTAGAAAACGGGGTCCTTGCGGGCCACTCATTGGAGGGACACAAATAAATCTTTGCCGACTCTCTGCTGAAACTTACGAGCATTCACACCTAAGCCTCTTACAAGGTCAGCTGTTTAGCTAAACATGAGCTCATGATCTAAATTTTCACAATATTGAAGAAAGCAGCTACAAGGGGAGACAATCAGCCAAAACCATCAATACCAGAATTAGATTCCCAAGGCCATCCATCAGATGTAGGAATAATCGGGTGCAAGGCAGAAAATATACATAAAACTGGAACTGAAACAAGGCACAAGGATGTTTTCAAAGACTGGTAGGATCTCTAAAACATTTTTCAAGGACATGTCATTGATAAAGCTAAATACTCCAAGGTTGTGTAATACAACAGATTAATCATTGAGAAGAGTGAAATTATGCTGTTTTGAAAACTATGGCAGGTCAGATTTTCTGCCTAATTCTATAAGAAGATTTCTCTAAAAAATACACATTATTTCAAAGACTTCTTGGCTGTGAAATAAGTTAAGGGTATTTCAAATGGCTTGTCTGCAAAGAAAGGTGAGATGTAGGGAATCACAGAAAGTCGAGGGGAAAATAGGTCAATATATACATTGCTGTATGGTGAACTAAGCCTTAGGCCAGCAACAATGGAGAGGACCTGACCCTTAGACACGTACAAGTAAGCTGGAATCTTCAAAAGTTCAAATCTTTATAAGTAAAAAGATTTATTAAAATCAATAACCAAGTGTTTTAATTGACATCAGAAGATGAAAACAATAAACCCTGAGAACATAGAGAAAAGATAAATAAAGATATGAGCAGAACTTAATACAACAGAAAACGTATAAAATTCAGGTGATTTAGTAAGTCCAAAGAATCTTCTTTGAAAAGATTTAAAAGACACACTTTGATTAAGGAAAACCAAAACATAAGTAAAGAATATACAGAAAGAGTCAGGACAATGTTAGAGCAGAGAATATATGAAATGGCAGTAAATTTGAACATTTCTGTCAAGTGGACCATTTCCTAGCTCCTAAAGTTTACCAACACTGACACAAGAGGAAATCATTTAAGGTCATCATGTCTGCCCTTGGCATTCTCGGAACGCCCTGGCCTCAGAATGCAGCCTCTGTAGTCCATGGTAACCTGCGGAGAGGGGGCGGGGCTGAGGGAGGTTGGAACACTGCCCTCACTGAGGGAGTGGGTGTGGCCATCTCTGCTGTGACTGAACAAAGGGCAGGGGAGCAGGGGGCCCAGGGCAGGGCCCTCAGAGCCCGGCAGGCCCAGTGGAGTGTCACAAGCTTTTAGGACCAGGCCAAAGGGCGCCTTCTTTGTCTGCACAGCTGCCCAAACTCTCACCTTTCCACTCAGGCCGCCCTCTAACTTGAAGTGTGTGTGGAACGTGTCCGCGCAGTATACCGCGCTGCAAAGCTAAGCATAGGTCTGGGCATCGTAGCTTCCTGCCAGGTGACCGAAGTTCGAAGGCAGATGGGGCCCTGGGACACACGCGGAGAGGCTCCTGCCCGGGTCACAGGCCGCCCACTGCCCCTGCCCCAGATCGGGGGCGGCAAAGCAGCCCTGTCTGAGTCCCCTGCCTCTAGAGGGAGTATTGGACCAACACTTGTAGAAAACGGGGTCTTTGCGGGCCACTCATTGGAGGGACACAAATAAATCTTTGCCGACTTTCTGCTGAAACTTACGAGCGTTCACACCTAAGCCTCTTACAAGGTCAGCTGTTTAGCTAAACATGAGCTCATGATCTAAATTTACACAATAATGAAGAAAGCAGCTACAAGTGGAGACAATCAGCCAATACCATCAATACCAGAATTAGATTCCCAAGGCCATCCATCAGATGTAGGAATAATCGGGTGCAAGGCAGAAAATATACATTAAACTGGAACTGAAACAAGGCACAAAGATGTTTTCAAAGACTGGTAGGATCTCTAAAACATTTTTCAAGGACATGTCATTGATAAAGCTAAATACTCCAAGGTTGTGTAATACAACAGATTAATCATTGAGAAGAGTGAAATTATGCTGTTTTGAAAACTATGGCAGGTCAGATTTTCTGCCTAATTATAGAAGAAGATTTCTCTAAAAAATACACATTATTTCAAAGACTTATTGGCTGTGAAATAAGTTAAGGGTATTTCAAATGGCTTGTCTGCAAAGAAAGGTGAGATGTAGGGAATCACAGAAAGTCGAGGGGAAAATAGGTCAATATATACATTGCTGTATGGTGAACTAAGCCTTAGGCCAGCAACAATGGAGAGGACCTGACCCTTAGACACGTACAAGTAAGCTGGAATCTTCCAAAGTTCAAATCTTTATAAGTAAAAAGATTTATTAAAATCAATAACCAAGTGTTTTAATTGACATCAGAAGATGAAAACAATAAACCCTGAGAATATAGAAAAAAGATAAATAAAGATATGAGCAGAACTTAATACAACAGAAAACGTATAAAATTCAGGTGATTTAGTAAGTCCAAAGAATCTTCTTTGAAAAGATTTAAAAGACACACTTTGATTAAGGAAAACCAAAACATAAGTAAAGAATATACAGAAAGAGTCAGGACAATGTTAGAGCAGAGAATATATGAAATGCCAGTAAATTTGAACATTTCTGTCAAGTGGACCATTTCCTAGCTCCTAAAGTTTACCAACACTGACACAAGAGGAAATCATTTAAGGTCATCATGTCTGCCCTTGGCATTCTTGGAACGCCCTGGCCTCAAGATGCAGCCTCTGTAGTCCATGGTAACCTGCGGAGAGGGGGCGGGGCTGAGGGAGGTTGGAACACTGCCCTCACTGAGGGAGTGGGTGTGGCCATCTCTGCTGTGACTGAACAAAGGGCAGGGGAGCAGGGGGCCCAGGGTAGGGCCCTCAGAGCCCGGCAGGCCCAGTGGAGTGTCACAAGCTTTTAGGCCCAGGCCAAAGGGCGCCTTCTTTGTCTGCACAGCTGCCCAAACTCTCACCTTTCCACTCAGGCCTCCCTCTTACTTGAAGTGTGCGTGGAACGTGTCCGCGCAGTACACCACGCTGCACAGCTAAGCATAGGTCTGAGCATCGTAGCTTCCTGCCAGGTGACAGAAGTTTGCAGGCAGATGGGTCCCTGGGACACACACGGAGAGACTCCTGCCCGGGTCACAGGCCGCCCACTGACCCTGCCCCAGATCGGGGGCCGCAAAGCAGCCCTGTCTGAGTCCCCTGCCTCTAGAGGGAGTATTGGACCAACACTTGTAGAAAACGGCGTCCTTGCGGGCCACTCATTGGAGGGACACAAATAAATATTTGCCGACTCTCTGCTGAAACTTACGAGCGTTCACACCTAAGCATCTTACAAGGTCAGCTGTTTAGCTAAACATGAGCTCATTTTCTAAATTTACACAATATTGAAGAAAGCAGCTACAAGGGGAGACAATCAGCCAAAACCATCAATACCAGTATTAGATTCCCAAGGCCATCCATCAGATGTAGGAATAATCGGGTGCAAGGCAGAAAATATACATAAAACTGGAACTGAAACAAGGCACAAGGATGTTTTCAAAGACTGGTAGGATATCTAAAACATTTTTCAAGGACATGTCATTGATAAAGCTAAATACTCCAAGGTTGTGTAAGACAACAGATTAATCATTGAGAAGAGTGAAATTATGCTGTTTTGAAAACTATGGCAGGTCAGATTTTCTGCCTAATTATATAAGAAGATTTCTCTAAAAAAGACACATTATTTCAAAGGCTTATTGGCTGTGAAATAAGTTAAGGGTATTTCAAATGGCTTGTCTGCAAAGAAAGGCGAGATGTAGGGAATCACAGAAAGTCGAGGGGAAAATAGGTCAATATATACATTGCTGTATGGTGAACTAAGCCTTAGGCCAGCAACAATGGAGAGGACCTGACCCTTAGACACGTACAAGTAAGCTGGAATCTTCAAAAGTTCAAATCTTTATAAGTAAATATATTTATTAAAATCAATAACCAAGTGTTTTAATTGACATCAGAAGATGAAAACAATAAACCCTGAGAACATAGAGAAAAGATAAATAAAGATATGAGCAGAACTTAATACAACAGAAAACGTATAAAATTCAGGTGATTAAGTAAGTCCAAAGAATCTTCTTTGAAAAAATTGAAAAGACACACTTTGATTAAGGAGAACTAAAACATAAGTAAAGAATATACAGAAAGAGTCAGGACAATGTTAGAGCAGAGAATATATGAAATGCCAGTAAATTTGAACATTTCTGTCAAGTGGACCATTTCCTAGCTCCTAAAGTTTACCAACACTGACACCAGAGGAAATCATTTAAGGTCATCATGTCTGCCCTTGGCATTCTCGGAATGCCCTGGCCTCAGAATGCAGCCTCTGTAGTCCATGGTAACCTGCGGAGAGGGGGCGGAACTGAGGGAGGTGGGAACACTGCCCTCACTGAGGGAGTGGGTGTGGCCATCTCTGCTGTGACTGAACAAAGGGCAGGGGAGCAGGGGGCCCAGGCCAGGGCCCTCAGAGCCCGGCAGGCCCAGTGGAGTGTCACAAGCTTTTAGGACCAGGCCAAAGGGCGCCTTCTTTGTCTGCACAGCTGCCCAAACTCTCACCTTTCCACTCAGGCCGCCCTCTAACTTGAAGTGTGTGTGGAACGTGTCCGCGCAGTATACCGCGCTGCAAAGCTAAGCATAGGTCTGGGCATCGTAGCTTCCTGCCAGGTGACCGAAGTTCGAAGGCAGATGGGGCCCTGGGACACACGCGGAGAGGCTCCTGCCCGGGTCACAGGCCGCCCACTGCCCCTGCCCCAGATCGGGGGCGGCAAAGCAGCCCTGTCTGAGTCCCCTGCCTCTAGAGGGAGTATTGGACCAACACTTGTAGAAAACGGGGTGTTTGCGGGCCACTCATTGGAGGGACACAAATAAATCTTTGCCGACTCTCTGCTGAAACTTACAAGCGTTCACACCTAAGCCTCTTACAAGGTCAGCTGTTTAGCTAAACATGAGCTCATGATCTAAATTTACACAGTAATGAAGAAAGCAGCTACAAGGGGAGACAATCAGCCAAAACCATCAATACCAGAATTAGATTCCCAAGGCCATCCATCAGATGTAGGAATTATCAGGTGCAAGGCAGAAAATATACATAAAACTGGAACTGAAACAAGGCACAAGGATGTTTTCAAAGACTGGTAGGATATCTAAAACATTTTTCAAGGACATGTCATTGATAAAGCTAAATACTCCAAGGTTGTGTAATACAACAGATTAATCATTGAGAAGAGTGAAATTATGCTGTTTTGAAAACTATGGCAGGTCAGATTTTCTGCCCAATTATATAAGAAGATTTCTCTAAAAAATACACATTATTTCAAAGACTTATTGGCTGTGAAATAAGTTAAGGGTATTTCAAATGGCTTGTCTGCAAAGAAAGGTGAGATGTAGGGAATCACAGAAAGTCGAGGGGAAAATAGGTCAATATATACATTGCTGTATGGTGAACTAAGCCTTAGGCCAGCAACAATGGAGAGGACCTGACCCTTAGACACGTACAAGTAAGCTGGAATCTTCAAAAGTTCAAATCTTTATAAGTAAAAAGATTTATTAAAATCAATAACCAAGTGTTTTAATTGACATCAGAAGATGAAAACAATAAACCCTGAGAACATAGAGAAAAGATAAATAAAGATATGAGCAGAACTTAATACAACAGAAAACGTATAAAATTCAGGTGATTTAGTAAGTCCAAAGAATCTTCTTTGAAAAGATTTAAAAGACACACTTTGATTAAGGAGAACTAAAACATAAGTAAAGAATATACAGAAAGAGTCAGGACAATGTTAGAGCAGAGAATATATGAAATGCCAGTAAATTTGAACATTTCTGTCAAGTGGACCATTTCCTAGCTCCTAAAGTTTACCAACACTGACACCAGAGGAAATCATTTAAGGTCATCATGTCTGCCCTTGGCATTCTCGGAATGCCCTGGCCTCAGAATGCAGCCTCTGTAGTCCATGGTAACCTGCGGAGAGGGGGCGGGGCTGAGGGAGGTGGGAACACTGCCCTCACTGAGGGAGTGGGTGTGGCCATCTCTGCTGTGACTGAACAAAGGGCAGGGGAGCAGGGGGCCCAGGGCAGTGCCCTCAGAGCCCGGCAGGCCCAGTGGAGTGTCACAAGCTTTTAGGCCCAGGCCAAAGGGCGCCTTCTTTGTCTGCACAGCTGCCCAAACTCTCACCTTTCCACTCAGGCCGCCCTCTTACTTGAAGTGTGTGTGGAACGTGTCCGCGCAGTACACCGCGCTGCACAGCTAAGCATAGGTCTGGGCATCGTAGCTTCCTGCCAGGTGACCGAAGTTCGCAGGCAGATGGGTCCCTGGGACACACACGGAGAGGCTCCTGCCCGGGTCACAGGCCTCCCACTGCCCCTGCCCCAGATCGGGGGCCGCAAAGCAGCCCTGTCTGAGTCCCCTGCCTCTACAGGGAGTATTGGACCAACACTTGTATAAAACGGGGTCCTTGCGGGCCACTCATTGGAGGGAAACAAATAAATCTTTGCCGACTCTATCCTGAAACTTACGAGCGTTCACACCTAAGCCTCTTACAAGGTCAGCTGTTTAGCTAAACATGAGCTCATGATCTAAATTTACACAGTAATGAAGAAAGCAGCTACAAGGGGAGACAATCAGCCAAAACCATCAATACCAGAATTAGATTCCCAAGGCCATCCATCAGATGTAGGAATAATCGGGTGCAAGGCAGAAAATATACATAAAACTGGAACTGAAACAAAGCAGAAGGATGTTTTCAAAGACTGGTAGGATCTCTAAAACATTTTTCAAGGACATGTCATTGATAAAGCTAAATACTCCAAGGTTGTGTAATACAACAGATTAATCATTGAGAAGAGTGAAATTATGCTGTTTTGAAAACTATGGCAGGTCAGATTTTCTGCCTAATTATATAAGAAGATTTCTCTAAAAAAGACACATTATTTCAAAGACTTATTGGCTGTGAGATAAGTTAAGGGTATTTCAAATGGCTTGTCTGCACAGAAAGGTGAGATGTAGGGAATCACAGAAAGTCGAGGGGAAAATAGGTCAATATATACATTGCTGTATGGTGAACTAAGCCTTAGGCCAGCAACAATGGAGAGGACCTGACCCTTAGACACGTACAAGTAAGCTGGAATCTTCAAAAGTTCAAATCTTTATAAGTAAAAAGATTTATTAAAATCAATAACCAAGTGTTTTAATTGACATCACAAGATGAAAACAATAAACCCTGAGAACATAGAGAAAAGATAAATAAAGATATGAGCAGAACTTAATACAACAGAAAACGTATAAAATTCAGGTGATTTAGTAAGTCCAAAGAATCTTCTTTGAAAAGATTTAAAAGACACACTTTGATTAAGGAAAACCAAAACATAAGTAAAGAATATTCAGAAAGAGTCAGGACAATGTTAGAGCAGAGAATATATGAAATGCCAGTAAATTTGAACATTTCTGTAAAGTGGACCATTTCCTAGCTCCGAAAGTTTACCAACACTGACACAAGAGGAAATCATTTAAGGTCATCATGTCTGCCCTTGGCATTCTCGGAACACCCTGGCCTCAGAATGCAGCCTCTGTAGTCCATGGTAACCTGCGGAGAGGGGGCGGGGCTGAGGGAGGTTGGAACACTGCCCTCACTGAGGGAGTGGGTGTGGCCATCTCTGCTGTGACTGAACAAAGGGCAGGGGAGCAGGGGGCCCAGGGCAGGGCCCTCAGAGCCCGGCAGGCCCAGTGGAGTGTCACAAGCTTTTAGGCCCAGGACAAAGGGCGCCTTCTTTGTCTGCACAGCTGCCCAAACTCTCACCTTTCCACTCAGGCCGCCCTCTTACTTGAAGTGTGTGTGGAACGTGTCCGCGCAGTATACCGCGCTGCAAAGCTAAGCATATGTCTGGGCATCGTAGCTTCCTGCCAGGTGACCGAAGTTTGCAGGCAGATGGGTCCCTGGGACACACGCGGAGAGGCTCCTGCCCGGCTCACAGGGCGCCCACTGCCCCTGCCCCAGACCGGGGGCCGCAAAGCAGCCCTGTCTGAGTCCCCTGCCTCTAGAGGGAGTATTGGACCAACACTTGTAGAAAACGGGGTCCTTGCGGGCCACTCATTGGAGGGACACAAATAAATCTT
Source organism: Mesoplodon mirus (assembly GCF_964341445.2). NCBI lineage: Eukaryota > Metazoa > Chordata > Mammalia > Artiodactyla > Ziphiidae > Mesoplodon > Mesoplodon mirus. The sequence continues at coordinate 159,149,490 of NC_138976.1, read as the reverse complement.
TGCCGACTCTCTGCTGAAACTTACGAGCATTCACACCTAAGCCTCTTACAAGGTCAGCTGTTTAGCTAAACATGAGCTCTTGATCTAAATTTTCACAATATTGAAGAAAGCAGCTACAAGGGGAGACAATCAGCCAAAACCATCAATACCAGAATTAGATTCCCAAGGCCATCCATCAGATGTAGGAATAATCGGGTGCAAGGCAGAAAATATACATAAAACTGGAACTGAAACAAGGCACAAGGATGTTTTCAAAGACTGGTAGGATCTCTAAAACATTTTTCAAGGACATGTCATTGATAAAGCTAAATACTCCAAGGTTGTGTAATACAACAGATTAATCATTGAGAAGAGTGAAATTATGCTGTTTTGAAAACTATGGCAGGTCAGATTTTCTGCCTAATTCTATAAGAAGATTTCTCTAAAAATTACACATTATTTCAAAGACTTATTGGCTGTGAAATAAGTTAAGGGTATTTCAAATGGCTTGTCTGCAAAGAAAGGTGAGATGTAGGGAATCACAGAAAGTCGAGGGGAAAATAGGTCAATATATACATTGCTGTATGGTGAACTAAGCCTTAGGCCAGCAACAATGGAGAGGACCTGACCCTTAGACACGTACAAGTAAGCTGGAATCTTCAAAAGTTCAAATCTTTATAAGTAAAAAGATTTATTAAAATCAATAACCAAGTGTTTTAATTGACATCAGAAGATGAAAACAATAAACCCTGAGAACATAGAGAAAAGATAAATAAAGATATGAGCAGAACTTAATACAACAGAAAACGTATAAAATTCAGGTGATTTAGTAAGTCCAAAGAATCTTCTTTGAAAAGATTTAAAAGACACACTTTGATTAAGGAAAACCAAAACATAAGTAAAGAATATACAGAAAGAGTCAGGACAATGTTAGAGCAGAGAATATATGAAATGGCAGTAAATTTGAACATTTCTGTCAAGTGGACCATTTCCTAGCTCTTAAAGTTTACCAACACTGACACAAGAGGAAATCATTTAAGGTCATCATGTCTGCCCTTGGCATTCTCGGAACGCCCTGGCCTCAGAATGCAGCCTCTGTAGTCCATGGTAACCTGCGGAGAGGGGGCGGAACTGAGGGAGGTGGGAACACTGCCCTCACTGAGGGAGTGGGTGTGGCCATCTCTGCTGTGACTGAACAAAGGGCAGGGGAGCAGGGGGCCCAGGTCAGGGCCCTCAGAGCCCGGCAGGCCCAGTGGAGTGTCACAAGCTTTTAGGCCCAGGCCAAAGGGCGCCTTCTTTGTCTGCACAGCTGCCCAAACTCTCACCTTTCCACTCAGGCCGCCCTCTAACTTGAAGTGTGCGTGGAACGTGTCCGCGTAGTATACCGCGCTGCAAAGCTAAGCATAGGTCTGGGCATCGTACCTTCCTGCCAGGTGACCGAAGTTCGCAGGCAGATGGGGCCCTGGGACACACGCGGAGAGGCTCCTGCGCGGGTCACAGGCCGCCCACTGCCCCTGCCCCAGATCGGGGGCGGCAAAGCAGCCCTGTCTGAGTCCCCTGCCTCTAGAGGGAGTATTGGACCAACACTTGTAGAAAACGGGGTCTTTGCGGGCCACTCATTGGAGGGACACAAATAAATCTTTGCCGACTCTCTGCTGAAACTTACAAGCGTTCACACCTAAGCCTCTTACAAGGTCAGCTGTTTAGCTAAACATGAGCTCATGATCTAAATTTACACAGTAATGAAGAAAGCAGCTACAAGGGGAGACAATCAGCCAAAACCATCAATACCAGAATTAGATTCCCAAGGCCATCCATCAGATGTAGGAATAATCGGGTGCAAGGCAGAAAATATACATAAAACTGGAACTGAAACAAGGCACAAGGATGTTTTCAAAGACTGGTAGGATCTCTAAAACATTTTTCAAGGACATGTCATTGATAAAGCTAAATACTCCAAGGTTGTGTAATACAACAGATTAATCATTGAGAAGAGTGAAATTATGCTGTTTTGAAAACTATGGCAGGTCAGATTTTCTGCCTAATTCTATAAGAAGATTTCTCTAAAAAATACACATTATTTCAAAGACTTATTGGCTGTGAAATAAGTTAAGGGTATTTCAAATGGCTTGTCTGCAAAGAAAGGTGAGATGTAGGGAATCACAGAAAGTCGAGGGGAAAATAGGTCAATATATACATTGCTGTATGGTGAACTAAGCCTTAGGCCAGCAACAATGGAGAGGACCTGACCCTTAGACACGTACAAGTAAGCTGGAATCTTCAAAAGTTCAAATCTTTATAAGTAAAAAGATTTATTAAAATCAATAACCAAGTGTTTTAATTGACATCAGAAGATGAAAACAATAAACCCTGAGAACATAGAGAAAAGATAAATAAAGATATGAGCAGAACTTAATACAACAGAAAACGTATAAAATTCAGGTGATTTAGTAAGTCCAAAGAATCTTCTTTGAAAAGATTTAAAAGACACACTTTGATTAAGGAAAACCAAAACATAAGTAAAGAATATACAGAAAGAGTCAGGACAATGTTAGAGCAGAGAATATATGAAATGCCAGTAAATTTGAACATTTCTGTCAAGTGGACCATTTCCTAGCTCCTAAAGTTTACCAACACTGACACAAGAGGAAATCATTTAAGGTCATCATGTCTGCCCTTGGCATTCTCGGAACGCCCTGGCCTCAGAATGCAGCCTCTGTAGTCCATGGTAACCTGCGGAGAGGGGGCGGGGCTGAGGGAGGTTGGAACACTGCCCTCACTGAGGGAGTGGGTGTGGCCATCTCTGCTGTGACTGAACAAAGGGCAGGGGAGCAGGGGGCCCAGGGCAGGGCCCTCAGAGCCCGGCAGGCCCAGTGGAGTGTCACAAGCTTTTAGGCCCAGGCCAAAGGGCGCCTTCTTTGTCTGCACAGCTGCCCAAACTCTCACCTTTCCACTCAGGCCGCCCTCTTACTTGAAGTGTGTGTGGAACGTGTCCGCGCAGTACACCGCGCTGCACAGCTAAGCATAGGTCTGGGCATCGTAGCTTCCTGCCAGGTGACCGAGGTTCGCAGGCAGATGGGTCCCTGGGACACACGCGGAGAGGCTCCAGCCCGGGTCACAGGCCGTCCACTGCCCCTGCCCCAGATCGGGGGCCGCAAAGCAGCCCTGTCTGAGTCCCCTGCCTCTAGAGGGAGTATTGGACCAACACTTGTAGAAAACGGGGTCCTTGCGGGCCACTCATTGGAGGGACACAAATAAATCTTTGCCGACTTTCTGCTGAAACTTACGAGCGTTCACACCTAAGCCTCTTACAAGGTCAGCTGTTTAGCTAAACATGAGCTCATGATCTAAATTTACACAATAATGAAGAAAGCAGCTACAAGTGGAGACAATCAGCCAATACCATCAATACCAGAATTAGATTCCCAAGGCCATCCATCAGATGTAGGAATAATCGGGTGCAAGGCAGAAAATATACATTAAACTGGAACTGAAACAAGGCACAAAGATGTTTTCAAAGACTGGTAGGATCTCTAAAACATTTTTCAAGGACATGTCATTGATAAAGCTAAATACTCCAAGGTTGTGTAATACAACAGATTAATCATTGAGAAGAGTGAAATTATGCTGTTTTGAAAACTATGGCAGGTCAGATTTTCTGCCTAATTATAGAAGAAGATTTCTCTAAAAAATACACATTATTTCAAAGACTTATTGGCTGTGAAATAAGTTAAGGGTATTTCAAATGGCTTGTCTGCAAAGAAAGGTGAGATGTAGGGAATCACAGAAAGTCGAGGGGAAAATAGGTCAATATATACATTGCTGTATGGTGAACTAAGCCTTAGGCCAGCAACAATGGAGAGGACCTGACCCTTAGACACGTACAAGTAAGCTGGAATCTTCCAAAGTTCAAATCTTTATAAGTAAAAAGATTTATTAAAATCAATAACCAAGTGTTTTAATTGACATCAGAAGATGAAAACAATAAACCCTGAGAATATAGAAAAAAGATAAATAAAGATATGAGCAGAACTTAATACAACAGAAAACGTATAAAATTCAGGTGATTTAGTAAGTCCAAAGAATCTTCTTTGAAAAGATTGAAAAGACACACTTTGATAAAGGAAAACCAAAACATAAGTAAAGAATATACAGAAAGAGTCAGGACAATGTTAGAGCAGAGAATATATGAAATGCCAGTAAATTTGAACATTTCTGTCAAGTGGACCATTTCCTAGCTCCTAAAGTTTACCAACACTGACACAAGAGGAAATCATTTAAGGTCATCATGTCTGCCCTTGGCATTCTTGGAACGCCCTGGCCTCAAGATGCAGCCTCTGTAGTCCATGGTAACCTGCGGAGAGGGGGCGGGGCTGAGGGAGGTTGGAACACTGCCCTCACTGAGGGAGTGGGTGTGGCCATCTCTGCTGTGACTGAACAAAGGGCAGGGGAGCAGGGGGCCCAGGGTAGGGCCCTCAGAGCCCGGCAGGCCCAGTGGAGTGTCACAAGCTTTTAGGCCCAGGCCAAAGGGCGCCTTCTTTGTCTGCACAGCTGCCCAAACTCTCACCTTTCCACTCAGGCCTCCCTCTTACTTGAAGTGTGCGTGGAACGTGTCCGCGCAGTACACCACGCTGCACAGCTAAGCATAGGTCTGAGCATCGTAGCTTCCTGCCAGTTGACCGAAGTTTGCAGGCAGATGGGTCCCTGGGACACACACGGAGAGGCTCCTGCCCGGGTCACAGGGCGCCCACTGCCCCTGCCCCAGATCGGGGGCCGCAAAGCAGCCCTGTCTGAGTCCCCTGCCTCTAGAGGGAGTATTGGACCAACACTTGTAGAAAACGGCGTCCTTGCGGGCCACTCATTGGAGGGACACAAATAAATCTTTGCCGACTCTCTGCTGAAACTTACGAGCGTTCACACCTAAGCATCTTACAAGGTCAGCTGTTTAGCTAAACATGAGCTCATTTTCTAAATTTACACAATATTGAAGAAAGCAGCTACAAGTGGAGACAATCAGCCAAAACCATCAATACCAGTATTAGATTCCCAAGGCCATCCATCAGATGTAGGAATAATCGGGTGCAAGGCAGAAAATATACATAAAACTGGAACTGAAACAAGGCACAAGGATGTTTTCAAAGACTGGTAGGATATCTAAAACATTTTTCAAGGACATGTCATTGATAAAGCTAAATACTCCAAGGTTGTGTAAGACAACAGATTAATCATTGAGAAGAGTGAAATTATGCTGTTTTGAAAACTATGGCAGGTCAGATTTTCTGCCTAATTATATAAGAAGATTTCTCTAAAAAAGACACATTATTTCAAAGACTTATTGGCTGTGAAATAAGTTAAGGGTATTTCAAATGGCTTGTCTGCAAAGAAAGGCGAGATGTAGGGAATCACAGAAAGTCGAGGGGAAAATAGGTCAATATATACATTGCTGTATGGTGAACTAAGCCTTAGGCCAGCAACAATGGAGAGGACCTGACCCTTAGACACGTACAAGTAAGCTGGAATCTTCAAAAGTTCAAATCTTTATAAGTAAATATATTTATTAAAATCAATAACCAAGTGTTTTAATTGACATCAGAAGATGAAAACAATAAACCCTGAGAACATAGAGAAAAGATAAATAAAGATATGAGCAGAACTTAATACAACAGAAAACGTATAAAATTCAGGTGATTAAGTAAGTCCAAAGAATCTTCTTTGAAAAAATTGAAAAGACACACTTTGATTAAGGAGAACTAAAACATAAGTAAAGAATATACAGAAAGAGTCAGGACAATGTTAGAGCAGAGAATATATGAAATGCCAGTAAATTTGAACATTTCTGTCAAGTGGACCATTTCCTAGCTCCTAAAGTTTACCAACACTGACACCAGAGGAAATCATTTAAGGTCATCATGTCTGCCCTTGGCATTCTCGGAATGCCCTGGCCTCAGAATGCAGCCTCTGTAGTCCATGGTAACCTGCGGAGAGGGGGCGGAACTGAGGGAGGTGGGAACACTGCCCTCACTGAGGGAGTGGGTGTGGCCATCTCTGCTGTGACTGAACAAAGGGCAGGGGAGCAGGGGGCCCAGGCCAGGGCCCTCAGAGCCCGGCAGGCCCAGTGGAGTGTCACAAGCTTTTAGGCCCAGGCCAAAGGGCGCCTTCTTTGTCTGCACAGCTGCCCAAACTCTCACCTTTCCAATCAGGCCGCCCTCTTACTTGAAGTGTGTGTGGAACGTGTCCGCGCAGTACACCGCGCTGCACAGCTAAGCATAGGTCTGGGCATTGTAGCTTCCTGCCAGGTGACCGAGGTTCGCAGGCAGATGGGTCCCAGGGACACACGCGGAGAGGCTCCTGCCCGGGTCACAGGCCGCCCACTGCCCCTGCCCCAGATCGGGGGCCGCAAAGCAGCCCTGTCTGAGTCCCCTGCCTCTAGAGGGAGTATTGGACCAACACTTGTAGAAAACGGGGCCCTTGCGGGCCACTCATTGGAGGGACACAAATAAATCTTTGCCGACTCTATCCTGAAACTTACGAGCGTTCACACCTAAGCCTCTTACAAGGTCAGCTGTTTAGCTAAACATGAGCTCATGATCTAAATTTACACAGTAATGAAGAAAGCAGCTACAAGGGGAGACAATCAGCCAAAACCATCAATACCAGAATTAGATTCCCAAGGCCATCCATCAGATGTAGGAATAATCGGGTGCAAGGCAGAAAATATACATAAAACTGGAACTGAAACAAGGCACAAGGATGTTTTCAAAGACTGGTAGGATCTCTAAAACATTTTTCAAGGACATGTCATTGATAAAGCTAAATACTCCAAGGTTGTGTAATACAACAGATTAATCATTGAGAAGAGTGAAATTATGCTGTTTTGAAAACTATGGCAGGTCAGATTTTCTGCCTAATTCTATAAGAAGATTTCTCTAAAAAATACACATTATTTCAAAGACTTATTGGCTGTGAAATAAGTTAAGGGTATTTCAAATGGCTTGTCTGCAAAGAAAGGTGAGATGTAGGGAATCACAGAAAGTCGAGGGGAAAATAGGTCAATATATACATTGCTGTATGGTGAACTAAGCCTTAGGCCAGCAACAATGGAGAGGACCTGACCCTTAGACACGTACAAGTAAGCTGGAATCTTCAAAAGTTCAAATCTTTATAAGTAAAAAGATTTATTAAAATCAATAACCAAGTGTTTTAATTGACATCAGAAGATGAAAACAATAAACCCTGAGAACATAGAGAAAAGATAAATAAAGATATGAGCAGAACTTAATACAACAGAAAACGTATAAAATTCAGGTGATTTAGTAAGTCCAAAGAATCTTCTTTGAAAAGATTGAAAAGACACACTTTGATTAAGGAAAACCAAAACATAAGTAAAGAATATACAGAAAGAGTCAGGACAATGTTAGAGCAGAGAATATATGAAATGCCAGTAAATTTGAACATTTCTGTCAAGTGGACCATTTCCTAGCTCCTAAAGTTTACCAACACTGACACAAGAGGAAATCATTTAAGGTCATCATGTCTGCCCTTGGCATTCTCGGAACGCCCTGGCCTCAGAATGCAGCCTCTGTAGTCCATGGTAACTTGCGGAGAGGGGGCGGGGCTGAGGGAGGTTGGAACACTGCCCTCACTGAGGGAGTGGGTGTGGCCATCTCTGCTGTGACTGAACAAAGGGCAGGGGAGCAGGGGGCCCAGGGCAGGGCCCTCAGAGCCCGGCAGGCCCAGTGGAGTGTCACAAGCTTTTAGGCCCAGGCCAAAGGGTGCCTTCTTTGTCTGCACAGCTGCCCAAACTCTCACCTTTCCACTCAGGCCGCCCTCTAACTTGAAGTGTGTGTGGAACGTGTCCGCGCAGTATACCGTGCTGCAAAGCTAAGCATAGGTCTGGGCATCGTAACTTCCTGCCAGGTGACCGAAGTTCGCAGGCAGATGGGGCCCTGGGACACACGCGGAGAGGCTCCTGCCCGGGTCACAGGCCACCCACTGCCCCTGCCCCAGATTGGGGGCGGCAAAGAAGCCCTGTCTGAGTCCCCTGCCTCTAGAGGGAGTATTGGACCAACACTTGTAGAAAACGGGGTCTTTGCGGGCCACTCATTGGAGGGACACAAATAAATCTTTGCCGACTCTCTGCTGAAACTTACAAGCGTTCACACCTATGCCTCTTACAAGGTCAGCTGTTTAGCTAAACATGAGCTCATGATCTAAATTTACACAGTAATGAAGAAAGCAGCTACAAGGGGAGACAATCAGCCAAAACCATCAATACCAGAATTAGATTCCCAAGGCCATCCATCAGATGTAGGAATAATCGGGTGCAAGGCAGAAAATATACATAAAACTGGAACTGAAACAAGGCACAAGGATGTTTTAGAAGACTGGTAGGATCTCTAAAACATTTTTCAAGGACATGTCATTGATAAAGCTAAATACTCCAAGGTTGTGTAATACAACAGATTAATCATTGAGAAGAGTGAAATTATGCTGTTTTGAAAACTATGGCAGGTCAGATTTTCTGCCTAATTATAGAAGAAGATTTCTCTAAAAAATACACATTATTTCAAAGACTTATTGGCTGTGAAATAAGTTAAGGGTATTTCAAATGGCTTGTCTGCAAAGAAAGGTGAGATGTAGGGAATCACAGAAAGTCGAGGGGAAAATAGGTCAATATATACATTGCTGTATGGTGAACTAAGCCTTAGGCCAGCAACAATGGAGAGGACCTGACCCTTAGACACGTACAAGTAAGCTGGAATCTTCAAAAGTTCAAATCTTTATAAGTAAAAAGATTTATTAAAATCAATAACCAAGTGTTTTAATTGACATCAGAAGATGAAAACAATAAACCCTGAGAACATAGAGAAAAGATAAATAAAGATATGAGCAGAACTTAATACAAAAGAAAACGTATAAAATTCAGGTGATTTAGTAAGTCCAAAGAATCTTCTTTGAAAAGATTTAAAAGACACACTTTGATTAAGGAGAACTAAAACATAAGTAAAGAATATACAGAAAGAGTCAGGACAATGTTAGAGCAGAGAATATATGAAATGCCAGTAAATTTGAACATTTCTGTCAAGTGGACCATTTCCTAGCTCCTAAAGTTTACCAACACTGACACCAGAGGAAATCATTTAAGGTCATCATGTCTGCCCTTGGCATTCTCGGAATGCCCTGGCCTCAGAATGCAGCCTGTGTAGTCCATGGTAACCTGCGGAGAGGGGGCGGAACTGAGGGAGGTGGGAACACTGCCCTCACTGAGGGAGTGGGTGTGGCCATCTCTGCTGTGACTGAACAAAGGGCAGGGGAGCAGGGGGCCCAGGGCAGTGCCCTCAGAGCCCGGCAGGCCCAGTGGAGTGTCACAAGCTTTAAGGCCCAGGCCAAAGGGCGCCTTCTTTGTCTGCACAGCTGCCCAAACTCTCACCTTTCCACTCAGGCCGCCCTCTTACTTGAAGTGTGTGTGGAACGTGTCCGCGCAGTACACCGCGCTGCACAGCTAAGCATAGGTCTGGGCATCGTAGCTTCCTGCCAGCTGACCAAGGTTCGCAGGCAGATGGGTCCCTGGGACACACGCGGAGAGGCTCCAGCCCGGGTCACAGGCCGTCCACTGCCCCTGCCCCAGATCGGGGGCCGCAAAGCAGCCCTGTCTGAGTCCCCTGCCTCTAGAGGGAGTATTGGACCAACACTTGTAGAAAACGGGGTCCTTGCGGGCCACTCATTGGAGGGACACAAATAAATCTTTGCCGACTTTCTGCTGAAACTTACGAGCGTTCACACCTAAGCCTCTTACAAGGTCAGCTGTTTAGCTAAACATGAGCTCATGATCTAAATTTACACAATAATGAAGAAAGCAGCTACAAGTGGAGACAATCAGCCAATACCATCAATACCAGAATTAGATTCCCAAGGCCATCCATCAGATGTAGGAATAATCGGGTGCAAGGCAGAAAATATACATTAAACTGGAACTGAAACAAGGCACAAGGATGTTTTCAAAGACTGGTAGGATCTCTAAAACATTTTTCAAGGACATGTCATTGATAAAGCTAAATACTCCAAGGTTGTGTAATACAACAGATTAATCATTGAGAAGAGTGAAATTATGCTGTTTTGAAAACTATGGCAGGTCAGATTTTCTGCCTAATTCTATAAGAAGATTTCTCTAAAAAATACACATTATTTCAAAGACTTATTGGCTGTGAAATAAGTTAAGGGTATTTCAAATGGCTTGTCTGCAAAGAAAGGTGAGATGTAGGGAATCACAGAAAGTCGAGGGGAAAATAGGTCAATATATACATTGCTGTATGGTGAACTAAGCCTTAGGCCAGCAACAATGGAGAGGACCTGACCCTTAGACACGTACAAGTAAGCTGGAATCTTCAAAAGTTCAAATCTTTATAAGTAAAAAGATTTATTAAAATCAATAACCAAGTGTTTTAATTGACATCAGAAGATGAAAACAATAAACCCTGAGAACATAGAGAAAAGATAAATAAAGATATGAGCAGAACTTAATACAACAGAAAACGTATAAAATTCAGGTGATTTAGTAAGTCCAAAGAATCTTCTTTGAAAAGATTGAAAAGACACACTTTGATTAAGGAAAACCAAAACATAAGTAAAGAATATACAGAAAGAGTCAGGACAATGTTAGAGCAGACAATATATGAAATGCCAGTAAATTTGAACATTTCTGTCAAGTGGACCATTTCCTAGCTCCTAAAGTTTACCAACACTGACACAAGAGGAAATCATTTAAGGTCATCATGTCTGCCCTTGGCATTCTCGGAACGCCCTGGCCTCAGAATGCAGCCTCTGTAGTCCATGGTAACCTGCGGAGAGGGGGCGGGGCTGAGGGAGTTTGGAACACTGCCCTCACTGAGGGAGTGGGTGTGGCCATCTCTGCTGTGACTGAACAAAGGGCAGGGGAGCAGGGGGCCCAGGGCAGGGCCCTCAGAGCCCGGCAGGCCCAGTGGAGTGTCACAAGCTTTTAGGCCCAGGCCAAAGGGCGCCTTCTTTGTCTGCACAGCTGCCCAAACTCTCACCTTTCCACTCAGGCCGCCCTCTAACTTGAAGTGTGTGTGGAACGTGTCCGCGCAGTATACCGTGCTGCAAAGCTAAGCATAGGTCTGGGCATCGTAACTTCCTGCCAGGTGACCGAAGTTCGCAGGCAGATGGGGCCCTGGGACACACGCGGAGAGGCCCCTGCCCGGGTCACAGGCCGCCCACTGCCCCTGCCCCAGATTGGGGGCGGCAAAGCAGCCCTGTCTGAGTCCCCTGCCTCTAGAGGGAGTATTGGACCAACACTTGTAGAAAACGGGGTCTTTGCGGGCCACTCATTGGAGGGACACAAATAAATCTTTGCCGACTCTCTGCTGAAACTTACAAGCGTTCACACCTAAGCCTCTTACAAGGTCAGCTGTTTAGCTAAACATGAGCTCATGATCTAAATTTACACAGTAATGAAGAAAGCAGCTACAAGGGGAGACAATCAGCCAAAACCATCAATACCTGAATTAGATTCCCAAGGCCATCCATCAGATGTAGGAATAATCGGGTGCAAGGCAGAAAATATACATAAAACTGGAACTGAAACAAGGCACAAGGATGTTTTCAAAGACTGGTAGGATCTCTAAAACATTTTTCAAGGACATGTCATTGATAAAGCTAAATACTCCAAGGTTGTGTAATACAACAGATTAATCATTGAGAAGAGTGAAATTATGCTGTTTTGAAAACTATGGCAGGTCAGATTTTCTGCCTAATTCTATAAGAAGATTTCTCTAAAAAATACACATTATTTCAAAGACTTATTGGCTGTGAAATAAGTTAAGGGTATTTCAAATGGCTTGTCTGCAAAGAAAGGTGAGATGTAGGGAATCACAGAAAGTCGAGGGGAAAATAGGTCAATATATACATTGCTGTATGGTGAACTAAGCCTTAGGCCAGCAACAATGGAAAGGACCTGACCCTTAGACACGTACAAGTAAGCTGGAATCTTCAAAAGTTCAAATCTTTATAAGTAAAAAGATTTATTAAAATGAATAACCAAGTGTTTTAATTGACATCAGAAGATGAAAACAATAAACCCTGAGAACATAGAGAAAAGATAAATAAAGATATGAGCAGAACTTAATACAACAGAAAACGTATAAAATTCAGGTGATTTAGTAAGTCCAAAGAATCTTCTTTGAAAAGATTTAAAAGACACACTTTGATTAAGGAGAACTAAAACATAAGTAAAGAATATACAGAAAGAGTCAGGACAATGTTAGAGCAGAGAATATATGAAATGCCAGTAAATTTGAACATTTCTGTCAAGTGGACCATTTCCTAGCTCCTAAAGTTTACCAACACTGACACCAGAGGAAATCATTTAAGGTCATAATGTCTGCCCTTGGCATTCTCGGAATGCCCTGGCCTCAGAATGCAGCCTCTGTAGTCCATGGTAACCTGCGGAGAGGGGGCGGAACTGAGGGAGGTGGGAACACTGCCCTCACTGAGGGAGTGGGTGTGGCCATCTCTGCTGTGACTGAACAAAGGGCAGGGGAGCAGGGGGCCCAGGGCAGTGCCCTCAGAGCCCGGCAGGCCCAGTGGAGTGTCACAAGCTTTTAGGCCCAGGCCAAAGGGCGCCTTCTTTGTCTGCACAGCTGCCCAAACTCTCACCTTTCCACTCAGGCCGCCCTCTTACTTGAAGTGTGTGTGGAACGTGTCCGCGCAGTACACCGCGCTGCACAGCTAAGCATAGGTCTGGGCATCGTAGCTTCCTGCCAGGTGACCGAGGTTCGCAGGCAGATGGGTCCCTGGGACACACGCGGAGAGGCTCCAGCCCGGGTCACAGGCCGTCCACTGCCCCTGCCCCAGATCGGGGGCCGCAAAGCAGCCCTGTCTGAGTCCCCTGCCTCTAGAGGGAGTATTGGACCAACACTTGTAGAAAACGGGGTCCTTGCGGGCCACTCATTGGAGGGACACAAATAAATCTTTGCCGACTTTCTGCTGAAACTTACGAGCGTTCACACCTAAGCCTCTTACAAGGTCAGCTGTTTAGCTAAACATGAGCTCATGATCTAAATTTACACAATAATGAAGAAAGCAGCTACAAGTGGAGACAATCAGCCAATACCATCAATACCAGAATTAGATTCCCAAGGCCATCCATCAGATGTAGGAATAATCGGGTGCAAGGCAGAAAATATACATTAAACTGGAACTGAAACAAGGCACAAAGATGTTTTCAAAGACTGGTAGGATCTCTAAAACATTTTTCAAGGACATGTCATTGATAAAGCTAAATACTCCAAGGTTGTGTAATACAACAGATTAATCATTGAGAAGAGTGAAATTATGCTGTTTTGAAAACTATGGCAGGTCAGATTTTCTGCCTAATTATAGAGGAAGATTTCTCTAAAAAATACACATTATTTCAAAGACTTATTGGCTGTGAAATAAGTTAAGGGTATTTCAAATGGCTTGTCTGCAAAGAAAGGTGAGATGTAGGGAATCACAGAAAGTCGAGGGGAAAATAGGTCAATATATACATTGCTGTATGGTGAACTAAGCCTTAGGCCAGCAACAATGGAGAGGACCTGACCCTTAGACACGTACAAGTAAGCTGGAATCTTCCAAAGTTCAAATCTTTATAAGTAAAAAGATTTATTAAAATCAATAACCAAGTGTTTTAATTGACATCAGAAGATGAAAACAATAAACCCTGAGAACATAGAAAAAAGATAAATAAAGATATGAGCAGAACTTAATACAACAGAAAACGTATAAAATTCAGGTGATTTAGTAAGTCCAAAGAATCTTCTTTGAAAAGATTTAAAAGACACACTTTGATAAAGGAAAACCAAAACATAAGTAAAGAATATACAGAAAGAGTCAGGACAATGTTAGAGCAGAGAATATATGAAATGCCAGTAAATTTGAACATTTCTGTCAAGTGGACCATTTCCTAGCTCCTAAAGTTTACCAACACTGACACAAGAGGAAATCATTTAAGGTCATCATGTCTGCCCTTGGCATTCTTGGAACGCCCTTGCCTCAAGATGCAGCCTCTGTAGTCCATGGTAACCTGCGGAGAGGGGGCGGGGCTGAGGGAGGTTGGAACACTGCCCTCACTGAGGGAGTGGGTGTGGCCATCTCTGCTGTGACTGAACAAAGGGCAGGGGAGCAGGGGGCCCAGGGTAGGGCCCTCAGAGCCCGGCAGGCCCAGTGGAGTGTCACAAGCTTTTAGGCCCAGGCCAAAGGGCGCCTTCTTTGTCTGCACAGCTGCCCAAACTCTCACCTTTCCACTCAGGCCTCCCTCTTACTTGAAGTGTGCGTGGAACGTGTCCGCGCAGTACACCACGCTGCACAGCTAAGCATAGGTCTGAGCATCGTAGCTTCCTGCCAGGTGACCGAAGTTTGCAGGCAGATGGGTCCCTGGGACACACACGGAGAGGCTCCTGCCCGGGTCACAGGCCGCCCACTGCCCCTGCCCCAGATCGGGGGCCGCAAAGCAGCCCTGTCTGAGTCCCCTGCCTCTAGAGGGAGTATTGGACCAACACTTGTAGAAATCGGCGTCCTTGCGGGCCACTCATTGGAGGGACACAAATAAATCTTTGCCGACTCTCTGCTGAAACTTACGAGCGTTCACACCTAAGCATCTTACAAGGTCAGCTGTTTAGCTAAACATGAGCTCATTTTCTAAATTTACACAATATTGAAGAAAGCAGCTACAAGGGGAGACAATCAGCCAAAACCATCAATACCAGTATTAGATTCCCAAGGCCATCCATCAGATGTAGGAATAATCGGGTGCAAGGCAGAAAATATACATAAAACTGGAACTGAAACAAGGCACAAGGATGTTTTCAAAGACTGGTAGGATATCTAAAACATTTTTCAAGGACATGTCATTGATAAAGCTAAATACTCCAAGGTTGTGTAATACAACAGATTAATCATTGAGAAGAGTGAAATTATGCTGTTTTGAAAACTATGGCAGGTCAGATTTTCTGCCTAATTATATAAGAAGATTTCTCTAAAAAATACACATTATTTCAAAGACTTATTGGCTGTGAAATAAGTTAAGGGTATTTCAAATGGCTTGTCTGCAAAGAAAGGCGAGATGTAGGGAATCACAGAAAGTCGAGGGGAAAATAGGTCAATATATACATTGCTGTATGGTGAACTAAGCCTTAGGCCAGCAACAATGGAGAGGACCTGACCCTTAGACACGTACAAGTAAGCTGGAATCTTCAAAAGTTCAAATCTTTATAAGTAAAAATATTTATTAAAATCAATAACCAAGTGTTTTAATTGACATCAGAAGATGAAAACAATAAACCCTGAGAACATAGAGAAAAGATAAATAAAGATATGAGCAGAACTTAATACAACAGAAAACGTATAAAATTCAGGTGATTAAGTAAGTCCAAAGAATCTTCTTTGAAAAGATTTAAAAGACACACTTTGATTAAGGAGAACTAAAACATAAGTAAAGAATATACAGAAAGAGTCAGGACAATGTTAGAGCAGAGAATATATGAAATGCCAGTAAATTTGAACATTTCTGTCAAGTGGACCATTTCCTAGCTCCTAAAGTTTACCAACACTGACACCAGAGGAAATCATTTAAGGTCATCATGTCTGCCCTTGGCATTCTCGGAATGCCCTGGCCTCAGAATGCAGCCTCTGTAGTCCATGGTAACCTGCGGAGAGGGGGCGGAACTGAGGGAGGTGGGAACACTGCCCTCACTGAGGGAGTGGGTGTGGCCATCTCTGCTGTGACTGAACAAAGGGCAGGGGAGCAGGGGGCCCAGGCCAGGGCCCTCAGAGCCCGGCAGGCCCAGTGGAGTGTCACAAGCTTTTAGGCCCAGGCCAAAGGGCGCCTTCTTTGTCTGCACAGCTGCCCAAACTCTCACCTTTCCAATCAGGCCGCCCTCTTACTTGAAGTGTGTGTGGAACGTGTCCGCGCAGTACACCGCGCTGCACAGCTAAGCATAGGTCTGGGCATTGTAGCTTCCTGCCAGGTGACCGAGGTTCGCAGGCAGATGGGTCCCAGGGACACACGCGGAGAGGCTCCTGCCCGGGTCACAGGCCGCCCACTGCCCCTGCCCCAGATCGGGGGCCGCAAAGCAGCCCTGTCTGAGTCCCCTGCCTCTAGAGGGAGTATTGGACCAACACTTGTAGAAAACGGGGCCCTTGCGGGCCACTCATTGGAGGGACACAAATAAATCTTTGCCGACTCTATCCTGAAACTTACGAGCGTTCACACCTAAGCCTCTTACAAGGTCAGCTGTTTAGCTAAACATGAGCTCATGATCTAAATTTACACAATAATGAAGAAAGCAGCTACAAGTGGAGACAATCAGCCAATACCATCAATACCAGAATTAGATTCCCAAGGCCATCCATCAGATGTAGGAATAATCGGGTGCAAGGCAGAAAATATACATTAAACTGGAACTGAAACAAGGCACAAAGATGTTTTCAAAGACTGGTAGGATCTCTAAAACATTTTTCAAGGACATGTCATTGATAAAGCTAAATACTCCAAGGTTGTGTAATACAACAGATTAATCATTGAGAAGAGTGAAATTATGCTGTTTTGAAAACTATGGCAGGTCAGATTTTCTGCCTAATTATAGAGGAAGATTTCTCTAAAAAATACACATTATTTCAAAGACTTATTGGCTGTGAAATAAGTTAAGGGTATTTCAAATGGCTTGTCTGCAAAGAAAGGTGAGATGTAGGGAATCACAGAAAGTCGAGGGGAAAATAGGTCAATATATACATTGCTGTATGGTGAACTAAGCCTTAGGCCAGCAACAATGGAGAGGACCTGACCCTTAGACACGTACAAGTAAGCTGGAATCTTCCAAAGTTCAAATCTTTATAAGTAAAAAGATTTATTAAAATCAATAACCAAGTGTTTTAATTGACATCAGAAGATGAAAACAATAAACCCTGAGAACATAGAAAAAAGATAAATAAAGATATGAGCAGAACTTAATACAACAGAAAACGTATAAAATTCAGGTGATTTAGTAAGTCCAAAGAATCTTCTTTGAAAAGATTTAAAAGACACACTTTGATAAAGGAAAACCAAAACATAAGTAAAGAATATACAGAAAGAGTCAGGACAATGTTAGAGCAGAGAATATATGAAATGCCAGTAAATTTGAACATTTCTGTCAAGTGGACCATTTCCTAGCTCCTAAAGTTTACCAACACTGACACAAGAGGAAATCATTTAAGGTCATCATGTCTGCCCTTGGCATTCTTGGAACGCCCTTGCCTCAAGATGCAGCCTCTGTAGTCCATGGTAACCTGCGGAGAGGGGGCGGGGCTGAGGGAGGTTGGAACACTGCCCTCACTGAGGGAGTGGGTGTGGCCATCTCTGCTGTGACTGAACAAAGGGCAGGGGAGCAGGGGGCCCAGGGTAGGGCCCTCAGAGCCCGGCAGGCCCAGTGGAGTGTCACAAGCTTTTAGGCCCAGGCCAAAGGGCGCCTTCTTTGTCTGCACAGCTGCCCAAACTCTCACCTTTCCACTCAGGCCTCCCTCTTACTTGAAGTGTGCGTGGAACGTGTCCGCGCAGTACACCACGCTGCACAGCTAAGCATAGGTCTGAGCATCGTAGCTTCCTGCCAGGTGACCGAAGTTTGCAGGCAGATGGGTCCCTGGGACACACACGGAGAGGCTCCTGCCCGGGTCACAGGCCGCCCACTGCCCCTGCCCCAGATCGGGGGCCGCAAAGCAGCCCTGTCTGAGTCCCCTGCCTCTAGAGGGAGTATTGGACCAACACTTGTAGAAATCGGCGTCCTTGCGGGCCACTCATTGGAGGGACACAAATAAATCTTTGCCGACTCTCTGCTGAAACTTACGAGCGTTCACACCTAAGCATCTTACAAGGTCAGCTGTTTAGCTAAACATGAGCTCATTTTCTAAATTTACACAATATTGAAGAAAGCAGCTACAAGGGGAGACAATCAGCCAAAACCATCAATACCAGTATTAGATTCCCAAGGCCATCCATCAGATGTAGGAATAATCGGGTGCAAGGCAGAAAATATACATAAAACTGGAACTGAAACAAGGCACAAGGATGTTTTCAAAGACTGGTAGGATATCTAAAACATTTTTCAAGGACATGTCATTGATAAAGCTAAATACTCCAAGGTTGTGTAATACAACAGATTAATCATTGAGAAGAGTGAAATTATGCTGTTTTGAAAACTATGGCAGGTCAGATTTTCTGCCTAATTATATAAGAAGATTTCTCTAAAAAATACACATTATTTCAAAGACTTATTGGCTGTGAAATAAGTTAAGGGTATTTCAAATGGCTTGTCTGCAAAGAAAGGCGAGATGTAGGGAATCACAGAAAGTCGAGGGGAAAATAGGTCAATATATACATTGCTGTATGGTGAACTAAGCCTTAGGCCAGCAACAATGGAGAGGACCTGACCCTTAGACACGTACAAGTAAGCTGGAATCTTCAAAAGTTCAAATCTTTATAAGTAAAAATATTTATTAAAATCAATAACCAAGTGTTTTAATTGACATCAGAAGATGAAAACAATAAACCCTGAGAACATAGAGAAAAGATAAATAAAGATATGAGCAGAACTTAATACAACAGAAAACGTATAAAATTCAGGTGATTAAGTAAGTCCAAAGAATCTTCTTTGAAAAGATTTAAAAGACACACTTTGATTAAGGAGAACTAAAACATAAGTAAAGAATATACAGAAAGAGTCAGGACAATGTTAGAGCAGAGAATATATGAAATGCCAGTAAATTTGAACATTTCTGTCAAGTGGACCATTTCCTAGCTCCTAAAGTTTACCAACACTGACACCAGAGGAAATCATTTAAGGTCATCATGTCTGCCCTTGGCATTCTCGGAATGCCCTGGCCTCAGAATGCAGCCTCTGTAGTCCATGGTAACCTGCGGAGAGGGGGCGGAACTGAGGGAGGTGGGAACACTGCCCTCACTGAGGGAGTGGGTGTGGCCATCTCTGCTGTGACTGAACAAAGGGCAGGGGAGCAGGGGGCCCAGGCCAGGGCCCTCAGAGCCCGGCAGGCCCAGTGGAGTGTCACAAGCTTTTAGGCCCAGGCCAAAGGGCGCCTTCTTTGTCTGCACAGCTGCCCAAACTCTCACCTTTCCAATCAGGCCGCCCTCTTACTTGAAGTGTGTGTGGAACGTGTCCGCGCAGTACACCGCGCTGCACAGCTAAGCATAGGTCTGGGCATTGTAGCTTCCTGCCAGGTGACCGAGGTTCGCAGGCAGATGGGTCCCAGGGACACACGCGGAGAGGCTCCTGCCCGGGTCACAGGCCGCCCACTGCCCCTGCCCCAGATCGGGGGCCGCAAAGCAGCCCTGTCTGAGTCCCCTGCCTCTAGAGGGAGTATTGGACCAACACTTGTAGAAAACGGGGCCCTTGCGGGCCACTCATTGGAGGGACACAAATAAATCTTTGCCGACTCTATCCTGAAACTTACGAGCGTTCACACCTAAGCCTCTTACAAGGTCAGCTGTTTAGCTAAACATGAGCTCATGATCTAAATTTACACAGTAATGAAGAAAGCAGCTACAAGGGGAGACAATCATCCAAAACCATCAATACCAGAATTAGATTCCCAAGGCCATCCATCAGATGTAGGAATAATCGGGTGCAAGGCAGAAAATATACATAAAACTGGAACTGAAACAAGGCACAAGGATGTTTTCAAAGACTGGTAGGATCTCTAAAACATTTTTCAAGGACATGTCATTGATAAAGCTAAATACTCCAAGGTTGTGTAATACAACAGATTAATCATTGAGAAGAGTGAAATTATGCTGTTTTGAAAACTATGGCAGGTCAGATTTTCTGCCTAATTCTATAAGAAGATTTCTCTAAAAAATACACATTATTTCAAAGACTTATTGGCTGTGAAATAAGTTAAGGGTATTTCAAATGGCTTGTCTGCAAAGAAAGGTGAGATGTAGGGAATCACAGAAAGTCGAGGGGAAAATAGGTCAATATATACATTGCTGTATGGTGAACTAAGCCTTAGGCCAGCAACAATGGAGAGGACCTGACCCTTAGACACGTACAAGTAAGCTGGAATCTTCAAAAGTTCAAATCTTTATAAGTAAAAAGATTTATTAAAATCAATAACCAAGTGTTTTAATTGACATCAGAAGATGAAAACAATAAACCCTGAGAACATAGAGAAAAGATAAATAAAGATATGAGCAGAACTTAATACAACAGAAAACGTATAAAATTCAGGTGATTTAGTAAGTCCAAAGAATCTTCTTTGAAAAGATTGAAAAGACACACTTTGATTAAGGAAAACCAAAACATAAGTAAAGAATATACAGAAAGAGTCAGGACAATGTTAGAGCAGAGAATATATGAAATGCCAGTAAATTTGAACATTTCTGTCAAGTGGACCATTTCCTAGCTCCTAAAGTTTACCAACACTGACACAAGAGGAAATCATTTAAGGTCATCATGTCTGCCCTTGGCATTCTCGGAACGCCCTGGCCTCAGAATGCAGCCTCTGTAGTCCATGGTAACTTGCGGAGAGGGGGCGGGGCTGAGGGAGGTTGGAACACTGCCCTCACTGAGGGAGTGGGTGTGGCCATCTCTGCTGTGACTGAACAAAGGGCAGGGGAGCAGGGGGCCCAGGGCAGGGCCCTCAGAGCCCGGCAGGCCCAGTGGAGTGTCACAAGCTTTTAGGCCCAGGCCAAAGGGTGCCTTCTTTGTCTGCACAGCTGCCCAAACTCTCACCTTTCCACTCAGGCCGCCCTCTAACTTGAAGTGTGTGTGGAACGTGTCCGCGCAGTATACCGTGCTGCAAAGCTAAGCATAGGTCTGGGCATCGTAACTTCCTGCCAGGTGACCGAAGTTCGCAGGCAGATGGGGCCCTGGGACACACGCGGAGAGGCTCCTGCCCGGGTCACAGGCCACCCACTGCCCCTGCCCCAGATTGGGGGCGGCAAAGAAGCCCTGTCTGAGTCCCCTGCCTCTAGAGGGAGTATTGGACCAACACTTGTAGAAAACGGGGTCTTTGCGGGCCACTCATTGGAGGGACACAAATAAATCTTTGCCGACTCTCTGCTGAAACTTACAAGCGTTCACACCTATGCCTCTTACAAGGTCAGCTGTTTAGCTAAACATGAGCTCATGATCTAAATTTACACAGTAATGAAGAAAGCAGCTACAAGGGGAGACAATCAGCCAAAACCATCAATACCAGAATTAGATTCCCAAGGCCATCCATCAGATGTAGGAATAATCGGGTGCAAGGCAGAAAATATACATAAAACTGGAACTGAAACAAGGCACAAGTATGTTTTCAAAGACTGGTAGGATATCTAAAACATTTTTCAAGGACATGTCATTGATAAAGCTAAATACTCCAAGGTTGTGTAATACAACAGATTAATCATTGAGAAGAGTGAAATTATGCTGTTTTGAAAACTATGGCAGGTCAGATTTTCTGCCTAATTATAGAAGAAGATTTCTCTAAAAAATACACATTATTTCAAAGACTTATTGGCTGTGAAATAAGTTAAGGGTATTTCAAATGGCTTGTCTGCAAAGAAAGGTGAGATGTAGGGAATCACAGAAAGTCGAGGGGAAAATAGGTCAATATATACATTGCTGTATGGTGAACTAAGCCTTAGGCCAGCAACAATGGAGAGGACCTGACCCTTAGACACGTACAAGTAAGCTGGAATCTTCAAAAGTTCAAATCTTTATAAGTAAAAAGATTTATTAAAATCAATAACCAAGTGTTTTAATTGACATCAGAAGATGAAAACAATAAACCCTGAGAACATAGAGAAAAGATAAATAAAGATATGAGCAGAACTTAATACAACAGAAAACGTATAAAATTCAGGTGATTTAGTAAGTCCAAAGAATCTTCTTTGAAAAGATTTAAAAGACACACTTTGATTAAGGAGAACTAAAACATAAGTAAAGAATATACAGAAAGAGTCAGGACAATGTTAGAGCAGAGAATATATGAAATGCCAGTAAATTTGAACATTTCTGTCAAGTGGACCATTTCCTAGCTCCTAAAGTTTACAAACACTGACACCAGAGGAAATCATTTAAGGTCATCATGTCTGCCCTTGGCATTCTCGGAATGCCCTGGCCTCAGAATGTAGCCTGTGTAGTCCATGGTAACCTGCGGAGAGGGGGCGGAACTGAGGGAGGTGGGAACACTGCCCTCACTGAGGGAGTGGGTGTGGCCATCTCTGCTGTGACTGAACAAAGGGCAGGGGAGCAGGGGGCCCAGGGCAGTGCCCTCAGAGCCCGGCAGGCCCAGTGGAGTGTCACAAGCTTTAAGGCCCAGGCCAAAGGGCGCCTTCTTTGTCTGCACAGCTGCCCAAACTCTCACCTTTCCACTCAGGCCGCCCTCTTACTTGAAGTGTGTGTGGAACGTGTCCGCGCAGTACACCGCGCTGCACAGCTAAGCATAGGTCTGGGCATCGTAGCTTCCTGCCAGGTGACCGAGGTTCGCAGGCAGATGGGTCCCTGGGACACACGCGGAGAGGCTCCAGCCCGGGTCACAGGCCGTCCACTGCCCCTGCCCCAGATCGGGGGCCGCAAAGCAGCCCTGTCTGAGTCCCCTGCCTCTAGAGGGAGTATTGGACCAACACTTGTAGAAAACGGGGTCCTTGCGGGCCACTCATTGGAGGGACACAAATAAATCTTTGCCGACTTTCTGCTGAAACTTACGAGCGTTCACATCTAAGCCTCTTACAAGGTCAGCTGTTTAGCTAAACATGAGCTCATGATCTAAATTTACACAATAATGAAGAAAGCAGCTACAAGTGGAGACAATCAGCCAATACCATCAATACCAGAATTAGATTCCCAAGGCCATCCATCAGATGTAGGAATAATCGGGTGCAAGGCAGAAAATATACATTAAACTGGAACTGAAACAAGGCACAAAGATGTTTTCAAAGACTGGTAGGATCTCTAAAACATTTTTCAAGGACATGTCATTGATAAAGCTAAATACTCCAAGGTTGTGTAATACAACAGATTAATCATTGAGAAGAGTGAAATTATGCTGTTTTGAAAACTATGGCAGGTCAGATTTTCTGCCTAATTATAGAAGAAGATTTCTCTAAAAAATACACATTATTTCAAAGACTTATTGGCTGTGAAATAAGTTAAGGGTATTTCAAATGGCTTGTCTGCAAAGAAAGGTGAGATGTAGGGAATCACAGAAAGTCGAGGGGAAAATAGGTCAATATATACATTGCTGTATGGTGAACTAAGCCTTAGGCCAGCAACAATGGAGAGGACCTGACCCTTAGACACGTACAAGTAAGCTGGAATCTTCCAAAGTTCAAATCTTTATAAGTAAAAAGATTTATTAAAATGAATAACCAAGTGTTTTAATTGACATCAGAAGATGAAAACAATAAACCCTGAGAACATAGAAAAAAGATAAATAAAGATATGAGCAGAACTTAATACAACAGAAAACGTATAAAATTCAGGTGATTTAGTAAGTCCAAAGAATCTTCTTTGAAAAGATTTAAAAGACACACTTTGATTAAGGAAAACCAAAACATAAGTAAAGAATATACAGAAAGAGTCAGGACAATGTTAGAGCAGAGAATATATGAAATGCCAGTAAATTTGAACATTTCTGTCAAGTGGACCATTTCCTAGCTCCTAAAGTTTACCAACACTGACACAAGAGGAAATCATTTAAGGTCATCATGTCTGCCCTTGGCATTCTTGGAACGCCCTGGCCTCAAGATGCAGCCTCTGTAGTCCATGGTAACCTGCGGAGAGGGGGCGGGGCTGAGGGAGGTTGGAACACTGCCCTCACTGAGGGAGTGGGTGTGGCCATCTCTGCTGTGACTGAACAAAGGGCAGCGGAGCAGGGGGCCCAGGGCAGGGCCCTCAGAGCCCGGCAGGCCCAGTGGAGTGTCACAAGCTTTTAGGCCCAGGCCAAAGGGCGCCTTCTTTGTCTGCACAGCTGCCCAAACTCTCACCTTTCCACTCAGGCCGCCCTCTTACTTGAAGTGTGCGTGGAACGTGTCCGCGCAGTACACCACGCTGCACAGCTAAGCATAGGTCTGAGCATCGTAGCTTCCTGCCAGTTGACCGAAGTTTGCAGGCAGATGGGTCCCTGGGACACACACGGAGAGGCTCCTGCCCGGGTCACAGGGCGCCCACTGCCCCTGCCCCAGATCGGGGGCCGCAAAGCAGCCCTGTCTGAGTCCCCTGCCTCTAGAGGGAGTATTGGACCAACACTTGTAGAAAACGGCGTCCTTGCGGGCCACTCATTGGAGGGACACAAATAAATCTTTGCCGACTCTCTGCTGAAACTTACGAGCGTTCACACCTAAGCATCTTACAAGGTCAGCTGTTTAGCTAAACATGAGCTCATTTTCTAAATTTACACAATATTGAAGAAATCAGCTACAAGGGGAGACAATCAGCCAAAACCATCAATACCAGAATTAGATTCCCAAGGCCATCCATCAGATGTAGGAATAATCGGGTGCAAGGCAGAAAATATACATAAAACTGGAACTGAAACAAGGCACAAGGATGTTTTCAAAGACTGGTAGGATCTCTAAAACATTTTTCAAGGACATGTCTTTGATAAAGCTTAATACTCCAAGGTTGTGTAATACAACAGATTAATCATTGAGAAGAGTGAAATTATGCTGTTTTGAAAACTATGCCAGGTCAGATTTTCTGCCTAATTATATAAGAAGATTTCTCTAAAAAATACACATTATTTCAAAGACTTATTGGCTGTGAAATAAGTTAAGGGTATTTCAAATGGCTTGTCTGCAAAGAAAGGTGAGATGTAAGGAATCACAGAAAGTCGAGGGGAAAATAGGTCAATATATACATTGCTGTATGGTGAACTAAGCCTTAGGCCAGCAACAATGGAGAGGACCTGACCCTTAGACACGTACAAGTAAGCTGGAATCTTCAAAAGTTCAAATCTTTATAAGTAAAAAGATTTATTAAAATGAATAACCAAGTGTTTTAATTGACATCAGAAGATGAAAACAATAAAACCTGAGAACATGGAGAAAAGATAAATAAAGATATGAGCAGAACTTAATACAACAGAAAACGTATAAAATTCAGGTGATTTAGTAAGTCCAAAGAATCTTCTTTGAAAAGATTTAAAAGACACACTTTGATTAAGGAAAACCAAAACATAAGTAAAGAATATACAGAAAGAGTCAGGACAATGTTAGAGCAGACAATATATGAAATGCCAGTAAATTTGAACATTTCTGTCAAGTGGACCATTTCCTAGCTCCTAAAGTTTACCAACACTGACACAAGAGGAAATCATTTAAGGTCATCATGTCTGCCCTTGGCATTCTCGGAACGCCCTGGCCTCAGAATGGAGCCTCTGTAGTCCATGGTAACCTGCGGAGAGGGGGCGGGATTGAGGGAGGTGGGAACACTGCCCTCACTGAGGGAGTGGGTGTGGCCATCTCTGCTGTGACTGAACAAAGGGCAGGGGAGCAGGGGGCCCAGAGCAGGGCCCTCAGAGCCCGGCAGGCCCAGTGGAGTGTCACAAGCTTTTAGGCCCAGGCCAAAGGGCGCCTTCTTTGTCTGCACAGCTGCCCAAACTCTCACCTTTCCACTCAGGCCGCCCTCTTACTTGAAGTGTGTGTGGAACGTGTCCGTTCAGTACACCGCACTGCACAGCAAAGCATAGGTCTGGGCATCGTAGCTTCCTGCCAGGTGACCGAAGTTCGCAGGCAGATGGGTCCCTGGGACACACGCGGAGGGGCTCCTGCCCGGGTCACAGGCCGCCCACTGCCCCTGCCCCAGATCGGGGGCCGCAAAGCAGCCCTGTCTGAGTCCCCTGCCTCTAGAGGGAGTATTGGACCAACACTTGTAGAAAACGGGGTCCTTGCGTGCCACTCGTTGGAGGGACACAAATAAATGTTTGCCGACTTTCTCCTGAAACTTACGAGCATTCACAACTAAGCCTCTTACAAGGTCAGCTGTTTAGCTAAACATGAGCTCATTTTCTAAATTTACACAATATTGAAGAAAGCAGCTACAAGGGGAGACAATCAGCCAAAACCATCAATTCCAGAATTAGATTCCCAAGGCCATCCATCAGATGTAGGAATAATCGGGTGCAAGGCAGAAAATATACATAAAACTGGAACTGAAACAAGGCACAAGGATGTTTTCAAAGACTGGTAGGATCTCTAAAACATTTTTCAAGGACATGTCATTGATAAAGCTAAATACTCCAAGGTTGTGTAATACAACAGATTAATCATTGAGAAGAGTGAAATTATGCTGTTTTGAAAACTATGGCAGGTCAGATTTTCTGCATAATTCTATAAGAAGATTTCTCTAAAAAATACACATTATTTCAAAGACTTATTGGCTGTGAAATAAGTTAAGGGTATTTCAAATGGCTTGTCTGCAAAGAAAGGTGAGATGTAGGGAATCACAGAAAGTCGAGGGGAAAATAGGTCAATATATACATTGCTGTATGGTGAACTAAGCCTTAGGCCAGCAACAATGGAGAGGACCTGACCCTTAGACACGTACAAGTAAGCTGGAATCTTCAAAAGTTCAAATCTTTATAAGTAAAAAGATTTATTAAAATCAATAACCAAGTGTTTTAATTGACATCAGAAGATGAAAACAATAAACCCTGAGAACATGGAGAAAAGATAAATGAAGATGAAAACAATAAACCCTGAGAACATGGAGAAAAGATAAATAAAGATATGAGCAGAACTTAATACAACAGAAAACGTATAAAATTCAGGTGATTTAGTAAGTCCAAAGAATCTTCTTTGAAAAGATTTAAAAGACACACTTTGATTAAGGAAAACAAAAACATAAGTAAAGTATATACAGAAAGATTCAGGACAATGTTAGAGCAGACAATATATGAAATGCCAGTAAATTTGAACATTTCTTTCAAGTGGACCATTTCCTAGCTCCTAAAGTTTACCAACACTGACACAAGAGGAAATCATTTAAGGTCATCATGTCTGCCCTTGGCATTCTCGGAACACCCTGGCCTCAGAATGCAGCCTCTGTAGTCCATGGGAACCTGCGGATGGGGGGGGGCTGAGGGAGGTTGGAACACTGCCCTCACTGAGGGAGTGGGTGTGGCCATCTCTGCTGTGACTGAACAAAGGGCAGGGGAGCAGGGGGCCCAGGGCAGGGCCCTCAGAGCCCGGCAGGCCCAGTGGTGTGTCACAAGTTTTCAGGCCCAGGCCAAAGGGCGCCTTCTTTGTCTGCACATCTGCCCAAACTCTCACCTTTCCACACAGGCCGCCCTCATACTTGAAGTGTGTGTGGAACGTGTCCGCACAGTACACCGCGCTGCACAGCTAAGCATAGTTCTGGGCATCGTAGCTTCCTGCAAGGTGACCGAAGTTTGCAGGCAGATGGGTCCCTGGGACACACGCGGAGGGGCTCCTGCCCGGGTCACAGGCCGCCCACTGCCCCTGCCCCAGATTGGGGGCCGCAAAGCAGCCCTGTCTGAGTCCCCTGCCTCTAGAGGGAGTATTGGACCAACACTTGTAGAAAACGGGGTCCTTGCGGGCCACTCGTTGGAGGGACACAAATAAATCTTTGCCGACTTTCTGCTGAAACTTACGAGCGTTCACACCTAAGCCTCTTACAAGGTCACCTGTTTAGCTAAACATGAGCTCATGATCTAAATTTACACAATAATGAAGAAAGCAGCTACAAGGGGAGACAATCAGCCAAAACCATCAATACCTGAATTAGATTCCCAAGGCCATCCATCAGATGAAAGAATAATCGGGTGCAAGGCAGAAAATATACATAAAACTGGAACTGAAACAAGGCACAAGGATGTTTTCAAAGACTGGTAGGATCTCTAAAACATTTTTCAAGGACATGTCATTGATAAAGCTAAATACTCCAAGGTTGTGTAATACAACAGATTAATCATTGAGAAGAGTGAAATTATGCTGTTTTGAAAACTATGCCAGCTCAGATTTTCTGCCTAATTATATAAGATGATTTCTCTAAAACATACACATTATTTCAAAGACTTTTTGGCTGTGAAATAATTTAAGGGTATTTCAAATGGCTTGTCTGCAAAGAAAGGTGAGATGTAGGGAATCACAGAAAGTCGAGGGGAAAATAGGTCAATATATACATTGCTGTATGGTGAACTAAGCCTTAGGCCAGCAACAATGGAGAGGACCTGACCCTTAGACACGTACAAGTAAGCGGGAATCTTCAAAAGTTCAAATCTTTATAAGTAAAAAGATTTATTAAAATGAATAACCAAGTGTTTTAATTGACATCAGAAGATGAAAACAATAAACCCTGAGAACATAGAGAAAAGATAAATAAAGATATGAGCAGAACTTAATACAGCAGAAAACGTATAAAATTCAGGTGATTTAGTAAGTCCAAAGAATCTTCTTTGAAAAGATTTAAAAGACACACTTTGATTAAGGAAAACCAAAACATAAGTAAAGAATATACAGAAAGAGTCAGGACAATGTTAGAGCAGACAATATATGAAATGCCAGTAAATTTGAACATTTCTGTCAAGTGGACCATTTCCTAGCTCCTAAAGTTTACCAACACTGACACAAGAGGAAATCATTTAAGGTCATCATGTCTGCCCTTGGCATTCTTGGAATGCCCTGGCCTCAGAATGCAGCCTCTGTAGTCCATGGTAACCTGCGGAGAGGGGGCGGGGCTGAGGGAGGTTGGAACACTGCCCTCACTGAGGGAGTGGGTGTAGCCATCTCTGCTGTGACTGAACAAAGGGCAGGGGAGCAGGGGGCCCAGGGCAGGGCCCTCAGAGCCCGGCAGGACCAGTGGAGTGTCACAAGCTTTTAGGCCCAGGCCAAAGGGCGCCTTCTTTGTCTGCACAGCTGCCCAAACTCTCACCTTTCCACTCAGGCCGCCCTCTTACTTGAAGTGTGTGTGGAACATGTCCGTGCAGTATACCGCGCTGCATAGCTAAGCATAGGTCTGGGCATCGTAGCTTCCTGCCAGGTGACCGAAGTTTGCAGGCAGATGGGTCCCTGGGACACACGCGGAGAGGCTCCTGCCCGGGCCATAGGTTGCCCACTGCCCCTGCCCCAGATCGGGGGACGCAAAGCAGCCCTGTTTGAGTTCCCTGCCTCTAGAGGGTGTATTGGACCAACACTTGTAGAAAACGGGGTCCTTGCGGGCCACTCATTGGAGGGACACAAATCTTTGCCGACTTTCTGCTGAAACTTACGAAAGTTCACACCTAAGCCTCTTACAAGGTCAGCTGTTTAGCTAAACATGAGCTCATGATCTAAATTTACACAATATTGAAGAAAGCAGCTACAAGGGGAGACAATCAGCCAAAACCATCAATACCAGAATTAGTTTCCCAAGGCCATCCATCAGATGTAGGAATAATCGGGTGCAAGGCAGAAAATATACATAAAACTGGAACTGAAACAAGGCAAAAGGATGTTTTCAAAGACTGGTAGGATCTCTAAAACATTTTTCAAGGACATGTCATTGATAAAGCTAAATACTCCAAGGTTGTGTAATACAACAGATTAATCATTGAGAAGAGTGAAATTATGCTGTTTTGAAAACTATGGCAGGTCAGATTTTCTGCCTAATTATATAAGAAGATTTCTCTAAAAAATACACATTATTTCAAAGACTTATTGGCTGTGAAATAAGTTAAGGGTATTTCAAATGGCTTGTCTGCAAAGAAAGGTGAGATGTAGGGAATCACAGAAAGTCGAGGGGAAAATAGGTCAATATATACATTGCTGTATGGTGAACTAAGCCTTAGGCCAGCAACAATGGAGAGGACCTGACCCTTAGACACGTACAAGTAAGCTGGAATCTTCCAAAGTTCAAATATTTATAAGGAAAAAGATTTATAAATATGAATAACCAAGTGTTTTAATTGACATCAGAAGATGAAAACAATAAACCCTGAGAACATAGAAAAATGATACATAAAGATATGAGCAGAACTTAATACAACAGAAAACGTATAAAATTCAGGTGATTTAGTAAGTCCAAAGAATCTTCTTTGAAAAGAATTAAAAGACACACTTTGATTAAGGAAAACCAAAACATAAGTAAAGAATATACAGAAAGAGTCAGGACAATGTTAGAGCAGAGAATATATGAAATGCCAGTAAATTTGAACATTTCTGTAAAGTGGACCATTTCCTAGCTCCTAAAGTTTACCAACACTGACACAAGAGGAAATCATTTAAGGTCATCATGTCTGCCCTTGGCATTCTCAGAACGCCCTGGCCTCAGAATGCAGCCTCTCTAGTCCATGGTAACCTGCAGAGAGGGGGCGGGGCTGAGGGAGGTTGGAACACTGCCCTCACTGAGGGAGTGGGTGTGGCCATCTCTGCTGTGACTGATCAAAGGGCAGGGGAGCAGGGGGCCCAGGGCAGGGCCCTCAGAGCCCGGCAGGCCCAGTGGAGTGTCACAAGTTTTTAGGCCCAGGCCAAAGGGCGCCTTCTTTGTCTACACAGCTGCCCAAACTCTCACCTTTCCACTCTGGCCGCACTCTTACTTGAAGTGTGTGTGGAACGTGTCCGCGCACTACACCGCGCTGCACAGCTAAGCATAGTTCTTGGCATCGTAGCTTCCTGCCAGGTGACCGAAGTTCGCAGGCAGATGGGTCCCTGGGACACACGCGGAGGGGCTCCTGCCCGGGTCACAGGCCGCCCACTGCCCCTGCCCCAGATCGGGGGCCGCAAAGCAGCCCTGTCTGAGTCCCCTGCCTCTAAAGGGAGTATTGGACCAACACTTGTAGAAAACAGGGTCCTTGCGGGCCACTCATTAGAGGGACACAAATACATCTTTGCCGACTCTCTGCTGAAACTTACGAGCGTTCACAACTCAGCCTCTTACAAGGTCAGCTGTTTAGCTAAACATGAGCTCATGATCTAAATTTACACAATAATGAAGAAAGCAGCTACAAGGGGAGACAATCAGCCAAAACCATCAATACCAGAATTAGATTCCCAAGGCCATCCATCAGATGTAGGAATAATCGGGTGCGAGGCAGAAAATATACATAAAACTGGAACTGAAACAAGGCACAAGGATGTTTTCAAAGACTGGTAGGATCTCTAAAACATTTTTCAAGGACATGTCATTGATAAAGCTAAATACTCCAAGGTTGTGTAATACAACAGATTAATCATTGAGAAGAGTGAAATTATGCTGTTTTGAAAACTATGGCAGGTCAGATTTTCTGCCTAATTCTATAAGAAGATTTCTCTAAAAAATACACATTATTTCAAAGACTTATTGGCTGTGAAATAAGTTAAGGGTATTTCAAATGGCTTGTCTGCAAAGAAAGGTGAGATGTAGGGGATCACAGAAAGTCGAGGGGAAAATAGGTCAATATATACATTGCTGTATGGTGAACTAAGCCTTAGGCCAGCAACAATGGAGAGGACCTGACCCTTAGACACGTACAAGTAAGCTGGAATCTTCAAAAGTTCAAATCTTTATAAGTAAAAAGATTTATTAAAATGAATAACCAAGTGTTTTAATTGACATCAGAAGATGAAAACAATAAACCCTGAGAACATACAGAAAAGATAAATAAAGATATGAGCAGAACTTAATACAACAGAAAACGTATAAAATTCAGGTGATTTAGTAAGTCCAAAGAATCTTCTTTGAAAAGATTTAAAAGACACACTTTGATTAAGGAAAACCAAAACATAAGTAAAGAATATACAGAAAGAGTCAGGACAATGTTAGAGCAGAGAATATATGAAATGGCAGTAAATTTGAACATTTCTGTAAAGTGGACCATTTCCTAGCTCCTAAAGTTTACCAACACTGACACAAGAGGAAATCATTTAAGGTCATCATGTCTGTCCTTGGCATTCTTGGAACGCCCTGGCCTCAGAATGCAGCCTCTGTAGTCCATGGTAACCTGCGGAGAGGGGGCGGGGCTGAGGGAGGTTGGAACACTGCCCTCACTGAGGGAGTGGGTGTAGCCATGTCTGCTGTGACTGAACAAAGGGCAGGGGAGCAGGGGGCCCAGGGCAGGGCCCTCAGAGCCCGGCAGGCCCAGTGGAGTGTCACAAGCTTTTAGGCCCAGGCCAAAGGGCGCCTTCTTTGTCTGCACAGCTGCCCAAACTCTCACCTTTCCACTCAGGCCGCCCTCTTACTTGAAGTGTGTGTGGAACGTGTCCGCGCAGTACACCGCGCTGCACAGCTAAGCATAGTTCTGGGCATCGTAGCTTCCTGCCAGGTGACCGAAGTTCGCAGGCAGATGGGACCCTGGGACACACACAGAGGGGCTCCTGCCCGGGTCACAGGCCGCCCACTGCCCCTGCCCCAGATTGGGGGCCGCAAAGCAGCCCTCTCTGAGTCCCCTGCCTCTAGAGGGAGTATTGGGCCAACACTTGTAAAAACGGGGTCCTTGCGGGCCACTCATTGGAGGGACACAAATAAATCTTTGCCGACTTACTGCTGAAACTTACGAGCGTTCACACCTAAGCCTCTTACAAGGTCAGCTGTTTAGCTAAACATGAGCTCATGATCTAAATTTACACAATAATGAAGAAAGCAGCTACAAGTGTAGACAATCAGCCAAAACCATCAATACCAGAATTAGATTCCCAAGGCCATCCATCAGATGTAGGAATAATCGGGTGCAAGGCAGAAAATATACATAAAACTGGAACTGAAACAAGGCACAAGGATGTTTTCAAAGACTGGTAGGATCTCTAAAACATTTTTCAAGGACATGTCATTGATAAAGCTAAATACTCCAATGTTGTGTAATACAACAGATTAATCATTGAGAAGAGTGAAATTATGCTGTTTTGAAAACAATGGCAGGTCAGATTTTCTGCCTAATTATATAAGAAGATTTCTCTAAAAAATACACATTATTTCAAAGACTTATTGGCTGTGAGATATGTTAAGGGTATTTCAAATGGCTTGTCTGCAAAGAAAGGTGAGATGTAGGGAATCACAGAAAGTCGAGGGGAAAATAGGTCAATATATACATTGCTGTATGGTGAACTAAGCCTTAGGCCAGCAACAATGGAGAGGACCTGACCCTTAGACACGTACACGTAAGCTGGAATCTTCAAAAGTTCAAATCTTTATAAGTAAAAAGATTTATTAAAATGAATAACCAAGTGTTTTAATTGACATCAGAGGATGAAAACAATAAACCCTGAGAACATAGAAAAAAGATAAATAAAGATATGAGCAGAACTTAATACAACAGAAAACGTATAAAATTCAGGTGATTTAGTAAGTCCAAAGAATCTTCTTTGAAAAGAATTAGTAGACACACTTTGATTAAGGAAAACCAAAACATAAGTAAAGAATATACAGAAAGAGTCAGGACAATGTTAGAGCAGAGAATATATGAAATGCCAGTAAATTTGAACATTTCTGTTAAGTGGACCATTTCCTAGCTCCTAAAGTTTACCAACACTGAAACAAGAGGAAATCTTTTAAGGTCATCATGTCTGCCCTTGGCATTCTCGGAACGACCTGGCCTCAGAATGCAGCCTCTATAGTCCATGGTAACCTGCGGAGAGGGGGCGGGGCTGAGGGAGTTTGGAACACTGCCCTCACTGAGGGAGTGGGTGTAGCCATCTCTGCTGTGACTGAACAAAGGGCAGGGGAGCAGGGGGCCCAGGGCAGGGCCCTCAGAGCCCGGCAGGCCCAGTGGAGTGTCACAAGCATTTAGGCCCAGGCCAAAGGGCGCCTTCTTTGTCTGCACAGCTGCCCAAACTCTCACCTTTCTACTCAGGCCGCCCTCTTTCTTGAAGTGTGTGTGGAACGTGTCCGTGCAGTGTACCGCGCTGCACAGCTAAGCATAGGACTGGGCATCGTAGCTTCCTGCCAGGTGACCGAAGTTCGCAGGCAGATGGGTCCCTGGGACACACGCGGAGAGGCTCCTGCCCGGGTCACAGGCCGCCCACTGCCCCTGCCCCAGACCGGGGGCCGCAAAGCAGCCCTGTCTGAATCCCCTGCCTCTAGAGGGAGTATTGGACCAACACTTGTCGAAAACGGGGTTCTTGCGGGCCACTCATTGGAAGGACACAAATACATCTTTGCCGACTTTCTGCTGAAACTTACGAGCGTTCACACCTAAGCCTCTTACAATGTCAGCTGTTTAGCTAAACATGAGCTCATGATCTAAATTTACACAATAATGAAGAAAGCAGCTACAAGGGGAGACAATCAGCCAAAACCATCAATACCAGAATTAGATTCCCAAGGCCATCCATCAGATGAAGGAATAATCGGGTGCAAGGCAGAAAATATACATAAAACTGGAACTGAAACAAGGCACAAGGATGTTTTCAAAGACTGGTAGGATCTCTAAAACATTTTTCAAGGACATGTCATTGATAAAGCTAAATACTCCAAGGTTGTGTAATACAACAGATTAATCATTGAGAAGAGTGAAATTATGCTGTTTTGAAAACTATGGCAGGTCAGATTTTCTGCCTAATTATATAAGAAGATTTCTCTAAAAAATACACATTATTTCAAAGACTTATTGGCTGTGAAATAAGTTAAGGGTATTTCAAATGGCTTGTCTGCAAAGAAAGGTGAGATGTAGGGGATCACAGAAAGTCGAGGGGAAAATAGGTGAATATATACATTGCTGTATGGTGAACTAAGCCTTAGGCCAGCAACAATGGAGAGGACCTGACCCTTAGACACGAACAAGTAAGCTGGAATCTTCAAAAGTTCAAATCTTTATAAGTAAAAAGATTTATTACAATGAATAACCAAGTGTTTTAATTGACATCAGAAAATGAAAACAGTAAACCCTGAGAACATAGAAAAAAGATAAATAAAGATATGAGCAGAACTTAATACAACAGAAAACGTATAAAATTCAGGTGATTTAGTAAGTCCAAAGAATCTTCTTTGAAAAGAGTTAATAGACACACTTTGATTAAGGAAAACCAAAACATATGTAAAGAATATACAGAAAGATTCAGGACAATGTTAGAACAGAGAATATATGAAATGCCAGTAAATTTGAACATTTCTGTAAAGTGGACCATTTCCTAGCTCCTAAAGTTTACCAACACTGACACAAGAGGAAATCATTTAAGGTCATCATGTCTGCCCTTGGCATTCTCAGAACGCCCTGGCCTTAGAATGCAGCCTCTGTCGTCCATGGTAACCTGCAGAGAGGGGGCGGGGCTGAGGGAGGTTGGAACACTGCCCTCAATGAGGGAGTGGGTGTGGCCATCTCTGCTGTGACTGAACAAAGGGCAGGGGAGCAGGGGGCCCAGGGCAGGGCCCTCAGAGCCCGGCAGGCCCAGTGGAGTGTCACAAGTTTTTAGGCCCAGGCCAAAGGGCGCCTTCTTTGTCTGCACAGCTGCCCAAACTCTCACCTTTCCACTCTGGCCGCACTCTTACTTGAAGTGTGTGTGGAACGTGTCCGCGCACTACACCGCGCTGCACAGCTAAGCATAGTTCTGGGCATCGTAGCTTCCTGCCAGGTGACCGAAGTTCGCAGGCAGATGGGTCCCTGGGACACACGCGGATGGGCTCCTGCCCGGGTCACAGGCCGCCCACAGCCCCTGCCCCAGATCGGGGGCCGCAAAGCAGCCCTGTCTGAGTCCCCTGCCTCTAGAGGGAGTATTGGACCAACACTTGTAGAAAACGGGGTCCTTGCGGGCCACTCATTGGAGGGACACAAATAAATCTTTGCCGACTTTCTGCTGAAACTTACGAGCATTCACACCTAAGCCTCTTACAAGGTCAGCTGTTTAGCTAAACATGAGCTCATGATCTAAGTTTACACAATAATGAAGAAAGCAGCTACAAGGGGAGACAATCAGCCAAAACCATCAATACCAGAATTAGATTCCCAAGGCCATCCATCAGATGTAGGAATAATCGGGTGCAAGGCAGAAAATATACATAAAACTGGAACTGAAAAAAGGCACAAGGATGTTTTCAAAGACTGGTAGGTTCTCTAAAACATTTTTCAAGGACATGTCATTGATAAAGCTAAATACTCCAAGGTTGTGTATTACAACAGATTAATCATTGAGAAGAGTGAAATTATGCTGTTTTGAAAACTATGGCAGGTCAGATTTTCTGCCTAATTATATAAGAAGATTTCTCTAAAAAAGACACTTTATTTCAAAGACTTATTGGCTGTGAAATAAGTTAAGGGTATTTCAAATGGCTTGTCTGCAAAGAAAGGTGAGATGTAGGGAATCACAGAAAGTCGAGGGGAAAATAGGTCAATATATACATTGCTGTATGGTGAACTAAGCCTTAGGCCAGCAACAATGGAGAGGACCTGACCCTTAGACACGTACAAGTAAGCTGGAATCTTCCAAAGTTCAAATCTTTATAAGGAAAAAGATTTATAAAAATGAATAACCAAGTGTTTTAATTGACATCAGAAGATGAAAACAATAAACCCTGAGAACATCGAAAAATGATACATAAAGATATGAGCAGAACTTAATACAACAGAAAACGTATAAAATTCAGGTGATTTAGTAAGTCCAAAGAATCTTCTTTGAAAAGAATTAAAAGACACACTTTGATTAAGGAAAACCAAAACATAAGTAAAGAATATACAGAAAGAGTCAGGACAATGTTAGAGCAGAGAATATATGAAATGCCAGTAAATTTGAACATTTCTGTAAAGTGGACCATTTCCTAGCTCCTAAAGTTTACCAACACTGACACAAGAGGAAATCTTTTAAGGTGATCATGTTTGCCCTTGGCATTCTCGGAACGCCCTGGCCTCAGAATGCAGTCTCTGTAGTCCATGGTAACCTGCGGAGAGGGGGCGGGGCTGAGGGAGGTTGGAACACTGCCCTCAATGAGGGAGTGGGTGTGGCCATCTCTGCTGTGACTGAACAAAGGGCAGGGGAGCAGTGGGCCCAGGGCAGGGCCCTCAGAGCCCGGCAGGCCCAGTGGAGTGTCACAAGCATTTAGGCCCAGGCCAAAGGGCGCCTTCTTTGTCTGCACAGCTGCCCAAACTCTCACCTTTCCACTCAGGCCGCCCTCTTACTTGAAGTGTGTGTGGAACGTGTCCGTGCAGTATACCGCGCTGCACAGCTAAGCATAAGTCTGGGCATCATAGCTTCCTGCCAGGTGACCGAAGTTCGCAGGCAGATGGGTCCCTGGGACACACGCGGAGAGGATCCTGCCCGGGTCACAGGCTGCCCACGGCCCCTGCCCCAGATCAGGGGCCGCAAAGCAGCCCTGTCTGAGTCCCCTGCCTCTAGAGGGAGTATTGGACCAACACTTGTAGAAAGCGGGGTCCTTGCGGGCCACTCATTAGAGGGACACAAATACATCTTTGCCGACTTTCTGCTGAAACTTACGAGCGTTCACACCTAAGCTTCTTACAAGGTAAGCTGTTTAGCTAAACATGAGCTCATGATCTAAATTTACACAATATTGAAGAAAGCAGCTACAAGGGGAGACAATCAGCCAAAACCATCAATACCAGAATTAGATTCCCAAGGCCATCCATCAGATGAAGGAATAATCGGGTGCAAGGCAGAAAATATACATAAAACTGGAACTGAAACAAGACACAAGGATGTTTTCAAAGACTGGTAGGATCTCTAAAACATTTTTCAAGGACATGTCATTGATAAAGCTAAATACTCCAAGGTTGTGTAATACAACAGATTAATCATTGAGAAGAGTGAAATTATGCTGTTTTGAAAACTATGGCAGGTCAGATTTTCTGCCTAATTATATAAGAAGATTTCTCTAAAAAATACACATTATTTCAAAGACTTATTGGCTGTGAAATAAGTTAAGGGTATTTCAAATGGCTTGTCTGCAAAGAAAGGTGAGATGTAGGGGATCACAGAAAGTCGAGGGGAAAATAGGTGAATATATACATTGCTGTATGGTGAACTAAGCCTTAGGCCAGCAACAATGGAGAGGACCTGACCCTTAGACACGAACAAGTAAGCTGGAATCTTCAAAAGTTCAAATCTTTATAAGTAAAAAGTTTTATTACAATGAATAACCAAGTGTTTTAATTGACATCAGAAAATGAAAACAGTAAACCCTGAGAACATAGAAAAAAGATAAATAAAGATATGAGCAGAACTTAATACAACAGAAAACGTATAAAATTCAGGTGATTTAGTAAGACCAAAGAATCTTCTTTGAAAAGAGTTAATAGACACACTTTGATTAAGGAAAACCAAAACATATGTAAAGAATATACAGAAAGATTCAGGACAATGTTAGAACAGAGAATATATGAAATGCCAGTAAATTTGAACATTTCTGTAAAGTGGACCATTTCCTAGCTCCTAAAGTTTACCAACACTGACACAAGAGGAAATCATTTAAGGTCATCATGTCTGCCCTTGGCATTCTCAGAACTCCCTGGCCTCAGAATGCAGCCTCTGTAGTCCATGGTAACCTGCAGAGAGGGGGAGGGGCTGAGGGAGGTTGGAACACTGCCCTCACTGAGGGAGTGGGTGTGGCCATCTCTGCTGTGACTGAACAAAGGGCAGGGGAGCAGGGGGCCCAGGGCAGGGCCCTCAGAGCCCGGCAGGCCCAGTGGAGTGTCACAAGTTTTTCGGCCCAGGCCAAAGGGAGCCTTCTTTGTCTGCACAGCTGCCCAAACTCTCACCTTTCCACTCTGGCCGCACTCTTACTTGAAGTGTGTGTGGAACGTGTCCGCGCACTACACCGCGCTGCACAGCTAAGCATAGTTCTGGGCATCGTAGCTTCCTGCCAGGTGACCGAAGTTCGCAGGCAGATGGGTCCCTGGGACACACGCGGATGGGCTCCTGCCCGGGTCAGAGGCCGCCCACAGCCCCTGCCCCAGATCGGGGGCCGCAAAGCAGCCCTGTCTGAGTCCCCTGCCTCTAGAGGGAGTATTGGACCAACACTTGTAGAAAACGGGGTCCTTGCGGGCCACTCATTGGAGGGACACAAATAAATCTTTGCCGACTTTCTGCTGAAACTTACGAGCGTTCACACCTAAGCCTCTTACAAGGTCAGCTGTTTAGCTAAACATGAGCTCATGATCTAAGTTTACACAATAATGAAGAAAGCAGCTACAAGGGGAGACAATCAGCCAAAACCATCAATACCAGAATTAGATTCCCAAGGCCATCCATCAGATGTAGGAATAATAGGGTGCAAGGCAGAAAATATACATAAAACTGGAACTGAAAAAAGGCACAAGGATGTTTTCAAAGACTGGTAGGTTCTCTAAAACATTTTTCAAGGACATGTCATTGATAAAGCTAAATACTCCAAGGTTGTGTATTACAACAGATTAATCATTGAGAAGAGTGAAATTATGCTGTTTTGAAAACTATGGCAGGTCAGATTTTCTGCCTAATTATATAAGAAGATTTCTCTAAAAAAGACACATTATTTCAAAGACTTATTGGCTGTGAAATAAGTTAAGGGTATTTCAAATGGCTTGTCTGCAAAGAAAGGTGAGATGTAGGGAATCACAGAAAGTCGAGGGGAAAATAGGTCAATATATACATTGCTGTATGGTGAACTAAGCCTTAGGCCAGCAACAATGGATAGGACCTGACCCTTAGACACGTACAAGTAAGCTGGAATCTTCCAAAGTTCAAATCTTTATAAGGAAAAAGATTTATAAAAATGAATAACCAAGTGTTTTAATTGACATCAGAAGATGAAAACAATAAACCCTGAGAACATCGAAAAATGATACATAAAGATATGAGCAGAACTTAATACAACAGAAAACGTATAAAATTCAGGTGATTTAGTAAGTCCAAAGAATCTTCTTTGAAAAGAATTAAAAGACACACTTTGATTAAGGAAAACCAAAACATAAGTAAAGAATATACAGAAAGAGTCAGGACAATGTTAGAGCAGAGAATATATGAAATGCCAGTAAATTTGAACATTTCTGTAAAGTGGACCATTTCCTAGCTCCTAAAGTTTACCAACACTGACACAAGAGGAAATCTTCTAAGGTGATCATGTTTGCCCTTGGCATTCTCGGAACGCCCTGGCCTCAGAATGCAGTCTCTGTAGTCCATGGTAACCTGCGGAGAGGGGGCGGGGCTGAGGGAGGTTGGAACACTGCCCTCAATGAGGGAGTGGGTGTGGCCATCTCTGCTGTGACTGAACAAAGGGCAGGGGAGCAGTGGGCCCAGGGTAGGGCCCTCAGAGCCCGGCAGGCCCAGTGGAGTGTCACAAGCATTTAGGCCCAGGCCAAAGGGCGCCTTCTTTGTCTGCACAGCTGCCCAAACTCTCACCTTTCCACTCAGGCCGCCCTCTTAGTTGAAGTGTGTGTGGAACGTGTCCGTGCAGTATACCGCGCTGCACAGCTAAGCATAAGTCTGGGCATCATAGCTTCCTGCCAGGTGACCGAAGTTCGCAGGCAGATGGGTCCCTGGGACACACGCGGAGAGGATCCTGCCCGGGTCACAGGCTGCCCACGGCCCCTGCCCCAGATCGGGGGCCGCAAAGCAGCCCTGTCTGAGTCCCCTGCCTCTAGAGGGAGTATTGGACCAACACTTGTAGAAAGCGGGGTCCTTGCGGTCCACTCATTAGAGGGACACAAATACATCTTTGCCGACTCTCTGCTGAAACTTACGAGCGTTCACAACTCATCCTCTTACAAGGTCAGCTGTTTAGCTAAACATGAGCTCATGATCTAAATTTACACAATAATGAAGAAAGCAGCTACAAGGGGAGACAATCAGCCAAAACCATCAATACCAGAATTAGATTCCCAAGGCCATCCATCAGATGTAGGAATAATCGGGTTCGAGGCAGAAAATATACATAAAACTGGAACTGAAACAAGGCACAAGGATGTTTTCAAAGACTGGTAGGATCTCTAAAACATTTTTCAAGGACATGTCATTGATAAAGCTAAATACTCCAAGGTTGTGTAATACAACAGATTAATCATTGAGAAGAGTGAAATTATGCTGTTTTGAAAACTATGGCAGGTCAGATTTTCTGCCTAATTCTATAAGAAGATTTCTCTAAAAAATACACATTATTTCAAAGACTTATTGGCTGTGAAATAAGTTAAGGGTATTTCAAATGGCTTGTCTGCAAAGAAAGGTGAGATGTAGGGGATCACAGAAAGTCGAGGGGAAAATAGGTCAATATATACATTGCTGTATGGTGAACTAAGCCTTAGGCCAGCAACAATGGAGAGGACCTGACCCTTAGACACGTACAAGTAAGCTGGAATCTTCAAAAGTTCAAATCTTTATAAGTAAAAAGATTTATTAAAATCAATAACCAAGTGTTTTAATTGACATCAGAAGATGAAAACAATAAACCCTGAGAACATACAGAAAAGATAAATAAAGTTATGAGCAGAACTTAATACAACAGAAAACGTATAAAATTCAGGTGATTTAGTAAGTCCAAAGAATCTTCTTTGAAAAGATTTAAAAGACACACTTTGATTAAGGAAAACCAAAACATAAGTAAAGAATATACAGAAAGAGTCAGGACAATGTTAGAGCAGAGAATATATGAAATGCCAGTAAATTTGAACATTTCTGTCAAGTGGACCATTTCCTATCTCCTAAAGTTTACCAACACTGACACAAGAGGAAATCATTTAAGGTCATCATGTCTGCCCTTGGCATTTTTGGAACGCCCTGGCCTCAGAATGCAGCCTCTGTAGTCCATGGTAACCTGCGGAGAGGGGGCGGGGCTGAGGGAGGTTGGAACACTGCCCTCACTGAGGGAGTGGGTGTAGCCATTTCTGCTGTGACTGAACAAAGGGCAGGGGAGCAGGGGGCCCAGGGCAGGGCCCTCAGAGCCCGGCAGGCCCAGTGGAGTGTCACAAGCTTTTAGGCCCAGGCCAAAGGGCGCCTTCTTTGTCTGCACAGCTGCCCAAACTCTCACCTTTCCACTCAGGCCGCCCTCTTACTTGAAGTGTGTGTGGAACGTGTCCGCGCAGTACACCGCGCTGCACAGCTAAGCATAGTTTTGGGCATCGTAGCTTCCTGCCAGGTGACCGAAGTTCGCAGGCAGATGGGACCCTGGGAAACACACGGAGGGGCTCCTGCCCGGGTCACAGGCCGCCCACTGCCCCTGCCCCAGATTGGGGGCCGCAAAGCAGCCCTGTCTGAGTCCCCTGCCTCTAGAGGGAGTATTGGGCCAACACTTGTAAAAACGGGGTCCTTGCGGGCCACTCATTGGAGGGACACAAATAAATCTTTGCCGACTTTCTGCTGAAAATTACGAGCGTTCACACCTAAGCCTCTTACAAGGTCAGCTGTTTAGCTAAACATGAGCTCATGATCTAAATTTACACAATAATGAAGAAAGCAGCTACAAGGGGAGACAATCAGCCAAAACCATCAATACCAGAATTAGATTCCCAAGGCCATCCATCAGATGTAGGAATAATCGGGTGCAAGGCAGAAAATATACATAAAACTGGAACTGAAACAAGGCACAAGGATGTTTTCAAAGACTGGTAGGATCTCTAAAACATTTTTCAAGGACATGTCATTGATAAAGCTAAATACTCCAAGGTTGTGTAATACAACAGATTAATCATTGAGAAGAGTGAAATTATGCTGTTTTGAAAACTATGGCAGGTCAGATTTTCTGCCTAATTATATAAGAAGATTTCTCTAAAAAATACACATTATTTCAAAGACTTATTGGCTGTGAGATAAGTTAAGGGTATTTCAAATGGCTTGTCTGCAAAGAAAGGTGAGATGTAGGGAATCACAGAAAGTCGAGGGGAAAATTGGTCAATATATACATTGCTGTATGGTGAACTAAGCCTTAGGCCAGCAACAATGGAGAGGACCTG
Organism: Mesoplodon mirus; assembly: GCF_964341445.2. Taxonomy (NCBI): domain Eukaryota; kingdom Metazoa; phylum Chordata; class Mammalia; order Artiodactyla; family Ziphiidae; genus Mesoplodon; species Mesoplodon mirus. The sequence goes on along the minus strand of NC_138976.1, from coordinate 159,106,701 downwards.
ACCCTTAGACACGTACACGTAAGCTGGAATCTTCAAAAGTTCAAATCTTTATAAGTAAAAAGATTTATTAAAATGAATAACCAAGTGTTTTAATTGACATCAGAGGATGAAAACAATAAACCCTGAGAACATAGAAAAAAGATAAATAAAGATATGAGCAGAACTTAATACAACAGAAAACGTATAAAATTCAGGTGATTTAGTAAGTCCAAAGAATCTTCTTTGAAAAGAATTAATAGACACACTTTGATTAAGGAAAACCAAAACATAAGTAAAGAATATACAGAAAGAGTCAGGACAATGTTAGAGCAGAGAATATATGAAATGCCAGTAAATTTGAACATTTCTGTTAAGTGGACCATTTCCTAGCTCCTAAAGTTTACCAACACTGAAACAAGAGGAAATCTTTTAAGGTCATCATGTCTGCCCTTGGCATTCTCGGAACGACCTGGCCTCAGAATGCAGCCTCTATAGTCCATGGTAACCTGCGGAGAGGGGGCGGGGCTGAGGGAGTTTGGAACACTGCCCTCACTGAGGGAGTGGGTGTAGCCATCTCTGCTGTGACTGAACAAAGGGCAGGGGAGCAGGGGGCCCAGGGCAGGGCCCTCAGAGCCCGGCAGGCCCAGTGGAGTGTCACAAGCATTTAGGCCCAAGCCAAAGGGCGCCTTCTTTGTCTGCACAGCTGCCCAAACTCTCACCTTTCTACTCAGGCCGCCCTCTTTCTTGAAGTGTGTGTGGAACGTGTCCGTGCAGTGTACCGCGCTGCACAGCTAAGCATAGGACTGGGCATCGTAGCTTCCTGCCAGGTGACCGAAGTTCGCAGGCAGATGGGTCCCTGGGACACACGCGGAGAGGCTCCTGCCCGGGTCACAGGCCGCCCACTGCCCCTGCCCCAGACCGGGGGCCGCAAAGCAGCCCTGTCTGAATCCCCTGCCTCTAGAGGTAGTATTGGACCAACACTTGTCGAAAACGGGGTCCTTGCGGGCCACTCATTGGAAGGACACAAATACATCTTTGCCGACTTTCTGCTGAAACTTACGAGCGTTCACACCTAAGCCTCTTACAATGTCAGCTGTTTAGCTAAACATGAGCTCATGATCTAAATTTACACAATATTGAAGAAAGCAGCTACAAGGGAAGACAATCAGCCAAAACCATCAATACCAGAATTAGATTCCCAAGGCCATCCATCAGATGAAGGAATAATCGGGTGCAAGGCAGAAAATATACATAAAACTGGAACTGAAACAAGGCACAAGGATGTTTTCAAAGACTGGTAGGATCTCTAAAACATTTTTCAAGGACATGTCATTGATAAAGCTAAATACTCCAAGGTTGTGTAATACAACAGATTAATCATTGAGAAGAGAGAAATTATGCTGTTTTGAAAACTATGGCAGGTCAGATTTTCTGCCTAATTATATAAGAAGATTTCTCTAAAAAATACACATTATTTCAAAGACTTATTGGCTGTGAAATAAGTTAAGGGTATTTCAAATGGCTTGTCTGCAAAGAAAGGTGAGATGTAGGGGATCACAGAAAGTCGAGGGGAAAATAGGTGAATATATACATTGCTGTATGGTGAACTAAGCCTTAGGCCAGCAACAATGGAGAGGACCTGACCCTTAGACACGAACAAGTAAGCTGGAATCTTCAAAAGTTCAAATCTTTATAAGTAAAAAGATTTATTACAATGAATAACCAAGTGTTTTAATTGACATCAGAAAATGAAAACAGTAAACCCTGAGAACATAGAAAAAAGATAAATAAAGATATGAGCAGAACTTAATACAACAGAAAACGTATAAAATTCAGGTGATTTAGTAAGTCCAAAGAATCTTCTTTGAAAAGAGTTAATAGACACACTTTGATTAAGGAAAACCAAAACATATGTAAAGAATATACAGAAAGATTCAGGACAATGTTAGAACAGAGAATATATGAAATGCCAGTAAATTTGAACATTTCTGTCAAGTGGACCATTTCCTAGCTCCTAAAGTTTACCAACACTGACACAAGAGGAAATCATTTAAGGTCATCATGTCTGCCCTTGGCATTCTCAGAACGCCCTGGCCTCAGAATGCAGCCTCTGTAGTCCATGGTAACCTGCAGAGAGGGGGCGGGGCTGAGGGAGGTTGGAACACTGCCCTCAATGAGGGAGTGGGTGTGGCCATCTCTGCTGTGACTGAACAAAGGGCAGGGGAGCAGGGGGCCCAGGGCAGGGCCCTCAGAGCCCGGCAGGCCCAGTGGAGTGTCACAAGTTTTTAGGCCCAGGCCAAAGGGCGCCTTCTTTGTCTGCACAGCTGCCCAAACTCTCACCTTTCCACTCTGGCCGCACTCTTACTTGAAGTGTGTGTGGAACGTGTCCGCGCACTACACCGCGCTGCACAGCTAAGCATAGTTCTGGGCATCGTAGCTTCCTGCCAGGTGACCGAAGTTCGCAGGCAGATGGGTCCCTGGGACACACGCGGATGGGCTCCTGCCCGGGTCACAGGCCGCCCATAGCCCCTGCCCCAGATCGGGGGCCGCAAAGCAGCCCTGTCTGAGTCCCCTGCCTCTAGAGGGAGTATTGGACCAACACTTGTAGAAAACAGGGTCCTTGCGGGCCACTCATTGGAGGGACACAAATAAATCTTTGTCGACTTTCTGCTGAAACTTACGAGCGTTCACACCTAAGCCTCTTACAAGGTCAGCTGTTTAGCTAAACATGAGCTCATGATCTAAGTTTACACAATAATGAAGAAAGCAGCTACAAGGGGAGACAATCAGCCAAAACCATCAATACCAGAATTAGATTCCCAAGGCCATCCATCAGATGTAGGAATAATCGGGTGCAAGGCAGAAAATATACATAAAACTGGAACTGAAAAAAGGCACAAGGATGTTTTCAAAGACTGGTAGGTTCTCTAAAACATTTTTCAAGGACATGTCATTGTTAAAGCTAAATACTCCAAGGTTGTGTAATACAACAGATTAATCATTGAGAAGAGTGAAATTATGCTGTTTTGAAAACTATGGCAGGTCAGATTTTCTGCCTAATTCTATAAGAAGATTTCTCTAAAAAATACACATTATTTCAAAGACTTATTGGCTGTGAAATAAGTTAAGGGTATTTCAAATGGCTTGTCTGCAAAGAAAGGTGAGATGTAGGGAATCACAGAAAGTCGAGGGGAAAATAGGTCAATATATACATTGCTGTATGGTGAACTAAGCCTTAGGCCAGCAACAATGGAGAGGACCTGACCCTTAGACACGAACAAGTAAGCTAGAATCGTCAAAAGTTCAAATCTTTATAAGTAAAAAGATTGATTAAAATGAATAACCAAGTGTTTTAATTGACATCAGAAGATGAAAACAATAAACCCTGAGAACATAGAAAAAAAAAAAATAAAGATATGAGCAGAACTGAATACAACAGAAAACGTATAAAATTCAGGTGATTTAGTAAGTCCAAAGAATCTTCTTTGAAAAGAATTAAAAGACACACTTTGATTAAGGAAAACCAAAACATAAGTAAAGAATATACAGAAAGAGTCAGGACAATGTTAGAGCAGAGAATATATGAAATGCCAGTAAATTTGAACATTTCTGTAAATTGGACCTTTTCCTAGCTCCTATAGTTTACCAACACTGACACAAGAGGAAATCATTTAAGGTCATCATGTCTGCCCTTGGCATTCTCGGAACGCCCTGGCCTCAGAATACAGACTCTGTACTCCATGGTATCCTGCGGAGAGGGGGCGGGGCTGAGGGAGTTTGGAACACTGCCCTCACTGAGGGAGTGGGTGTGGCCATCTCTGCTGGGACTGAACAAAAGGCAGGGGAGCAGGGGGCCCAGGGCAGGGCCCTCAGAGCCCAGAAGGCCCAGTGTAGTGTCACAAGCTTTTAGGCCCAGGCCAAAGGGCGCCTTCTTTGTCTGCACAGCTGCCCAAACTCTCACCTTTCCACTCAGGCCGCCCTCTTACTTGAAGTGTGTGTGGAACGTGTCCGTTCAGGACACCGCACTGCACAGCAAAGCATAGGTCTGGGCATCGTAGCTTCCTGCAAGGTGACCGAAGTTCGCAGGCAGATGGGTCCCTGGGACACACGCGGAGGGGCTCCTGCCCGGGTCACAGGCCGCCCACTGCCCCTGCCCCAGATCGGGGGCCGCAAAGCAGCCCTGTCTGGGTCCCCTGCCTCTAGAGGGAGTATTGGACCAACACTTGTAGAAAACGGGGTCCTTGCGGGCCACTCGTTGGAGGGACACAAATAAATGTTTGCCGACTTTCCCCTGAAACTTACGAGCGTTCACAACTAAGCCTCTTACAAGGTCAGCTGTTTAGCTAAACATGAGCTCATTTTCTAAATTTACACAATATAGAAGAAAGCAGCTACAAGGGGAGACAATCAGCCAAAACCATCAATACCAGAATTAGATTCCCAAGGCCATCCATCAGATGTATGAATAATCGGGTGCAAGGCAGAAAATATACATAAAACTGGAACTGAAACAAGGCACAAGGATGTTTTCAAAGACTGGTAGGATCTCTCAAACATTTTTCAAGGACATGTCATTGATAAAGCGAAATACTCCAAGGTTGTGTAATACAACAGATTAATCATTGAGAAGAGTGAAATTATGCTGTTTTGAAAACTATGGCAGGTCAGATTTTCTGCCTAATTATATAAGAAGATTTCTCTAAAAAAGACACATTATTTCAAAGACTTATTGGCTGTGAGATAAGTTAAGGGTATTTCAAATGGCTTGTCTGCAAAGAAAGGTGAGATGTAGGGAATCACAGAAAGTCGAGGGGAAAATAGGTCAATATATACATTGCTGTATGGTGAACTAAGCCTTAGGCCAGCAACAATGGAGAGGACCTGACCCTTAGACACGTACAAGTAAGCTGGAATCTTCAAAAGTTCAAATCTTTATAAGTAAAAAGATTTATTAAAATCAATAACCAAGTGTTTTAATTGACATCAGAAGATGAAAACAATAAACCCTGAGAACATGGAGAAAAGATAAATAAAGATATGAGCAGAACTTAATACAACAGAAAACGTATAAAATTCAGGTGATTTAGTAAGTCCAAAGAATCTTCTTTGAAAATATTTAAAAGACACACTTTGATTAAGGAAAACCAAAAACATAAGTAAAGAATATACAGAAAGAGTCAGGACAATGTTAGAGCAGAGAATATATGAAATGCCAGTAAATTTGAACATTTCTGTAAAGTGGACCATTTCCTAGCTCCTAAAGTTTACCAACACTGACACAAGAGGAAATCATTTAAGGCCATCATGTCTGCCCTTGGCATTCTCGGAACACCCTGGCCTCAGAATGCAACCTCTGTAGTCCATGGTAACCTGCGGAGAGGGGGCGGGGCTGAGGGAGGTTGGAACACTGCCCTCACTGAGGGAGTGGGTGTGGCCATCTCTGCTGGGACTGAACAAAGGGCAGGGGAGCAGGGGGCCCAGGGCAGGGCCCTCAGAGCCCGGCAGGCCCAGTGGAGTGTCACAAGTTTTCAGGCCCAGGCCAAAGGGCGCCTTCTTTGTCTGCACAGCTGCCCAAACTCTCACCTTTCCACTCAGGCCGCCCTCTTACTTGAAGTGTGTGTGGAACGTGTCCGTGCAGTACACCGCGCTGCACAGCTAAGCATAGTTCTGGGCATCGTAGCTTCCTGCCAGGTGACCGAAGTTCGCAGGCAGATGGGTCCCTGGGACACACGCGGAGAGGCTCCTGCCCGGGTCACAGGCCGCCCACTGCCCCTGCCCCAGATCGGGGGCCGCAAAGCAGCCCTGTCTGAGTCCCCTGCCTCTAGAGGGAGTATTGGACCAACACTTGTAGAAAACGGGGTCCTTGCGGGCCACTCATTGGAGTGACACAAATAAATCTTTGCTGACTTCCTGCTGAAACTTACGAGCGTTCACAACTAAGCCTCTTACAAGGTCAGCTGTTTAGCTAAACATGAGCTCATGATCTAAATTTACACAATATTGAAGAAAGCAGCTACAAGGGGAGACAATCAGCCAAAACCATCAATACCAGAATTAGATTCCCAAGGCCATCCATCAGATGTAGGAATAATCGGGTGCAAGGCAGAAAATATACATAAAACTGGAACTGAAACAAGGCACAAGGATGTTTTCAAAGACTGGTAGGATCTCTCAAACATTTTTCAAGGACATGTCATTGATAAAGCTAAATACTCCAAGGTTGTGTAATACAACAGATTAATCATTGAGAAGAGTGAAATTATGCTGTTTTGAAAACTATGGCAGGTCAGATTTTCTGCCTAATTATATAAGAAGATTTCTCTAAAATATACACATTATTTCAAAGACTTATTGGCTGTGAAATAAGTTAAGGGTATTTCAAATGGCTTGTCTGCAAAGAAAGGTGAGATGTAGGGAATCACAGAAAGTCGAGGGGAAAATAGGTCAATATATACATTGCTGTATGGTGAACTATGCCTTAGGCCAGCAACAATGGAGAGGACCTGACCCTTAGACACGTACAAGTAAGCTGGAATCTTCAAAAGTTCAAATCTTTATAAGTACAAAGATTTATTAAAATGAATAACCAAGTGTTTTAATTGACATCAGAAGATGAAAACAATAAACCCTGAGAACATAGAGAAAAGATAAATAAAGATATGAGCAGAACTTAATACAACAGAAAACGTATAAAATTCAGGTGATTTAGTAAGTCCAAAGAATTTTCTTTGAAAAGATTTAAAAGACACACTTTGATTAAGGAAAACCAAAACATAAGTAAAGAATATACAGAAAGAGTCAGGACAATGTTAGAGCAGAGAATATATGAAATGCCAGTAAATTTGAACATTTCTGTAAAGTGGACCGTTTCCTAGCTCCTAAAGTTTACCAACACTGACACAAGAGGAAATCATTTAAGGTCATCATGTCTGCCCTTGGCATTCTCGGAACGCCCTGGCCTCAGAATGCAGCCTCTGTACTCCATGGTAAACTGCGGAGAGGGGGCGGGGCTGAGGGAGGTTGGAACACTGCCCTCACTGAGGGAGTGGGTGTGGCCATCTCTGCTGTGACTGAACAAAGGGCAGGGGAGCAGGGGGCCCAGGGCAGGGCCCTCAGAGCCCGGCAGGCCCAGTGGAGTGTCACAAGCTTTTAGGCCCAGGCCAAAGGGCGCCTTCTTTGTCTGCACAGCTGCCCAAACTCTCACCTTTCCACTCAGGACGCCCTCTTACTTGAAGTGTGTGTGGAACGTGTGCGTGCAGTATACCGCGCTGCACAGGTAAGCATAGGTCTGGGCATCGTAGCTTCCTGCCAGGTGACCGAAGTTCGCAGGCAGATGGGTCCCTGGGACACACGTGGTGAGGCTCCTGCCCGGGCCACAGGCCGCCCACTGCCGCTGAACCAGATCGGGGGCCGCAAAGCAGCCCTGTCTGAGTCCCCTGCCTCTAGAGGGAGTATTGGACCAACACTTGTAGAAAACGGGGTCCTTGCGGGCCACTCATTGGAGGGACACAAATAAATCTTTGCCGACTTTCTGCTGAAACTTACGAGCGTTCACACCTAAGCTTCTTACAAGGTCAGCTGTTTAGCTAAACATGAGCTCATGATCTAAATTTACACAATATTGAAGAAAGCAGCTACAAGGGGAGACAATCAGCCAAAACCATCAATACCAGAATTAGATTCCCAAGGCCATCCATCAGATGTAGGAATAATCGGGTGCAAGGCAGAAAATATACATAAAACTGGAACTGAAACAAGGCACAAGGATGTTTTCAAAGACTGGTAGGATCTCTAAAACATTTTTCAAGTACATGTCATTGATAAAGCTAAATACTCCAAGGTTGTGTAATACAACAGATTAATCATTGAGAAGAGTGAAATTATGCTGTTTTGAAAACTATGGCAGGTCAGATTTTCTGCCTAATTATAGAAGAAGATTTCTCTAAAAAATACACATTATTTCAAAGACTTATTGGCTGTGAAATAAGTTAAGGGTATTTCAAACGGCTTGTCTGCAAAGAAAGGTGAGATGTAGGGAATCACAGAAAGTTGAGGGGAAAATAGGTCAATATATACATTGCTGTATGGTGAACTAAGCCTTAGGCCAGCAACAATGGAGAGGACGTGACCCTTAGACACGTACAAGTAAGCTGGAATCTTCAAAAGTTCAAATCTTTATAAGTACAAAGATTTATTAAAATGAATAACCAAGTGTTTTAATTGACATCAGAAGATGAAAACAATAAACCCTGAGAACATAGAAAAAAGATAAATAAAGATATGAGCACAACTTAATACAACAGAAAACGTATAAAATTGAGGTGATTTAGTAAGTCCAAAGAATCTTCTTTGAAAAGATTTAAAAGACACACTTTGATTAAGGAGAACCAAAACATAAGTAAAGAATATACAGAAAGAGTCAGGACAATGTTAGAGCAGACAATATATGAAATGCCAGTAAATTTGAACATTTCTGTCAAGTGGACCATTTCCTAGCTCCTAAAGTTTACCAACACTGACACAAGAGGAAATCATTTAAGGTCATCATGTCTGCCCTTGGCATTCTCGGAACACCCTGGCCTCAGAATGCAGCCTCTGTAGTCCATGGTAACCTGCAGAGAGGGGGCGGGGCTGAGGGAGTTTCGAACACTGCCCTCACTGAGGGAGTGGGTGTGGCCATCTCTGCTGTGACTGAACAAAGGGCAGGGGAGCAGGGGGCCCAGGGCATGGCCCTCAGAACCCGGCAGGACCAGTGGAGTGTCACAAGCTTTTAGGCCCAGGCCAAAGGGCGCCTTCTTTGTCTGCACAGCTGCCCAAACTCTCACCTTTCCACTCAGGCCGCCCTCTTACTTGAAGTGTGTGTGGAACGTGTCCGTGCAGTACACCGCGCTGCACAGCTAAGCATAGTTCTGGGCATCGTAGCTTCCTGCCAGGTGACCGAAGTTCGCAGGCAGATGGGTCCCTGGGACACACGCGGAGAGGCTCCTGCCCGGGTCACAGGCCGCCCACTGCCCCTGCCCCAGATCGGGGGCCGCAAAGCAGCCCTGTCTGAGTCCCCTGCCTCTAGAGGGAGTATTGGACCAACACTTGTAGAAAACGGGGTCCTTGCGGGCCACTCATTGGAGTGACACAAATAAATCTTTGCTGACTTCCTGCTGAAACTTACGAGCGTTCACAACTAAGCCTCTTACAAGGTCAGCTGTTTAGCTAAACATGAGCTCATGATCTAAATTTACACAATATTGAAGAAAGCAGCTACAAGGGGAGACAATCAGCCAAAACCATCAATACCAGAATTAGATTCCCAAGGCCATCCATCAGATGTAGGAATAATCGGGTGCAAGGCAGAAAATATACATAAAACTGGAACTGAAACAAGGCACAAGGATGTTTTCAAAGACTGGTAGGATCTCTAAAACATTTTTCAAGGACATGTCATTGATAAAGCTAAATACTCCAAGGTTGTGTAATACAACAGATTAATCATTGAGAAGAGTGAAATTATGCTGTTTTGAAAACTATGGCAGGTCAGATTTTCTGCCTAATTATATAAGAAGATTTCTCTAAAAAATACACATTATTTCAAAGACTTATTGGCTGTGAAATAAGTTAAGGGTATTTCAAATGGCTTGTCTGCAAAGAAAGGTGAGATGTAGGGAATCACAGAAAGTCGAAGGGAAAATAGGTCAATATATACATTGCTGTATGGTGAACTAAGCCTTAGGCCAGCAACAATGGAGAGGACCTGACACTTAGACACATACAAGTAAGCTGGAATGTTCAAAAGTTCAAATCTTTATAAGTACAAAGATTTATTAAAATGAATAACCAAGTGTTTTAATTGACATCAGAAGATGAAAACAATAAACCCTGAGAACTTAGAAAAAAGAAAAATAAAGATATGAGCAGAACTTAATACAACAGAAAACGTATAAAATTCAGGTGATTTAGTAAGTCCAAAGAATCTTCTTTGAAAAGAATTAAAAGACACACTTTGATTAAGGAAAACCAAAACATAAGTAAAGAATATACAGAAAGAGTCAGGACAATGTTAGAGCAGAGAATATATGAAATGCCAGTAAATTTGAACATTTCTGTAAATTGGACCTTTTCCTAGCTCCTAAAGTTTACCAACACTGACACAAGAGGAAATCATTTAAGGTCATCATGTCTGCCCTTGGCATTCTCGGAACGCCCTGGCCTCAGAATGCAGCCTCTGTAGTCCATGGTAACCTGCGGAGAGGGGGCGGGGCTGAGGGAGGTTGGAACACTGCCCTCACTGAGGGAGTGGGTGTGGCCATCTCTGCTGTGACTGAACAAAGGGCAGGGGAGCAGGGGGCCCAGGGCAGGGCCCTCAGAGCCCAGCAGGCCCAGTGGAGTGTCACAAGCTTTTAGGCCCAGGCCAAAGTGCGCCTTCTTTGTCTGCACAGCTGCCCAAACTCTCACCTTTCCACTCAGGCCGCCCTCTTACTTGAAGTGTGTGTGGAACGTGTCCGTGCAGTATACAGCGCTGCACAGCTAAGCATAGTTCTGGGCATCGCAGCTTCCTGCCAGGTGACCGAAGTTCGCAGGCAGATGGGTCCCTGGGACACACGCGGAGAGGCTCCTGCCCGGGTCACAGGCCGCCCACTGCCCCTGCACCAGATCGGGGGCCGCAAACAGCCCTGTCTGAGTCCCCTGCCTCTAGAGGGAGTATTGGACCAACACTTGTAGAAAACGGGGTCCTTGCGGGCCACTCATTGGAGGGACACAAATAAATCTTTGCCGACTTTCTGCTGAAACTTACGAGCGTTCACAACTAAGCCTCTTACAAGGTCAGCTGTTTAGCTAAACATGAGCTCATGATCTAAATTTACACAATATTGAAGAAAGCAGCTACAAGGGGAGACAATCAGCCAAAACCATCAATACCAGAATTAGATTTCCAAGGCCATCCATCAGATGTAGGAATAATCGGGTGCAAGGCAGAAAGTATACATAAAACTGGAACTGAAACAAGGCACAAGGATGTTTTCAAAGACTGGTAGGATCTCTAAAACATTTTTCAAGGACATGTCATTGATAAAGCTAAATACTCCAAGGTTGTGTAATACAACAGATTAATCATTGAGAAGAGTGAAATTATGCTGTTTTGAAAACTATGGCAGGTCAGATTTTCTGCCTAATTATAGAAGAAGATTTCTCTAAAAAATACACATTATTTCAAAGACTTATTGGCTGTGAAATAAGTTAAGGGTATTTCAAATGGCTTGTCTGCAAAGAAAGGTGAGATGTAGGGAATCACAGAAAGTCGAGGGGAAAATAGGTCAATATATACATTGCTGTATGGTGAACTAAGCCTTAGGCCAGCAACAATGGAGAGGACCTGACCCTTAGACACGTACAAGTAAGCTGGAATCTTCAAAAGTTCAAATCTTTATAAGTACAAAGATTTATAAAAATGAATAACCAAGTGTTTTAATTGACATCAGAAGATGAAAAAAATAAACCCTGAGAACATAGAGAAAAGATAAATAAAGATATGAGCACAACTTAATACAACAGAAAACGTATAAAATTGAGGTGATTTAGTAAGTCCAAAGAATCTTCTTTGAAAAGATTTAAAAGACACACTTTGATTAAGGAGAACCAAAACATAAGTAAAGAATATACAGAAAGAGTCAGGACAATGTTAGAGCAGACAATATATGAAATGCCAGTAAATTTGAACATTTCTGTCAAGTGGACCATTTCCTAGCTCCTAAAGTTTACCAACACTGACACAAGAGGAAATCATTTAAGGTCATCATGTCTGCCCTTGGCATTCTCGGAACACCCTGGCCTCAGAATGCAGCCTCTGTAGTCCATGGTAACCTGCAGAGAGGGGGCGGGGCTGAGGGAGTTTCGAACACTGCCCTCACTGAGGGAGTGGGTGTGGCCATCTCTGCTGTGACTGAACAAAGGGCAGGGGAGCAGGGGGCCCAGGGCATGGCCCTCAGAACCCGGCAGGACCAGTGGAGTGTCACAAGCTTTTAGGCCCAGGCCAAAGGGCGCCTTCTTTGTCTGCACAGCTGCCCAAACTCTCACCTTTCCACTCAGGCCGCCCTCTTACTTGAAGTGTGTGTGGAACGTGTCCGTGCAGTACACCGCGCTGCACAGCTAAGCATAGTTCTGGGCATCGTAGCTTCCTGCCAGGTGACCGAAGTTCGCAGGCAGATGGGTCCCTGGGACACACGCGGAGAGGCTCCTGCCCGGGTCACAGGCCGCCCACTGCCCCTGCCCCAGATCGGGGGCCGCAAAGCAGCCCTGTCTGAGTCCCCTGCCTCTAGAGGGAGTATTGGACCAACACTTGTAGAAAACGGGGTCCTTGCGGGCCACTCATTGGAGTGACACAAATAAATCTTTGCTGACTTCCTGCTGAAACTTACGAGCGTTCACAACTAAGCCTCTTACAAGGTCAGCTGTTTAGCTAAACATGAGCTCATGATCTAAATTTACACAATATTGAAGAAAGCAGCTACAAGGGGAGACAATCAGCCAAAACCATCAATACCAGAATTAGATTCCCAAGGCCATCCATCAGATGTAGGAATAATCGGGTGCAAGGCAGAAAATATACATAAAACTGGAACTGAAACAAGGCACAAGGATGTTTTCAAAGACTGGTAGGATCTCTAAAACATTTTTCAAGGACATGTCATTGATAAAGCTAAATACTCCAAGGTTGTGTAATACAACAGATTAATCATTGAGAAGAGTGAAATTATGCTGTTTTGAAAACTATGGCAGGTCAGATTTTCTGCCTAATTATATAAGAAGATTTCTCTAAAAAATACACATTATTTCAAAGACTTATTGGCTGTGAAATAAGTTAAGGGTATTTCAAATGGCTTGTCTGCAAAGAAAGGTGAGATGTAGGGAATCACAGAAAGTCGAAGGGAAAATAGGTCAATATATACATTGCTGTATGGTGAACTAAGCCTTAGGCCAGCAACAATGGAGAGGACCTGACACTTAGACACATACAAGTAAGCTGGAATGTTCAAAAGTTCAAATCTTTATAAGTACAAAGATTTATTAAAATGAATAACCAAGTGTTTTAATTGACATCAGAAGATGAAAACAATAAACCCTGAGAACTTAGAAAAAAGAAAAATAAAGATATGAGCAGAACTTAATACAACAGAAAACGTATAAAATTCAGGTGATTTAGTAAGTCCAAAGAATCTTCTTTGAAAAGAATTAAAAGACACACTTTGATTAAGGAAAACCAAAACATAAGTAAAGAATATACAGAAAGAGTCAGGACAATGTTAGAGCAGAGAATATATGAAATGCCAGTAAATTTGAACATTTCTGTAAATTGGACCTTTTCCTAGCTCCTAAAGTTTACCAACACTGACACAAGAGGAAATCATTTAAGGTCATCATGTCTGCCCTTGGCATTCTCGGAACGCCCTGGCCTCAGAATGCAGCCTCTGTAGTCCATGGTAACCTGCGGAGAGGGGGCGGGGCTGAGGGAGGTTGGAACACTGCCCTCACTGAGGGAGTGGGTGTGGCCATCTCTGCTGTGACTGAACAAAGGGCAGGGGAGCAGGGGGCCCAGGGCAGGGCCCTCAGAGCCCAGCAGGCCCAGTGGAGTGTCACAAGCTTTTAGGCCCAGGCCAAAGTGCGCCTTCTTTGTCTGCACAGCTGCCCAAACTCTCACCTTTCCACTCAGGCCGCCCTCTTACTTGAAGTGTGTGTGGAACGTGTCCGTGCAGTATACAGCGCTGCACAGCTAAGCATAGTTCTGGGCATCTTAGCTTCCTGCCAGGTGACCGAAGTTCGCAGGCAGATGGGTCCCTGGGACACACGCGGAGAGGCTCCTGCCCGGGTCACAGGCCGCCCACTGCCCCTGCACCAGATCGGGGGCCGCAAACAGCCCTGTCTGAGTCCCCTGCCTCTAGAGGGAGTATTGGACCAACACTTGTAGAAAACGGGGTCCTTGCGGGCCACTCATTGGAGGGACACAAATAAATCTTTGCCGACTTTCTGCTGAAACTTACGAGCGTTCACAACTAAGCCTCTTACAAGGTCAGCTGTTTAGCTAAACATGAGCTCATGATCTAAATTTACACAATATTGAAGAAAGCAGCTACAAGGGGAGACAATCAGCCAAAACCATCAATACCAGAATTAGATTTCCAAGGCCATCCATCAGATGTAGGAATAATCGGGTGCAAGGCAGAAAGTATACATAAAACTGGAACTGAAACAAGGCACAAGGATGTTTTCAAAGACTGGTAGGATCTCTAAAACATTTTTCAAGGACATGTCATTGATAAAGCTAAATACTCCAAGGTTGTGTAATACAACAGATTAATCATTGAGAAGAGTGAAATTATGCTGTTTTGAAAACTATGGCAGGTCAGATTTTCTGCCTAATTATAGAAGAAGATTTCTCTAAAAAATACACATTATTTCAAAGACTTATTGGCTGTGAAATAAGTTAAGGGTATTTCAAATGGCTTGTCTGCAAAGAAAGGTGAGATGTAGGGAATCACAGAAAGTCGAGGGGAAAATAGGTCAATATATACATTGCTGTATGGTGAACTAAGCCTTAGGCCAGCAACAATGGAGAGGACCTGACCCTTAGACACGTACAAGTAAGCTGGAATCTTCAAAAGTTCAAATCTTTATAAGTACAAAGATTTATAAAAATGAATAACCAAGTGTTTTAATTGACATCAGAAGATGAAAAAAATAAACCCTGAGAACATAGAGAAAAGATAAATAAAGATATGAGCAGAACTTAATACAACAGAAAACGTATAAAATTCAGGTGATTTAGTAAGTCCAAAGAATTTTCTTTGAAAAGATTTAAAAGACACACTTTGATTAAGGAAAACCAAAACATAAGTAAAGAATATACAGAAAGAGTCAGGACAATGTTAGAGGAGAGAATATATGAAATGCCAGTAAATTTGAACATTTCTGTCAAGTGGACCATTTCCTAGCTCCTAAAGTTTACCAACACTGACACAAGAGGAAATCATTTAAGGTCATCATGTCTGCCCTTGGCATTCTCGGAACGCCCTGGCCTCAGAATGCAGCCTCTGTACTCCATGGTAACCTGCGGAGAGGGGGCGGGGCTGAGGGAGGTTGGAACACTGCCCTCACTGAGGGAGTGGGTGTGGCCATCTCTGCTGTGACTGAACAAAGGGCAGGGAGCAGGGGGCCCAGGGCAGGGCCCTCAGAGCCCGGCAGGCCCAGTGGAGTGTCACAAGCTTTTAGGCCCAGGACAAAGGGCGCCTTCTTTGTCTGCACAGATGCCCAAACTCTCACCTTTCCACTCAGGACGCCCTCTTACTTGAAGTGTGTGTGGAACCTGTCCGTGCAGTATACCGCGCTGCACAGCTAAGCATAGGTCTGGGCATCGTAGCTTCCTGCCAGGTGACCGAAGTTCGCAGGCAGATGGGTCCCTGGGATACACGCGGAGAGGCTCCTGCCCGGGTCACAGGCCGCCCACTGCCCCTGCCCCAGATTGGGGGCCGCAAAGCAGCCCTGTCTGAGTCCCCTGTCTCTAGAGGGAGTATTGGACCAACACTTGTAGAAAACGGGGTCCTTGCGGGCCACTCATTGGAGGGACACAAATAAATCTTTGCCGACTTTCTGCTGAAACTTACGAGCGTTCACACCTAAGCCTCTTACAAGGTCAGCTGTTTAGCTAAACATGAGCTCATGATCTAAATTTACACAATATTGAAGAAAGCAGCTACAAGGGGAGACAATCAGCCAAAACCATCAATACCAGAATTAGATTCCCAAGGCCATCCATCAGATGTAGGAATAATCGGGTGCAAGGCAGAAAATATACATAAAACTGGAACTGAAACAAGGCACAAGGATGTTTTCAAAGACTGGTAGGATCTCTAAAACATTTTTCAAGGACATGTCATTGATAAAGCTAAATACTCCAAGGTTGTGTAATACAACAGATTAATCATTGAGAAGAGTGAAATTATGCTGTTTTGAAAACTATGGCAGGTCAGATTTTCTGCCTAATTATATAAGAAGATTTCTCTAAAAAATACACATTATTTCAAAGACTTATTGGCTGTGAAATAAGTTAAGGGTATTTCAAATGGCTTGTCTGCAAAGAAAGGTGAGATGTAGGGAATCACAGAAAGTCGAGGGGAAAATAGGTCAATATATACATTGCTATATGGTGAACTAAGCCTTAGGCCAGCAACAATGGAGAGGTCCTGACCCTTAGACACGTACAAGTAAGCTGGAATCTTCAAAAGTTCAAATCTTTATAAGTAAAAAGATTTATTAAAATGAATAACCAAGTGTTTTAATTGACATCAGAAGATGAAAACAATAAACCCTGAGAACATAGAAAAAAGATAAATAAAGTATGAGCACAACTTAATACAACAGAAAACGTATAAAATTCAGGTGATTTAGTAAGTCCAAAGAATCTTCTTTGAAAAGATTTAAAAGACACACTTTGATTAAGGAAAACCAAAACATAAGTAAAGAATATTCAGAAAGAGTCAGGACAATGTTAGAGCAGAGAATATATGAAAGGCCAGTAAATTTGAACATTTCTGTCAAGTGGACCATTTCCTAGCTCCTAAAATTTACCAACACTGACACAAGAGGAAATCATTTAAGGTCATCATGTCTGCCCTTGGCATTCATGGAACGCACTGGCCTCAGAATGCAGCCTCTGTATTCCATGGTAACCTGCGGAGAGGGGGCGGGGCTGAGGGAGGTTGGAACACTGCCCTCACTGAGGGGGTGGTTGTGGCCATCTCTGCTGTGACTGAACAAAGGGCAGGGGAGCAGGGGGCCCAGGGCAGGGCCCTCAGAGCCCGGCAGGCCCAGTGGAGTGTCACAAGCATTTAGGCCCAGGCCCAAGGGCGCCTTCTTTGTCTGCACAGCTGCCCAAACTCTCACCTTTCCACTCAGGCCGCCCTCTTACTTGAAGTGTGTGTGGAAAGGGTCCGTGCAGTATACCGCGCTGCACAGCTAAGCATAGGTCTGGGCATCGTAGCTTCCTGCCAGGTGACCGAAGTTCGCAGGCAGATGGGTCCCTGGGACACACGTGGAGATGCTCCTGCCCGGGCCACAGGCCGCCTACTGCCGCTGAACCAGATCGGGGGCCGCAAAGCAGCCCTGTCTGAGTCCCCTGCCTCTAGAGGGAGTATTGGACCAACACTTGTAGAAAACGGGGTCCTTGCGGGCCACTCATTGGAGGGACACAAATAAATCTTTGCCGACTTTCTGCTGAAACTTACAAGCGTTCACACCTAAGCTTCTTACAAGGTCAGCTGTTTAGCTAAACATGAGCTCATGATCTAAATTTACACAATATTGAAGAAAGCAGCTACAAGGGGAGACAATCAGCCAAAACCATCAATACCAGAATTAGATTCCCAAGGCCATCCATCAGATGTAGGAATAATCGGGTGCAAGGCAGAAAATATACATAAAACTGGAACTGAAACAAGGCACAAGGATGTTTTCAAAGACTGGTAGGATCTCTAAAACATTTTTCAAGGACATGTCATTGATAAAGCTAAATACTCCAAGGTTGTGTAATACAACAGATTAATCATTGAGAAGAGTGAAATTATGCTGATTTGAAAACTATGGCAGGTCAGATTTTCTGCCTAATTATATAAGAAGATTTCTCTAAAAAATACACATTATTTCAAAGACTTATTGGTTGTGAAATAAGTTAAGGGTATTTCAAATGGCTTGTCTGCAAAGAAAGGTGAGATGTAGGGGATCACAGAAAGTCGAGGGGAAAATAGGTCAATATATACATTGCTGTATGGTGAACTAAGCCTTAGGCCAGCAACAATGGAGAGGACCTGACCCTTAGACACGTACAAGTAAGCTGGAATGTTCAAAAGTTCAAATCTTTATAAGTACAAAGATTTATTAAAATGAATAACCAAGTGTTTTAATTGACATCAGAAGATGAAAACAATAAACCCTGAGAACTTAGAAAAAAGAAAAATAAAGATATGAGCAGAACTTAATACAACAGAAAACGTATAAAATTCAGGTGATTTAGTAAGTCCAAAGAATCTTCTTTGAAAAGAATTAAAAGACACACTTTGATTAAGGAAAACCAAAACATAAGTAAAGAATATACAGAAAGAGTCAGGACAATGTTAGAGCAGAGAATATATGAAATGCCAGTAAATTTGAACATTTCTGTAAATTGGACCTTTTCCTAGCTCCTAAAGTTTACCAACACTGACACAAGAGGAAATCATTTAAGGTCATCATGTCTGCCCTTGGCATTCTCGGAACGCCCTGGCCTCAGAATGCAGCCTCTGTAGTCCATGGTAACCTGCGGAGAGGGGGCGGGGCTGAGGGAGGTTGGAACACTGCCCTCACTGAGGGAGTGGGTGTGGCCATCTCTGCTGTGACTGAACAAAGGGCAGGGGAGCAGGGGGCCCAGGGCAGGGCCCTCAGAGCCCAGCAGGCCCAGTGGAGTGTCACAAGCTTTTAGGCCCAGGCCAAAGTGCGCCTTCTTTGTCTGCACAGCTGCCCAAACTCTCACCTTTCCACTCAGGCCGCCCTCTTACTTGAAGTGTGTGTGGAACGTGTCCGTGCAGTATACAGCGCTGCACAGCTAAGCATAGTTCTGGGCATCTTAGCTTCCTGCCAGGTGACCGAAGTTCGCAGGCAGATGGGTCCCTGGGACACACGCGGAGAGGCTCCTGCCCGGGTCACAGGCCGCCCACTGCCCCTGCACCAGATCGGGGGCCGCAAACAGCCCTGTCTGAGTCCCCTGCCTCTAGAGGGAGTATTGGACCAACACTTGTAGAAAACGGGGTCCTTGCGGGCCACTCATTGGAGGGACACAAATAAATCTTTGCCGACTTTCTGCTGAAACTTACGAGCGTTCACAACTAAGCCTCTTACAAGGTCAGCTGTTTAGCTAAACATGAGCTCATGATCTAAATTTACACAATATTGAAGAAAGCAGCTACAAGGGGAGACAATCAGCCAAAACCATCAATACCAGAATTAGATTTCCAAGGCCATCCATCAGATGTAGGAATAATCGGGTGCAAGGCAGAAAGTATACATAAAACTGGAACTGAAACAAGGCACAAGGATGTTTTCAAAGACTGGTAGGATCTCTAAAACATTTTTCAAGGACATGTCATTGATAAAGCTAAATACTCCAAGGTTGTGTAATACAACAGATTAATCATTGAGAAGAGTGAAATTATGCTGTTTTGAAAACTATGGCAGGTCAGATTTTCTGCCTAATTATAGAAGAAGATTTCTCTAAAAAATACACATTATTTCAAAGACTTATTGGCTGTGAAATAAGTTAAGGGTATTTCAAATGGCTTGTCTGCAAAGAAAGGTGAGATGTAGGGAATCACAGAAAGTCGAGGGGAAAATAGGTCAATATATACATTGCTGTATGGTGAACTAAGCCTTAGGCCAGCAACAATGGAGAGGACCTGACCCTTAGACACGTACAAGTAAGCTGGAATCTTCAAAAGTTCAAATCTTTATAAGTACAAAGATTTATAAAAATGAATAACCAAGTGTTTTAATTGACATCAGAAGATGAAAAAAATAAACCCTGAGAACATAGAGAAAAGATAAATAAAGATATGAGCAGAACTTAATACAACAGAAAACGTATAAAATTCAGGTGATTTAGTAAGTCCAAAGAATTTTCTTTGAAAAGATTTAAAAGACACACTTTGATTAAGGAAAACCAAAACATAAGTAAAGAATATACAGAAAGAGTCAGGACAATGTTAGAGCAGAGAATATATGAAATGCCAGTAAATTTGAACATTTCTGTCAAGTGGACCATTTCCTAGCTCCTAAAGTTTACCAACACTGACACAAGAGGAAATCATTTAAGGTCATCATGTCTGCCCTTGGCATTCTCGGAACGCCCTGGCCTCAGAATGCAGCCTCTGTACTCCATGGTAACCTGCGGAGAGGGGGCGGGGCTGAGGGAGGTTGGAACACTGCCCTCACTGAGGGAGTGGGTGTGGCCATCTCTGCTGTGACTGAACAAAGGGCAGGGAGCAGGGGGCCCAGGGCAGGGCCCTCAGAGCCCGGCAGGCCCAGTGGAGTGTCACAAGCTTTTAGGCCCAGGACAAAGGGCGCCTTCTTTGTCTGCACAGATGCCCAAACTCTCACCTTTCCACTCAGGACGCCCTCTTACTTGAAGTGTGTGTGGAACCTGTCCGTGCAGTATACCGCGCTGCACAGCTAAGCATAGGTCTGGGCATCGTAGCTTCCTGCCAGGTGACCGAAGTTCGCAGGCAGATGGGTCCCTGGGATACACGCGGAGAGGCTCCTGCCCGGGTCACAGGCCGCCCACTGCCCCTGCCCCAGATTGGGGGCCGCAAAGCAGCCCTGTCTGAGTCCCCTGTCTCTAGAGGGAGTATTGGACCAACACTTGTAGAAAACGGGGTCCTTGCGGGCCACTCATTGGAGGGACACAAATAAATCTTTGCCGACTTTCTGCTGAAACTTACGAGCGTTCACACCTAAGCCTCTTACAAGGTCAGCTGTTTAGCTAAACATGAGCTCATGATCTAAATTTACACAATATTGAAGAAAGCAGCTACAAGGGGAGACAATCAGCCAAAACCATCAATACCAGAATTAGATTCCCAAGGCCATCCATCAGATGTAGGAATAATCGGGTGCAAGGCAGAAAATATACATAAAACTGGAACTGAAACAAGGCACAAGGATGTTTTCAAAGACTGGTAGGATCTCTAAAACATTTTTCAAGGACATGTCATTGATAAAGCTAAATACTCCAAGGTTGTGTAATACAACAGATTAATCATTGAGAAGAGTGAAATTATGCTGTTTTGAAAACTATGGCAGGTCAGATTTTCTGCCTAATTATATAAGAAGATTTCTCTAAAAAATACACATTATTTCAAAGACTTATTGGCTGTGAAATAAGTTAAGGGTATTTCAAATGGCTTGTCTGCAAAGAAAGGTGAGATGTAGGGAATCACAGAAAGTCGAGGGGAAAATAGGTCAATATATACATTGCTATATGGTGAACTAAGCCTTAGGCCAGCAACAATGGAGAGGTCCTGACCCTTAGACACGTACAAGTAAGCTGGAATCTTCAAAAGTTCAAATCTTTATAAGTAAAAAGATTTATTAAAATGAATAACCAAGTGTTTTAATTGACATCAGAAGATGAAAACAATAAACCCTGAGAACATAGAAAAAAGATAAATAAAGTATGAGCACAACTTAATACAACAGAAAACGTATAAAATTCAGGTGATTTAGTAAGTCCAAAGAATCTTCTTTGAAAAGATTTAAAAGACACACTTTGATTAAGGAAAACCAAAACATAAGTAAAGAATATTCAGAAAGAGTCAGGACAATGTTAGAGCAGAGAATATATGAAAGGCCAGTAAATTTGAACATTTCTGTCAAGTGGACCATTTCCTAGCTCCTAAAATTTACCAACACTGACACAAGAGGAAATCATTTAAGGTCATCATGTCTGCCCTTGGCATTCATGGAACGCACTGGCCTCAGAATGCAGCCTCTGTATTCCATGGTAACCTGCGGAGAGGGGGCGGGGCTGAGGGAGGTTGGAACACTGCCCTCACTGAGGGGGTGGTTGTGGCCATCTCTGCTGTGACTGAACAAAGGGCAGGGGAGCAGGGGGCCCAGGGCAGGGCCCTCAGAGCCCGGCAGGCCCAGTGGAGTGTCACAAGCATTTAGGCCCAGGCCCAAGGGCGCCTTCTTTGTCTGCACAGCTGCCCAAACTCTCACCTTTCCACTCAGGCCGCCCTCTTACTTGAAGTGTGTGTGGAAAGGGTCCGTGCAGTATACCGCGCTGCACAGCTAAGCATAGGTCTGGGCATCGTAGCTTCCTGCCAGGTGACCGAAGTTCGCAGGCAGATGGGTCCCTGGGACACACGTGGAGATGCTCCTGCCCGGGCCACAGGCCGCCTACTGCCGCTGAACCAGATCGGGGGCCGCAAAGCAGCCCTGTCTGAGTCCCCTGCCTCTAGAGGGAGTATTGGACCAACACTTGTAGAAAACGGGGTCCTTGCGGGCCACTCATTGGAGGGACACAAATAAATCTTTGCCGACTTTCTGCTGAAACTTACAAGCGTTCACACCTAAGCTTCTTACAAGGTCAGCTGTTTAGCTAAACATGAGCTCATGATCTAAATTTACACAATATTGAAGAAAGCAGCTACAAGGGGAGACAATCAGCCAAAACCATCAATACCAGAATTAGATTCCCAAGGCCATCCATCAGATGTAGGAATAATCGGGTGCAAGGCAGAAAATATACATAAAACTGGAACTGAAACAAGGCACAAGGATGTTTTCAAAGACTGGTAGGATCTCTAAAACATTTTTCAAGGACATGTCATTGATAAAGCTAAATACTCCAAGGTTGTGTAATACAACAGATTAATCATTGAGAAGAGTGAAATTATGCTGATTTGAAAACTATGGCAGGTCAGATTTTCTGCCTAATTATATAAGAAGATTTCTCTAAAAAATACACATTATTTCAAAGACTTATTGGTTGTGAAATAAGTTAAGGGTATTTCAAATGGCTTGTCTGCAAAGAAAGGTGAGATGTAGGGGATCACAGAAAGTCGAGGGGAAAATAGGTCAATATATACATTGCTGTATGGTGAACTAAGCCTTAGGCCAGCAACAATGGAGAGGACCTGACCCTTAGACACGTACAAGTAAGCTGGAATCTTCAAAAGTTCAAATCTTTATAAGTAAAAAGATTTATTAAAATGAATAACCAAGTGTTTTAATTGACATCAGAAGATGAAAACAATAAACCCTGAGAACATAGAAAAAAGATAAATAAAGTATGAGCACAACTTAATACAACAGAAAACGTATAAAATTCAGGTGATTTAGTAAGTCCAAAGAATCTTCTTTGAAAAGATTTAAAAGACACACTTTGATTAAGGAAAACCAAAACATAAGTAAAGAATATTCAGAAAGAGTCAGGACAATGTTAGAGCAGAGAATATATGAAAGGCCAGTAAATTTGAACATTTCTGTCAAGTGGACCATTTCCTAGCTCCTAAAGTTTACCAACACTGACACAAGAGGAAATCATTTAAGGTCATCATGTCTGCCCTTGGCATTCATGGGACGCACTGGCCTCAGAATGCAGCCTCTGTATTCCATGGTAACCTGCGGAGAGGGGGCGGGGCTGAGGGAGGTTGGAACACTGCCCTCACTGAGGGAGTGGGTGTGGCCATCTCTGCTGTGACTGAACAAAGGGCAGGGGAGCAGGGGGCCCAGGGCAGGGCCCTCAGAGCCCGGCAGGCCCAGTGGAGTGTCACAAGCTTTTAGGCCCAGGCCCAAGGGCGCCTTCTTTGTCTGCACAGCTGCCCAAACTCTCACCTTTACACTCAGGCCGCCCTCTTACTTGAAGTGTGTGTGGAAAGGGTCCGTGCAGTATACCGCGCTGCACAGCTAAGCATAGGTCTGGGCATCGTAGCTTCCTGCCAGGTGACCGAAGTTCGCAGGCAGATGGGTCCCTGGGACACACGTGGAGATGCTCCTGCCCGGGCCACAGGCCGCCTACTGCCGCTGAACCAGATCGGGGGCCGCAAAGCAGCCCTGTCTGAGTCCCCTGCCTCTAGAGGGAGTATTGGACCAACAATTGTAGAAAACGGGGTCCTTGCGGGCCACTCATTGGAGGGACACAAATAAATCTTTGCCGACTTTCTGCTTAAACTTACAAGCGTTCACACCTAAGCTTCTTACAAGGTCAGCTGTTTAGCTAAACATGAGCTCATGATCTAAATTTACACAATATTGAAGAAAGCAGCTACAAGGGGAGACAATCAGCCAAAACCATCAATACCAGAATTAGATTCCCAAGGCCATCCATCAGATGTAGGAATAATCGGGTGCAAGGCAGAAAATATACATAAAACTGGAACTGAAACAAGGCACAAGGATGTTTTCAAAGACTGGTAGGATCTCTAAAACATTTTTCAAGGACATGTCATTGATAAAGCTAAATACTCCAAGGTTGTGTAATACAACAGATTAATCATTGAGAAGAGTGAAATTATGCTGTTTTGAAAACTATGGCAGGTCAGATTTTCTGCCTAATTATAGAAGAAGATTTCTCTAAAAAATACACATTATTTCAAAGACTTATTGGCTGTGAAATAAGTTAAGGGTATTTCAAATGGCTTGTCTGCAAAGAAAGGTGAGATGTAGGGAATCACAGAAAGTCGAGGGGAAAATAGGTCAATATATACATTGCTGTATGGTGAACTAAGCCTTAGGCCAGCAACAATGGAGAGGACCTGACCCTTAGACACGTACAAGTAAGCTGGAATCTTCAAAAGTTCAAATCTTTATAAGTACAAAGATTTATTAAAATGAATAACCAAGTGTTTTAATTGACATCAGAAGATGAAAAAAATAAACCCTGAGAACATAGAGAAAAGATAAATAAAGATATGAGCAGAACTTAATACAACAGAAAACGTATAAAATTCAGGTGATTTAGTAAGTCCAAAGAATTTTCTTTGAAAAGATTTAAAAGACACACTTTGATTAAGGAAAACCAAAACATAAGTAAAGAATATACAGAAAGAGTCAGGACAATGTTAGAGCAGAGAATATATGAAATGCCAGTAAATTTGAACATTTCTGTAAAGTGGACCATTTCCTAGCTCCTAAAGTTTACCAACACTGACACAAGAGGAAATCATTTAAGGTCATCATGTCTGCCCTTGGCATTCTCGGAACGCCCTGGCCTCAGAATGCAGCCTCTGTACTCCATGGTAACCTGCGGAGAGGGGGCGGGGCTGAGGGAGGTTGGAACACTGCCCTCACTGAGGGAGTGGGTGTGGCCATCTCTGCTGTGACTGAACAAAGGGCAGGGAGCAGGGGGCCCAGGGCAGGGCCCTCAGAGCCCGGCAGGCCCAGTGGAGTGTCACAAGCTTTTAGGCCCAGGACAAAGGGCGCCTTCTTTGTCTGCACAGATGCCCAAACTCTCACCTTTCCACTCAGGACGCCCTCTTACTTGAAGTGTGTGTGGAACCTGTCCGTGCAGTATACCGCGCTGCACAACTAAGCATAGGTCTGGGCATCGTAGCTTCCTGCCAGGTGACCGAAGTTCGCAGGCAGATGGGTCCCTGGGATACACGCGGAGAGGCTCCTGCCCGGGTCACAGGCCGCCCACTGCCCCTGCCCCAGATTGGGGGCCGCAAAGCAGCCCTGTCTGAGTCCCCTGTCTCTAGAGGGAGTATTGGACCAACACTTGTAGAAAACGGGGTCCTTGCGGGCCACTCATTGGAGGGACACAAATAAATCTTTGCCGACTTTCTGCTGAAACTTACGAGCGTTCACACCTAAGCCTCTTACAAGGTCAGCTGTTTAGCTAAACATGAGCTCATGATCTAAATTTACACAATATTGAAGAAAGCAGCTACAAGGGGAGACAATCAGCCAAAACCATCAATACCAGAATTAGATTCCCAAGGCCATCCATCAGATGTAGGAATAATCGGGTGCAAGGCAGAAAATATACATAAAACTGGAACTGAAACAAGGCACAAGGATGTTTTCAAAGACTGGTAGGATCTCTAAAACATTTTTCAAGGACATGTCATTGATAAAGCTAAATACTCCAAGGTTGTGTAATACAACAGATTAATCATTGAGAAGAGTGAAATTATGCTGTTTTGAAAACTATGGCAGGTCAGATTTTCTGCCTAATTATATAAGAAGATTTCTCTAAAAAATACACATTATTTCAAAGACTTATTGGCTGTGAAATAAGTTAAGGGTATTTCAAATGGCTTGTCTGCAAAGAAAGGTGAGATGTAGGGAATCACAGAAAGTCGAGGGGAAAATAGGTCAATATATACATTGCTGTATGGTGAACTAAGCCTTAGGCCAGCAACAATGGAGAGGACCTGACCCTTAGACACGTACAAGTAAGCTGGAATCTTCAAAAGTTCAAATCTTTATAAGTAAAAAGATTTATTAAAATGAATAACCAAGTGTTTTAATTGACATCAGAAGATGAAAACAATAAACCCTGAGAACATAGAAAAAAGATAAATAAAGTATGAGCACAACTTAATACAACAGAAAACGTATAAAATTCAGGTGATTTAGTAAGTCCAAAGAATCTTC
This sequence comes from Mesoplodon mirus, assembly GCF_964341445.2. Taxonomy (NCBI): domain Eukaryota; kingdom Metazoa; phylum Chordata; class Mammalia; order Artiodactyla; family Ziphiidae; genus Mesoplodon; species Mesoplodon mirus. The sequence goes on along the minus strand of NC_138976.1, from coordinate 159,080,553 downwards.
TTTGAAAAGATTTAAAAGACACACTTTGATTAAGGAAAACCAAAACATAAGTAAAGAATATTCAGAAAGAGTCAGGACAATGTTAGAGCAGAGAATATATGAAAGGCCAGTAAATTTGAACATTTCTGTCAAGTGGACCATTTCCTAGCTCCTAAAATTTACCAACACTGACACAAGAGGAAATCATTTAAGGTCATCATGTCTGCCCTTGGCATTCATGGAACGCACTGGCCTCAGAATGCAGCCTCTGTATTCCATGGTAACCTGCGGAGAGGGGGCGGGGCTGAGGGAGGTTGGAACACTGCCCTCACTGAGGGGGTGGTTGTGGCCATCTCTGCTGTGACTGAACAAAGGGCAGGGGAGCAGGGGGCCCAGGGCAGGGCCCTCAGAGCCCGGCAGGCCCAGTGGAGTGTCACAAGCATTTAGGCCCAGGCCCAAGGGCGCCTTCTTTGTCTGCACAGCTGCCCAAACTCTCACCTTTCCACTCAGGCCGCCCTCTTACTTGAAGTGTGTGTGGAAAGGGTCCGTGCAGTATACCGCGCTGCACAGCTAAGCATAGGTCTGGGCATCGTAGCTTCCTGCCAGGTGACCGAAGTTCGCAGGCAGATGGGTCCCTGGGACACACGTGGAGATGCTCCTGCCCGGGCCACAGGCCGCCTACTGCCGCTGAACCAGATCGGGGGCCGCAAAGCAGCCCTGTCTGAGTCCCCTGCCTCTAGAGGGAGTATTGGACCAACACTTGTAGAAAACGGGGTCCTTGCGGGCCACTCATTGGAGGGACACAAATAAATCTTTGCCGACTTTCTGCTGAAACTTACAAGCGTTCACACCTAAGCTTCTTACAAGGTCAGCTGTTTAGCTAAACATGAGCTCATGATCTAAATTTACACAATATTGAAGAAAGCAGCTACAAGGGGAGACAATCAGCCAAAACCATCAATACCAGAATTAGATTCCCAAGGCCATCCATCAGATGTAGGAATAATCGGGTGCAAGGCAGAAAATATACATAAAACTGGAACTGAAACAAGGCACAAGGATGTTTTCAAAGACTGGTAGGATCTCTAAAACATTTTTCAAGGACATGTCATTGATAAAGCTAAATACTCCAAGGTTGTGTAATACAACAGATTAATCATTGAGAAGAGTGAAATTATGCTGTTTTGAAAACTATGGCAGGTCAGATTTTCTGCCTAATTATATAAGAAGATTTCTCTAAAAAATACACATTATTTCAAAGACTTATTGGCGGTGAAATAAGTTAAGGGTATTTCAAATGGCTTGTCTGCAAAGAAAGGTGAGATGTAGGGGATCACAGAAAGTCGAGGGGAAAATAGGTCAATATATACATTGCTGTATGGTGAACTAAGCCTTAGGCCAGCAACAATGGAGAGGACCTGACCCTTAGACACGTACAAGTAAGCTGGAATCTTCAAAAGTTCAAATCTTTATAAGTAAAAAGATTTATTAAAATGAATAACCAAGTGTTTTAATTGACATCAGAAGATGAAAACAATAAACCCTGAGAACATAGAAAAAAGATAAATAAAGTATGAGCACAACTTAATACAACAGAAAACGTATAAAATTCAGGTGATTTAGTAAGTCCAAAGAATCTTCTTTGAAAAGATTTAAAAGACACACTTTGATTAAGGAAAACCAAAACATAAGTAAAGAATATTCAGAAAGAGTCAGGACAATGTTAGAGCAGAGAATATATGAAAGGCCAGTAAATTTGAACATTTCTGTCAAGTGGACCATTTCCTAGCTCCTAAAGTTTACCAACACTGACACAAGAGGAAATCATTTAAGGTCATCATGTCTGCCCTTGGCATTCATGGGACGCACTGGCCTCAGAATGCAGCCTCTGTATTCCATGGTAACCTGCGGAGAGGGGGCGGGGCTGAGGGAGGTTGGAACACTGCCCTCACTGAGGGAGTGGGTGTGGCCATCTCTGCTGTGACTGAACAAAGGGCAGGGGAGCAGGGGGCCCAGGGCAGGGCCCTCAGAGCCCGGCAGGCCCAGTGGAGTGTCACAAGCATTTAGGCCCAGGCCCAAGGGCGCCTTCTTTGTCTGCACAGCTGCCCAAACTCTCACCTTTCCACTCAGGCCGCCCTCTTACTTGAAGTGTGTGTGGAAAGGGTCCGTGCAGTATACCGCGCTGCACAGCTAAGCATAGGTCTGGGCATCGTAGCTTCCTGCCAGGTGACCGAAGTTCGCAGGCAGATGGGTCCCTGGGACACACGTGGAGATGCTCCTGCCCGGGCCACAGGCCGCCTACTGCCGCTGAACCAGATCGGGGGCCGCAAAGCAGCCCTGTCTGAGTCCCCTGCCTCTAGAGGGAGTATTGGACCAACACTTGTAGAAAACGGGGTCCTTGCGGGCCACTCATTGGAGGGACACAAATAAATCTTTGCCGACTTTCTGCTAAAACTTACAAGCGTTCACACCTAAGCTTCTTACAAGGTCAGCTGTTTAGCTAAACATGAGCTCATGATCTAAATTTACACAATATTGAAGAAAGCAGCTACAAGGGGAGACAATCAGCCAAAACCATCAATACCAGAATTAGATTCCCAAGGCCATCCATCAGATGTAGGAATAATCGGGTGCAAGGCAGAAAATATACATAAAACTGGAACTGAAACAAGGCACAAGGATGTTTTCAAAGACTGGTAGGATCTCTAAAACATTTTTCAAGGACATGTCATTGATAAAGCTAAATACTCCAAGGTTGTGTAATACAACAGATTAATCATTGAGAAGAGTGAAATTATGCTGATTTGAAAACTATGGCAGGTCAGATTTTCTGCCTAATTATATAAGAAGATTTCTCTAAAAAATACACATTATTTCAAAGACTTATTGGCTGTGAAATAAGTTAAGGGTATTTCAAATGGCTTGTCTGCAAAGAAAGGTGAGATGTAGGGGATCACAGAAAGTCGAGGGGAAAATAGGTCAATATATACATTGCTGTATGGTGAACTAAGCCTTAGGCCAGCAACAATGGAGAGGACCTGACCCTTAGACACGTACAAGTAAGCTGGAATCTTCAAAAGTTCAAATCTTTATAAGTAAAAAGATTTATTAAAATGAATAACCAAGTGTTTTAATTGACATCAGAAGATGAAAACAATAAACCCTGAGAACATAGAAAAAAGATAAATAAAGTATGAGCACAACTTAATACAACAGAAAACGTATAAAATTCAGGTGATTTAGTAAGTCCAAAGAATCTTCTTTGAAAAGATTTAAAAGACACACTTTGATTAAGGAAAACCAAAACATAAGTAAAGAATATTCAGAAAGAGTCAGGACAATGTTAGAGCAGAGAATATATGAAAGGCCAGTAAATTTGAACATTTCTGTCAAGTGGACCATTTCCTAGCTCCTAAAGTTTACCAACACTGACACAAGAGGAAATCATTTAAGGTCATCATGTCTGCCCTTGGCATTCATGGAACGCACTGGCCTCAGAATGCAGCCTCTGTATTCCATGGTAACCTGCGGAGAGGGGGCGGGGCTGAGGGAGGTTGGAACACTGCCCTCACTGAGGGGGTGGGTTTGGCCATCTCTGCTGTGACTGAACAAAGGGCAGGGGAGGAGGGGGCCCAGGGCAGGGCCCTCAGAGCCCGGCAGGCCCAGTGGAGTGTCACAAGCATTTAGGCCCAGGCCCAAGGGCGCCTTCTTTGTCTGCACAGCTGCCCAAACTCTCACCTTTCCACTCAGGCCGCCCTCTTACTTGAAGTGTGTGTGGAAAGGGTCCGTGCAGTATACCGCGCTGCACAGCTAAGCATAGGTCTGGGCATCGTAGTTTCCTGCCAGGTGACCGAAGTTCGCAGGCAGATGGGTCCCTGGGACACACGTGGAGAGGCTCCTGCCCGGGCCACAGGCCGCCTACTGCCGCTGAACCAGATCGGGGGCCGCAAAGCAGCCCTGTCTGAGTCCCCTGCCTCTAGAGGGAGTATTGGACCAACACTTGTAGAAAACGGGGCCCTTGCGGGCCACTCATTGGAGGGACACAAATAAATCTTTGCCGACTTTCTGCTGAAACTTACAAGCGTTCACACCTAAGCTTCTTACAAGGTCAGCTGTTTAGCTAAACATGAGCTCATGATCTAAATTTACACAATATTGAAGAAAGCAGCTACAAGGGGAGACAATCAGCCAAAACCATCAATACCAGAATTAGATTCCCAAGGCCATCCATCAGATGTAGGAATAATCGGGTGCAAGGCAGAAAATATACATAAAACTGGAACTGAAACAAGGCACAAGGATGTTTTCAAAGACTGGTAGGATCTCTAAAACATTTTTCAAGGACATGTCATTGATAAAGCTAAATACTCCAAGGTTGTGTAATACAACAGATTAATCATTGAGAAGAGTGAAATTATGCTGTTTTGAAAACTATGGCAGGTCAGATTTTCTGCCTAATTATATAAGAAGATTTCTCTAAAAAATACACATTATTTCAAAGACTTATTGGCTGTGAAATAAGTTAAGGGTATTTCAAATGGCTTGTCTGCAAAGAAAGGTGAGATGTAGGGAATCACAGAAAGTCGAGGGGAAAATAGGTCAATATATACATTGCTGTATGGTGAACTAAGCCTTAGGCCAGCAACAATGGAGAGGACCTGACCCTTAGACACGTACAAGTAAGCTGGAATCTTCAAAAGTTCAAATCTTTATAAGTAAAAAGATTTATTAAAATGAATAACCAAGTGTTTTAATTGACATCAGAAGATGAAAACAATAAACCCTGAGAACATAGAAAAAAGATAAATAAAGATATGAGCAGAACTTAATACAACAGAAAACGTATAAAATTGAGGTGATTTAGTAAGTCCAAATAATCTTCTTTGAAAAGATTTAAAAGACACACTTTGATTAAGGAGAACCAAAACATAAGTAAAGAATATACAGAAAGAGTCAGGACAATGTTAGAGCAGACAATATATGAAATGCCAGTAAATTTGAACATTTCTGTCAAGTGGACCATTTCCTAGCTCCTAAAGTTTACCAACACTGACACAAGAGGAAATCATTTAAGGTCATCATGTCTGCCCTTGGCATTCTCGGAACGCCCTGGCCTCAGAATGCAGCCTCTGTAGTCCATGGTAACCTGCAGAGAGGGGGCGGGGCTGAGGGAGTTTTGAACACTGCCCTCACTGAGGGAGTGGGTGTGGCCATCTCTGCTGTGACTGAACAAAGGGCAGGGGAGCAGGGGGCCCAGGGCATGGCCCTCAGAACCCGGCAGGACCAGTGGAGTGTCACAAGCTTTTAGGCCCAGGCCAAAGGGCGCCTTCTTTGTCTGCAAAGCTGCCCAAACTCTCACCTTTCCACTCAGGCCGCCCTCTTACTTGAAGTGTGTGTGGAACGTGTCCGTGCAGTACACCGCGCTGCACAGCTAAGCATAGTTCTGGGCATCGTAGCTTCCTGCAAGGTGACCGAAGTTCGCAGGCAGATGGGTCCCTGGGACACATGCAGAGAGGCTTCTGCCCGGGTCACAGGCCGCCCACTGCCCCTGCCCCAGATCGGGGGCCGCAAAGCAGCCCTGTCTGAGTCCCCTGCCTCTAGAGGGAGTATTGGACCAACACTTGTAGAAAACGGGGTCCTTGCGGGCCACTCATTGGAGGGACACAAATAAATCTTTGCCGACTCTCAGCTGAAACTTACGAGCGTTCACACCTAAGCCTCTTACAAGGTCAGCTGTTTAGCTAAACATGAGCTCATGATCTAAATTTACACAATAATGAAGAAAGCAGCTACAAGGGGAGACACTCAGCCAAAACCATCAATACCAGAATTAGATTCCCAAGGCCATCCATCAGATGTAGGAATAATCGGGTGCAAGGCAGAAAATATACATAAAACTGGAACTGAAACAAGGCACAAGGATGTTTTCAAAGACTGGTAGGATCTCTAAAACATTTTTCAAGGACATGTCATTGATAAAGCTAAATACTCCAAGGTTGTGTAATACAACAGATTAATCATTGAGAAGAGTGAAATTATGCTGTTTTGAAAACTATGGCAGGTCAGATTTTCTGCCTAATTATAGAAGAAGATTTCTCTAAAAAATACACATTATTTCAAAGACTTATTGGCTGTGAAATAAGTTAAGGGTATTTCAAATGGCTTGTCTGCAAAGAAAGGTGAGATGTAGGGAATCACAGAAAGTCGAGGGGAAAATAGGTCAATATATACATTGCTGTATGGTGAACTAAGCCTTAGGCCAGCAACAATGGAGAGGACCTGACCCTTAGACACGTACAAGTAAGCTGGAATCTTCCAAAGTTCAAATCTTTATAAGGAAAAAGATTTATAAAAATGAATAACCAAGTGTTTTAATTGACATCAGAAGATGAAAACAATAAACCCTGAGAACATAGAAAAAAGATAAATAAAGATATGAGCAGAACTTAATACAACAGAAAACGTATAAAATTGAGGTGATTTAGTAAGTCCAAATAATCTTCTTTGAAAAGATTTAAAAGACACACTTTGATTAAGGAGAACCAAAACATAAGTAAAGAATATACAGAAAGAGTCAGGACAATGTTAGAGCAGACAATATATGAAATGCCAGTAAATTTGAACATTTCTGTCAAGTGGACCATTTCCTAGCTCCTAAAGTTTACCAACACTGACACAAGAGGAAATCATTTAAGGTCATCATGTCTGCCCTTGGCATTCTCGGAACGCCCTGGCCTCAGAATGCAGCCTCTGTAGTCCATGGTAACCTGCAGAGAGGGGGCGGGGCTGAGGGAGTTTTGAACACTGCCCTCACTGAGGGAGTGGGTGTGGCCATCTCTGCTGTGACTGAACAAAGGGCAGGGGAGCAGGGGGCCCAGGGCATGGCCCTCAGAACCCGGCAGGACCAGTGGAGTGTCACAAGCTTTTAGGCCCAGGCCAAAGGGCGCCTTCTTTGTCTGCAAAGCTGCCCAAACTCTCACCTTTCCACTCAGGCCGCCCTCTTACTTGAAGTGTGTGTGGAACGTGTCCGTGCAGTACACCGCGCTGCACAGCTAAGCATAGTTCTGGGCATCGTAGCTTCCTGCAAGGTGACCGAAGTTCGCAGGCAGATGGGTCCCTGGGACACATGCAGAGAGGCTTCTGCCCGGGTCACAGGCCGCCCACTGCCCCTGCCCCAGATCGGGGGCCGCAAAGCAGCCCTGTCTGAGTCCCCTGCCTCTAGAGGGAGTATTGGACCAACACTTGTAGAAAACGGGGTCCTTGCGGGCCACTCATTGGAGGGACACAAATAAATCTTTGCCGACTCTCAGCTGAAACTTACGAGCGTTCACACCTAAGCCTCTTACAAGGTCAGCTGTTTAGCTAAACATGAGCTCATGATCTAAATTTACACAATAATGAAGAAAGCAGCTACAAGGGGAGACACTCAGCCAAAACCATCAATACCAGAATTAGATTCCCAAGGCCATCCATCAGATGTAGGAATAATCGGGTGCAAGGCAGAAAATATACATAAAACTGGAACTGAAACAAGGCACAAGGATGTTTTCAAAGACTGGTAGGATCTCTAAAACATTTTTCAAGGACATGTCATTGATAAAGCTAAATACTCCAAGGTTGTGTAATACAACAGATTAATCATTGAGAAGAGTGAAATTATGCTGTTTTGAAAACTATGGCAGGTCAGATTTTCTGCCTAATTATAGAAGAAGATTTCTCTAAAAAATACACATTATTTCAAAGACTTATTGGCTGTGAAATAAGTTAAGGGTATTTCAAATGGCTTGTCTGCAAAGAAAGGTGAGATGTAGGGAATCACAGAAAGTCGAGGGGAAAATAGGTCAATATATACATTGCTGTATGGTGAACTAAGCCTTAGGCCAGCAACAATGGAGAGGACCTGACCCTTAGACACGTACAAGTAAGCTGGAATCTTCCAAAGTTCAAATCTTTATAAGGAAAAAGATTTATAAAAATGAATAACCAAGTGTTTTAATTGACATCAGAAGATGAAAACAATAAACCCTGAGAACATAGAAAAAAGATAAATAAAGATATGAGCAGAACTTAATACAACAGATAACGTATAAAATTCAGGTGATTTAGTAAGTCCAAAGAATTTTCTTTGAAAAGATTTAAAAGACACACTTTGATTAAGGAAAACCAAAACATAAGTAAAGAATATACAGAAAGAGTCAGGACAATGTTAGAGCAGAGAATATATGAAATGCCAGTAAATTTGAACATTTCTGTAAAGTGGACCATTTCCTAGCTCCTAAAGTTTACCAACACTGACACAAGAGGAAATCATTTAAGGTCATCATGTCTGCCCTTGGCATTCTCGGAACGCCCTGGCCTCAGAATGCAGCCTCTGTAGTCCATGGTAACCTGCGGAGAGGGGGCGGGGCTGAGGGAGGTTGGAACACTGCCCTCACTGAGGGGGTGGGTTTGGCCATCTCTGCTGTGACTGAACAAAGGGCAGGGGAGCAGGGGCCCCAGGGCAGGGCCCTCAGAGCCCGGCAGGCCCAGTGGAGTGTCACAAGCATTTAGGCCCAGGCCCAAGGTTGCCTTCTTTGTCTGCACAGCTTCCCAAACTCTCACCTTTCCACTCAGGCCGCCCTCTTACTTGAAGTGTGTGTGGAAAGGGTCCGTGCAGTATACCGCGCTGCACAGCTAAGCATAGGTCTGGGCATCGTAGCTTCCTGCCAGGTGACCGAAGTTCGCAGGCAGATGGGTCCCTGGGACACACGTGGAGAGGCTCCTGCCCGGGCCACAGGCCGGCTACTGCCGCTGAACCAGATCGGGGGCCGCAAAGCAGCCCTGTCTGAGTCCCCTGCCTCTAGAGGGAGTATTGGACCAACACTTGTAGAAAACGGGGTCCTTGCGGGCCACTCATTGGAGGGACACAAATAAATCTTTGCCGACTTTCTGCTGAAACTTACAAGCGTTCACACCTAAGCTTCTTACAAGGTCAGCTGTTTAGCTAAACATGAGCTCATGATCTAAATTTACACAATATTGAAGAAAGCAGCTACAAGGGGAGACAATCAGCCAAAACCATCAATACCAGAATTAGATTCCCAAGGCCATCCATCAGATGTAGGAATAATCGGGTGCAAGGCAGAAAATATACATAAAACTGGAACTGAAACAAGGCACAAGGATGTTTTCAAAGACTGGTAGGATCTCTAAAACATTTTTCAAGGACATGTCATTGATAAAGCTAAATACTCCAAGGTTGTGTAATACAACAGATTAATCATTGAGAAGAGTGAAATTATGCTGTTTTGAAAACTATGGCAGGTCAGATTTTCTGCCTAATTATATAAGAAGATTTCTCTAAAAAATACACATTATTTCAAAGACTTATTGGCTGTGAAATAAGTTAAGGGTATTTCAAATGGCTTGTCTGCAAAGAAAGGTGAGATGTAGGGAATCACAGAAAGTCGAGGGGAAAATAGGTCAATATACACATTGCTGTATGGTGAACTAAGCCTTAGGCCAGCAACAATGGAGAGGACCTGACCCTTAGACACGTACAAGTAAGCTGGAATCTTCAAAAGTTCAAATCTTTATAAGTAAAAAGATTTATTAAAATGAATAACCAAGTGTTTTAATTGACATCAGAAGATGAAAACAATAAACCCTGAGAACATAGAAAAAAGATAAATAAAGATATGAGCAGAACTTAATACAACAGAAAACGTATAAAATTGAGGTGATTTAGTAAGTCCAAAGAATCTTCTTTGAAAAGATTTAAAAGACACACTTTGATTAAGGAGAACCAAAACATAAGTAAAGAATATACAGAAAGAGTCAGGACAATGTTAGAGCAGACAATATATGAAATGCAAGTAAATTTGAACATTTCTGTCAAGTGGACCATTTCCTAGCTCCTAAAGTTTACCAACACTGACACAAGAGGAAATCATTTAAGGTCATCATGTCTGCCCATGGCATTCTCGGAACGCCCTGGCCTCAGAATGCAGCCTCTGTAGTCCATGGTAACCTGCAGAGAGGGGGCGGGGCTGAGGGAGTTTCGAACACTGCCCTCACTGAGGGAGTGGGTGTGGCCATCTCTGCTGTGACTGAACAAAGGGCAGGGGAGCAGGGGGCCCAGGGCATGGCCCTCAGAACCCGGCAGGACCAGTGGAGTGTCACAAGCTTTTAGGCCCAGGCCAAAGGGCGCCTTCTTTGTCTGCACAGCTGCCCAAACTCTCACCTTTCCACTCAGGCCGCCCTCTTACTTGAAGTGTGTGTGGAACGTGTCCGTGCAGTACACCGCGCTGCACAGCTAAGCATAGTTCTGGGCATCGTAGCTTCCTGCAAGGTGACCGAAGTTCGCAGGCAGATGGGTCCCTGGGACACATGCGGAGAGGCTCCTGCCCGGGTCACAGGCCGCCCACTGCCCCTGCCCCAGATCGGGGGCCGCAAAGCAGCCCTGTCTGAGTCCCCTGCCTCTAGAGGGAGTATTGGACCAACACTTGTAGAAAACGGGGTCCTTGCGGGCCACTCATTGGAGGGACACAAATAAATCTTTGCCGACTCTCGGCTGAAACTTACGAGCGTTCACACCTAAGCCTCTTACAAGGTCAGCTGTTTAGCTAAACATGAGCTCATGATCTAAATTTACACAAAAATGAAGAAAGCAGCTACAAGGGGAGACACTCAGCCAAAACCATCAATACCAGAATTAGATTCCCAAGGCCATCCATCAGATGTAGGAATAATCGGGTGCAAGGCAGAAAATATACATAAAACTGGAACTGAAACAAGGCACAAGGATGTTTTCAAAGACTGGTAGGATCTCTAAAACATTTTTCAAGGACATGTCATTGATAAAGCTAAATACTCCAAGGTTGTGTAATACAACAGATTAATCATTGAGAAGAGTGAAATTATGCTGTTTTGAAAACTATGGCAGGTCAGATTTTCTGCCTAATTATATAAGAAGATTTCTCTAAAAAATACACATTATTTCAAAGACTTATTGGCTGTGAAATAAGTTAAGGGTATTTCAAATTGCTTGTCTGCAAAGAAAGGTGAGATGTAGGGAATCACAGAAAGTCGAGGGGAAAATAGGTCAATATATACATTGCTGTATGGTGAACTAAGCCTTAGGCCAGCAACAATGGAGAGGACCTGACCCTTAGACACGTACAAGTAAGCTGGAATCTTCCAAAGTTCAAATCTTTATAAGGAAAAAGATTTATAAAAATGAATAACCAAGTGTTTTAATTGACATCAGAAGATGAAAACAATAAACCCTGAGAACATAGAGAAAAGATAAATAAAGATATGAGCAGAACTTAATACAACAGATAACGTATAAAATTCAGGTGATTTAGTAAGTCCAAAGAATTTTCTTTGAAAAGATTTAAAAGACACACTTTGATTAAGGAAAACCAAAACATAAGTAAAGAATATACAGAAAGAGTCAGGACAATGTTAGAGCAGAGAATATATGAAATGCCAGTAAATTTGAACATTTCTGTAAAGTGGACCATTTCCTAGCTCCTAAAGTTTACCAACACTGACACAAGAGGAAATCATTTAAGGTCATCATGTCTGCCCTTGGCATTCTCGGAACGCCCTGGCCTCAGAATGCAGCCTCTGTAGTCCATGGTAACCTGCGGAGAGGGGGCGGGGCTGAGGGAGGTTGGAACACTGCCCTCACTGAGGGGGTGGGTTTGGCCATCTCTGCTGTGACTGAACAAAGGGCAGGGGAGCAGGGGGCCCAGGGCAGGGCCCTCAGAGCCCGGCAGGCCCAGTGGAGTGTCACAAGCATTTAGGCCCAGGCCCAAGGGCGCCTTCTTTGTCTGCACAGCTGCCCAAACTCTCACCTTTCCACTCAGGCCGCCCTCTTACTTGAAGTGTGTGTGGAAATGGTCCGTGCAGTATACCGCGCTGCACAGCTAAGCATAGGTCTGGGCATCGTAGCTTCCTGCCAGGTGACCGAAGTTCGCAGGCAGATGGGTCCCTGGGACACACGTGGAGAGGCTCCTGCCCGGGCCACAGGCCGCCTACTGCCGCTGAACCAGATCGGGAGCTGCAAAGCAGCCCTGTCTGAGTCCCCTGCCTCTAGAGGGAGTATTGGACCAACACTTGTAGAAAACGGGGTCCTTGCGGGCCACTCATTGGAGGGACACAAATAAATCTTTGCCGACTTTCTGCTGAAACTTACAAGCGTTCACACCTAAGCTTCTTACAAGGTCAGCTGTTTAGCTAAACATGAGCTCATGATCTAAATTTACACAATATTGAAGAAAGCAGCTACAAGGGGAGACAATCAGCCAAAACCATCAATACCAGAATTAGATTCCCAAGGCCATCCATCAGATGTAGGAATAATCGGGTGCAAGGCAGAAAATATACATAAAACTGGAACTGAAACAAGGCACAAGGATGTTTTCAAAGACTGGTAGGATCTCTAAAACATTTTTCAAGGACATGTCATTGATAAAGCTAAATACTCCAAGGTTGTGTAATACAACAGATTAATCATTGAGAAGAGTGAAATTATGCTGTTTTGAAAACTATGGCAGGTCAGATTTTCTGCCTAATTATATAAGAAGATTTCTCTAAAAAATACACATTATTTCAAAGACTTATTGGCGGTGAAATAAGTTAAGGGTATTTCAAATGGCTTGTCTGCAAAGAAAGGTGAGATGTAGGGAATCACAGAAAGTCGAGGGGAAAATAGGTCAATATATACATTGCTGTATGGTGAACTAAGCCTTAGGCCAGCAACAATGGAGAGGACCTGACCCTTAGACACGTACAAGTAAGCTGGAATCTTCAACAGTTCAAATCTTTATAAGTAAAAAGATTTATTAAAATGAATAACCAAGTGTTTTAATTGACATCAGAAGATGAAAACAATAAACCCTGAGAACATAGAAAAAAGATAAATAAAGATATGAGCAGAACTTAATACAACAGAAAACGTATAAAATTGAGGTGATTTAGTAAGTCCAAATAATCTTCTTTGAAAAGATTTAAAAGACACACTTTGATTAAGGAGAACCAAAACATAAGTAAAGAATATACAGAAAGAGTCAGGACAATGTTAGAGCAGACAATATATGAAATGCCAGTAAATTTGAACATTTCTGTCAAGTGGACCATTTCCTAGCTCCTAAAGTTTACCAACACTGACACAAGAGGAAATCATTTAAGGTCATCATGTCTGCCCTTGGCATGCTCGGAACGCCCTGGCCTCAGAATGCAGCCTCTGTAGTCCATGGTAACCTGCAGAGAGGGGGCGGGGCTGAGGGAGTTTCGAACACTGCCCTCACTGAGGGAGTGGGTGTGGCCATCTCTGCTGTGACTGAACAAAGGCCAGGGGAGCAGGGGGCCCAGGGCATGGCCCTCAGAACCCGGCAGGACCAGTGGAGTGTCACAAGCTTTTAGGCCCAGGCCAAAGGGCGCCTTCTTTGTCTGCACAGCTGCCCAAACTCTCACCTTTCCACTCAGGCCGCCCTCTTACTTGAAGTGTGTGTGGAACGTGTCCGTGCAGTACACCGCGCTGCACAGCTAAGCATAGTTCTGGGCATCGTAGCTTCCTGCAAGGTGACCGAAGTTCGCAGGCAGATGGGTCCCTGGGACACATGCGGAGAGGCTTCTGCCCGGTTCACAGGCCGCCCACTGCCCCTGCCCCAGATCGGGGGCCGCAAAGCAGCCCTGTCTGAGTCCCCTGCCTCTAGAGGGAGTATTGGACCAACACTTGTAGAAAACGGGGTCCTTGCGGGCCACTCATTGGAGGGACACAAATAAATCTTTGCCGACTCTCGGCTGAAACTTACGAGCGTTCACACCTAAGCCTCTTACAAGGTCAGCTGTTTAGCTAAACATGAGCTCATGATCTAAATTTACACAATAATGAAGAAAGCAGCTACAAGGGGAGACACTCAGCCAAAACCATCAATACCAGAATTAGATTCCCAAGGCCATCCATCAGATGTAGGAATAATCGGGTGCAAGGCAGAAAATATACATAAAACTGGAACTGAAACAAGGCACAAGGATGTTTTCAAAGACTGGTAGGATCTCTAAAACATTTTTCAAGGACATGTCATTGATAAAGCTAAATACTCCAAGGTTGTGTAATACAACAGATTAATCATTGAGAAGAGTGAAATTATGCTGTTTTGAAAACTATGGCAGGTCAGATTTTCTGCCTAATTATAGAAGAAGATTTCTCTAAAAAATACACATTATTTCAAAGACTTATTGGCTGTGAAATAAGTTAAGGGTATTTCAAATGGCTTGTCTGCAAAGAAAGGTGAGATGTAGGGAATCACAGAAAGTCGAGGGGAAAATAGGTCAATATATACATTTCTGTATGGTGAACTAAGCCTTAGGCCAGCAACAATGGAGAGGACGTGACCGTTAGACACGTACAAGTAAGCTGGAATCTTCCAAAGTTCAAATCTTTATAAGGAAAAAGATTTATAAAAATGAATAACCAAGTGTTTTAATTGACATCAGAAGATGAAAACAATAAACCCTGAGAACATAGAGAAAAGATAAATAAAGATATGAGCAGAACTTAATACAACAGATAACGTATAAAATTCAGGTGATTTAGTAAGTCCAAAGAATTTTCTTTGAAAAGATTTAAAAGACACACTTTGATTAAGGAAAACCAAAACATAAGTAAAGAATATACAGAAAGAGTCAGGACAATGTTAGAGCAGAGAATATATGAAATGCCAGTAAATTTGAACATTTCTGTAAAGTGGACCATTTCCTAGCTCCTAAAGTTTACCAACACTGACACAAGAGGAAATCATTTAAGGTCATCATGTCTGCCCTTGGCATTCTCGGAACGCCCTGGCCTCAGAATGCAGCCTCTGTAGTCCATGGTAACCTGCGGAGAGGGGGCGGGGCTGAGGGAGGTTGGAACACTGCCCTCACTGAGGGAGTGGGTGTGGCCATCTCTGCTGTGACTGAACAAAGGGCAGGGAGCAGGGGGCCCAGGACAGGGCCCTCAGAGCCCGGCAGGCCCAGTGGAGTGTCACAAGCTTTTAGGCCCAGGCCAAAGGGCGCCTTCTTTGTCTGCACAGCTGCCCAAACTCTCACCTTTCCACTCAGGACGCCCTCTTACTTGAAGTGTGTGTGGAACGTGTCCGTGCAGTATACCGCGCTGCACAGCTAAGCATAGGTCTGGGCATCGTAGCTTCCTGCCAGGTGACCGAAGTTCGCAGGCAGATGGGTCCCTGGGACACACGCGGAGAGGCTCCTGCCCGGGTCACAGGCCGCCCACTGCCCCTGCCCCAGATCGGGGGCCGCAAAGCAGCCCTGTCTGAGTCCCCTGCCTCTAGAGGGAGTATTGGACCAACACTTGTAGAAAACGGGGTCCTTGCGGGCCACTCATTGGAGGGACACAAATAAATCTTTGCCGACTCTCGGCTGAAACTTACGAGCGTTCACACCTAAGCCTCTTACAAGGTCAGCTGTTTAGCTAAACATGAGCTCATGATCTAAATTTACACAATATTGAAGAAAGCAGCTACAAGGGGAGACAATCAGCCAAAACCATCAATACCAGAATTAGATTCCCAAGGCCATCCATCAGATGTTGGAATAATCGGGTGCAAGGCAGAAAATATACATAAAACTGGAACTGAAACAAGGCACAAGGATGTTTTCAAAGACTGGTAGGATCTCTAAAACATTTTTCAAGGACATGTCATTGATAAAGCTAAATACTCCAAGGTTGTGTAATACAACAGATTAATCATTGAGAAGAGTGAAATTATGCTGTTTTGAAAACTATGGCAGGTCAGATTTTCTGCCTAATTATAGAAGAAGATTTCTCTAAAAAATACACATTATTTCAAAGACTTATTGGCTGTGAAATAAGTTAAGGGTATTTCAAATGGCTTGTCTGCAAAGAAAGGTGAGATGTAGGGAATCACAGAAAGTCGAGGGGAAAATAGGTCAATATATACATTGCTGTATGGTGAACTAAGCCTTAGGCCAGCAACAATGGAGAGGACCTGACCCTTAGACACGTACAAGTAAGCTGGAATCTTCAAAAGTTCAAATCTTTATAAGTAAAAAGATTTACTACAATCAATAACCAAATGTTTATTTATTTTTTTTTTTTGCGGTATGCGGGCCTCTCACTGTTGTGGCCTCCCCCGTTGCGGAGCACAGGCTCCGGATGCGCAGGCCCAGCGGCCATGGCTCACGGGCCCAGCCGCTCCGCGGCATATGGGATCCTCCCAGACCGGGGCACGAACCCGTATCCCCTGCATCGGCAGGCGGACTCTCAACCACTGCACCACCAGGGAGGCCCCCAAGTGTTTTAATTGACATCAGAAGATGAAAACAATAAACCCTGAGAACATAGAAAAAAGATAAATAAAGTATGAGCACAACTTAATACAACAGAAAACGTATAAAATTCAGGTGATTTAGTAAGTCCAAAGAATCTTCTTTGAAAAGATTTAAAAGACACACTTTGATTAAGGAAAACCAATACATAAGTAAAGAATATTCAGAAAGAGTCAGGACAATGTTAGAGCAGAGAATATAAGAAAGGCCAGTAAATTTGAACATTTCTGTCAAGTGGACCATTTCCTAGCTCCTAAAGTTTACCAACACTGACACAAGAGGAAATCATTTAAGGTCATCATGTCTGCCCTTGGCATTCATGGAACGCACTGGCCTCAGAATGCAGCCTCTGTATTCCATGGTAACCTGCGGAGAGGGTGCGGGGCTGAGGGAGGTTGGAACACTGCCCTCACTGAGGGGGTGGGTGTGGCCATCTCTGCTGTGACTGAACAAAGGGCAGGGGAGCAGGGGGCCCAGGGCAGGGCCCTCAGAGCCCGGCAGGCCCAGTGGAGTGTCACAAGCATTTAGGCCCAGGCCCAAGGGCGCCTTCTTTGTCTGCACAGCTGCCCAAACTCTCACCTTTCCACTCAGGCCGCCCTCTTACTTGAAGTGTGTGTGGAAAGGGTCCATGCAGTATACCGCGCTGCACAGCTAAGCATAGGTCTGGGCATCGTAGCTTCCTGCCAGGTGACCGAAGTTCGCAGGCAGATGGGTCCCTGTGACACACGTGGAGAGGCTCCTGCCCGGGCCACAGGCCGCCCACTGCCGCTGAACCAGATCGGGGGCCGCAAAGCAGCCCTGTCTGAGTCCCCTGCCTCTAGAGGGAGTATTGGACCAACACTTGTAGAAAACGGGGTCCTTGCGGGCCACTCATTGGAGGGACACAAATAAATCTTTGCCGACTTTCTGCTGAAACTTACGAGCGTTCACACCTAAGCTTCTTACAAGGTCAGCTGTTTAGCTAAACATGAGCTCATGACCTAAATTTACACAATAATGAAGAAAGCAGCTACAAGGGGAGACACTCAGCCAAAACCATGAATACCAGAATTAGATTCCCAAGGCCATCCATCAGATGTAGGAATAATCGGGTGCAAGGCAGAAAATATACATAAAACTGGAACTGAAACAAGGCACAAGGATGTTTTCAAAGACTGGTAGGATCTCTAAAACATTTTTCAAGGACATGTCATTGATAAAGCTTAATACTCCAAGGTTGTGTAATACAACAGATTAATCATTGAGAAGAGTGAAATTATGCTGTTTTGAAAACTATGGCAGGTCAGATTTTCTGCCTAATTATATAAGAAGATTTCTCTAAAAAATACACATTATTTCAAAGACTTATTGGCTGTGAAATAAGTTAAGGGTGTTTCAAATGGCTTGTCTGCAAAGAAAGGTGAGATGTAGGGAATCACAGAAAGTCGAGGGGAAAATAGGTCAATATATACATTGCTGTATGGTGAACTAAGCCTTAGGCCAGCAACAATGGAGAGGACCTGACCCTTAGACACGTACAAGTAAGCTGGAATCTTCAAAAGTTCAAATCTTTATAAGTAAAAAGATTTATTAAAATGAATAACCAAGTGTTTTAATTGACATCAGAAGATGAAAACAATAAACCTGAGAACATGGCGAAAAGATAAATCAAGATATGAGCAGAACTTAATACAACAGAAAACGTATAAAATTCAGGCGATTTAGTAAGTCCAAAGAATCTTCTTTGAAAACATGTAAAAGACACACTTTGATTAAGGAAAACCAAAACATACGTAAAGAATATACAGAAAGAGTCAGGACAATGTTAGAGCAGACAATATATGAAATGCCAGTAAATTTGAACATTTATGTAAAATGGACCATTTCCTAGCTCCTAAAGTTTACCAACACTGACACAAGAGGAAATCATTTAAGGTCATCATGTCTGCCCTTGGCATTCTCGGAACGCCCTGGCCTCAGAATGCAGCCTCTGTATTCCATGGTAACCTGCGGAGAGGGGGCGGGGCTGAGGGAGGTTGGAACACTGCCCTCACTGAGGGAGTGTGTGTGGCCATCTCTGCTGTGACTGAACAAAGGGCAGGGGAGCAGGGGGCCCAGGGCAGGGCCCTCAGAGCCCGGCAGGCCCAGTGGAGTGTCACAAGCATTTAGGCCCAGGCCCAAGGGCGCCTTCTTTGTCTGCACAGCTGCCCAAACTCTCACCTTTCCACTCAGGCCGCCCTCTTACTTGAAGTGTGTGTGGAACGGGTCCGTGCAGTATACCGCGCTGCACAGCTAAGCATAGGTCTGGGCATCGTAGCTTCCTGCCAGGTGACCGAAGTTCGCAGGCAGATGGGTCCCTGGGACACACGTGGAGAGGCTCCTGCCCGGGCCACAGGCCGCCCACTGCCGCTGAACCAGATCGGGGGCCGCAAAGCAGCCCTGTCTGAGTCCCCTGCCTCTAGAGGGAGTATTGGAGCAACACTTGTAGAAAACGGGGTCCTTGCGGGCCACTCATTGGAGGGACACAAATAAATCTTTGCCGACTTTCTGCTGAAACTTACGAGCGTTCACACCTAAGCTTCTTACAAGGTAAGCTGTTTAGCTAAACATGAGCTCATGATCTAAATTTACACAATAATGAAGAAAGCAGCTACAAGGGGAGACAATCAGCCAAAACCATCAATACCAGAATTAGATTCCCAAGGCCATCCATCAGATGTAGGAATAATCGGGTGCAAGGCAGAAAATATACATAAAACTGGAACTGAAACAAGGCACAAGGATGTTTTCAAAGACTGGTAGGATCTCTAAAACATTTTTCAAGGACATGTCATTGATAAAGCTAAATACTCAAAGGTTGTGTAATACAACAGATTAATCATTGAGAAGAGTGAAATTATGCTGTTTTGAAAACTATGGCAGGTCAGATTTTCTGCCTAATTATATAAGAAGATTTCTCTAAAAAATACACATTATTTCAAAGACTTATTGGCTGTGAAATAAGTTAAGGGTATTTCAAATGGCTTGTCTGCAAAGAAAGGTGAGATGTAGGGAATCACAGAAAGTCGAGGGGAAAATAGGTCAATATATACATTGCTGTATGGTGAACTAAGCCTTAGGCCAGCAACAATGGAGAGGACGTGACCCTTAGACACGTACAAGTAAGCTGGAATCTTCAAAAGTTCAAATCTTTATAAGTAAAAAGATTTATTAAAATGAATAACCAAGTGTTTTAATTGACATCAGAAGATGAAAACAATAAACCCTGAGAACATAGAGAAAAGATAAATAAAGATATGAGCAGAACTTAATACAACAGAAAACGTATAAAATTCAGGTGATTTAGTAAGTCCAAAGAATCTTCTTTGAAAAGAATTAAAAGACACAATTTGATTAAGGAAAACCAAAACATAAGTAAAGAATATACAGAAAGAGTCAGGACAATGTTAGAGCAGAGAATGTATGAAATGCCAGTAAATTTGAACATTTCTGTAAAGTGGACCATTTCCTAGCTCCTAAAGTTTACAAACACTGACACAAGAGGAAATCATTTAAGGTCATCATGTCTGCCCTTGGCATTCTCGGAACGCCCTGGCCTCAGAATGCAGCCTCTGTAGTCCATGGTAACCTGCGGAGAGGGGGCGGGGCTGAGGGAGGTTGGAACACTGCCCTCACTGAGGGAGTGGGTGTGGCCATCTCTGCTGTGACTGAACAAAGGGCAGGGGAGCAGGGGGCCAAGGGCAGGGCCCTCAGAGCCCGGCAGGCCCAGTGGAGTGTCACAAGTTTTTAGGCCCAGGCCAAAGGGCGCCTTCTTTGTCTGCACAGCTGCCCAAACTCTCACCTTTCCACTCTGGCCGCACTCTTACTTGAAGTGTGTGTGGAACGTGTCCGCGCACTACACCGCGCTGCACAGCTAAGCATAGTTCTGGGCATCGTAGCTTCCTGCCAGGTGACCGAAGTTCGCAGGCAGATGGGTCCCTGGGACACACGCGGAGGGGCTCCTGCCCGGGTCACACTCCGCCCACTGCCCCTGCCCCAGATCGGGGGCTGCAAAGCAGCCCTGTCTGAGCCCCCTGCCTCTAGAGGGAGTATTGGAGCAACACTTGTAGAAAACGGGGTCCTTGCGGGCCACTCATTGGAGGGACACAAATAAATCTTTGCCGACTTTCTGCTGAAACTTACGAGCGTTCACACCTAAGCTTCTTACAAGGTAAGCTGTTTAGCTAAACATGAGCTCATGATCTAAATTTACACAATAATGAAGAAAGCAGCTACAAGGGGAGACAATCAGCCAAAACCATCAATACCAGAATTAGATTCCCAAGGCCATCCATCAGATGTAGGAATAATCGGGTGCAAGGCAGAAAATATACATAAAACTGGAACTGAAACAAGGCACAAGGATGTTTTCAAAGACTGGTAGGATCTCTAAAACATTTTTCAAGGACATGTCATTGATAAAGCTAAATACTCCAAGGTTGTGTAATACAACAGATTAATCATTGAGAAGAGTGAAATTATGCTGTTTTGAAAACTATGGCAGGTCAGATTTTCTGCCTAATTATATAAGAAGATTTCTCTAAAAAATACACATTATTTCAAAGACTTATTGGCTGTGAAATAAGTTAAGGGTATTTCAAATGGCTTGTCTGCAAAGAAAGGTGAGATGTAGGGAATCACAGAAAGTCGAGGGGAAAATAGGTCAATATATACATTGCTGTATGGTGAACTAAGCCTTAGGCCAGCAACAATGGAGAGGACGTGACCCTTAGACACGTACAAGTAAGCTGGAATCTTCAAAAGTTCAAATCTTTATAAGTAAAAAGATTTATTAAAATGAATAACCAAGTGTTTTAATTGACATCAGAAGATGAAAACAATAAACCCTGAGAACATAGAGAAAAGATAAATAAAGATATGAGCAGAACTTAATACAACAGAAAACGTATAAAATTCAGGTGATTTAGTAAGTCCAAAGAATCTTCTTTGAAAAGAATTAAAAGACACAATTTGATTAAGGAAAACCAAAACATAAGTAAAGAATATACAGAAAGAGTCAGGACAATGTTAGAGCAGAGAATGTATGAAATGCCAGTAAATTTGAACATTTCTGTAAAGTGGACCATTTCCTAGCTCCTAAAGTTTACCAACACTGACACAAGAGGAAATCATTTAAGGTCATCATGTCTGCCCTTGGCATGCTCGGAACGCCCTGGCCTCAGAATGCAGCCTCTGTAGTCCATGGTAACCTGCAGAGAGGGGGCGGGGCTGAGGGAGTTTCGAACACTGCCCTCACTGTGGGAGTGGGTGTGGCCATCTCTGCTGTGACTGAACAAAGGCCAGGGGAGCAGGGGGCCCAGGGCATGGCCCTCAGAACCCGGCAGGACCAGTGGAGTGTCACAAGCTTTTAGGCCCAGGCCAAAGGGCGCCTTCTTTGTCTGCACAGCTGCCCAAACTCTCACCTTTCCACTCAGGCCGCCCTCTTACTTGAAGTGTGTGTGGAACGTGTCCGTGCAGTACACCGCGCTGCACAGCTAAGCATAGTTCTGGGCATCGTAGCTTCCTGCAAGGTGACCGAAGTTCGCAGGCAGATGGGTCCCTGGGACACATGCGGAGAGGCTTCTGCCCGGTTCACAGGCCGCCCACTGCCCCTGCCCCAGATCGGGGGCCGCAAAGCAGCCCTGTCTGAGTCCCCTGCCTCTAGAGGGAGTATTGGACCAACACTTGTAGAAAACGGGGTCCTTGCGGGCCACTCATTGGAGGGACACAAATAAATCTTTGCCGACTCTCGGCTGAAACTTACGAGCGTTCACACCTAAGCCTCTTACAAGGTCAGCTGTTTAGCTAAACATGAGCTCATGATCTAAATTTACACAATAATGAAGAAAGCAGCTACAAGGGGAGACACTCAGCCAAAACCATCAATACCAGAATTAGATTCCCAAGGCCATCCATCAGATGTAGGAATAATCGGGTGCAAGGCAGAAAATATACATAAAACTGGAACTGAAACAAGGCACAAGGATGTTTTCAAAGACTGGTAGGATCTCTAAAACATTTTTCAAGGACATGTCATTGATAAAGCTAAATACTCCAAGGTTGTGTAATACAACAGATTAATCATTGAGAAGAGTGAAATTATGCTGTTTTGAAAACTATGGCAGGTCAGATTTTCTGCCTAATTATATAAGAAGATTTCTCTAAAAAATACACATTATTTCAAAGACTTATTGGCTGTGAAATAAGTTAAGGGTATTTCAAATGGCTTGTCTGCAAAGAAAGGTGAGATGTAGGGAATCACAGAAAGTCGAGGGGAAAATAGGTCAATATATACATTTCTGTATGGTGAACTAAGCCTTAGGCCAGCAACAATGGAGAGGACGTGACCGTTAGACACGTACAAGTAAGCTGGAATCTTCCAAAGTTCAAATCTTTATAAGGAAAAAGATTTATAAAAATGAATAACCAAGTGTTTTAATTGACATCAGAAGATGAAAACAATAAACCCTGAGAACATAGAGAAAAGATAAATAAAGATATGAGCAGAACTTAATACAACAGATAACGTATAAAATTCAGGTGATTTAGTAAGTCCAAAGAATTTTCTTTGAAAAGATTTAAAAGACACACTTTGATTAAGGAAAACCAAAACATAAGTAAAGAATATACAGAAAGAGTCAGGACAATGTTAGAGCAGAGAATATATGAAATGCCAGTAAATTTGAACATTTCTGTAAAGTGGACCATTTCCTAGCTCCTAAAGTTTACCAACACTGACACAAGAGGAAATCATTTAAGGTCATCATGTCTGCCCTTGGCATTCTCGGAACGCCCTGGCCTCAGAATGCAGCCTCTGTAGTCCATGGTAACCTGCGGAGAGGGGGCGGGGCTGAGGGAGGTTGGAACACTGCCCTCACTGAGGGAGTGGGTGTGGCCATCTCTGCTGTGACTGAACAAAGGGCAGGGAGCAGGGGGCCCAGGACAGGGCCCTCAGAGCCCGGCAGGCCCAGTGGAGTGTCACAAGCTTTTAGGCCCAGGCCAAAGGGCGCCTTCTTTGTCTGCACAGCTGCCCAAACTCTCACCTTTCCACTCAGGACGCCCTCTTACTTGAAGTGTGTGTGGAACGTGTCCGTGCAGTATACCGCGCTGCACAGCTAAGCATAGGTCTGGGCATCGTAGCTTCCTGCCAGGTGACCGAAGTTCGCAGGCAGATGGGTCCCTGGGACACACGCGGAGAGGCTCCTGCCCGGGTCACAGGCCGCCCACTGCCCCTGCCCCAGATCGGGGGCCGCAAAGCAGCCCTGTCTGAGTCCCCTGCCTCTAGAGGGAGTATTGGACCAACACTTGTAGAAAACGGGGTCCTTGCGGGCCACTCATTGGAGGGACACAAATAAATCTTTGCCGACTCTCGGCTGAAACTTACGAGCGTTCACACCTAAGCCTCTTACAAGGTCAGCTGTTTAGCTAAACATGAGCTCATGATCTAAATTTACACAATATTGAAGAAAGCAGCTACAAGGGGAGACAATCAGCCAAAACCATCAATACCAGAATTAGATTCCCAAGGCCATCCATCAGATGTTGGAATAATCGGGTGCAAGGCAGAAAATATACATAAAACTGGAACTGAAACAAGGCACAAGGATGTTTTCAAAGACTGGTAGGATCTCTAAAACATTTTTCAAGGACATGTCATTGATAAAGCTAAATACTCCAAGGTTGTGTAATACAACAGATTAATCATTGAGAAGAGTGAAATTATGCTGTTTTGAAAACTATGGCAGGTCAGATTTTCTGCCTAATTATAGAAGAAGATTTCTCTAAAAAATACACATTATTTCAAAGACTTATTGGCTGTGAAATAAGTTAAGGGTATTTCAAATGGCTTGTCTGCAAAGAAAGGTGAGATGTAGGGAATCACAGAAAGTCGAGGGGAAAATAGGTCAATATATACATTGCTGTATGGTGAACTAAGCCTTAGGCCAGCAACAATGGAGAGGACCTGACCCTTAGACACGTACAAGTAAGCTGGAATCTTCAAAAGTTCAAATCTTTATAAGTAAAAAGATTTACTACAATCAATAACCAAATGTTTATTTATTTATTTTTTTTGCGGTATGCGGGCCTCTCACTGTTGTGGCCTCCCCCGTTGCGGAGCACAGGCTCCGGATGCGCAGGCCCAGCGGCCATGGCTCACGGGCCCAGCCGCTCCGCGGCATATGGGATCCTCCCAGACCGGGGCACGAACCCGTATCCCCTGCATCGGCAGGCGGACTCTCAACCACTGCACCACCAGGGAGGCCCCCAAGTGTTTTAATTGACATCAGAAGATGAAAACAATAAACCCTGAGAACATAGAAAAAAGATAAATAAAGTATGAGCACAACTTAATACAACAGAAAACGTATAAAATTCAGGTGATTTAGTAAGTCCAAAGAATCTTCTTTGAAAAGATTTAAAAGACACACTTTGATTAAGGAAAACCAATACATAAGTAAAGAATATTCAGAAAGAGTCAGGACAATGTTAGAGCAGAGAATATAAGAAAGGCCAGTAAATTTGAACATTTCTGTCAAGTGGACCATTTCCTAGCTCCTAAAGTTTACCAACACTGACACAAGAGGAAATCATTTAAGGTCATCATGTCTGCCCTTGGCATTCATGGAACGCACTGGCCTCAGAATGCAGCCTCTGTATTCCATGGTAACCTGCGGAGAGGGTGCGGGGCTGAGGGAGGTTGGAACACTGCCCTCACTGAGGGGGTGGGTGTGGCCATCTCTGCTGTGACTGAACAAAGGGCAGGGGAGCAGG
Source organism: Mesoplodon mirus (assembly GCF_964341445.2). Lineage (NCBI taxonomy): Eukaryota > Metazoa > Chordata > Mammalia > Artiodactyla > Ziphiidae > Mesoplodon > Mesoplodon mirus. The sequence goes on along the minus strand of NC_138976.1, from coordinate 159,055,440 downwards.
GGGCCCAGGGCAGGGCCCTCAGAGCCCGGCAGGCCCAGTGGAGTGTCACAAGCATTTAGGCCCAGGCCCAAGGGCGCCTTCTTTGTCTGCACAGCTGCCCAAACTCTCACCTTTCCACTCAGGCCGCCCTCTTACTTGAAGTGTGTGTGGAAAGGGTCCATGCAGTATACCGCGCTGCACAGCTAAGCATAGGTCTGGGCATCGTAGCTTCCTGCCAGGTGACCGAAGTTCGCAGGCAGATGGGTCCCTGTGACACACGTGGAGAGGCTCCTGCCCGGGCCACAGGCCGCCCACTGCCGCTGAACCAGATCGGGGGCCGCAAAGCAGCCCTGTCTGAGTCCCCTGCCTCTAGAGGGAGTATTGGACCAACACTTGTAGAAAACGGGGTCCTTGCGGGCCACTCATTGGAGGGACACAAATAAATCTTTGCCGACTTTCTGCTGAAACTTACGAGCGTTCACACCTAAGCTTCTTACAAGGTCAGCTGTTTAGCTAAACATGAGCTCATGACCTAAATTTACACAATAATGAAGAAAGCAGCTACAAGGGGAGACACTCAGCCAAAACCATGAATACCAGAATTAGATTCCCAAGGCCATCCATCAGATGTAGGAATAATCGGGTGCAAGGCAGAAAATATACATAAAACTGGAACTGAAACAAGGCACAAGGATGTTTTCAAAGACTGGTAGGATCTCTAAAACATTTTTCAAGGACATGTCATTGATAAAGCTTAATACTCCAAGGTTGTGTAATACAACAGATTAATCATTGAGAAGAGTGAAATTATGCTGTTTTGAAAACTATGGCAGGTCAGATTTTCTGCCTAATTATATAAGAAGATTTCTCTAAAAAATACACATTATTTCAAAGACTTATTGGCTGTGAAATAAGTTAAGGGTGTTTCAAATGGCTTGTCTGCAAAGAAAGGTGAGATGTAGGGAATCACAGAAAGTCGAGGGGAAAATAGGTCAATATATACATTGCTGTATGGTGAACTAAGCCTTAGGCCAGCAACAATGGAGAGGACCTGACCCTTAGACACGTACAAGTAAGCTGGAATCTTCAAAAGTTCAAATCTTTATAAGTAAAAAGATTTATTAAAATGAATAACCAAGTGTTTTAATTGACATCAGAAGATGAAAACAATAAACCTGAGAACATGGCGAAAAGATAAATCAAGATATGAGCAGAACTTAATACAACAGAAAACGTATAAAATTCAGGCGATTTAGTAAGTCCAAAGAATCTTCTTTGAAAACATGTAAAAGACACACTTTGATTAAGGAAAACCAAAACATACGTAAAGAATATACAGAAAGAGTCAGGACAATGTTAGAGCAGACAATATATGAAATGCCAGTAAATTTGAACATTTATGTAAAATGGACCATTTCCTAGCTCCTAAAGTTTACCAACACTGACACAAGAGGAAATCATTTAAGGTCATCATGTCTGCCCTTGGCATTCTCGGAACGCCCTGGCCTCAGAATGCAGCCTCTGTATTCCATGGTAACCTGCGGAGAGGGGGCGGGGCTGAGGGAGGTTGGAACACTGCCCTCACTGAGGGAGTGTGTGTGGCCATCTCTGCTGTGACTGAACAAAGGGCAGGGGAGCAGGGGGCCCAGGGCAGGGCCCTCAGAGCCCGGCAGGCCCAGTGGAGTGTCACAAGCATTTAGGCCCAGGCCCAAGGGCGCCTTCTTTGTCTGCACAGCTGCCCAAACTCTCACCTTTCCACTCAGGCCGCCCTCTTACTTGAAGTGTGTGTGGAACGGGTCCGTGCAGTATACCGCGCTGCACAGCTAAGCATAGGTCTGGGCATCGTAGCTTCCTGCCAGGTGACCGAAGTTCGCAGGCAGATGGGTCCCTGGGACACACGTGGAGAGGCTCCTGCCCGGGCCACAGGCCGCCCACTGCCGCTGAACCAGATCGGGGGCCGCAAAGCAGCCCTGTCTGAGTCCCCTGCCTCTAGAGGGAGTATTGGAGCAACACTTGTAGAAAACGGGGTCCTTGCGGGCCACTCATTGGAGGGACACAAATAAATCTTTGCCGACTTTCTGCTGAAACTTACGAGCGTTCACACCTAAGCTTCTTACAAGGTAAGCTGTTTAGCTAAACATGAGCTCATGATCTAAATTTACACAATAATGAAGAAAGCAGCTACAAGGGGAGACAATCAGCCAAAACCATCAATACCAGAATTAGATTCCCAAGGCCATCCATCAGATGTAGGAATAATCGGGTGCAAGGCAGAAAATATACATAAAACTGGAACTGAAACAAGGCACAAGGATGTTTTCAAAGACTGGTAGGATCTCTAAAACATTTTTCAAGGACATGTCATTGATAAAGCTAAATACTCAAAGGTTGTGTAATACAACAGATTAATCATTGAGAAGAGTGAAATTATGCTGTTTTGAAAACTATGGCAGGTCAGATTTTCTGCCTAATTATATAAGAAGATTTCTCTAAAAAATACACATTATTTCAAAGACTTATTGGCTGTGAAATAAGTTAAGGGTATTTCAAATGGCTTGTCTGCAAAGAAAGGTGAGATGTAGGGAATCACAGAAAGTCGAGGGGAAAATAGGTCAATATATACATTGCTGTATGGTGAACTAAGCCTTAGGCCAGCAACAATGGAGAGGACGTGACCCTTAGACACGTACAAGTAAGCTGGAATCTTCAAAAGTTCAAATCTTTATAAGTAAAAAGATTTATTAAAATGAATAACCAAGTGTTTTAATTGACATCAGAAGATGAAAACAATAAACCCTGAGAACATAGAGAAAAGATAAATAAAGATATGAGCAGAACTTAATACAACAGAAAACGTATAAAATTCAGGTGATTTAGTAAGTCCAAAGAATCTTCTTTGAAAAGAATTAAAAGACACAATTTGATTAAGGAAAACCAAAACATAAGTAAAGAATATACAGAAAGAGTCAGGACAATGTTAGAGCAGAGAATGTATGAAATGCCAGTAAATTTGAACATTTCTGTAAAGTGGACCATTTCCTAGCTCCTAAAGTTTACAAACACTGACACAAGAGGAAATCATTTAAGGTCATCATGTCTGCCCTTGGCATTCTCGGAACGCCCTGGCCTCAGAATGCAGCCTCTGTAGTCCATGGTAACCTGCGGAGAGGGGGCGGGGCTGAGGGAGGTTGGAACACTGCCCTCACAGAGGGAGTGGGTGTGGCCATCTCTGCTGTGACTGAACAAAGGGCAGGGGAGCAGGGGGCCAAGGGCAGGGCCCTCAGAGCCCGGCAGGCCCAGTGGAGTGTCACAAGTTTTTAGGCCCAGGCCAAAGGGCGCCTTCTTTGTCTGCACAGCTGCCCAAACTCTCACCTTTCCACTCTGGCCGCACTCTTACTTGAAGTGTGTGTGGAACGTGTCCGCGCACTACACCGCGCTGCACAGCTAAGCATAGTTCTGGGCATCGTAGCTTCCTGCCAGGTGACCGAAGTTCGCAGGCAGATGGGTCCCTGGGACACACGCGGAGGGGCTCCTGCCCGGGTCACACTCCGCCCACTGCCCCTGCCCCAGATCGGGGGCTGCAAAGCAGCCCTGTCTGAGTCCCCTGCCTCTAGAGGGAGTATTGGAGCAACACTTGTAGAAAACGGGGTCCTTGCGGGCCACTCATTGGAGGGACACAAATAAATCTTTGCCGACTTTCTGCTGAAACTTACGAGCGTTCACACCTAAGCTTCTTACAAGGTAAGCTGTTTAGCTAAACATGAGCTCATGATCTAAATTTACACAATAATGAAGAAAGCAGCTACAAGGGGAGACAATCAGCCAAAACCATCAATACCAGAATTAGATTCCCAAGGCCATCCATCAGATGTAGGAATAATCGGGTGCAAGGCAGAAAATATACATAAAACTGGAACTGAAACAAGGCACAAGGATGTTTTCAAAGACTGGTAGGATCTCTAAAACATTTTTCAAGGACATGTCATTGATAAAGCTAAATACTCAAAGGTTGTGTAATACAACAGATTAATCATTGAGAAGAGTGAAATTATGCTGTTTTGAAAACTATGGCAGGTCAGATTTTCTGCCTAATTATATAAGAAGATTTCTCTAAAAAATACACATTATTTCAAAGACTTATTGGCTGTGAAATAAGTTAAGGGTATTTCAAATGGCTTGTCTGCAAAGAAAGGTGAGATGTAGGGAATCACAGAAAGTCGAGGGGAAAATAGGTCAATATATACATTGCTGTATGGTGAACTAAGCCTTAGGCCAGCAACAATGGAGAGGACGTGACCCTTAGACACGTACAAGTAAGCTGGAATCTTCAAAAGTTCAAATCTTTATAAGTAAAAAGATTTATTAAAATGAATAACCAAGTGTTTTAATTGACATCAGAAGATGAAAACAATAAACCCTGAGAACATAGAGAAAAGATAAATAAAGATATGAGCAGAACTTAATACAACAGAAAACGTATAAAATTCAGGTGATTTAGTAAGTCCAAAGAATCTTCTTTGAAAAGAATTAAAAGACACAATTTGATTAAGGAAAACCAAAACATAAGTAAAGAATATACAGAAAGAGTCAGGACAATGTTAGAGCAGAGAATGTATGAAATGCCAGTAAATTTGAACATTTCTGTAAAGTGGACCATTTCCTAGCTCCTAAAGTTTACAAACACTGACACAAGAGGAAATCATTTAAGGTCATCATGTCTGCCCTTGGCATTCTCGGAACGCCCTGGCCTCAGAATGCAGCCTCTGTAGTCCATGGTAACCTGCGGAGAGGGGGCGGGGCTGAGGGAGGTTGGAACACTGCCCTCACTGAGGGAGTGGGTGTGGCCATCTCTGCTGTGACTGAACAAAGGGCAGGGGAGCAGGGGGCCAAGGGCAGGGCCCTCAGAGCCCGGCAGGCCCAGTTGAGTGTCACAAGTTTTTAGGCCCAGGCCAAAGGGCGCCTTCTTTGTCTGCACAGCTGCCCAAACTCTCACCTTTCCACTCTGGCCGCACTCTTACTTGAAGTGTGTGTGGAACGTGTCCGCGCACTACACGGCGCTGCACAGCTAAGCATAGTTCTGGGCATCGTAGCTTCCTGCCAGGTGACCGAAGTTCGCAGGCAGATGGGTCCCTGGGACACACGCGGAGGGGCTCCTGCCCGGGTCACACTCCGCCCACTGCCCCTGCCCCAGATCGGGGGCTGCAAAGCAGCCCTGTCTGAGTCCCCTGCCTCTAGAGGGAGTATTGGATCAACACTTGTAGAAAACGGGGCCCTTGCGGGCCACTCGTTGGAGGGACACAAATAAATCTTTGCCGACTTTTTGCTGAAACGTACGAGCGTTCATACCTAAGCCTCTTACAAGGTCAGCTGTTTAGCTAAACATGAGCTCATGATCTAAATTTACACAATATTGAAGAAAGCAGCTACAAGGGGAGACAATCAGCCAAAACCATCAATACCAGAATTAGATTCCCAAGGCCATCCATCAGATGTAGGAATAATCGGGTGCAAGGCAGAAAATATACATAAAACTGGAACTGAAACAAGGCACAAGGATGTTTTCAAAGACTGGTAGGATCTCTAAAACATTTTTCAAGGACATGTCATTGATAAAGCTAAATACTCCAAGGTTGTGTAATACAACAGATTAATCATTGAGAAGAGTGAAATTATGCTGTTTTGAAAACTATGGCAGGTCAGATTTTCTGCCTAATTATATAAGAAGATTTCTCTAAAAAATACACATTATTTCAAAGACTTATTGGCTGTGAAATAAGTTAAGGGTATTTCAAATGGCTTGTCTGCAAAGAAAGGTGAGATGTAGGGAATCACAGAAAGTCGAGGGGAAAATAGGTCAATATATACATTGCTGTATGGTGAACTAAGCCTTAGGCCAGCAACAATGGAGAGGACCTGACCCTTAGACACGTACAAGTAAGCTGGAATCTTCCAAAGTTCAAATCTTTATAAGGAAAAAGATTTATAAAAATGAATAACCAAGTGTTTTAATTGACATCAGAAGATGAAAACAATAAACCCTGAGAACATAGAGAAAAGATAAATAAAGATATGAGCAGAACTTAATACAACAGATAACGTATAAAATTCAGGTGATTTAGTAAGTCCAAAGAATTTTCTTTGAAAAGATTTAAAAGACACACTTTGATTAAGGAAAACCAAAACATAAGTAAAGAATATACAGAAAGAGTCAGGACAATGTTAGAGCAGAGAATATATGAAATGCCAGTAAATTTGAACATTTCTGTAAAGTGGACCATTTCCTAGCTCCTAAAGTTTACCAACACTGACACAAGAGGAAATCATTTAAGGTCATCATGTCTGCCCTTGGCATTCTCGGAACGCCCTGGCCTCAGAATGCAGCCTCTGTAGTCCATGGTAACCTGCGGAGAGGGGGCGGGGCTGAGGGAGGTTGGAACACTGCCCTCACTGAGGGGGTGGGTTTGGCCATCTCTGCTGTGACTGAACAAAGGGCAGGGGAGCAGGGGCCCCAGGGCAGGGCCCTCAGAGCCCGGCAGGCCCAGTGGAGTGTCACAAGCATTTAGGCCCAGGCCCAAGGGTGCCTTCTTTGTCTGCACAGCTTCCCAAACTCTCACCTTTCCACTCAGGCCGCCCTCTTACTTGAAGTGTGTGTGGAAAGGGTCCGTGCAGTATACCGCGCTGCACAGCTAAGCATAGGTCTGGGCATCGTAGCTTCCTGCCAGGTGACCGAAGTTCGCAGGCAGATGGGTCCCTGGGACACACGTGGAGAGGCTCCTGCCCGGGCCACAGGCCGCCTACTGCCGCTGAACCAGATCGGGGGCCGCAAAGCAGCCCTGTCTGAGTCCCCTGCCTCTAGAGGGAGTATTGGACCAACACTTGTAGAAAACGGGGTCCTTGCGGGCCACTCATTGGAGGGACACAAATAAATCTTTGCCGACTTTCTGCTGAAACTTACAAGCGTTCACACCTAAGCTTCTTACAAGGTCAGCTGTTTAGCTAAACATGAGCTCATGATCTAAATTTACACAATATTGAAGAAAGCAGCTACAAGGGGAGACAATCAGCCAAAACCATCAATACCAGAATTAGATTCCCAAGGCCATCCATCAGATGTAGGAATAATCGGGTGCAAGGCAGAAAATATACATAAAACTGGAACTGAAACAAGGCACAAGGATGTTTTCAAAGACTGGTAGGATCTCTAAAACATTTTTCAAGGACATGTCATTGATAAAGCTAAATACTCCAAGGTTGTGTAATACAACAGATTAATCATTGAGAAGAGTGAAATTATGCTGTTTTGAAAACTATGGCAGGTCAGATTTTCTGCCTAATTATATAAGAAGATTTCTCTAAAAAATACACATTATTTCAAAGACTTATTGGCTGTGAAATAAGTTAAGGGTATTTCAAATGGCTTGTCTGCAAAGAAAGGTGAGATGTAGGGAATCACAGAAAGTCGAGGGGAAAATAGGTCAATATACACATTGCTGTATGGTGAACTAAGCCTTAGGCCAGCAACAATGGAGAGGACCTGACCCTTAGACACGTACAAGTAAGCTGGAATCTTCAAAAGTTCAAATCTTTATAAGTAAAAAGATTTATTAAAATGAATAACCAAGTGTTTTAATTGACATCAGAAGATGAAAACAATAAACCCTGAGAACATAGAAAAAAGATAAATAAAGATATGAGCAGAACTTAATACAACAGAAAACGTATAAAATTGAGGTGATTTAGTAAGTCCAAATAATCTTCTTTGAAAAGATTTAAAAGACACACTTTGATTAAGGAGAACCAAAACATAAGTAAAGAATATACAGAAAGAGTCAGGACAATGTTAGAGCAGACAATATATGAAATGCAAGTAAATTTGAACATTTCTGTCAAGTGGACCATTTCCTAGCTCCTAAAGTTTACCAACACTGACACAAGAGGAAATCATTTAAGGTCATCATGTCTGCCCATGGCATTCTCGGAACGCCCTGGCCTCAGAATGCAGCCTCTGTAGTCCATGGTAACCTGCAGAGAGGGGGCGGGGCTGAGGGAGTTTCGAACACTGCCCTCACTGAGGGAGTGGGTGTGGCCATCTCTGCTGTGACTGAACAAAGGGCAGGGGAGCAGGGGGCCCAGGGCATGGCCCTCAGAACCCGGCAGGACCAGTGGAGTGTCACAAGCTTTTAGGCCCAGGCCAAAGGGCGCCTTCTTTGTCTGCACAGCTGCCCAAACTCTCACCTTTCCACTCAGGCCGCCCTCTTACTTGAAGTGTGTGTGGAACGTGTCCGTGCAGTACACCGCGCTGCACAGCTAAGCATAGTTCTGGGCATCGTAGCTTCCTGCAAGGTGACCGAAGTTCGCAGGCAGATGGGTCCCTGGGACACATGCGGAGAGGCTCCTGCCCGGGTCACAGGCCGCCCACTGCCCCTGCCCCAGATCGGGGGCCGCAAAGCAGCCCTGTCTGAGTCCCCTGCCTCTAGAGGGAGTATTGGACCAACACTTGTAGAAAACGGGGTCCTTGCGGGCCACTCATTGGAGGGACACAAATAAATCTTTGCCGACTCTCGGCTGAAACTTACGAGCGTTCACACCTAAGCCTCTTACAAGGTCAGCTGTTTAGCTAAACATGAGCTCATGATCTAAATTTACACAATAATGAAGAAAGCAGCTACAAGGGGAGACACTCAGCCAAAACCATCAATACCAGAATTAGATTCCCAAGGCCATCCATCAGATGTAGGAATAATCGGGTGCAAGGCAGAAAATATACATAAAACTGGAACTGAAACAAGGCACAAGGATGTTTTCAAAGACTGGTAGGATCTCTAAAACATTTTTCAAGGACATGTCATTGATAAAGCTAAATACTCCAAGGTTGTGTAATACAACAGATTAATCATTGAGAAGAGTGAAATTATGCTGTTTTGAAAACTATGGCAGGTCAGATTTTCTGCCTAATTATATAAGAAGATTTCTCTAAAAAATACACATTATTTCAAAGACTTATTGGCTGTGAAATAAGTTAAGGGTATTTCAAATTGCTTGTCTGCAAAGAAAGGTGAGATGTAGGGAATCACAGAAAGTCGAGGGGAAAATAGGTCAATATATACATTGCTGTATGGTGAACTAAGCCTTAGGCCAGCAACAATGGAGAGGACCTGACCCTTAGACACGTACAAGTAAGCTGGAATCTTCCAAAGTTCAAATCTTTATAAGTAAAAAGATTTATTAAAATGAATAACCAAGTGTTTTAATTGACATCAGAAGATGAAAACAATAAACCCTGAGAACATAGAAAAAAGATAAATAAAGTATGAGCACAACTTAATACAACAGAAAACGTATAAAATTCAGGTGATTTAGTAAGTCCAAAGAATCTTCTTTGAAAAGATTTAAAAGACACACTTTGATTAAGGAAAACCAAAACATAAGTAAAGAATATTCAGAAAGAGTCAGGACAATGTTAGAGCAGAGAATATATGAAAGGCCAGTAAATTTGAACATTTCTGTCAAGTGGACCATTTCCTAGCTCCTAAAGTTTACCAACACTGACACAAGAGGAAATCATTTAAGGTCATCATGTCTGCCCTTGGCATTCATGGGACGCACTGGCCTCAGAATGCAGCCTCTGTATTCCATGGTAACCTGCGGAGAGGGGGCGGGGCTGAGGGAGGTTGGAACACTGCCCTCACTGAGGGGGTGGTTGTGGCCATCTCTGCTGTGACTGAACAAAGGGCAGGGGAGCAGGGGGCCCAGGGCAGGGCCCTCAGAGCCCGGCAGGCCCAGTGGAGTGTCACAAGCATTTAGGCCCAGGCCCAAGGGCGCCTTCTTTGTCTGCACAGCTGCCCAAACTCTCACCTTTCCACTCAGGCCGCCCTCTTACTTGAAGTGTGTGTGGAAAGGGTCCGTGCAGTATACCGCGCTGCACAGCTAAGCATAGGTCTGGGCATCGTAGCTTCCTGCCAGGTGACCGAAGTTCGCAGGCAGATGGGTCCCTGGGACACACGTGGAGATGCTCCTGCCCGGGCCACAGGCCGCCTACTGCCGCTGAACCAGATCGGGGGCCGCAAAGCAGCCCTGTCTGAGTCCCCTGCCTCTAGAGGGAGTATTGGACCAACACTTGTAGAAAACGGGGTCCTTGCGGGCCACTCATTGGAGGGACACAAATAAATCTTTGCCGACTTTCTGCTAAAACTTACAAGCGTTCACACCTAAGCTTCTTACAAGGTCAGCTGTTTAGCTAAACATGAGCTCATGATCTAAATTTACACAATATTGAAGAAAGCAGCTACAAGGGGAGACAATCAGCCAAAACCATCAATACCAGAATTAGATTCCCAAGGCCATCCATCAGATGTAGGAATAATCGGGTGCAAGGCAGAAAATATACATAAAACTGGAACTGAAACAAGGCACAAGGATGTTTTCAAAGACTGGTAGGATCTCTAAAACATTTTTCAAGGACATGTCATTGATAAAGCTAAATACTCCAAGGTTGTGTAATACAACAGATTAATCATTGAGAAGAGTGAAATTATGCTGATTTGAAAACTATGGCAGGTCAGATTTTCTGCCTAATTATATAAGAAGATTTCTCTAAAAAATACACATTATTTCAAAGACTTATTGGCTGTGAAATAAGTTAAGGGTATTTCAAATGGCTTGTCTGCAAAGAAAGGTGAGATGTAGGGAATCACAGAAAGTCGAGGGGAAAATAGGTCAATATATACATTGCTGTATGGTGAACTAAGCCTTAGGCCAGCAACAATGGAGAGGACCTGACCCTTAGACACGTACAAGTAAGCTGGAATCTTCCAAAGTTCAAATCTTTATAAGTAAAAAGATTTATTAAAATGAATAACCAAGTGTTTTAATTGACATCAGAAGATGAAAACAATAAACCCTGAGAACATAGAAAAAAGATAAATAAAGTATGAGCACAACTTAATACAACAGAAAACGTATAAAATTCAGGTGATTTAGTAAGTCCAAAGAATCTTCTTTGAAAAGATTTAAAAGACACACTTTGATTAAGGAAAACCAAAACATAAGTAAAGAATATTCAGAAAGAGTCAGGACAATGTTAGAGCAGAGAATATATGAAAGGCCAGTAAATTTGAACATTTCTGTCAAGTGGACCATTTCCTAGCTCCTAAAGTTTACCAACACTGACACAAGAGGAAATCATTTAAGGTCATCATGTCTGCCCTTGGCATTCATGGGACGCACTGGCCTCAGAATGCAGCCTCTGTATTCCATGGTAACCTGCGGAGAGGGGGCGGGGCTGAGGGAGGTTGGAACACTGCCCTCACTGAGGGGGTGGTTGTGGCCATCTCTGCTGTGACTGAACAAAGGGCAGGGGAGCAGGGGGCCCAGGGCAGGGCCCTCAGAGCCCGGCAGGCCCAGTGGAGTGTCACAAGCATTTAGGCCCAGGCCCAAGGGCGCCTTCTTTGTCTGCACAGCTGCCCAAACTCTCACCTTTCCACTCAGGCCGCCCTCTTACTTGAAGTGTGTGTGGAAAGGGTCCGTGCAGTATACCGCGCTGCACAGCTAAGCATAGGTCTGGGCATCGTAGCTTCCTGCCAGGTGACCGAAGTTCGCAGGCAGATGGGTCCCTGGGACACACGTGGAGATGCTCCTGCCCGGGCCACAGGCCGCCTACTGCCGCTGAACCAGATCGGGGGCCGCAAAGCAGCCCTGTCTGAGTCCCCTGCCTCTAGAGGGAGTATTGGACCAACACTTGTAGAAAACGGGGTCCTTGCGGGCCACTCATTGGAGGGACACAAATAAATCTTTGCCGACTTTCTGCTAAAACTTACAAGCGTTCACACCTAAGCTTCTTACAAGGTCAGCTGTTTAGCTAAACATGAGCTCATGATCTAAATTTACACAATATTGAAGAAAGCAGCTACAAGGGGAGACAATCAGCCAAAACCATCAATACCAGAATTAGATTCCCAAGGCCATCCATCAGATGTAGGAATAATCGGGTGCAAGGCAGAAAATATACATAAAACTGGAACTGAAACAAGGCACAAGGATGTTTTCAAAGACTGGTAGGATCTCTAAAACATTTTTCAAGGACATGTCATTGATAAAGCTAAATACTCCAAGGTTGTGTAATACAACAGATTAATCATTGAGAAGAGTGAAATTATGCTGATTTGAAAACTATGGCAGGTCAGATTTTCTGCCTAATTATATAAGAAGATTTCTCTAAAAAATACACATTATTTCAAAGACTTATTGGCTGTGAAATAAGTTAAGGGTATTTCAAATGGCTTGTCTGCAAAGAAAGGTGAGATGTAGGGAATCACAGAAAGTCGAGGGGAAAATAGGTCAATATATACATTGCTGTATGGTGAACTAAGCCTTAGGCCAGCAACAATGGAGAGGACCTGACCCTTAGACACGTACAAGTAAGCTGGAATCTTCAAAAGTTCAAATCTTTATAAGTAAAAAGATTTATTAAAATGAATAACCAAGTGTTTTAATTGACATCAGAAGATGAAAACAATAAACCCTGAGAACATAGAAAAAAGATAAATAAAGTATGAGCACAACTTAATACAACAGAAAACGTATAAAATTCAGGTGATTTAGTAAGTCCAAAGAATCTTCTTTGAAAAGATTTAAAAGACACACTTTGATTAAGGAAAACCAAAACATAAGTAAAGAATATTCAGAAAGAGTCAGGACAATGTTAGAGCAGAGAATATATGAAAGGCCAGTAAATTTGAACATTTCTGTCAAGTGGACCATTTCCTAGCTCCTAAAGTTTACCAACACTGACACAAGAGGAAATCATTTAAGGTCATCATGTCTGCCCTTGGCATTCATGGAACGCACTGGCCTCAGAATGCAGCCTCTGTATTCCATGGTAACCTGCGGAGAGGGGGCGGGGCTGAGGGAGGTTGGAACACTGCCCTCACTGAGGGGGTGGGTTTGGCCATCTCTGCTGTGACTGAACAAAGGGCAGGGGAGGAGGGGGCCCAGGGCAGGGCCCTCAGAGCCCGGCAGGCCCAGTGGAGTGTCACAAGCATTTAGGCCCAGGCCCAAGGGCGCCTTCTTTGTCTGCACAGCTGCCCAAACTCTCACCTTTCCACTCAGGCCGCCCTCTTACTTGAAGTGTGTGTGGAAAGGGTCCGTGCAGTATACCGCGCTGCACAGCTAAGCATAGGTCTGGGCATCGTAGTTTCCTGCCAGGTGACCGAAGTTCGCAGGCAGATGGGTCCCTGGGACACACGTGGAGAGGCTCCTGCCCGGGCCACAGGCCGCCTACTGCCGCTGAACCAGATCGGGGGCCGCAAAGCAGCCCTGTCTGAGTCCCCTGCCTCTAGAGGGAGTATTGGACCAACACTTGTAGAAAACGGGGCCCTTGCGGGCCACTCATTGGAGGGACACAAATAAATCTTTGCCGACTTTCTGCTGAAACTTACAAGCGTTCACACCTAAGCTTCTTACAAGGTCAGCTGTTTAGCTAAACATGAGCTCATGATCTAAATTTACACAATATTGAAGAAAGCAGCTACAAGGGGAGACAATCAGCCAAAACCATCAATACCAGAATTAGATTCCCAAGGCCATCCATCAGATGTAGGAATAATCGGGTGCAAGGCAGAAAATATACATAAAACTGGAACTGAAACAAGGCACAAGGATGTTTTCAAAGACTGGTAGGATCTCTAAAACATTTTTCAAGGACATGTCATTGATAAAGCTAAATACTCCAAGGTTGTGTAATACAACAGATTAATCATTGAGAAGAGTGAAATTATGCTGTTTTGAAAACTATGGCAGGTCAGATTTTCTGCCTAATTATATAAGAAGATTTCTCTAAAAAATACACATTATTTCAAAGACTTATTGGCTGTGAAATAAGTTAAGGGTATTTCAAATGGCTTGTCTGCAAAGAAAGGTGAGATGTAGGGAATCACAGAAAGTCGAGGGGAAAATAGGTCAATATATACATTGCTGTATGGTGAACTAAGCCTTAGGCCAGCAACAATGGAGAGGACCTGACCCTTAGACACGTACAAGTAAGCTGGAATCTTCAAAAGTTCAAATCTTTATAAGTAAAAAGATTTATTAAAATGAATAACCAAGTGTTTTAATTGACATCAGAAGATGAAAACAATAAACCCTGAGAACATAGAAAAAAGATAAATAAAGATATGAGCAGAACTTAATACAACAGAAAACGTATAAAATTGAGGTGATTTAGTAAGTCCAAATAATCTTCTTTGAAAAGATTTAAAAGACACACTTTGATTAAGGAGAACCAAAACATAAGTAAAGAATATACAGAAAGAGTCAGGACAATGTTAGAGCAGACAATATATGAAATGCCAGTAAATTTGAACATTTCTGTCAAGTGGACCATTTCCTAGCTCCTAAAGTTTACCAACACTGACACAAGAGGAAATCATTTAAGGTCATCATGTCTGCCCTTGGCATTCTCGGAACGCCCTGGCCTCAGAATGCAGCCTCTGTAGTCCATGGTAACCTGCAGAGAGGGGGCGGGGCTGAGGGAGTTTTGAACACTGCCCTCACTGAGGGAGTGGGTGTGGCCATCTCTGCTGTGACTGAACAAAGGGCAGGGGAGCAGGGGGCCCAGGGCATGGCCCTCAGAACCCGGCAGGACCAGTGGAGTGTCACAAGCTTTTAGGCCCAGGCCAAAGGGCGCCTTCTTTGTCTGCAAAGCTGCCCAAACTCTCACCTTTCCACTCAGGCCGCCCTCTTACTTGAAGTGTGTGTGGAACGTGTCCGTGCAGTACACCGCGCTGCACAGCTAAGCATAGTTCTGGGCATCGTAGCTTCCTGCAAGGTGACCGAAGTTCGCAGGCAGATGGGTCCCTGGGACACATGCGGAGAGGCTTCTGCCCGGGTCACAGGCCGCCCACTGCCCCTGCCCCAGATCGGGGGCCGCAAAGCAGCCCTGTCTGAGTCCCCTGCCTCTAGAGGGAGTATTGGACCAACACTTGTAGAAAACGGGGTCCTTGCGGGCCACTCATTGGAGGGACACAAATAAATCTTTGCCGACTCTCGGCTGAAACTTACGAGCGTTCACACCTAAGCCTCTTACAAGGTCAGCTGTTTAGCTAAACATGAGCTCATGATCTAAATTTACACAATAATGAAGAAAGCAGCTACAAGGGGAGACACTCAGCCAAAACCATCAATACCAGAATTAGATTCCCAAGGCCATCCATCAGATGTAGGAATAATCGGGTGCAAGGCAGAAAATATACATAAAACTGGAACTGAAACAAGGCACAAGGATGTTTTCAAAGACTGGTAGGATCTCTAAAACATTTTTCAAGGACATGTCATTGATAAAGCTAAATACTCCAAGGTTGTGTAATACAACAGATTAATCATTGAGAAGAGTGAAATTATGCTGTTTTGAAAACTATGGCAGGTCAGATTTTCTGCCTAATTATAGAAGAAGATTTCTCTAAAAAATACACATTATTTCAAAGACTTATTGGCTGTGAAATAAGTTAAGGGTATTTCAAATGGCTTGTCTGCAAAGAAAGGTGAGATGTAGGGAATCACAGAAAGTCGAGGGGAAAATAGGTCAATATATACATTGCTGTATGGTGAACTAAGCCTTAGGCCAGCAACAATGGAGAGGACCTGACCCTTAGACACGTACAAGTAAGCTGGAATCTTCCAAAGTTCAAATCTTTATAAGGAAAAAGATTTATAAAAATGAATAACCAAGTGTTTTAATTGACATCAGAAGATGAAAACAATAAACCCTGAGAACATAGAGAAAAGATAAATAAAGATATGAGCAGAACTTAATACAACAGATAACGTATAAAATTCAGGTGATTTAGTAAGTCCAAAGAATTTTCTTTGAAAAGATTTAAAAGACACACTTTGATTAAGGAAAACCAAAACATAAGTAAAGAATATACAGAAAGAGTCAGGACAATGTTAGAGCAGAGAATATATGAAATGCCAGTAAATTTGAACATTTCTGTAAAGTGGACCATTTCCTAGCTCCTAAAGTTTACCAACACTGACACAAGAGGAAATCATTTAAGGTCATCATGTCTGCCCTTGGCATTCTCGGAACGCCCTGGCCTCAGAATGCAGCCTCTGTAGTCCATGGTAACCTGCGGAGAGGGGGCGGGGCTGAGGGAGGTTGGAACACTGCCCTCACTGAGGGGGTGGGTTTGGCCATCTCTGCTGTGACTGAACAAAGGGCAGGGGAGCAGGGGGCCCAGGGCAGGGCCCTCAGAGCCCGGCAGGCCCAGTGGAGTGTCACAAGCATTTAGGCCCAGGCCCAAGGGCGCCTTCTTTGTCTGCACAGCTGCCCAAACTCTCACCTTTCCACTCAGGCCGCCCTCTTACTTGAAGTGTGTGTGGAAATGGTCCGTGCAGTATACCGCGCTGCACAGCTAAGCATAGGTCTGGGCATCGTAGCTTCCTGCCAGGTGACCGAAGTTCGCAGGCAGATGGGTCCCTGGGACACACGTGGAGAGGCTCCTGCCCGGGCCACAGGCCGCCTACTGCCGCTGAACCAGATCGGGAGCTGCAAAGCAGCCCTGTCTGAGTCCCCTGCCTCTAGAGGGAGTATTGGACCAACACTTGTAGAAAACGGGGTCCTTGCGGGCCACTCATTGGAGGGACACAAATAAATCTTTGCCGACTTTCTGCTGAAACTTACAAGCGTTCACACCTAAGCTTCTTACAAGGTCAGCTGTTTAGCTAAACATGAGCTCATGATCTAAATTTACACAATATTGAAGAAAGCAGCTACAAGGGGAGACAATCAGCCAAAACCATCAATACCAGAATTAGATTCCCAAGGCCATCCATCAGATGTAGGAATAATCGGGTGCAAGGCAGAAAATATACATAAAACTGGAACTGAAACAAGGCACAAGGATGTTTTCAAAGACTGGTAGGATCTCTAAAACATTTTTCAAGGACATGTCATTGATAAAGCTAAATACTCCAAGGTTGTGTAATACAACAGATTAATCATTGAGAAGAGTGAAATTATGCTGTTTTGAAAACTATGGCAGGTCAGATTTTCTGCCTAATTATATAAGAAGATTTCTCTAAAAAATACACATTATTTCAAAGACTTATTGGCGGTGAAATAAGTTAAGGGTATTTCAAATGGCTTGTCTGCAAAGAAAGGTGAGATGTAGGGAATCACAGAAAGTCGAGGGGAAAATAGGTCAATATATACATTGCTGTATGGTGAACTAAGCCTTAGGCCAGCAACAATGGAGAGGACCTGACCCTTAGACACGTACAAGTAAGCTGGAATCTTCAACAGTTCAAATCTTTATAAGTAAAAAGATTTATTAAAATGAATAACCAAGTGTTTTAATTGACATCAGAAGATGAAAACAATAAACCCTGAGAACATAGAAAAAAGATAAATAAAGATATGAGCAGAACTTAATACAACAGAAAACGTATAAAATTGAGGTGATTTAGTAAGTCCAAATAATCTTCTTTGAAAAGATTTAAAAGACACACTTTGATTAAGGAGAACCAAAACATAAGTAAAGAATATACAGAAAGAGTCAGGACAATGTTAGAGCAGACAATATATGAAATGCCAGTAAATTTGAACATTTCTGTCAAGTGGACCATTTCCTAGCTCCTAAAGTTTACCAACACTGACACAAGAGGAAATCATTTAAGGTCATCATGTCTGCCCTTGGCATGCTCGGAACGCCCTGGCCTCAGAATGCAGCCTCTGTAGTCCATGGTAACCTGCAGAGAGGGGGCGGGGCTGAGGGAGTTTCGAACACTGCCCTCACTGAGGGAGTGGGTGTGGCCATCTCTGCTGTGACTGAACAAAGGCCAGGGGAGCAGGGGGCCCAGGGCATGGCCCTCAGAACCCGGCAGGACCAGTGGAGTGTCACAAGCTTTTAGGCCCAGGCCAAAGGGCGCCTTCTTTGTCTGCACAGCTGCCCAAACTCTCACCTTTCCACTCAGGCCGCCCTCTTACTTGAAGTGTGTGTGGAACGTGTCCGTGCAGTACACCGCGCTGCACAGCTAAGCATAGTTCTGGGCATCGTAGCTTCCTGCAAGGTGACCGAAGTTCGCAGGCAGATGGGTCCCTGGGACACATGCGGAGAGGCTTCTGCCCGGTTCACAGGCCGCCCACTGCCCCTGCCCCAGATCGGGGGCCGCAAAGCAGCCCTGTCTGTGTCCCCTGCCTCTAGAGGGAGTATTGGACCAACACTTGTAGAAAACGGGGTCCTTGCGGGCCACTCATTGGAGGGACACAAATAAATCTTTGCCGACTCTCGGCTGAAACTTACGAGCGTTCACACCTAAGCCTCTTACAAGGTCAGCTGTTTAGCTAAACATGAGCTCATGATCTAAATTTACACAATAATGAAGAAAGCAGCTACAAGGGGAGACACTCAGCCAAAACCATCAATACCAGAATTAGATTCCCAAGGCCATCCATCAGATGTAGGAATAATCGGGTGCAAGGCAGAAAATATACATAAAACTGGAACTGAAACAAGGCACAAGGATGTTTTCAAAGACTGGTAGGATCTCTAAAACATTTTTCAAGGACATGTCATTGATAAAGCTAAATACTCCAAGGTTGTGTAATACAACAGATTAATCATTGAGAAGAGTGAAATTATGCTGTTTTGAAAACTATGGCAGGTCAGATTTTCTGCCTAATTATATAAGAAGATTTCTCTAAAAAATACACATTATTTCAAAGACTTATTGGCTGTGAAATAAGTTAAGGGTATTTCAAATGGCTTGTCTGCAAAGAAAGGTGAGATGTAGGGAATCACAGAAAGTCGAGGGGAAAATAGGTCAATATATACATTTCTGTATGGTGAACTAAGCCTTAGGCCAGCAACAATGGAGAGGACGTGACCGTTAGACACGTACAAGTAAGCTGGAATCTTCCAAAGTTCAAATCTTTATAAGGAAAAAGATTTATAAAAATGAATAACCAAGTGTTTTAATTGACATCAGAAGATGAAAACAATAAACCCTGAGAACATAGAGAAAAGATAAATAAAGATATGAGCAGAACTTAATACAACAGATAACGTATAAAATTCAGGTGATTTAGTAAGTCCAAAGAATTTTCTTTGAAAAGATTTAAAAGACACACTTTGATTAAGGAAAACCAAAACATAAGTAAAGAATATACAGAAAGAGTCAGGACAATGTTAGAGCAGAGAATATATGAAATGCCAGTAAATTTGAACATTTCTGTAAAGTGGACCATTTCCTAGCTCCTAAAGTTTACCAACACTGACACAAGAGGAAATCATTTAAGGTCATCATGTCTGCCCTTGGCATTCTCGGAACGCCCTGGCCTCAGAATGCAGCCTCTGTAGTCCATGGTAACCTGCGGAGAGGGGGCGGGGCTGAGGGAGGTTGGAACACTGCCCTCACTGAGGGAGTGGGTGTGGCCATCTCTGCTGTGACTGAACAAAGGGCAGGGAGCAGGGGGCCCAGGACAGGGCCCTCAGAGCCCGGCAGGCCCAGTGGAGTGTCACAAGCTTTTAGGCCCAGGCCAAAGGGCGCCTTCTTTGTCTGCACAGCTGCCCAAACTCTCACCTTTCCACTCAGGACGCCCTCTTACTTGAAGTGTGTGTGGAACGTGTCCGTGCAGTATACCGCGCTGCACAGCTAAGCATAGGTCTGGGCATCGTAGCTTCCTGCCAGGTGACCGAAGTTCGCAGGCAGATGGGTCCCTGGGACACACGCGGAGAGGCTCCTGCCCGGGTCACAGGCCGCCCACTGCCCCTGCCCCAGATCGGGGGCCGCAAAGCAGCCCTGTCTGAGTCCCCTGCCTCTAGAGGGAGTATTGGACCAACACTTGTAGAAAACGGGGTCCTTGCGGGCCACTCATTGGAGGGACACAAATAAATCTTTGCCGACTCTCGGCTGAAACTTACGAGCGTTCACACCTAAGCCTCTTACAAGGTCAGCTGTTTAGCTAAACATGAGCTCATGATCTAAATTTACACAATATTGAAGAAAGCAGCTACAAGGGGAGACAATCAGCCAAAACCATCAATACCAGAATTAGATTCCCAAGGCCATCCATCAGATGTTGGAATAATCGGGTGCAAGGCAGAAAATATACATAAAACTGGAACTGAAACAAGGCACAAGGATGTTTTCAAAGACTGGTAGGATCTCTAAAACATTTTTCAAGGACATGTCATTGATAAAGCTAAATACTCCAAGGTTGTGTAATACAACAGATTAATAATTGAGAAGAGTGAAATTATGCTGTTTTGAAAACTATGGCAGGTCAGATTTTCTGCCTAATTATAGAAGAAGATTTCTCTAAAAAATACACATTATTTCAAAGACTTATTGGCTGTGAAATAAGTTAAGGGTATTTCAAATGGCTTGTCTGCAAAGAAAGGTGAGATGTAGGGAATCACAGAAAGTCGAGGGGAAAATAGGTCAATATATACATTGCTGTATGGTGAACTAAGCCTTAGGCCAGCAACAATGGAGAGGACCTGACCCTTAGACACGTACAAGTAAGCTGGAATCTTCAAAAGTTCAAATCTTTATAAGTAAAAAGATTTACTACAATCAATAACCAAATGTTTATTTATTTTTTTTTTTTTGCGGTATGCGGGCCTCTCACTGTTGTGGCCTCCCCCGTTGCGGAGCACAGGCTCCGGATGCGCAGGCCCAGCGGCCATGGCTCACGGGCCCAGCCGCTCCGCGGCATATGGGATCCTCCCAGACCGGGGCACGAACCCGTATCCCCTGCATCGGCAGGCGGACTCTCAACCACTGCACCAACAGGGAGGCCCCCAAGTGTTTTAATTGACATCAGAAGATGAAAACAATAAACCCTGAGAACATAGAAAAAAGATAAATAAAGTATGAGCACAACTTAATACAACAGAAAACGTATAAAATTCAGGTGATTTAGTAAGTCCAAAGAATCTTCTTTGAAAAGATTTAAAAGACACACTTTGATTAAGGAAAACCAATACATAAGTAAAGAATATTCAGAAAGAGTCAGGACAATGTTAGAGCAGAGAATATAAGAAAGGCCAGTAAATTTGAACATTTCTGTCAAGTGGACCATTTCCTAGCTCCTAAAGTTTACCAACACTGACACAAGAGGAAATCATTTAAGGTCATCATGTCTGCCCTTGGCATTCATGGAACGCACTGGCCTCAGAATGCAGCCTCTGTATTCCATGGTAACCTGCGGAGAGGGTGCGGGGCTGAGGGAGGTTGGAACACTGCCCTCACTGAGGGGGTGGGTGTGGCCATCTCTGCTGTGACTGAACAAAGGGCAGGGGAGCAGGGGGCCCAGGGCAGGGCCCTCAGAGCCCGGCAGGCCCAGTGGAGTGTCACAAGCATTTAGGCCCAGGCCCAAGGGCGCCTTCTTTGTCTGCACAGCTGCCCAAACTCTCACCTTTCCACTCAGGCCGCCCTCTTACTTGAAGTGTGTGTGGAACGTGTCCGTGCAGTACACCGCGCTGCACAGCTAAGCATAGTTCTGGGCATCGTAGCTTCCTGCAAGGTGACCGAAGTTCGCAGGCAGATGGGTCCCTGGGACACATGCGGAGAGGCTTCTGCCCGGTTCACAGGCCGCCCACTGCCCCTGCCCCAGATCGGGGGCCGCAAAGCAGCCCTGTCTGTGTCCCCTGCCTCTAGAGGGAGTATTGGACCAACACTTGTAGAAAACGGGGTCCTTGCGGGCCACTCATTGGAGGGACACAAATAAATCTTTGCCGACTCTCGGCTGAAACTTACGAGCGTTCACACCTAAGCCTCTTACAAGGTCAGCTGTTTAGCTAAACATGAGCTCATGATCTAAATTTACACAATAATGAAGAAAGCAGCTACAAGGGGAGACACTCAGCCAAAACCATCAATACCAGAATTAGATTCCCAAGGCCATCCATCAGATGTAGGAATAATCGGGTGCAAGGCAGAAAATATACATAAAACTGGAACTGAAACAAGGCACAAGGATGTTTTCAAAGACTGGTAGGATCTCTAAAACATTTTTCAAGGACATGTCATTGATAAAGCTAAATACTCCAAGGTTGTGTAATACAACAGATTAATCATTGAGAAGAGTGAAATTATGCTGTTTTGAAAACTATGGCAGGTCAGATTTTCTGCCTAATTATATAAGAAGATTTCTCTAAAAAATACACATTATTTCAAAGACTTATTGGCTGTGAAATAAGTTAAGGGTATTTCAAATGGCTTGTCTGCAAAGAAAGGTGAGATGTAGGGAATCACAGAAAGTCGAGGGGAAAATAGGTCAATATATACATTTCTGTATGGTGAACTAAGCCTTAGGCCAGCAACAATGGAGAGGACGTGACCGTTAGACACGTACAAGTAAGCTGGAATCTTCCAAAGTTCAAATCTTTATAAGGAAAAAGATTTATAAAAATGAATAACCAAGTGTTTTAATTGACATCAGAAGATGAAAACAATAAACCCTGAGAACATAGAGAAAAGATAAATAAAGATATGAGCAGAACTTAATACAACAGATAACGTATAAAATTCAGGTGATTTAGTAAGTCCAAAGAATTTTCTTTGAAAAGATTTAAAAGACACACTTTGATTAAGGAAAACCAAAACATAAGTAAAGAATATACAGAAAGAGTCAGGACAATGTTAGAGCAGAGAATATATGAAATGCCAGTAAATTTGAACATTTCTGTAAAGTGGACCATTTCCTAGCTCCTAAAGTTTACCAACACTGACACAAGAGGAAATCATTTAAGGTCATCATGTCTGCCCTTGGCATTCTCGGAACGCCCTGGCCTCAGAATGCAGCCTCTGTAGTCCATGGTAACCTGCGGAGAGGGGGCGGGGCTGAGGGAGGTTGGAACACTGCCCTCACTGAGGGAGTGGGTGTGGCCATCTCTGCTGTGCCTGAACAAAGGGCAGGGAGCAGGGGGCCCAGGACAGGGCCCTCAGAGCCCGGCAGGCCCAGTGGAGTGTCACAAGCTTTTAGGCCCAGGCCAAAGGGCGCCTTCTTTGTCTGCACAGCTGCCCAAACTCTCACCTTTCCACTCAGGACGCCCTCTTACTTGAAGTGTGTGTGGAACGTGTCCGTGCAGTATACCGCGCTGCACAGCTAAGCATAGGTCTGGGCATCGTAGCTTCCTGCCAGGTGACCGAAGTTCGCAGGCAGATGGGTCCCTGGGACACACGCGGAGAGGCTCCTGCCCGGGTCACAGGCCGCCCACTGCCCCTGCCCCAGATCGGGGGCCGCAAAGCAGCCCTGTCTGAGTCCCCTGCCTCTAGAGGGAGTATTGGACCAACACTTGTAGAAAACGGGGTCCTTGCGGGCCACTCATTGGAGGGACACAAATAAATCTTTGCCGACTCTCGGCTGAAACTTACGAGCGTTCACACCTAAGCCTCTTACAAGGTCAGCTGTTTAGCTAAACATGAGCTCATGATCTAAATTTACACAATATTGAAGAAAGCAGCTACAAGGGGAGACAATCAGCCAAAACCATCAATACCAGAATTAGATTCCCAAGGCCATCCATCAGATGTTGGAATAATCGGGTGCAAGGCAGAAAATATACATAAAACTGGAACTGAAACAAGGCACAAGGATGTTTTCAAAGACTGGTAGGATCTCTAAAACATTTTTCAAGGACATGTCATTGATAAAGCTAAATACTCCAAGGTTGTGTAATACAACAGATTAATCATTGAGAAGAGTGAAATTATGCTGTTTTGAAAACTATGGCAGGTCAGATTTTCTGCCTAATTATAGAAGAAGATTTCTCTAAAAAATACACATTATTTCAAAGACTTATTGGCTGTGAAATAAGTTAAGGGTATTTCAAATGGCTTGTCTGCAAAGAAAGGTGAGATGTAGGGAATCACAGAAAGTCGAGGGGAAAATAGGTCAATATATACATTGCTGTATGGTGAACTAAGCCTTAGGCCAGCAACAATGGAGAGGACCTGACCCTTAGACACGTACAAGTAAGCTGGAATCTTCAAAAGTTCAAATCTTTATAAGTAAAAAGATTTACTACAATCAATAACCAAATGTTTATTTATTTTTTTTTTTTGCGGTATGCGGGCCTCTCACTGTTGTGGCCTCCCCCGTTGCGGAGCACAGGCTCCGGATGCGCAGGCCCAGCGGCCATGGCTCACGGGCCCAGCCGCTCCGCGGCATATGGGATCCTCCCAGACCGGGGCACGAACCCGTATCCCCTGCATCGGCAGGCGGACTCTCAACCACTGCACCACCAGGGAGGCCCCCAAGTGTTTTAATTGACATCAGAAGATGAAAACAATAAACCCTGAGAACATAGAAAAAAGATAAATAAAGTATGAGCACAACTTAATACAACAGAAAACGTATAAAATTCAGGTGATTTAGTAAGTCCAAAGAATCTTCTTTGAAAAGATTTAAAAGACACACTTTGATTAAGGAAAACCAATACATAAGTAAAGAATATTCAGAAAGAGTCAGGACAATGTTAGAGCAGAGAATATAAGAAAGGCCAGTAAATTTGAACATTTCTGTCAAGTGGACCATTTCCTAGCTCCTAAAGTTTACCAACACTGACACAAGAGGAAATCATTTAAGGTCATCATGTCTGCCCTTGGCATTCATGGAACGCACTGGCCTCAGAATGCAGCCTCTGTATTCCATGGTAACCTGCGGAGAGGGTGCGGGGCTGAGGGAGGTTGGAACACTGCCCTCACTGAGGGGGTGGGTGTGGCCATCTCTGCTGTGACTGAACAAAGGGCAGGGGAGCAGGGGGCCCAGGGCAGGGCCCTCAGAGCCCGGCAGGCCCAGTGG
This sequence comes from Mesoplodon mirus, assembly GCF_964341445.2. NCBI lineage: Eukaryota > Metazoa > Chordata > Mammalia > Artiodactyla > Ziphiidae > Mesoplodon > Mesoplodon mirus. The sequence goes on along the minus strand of NC_138976.1, from coordinate 159,030,653 downwards.
AGTGTCACAAGCATTTAGGCCCAGGCCCAAGGGCGCCTTCTTTGTCTGCATAGCTGCCCAAACTCTCACCTTTCCACTCAGGCCGCCCTCTTACTTGAAGTGTGTGTGGAAAGGGTCCATGCAGTATACCGCGCTGCACAGCTAAGCATAGGTCTGGGCATCGTAGCTTCCTGCCAGGTGACCGAAGTTCGCAGGCAGATGGGTCCCTGTGACACACGTGGAGAGGCTCCTGCCCGGGCCACAGGCCGCCCACTGCCGCTGAACCAGATCGGGGGCCGCAAAGCAGCCCTGTCTGAGTCCCCTGCCTCTAGAGGGAGTATTGGACCAACACTTGTAGAAAACGGGGTCCTTGCGGGCCACTCATTGGAGGGACACAAATAAATCTTTGCCGACTTTCTGCTGAAACTTACGAGCGTTCACACCTAAGCTTCTTACAAGGTCAGCTGTTTAGCTAAACATGAGCTCATGACCTAAATTTACACAATAATGAAGAAAGCAGCTACAAGGGGAGACACTCAGCCAAAACCATGAATACCAGAATTAGATTCCCAAGGCCATCCATCAGATGTAGGAATAATCGGGTGCAAGGCAGAAAATATACATAAAACTGGAACTGAAACAAGGCACAAGGATGTTTTCAAAGACTGGTAGGATCTCTAAAACATTTTTCAAGGACATGTCATTGATAAAGCTTAATACTCCAAGGTTGTGTAATACAACAGATTAATCATTGAGAAGAGTGAAATTATGCTGTTTTGAAAACTATGGCAGGTCAGATTTTCTGCCTAATTATATAAGAAGATTTCTCTAAAAAATACACATTATTTCAAAGACTTATTGGCTGTGAAATAAGTTAAGGGTGTTTCAAATGGCTTGTCTGCAAAGAAAGGTGAGATGTAGGGAATCACAGAAAGTCGAGGGGAAAATAGGTCAATATATACATTGCTGTATGGTGAACTAAGCCTTAGGCCAGCAACAATGGAGAGGACCTGACCCTTAGACACGTACAAGTAAGCTGGAATCTTCAAAAGTTCAAATCTTTATAAGTAAAAAGATTTATTAAAATGAATAACCAAGTGTTTTAATTGACATCAGAAGATGAAAACAATAAACCTGAGAACATGGCGAAAAGATAAATCAAGATATGAGCAGAACTTAATACAACAGAAAACGTATAAAATTCAGGCGATTTAGTAAGTCCAAAGAATCTTCTTTGAAAACATGTAAAAGACACACTTTGATTAAGGAAAACCAAAACATAAGTAAAGAATATACAGAAAGAGTCAGGACAATGTTAGAGCAGACAATATATGAAATGCCAGTAAATTTGAACATTTATGTAAAATGGACCATTTCCTAGCTCCTAAAGTTTACCAACACTGACACAAGAGGAAATCATTTAAGGTCATCATGTCTGCCCTTGGCATTCTCGGAACGCCCTGGCCTCAGAATGCAGCCTCTGTATTCCATGGTAACCTGCGGAGAGGGGGCGGGGCTGAGGGAGGTTGGAACACTGCCCTCACTGAGGGAGTGTGTGTGGCCATCTCTGCTGTGACTGAACAAAGGGCAGGGGAGCAGGGGGCCCAGGGCAGGGCCCTCAGAGCCCGGCAGGCCCAGTGGAGTGTCACAAGCATTTAGGCCCAGGCCCAAGGGCGCCTTCTTTGTCTGCACAGCTGCCCAAACTCTCACCTTTCCACTCAGGCCGCCCTCTTACTTGAAGTGTGTGTGGAACGGGTCCGTGCAGTATACCGCGCTGCACAGCTAAGCATAGGTCTGGGCATCGTAGCTTCCTGCCAGGTGACCGAAGTTCGCAGGCAGATGGGTCCCTGGGACACACGTGGAGAGGCTCCTGCCCGGGCCACAGGCCGCCCACTGCCGCTGAACCAGATCGGGGGCCGCAAAGCAGCCCTGTCTGAGTCCCCTGCCTCTAGAGGGAGTATTGGAGCAACACTTGTAGAAAACGGGGTCCTTGCGGGCCACTCATTGGAGGGACACAAATAAATCTTTGCCGACTTTCTGCTGAAACTTACGAGCGTTCACACCTAAGCTTCTTACAAGGTAAGCTGTTTAGCTAAACATGAGCTCATGATCTAAATTTACACAATAATGAAGAAAGCAGCTACAAGGGGAGACAATCAGCCAAAACCATCAATACCAGAATTAGATTCCCAAGGCCATCCATCAGATGTAGGAATAATCGGGTGCAAGGCAGAAAATATACATAAAACTGGAACTGAAACAAGGCACAAGGATGTTTTCAAAGACTGGTAGGATCTCTAAAACATTTTTCAAGGACATGTCATTGATAAAGCTAAATACTCAAAGGTTGTGTAATACAACAGATTAATCATTGAGAAGAGTGAAATTATGCTGTTTTGAAAACTATGGCAGGTCAGATTTTCTGCCTAATTATATAAGAAGATTTCTCTAAAAAATACACATTATTTCAAAGACTTATTGGCTGTGAAATAAGTTAAGGGTATTTCAAATGGCTTGTCTGCAAAGAAAGGTGAGATGTAGGGAATCACAGAAAGTCGAGGGGAAAATAGGTCAATATATACATTGCTGTATGGTGAACTAAGCCTTAGGCCAGCAACAATGGAGAGGACGTGACCCTTAGACACGTACAAGTAAGCTGGAATCTTCAAAAGTTCAAATCTTTATAAGTAAAAAGATTTATTAAAATGAATAACCAAGTGTTTTAATTGACATCAGAAGATGAAAACAATAAACCCTGAGAACATAGAGAAAAGATAAATAAAGATATGAGCAGAACTTAATACAACAGAAAACGTATAAAATTCAGGTGATTTAGTAAGTCCAAAGAATCTTCTTTGAAAAGAATTAAAAGACACAATTTGATTAAGGAAAACCAAAACATAAGTAAAGAATATACAGAAAGAGTCAGGACAATGTTAGAGCAGAGAATGTATGAAATGCCAGTAAATTTGAACATTTCTGTAAAGTGGACCATTTCCTAGCTCCTAAAGTTTACCAACACTGACACAAGAGGAAATCATTTAAGGTCATCATGTCTGCCCTTGGCATTCTCGGAATGCCCTGGCCTCAGAATGCAGCCTCTGTAGTCCATGGTAACCTGCGGAGAGGGGGCGGGGCTGAGGGAGGTTGGAACACTGCCCTCACTGAGGGAGTGGGTGTGGCCATCTCTGCTGTGACTGAACAAAGGGCAGGGGAGCAGGGGGCCAAGGGCAGGGCCCTCAGAGCCCGGCAGGCCCAGTGGAGTGTCACAAGTTTTTAGGCCCAGGCCAAAGGGCGCCTTCTTTGTCTGCACAGCTGCCCAAACTCTCACCTTTCCACTCTGGCCGCACTCTTACTTGAAGTGTGTGTGGAACGTGTCCGCGCACTACACCGCGCTGCACAGCTAAGCATAGTTCTGGGCATCGTAGCTTCCTGCCAGGTGACCGAAGTTCGCAGGCAGATGGGTCCCTGGGACACACGCGGAGGGGCTCCTGCCCGGGTCACACTCCGCCCACTGCCCCTGCCCCAGATCGGGGGCTGCAAAGCAGCCCTGTCTGAGTCCCCTGCCTCTAGAGGGAGTATTGGAGCAACACTTGTAGAAAACGGGGTCCTTGCGGGCCACTCATTGGAGGGACACAAATAAATCTTTGCCGACTTTCTGCTGAAACTTACGAGCGTTCACACCTAAGCTTCTTACAAGGTAAGCTGTTTAGCTAAACATGAGCTCATGATCTAAATTTACACAATAATGAAGAAAGCAGCTACAAGGGGAGACAATCAGCCAAAACCATCAATACCAGAATTAGATTCCCAAGGCCATCCATCAGATGTAGGAATAATCGGGTGCAAGGCAGAAAATATACATAAAACTGGAACTGAAACAAGGCACAAGGATGTTTTCAAAGACTGGTAGGATCTCTAAAACATTTTTCAAGGACATGTCATTGATAAAGCTAAATACTCAAAGGTTGTGTAATACAACAGATTAATCATTGAGAAGAGTGAAATTATGCTGTTTTGAAAACTATGGCAGGTCAGATTTTCTGCCTAATTATATAAGAAGATTTCTCTAAAAAATACACATTATTTCAAAGACTTATTGGCTGTGAAATAAGTTAAGGGTATTTCAAATGGCTTGTCTGCAAAGAAAGGTGAGATGTAGGGAATCACAGAAAGTCGAGGGGAAAATAGGTCAATATATACATTGCTGTATGGTGAACTAAGCCTTAGGCCAGCAACAATGGAGAGGACGTGACCCTTAGACACGTACAAGTAAGCTGGAATCTTCAAAAGTTCAAATCTTTATAAGTAAAAAGAGTTATTAAAATGAATAACCAAGTGTTTTAATTGACATCAGAAGATGAAAACAATAAACCCTGAGAACATAGAGAAAAGATAAATAAAGATATGAGCAGAACTTAATACAACAGAAAACGTATAAAATTCAGGTGATTTAGTAAGTCCAAAGAATCTTCTTTGAAAAGAATTAAAAGACACACTTTGATTAAGGAAAACCAAAACATAAGTAAAGAATATACAGAAAGAGTCAGGACAATGTTAGAGCAGAGAATGTATGAAATGCCAGTAAATTTGAACATTTCTGTAAAGTGGACCATTTCCTAGCTCCTAAAGTTTACAAACACTGACACAAGAGGAAATCATTTAAGGTCATCATGTCTGCCCTTGGCATTCTCGGAACGCCCTGGCCTCAGAATGCAGCCTCTGTAGTCCATGGTAACCTGCGGAGAGGGGGCGGGGCTGAGGGAGGTTGGAACACTGCCCTCACTGAGGGAGTGGGTGTGGCCATCTCTGCTGTGACTGAACAAAGGGCAGGGGAGCAGGGGGCCAAGGGCAGGGCCCTCAGAGCCCGGCAGGCCCAGTGGAGTGTCACAAGTTTTTAGGCCCAGGCCAAAGGGCGCCTTCTTTGTCTGCACAGCTGCCCAAACTCTCACCTTTCCACTCTGGCCGCACTCTTACTTGAAGTGTGTGTGGAACGTGTCCGCGCACTACACGGCGCTGCACAGCTAAGCATAGTTCTGGGCATCGTAGCTTCCTGCCAGGTGACCGAAGTTCGCAGGCAGATGGGTCCCTGGGACACACGCGGAGGGGCTCCTGCCCGGGTCACACTCCGCCCACTGCCCCTGCCCCAGATCGGGGGCTGCAAAGCAGCCCTGTCTGAGTCCCCTGCCTCTAGAGGGAGTATTGGATCAACACTTGTAGAAAACGGGGCCCTTGCGGGCCACTCGTTGGAGGGACACAAATAAATCTTTGCCGACTTTTTGCTGAAACGTACGAGCGTTCATACCTAAGCCTCTTACAAGGTCAGCTGTTTAGCTAAACATGAGCTCATGATCTAAATTTACACAATATTGAAGAAAGCAGCTACAAGGGGAGACAATCAGCCAAAACCATCAATACCAGAATTAGATTCCCAAGGCCATCCATCAGATGTAGGAATAATCGGGTGCAAGGCAGAAAATATACATAAAACTGGAACTGAAACAAGGCACAAGGATGTTTTCAAAGACTGGTAGGATCTCTAAAACATTTTTCAAGGACATGTCATTGATAAAGCTAAATACTCCAAGGTTGTGTAATACAACAGATTAATCATTGAGAAGAGTGAAATTATGCTGTTTTGAAAACTATGGCAGGTCAGATTTTCTGCCTAATTATATAAGAAGATTTCTCTAAAAAATACACATTATTTCAAAGACTTATTGGCTGTGAAATAAGTTAAGGGTATTTCAAATGGCTTGTCTGCAAAGAAAGGTGAGATGTAGGGAATCACAGAAAGTCGAGGGGAAAATAGGTCAATATATACATTGCTGTATGGTGAACTAAGCCTTAGGCCAGCAACAATGGAGAGGACCTGACCCTTAGACACGTACAAGTAAGCTGGAATCTTCCAAAGTTCAAATCTTTATAAGGAAAAAGATTTATAAAAATGAATAACCAAGTGTTTTAATTGACATCAGAAGATGAAAACAATAAACCCTGAGAACATAGAGAAAAGATAAATAAAGATATGAGCAGAACTTAATACAACAGATAACGTATAAAATTCAGGTGATTTAGTAAGTCCAAAGAATTTTCTTTGAAAAGATTTAAAAGACACACTTTGATTAAGGAAAACCAAAACATAAGTAAAGAATATACAGAAAGAGTCAGGACAATGTTAGAGCAGAGAATATATGAAATGCCAGTAAATTTGAACATTTCTGTAAAGTGGACCATTTCCTAGCTCCTAAAGTTTACCAACACTGACACAAGAGGAAATCATTTAAGGTCATCATGTCTGCCCTTGGCATTCTCGGAACGCCCTGGCCTCAGAATGCAGCCTCTGTAGTCCATGGTAACCTGCGGAGAGGGGGCGGGGCTGAGGGAGGTTGGAACACTGCCCTCACTGAGGGGGTGGGTTTGGCCATCTCTGCTGTGACTGAACAAAGGGCAGGGGAGCAGGGGCCCCAGGGCAGGGCCCTCAGAGCCCGGCAGGCCCAGTGGAGTGTCACAAGCATTTAGGCCCAGGCCCAAGGGTGCCTTCTTTGTCTGCACAGCTTCCCAAACTCTCACCTTTCCACTCAGGCCGCCCTCTTACTTGAAGTGTGTGTGGAAAGGGTCCGTGCAGTATACCGCGCTGCACAGCTAAGCATAGGTCTGGGCATCGTAGCTTCCTGCCAGGTGACCGAAGTTCGCAGGCAGATGGGTCCCTGGGACACACGTGGAGAGGCTCCTGCCCGGGCCACAGGCCGCCTACTGCCGCTGAACCAGATCGGGGGCCGCAAAGCAGCCCTGTCTGAGTCCCCTGCCTCTAGAGGGAGTATTGGACCAACACTTGTAGAAAACGGGGTCCTTGCGGGCCACTCATTGGAGGGACACAAATAAATCTTTGCCGACTTTCTGCTGAAACTTACAAGCGTTCACACCTAAGCTTCTTACAAGGTCAGCTGTTTAGCTAAACATGAGCTCATGATCTAAATTTACACAATATTGAAGAAAGCAGCTACAAGGGGAGACAATCAGCCAAAACCATCAATACCAGAATTAGATTCCCAAGGCCATCCATCAGATGTAGGAATAATCGGGTGCAAGGCAGAAAATATACATAAAACTGGAACTGAAACAAGGCACAAGGATGTTTTCAAAGACTGGTAGGATCTCTAAAACATTTTTCAAGGACATGTCATTGATAAAGCTAAATACTCCAAGGTTGTGTAATACAACAGATTAATCATTGAGAAGAGTGAAATTATGCTGTTTTGAAAACTATGGCAGGTCAGATTTTCTGCCTAATTATATAAGAAGATTTCTCTAAAAAATACACATTATTTCAAAGACTTATTGGCTGTGAAATAAGTTAAGGGTATTTCAAATGGCTTGTCTGCAAAGAAAGGTGAGATGTAGGGAATCACAGAAAGTCGAGGGGAAAATAGGTCAATATACACATTGCTGTATGGTGAACTAAGCCTTAGGCCAGCAACAATGGAGAGGACCTGACCCTTAGACACGTACAAGTAAGCTGGAATCTTCAAAAGTTCAAATCTTTATAAGTAAAAAGATTTATTAAAATGAATAACCAAGTGTTTTAATTGACATCAGAAGATGAAAACAATAAACCCTGAGAACATAGAAAAAAGATAAATAAAGATATGAGCAGAACTTAATACAACAGAAAACGTATAAAATTGAGGTGATTTAGTAAGTCCAAATAATCTTCTTTGAAAAGATTTAAAAGACACACTTTGATTAAGGAGAACCAAAACATAAGTAAAGAATATACAGAAAGAGTCAGGACAATGTTAGAGCAGACAATATATGAAATGCAAGTAAATTTGAACATTTCTGTCAAGTGGACCATTTCCTAGCTCCTAAAGTTTACCAACACTGACACAAGAGGAAATCATTTAAGGTCATCATGTCTGCCCATGGCATTCTCGGAACGCCCTGGCCTCAGAATGCAGCCTCTGTAGTCCATGGTAACCTGCAGAGAGGGGGCGGGGCTGAGGGAGTTTCGAACACTGCCCTCACTGAGGGAGTGGGTGTGGCCATCTCTGCTGTGACTGAACAAAGGGCAGGGGAGCAGGGGGCCCAGGGCATGGCCCTCAGAACCCGGCAGGACCAGTGGAGTGTCACAAGCTTTTAGGCCCAGGCCAAAGGGCGCCTTCTTTGTCTGCACAGCTGCCCAAACTCTCACCTTTCCACTCAGGCCGCCCTCTTACTTGAAGTGTGTGTGGAACGTGTCCGTGCAGTACACCGCGCTGCACAGCTAAGCATAGTTCTGGGCATCGTAGCTTCCTGCAAGGTGACCGAAGTTCGCAGGCAGATGGGTCCCTGGGACACATGCGGAGAGGCTCCTGCCCCGGTCACAGGCCGCCCACTGCCCCTGCCCCAGATCGGGGGCCGCAAAGCAGCCCTGTCTGAGTCCCCTGCCTCTAGAGGGAGTATTGGACCAACACTTGTAGAAAACGGGGTCCTTGCGGGCCACTCATTGGAGGGACACAAATAAATCTTTGCCGACTCTCGGCTGAAACTTACGAGCGTTCACACCTAAGCCTCTTACAAGGTCAGCTGTTTAGCTAAACATGAGCTCATGATCTAAATTTACACAATAATGAAGAAAGCAGCTACAAGGGGAGACACTCAGCCAAAACCATCAATACCAGAATTAGATTCCCAAGGCCATCCATCAGATGTAGGAATAATCGGGTGCAAGGCAGAAAATATACATAAAACTGGAACTGAAACAAGGCACAAGGATGTTTTCAAAGACTGGTAGGATCTCTAAAACATTTTTCAAGGACATGTCATTGATAAAGCTAAATACTCCAAGGTTGTGTAATACAACATATTAATCATTGAGAAGAGTGAAATTATGCTGTTTTGAAAACTATGGCAGGTCAGATTTTCTGCCTAATTATATAAGAAGATTTCTCTAAAAAATACACATTATTTCAAAGACTTATTGGCTGTGAAATAAGTTAAGGGTATTTCAAATTGCTTGTCTGCAAAGAAAGGTGAGATGTAGGGAATCACAGAAAGTCGAGGGGAAAATAGGTCAATATATACATTGCTGTATGGTGAACTAAGCCTTAGGCCAGCAACAATGGAGAGGACCTGACCCTTAGACACGTACAAGTAAGCTGGAATCTTCCAAAGTTCAAATCTTTATAAGGAAAAAGATTTATAAAAATGAATAACCAAGTGTTTTAATTGACATCAGAAGATGAAAACAATAAACCCTGAGAACATAGAGAAAAGATAAATAAAGATATGAGCAGAACTTAATACAACAGATAACGTATAAAATTCAGGTGATTTAGTAAGTCCAAAGAATTTTCTTTGAAAAGATTTAAAAGACACACTTTGATTAAGGAAAACCAAAACATAAGTAAAGAATATACAGAAAGAGTCAGGACAATGTTAGAGCAGAGAATATATGAAATGCCAGTAAATTTGAACATTTCTGTAAAGTGGACCATTTCCTAGCTCCTAAAGTTTACCAACACTGACACAAGAGGAAATCATTTAAGGTCATCATGTCTGCCCTTGGCATTCTCGGAACGCCCTGGCCTCAGAATGCAGCCTCTGTAGTCCATGGTAACCTGCGGAGAGGGGGCGGGGCTGAGGGAGGTTGGAACACTGCCCTCACTGAGGGGGTGGGTTTGGCCATCTCTGCTGTGACTGAACAAAGGGCAGGGGAGCAGGGGGCCCAGGGCAGGGCCCTCAGAGCCCGGCAGGCCCAGTGGAGTGTCACAAGCATTTAGGCCCAGGCCCAAGGGCGCCTTCTTTGTCTGCACAGCTGCCCAAACTCTCACCTTTCCACTCAGGCCGCCCTCTTACTTGAAGTGTGTGTGGAAATGGTCCGTGCAGTATACCGCGCTGCACAGCTAAGCATAGGTCTGGGCATCGTAGCTTCCTGCCAGGTGACCGAAGTTCGCAGGCAGATGGGTCCCTGGGACACACGTGGAGAGGCTCCTGCCCGGGCCACAGGCCGCCTACTGCCGCTGAACCAGATCGGGAGCTGCAAAGCAGCCCTGTCTGAGTCCCCTGCCTCTAGAGGGAGTATTGGACCAACACTTGTAGAAAACGGGGTCCTTGCGGGCCACTCATTGGAGGGACACAAATAAATCTTTGCCGACTTTCTGCTGAAACTTACAAGCGTTCACACCTAAGCTTCTTACAAGGTCAGCTGTTTAGCTAAACATGAGCTCATGATCTAAATTTACACAATATTGAAGAAAGCAGCTACAAGGGGAGACAATCAGCCAAAACCATCAATACCAGAATTAGATTCCCAAGGCCATCCATCAGATGTAGGAATAATCGGGTGCAAGGCAGAAAATATACATAAAACTGGAACTGAAACAAGGCACAAGGATGTTTTCAAAGACTGGTAGGATCTCTAAAACATTTTTCAAGGACATGTCATTGATAAAGCTAAATACTCCAAGGTTGTGTAATACAACAGATTAATCATTGAGAAGAGTGAAATTATGCTGTTTTGAAAACTATGGCAGGTCAGATTTTCTGCCTAATTATATAAGAAGATTTCTCTAAAAAATACACATTATTTCAAAGACTTATTGGCTGTGAAATAAGTTAAGGGTGTTTCAAATGGCTTGTCTGCAAAGAAAGGTGAGATGTAGGGAATCACAGAAAGTCGAGGGGAAAATAGGTCAATATATACATTGCTGTATGGTGAACTAAGCCTTAGGCCAGCAACAATGGAGAGGACCTGACCCTTAGACACGTACAAGTAAGCTGGAATCTTCAACAGTTCAAATCTTTATAAGTAAAAAGATTTATTAAAATGAATAACCAAGTGTTTTAATTGACATCAGAAGATGAAAACAATAAACCCTGAGAACATAGAAAAAAGATAAATAAAGATATGAGCAGAACTTAATACAACAGAAAACGTATAAAATTGAGGTGATTTAGTAAGTCCAAATAATCTTCTTTGAAAAGATTTAAAAGACACACTTTGATTAAGGAGAACCAAAACATAAGTAAAGAATATACAGAAAGAGTCAGGACAATGTTAGAGCAGAGAATATATGAAATGCCAGTAAATTTGAACATTTCTGTCAAGTGGACCATTTCCTAGCTCCTAAAGTTTACCAACACTGACACAAGAGGAAATCATTTAAGGTCATCATGTCTGCCCTTGGCATGCTCGGAACGCCCTGGCCTCAGAATGCAGCCTCTGTAGTCCATGGTAACCTGCAGAGAGGGGGCGGGGCTGAGGGAGTTTCGAACACTGCCCTCACTGAGGGAGTGGGTGTGGCCATCTCTGCTGTGACTGAACAAAGGCCAGGGGAGCAGGGGGCCCAGGGCATGGCCCTCAGAACCCGGCAGGACCAGTGGAGTGTCACAAGCTTTTAGGCCCAGGCCAAAGGGCGCCTTCTTTGTCTGCACAGCTGCCCAAACTCTCACCTTTCCACTCAGGCCGCCCTCTTACTTGAAGTGTGTGTGGAACGTGTCCGTGCAGTACACCGCGCTGCACAGCTAAGCATAGTTCTGGGCATCGTAGCTTCCTGCAAGGTGACCGAAGTTCGCAGGCAGATGGGTCCCTGGGACACATGCGGAGAGGCTTCTGCCCGGTTCACAGGCCGCCCACTGCCCCTGCCCCAGATCGGGGGCCGCAAAGCAGCCCTGTCTGTGTCCCCTGCCTCTAGAGGGAGTATTGGACCAACACTTGTAGAAAACGGGGTCCTTGCGGGCCACTCATTGGAGGGACACAAATAAATCTTTGCCGACTCTCGGCTGAAACTTACGAGCGTTCACACCTAAGCCTCTTACAAGGTCAGCTGTTTAGCTAAACATGAGCTCATGATCTAAATTTACACAATAATGAAGAAAGCAGCTACAAGGGGAGACACTCAGCCAAAACCATCAATACCAGAATTAGATTCCCAAGGCCATCCATCAGATGTAGGAATAATCGGGTGCAAGGCAGAAAATATACATAAAACTGGAACTGAAACAAGGCACAAGGATGTTTTCAAAGACTGGTAGGATCTCTAAAACATTTTTCAAGGACATGTCATTGATAAAGCTAAATACTCCAAGGTTGTGTAATACAACAGATTAATCATTGAGAAGAGTGAAATTATGCTGTTTTGAAAACTATGGCAGGTCAGATTTTCTGCCTAATTATATAAGAAGATTTCTCTAAAAAAGACACATTATTTCAAAGACTTATTGGCTGTGAAATAAGTTAAGGGTATTTCAAATGGCTTGTCTGCAAAGAAAGGTGAGATGTAGGGAATCACAGAAAGTCGAGGGGAAAATAGGTCAATATATACATTTCTGTATGGTGAACTAAGCCTTAGGCCAGCAACAATGGAGAGGACGTGACCGTTAGACACGTACAAGTAAGCTGGAATCTTCCAAAGTTCAAATCTTTATAAGGAAAAAGATTTATAAAAATGAATAACCAAGTGTTTTAATTGACATCAGAAGATGAAAACAATAAACCCTGAGAACATAGAGAAAAGATAAATAAAGATATGAGCAGAACTTAATACAACAGATAACGTATAAAATTCAGGTGATTTAGTAAGTCCAAAGAATTTTCTTTGAAAAGATTTAAAAGACACACTTTGATTAAGGAAAACCAAAACATAAGTAAAGAATATACAGAAAGAGTCAGGACAATGTTAGAGCAGAGAATATATGAAATGCCAGTAAATTTGAACATTTCTGTAAAGTGGACCATTTCCTAGCTCCTAAAGTTTACCAACACTGACACAAGAGGAAATCATTTAAGGTCATCATGTCTGCCCTTGGCATTCTCGGAACGCCCTGGCCTCAGAATGCAGCCTCTGTAGTCCATGGTAACCTGCGGAGAGGGGGCGGGGCTGAGGGAGGTTGGAACACTGCCCTCACTGAGGGAGTGGGTGTGGCCATCTCTGCTGTAACTGAACAAAGGGCAGGGAGCAGGGGGCCCAGGACAGGGCCCTCAGAGCCCGGCAGGCCCAGTGGAGTGTCACAAGCTTTTAGGCACAGGCCAAAGGGCGCCTTCTTTGTCTGCACAGCTGCCCAAACTCTCACCTTTCCACTCAGGACGCCCTCTTACTTGAAGTGTGTGTGGAACGTGTCCGTGCAGTATACCGCGCTGCACAGCTAAGCATAGGTCTGGGCATCGTAGCTTCCTGCCAGGTGACCGAAGTTCGCAGGCAGATGGGTCCCTGGGACACACGCGGAGAGGCTCCTGCCCGGGTCACAGGCCGCCCACTGCCCCTGCCCCAGATCGGGGGCCGCAAAGCAGCCCTGTCTGAGTCCCCTGCCTCTAGAGGGAGTATTGGACCAACACTTGTAGAAAACGGGGTCCTTGCGGGCCACTCATTGGAGGGACACAAATAAATCTTTGCCGACTCTCGGCTGAAACTTACGAGCGTTCACACCTAAGCCTCTTACAAGGTCAGCTGTTTAGCTAAACATGAGCTCATGATCTAAATTTACACAATATTGAAGAAAGCAGCTACAAGGGGAGACAATCAGCCAAAACCATCAATACCAGAATTAGATTCCCAAGGCCATCCATCAGATGTTGGAATAATCGGGTGCAAGGCAGAAAATATACATAAAACTGGAACTGAAACAAGGCACAAGGATGTTTTCAAAGACTGGTAGGATCTCTAAAACATTTTTCAAGGACATGTCATTGATAAAGCTAAATACTCCAAGGTTGTGTAATACAACAGATTAATCATTGAGAAGAGTGAAATTATGCTGTTTTGAAAACTATGGCAGGTCAGATTTTCTGCCTAATTATAGAAGAAGATTTCTCTAAAAAATACACATTATTTCAAAGACTTATTGGCTGTGAAATAAGTTAAGGGTATTTCAAATGGCTTGTCTGCAAAGAAAGGTGAGATGTAGGGAATCACAGAAAGTCGAGGGGAAAATAGGTCAATATACACATTGCTGTATGGTGAACTAAGCCTTAGGCCAGCAACAATGGAGAGGACCTGACCCTTAGACACGTACAAGTAAGCTGGAATCTTCAAAAGTTCAAATCTTTATAAGTAAAAAGATTTATTAAAATGAATAACCAAGTGTTTTAATTGACATCAGAAGATGAAAACAATAAACCCTGAGAACATAGAAAAAAGATAAATAAAGATATGAGCAGAACTTAATACAACAGAAAACGTATAAAATTGAGGTGATTTAGTAAGTCCAAATAATCTTCTTTGAAAAGATTTAAAAGACACACTTTGATTAAGGAGAACCAAAACATAAGTAAAGAATATACAGAAAGAGTCAGGACAATGTTAGAGCAGACAATATATGAAATGCAAGTAAATTTGAACATTTCTGTCAAGTGGACCATTTCCTAGCTCCTAAAGTTTACCAACACTGACACAAGAGGAAATCATTTAAGGTCATCATGTCTGCCCATGGCATTCTCGGAACGCCCTGGCCTCAGAATGCAGCCTCTGTAGTCCATGGTAACCTGTAGAGAGGGGGCGGGGCTGAGGGAGTTTCGAACACTGCCCTCACTGAGGGAGTGGGTGTGGCCATCTCTGCTGTGACTGAACAAAGGGCAGGGGAGCAGGGGGCCCAGGGCATGGCCCTCAGAACCCGGCAGGACCAGTGGAGTGTCACAAGCTTTTAGGCCCAGGCCAAAGGGCGCCTTCTTTGTCTGCACAGCTGCCCAAACTCTCACCTTTCCACTCAGGCCGCCCTCTTACTTGAAGTGTGTGTGGAACGTGTCCGTGCAGTACACCGCGCTGCACAGCTAAGCATAGTTCTGGGCATCGTAGCTTCCTGCAAGGTGACCGAAGTTCGCAGGCAGATGGGTCCCTGGGACACATGCGGAGAGGCTCCTGCCCGGGTCACAGGCCGCCCACTGCCCCTGCCCCAGATCGGGGGCCGCAAAGCAGCCCTGTCTGAGTCCCCTGCCTCTAGAGGGAGTATTGGACCAACACTTGTAGAAAACGGGGTCCTTGCGGGCCACTCATTGGAGGGACACAAATAAATCTTTGCCGACTCTCGGCTGAAACTTACGAGCGTTCACACCTAAGCCTCTTACAAGGTCAGCTGTTTAGCTAAACATGAGCTCATGATCTAAATTTACACAATAATGAAGAAAGCAGCTACAAGGGGAGACACTCAGCCAAAACCATCAATACCAGAATTAGATTCCCAAGGCCATCCATCAGATGTAGGAATAATCGGGTGCAAGGCAGAAAATATACATAAAACTGGAACTGAAACAAGGCACAAGGATGTTTTCAAAGACTGGTAGGATCTCTAAAACATTTTTCAAGGACATGTCATTGATAAAGCTAAATACTCCAAGGTTGTGTAATACAACATATTAATCATTGAGAAGAGTGAAATTATGCTGTTTTGAAAACTATGGCAGGTCAGATTTTCTGCCTAATTATATAAGAAGATTTCTCTAAAAAATACACATTATTTCAAAGACTTATTGGCTGTGAAATAAGTTAAGGGTATTTCAAATTGCTTGTCTGCAAAGAAAGGTGAGATGTAGGGAATCACAGAAAGTCGAGGGGAAAATAGGTCAATATATACATTGCTGTATGGTGAACTAAGCCTTAGGCCAGCAACAATGGAGAGGACCTGACCCTTAGACACGTACAAGTAAGCTGGAATCTTCCAAAGTTCAAATCTTTATAAGGAAAAAGATTTATAAAAATGAATAACCAAGTGTTTTAATTGACATCAGAAGATGAAAACAATAAACCCTGAGAACATAGAGAAAAGATAAATAAAGATATGAGCAGAACTTAATACAACAGATAACGTATAAAATTCAGGTGATTTAGTAAGTCCAAAGAATTTTCTTTGAAAAGATTTAAAAGACACACTTTGATTAAGGAAAACCAAAACATAAGTAAAGAATATACAGAAAGAGTCAGGACAATGTTAGAGCAGAGAATATATGAAATGCCAGTAAATTTGAACATTTCTGTAAAGTGGACCATTTCCTAGCTCCTAAAGTTTACCAACACTGACACAAGAGGAAATCATTTAAGGTCATCATGTCTGCCCTTGGCATTCTCGGAACGCCCTGGCCTCAGAATGCAGCCTCTGTAGTCCATGGTAACCTGCGGAGAGGGGGCGGGGCTGAGGGAGGTTGGAACACTGCCCTCACTGAGGGGGTGGGTTTGGCCATCTCTGCTGTGACTGAACAAAGGGCAGGGGAGCAGGGGGCCCAGGGCAGGGCCCTCAGAGCCCGGCAGGCCCAGTGGAGTGTCACAAGCATTTAGGCCCAGGCCCAAGGGCGCCTTCTTTGTCTGCACAGCTGCCCAAACTCTCACCTTTCCACTCAGGCCGCCCTCTTACTTGAAGTGTGTGTGGAAATGGTCCGTGCAGTATACCGCGCTGCACAGCTAAGCATAGGTCTGGGCATCGTAGCTTCCTGCCAGGTGACCGAAGTTCGCAGGCAGATGGGTCCCTGGGACACACGTGGAGAGGCTCCTGCCCGGGCCACAGGCCGCCTACTGCCGCTGAACCAGATCGGGAGCTGCAAAGCAGCCCTGTCTGAGTCCCCTGCCTCTAGAGGGAGTATTGGACCAACACTTGTAGAAAACGGGGTCCTTGCGGGCCACTCATTGGAGGGACACAAATAAATCTTTGCCGACTTTCTGCTGAAACTTACAAGCGTTCACACCTAAGCTTCTTACAAGGTCAGCTGTTTAGCTAAACATGAGCTCATGATCTAAATTTACACAATATTGAAGAAAGCAGCTACAAGGGGAGACAATCAGCCAAAACCATCAATACCAGAATTAGATTCCCAAGGCCATCCATCAGATGTAGGAATAATCGGGTGCAAGGCAGAAAATATACATAAAACTGGAACTGAAACAAGGCACAAGGATGTTTTCAAAGACTGGTAGGATCTCTAAAACATTTTTCAAGGACATGTCATTGATAAAGCTAAATACTCCAAGGTTGTGTAATACAACAGATTAATCATTGAGAAGAGTGAAATTATGCTGTTTTGAAAACTATGGCAGGTCAGATTTTCTGCCTAATTATATAAGAAGATTTCTCTAAAAAATACACATTATTTCAAAGACTTATTGGCGGTGAAATAAGTTAAGGGTATTTCAAATGGCTTGTCTGCAAAGAAAGGTGAGATGTAGGGAATCACAGAAAGTCGAGGGGAAAATAGGTCAATATATACATTGCTGTATGGTGAACTAAGCCTTAGGCCAGCAACAATGGAGAGGACCTGACCCTTAGACACGTACAAGTAAGCTGGAATCTTCAACAGTTCAAATCTTTATAAGTAAAAAGATTTATTAAAATGAATAACCAAGTGTTTTAATTGACATCAGAAGATGAAAACAATAAACCCTGAGAACATAGAGAAAAGATAAATAAAGATATGAGCAGAACTTAATACAACAGATAACGTATAAAATTGAGGTGATTTAGTAAGTCCAAATAATCTTCTTTGAAAAGATTTAAAAGACACACTTTGATTAAGGAGAACCAAAACATAAGTAAAGAATATACAGAAAGAGTCAGGACAATGTTAGAGCAGAGAATATATGAAATGCCAGTAAATTTGAACATTTCTGTCAAGTGGACCATTTCCTAGCTCCTAAAGTTTACCAACACTGACACAAGAGGAAATCATTTAAGGTCATCATGTCTGCCCTTGGCATGCTCGGAACGCCCTGGCCTCAGAATGCAGCCTCTGTAGTCCATGGTAACCTGCAGAGAGGGGGCGGGGCTGAGGGAGTTTCGAACACTGCCCTCACTGAGGGAGTGGGTGTGGCCATCTCTGCTGTGACTGAACAAAGGCCAGGGGAGCAGGGGGCCCAGGGCATGGCCCTCAGAACCCGGCAGGACCAGTGGAGTGTCACAAGCTTTTAGGCCCAGGCCAAAGGGCGCCTTCTTTGTCTGCACAGCTGCCCAAACTCTCACCTTTCCACTCAGGCCGCCCTCTTACTTGAAGTGTGTGTGGAACGTGTCCGTGCAGTACAACGCGCTGCACAGCTAAGCATAGTTCTGGGCATCGTAGCTTCCTGCAAGGTGACCGAAGTTCGCAGGCAGATGGGTCCCTGGGACACATGCGGAGAGGCTTCTGCCCGGTTCACAGGCCGCCCACTGCCCCTGCCCCAGATCGGGGGCCGCAAAGCAGCCCTGTCTGTGTCCCCTGCCTCTAGAGGGAGTATTGGACCAACACTTGTAGAAAACGGGGTCCTTGCGGGCCACTCATTGGAGGGACACAAATAAATCTTTGCCGACTCTCGGCTGAAACTTATGAGCGTTCACACCTAAGCCTCTTACAAGGTCAGCTGTTTAGCTAAACATGAGCTCATGATCTAAATTTACACAATAATGAAGAAAGCAGCTACAAGGGGAGACACTCAGCCAAAACCATCAATACCAGAATTAGATTCCCAAGGCCATCCATCAGATGTAGGAATAATCGGGTGCAAGGCAGAAAATATACATAAAACTGGAACTGAAACAAGGCACAAGGATGTTTTCAAAGACTGGTAGGATCTCTAAAACATTTTTCAAGGACATGTCATTGATAAAGCTAAATACTCCAAGGTTGTGTAATACAACAGATTAATCATTGAGAAGAGTGAAATTATGCTGTTTTGAAAACTATGGCAGGTCAGATTTTCTGCCTAATTATATAAGAAGATTTCTCTAAAAAATACACATTATTTCAAAGACTTATTGGCTGTGAAATAAGTTAAGGGTATTTCAAATGGCTTGTCTGCAAAGAAAGGTGAGATGTAGGGAATCACAGAAAGTCGAGGGGAAAATAGGTCAATATATACATTTCTGTATGGTGAACTAAGCCTTAGGCCAGCAACAATGGAGAGGACGTGACCGT
Organism: Mesoplodon mirus; assembly: GCF_964341445.2. Taxonomy (NCBI): domain Eukaryota; kingdom Metazoa; phylum Chordata; class Mammalia; order Artiodactyla; family Ziphiidae; genus Mesoplodon; species Mesoplodon mirus. Next base: position 159,011,827 of record NC_138976.1, on the reverse strand, counting down.
TAGACACGTACAAGTAAGCTGGAATCTTCCAAAGTTCAAATCTTTATAAGGAAAAAGATTTATAAAAATGAATAACCAAGTGTTTTAATTGACATCAGAAGATGAAAACAATAAACCCTGAGAACATAGAGAAAAGATAAATAAAGATATGAGCAGAACTTAATACAACAGATAACGTATAAAATTCAGGTGATTTAGTAAGTCCAAAGAATTTTCTTTGAAAAGATTTAAAAGACACACTTTGATTAAGGAAAACCAAAACATAAGTAAAGAATATACAGAAAGAGTCAGGACAATGTTAGAGCAGAGAATATATGAAATGCCAGTAAATTTGAACATTTCTGTAAAGTGGACCATTTCCTAGCTCCTAAAGTTTACCAACACTGACACAAGAGGAAATCATTTAAGGTCATCATGTCTGCCCTTGGCATTCTCGGAACGCCCTGGCCTCAGAATGCAGCCTCTGTAGTCCATGGTAACCTGCGGAGAGGGGGCGGGGCTGAGGGAGGTTGGAACACTGCCCTCACTGAGGGAGTGGGTGTGGCCATCTCTGCTGTGACTGAACAAAGGGCAGGGAGCAGGGGGCCCAGGACAGGGCCCTCAGAGCCCGGCAGGCCCAGTGGAGTGTCACAAGCTTTTAGGCCCAGGCCAAAGGGCGCCTTCTTTGTCTGCACAGCTGCCCAAACTCTCACCTTTCCACTCAGGACGCCCTCTTACTTGAAGTGTGTGTGGAACGTGTCCGTGCAGTATACCGCGCTGCACAGCTAAGCATAGGTCTGGGCATCGTAGCTTCCTGCCAGGTGACCGAAGTTCGCAGGCAGATGGGTCCCTGGGACACACGCGGAGAGGCTCCTGCCCGGGTCACAGGCCGCCCACTGCCCCTGCCCCAGATCGGGGGCCGCAAAGCAGCCCTGTCTGAGTCCCCTGCCTCTAGAGGGAGTATTGGACCAACACTTGTAGAAAACGGGGTCCTTGCGGGCCACTCATTGGAGGGACACAAATAAATCTTTGCCGACTCTCGGCTGAAACTTACGAGCGTTCACACCTAAGCCTCTTACAAGGTCAGCTGTTTAGCTAAACATGAGCTCATGATCTAAATTTACACAATATTGAAGAAAGCAGCTACAAGGGGAGACAATCAGCCAAAACCATCAATACCAGAATTAGATTCCCAAGGCCATCCATCAGATGTTGGAATAATCGGGTGCAAGGCAGAAAATATACATAAAACTGGAACTGAAACAAGGCACAAGGATGTTTTCAAAGACTGGTAGGATCTCTAAAACATTTTTCAAGGACATGTCATTGATAAAGCTAAATACTCCAAGGTTGTGTAATACAACAGATTAATCATTGAGAAGAGTGAAATTATGCTGTTTTGAAAACTATGGCAGGTCAGATTTTCTGCCTAATTATAGAAGAAGATTTCTCTAAAAAATACACATTATTTCAAAGACTTATTGGCTGTGAAATAAGTTAAGGGTATTTCAAATGGCTTGTCTGCAAAGAAAGGTGAGATGTAGGGAATCACAGAAAGTCGAGGGGAAAATAGGTCAATATATACATTGCTGTATGGTGAACTAAGCCTTAGGCCAGCAACAATGGAGAGGACCTGACCCTTAGACACGTACAAGTAAGCTGGAATCTTCAAAAGTTCAAATCTTTATAAGTAAAAAGATTTACTACAATCAATAACCAAATGTTTATTTATTTTTTTTTTTTGCGGTATGCGGGCCTCTCACTGTTGTGGCCTCCCCCGTTGCGGAGCACAGGCTCCGGATGCGCAGGCCCAGCGGCCATGGCTCACGGGCCCAGCCGCTCCGCGGCATATGGGATCCTCGCAGACCGGGGCACGAACCCGTATCCCCTGCATCGGCAGGCGGACTCTCAACCACTGCACCACCAGGGAGGCCCCCAAGTGTTTTAATTGACATCAGAAGATGAAAACAATAAACCCTGAGAACATAGAAAAAAGATAAATAAAGTATGAGCACAACTTAATACAACAGAAAACGTATAAAATTCAGGTGATTTAGTAAGTCCAAAGAATCTTCTTTGAAAAGATTTAAAAGACACACTTTGATTAAGGAAAACCAATACATAAGTAAAGAATATTCAGAAAGAGTCAGGACAATGTTAGAGCAGAGAATATATGAAAGGCCAGTAAATTTGAACATTTCTGTCAAGTGGACCATTTCCTAGCTCCTAAAGTTTACCAACACTGACACAAGAGGAAATCATTTAAGGTCATCATGTCTGCCCTTGGCATTCATGGAACGCACTGGCCTCAGAATGCAGCCTCTGTATTCCATGGTAACCTGCGGAGAGGGTGCGGGGCTGAGGGAGGTTGGAACACTGCCCTCACTGAGGGGGTGGGTGTGGCCATCTCTGCTGTGACTGAACAAAGGGCAGGGGAGCAGGGGGCCCAGGGCAGGGCCCTCAGAGCCCGGCAGGCCCAGTGGAGTGTCACAAGCATTTAGGCCCAGGCCCAAGGGCGCCTTCTTTGTCTGCACAGCTGCCCAAACTCTCACCTTTCCACTCAGGCCGCCCTCTTACTTGAAGTGTGTGTGGAAAGGGTCCATGCAGTATACCGCGCTGCACAGCTAAGCATAGGTCTGGGCATCGTAGCTTCCTGCCACGTGACCGAAGTTCGCAGGCAGATGGGTCCCTGTGACACACGTGGAGAGGCTCCTGCCCGGGCCACAGGCCGCCCACTGCCGCTGAACCAGATCGGGGGCCGCAAAGCAGCCCTGTCTGAGTCCCCTGCCTCTAGAGGGAGTATTGGACCAACACTTGTAGAAAACGGGGTCCTTGCGGGCCACTCATTGGAGGGACACAAATAAATCTTTGCCGACTTTCTGCTGAAACTTACGAGCGTTCACACCTAAGCTTCTTACAAGGTCAGCTGTTTAGCTAAACATGAGCTCATGACCTAAATTTACACAATAATGAAGAAAGCAGCTACAAGGGGAGACACTCAGCCAAAACCATGAATACCAGAATTAGATTCCCAAGGCCATCCATCAGATGTAGGAATAATCGGGTGCAAGGCAGAAAATATACATAAAACTGGAACTGAAACAAGGCACAAGGATGTTTTCAAAGACTGGTAGGATCTCTAAAACATTTTTCAAGGACATGTCATTGATAAAGCTTAATACTCCAAGGTTGTGTAATACAACAGATTAATCATTGAGAAGAGTGAAATTATGCTGTTTTGAAAACTATGGCAGGTCAGATTTTCTGCCTAATTATATAAGAAGATTTCTCTAAAAAATACACATTATTTCAAAGACTTATTGGCTGTGAAATAAGTTAAGGGTGTTTCAAATGGCTTGTCTGCAAAGAAAGGTGAGATGTAGGGAATCACAGAAAGTCGAGGGGAAAATAGGTCAATATATACATTGCTGTATGGTGAACTAAGCCTTAGGCCAGCAACAATGGAGAGGACCTGACCCTTAGACACGTACAAGTAAGCTGGAATCTTCAAAAGTTCAAATCTTTATAAGTAAAAAGATTTATTAAAATGAATAACCAAGTGTTTTAATTGACATCAGAAGATGAAAACAATAAACCTGAGAACATGGCGAAAAGATAAATCAAGATATGAGCAGAACTTAATACAACAGAAAACGTATAAAATTCAGGCGATTTAGTAAGTCCAAAGAATCTTCTTTGAAAACATGTAAAAGACACACTTTGATTAAGGAAAACCAAAACATAAGTAAAGAATATACAGAAAGAGTCAGGACAATGTTAGAGCAGACAATATATGAAATGCCAGTAAATTTGAACATTTATGTAAAATGGACCATTTCCTAGCTCCTAAAGTTTACCAACACTGACACAAGAGGAAATCATTTAAGGTCATCATGTCTGCCCTTGGCATTCTCGGAACGCCCTGGCCTCAGAATGCAGCCTCTGTATTCCATGGTAACCTGCGGAGAGGGGGCGGGGCTGAGGGAGGTTGGAACACTGCCCTCACTGAGGGAGTGTGTGTGGCCATCTCTGCTGTGACTGAACAAAGGGCAGGGGAGCAGGGGGCCCAGGGCAGGGCCCTCAGAGCCCGGCAGGCCCAGTGGAGTGTCACAAGCATTTAGGCCCAGGCCCAAGGGCGCCTTCTTTGTCTGCACAGCTGCCCAAACTCTCACCTTTCCACTCAGGCCGCCCTCTTACTTGAAGTGTGTGTGGAACGGGTCCGTGCAGTATACCGCGCTGCACAGCTAAGCATAGGTCTGGGCATCGTAGCTTCCTGCCAGGTGACCGAAGTTCGCAGGCAGATGGGTCCCTGGGACACACGTGGAGAGGCTCCTGCCCGGGCCACAGGCCGCCCACTGCCGCTGAACCAGATCGGGGGCCGCAAAGCAGCCCTGTCTGAGTCCCCTGCCTCTAGAGGGAGTATTGGAGCAACACTTGTAGAAAACGGGGTCCTTGCGGGCCACTCATTGGAGGGACACAAATAAATCTTTGCCGACTTTCTGCTGAAACTTACGAGCGTTCACACCTAAGCTTCTTACAAGGTAAGCTGTTTAGCTAAACATGAGCTCATGATCTAAATTTACACAATAATGAAGAAAGCAGCTACAAGGGGAGACAATCAGCCAAAACCATCAATACCAGAATTAGATTCCCAAGGCCATCCATCAGATGTAGGAATAATCGGGTGCAAGGCAGAAAATATACATAAAACTGGAACTGAAACAAGGCACAAGGATGTTTTCAAAGACTGGTAGGATCTCTAAAACATTTTTCAAGGACATGTCATTGATAAAGCTAAATACTCAAAGGTTGTGTAATACAACAGATTAATCATTGAGAAGAGTGAAATTATGCTGTTTTGAAAACTATGGCAGGTCAGATTTTCTGCCTAATTATATAAGAAGATTTCTCTAAAAAATACACATTATTTCAAAGACTTATTGGCTGTGAAATAAGTTAAGGGTATTTCAAATGGCTTGTCTGCAAAGAAAGGTGAGATGTAGGGAATCACAGAAAGTCGAGGGGAAAATAGGTCAATATATACATTGCTGTATGGTGAACTAAGCCTTAGGCCAGCAACAATGGAGAGGACGTGACCCTTAGACACGTACAAGTAAGCTGGAATCTTCAAAAGTTCAAATCTTTATAAGTAAAAAGAGTTATTAAAATGAATAACCAAGTGTTTTAATTGACATCAGAAGATGAAAACAATAAACCCTGAGAACATAGAGAAAAGATAAATAAAGATATGAGCAGAACTTAATACAACAGAAAACGTATAAAATTCAGGTGATTTAGTAAGTCCAAAGAATCTTCTTTGAAAAGAATTAAAAGACACACTTTGATTAAGGAAAACCAAAACATAAGTAAAGAATATACAGAAAGAGTCAGGACAATGTTAGAGCAGAGAATGTATGAAATGCCAGTAAATTTGAACATTTCTGTAAAGTGGACCATTTCCTAGCTCCTAAAGTTTACAAACACTGACACAAGAGGAAATCATTTAAGGTCATCATGTCTGCCCTTGGCATTCTCGGAACGCCCTGGCCTCAGAATGCAGCCTCTGTAGTCCATGGTAACCTGCGGAGAGGGGGCGGGGCTGAGGGAGGTTGGAACACTGCCCTCACTGAGGGAGTGGGTGTGGCCATCTCTGCTGTGACTGAACAAAGGGCAGGGGAGCAGGGGGCCAAGGGCAGGGCCCTCAGAGCCCGGCAGGCCCAGTGGAGTGTCACAAGTTTTTAGGCCCAGGCCAAAGGGCGACTTCTTTGTCTGCACAGCTGCCCAAACTCTCACCTTTCCACTCTGGCCGCACTCTTACTTGAAGTGTGTGTGGAACGTGTCCGCGCACTACACCGCGCTGCACAGCTAAGCATAGTTCTGGGCATCGTAGCTTCCTGCCAGGTGACCGAAGTTCGCAGGCAGATGGGTCCCTGGGACACACGCGGAGGGGCTCCTGCCCGGGTCACACTCCGCCCACTGCCCCTGCCCCAGATCGGGGGCTGCAAAGCAGCCCTGTCTGAGTCCCCTGCCTCTAGAGGGAGTATTGGAGCAACACTTGTAGAAAACGGGGTCCTTGCGGGCCACTCATTGGAGGGACACAAATAAATCTTTGCCGACTTTCTGCTGAAACTTACGAGCGTTCACACCTAAGCTTCTTACAAGGTAAGCTGTTTAGCTAAACATGAGCTCATGATCTAAATTTACACAATAATGAAGAAAGCAGCTACAAGGGGAGACAATCAGCCAAAACCATCAATACCAGAATTAGATTCCCAAGGCCATCCATCAGATGTAGGAATAATCGGGTGCAAGGCAGAAAATATACATAAAACTGGAACTGAAACAAGGCACAAGGATGTTTTCAAAGACTGGTAGGATCTCTAAAACATTTTTCAAGGACATGTCATTGATAAAGCTAAATACTCAAAGGTTGTGTAATACAACAGATTAATCATTGAGAAGAGTGAAATTATGCTGTTTTGAAAACTATGGCAGGTCAGATTTTCTGCCTAATTATATAAGAAGATTTCTCTAAAAAATACACATTATTTCAAAGACTTATTGGCTGTGAAATAAGTTAAGGGTATTTCAAATGGCTTGTCTGCAAAGAAAGGTGAGATGTAGGGAATCACAGAAAGTCGAGGGGAAAATAGGTCAATATATACATTGCTGTATGGTGAACTAAGCCTTAGGCCAGCAACAATGGAGAGGACGTGACCCTTAGACACGTACAAGTAAGCTGGAATCTTCAAAAGTTCAAATCTTTATAAGTAAAAAGATTTATTAAAATGAATAACCAAGTGTTTTAATTGACATCAGAAGATGAAAACAATAAACCCTGAGAACATAGAGAAAAGATAAATAAAGATATGAGCAGAACTTAATACAACAGAAAACGTATAAAATTCAGGTGATTTAGTAAGTCCAAAGAATCTTCTTTGAAAAGAATTAAAAGACACAATTTGATTAAGGAAAACCAAAACATAAGTAAAGAATATACAGAAAGAGTCAGGACAATGTTAGAGCAGAGAATGTATGAAATGCCAGTAAATTTGAACATTTCTGTAAAGTGGACCATTTCCTAGCTCCTAAAGTTTACAAACACTGACACAAGAGGAAATCATTTAAGGTCATCATGTCTGCCCTTGGCATTCTCGGAACGCCCTGGCCTCAGAATGCAGCCTCTGTAGTCCATGGTAACCTGCGGAGAGGGGGCGGGGCTGAGGGAGGTTGGAACACTGCCCTCACTGAGGGAGTGGGTGTGGCCATCTCTGCTGTGACTGAACAAAGGGCAGGGGAGCAGGGGGCCAAGGGCAGGGCCCTCAGAGCCCGGCAGGCCCAGTGGAGTGTCACAAGTTTTTAGGCCCAGGCCAAAGGGCGCCTTCTTTGTCTGCACAGCTGCCCAAACTCTCACCTTTCCACTCTGGCCGCACTCTTACTTGAAGTGTGTGTGGAACGTGTCCGCGCACTACACCGCGCTGCACAGCTAAGCATAGTTCTGGGCATCGTAGCTTCCTGCCAGGTGACCGAAGTTCGCAGGCAGATGGGTCCCTGGGACACACGCAGAGGGGCTCCTGCCCGGGTCACACTCCGCCCACTGCCCCTGCCCCAGATCGGGGGCTGCAAAGCAGCCCTGTCTGAGTCCCCTGCCTCTAGAGGGAGTATTGGATCAACACTTGTAGAAAACGGGGCCCTTGCGGGCCACTCGTTGGAGGGACACAAATAAATCTTTGCCGACTTTTTGCTGAAACGTACGAGCGTTCATACCTAAGCCTCTTACAAGGTCAGCTGTTTAGCTAAACATGAGCTCATGATCTAAATTTACACAATAATGAAGAAAGCAGCTACAAGGGGAGACACTCAGCCAAAACCATCAATACCAGAATTAGATTCCCAAGGCCATCCATCAGATGTAGGAATAATCGGGTGCAAGGCAGAAAATATACATAAAACTGGAACTGAAACAAGGCACAAGGATGTTTTCAAAGACTGGTAGGATCTCTAAAACATTTTTCAAGGACATGTCATTGATAAAGCTAAATACTCCAAGGTTGTGTAATACAACAGATTAATCATTGAGAAGAGTGAAATTATGCTGTTTTGAAAACTATGGCAGGTCAGATTTTCTGCCTAATTATATAAGAAGATTTCTCTAAAAAATACACATTATTTCAAAGACTTATTGGCTGTGAAATAAGTTAAGGGTATTTCAAATGGCTTGTCTGCAAAGAAAGGTGAGATGTAGGGAATCACAGAAAGTCGAGGGGAAAATAGGTCAATATATACATTGCTGTATGGTGAACTAAGCCTTAGGCCAGCAACAATGGAGAGGACCTGACCCTTAGACACGTACAAGTAAGCTGGAATCTTCCAAAGTTCAAATCTTTATAAGGAAAAAGATTTATAAAAATGAATAACCAAGTGTTTTAATTGACATCAGAAGATGAAAACAATAAACCCTGAGAACATAGAGAAAAGATAAATAAAGATATGAGCAGAACTTAATACAACAGATAACGTATAAAATTCAGGTGATTTAGTAAGTCCAAAGAATTTTCTTTGAAAAGATTTAAAAGACACACTTTGATTAAGGAAAACCAAAACATAAGTAAAGAATATACAGAAAGAGTCAGGACAATGTTAGAGCAGAGAATATATGAAATGCCAGTAAATTTGAACATTTCTGTAAAGTGGACCATTTCCTAGCTCCTAAAGTTTACCAACACTGACACAAGAGGAAATCATTTAAGGTCATCATGTCTGCCCTTGGCATTCTCGGAACGCCCTGGCCTCAGAATGCAGCCTCTGTAGTCCATGGTAACCTGCGGAGAGGGGGCGGGGCTGAGGGAGGTTGGAACACTGCCCTCACTGAGGGGGTGGGTTTGGCCATCTCTGCTGTGACTGAACAAAGGGCAGGGGAGCAGGGGGCCCAGGGCAGGGCCCTCAGAGCCCGGCAGGCCCAGTGGAGTGTCACAAGCATTTAGGCCCAGGCCCAAGGGCGCCTTCTTTGTCTGCACAGCTGCCCAAACTCTCACCTTTCCACTCAGGCCGCCCTCTTACTTGAAGTGTGTGTGGAAAGGGTCCGTGCAGTATACCGCGCTGCACAGCTAAGCATAGGTCTGGGCATCGTAGCTTCCTACCAGGTGACCGAAGTTCGCAGGCAGATGGGTCCCTGGGACACACGTGGAGAGGCTCCTGCCCGGGCCACAGGCCGCCTACTGCCGCTGAACCAGATCGGGGGCCGCAAAGCAGCCCTGTCTGAGTCCCCTGCCTCTAGAGGGAGTATTGGACCAACACTTGTAGAAAACGGGGTCCTTGCGGGCCACTCATTGGAGGGACACAAATAAATCTTTGCCGACTTTCTGCTGAAACTTACAAGCGTTCACACCTAAGCTTCTTACAAGGTCAGCTGTTTAGCTAAACATGAGCTCATGATCTAAATTTACACAATATTGAAGAAAGCAGCTACAAGGGGAGACAATCAGCCAAAACCATCAATACCAGAATTAGATTCCCAAGGCCATCCATCAGATGTAGGAATAATCGGGTGCAAGGCAGAAAATATACATAAAACTGGAACTGAAACAAGGCACAAGGATGTTTTCAAAGACTGGTAGGATCTCTAAAACATTTTTCAAGGACATGTCATTGATAAAGCTAAATACTCCAAGGTTGTGTAATACAACAGATTAATCATTGAGAAGAGTGAAATTATGCTGTTTTGAAAACTATGGCAGGTCAGATTTTCTGCCTAATTATATAAGAAGATTTCTCTAAAAAATACACATTATTTCAAAGACTTATTGGCGGTGAAATAAGTTAAGGGTATTTCAAATGGCTTGTCTGCAAAGAAAGGTGAGATGTAGGGAATCACAGAAAGTCGAGGGGAAAATAGGTCAATATATACATTGCTGTATGGTGAACTAAGCCTTAGGCCAGCAACAATGGAGAGGACCTGACCCTTAGACACGTACAAGTAAGCTGGAATCTTCAAAAGTTCAAATCTTTATAAGTAAAAAGATTTATTAAAATCAATAACCAAGTGTTTTAATTGACATCAGAAGATGAAAACAATAAACCCTGAGAACATAGAGAAAAGATAAATAAAGATATGAGCAGAACTTAATACAACAGAAAACGTATAAAATTCAGGTGATTTAGTAAGTCCAAAGAATCTTCTTTGAAAAGATTTAAAAGACACACTTTGATTAAGGAGAACTAAAACATAAGTATAGAATATACAGAAAGAGTCAGGACAATGTTAGAGCAGAGAATATATGAAATGCCAGTAAATTTGAACATTTCTGTCAAGTGGACCATTTCCTAGCTCCTAAAGTTTACCAACACTGACACCAGAGGAAATCATTTAAGGTCATCATGTCTGCCCTTGGCATTCTCGGAATGCCCTGACCTCAGAATGCAGCCTCTGTAGTCCATGGTAACCTGCGGAGAGGGGGCGGAACTGAGGGAGGTGGGAACACTGCCCTCACTGAGGGAGTGGGTGTGGCCATCTCTGCTGTGACTGAACAAAGGGCAGGGGAGCAGGGGGCCCAGGGCAGTGCCCTCAGAGCCCGGCAGGCCCAGTGGAGTGTCACAAGCTTTTAGGCCCAGGCCAAAGGGCGCCTTCTTTGTCTGCACAGCTGCCCAAACTCTCACCTTTCCACTCAGGCCGCCCTCTTACTTGAAGTGTGTGTGGAACGTGTCCGCGCAGTACACCGCGCTGCACAGCTAAGCATAGGTCTGGGCATCGTAGCTTCCTGCCAGGTGACCGAGGTTCGCAGGCAGATGGGTCCCTGGGACACACGCGGAGAGGCTCCAGCCCGGGTCACAGGCCGTCCACTGCCCCTGCCCCAGATCGGGGGCCGCAAAGCAGCCCTGTCTGAGTCCCCTGCCTCTAGAGGGAGTATTGGATCAACACTTGTAGAAAACGGGGCCCTTGCGGGCCACTTGTTGGAGGGACACAAATAAATCTTTGCCGACTTTTTGCTGAAACGTACGAGCGTTCATACCTAAGCCTCTTACAAGGTCAGCTGTTTAGCTAAACATGAGCTCATGATCTAAATTTACACAATAATGAAGAAAGCAGCTACAAGGGGAGACAATCAGCCAAAACCATCAATACCAGAATTAGATTCCCAAGGCCATCCATCAGATGTAGGAATAATCGGGTGCAAGGCAGAAAATATACATAAAACTGGAACTGAAACAAGGCACAAGGATGTTTTCAAAGACTGGTAGGATCTCTAAAACATTTTTCAAGGACATGTCATTGATAAAGCTAAATACTCCAAGGTTGTGTAATACAACAGATTAATCATTGAGAAGAGTGAAATTATGCTGTTTTGAAAACTATGGCAGGTCAGATTTTCTGCCTAATTATATAAGAAGATTTCTCTAAAAAATACACATTATTTCAAAGACTTATTGGCTGTGAAATAAGTTAAGGGTATTTCAAATGGCTTGTCTGCAAAGAAAGGTGAGATGTAGGGAATCACAGAAAGTCGAGGGGAAAATAGGTCAATATATACATTGCTGTATGGTGAACTAAGCCTTAGGCCAGCAACAATGGAGAGGACCTGACCCTTAGACACGTACAAGTAAGCTGGAATCTTCCAAAGTTCAAATCTTTATAAGGAAAAAGATTTATAAAAATGAATAACCAAGTGTTTTAATTGACATCAGAAGATGAAAACAATAAACACTGAGAACATAGAGAAAAGATAAATAAAGATATGAGCAGAACTTAATACAACAGATAACGTATAAAATTCAGGTGATTTAGTAAGTCCAAAGAATTTTCTTTGAAAAGATTTAAAAGACACACTTTGATTAAGGAAAACCAAAACATAAGTAAAGAATATACAGAAAGAGTCAGGACAATGTTAGAGCAGAGAATGTATGAAATGCCAGTAAATTTGAACATTTCTGTAAAGTGGACCATTTCCTAGCTCCTAAAGTTTACCAACACTGACACAAGAGGAAATCATTTAAGGTCATCATGTCTGCCCTTGGCATTCTCGGAACGCCCTGGCCTCAGAATGCAGCCTCTGTAGTCCATGGTAACCTGCGGAGAGGGGGCGGGGCTGAGGGAGGTTGGAACACTGCCCTCACTGAGGGGGTGGGTTTGGCCATCTCTGCTGTGACTGAACAAAGGGCAGGGGAGCAGGGGGCCCAGGGCAGGGCCCTCAGAGCCCGGCAGGCCCAGTGGAGTGTCACAAGCATTTAGGCCCAGGCCCAAGGGCGCCTTCTTTGTCTGCACAGCTGCCCAAACTCTCACCTTTCCACTCAGGCCGCCCTCTTACTTGAAGTGTGTGTGGAAAGGGTCCGTGCAGTATACCGCGCTGCACAGCTAAGCATAGGTCTGGGCATCGTAGCTTCCTGCCAGGTGACCGAAGTTCGCAGGCAGATGGGTCCCTGGGACACACGTGGAGAGGCTCCTGCCCGGGCCACAGGCCGCCTACTGCCGCTGAACCAGATCGGGGGCCGCAAAGCAGCCCTGTCTGAGTCCCCTGCCTCTAGAGGGAGTATTGGACCAACACTTGTAGAAAACGGGGTCCTTGCGGGCCACTCATTGGAGGGACACAAATAAATCTTTGCCGACTTTCTGCTGAAACTTACAAGCGTTCACACCTAAGCTTCTTACAAGGTCAGCTGTTTAGCTAAACATGAGCTCATGATCTAAATTTACACAATATTGAAGAAAGCAGCTACAAGGGGAGACAATCAGCCAAAACCATCAATACCAGAATTAGATTCCCAAGGCCATCCATCAGATGTAGGAATAATCGGGTGCAAGGCAGAAAATATATATAAAACTGGAACTGAAACAAGGCACAAGGATGTTTTCAAAGACTGGTAGGATCTCTAAAACATTTTTCAAGGACATGTCATTGATAAAGCTAAATACTCCAAGGTTGTGTAATACAACAGATTAATCATTGAGAAGAGTGAAATTATGCTGTTTTGAAAACTATGGCAGGTCAGATTTTCTGCCTAATTATATAAGAAGATTTCTCTAAAAAATACACATTATTTCAAAGACTTATTGGCTGTGAAATAAGTTAAGGGTATTTCAAATGGCTTGTCTGCAAAGAAAGGTGAGATGTAGGGAATCACAGAAAGTCGAGGGGAAAATAGGTCAATATATACATTGCTGTATGGTGAACTAAGCCTTAGGCCAGCAACAATGGAGAGGACCTGACCCTTAGACACGTACAAGTAAGCTGGAATCTTCAAAAGTTCAAATCTTTATAAGTAAAAAGATTTATTAAAATGAATAACCAAGTGTTTTAATTGACATCAGAAGATGAAAACAATAAACCCTGAGAACATAGAAAAAAGATAAATAAAGATATGAGCAGAACTTAATACAACAGAAAACGTATAAAATTGAGGTGATTTAGTAAGTCCAAATAATCTTCTTTGAAAAGATTTAAAAGACACACTTTGATTAAGGAGAACCAAAACATAAGTAAAGAATATACAGAAAGAGTCAGGACAATGTTAGAGCAGACAATATATGAAATGCCAGTAAATTTGAACATTTCTGTCAAGTGGACCATTTCCTAGCTCCTAAAGTTTACCAACACTGACACAAGAGGAAATCATTTAAGGTCATCATGTCTGCCCTTGGCATTCTCGGAACGCCCTGGCCTCAGAATGCAGCCTCTGTAGTCCATGGTAACCTGCAGAGAGGTGGCGTGGCTGAGGGAGTTTCGAACACTGCCCTCACTGAGGGAGTGGGTGTGGCCATCTCTGCTGTGACTGAACAAAGGGCAGGGGAGCAGGGGGCCCAGGGCATGGCCCTCAGAACCCGGCAGGACCAGTGGAGTGTCACAAGCTTTTAGGCCCAGGCCAAAGGGCGCCTTCTTTGTCTGCACAGCTGCCCAAACTCTCACCTTTCCACTCAGGCCGCCCTCTTACTTGAAGTGTGTGTGGAACGTGTCCGTGCAGTACACCGCGCTGCACAGCTAAGCATAGTTCTGGGCATCGTAGCTTCCTGCAAGGTGACCGAAGTTCGCAGGCAGATGGGTCCCTGGGACACATGCGGAGAGGCTTCTGCCCGGGTCACAGGCCGCCCACTGCCCCTGCCCCAGATCGGGGGCCGCAAAGCAGCCCTGTCTGAGTCCCCTGCCTCTAGAGGGAGTATTGGACCAACACTTGTAGAAAACGGGGTCCTTGCGGGCCACTCATTGGAGGGACACAAATAAATCTTTGCCGACTCTCGGCTGAAACTTACGAGCGTTCACACCTAAGCCTCTTACAAGGTCAGCTGTTTAGCTAAACATGAGCTCATGATCTAAATTTACACAATAATGAAGAAAGCAGCTACAAGGGGAGACACTCAGCCAAAACCATCAATACCAGAATTAGATTCCCAAGGCCATCCATCAGATGTAGGAATAATCGGGTGCAAGGCAGAAAATATACATAAAACTGGAACTGAAACAAGGCACAAGGATGTTTTCAAAGACTGGTAGGATCTCTAAAACATTTTTCAAGGACATGTCATTGATAAAGCTAAATACTCCAAGGTTGTGTAATACAACAGATTAATCATTGAGAAGAGTGAAATTATGCTGTTTTGAAAACTATGGCAGGTCAGATTTTCTGCCTAATTATAGAAGAAGATTTCTCTAAAAAATACACATTATTTCAAAGACTTATTGGCTGTGAAATAAGTTAAGGGTATTTCAAATGGCTTGTCTGCAAAGAAAGGTGAGATGTAGGGAATCACAGAAAGTCGAGGGGAAAATAGGTCAATATATACATTGCTGTATGGTGAACTAAGCCTTAGGCCAGCAACAATGGAGAGGACCTGACCCTTAGACACGTACAAGTAAGCTGGAATCTTCCAAAGTTCAAATCTTTATAAGGAAAAAGATTTATAAAAATGAATAACCAAGTGTTTTAATTGACATCAGAAGATGAAAACAATAAACCCTGAGAACATAGAGAAAAGATAAATAAAGATATGAGCAGAACTTAATACAACAGATAACGTATAAAATTCAGGTGATTTAGTAAGTCCAAAGAATTTTCTTTGAAAAGATTTAAAAGACACACTTTGATTAAGGAAAACCAAAACATAAGTAAAGAATATACAGAAAGAGTCAGGACAATGTTAGAGCAGAGAATATATGAAATGCCAGTAAATTTGAACATTTCTGTAAAGTGGACCATTTCCTAGCTCCTAAAGTTTACCAACACTGACACAAGAGGAAATAATTTAAGGTCATCATGTCTGCCCTTGGCATTCTCGGAACGCCCTGGCCTCAGAATGCAGCCTCTGTAGTCCATGGTAACCTGCGGAGAGGGGGCGGGGCTGAGGGAGGTTGGAACACTGCCCTCACTGAGGGAGTGGGTTTGGCCATCTCTGCTGTGACTGAACAAAGGGCAGGGAGCAGGGGGCCCAGGGCAGGGCCCTCAGAGCCCGGCAGGCCCAGTGGAGTGTCACAAGCTTTTAGGCCCAGGCCAAAGGGCGCCTTCTTTGTCTGCACAGCTGCCCAAACTCTCACCTTTCCACTCAGGACGCCCTCTTACTTGAAGTGTGTTTGGAACGTGTCCGTGCAGTATACCGCGCTGCACAGCTAAGCATAGGTCTGGGCATCGTAGCTTCCTGCCAGGTGACCGAAGTTCGCAGGCAGATGGGTCCCTGGGACACACGCGGAGAGGCTCCTGCCCGGGTCACAGGCCGCCCACTGCCCCTGCCCCAGATCGGGGGCCGCAAAGCAGCCCTGTCTGAGTCCCCTGCCTCTAGAGGGAGTATTGGACCAACACTTGTAGAAAACGGGGTCCTTGCGGGCCACTCATTGGAGGGACACAAATAAATCTTTGCCGACTTTCTGCTGAAACTTACGAGCGTTCACAACTAAGCCTCTTACAAGGTCAGCTGTTTAGCTAAACATGAGCTCATGATCTAAATTTACACAATATTGAAGAAAGCAGCTACAAGGGGAGACAATCAGCCAAAACCATCAATACCAGAATTAGATTCCCAAGGCCATCCATCAGATGTTGGAATAATCGGGTGCAAGGCAGAAAATATACATAAAACTGGAACTGAAACAAGGCACAAGGATGTTTTCAAAGACTGGTAGGATCTCTAAAACATTTTTCAAGGACATGTCATTGATAAAGCTAAATACTCCAAGGTTGTGTAATACAACAGATTAATCATTGAGAAGAGTGAAATTATGCTGTTTTGAAAACTATGGCAGGTCAGATTTTCTGCCTATTTATAGAAGAAGATTTCTCTAAAAAATACACATTATTTCAAAGACTTATTGGCTGTGAAATAAGTTAAGGGTATTTCAAATGGCTTGTCTGCAAAGAAAGGTGAGATGTAGGGAATCACAGAAAGTCGAGGGGAAAATAGGTCAATATATACATTGCTGTATGGTGAACTAAGCCTTAGGCCAGCAACAATGGAGAGGACCTGACCCTTAGACACGTACAAGTAAGCTGGAATCTTCAAAAGTTCAAATCTTTATAAGTAAAAAGATTTACTACAATCAATAACCAAATGTTTATTTATTTTTTTTTTTGCGGTATGCGGGCCTCTCACTGTTGTGGCCTCCCCCGTTGCGGAGCACAGGCTCCGGATGCGCAGGCCCAGCGGCCATGGCTCACGGGCCCAGCCGCTCCGCGGCATATGGGATCCTCCCAGACCGGGGCACGAACCCGTATCCCCTGCATCGGCAGGCGGACTCTCAACCACTGCGCCACCAGGGAGGCCCCCAAGTGTTTTAATTGACATCAGAAGATGAAAACAATAAACCCTGAGAACATAGAAAAAAGATAAATAAAGTATGAGCACAACTTAATACAACAGAAAACGTATAAAATTCAGGTGATTTAGTAAGTCCAAAGAATCTTCTGTGAAAAGATTTAAAAGACACACTTTGATTAAGGAAAACCAAAACATAAGTAAAGAATATTCAGAAAGAGTCAGGACAATGTTAGAGCAGAGAATATATGAAAGGCCAGTAAATTTGAACATTTCTGTCAAGTGGACCATTTCCTAGCTCCTAAAGTTTACCAACACTGACACAAGAGGAAATCATTTAAGGTCATCATGTCTGCCCTTGGCATTCATGGAACGCACTGGCCTCAGAATGCAGCCTCTGTATTCCATGGTAACCTGCGGAGAGTGTGCGGGGCTGAGGGAGGTTGGAACACTGCCCTCACTGAGGGGGTGGGTGTGGCCATCTCTGCTGTGACTGAACAAAGGGCAGGGGAGCAGGGGGCCCAGGGCAGGGCCCTCAGAGCCCGGCAGGCCCAGTGGAGTGTCACAAGCATTTAGGCCCAGGCCCAAGGGCGCCTTCTTTGTCTGCACAGCTGCCCAAACTCTCACCTTTCCACTCAGGCCGCCCTCTTACTTGAAGTGTGTGTGGAAAGGGTCCGTGCAGTATACCGCGCTGCACAGCTAAGCATAGGTCTGGGCATCGTAGCTTCCTGCCAGGTGACCGAAGTTCGCAGGCAGATGGGTCCCTGTGACACACGTGGAGAGGCTCCTGCCCGGGCCACAGGCCGCCCACTGCCGCTGAACCAGATCGGGGGCCGCAAAGCAGCCCTGTCTGAGTCCCCTGCCTCTAGAGGGAGTATTGGAGCAACACTTGTAGAAAACGGGGTCCTTGCGGGCCACTCATTGGAGGGACACAAATAAATCTTTGCCGACTTTCTGCTGAAACTTACGAGCGTTCACACCTAAGCTTCTTACAAGGTCAGCTGTTTAGCTAAACATGAGCTCATGATCTAAATTTACACAATAATGAAGAAAGCAGCTACAAGGGGAGACACTCAGCCAAAACCATGAATACCAGAATTAGATTCCCAAGGCCATCCATCTGATGTAGGAATAATCGGGTGCAAGGCAGAAAATATACATAAAACTGGAACTGAAACAAGGCACAAGGATGTTTTCAAAGACTGGTAGGATCTCTAAAACATTTTTCAAGGACATGTCATTGATAAAGCTTAATACTCCAAGGTTGTGTAATACAACAGATTAATCATTGAGAAGAGTGAAATTATGCTGTTTTGAAAACTATGGCAGGTCAGATTTTCTGCCTAATTATATAAGAAGATTTCTCTAAAAAATACACATTATTTCAAAGACTTATTGGCTGTGAAATAAGTTAAGGGTGTTTCAAATGGCTTGTCTGCAAAGAAAGGTGAGATGTAGGGAATCACAGAAAGTCGAGGGGAAAATAGGTCAATATATACATTGCTGTATGGTGAACTAAGCCTTAGGCCAGAAACAATGGAGAGGACCTGACCCTTAGACACGTACAAGTAAGCTGGAATCTTCAAAAGTTCAAATCTTTATAAGTAAAAAGATTTATTAAAATGAATAACCAAGTGTTTTAATTGACATCAGAAGATGAAAACAATAAACCTGAGAACATGGCGAAAAGATAAATCAAGATATGAGCAGAACTTAATACAACAGAAAACGTATAAAATTCAGGCGATTTAGTAAGTCCAAAGAATCTTCTTTGAAAACATGTAAAAGCCACACTTTGATTAAGGAAAACCAAAACATAAGTAAAGAATATACAGAAAGAGTCAGGACAATGTTAGAGCAGACAATATATGAAATGCCAGTAAATTTGAACATTTATGTAAAATGGACCATTTCCTAGCTCCTAAAGTTTACCAACACTGACACAAGAGGAAATCATTTAAGGTCATCATGTCTGCCCTTGGCATTCTCAGAACGCCCTGGCCTCAGAATGCAGCGTCAGTAGTCCTTGGTAACGTGCGGAGAGGGGGCGGGGCTGAGGGAGGTTGGAACATTGCCCTCACTGAGGGAGTGGGTGTGGCCATCTCTGCTGTGACTGAACAAAGGGCAGGGGAGCAGGGGGCCCAGGGCAGGGCCCTCAGAGCCCGGCAGTCCCAGTGGAGTGTCACAAGTTTTTAGTCCCAGGCCAAAGGGCGCCTTCTTTGTCTGCACAGCTGCCCAAACTCTCACCTTTCCACTCAGGCCGCCCTCTTACTTTAAGTGTGTGTGGAACGTGTCCGTGCAGTATACCGCGCTGCACAGCTAAGCATAGGTCTGGGCATCGTAGCTTCCTGCAAGGAGACCGAAGTTCGCAGGCAAATGGGTCCCTGGGACACACGAGGAGGGGCTCCTGCCCGGGTCACAGGCCGCCCACTGCCTCTGCCCCAGATCGGGGGCCGCCAAGCAACCCTGTCTGAGTCCCCTGCCTCTAGAGGGAGTATTGGACCAACACTTGTAGAAAACGGGGTCCTTGAGGGCCACTCATTGGAGGGACACAAATAAATCTTTGCCGACTTTCTGCTGAAACTTACGAGCGTTCACACCTAAGCCTCTTACAAGGTCAGCTGTTTAGCTAAACATGAGCTCATGATCTAAATTACACAATATTGAAGAAAGCAGCTACAAGGGGAGACAATCAGCCAAAACCATCAATACCAGAATTAGATTCCCAAGGCCATGCATCAGATGTAGGAATAATCGGGTGCAAGGCAGAAAATATACATAAAACTGGAACTGAAACAAGGCACAAGGATGTTTTCAAAGACTGGTAGGATCTCTAAAACATTTTTCAAGGACATGTCATTGATAAAGCTAAATACTCCAAGGTTGTGTAATACAACAGATTAATCATTGAGAAGAGTGAAATTATGCTGTTTTGAAAACTATGGCAGGTCAGATTTTCTGCCTAATTATAGAAGAAGATTTCTCTAAAAAATACACATTATTTCAAAGACTTATTGGCTGTGAAATAAGATAAGGGTATTTCAAATGGCTTGTCTGCAAAGAAAGGTGAGATGTAGGGAATCACAGAAAGTCGAGGGGAAAATAGGTCAATATATACATTGCTGTATGGTGAACTAAGCCTTAGGCCAGCAACAATGGAGAGGACCTGACCCTTAGACACGTACAAGTAAGCTGGAATCTTCAAAAGTTCAAATCTTTATAAGTAAAAAGATTTACTAAAATCAATAACCAAGTGTTTTAATTGACATCAGAAGATGAAAACAATAAACCCTGAGAACATGGAGAAAAGATAAATAAAGATATGAGCAGAACTTAATACAACAGAAAACGTATAAAATTCAGGTGATTTAGTAAGTCCAAAGAATCTTCTTTGAAAACATTTAAAAGACACACTTTGATTAAGGAAAACCAAAACATAAGTAAAGAATATACAGAAAGAGTCAGGACAATGTTAGAGCAGAGAATATATGAAATGCCAGTAAATTTGAACATTTCTGTAAAGTGGACCATTTCCTAGCTCCTAAAGTTTACCAACACTGACACAAGAGGAAATCATTTAAGGTCATCATGTCTGCCCTTGGCATTCTCGGAACGCCCTGGCCTCAGAATGCAGCCTCTGTAGTCCATGGTAACCTGCGGAGAGGGGGCGGGGCTGAGGGAGGTTGGAACACTGCCCTCACTGAGGGAGTGGGTGTGGCCATCTCTGCTGTGACTGAACAAAGGGCAGGGGAGCAGGGGGCCCAGGGCAGGGCCCTCAGAGCCCGGCCGGCCCAGTGGAGTGTCACAAGCATTTAGGCCCAGGCCAAAGGGCGCCTTCTTTGTCTGCACAGCTGCCCAAACTCTCACCTTTCCACTCAGGCCTCCCTCTTACTTGAAGTGTGTGTGGAACGGGTCCGTGCAGTATACCGCGCTGCACAGCTAAGCATAGGTCTGGGCATCGTAGCTTCCTGCCAGGTGACCGAAGTTCGCAGGCAGATGGGTCCCTGGGACACACGTGGAGAGGCTCCTGCCCGGGCCACAGGCCGCCCACTGCCGCTGAACCAGATCGGGGGCCGCAAAGCAGCCCTGTCTGAGTCCCCTGCCTCTAGAGGGAGTATTGGACCAACACTTGTAGAAAACGGGGTCCTTGCGGGCCACTCATTGGAGGGACACAAATAAATCTTTGCCGACTTTCTGCTGAAACTTACGAGCGTTCACACCTAAGCTTCTTACAAGGTAAGCTGTTTAGCTAAACATGAGCTCATGATCTAAATTTACACAATATTGAAGAAAGCAGCTACAAGGGGAGACAATCAGCCAAAACCATCAATACCAGAATTAGATTCCCAAGGCCATCCATCAGATGTAGGAATAATCGGGTGCAAGGCAGAAAATATACATAAACCTGGAACTGAAACAAGGCACAAGGATGTTTTCAAAGACTGGTAGGATCTCTAAAACATTTTTCAAGGACATGTCATTGATAAAGCTAAATACTCAAAGGTTGTGTAATACAACAGATTAATCATTGAGAAGAGTGAAATTATGCTGTTTTGAAAACTATGGCAGGTCAGATTTTCTGCCTAATTATATAAGAAGATTTCTCTAAAAAATACACATTATTTCAAAGACTTATTGGCTGTGAAATAAGTTAAGGGTATTTCCAATGGCTTGTCTGCAAAGAAAGGTGAGATGTAGGGAATCACAGAAAGTCGAGGGGAAAATAGGTCAATATATACATTGCTGTATGGTGAACTAAGCCTTAGGCCAGCAACAATGGAGAGGACGTGACCCTTAGACACGTACAAGTAAGCTGGAATCTTCAAAAGTTCAAATCTTTATAAGTAAAAAGATTTATTAAAATGAATAACCAAGTGTTTTAATTGACATCAGAAGATGAAAACAATAAACCCTGAGAACATAGAGAAAAGATAAATAAAGATATGAGCAGAACTTAATACAACAGAAAACGTATAAAATTCAGGTGATTTAGTAAGTCCAAAAAATCTTCTTTGAAAAGAATTAAAAGACACAATTTGATTAAGGAAAACCAAAACATAAGTAAAGAATATACAGAAAGAGTCAGGACAATGTTAGAGCAGAGAATGTATGAAATGCCAGTAAATTTGAACATTTCTGTAAAGTGGACCATTTCCTAGCTCCTAAAGTTTACCAACACTGACACAAGAGGAAATCATTTAAGGTCATCATGTCTGCCCTTGGCATTCTCGGAACGCCCTGGCCTCAGAATGCAGCCTCTGTAGTCCATGGTAACCTGCGGAGAGGGGGCGGGGCTGAGGGAGGTTGGAACACTGCCCTCACTGAGGGAGTGGGTGTGGCCATCTCTGCTGTGACTGAACAAAGGGCAGGGGAGCAGGGGGCCCAGGGCAGGGCCCTCAGAGCCCGGCAGGCCCAGTGGAGTGTCACAAGTTTTTAGGCCCAGGCCAAAGGGCGCCTTCTTTGTCTGCACAGCTGCCCAAACTCTCACCTTTCCACTCAGGCCGCCCTCTTACTTGAAGTGTGTGTGGAACGTGTCTGCGCAGTACACCGCACTGCACAGCTAAGCATAGTTCTGGGCATCGTAGCTTCCAGCAAGGTGACCGAAGTTCGCAGGCAGATGGGACCCTGGGACACACGCGGAGGGGCTCCTGCCCGGGTCACACTCCACCCACTGCCCCTGCCCCAGATCGGGGGCCGCAAAGCAGCCCTGTCTGAGTCCCCTGCCTCTAGAGGGAGTATTGGATCAACACTTGTAGAAAACGGTGTCCTTGCGGGCCACTCATTGGAGGGACACAAATAAATCTTTGCCGACTTTCTGCTGAAACTTACGAGCGTTCACACCTAAGCCTCTTACAAGGTCAGCTGTTTAGCTAAACATGAGCTCATGATCTAAATTACACAATATTGAAGAAAGCAGCTACAAGGGGAGACAATCAGCCAAAACCATCAATACCAGAATTAGATTCCCAAGGCCATCCATCAGATGTAGGAATAATCGGGTGCAAGGCAGAAAATATACATAAAACTGGAACTGAAACAAGGCACAAGGATGTTTTCAAAGACTGGTAGGATCTCTAAAACATTTTTCAAGGACATGTCATTGATAAAGCTAAATACTCCAAGGTTGTGTAATACAACAGATTAATCATTGAGAAGAGTGAAATTATGCTGTTTTGAAAACTATGGCAGGTCAGATTTTCTGCATAATTATAGAAGAAGATTTCTCTAAAAAATAAACATTATTTCAAAGACTTATTGGCTGTGAAATAAGATAAGGGTATTTCAAATGGCTTGTCTGCAAAGAAAGGTGAGATGTAGGGAATCACAGAAAGTCGAGGGGAAAATAGGTCAATATATACATTGCTGTATGGTGAACTAAGCCTTAGGCCAGCAACAATGGAGAGGACCTGACCCTTAGACACGTACAAGTAAGCTGGAATCTTCAAAAGTTCAAATCTTTATAAGTAAAAAGATTTACTAAAATCAATAACCAAGTGTTTTAATTGACATCAGAAGATGAAAACAATAAACCCTGAGAACATGGAGAAAAGATAAATAAAGATATGAGCAGAACTTAATACAACAGAAAACGTATAAAATTCAGGTGATTTAGTAAGTCCAAAGAATCTTCTTTGAAAACATTTAAAAGACACACTTTGATTAAGGAAAACCAAAACATAAGTAAAGAATATACAGAAAGAGTCAGGACAATGTTAGAGCAGAGAATATATGAAATGCCAGTAAATTTGAACATTTCTGTAAAGTGGACCATTTCCTAGCTCCTAAAGTTTACCAACACTGACACAAGAGGAAATCATTTAAGGTCATCATGTCTGCCCTTGGCATTCTCGGAACGCCCTGGCCTCAGAATGCAGCCTCTGTATTCCATGGTAACCTGCGGAGAGGGGGCGGGGCTGAGGGAGGTTGGAACACTGCCCTCACTGAGGGAGTGGGTGTGGCCATCTCTGCTGTGACTGAACAAAGGGCAGGGGAGCAGGGGGCCCAGGGCAGGGCCCTCAGAGCCCGGCAGGCCCAGTGGAGTGTCACAAGCATTTAGGCCCAGGCCCAAGGGCGCCTTCTTTGTCTGCACAGCTGCCCAAACTCTCACCTTTCCACTCAGGACGCACTCTTTCTTGAAGTGTGTGTGGAACGGGTCCGTGCAGTATACCGCGCTGCACAGCTAAGCATAGGTCTGGGCATCGTAGCTTCCTGCCAGGTGACCGAAGTTCGCAGGCAGATGGGTCCCTGGGACACACGTGGAGAGGCTCCTGCCCGGGCCACAGGCCGCCCACTGCCGCTGAACCAGATCGGGGGCCGCAAAGCAGCCCTGTCTGAGTCCCCTGCCTCTAGAGGGAGTATTGGACCAACACTTGTAGAAAACGGGGTCCTTGCGGGCCACTCATTGGAGGGACACAAATAAATCTTTGCCGACTTTCTGCTGAAACTTACGAGCGTTCACACCTAAGCTTCTTACAAGGTAAGCTGTTTAGCTAAACATGAGCTCATGATCTAAATTTACACAATATTGAAGAAAGCAGCTACAAGGGGAGACAATCAGCCAAAACCATCAATACCAGAATTAGATTCCCAAGGCCATCCATCAGATGTAGGAATAATCGGGTGCAAGGCAGAAAATATACATAAAACTGGAACTGAAACAAGGCACAAGGATGTTTTCAAAGACTGGTAGGATCTCTAAAACATTTTTCAAGGACATGTCATTGATAAAGCTAAATACTCAAAGGTTGTGTAATACAACAGATTAATCATTGAGAAGAGTGAAATTATGCTGTTTTGAAAACTATGGCAGGTCAGATTTTCTGCCTAATTCTATAAGAAGATTTCTCTAAAAAATACACATTATTTCAAAGACTTATTGGCTGTGAAATAAGTTAAGGGTATTTCAAATGGCTTGTCTGCAAAGAAAGGTGAGATGTAGGGAATCACAGAAAGTCGAGGGGAAAATAGGTCAATATATACATTGCTGTATGGTGAACTAAGCCTTAGGCCAGCAACAATGGAGAGGACGTGACCCTTAGACACGTACAAGTAAGCTGGAATCTTCAAAAGTTCAAATCTTTATAAGTAAAAAGAGTTATTAAAATGAATAACCAAGTGTTTTAATTGACATCAGAAGATGAAAACAATAAACCCTGAGAACATAGAGAAAAGATAAATAAAGATATGAGCAGAACTTAATACAACAGAAAACGTATAAAATTCAGGTGATTTAGTAAGTCCAAAGAATCTTCTTTGAAAAGAATTAAAAGACACAATTTGATTAAGGAAAACCAAAACATAAGTAAAGAATATACAGAAAGAGTCAGGACAATGTTAGAGCAGAGAATGTATGAAATGCCAGTAAATTTGAACATTTCTGTAAAGTGGACCATTTCCTAGCTCCTAAAGTTTACCAACACTGACACAAGAGGAAATCATTTAAGGTCATCATGTCTGCCCTTGGCATTCTCGGAACGCCCTGGCCTCAGAATGCAGCCTCTGTAGTCCATGGTAACCTGCGGAGAGGGGGCGGGGCTGAGGGAGGTTGGAACACTGCCCTCACTGAGGGAGTGGGTGTGGCCATCTCTGCTGTGACTGAACAAAGGGCAGGGGAGCAGGGGGCCCAGGGCAGGGCCCTCAGAGCCCGGCAGGCCCAGTGGAGTGTCACAAGTTTTTAGGCCCAGGCCAAAGGGCGCCTTCTTTTTCTGCACAGCTGCCCAAACTCTCACCTTTCCACTCAGGCCGCCCTCTTACTTGAAGTGTGTGTGGAACGTGTCTGCGCAGTACACCGCGCTGCACAGCTAAGCATAGTTCTGGGCATCGTAGCTTCCTGCAAGGTGACCGAAGTTCACAGGCAGATGGGACCCTGGGACACACGCGGAGGGGCTCCTGCCCGGGTCACACTCCGCCCACTGCCCCTGCCCCAGATCGGGGGCCGCAAAGCAGCCCTGTCTGAGTCCCCTGCCTCTAGAGGGAGTATTGGATCAACACTTGTAGAAAACGGGGTCCTTGCGGGCCACTCGTTGGAGGGACACAAATAAATCTTTGCCGACTTTTTGCTGAAACGTACGAGCGTTCATACCTAAGCCTCTTAAAAGGTCAGCTGTTTAGCTAAACATGAGCTCATGATCTAAATTTACACAATAATGAAGAAAGCAGCTACAAGGGGAGACAATCAGCCAAAACCATCAATACCAGAATTAGATTCCCAAGGCCATCCATCAGATGAAGGAATAATCGGGTGCAAGGCAGAAAATATACATAAAACTGGAACTGAAACAAGGCACAAGGATGTTTTAGAAGACTGGTAGGATCTCTAAAACATTTTTCAAGGACATGTCATTGATAAAGCTAAATACTCCAAGGTTGTGTAATACAACAGATTAATCATTGAGAAGAGTGAAATTATGCTGTTTTGAAAACTATGGCAGGTCAGATTTTCTGCCTAATTATATAAGAAGATTTCTCTAAAAAATACACATTATTTCAAAGACTTATTGGCTGTGAAATAAGTTAAGGGTATTTCAAATGGCTTGTCTGCAAAGAAAGGTGAGATGTAGGGAATCACAGAAAGTCGAGGGGAAAATAGGTTAATATATACATTGCTGTATGGTGAACTAAGCCTTAGGCTAGCAACAATGGAGAGGACGTGACCCTTAGACACGTACAAGTAAGCTGGAATCTTCAAAAGTTCAAATCTTTATAAGTAAAAAGATTTATTAAAATGAATAACCAAGTGTTTTAATTGACATCAGAAGATGAAAACAATAAACCCTGAGAAGATAGAAAAAAGATAAATAAAGTATGAGCACAACTTAATACAACAGAAAACGTATAAAATTCAGGTGATTTAGTAAGTCCAAAGAATCTTCTTTGAAAAGATTTAAAAGACACACTTTGATTAAGGAAAACCAAAACATAAGTAAAGAATATTCAGAAAGAGTCAGGACAATGTTAGAGCAGAGAATATATGAAAGGCCAGTAAATTTGAACATTTCTGTCAAGTGGACCATTTCCTAGCTCCTAAAGTTTACCAACACTGACACAAGAGGAAATCATTTAAGGTCATCATGTCTGCCCTTGGCATTCATAGAACGCACTGGCCTCAGAATGCAGCCTCTGTATTCCATAGTAACCTGCGGAGAGGGTGCGGGGCTGAGGGAGGTTGGAACACTGCCCTCACTGAGGGGGTGGGTGTGGCCATCTCTGCTGTGACTGAACAAAGGGCAGGGGAGCAGGGGGCCCAGGGCAGGGCCCTCAGAGCCCGGCAGGCCCAGTGGAGTGTCACAAGCATTTAGGCCCAGGCCCAAGGGCGCCTTCTTTGTCTGCACAGCTGCCCAAACTCTCACCTTCCACTCAGGCCGCCCTCTTACTTGAAGTGTGTGTGGAAAGGGTCCGTGCAGTATACCGCGCTGCACAGCTAAGCATAGGTCTGGGCATCGTAGCTTCCTGCCAGGTGACCGAAGTTCGCAGACAGATGGGTCCCTGTGACACACGTGGAGAGGCTCCTGCCCGGGCCACAGGCCGCCCACTGCCGCTGAACCAGATCGGGGGCCGCAAAGCAGCCCTGTCTGAGTCCCCTGCCTCTAGAGGGAGTATTGGACCAACACTTGTAGAAAACGGGGTCCTTGCGGGCCACTCATTGGAGGGACACAAATAAATCTTTGCCGACTTTCTGCTGAAACTTACGAGCGTTCACACCTAAGCTTCTTACAAGGTCAGCTGTTTAGCTAAACATGAGCTCATGATCTAAATTTACACAATAATGAAGAAAGCAGCTACAAGGGGAGACACTCAGCCAAAACCATGAATACCAGAATTAGATTCCCAAGGCCATCCATCAGATGTAGGAATAATCGGGTGCAAGGCAGAAAATATACATAAAACTGGAACTGAAACAAGGCACAAGGATGTTTTCAAAGACTGGTAGGATCTCTAAAACATTTTTCAAGGACATGTCATTGATAAAGCTTAATACTCCAAGGTTGTGTAATACAACAGATTAATCATTGAGAAGAGTGAAATTATGCTGTTTTGAAAACTATGGCAGGTCAGATTTTCTGCCTAATTATATAAGAAGATTTCTCTAAAAAATACACATTATTTCAAAGACATATTGGCTGTGAAATAAGTTAAGGGTGTTTCAAATGGCTTGTCTACAAAGAAAGGTGAGATGTAGGGAATCACAGAAAGTCGAGGGGAAAATAGGTCAATATATACATTGCTATATGGTGAACTAAGCCTTAGGCCAGAAACAATGGAGAGGACGTGACCCTTAGACACGTACAAGTAAGCTGGAATCTTCAAAAGTTCAAATCTTTATAAGTAAAAAGATTTATTAAAATCAATAACCAAGTGTTTTAATTGACATCAGAAGATGAAAACAATAAACCTGAGAACATGGCGAAAAGATAAATCAAGATATGAGCAGAACTTAATACAACAGAAAACGTATAAAATTCAGGCGATTTAGTAAGTCCAAAGAATCTTCTTTGAAAACATGTAAAAGACACACTTTGATTAAGGAAAACCAAAACATAAGTAAAGAATATACAGAAAGAGTCAGGACAATGTTAGAGCAGAGAATATATGTAATGCCAGTAAATTTGAACATTTCTGTAAAGTGGACCATTTCCTAGCTCCTAAAGTTTACCAACACTGACACAAGAGGAAATCATTTAAGGTCATCATGTCTGCCCTTGGCATTCTCGGAACGCCCTGGCCTCAGAATGCAGCCTCTGTAGTCCATGGTAACCTGCGGAGAGGGGGCGGGGCTGAGGGAGGTTGGAACACTGCCCTCACTGAGGGAGTGGGTGTGGCCATCTCTGCTGTGACTGAACAAAGGGCAGGGGAGCAGGGGGCCCAGGGCAGGGCCCTCAGAGCCCGGCAGGCCCAGTGGAGTGTCACAAGCATTTAGGCCCAGGCCCAAGGGCGCCTTCTTTGTCTGCACAGCTGCCCAAACTCTCACCTTTCCACTCTGGCCGCACTCTTTCTTGAAGTGTGTGTGGAACGGGTCCGTGCAGTATACCGCGCTGCACAGCTAAGCATAGGTCTGGGCATCGTAGCTTCCTGCCAGGTGACCGAAGTTCGCAGGCAGATGGGTCCCTGGGACACACGTGGAGAGGCTCCTGCCCGGGCCACAGGCCGCCCACTGCCGCTGAACCAGATCGGGGGCCGCAAAGCAGCCCTGTCTGAGTCCCCTGCCTCTAGAGGGAGTATTGGACCAACACTTGTAGAAAACGGGGTCCTTGCGGGCCACTCATTGGAGGGACACAAATAAATCTTTGCCGACTTTCTGCTGAAACTTACGAGCGTTCACACCTAAGCTTCTTACAAGGTAAGCTGTTTAGCTAAACATGAGCTCATGATCTAAATTTACACAATATTGAAGAAAGCAGCTACAAGGGGAGACAATCAGCCAAAACCATCAATACCACAATTAGATTCCCAAGGCCATCCATCAGATGTAGGAATAATCGGGTGCAAGGCAGAAAATATACATAAAACTGGAACTGAAACAAGGCACAAGGATGTTTTCAAAGACTGGTAGGATCTCTAAAACATTTTTCAAGGACATGTCATTGATAAAGCTAAATACTCAAAGGTTGTGTAATACAACAGATTAATCATTGAGAAGAGTGAAATTATGCTGTTTTGAAAACTATGGCAGGTCAGATTTTCTGCCTAATTATATAAGAAGATTTCTCTAAAAAATACACATTATTTCAAAGACTTATTGGCTGTGAAATAAGTTAAGGGTATTTCAAATGGCTTGTCTGCAAAGAAAGGTGAGATGTAGGGAATCACAGAAAGTCGAGGGGAAAATAGGTCAATATATACATTGCTGTATGGTGAACTAAGCCTTAGGCCAGCAACAATGGAGAGGACGTGACCCTTAGA
Organism: Mesoplodon mirus; assembly: GCF_964341445.2. NCBI lineage: Eukaryota > Metazoa > Chordata > Mammalia > Artiodactyla > Ziphiidae > Mesoplodon > Mesoplodon mirus. The sequence goes on along the minus strand of NC_138976.1, from coordinate 158,982,219 downwards.
CACGTACAAGTAAGCTGGAATCTTCAAAAGTTCAAATCTTTATAAGTAAAAAGAGTTATTAAAATGAATAACCAAGTGTTTTAATTGACATCAGAAGATGAAAACAATAAACCCTGAGAACATAGAGAAAAGATAAATAAAGATATGAGCAGAACTTAATACAACAGAAAACGTATAAAATTCAGGTGATTTAGTAAGTCCAAAGAATCTTCTTTGAAAAGAATTAAAAGACACAATTTGATTAAGGAAAACCAAAACATAAGTAAAGAATATACAGAAAGAGTCAGGACAATGTTAGAGCAGAGAATGTATGAAATGCCAGTAAATTTGAACATTTCTGTAAAGTGGACCATTTCCTAGCTCCTAAAGTTTACCAACACTGACACAAGAGGAAATCATTTAAGGTCATCATGTCTGCCCTTGGCATTCTCGGAACGCCCTGGCCTCAGAATGCAGCCTCTGTAGTCCATGGTAACCTGCGGAGAGGGGGCGGGGCTGAGGGAGGTTGGAACACTGCCCTCACTGAGGGAGTGGGTGTGGCCATCTCTGCTGTGACTGAACAAAGGGCAGGGGAGCAGGGGGCCCAGGGCAGGGCCCTCAGAGCCCGGCAGGCCCAGTGGAGTGTCACAAGTTTTTAGGCCCAGGACAAAGGGCGCCTTCTTTTTCTGCACAGCTGCCCAAACTCTCACCTTTCCACTCAGGCCGCCCTCTTACTTGAAGTGTGTGTGGAACGTGTCTGCGCAGTACACCGCGCTGCACAGCTAAGCATAGTTCTGGGCATCGTAGCTTCCTGCAAGGTGACCGAAGTTCGCAGGCAGATGGGACCCTGGGACACACGCGGAGGGGCTCCTGCCCGGGTCACACTCCGCCCACTGCCCCTGCCCCAGATCGGGGGCCGCAAAGCAGCCCTGTCTGAGTCCCCTGCCTCTAGAGGGAGTATTGGATCAACACTTGTAGAAAACGGGGTCCTTGCGGGCCACTCGTTGGAGGGACACAAATAAATCTTTGCCGACTTTTTGCTGAAACGTACGAGCGTTCATACCTAAGCCTCTTAAAAGGTCAGCTGTTTAGCTAAACATGAGCTCATGATCTAAATTTACACAATAATGAAGAAAGCAGCTACAAGGGGAGACAATCAGCCAAAACCATCAATACCAGAATTAGATTCCCAAGGCCATCCATCAGATGAAGGAATAATCGGGTGCAAGGCAGAAAATATACATAAAACTGGAACTGAAACAAGGCACAAGGATGTTTTAGAAGACTGGTAGGATCTCTAAAACATTTTTCAAGGACATGTCATTGATAAAGCTAAATACTCCAAGGTTGTGTAATAAAACAGATTAATCATTGAGAAGAGTGAAATTATGCTGTTTTGAAAACTATGGCAGGTCAGATTTTCTGCCTAATTATATAAGAAGATTTCTCTAAAAAATACACATTATTTCAAAGACTTATTGGCTGTGAAATAAGTTAAGGGTATTTCAAATGGCTTGTCTGCAAAGAAAGGTGAGATGTAGGGAATCACAGAAAGTCGAGGGGAAAATAGGTTAATATATACATTGCTGTATGGTGAACTAAGCCTTAGGCTAGCAACAATGGAGAGGACGTGACCCTTAGACACGTACAAGTAAGCTGGAATCTTCAAAAGTTCAAATCTTTATAAGTAAAAAGATTTATTAAAATGAATAACCAAGTGTTTTAATTGACATCAGAAGATGAAAACAATAAACCCTGAGAAGATAGAAAAAAGATAAATAAAGTATGAGCACAACTTAATACAACAGAAAACGTATAAAATTCAGGTGATTTAGTAAGTCCAAAGAATCTTCTTTGAAAAGATTTAAAAGACACACTTTGATTAAGGAAAACCAAAACATAAGTAAAGAATATTCAGAAAGAGTCAGGACAATGTTAGAGCAGAGAATATATGAAAGGCCAGTAAATTTGAACATTTCTGTCAAGTGGACCATTTCCTAGCTCCTAAAGTTTACCAACACTGACACAAGAGGAAATCATTTAAGGTCATCATGTCTGCCCTTGGCATTCATAGAACGCACTGGCCTCAGAATGCAGCCTCTGTATTCCATGGTAACCTGCGGAGAGGGTGCGGGGCTGAGGGAGGTTGGAACACTGCCCTCACTGAGGGGGTGGGTGTGGCCATCTCTGCTGTGACTGAACAAAGGGCAGGGGAGCAGGGGGCCCAGGGCAGGGCCCTCAGAGCCCGGCAGGCCCAGTGGAGTGTCACAAGCATTTAGGCCCAGGCCCAAGGGCGCCTTCTTTGTCTGCACAGCTGCCCAAACTCTCACCTTTCCACTCAGGCCGCCCTCTTACTTGAAGTGTGTGTGGAAAGGGTCCGTGCAGTATACCGCGCTGCACAGCTAAGCATAGGTCTGGGCATCGTAGCTTCCTGCCAGGTGACCGAAGTTCGCAGGCAGATGGGTCCCTGTGACACACGTGGAGAGGCTCCTGCCCGGGCCACAGGCCGCCCACTGCCGCTGAACCAGATCGGGGGCCGCAAAGCAGCCCTGTCTGAGTCCCCTGCCTCTAGAGGGAGTATTGGACCAACACTTGTAGAAAACGGGGTCCTTGCGGGCCACTCATTGGAGGGACACAAATAAATCTTTGCCGACTTTCTGCTGAAACTTACGAGCGTTCACACCTAAGCTTCTTACAAGGTCAGCTGTTTAGCTAAACATGAGCTCATGATCTAAATTTACACAATAATGAAGAAAGCAGCTACAAGGGGAGACACTCAGCCAAAACCATGAATACCAGAATTAGATTCCCAAGGCCATCCATCAGATGTAGGAATAATCGGGTGCAAGGCAGAAAATATACATAAAACTGGAACTGAAACAAGGCACAAGGATGTTTTCAAAGACTGGTAGGATCTCTAAAACATTTTTCAAGGACATGTCATTGATAAAGCTTAATACTCCAAGGTTGTGTAATACAACAGATTAATCATTGAGAAGAGTGAAATTATGCTGTTTTGAAAACTATGGCAGGTCAGATTTTCTGCCTAATTATATAAGAAGATTTCTCTAAAAAATACACATTATTTCAAAGACATATTGGCTGTGAAATAAGTTAAGGGTGTTTCAAATGGCTTGTCTGCAAAGAAAGGTGAGATGTAGGGAATCACAGAAAGTCGAGGGGAAAATAGGTCAATATATACATTGCTATATGGTGAACTAAGCCTTAGGCCAGAAACAATGGAGAGGACCTGACCCTTAGACACGTACAAGTAAGCTGGAATCTTCAAAAGTTCAAATCTTTATAAGTAAAAAGATTTATTAAAATGAATAACCAAGTGTTTTAATTGACATCAGAAGATGAAAACAATAAACCTGAGAACATGGCGAAAAGATAAATCAAGATATGAGCAGAACTTAATACAACAGAAAACGTATAAAATTCAGGCGATTTAGTAAGTCCAAAGAATCTTCTTTGAAAACATGTAAAAGACACACTTTGATTAAGGAAAACCAAAACATAAGTAAAGAATATACAGAAAGAGTCAGGACAATGTTAGAGCAGAGAATATATGAAATGCCAGTAAATTTGAACATTTATGTAAAATGGACCATTTCCTAGCTCCTAAAGTTTACCAACACTGACACAAGAGGAAATCATTTAAGGTCATCATGTCTGCCCTTGGCATTCTCAGAACGCCCTGGCCTCAGAATGCAGCGTCTGTAGTCCTTGGTAACGTGCGGAGAGGGGGCGGGGCTGAGGGAGGTTGGAACATTGCCCTCACTGAGGGAGTGGGTGTGGCCATCTCTGCTGTGACTGAACAAAGGGCAGGGGAGCAGGGGGCCCAGGGCAGGGCCCTCAGAGCCCGGCAGTCCCAGTGGAGTGTCACAAGTTTTTAGTCCCAGGCCAAAGGGCGCCTTCTTTGTCTGCACAGCTGCCCAAACTCTCACCTTTCCACTCAGGCCGCCCTCTTACTTTAAGTGTGTGTGGAACGTGTCCGTGCAGTATACCACGCTGCACAGCTAAGCATAGGTCTGGGCATCGTAGCTTCCGGCAAGGAGACCGAAGTTCGCAGGCAAATGAGTCCCTGGGACACACGAGGAGGGGCTCCTGCCCGGGTCACAGGCCGCCCACTGCCTCTGCCCCAGATCGGGGGCCGCCAAGCAACCCTGTCTGAGTCCCCTGCCTCTAGAGGGAGTATTGGATCAACACTTGTAGAAAACGGGGCCCTTGCGGGCCACTCGTTGGAGGGACACTAATAAATCTTTGCCGACTTTTTGCTGAAACGTACGAGCGTTCATACCTAAGCCTCTTAAAAGGTCAGCTGTTTAGCTAAACATGAGCTCATGATCTAAATTTACACAATAATGAAGAAAGCAGCTACAAGTGGAGACAATCAGCCAAAACCATCAATACCAGAATTAGATTCCCAAGGCCATCCATCAGATGAAGGAATAATCGGGTGCAAGGCAGAAAATATACATAAAACTGGAACTGAAACAAGGCACAAGGATGTTTTAGAAGACTGGTAGGATCTCTAAAACATTTTTCAAGGACATGTCATTGATAAAGCTAAATACTCCAAGGTTGTGTAATACAACAGATTAATCATTGAGAAGAGTGAAATTATGCTGTTTTGAAAACTATGGCAGGTCAGATTTTCTGCCTAATTATATAAGAAGATTTCTCTAAAAAATACACATTATTTCAAAGACTTATTGGCTGTGAAATAAGTTAAGGGTATTTCAAATGGCTTGTCTGCAAAGAAAGGTGAGATGTAGGGAATCACAGAAAGTCGAGGGGAAAATAGGTTAATATATACATTGCTGTATGGTGAACTAAGCCTTAGGCTAGCAACAATGGAGAGGACGTGACCCATAGACACGTACAAGTAAGCTGGAATCTTCAAAAGTTCAAATCTTTATAAGTAAAAAGATTTATTAAAATGAATAACCAAGTGTTTTAATTGACATCAGAAGATGAAAACAATAAACCCTGAGAACATAGAGAAAAGATAAATAAAGATATGAGCAGAACTTAATACAACAGAAAACGTATAAAATTGAGGTGATTTAGTAAGTCCAAAGAATTTTCTTTGAAAAGAATTAAAAGACACACTTTGATTAAGGAAAACCAAAACATAAGTAAAGAATATACAGAAAGAGTCAGGACAATGTTAGAGCAGAGAATATATGAAATGCCAGTAAATTTGAACATTTCTGTAAAGTGGACCATTTCCTAGCTCCTAAAGTTTACCAACACTGACACAAGAGGAAATCATTTAAGGTCATCATGTCTGCCCTTGGCATTCTCGGAATGCCCTGGCCTCAGAATGCAGCCTCTGTAGTCCATGGTAACCTGCGGAGAGGGGGCGGGGCTGAGGGAGGTTGGAACACTGCCCTCACTGAGGGAGTGGGTGTGGCCATCTCTGCTGTGACTGAACAAAGGGCAGGGGAGCAGGGGGCCCAGGCCAGGGCCCTCAGAGCCCGGCAGGCCCAGTGGAGTGTCACACGCTTTTAGGCCCAGGCCAAAGGGCGCCTTCTTTGTCTGCACAGCTGCCCAAACTCTCACCTTTCCACTCAGGCCGCCCTCTTACTTGAAGTGTGTGTGGAACGTGTCCGCGCAGTACACCGCGCTGCACAGCTAAGCATAGTTCTGGGCATCGTAGCTTTCTGCCAGGTGACCGAAGTTCGCAGGCAGAGGGGTCCCTGGGACACACGCGGAGAGGCTCCGGCCCGGGTCAGAGGCCACCCATGGCCCCTGCCCCAGATCGGGGGCCGCAAAGCAGCCCTGTCTGAGTCCCCTGCCTCTAGAGGGAGTATTGGACCAACACTTGTAGAAAACGGGGTCCTTGCGGGCCACTCATTGGAGGGACACAAATAAATCTTTGCCGACTTTCTGCTGAAACTTACGAGCGTTCACACCTAAGCCTCTTACAAGGTCAGCTGTTTAGCTAAACATGAGCACATGATCTAAATTTACACAATAATGAAGAAAGCAGCTACAAGGGGAGACAATCAGCCAAAACCATCAATACCAGAATTAGATTCTCAAGGCCATCCATCAGATGTAGGAATAATCGGGTGCAAGGCAGAAAATATACATAAAACTGGAACTGAAACAAGGCACAAGGATGTTTTCAAAGACTGGTAGGATCTCTCAAACATTTTTCAAGGACATGTCATTGATAAAGCTAAATACTCCAAGGTTGTGTAATACAACAGATTAATCATTGAGAAGAGTGAAATTATGCTGTTTTGAAAACTATGGCAGGTCAGATTTTCTGCCTAATTATATAAGAAGATTTCTCTAAAAAATACACATTATTTCAAAGACTTATTGGCTGTGAAATAAGTTAAGGGTATTTCAAATGGCTTGTCTGCAAAGAAAGGTGAGATGTAGGGAATCACAGAAAGTCGAGGGGAAAATAGTTCAATATATACATTGCTGTATGGTGAACTAAGCCTTAGGCCAGCAACAATGGAGAGGACCTGACCCTTAGACACGAACAAGTAAGCTGGAATCTTCAAAAGTTCAAATATTTATAAGTAAAAAGATTTATTAAAATGAATAACCAAGTGTTTTAATTGACATCAGAAGATGAAAACAATAAACCCTGAGAACATGGAGAAAAGATAAATAAAGATATGAGCAGAACTTAATACAACAGAAAACGTATAAAATTCAGGTGATTTAGTAAGTCCAAAGAATCTTTGAAAAGATTTAAAAGACACACTTTGATTAAGGAAAACCAAAACATAAGTAAAGAATATACAGAAAGAGTCAGGACAATGTTAGAGCAGAGAATATATGAAATGCCAGTAAATTTGAACATTTCTGTAAAGTGGACCATTTCCTAGCTCCTAAAGTTTACCAACACTGACACAAGAGGAAATCATTTAAGGTCATCATGTCTGCCCTTGGCATTCTCGGAACGCCCTGGCCTCAGAATGCAGCCTCTGTAGTCCATGGTAACCTGCGGAGAGGGGGCGGGGCTGAGGGAGGTTGGAACACTGCCCTCACTGAGGGAGTGGGTGTGGCCATCTCTGCTGTGACTGAACAAAGGGCAGGGGAGCAGGGGGCCCAGGGCAGGGCCCTCAGAGCCCGGCAGGCCCAGTGGAGTGTCACAAGTTTTTAGGCCCAGGACAAAGGGCGCCTTCTATGTCTGCACAGCTGCCCAAACTCTCACCTTTCCACTCAGGCTGCCCTCTTACTTGAAGTGTGTGTGGAACGTGTCTGCGCAGTACACCGTGCTGCACAGCTAAGCATAGTTCTGGGCATCGTAGCTTCCTGCAAGGTGACCGAAGTTCGCAGGCAGATGGGACCCTGGGACACACGCGGAGGGGCTCCTGCCCGGGTCACACTCCGCCCACTGCCCCTGCCCCAGATCGGGGGCCGCAAAGCAGCCCTGTCTGAGTCCCCTGCCTCTAGAGGGAGTATTGGACCAACAGTTGTAGAAAACGGGGCCCTTGCGGGCCACTCGTTGGAGGGACACAAATAAATCTTTGCCGACTTTTTGCTGAAACTTACGAGCGTTCATACCTAAGCCTCTTACAAGGTCAGCTGTTTAGCTAAACATGAGCTCATGATCTAAATTTACACAATAATGAAGAAAGCAGCTACAAGGGGAGACAATCAGCCAAAACCATCAATACCAGAATTAGATTCCCAAGGCCATCCATCAGATGAAGGAATAATCGGGTGCAAGGCAGAAAATATACATAAAACTGGAACTGAAACAAGGCACAAGGATGTTTTAGAAGACTGGTAGGATCTCTAAAACATTTTTCAAGGACATGTCATTGATAAAGCTAAATACTCCAAGGTTGTGTAATACAACAGATTAATCATTGAGAAGAGTGAAATTATGCTGTTTTGAAAACTATGGCAGGTCAGATTTTCTGCCTAATTATATAAGAAGATTTTTCTAAAAAATACACATTATTTCAAAGACTTATTGGCTGTGAAATAAGTTAAGGGTATTTCAAATGGCTTGTCTGCAAAGAAAGGTGAGATGTAGGGAATCACAGAAAGTCGAGGGGAAAATAGGTTAATATATACATTGCTGTATGGTGAAGTAAGCCTTAGGCTAGCAACAATGGAGAGGACGTGACCCTTAGACACGTACAAGTAAGCTGGAATCTTCAAAAGTTCAAATCTTTATAAGTAAAAAGATTTATTAAAATGAATAACCAAGTGTTTTAATTGACATCAGAAGATGAAAACAATAAACCCTGAGAACATAGAGAAAAGATAAATAAAGATATGAGCAGAACTTAATACAACAGAAAACGTATAAAATTCAGGTGATTTATTAAGTCCAAAGAATCTTCTTTGAAAAGAATTAAAAGACACAATTTGATTAAGGAAAACCAAAACATAAGTAAAGAATATACAGAAAGAGTCAGGACAATGTTAGAGCAGAGAATATATGAAATGCCAGTAAATTTGAACATTTCTGTCAAGTGGACCATTTCCTAGCTCCTAAAGTTTACCAACACTGACACAAGAGGAAATCATTTAAGGTCATCATGTCTGCCCTTGGCATTCTCGGAACGCCCTGGCCTCAGACTGCAGACTCTGTAGTCCATGGTAACCTGCGGAGAGGGGGCGGGGCTGAGGGAGTTTGGAACACTGCCCTCACTGAGGGAGTGGGTGTGGCCATCTCTGCTGTGACTGAACAAAGGGCAGGGGAGCAGGGGGCCCAGGGCAGGGCCCTCAGAGCCCAGCAGGCCCAGTGGAGTGTCACACGCATTTAGGCCCAGGCCAAAGGGTGCCTTCTTTGTCTGCACAGCTGCCCAAACTCTCACCTTTCCACTCAGGCCGCCCTCTTACTTGAAGTGTGTGTGGAACGTGTCCGTGCAGTATACCGCGCTGCACAGCTAAGCATAGGTCTGGGCATCGTAGCTTCCTGCCAGGTGACCGAAGTTCGCAGGCAGATGGGTCCCTGGGACACACGCGGAGAGGCTCCTGCCCGGGTCACAGGCCGCCCACTGCCCCTGCCCCAGATCGGGAGCCGCAAAGCAGCCCTGTCTGAGTCCCCTGCCTCTAGAGGGAGTATTGGACCAACACTTGTAGAAAACGGGGTCCTTGCGGGCCACTCATTGGAGGGACACAAATAAATCTTTGCCGACTTTCTGCTGAAACTTACGAGCGTTCACACCTAAGCCTCTTACAAGGTCAGCTGTTTAGCTAAACATGAGCTCATGATCTAAATTTACACAATATTGAAGAAAGCAGCTACAAGGGGAGACAATCAGCCAAAACCATCAATACCAGAATTAGATTCCCAAGGCCATCCATCAGATGTAGGAATAATCGGGTGCAAGGCAGAAAATATACATAAAACTGCAACTGAAACAAGGCACAAGGATGTTTTCAAAGACTGGTAGGATCTCTAAAACATTTTTCAAGGACATGTCATTGATAAAGCTAAATACTCCAAGGTTGTGTAATACAGCAGATTAATCATTGAGAAGAGTGAAATTATGCTGTTTTGAAAACTATGGCAGGTCAGATTTTCTGCCTAATTATATAAGAAGATTTCTCTAAAAAATACACATTATTTCAAAGACTTATTGGCTGTGAAATAAGTTAAGGGTATTTCAAATGGCTTGTCTGCAAAGAAAGGTGAGATGTAGGGAATCACAGAAAGTCGAGGGGAAAATAGGTCAATATATACATTTCTGTATGGTGAACTAAGCCTTAGGCCAGCAACAATGGAGAGGACCTGACCCTTAGACACGTACAAGTAAGCTGGAATCTTCAAAAGTTCAAATCTTTATAAGTAAAAAGATTTATTAAAATGAATAACCAAGTGTTTTAATTGACATCAGAAGATGAAAACAATAAACCCTGAGAACATAGAGAAAAGATAAATAAAGATATGAGCAGAACTTAATACAACAGATAACGTATAAAATTCAGGTGATTTAGTAAGTCCAAAGAATCTTCTTTGAAAAGAATTAATAGACACACTTTGATTAAGGAAAACCAAAACATAAGTAAAGAATATACAGAAAGAGTCAGGACAATGTTAGAGCAGAGAATATATGAAATGCCAGTAAATTTGAACATTTCTGTCAAGTGGACCATTTCCTAGCTCCTAAAGATTACCAACACTGACACAAGAGGAAATCATTTAAGGTCATCATGTCTGCCCTTGGCATTCTCGGAACGCCCTGGCCTCAGAATGCAGCCTCTGTAGTCCATGGTAACCTGCGGAGAGGGGGCGGGGCTGAGGGAGTTTGGAACACTGCCCTCACTGAGGGAGTGGGTGTGGCCATCTCTGCTGTGACTGAACAAAGGGCAGGGGAGCAGGGGGCCCAGGGCAGGGCCCTCAGAGCCCGGCAGGCCCAGTGGAGTGTCACAAGCTTTTAGGCCCAGGCCCAAGGGCGCCTTCTTTGTCTGCACAGCTGCCCAAATTCTCACCTTTCCACTCAGGCCGCCCTCTTACTTGAAGTTTGTGTGGAACCTGTCCGCGCAGTATTCCACGCTGCACAGCTAAGCATAGGTCTGGGCATCGTAGCTTCCTGCCAGTTGACCAAAGTTCGCAGGCAGGTGGGTCCCTGGGACACACGCGGAGAGGCTCCTGCCCGGGTCACAGCCCGCCCACTGCCCCTGCCCCAGATCGGGAGCCGCAAAGCAGCCCTGTCTGAGTCCCCTGCCTCTAGAGGGAGTATTGGACCAACACTTGTAGAAAACGGGGTCCTTGCGGGCCACTCATTGGAGGGACACAAATAAATCTTTGCCGACTTTCTGCTGAAACTTACGAGCGTTCACACCTAAGCCTCTTACAAGGTCAGCTGTTTAGCTAAACATGAGCTCATGATCTAAATTTACACAATATTGAAGAAAGCAGCTACAAGGGGAGACAATCAGCCAAAACCATCAATACCAGAATTAGATTCCCAAGGCCATCCATCAGATGTAGGAATAATCGGGTGCAAGGCAGAAAATATACATAAAACTGGAACTGAAACAAGGCACAAGGATGTTTTCAAAGACTGGTAGGATCTCTAAAACATTTTTCACGGACATGTCATTGATAAAGCTAAAACTCCAAGGTTGTGTAATACAACAGATTAATCATTGAGAAGAGTGAAATTATGCTGTTTTGAAAACTATGGCAGGTCAGATTTTCTGCCTAATTATATAAGAAGATTTCTCTAAAAAATACACATTATTTCAAAGACTTATTGGCTGTGAAATAAGTTAAGGGTATTTCAAATGGCTTGTCTGCAAAGAAAGGTGAGATGTAGGGAATCACAGAAAGTCGAGGGGAAAATAGGTCAATATATACATTGCTATATGGTGAACTATGCCTTAGGCCAGCAACAATGGAGAGGACGTGACCCTTAGACACGTACAAGTAAGCTGGAATCTTCAAAAGTTCAAATCTTTATAAGTAAAAAGATTTATTAAAATGAATAACCAAGTGTTTTAATTGACATCAGAAGATGAAAACAATAAACCCTGAGAACATAGAGAAAAGATAAATAAAGATATGAGCAGAACTTAATACAACAGAAAACGTATAAAATTCAGGTGATTTAGTAAGTCCAAAGAATCTTCTTTGAAAAGAATTAATAGACACACTTTGATTAAGGAAAACCAAAACATAAGTAAAGAATATACAGAAAGAGTCAGGACAATGTTAGAGCAGAGAATATATGAAATGCCAGTAAATTTGAACATTTCTGTAAAGTGGACCATTTCCTAGCTCCTAAAGTTTACCAACACTGACACAAGAGGAAATCATTTAAGGTCATCATGTCTGCCCTTGGCATTCTCGGAACGCCCTGGCCTCAGAATGCAGCCTCTGTAGTCCATGGTAACCTGCAGAGAGGGGGCGGGGCTGAGGGAGGTTGGAACACTGCCCTCACTGAGGGAGTGGGTGTGGCCATCTCTGCTGTGACTGAACAAAGGGCAGGGGAGCAGGGGGCCCAGGGCAGGGCCCTCAGAGCCCGGCAGGCCCAGTGGAGTGTCACAAGTTTTTAGGCCCAGGCCAAAGGGCGCCTTCTTTGTCTGCACAGCTGCCCAAACTCTCACCTTTCCACTCAGGCCGCCCTCTTACTTGAAGTGTGTGTGGAACGTGTCTGCGCAGTACACCGCGCTGCACAGCTAAGCATAGTTCTGGGCATCGTAGCTTCCTGCAAGGTGACCGAAGTTCGCAGGCAGATGGGACCCTGGGACACACGCGGAGGGGCTCCTGCCCGGGTAACACTCCACCCACTGCCCCTGCCCCTTGATCGGGGGCCGCAAAGCAGCCCTGTCTGAGTCCCCTGCCTCTAGAGGGAGTATTGGACCAACACTTGTAGAAAACGGGGCCCTTGCGGGCCACTCGTTGGAGGGACACAAATAAATCTTTGCCGACTTTTTGCTGAAACTTACGAGCGTTCATACCTAAGCCTCTTAAAAGGTCAGCTGTTTAGCTAAACATGAGCTCATGATCTAAATTTACACAATAATGAAGAAAGCAGCTACAAGGGGAGACAATCAGCCAAAACCATCAATACCAGAATTAGATTCCCAAGGCCATCCATCAGATGAAGGAATAATCGGGTGCAAGGCAGAAAATATACATAAAACTGGAACTGAAACAAGGCACAAGGATGTTTTCAAAGACTGGTAGGATCTCTAAAACATTTTTCAAGGACATGTCATTGATAAAGCTAAATACTCCAAGGTTGTGTAATACAACAGATTAATCATTTAGAAGAGTGAAATTATGCTGTTTTGAAAACTATGGCAGGTCAGACTTTCTGCCTAATTATATAAGAAGATTTCTCTAAAAAATACACATTATTTCAAAGACTTATTGGCTGTGAAATAAGTTAAGGGTATTTCAAATGGCTTGTCTGCAAAGAAAGGTGAGATGTAGGGAATCACAGAAAGTCGAGGGGAAAATAGGTTAATATATACATTGCTGTATGGTGAACTAAGCCTTAGGCTAGCAACAATGGAGAGGACGTGACCCTTAGACACGTACAAGTAAGCTGGAATCTTCAAAAGTTCAAATCTTTATAAGTAAAAAGATTTATTAAAATGAATAACCAAGTGTTTTAATTGACATCAGAAGATGAAAACAATAAACCCTGAGAACATAGAGAAAAGATAAATAAAGATATGAGCAGAACTTAATACAACAGAAAACGTATAAAATTGAGGTGATTTAGTAAGTCCAAAGAATCTTCTTTGAAAAGATTTAAAAGACACACTTTGATTAAGGAAAACAAAAACATAAGTAAAGAATATACAGAAAGAGTCAGGACAATGTTAGAGCAGAGAATATATGAAATGCCAGTAAATTTGAACATTTCTGTAAAGTGGACCATTTCCTAGCTCCTAAAGTTTACCAACACTGACACAAGAGGAAATCATTTAAGGTCATCATGTCTGCCCTTGGCATTCTTGGAACGCCCTGGCCTCAGAATGCAGACTCTGTAGTCCATGGTAACCTGTGGAGAGGGGGCGGGGCTGAGGGAGGTTGGAACACTGCCCTCACTGAGGGAGTGGGTGTGGCCATCTCTGCTGTGACTGAACAAAGGGCAGGTGAGCAGGGGGCCCAGGGCAGGGCCCTCAGAGCCAGGCAGGCCCACTGGAGTGTCACACGCTTTTAGGCCCAGGCCAAAGGGTGCCTTCTTTGTCTGCACAGCTGCCCAAACTCTCACCGTTCCACTCAGGCCGCCCTCTTACTTGAAGTGTGTGTGGAACGTGTCCTTGCAGTATACCGCACTGCACCGCTAAGCATAGGTCTGGGCATCGTATCTTCCTGCCAGGTGACCGAAGTTCGCAGGCAGATGGGTCCCTGAGACACACGCGGAGAGGCTCCTGCCCGGGTCACAGGCCGCCCACTGCCCCTGCCCCAGATCGGGAGCCGCAAAGCAGCCCTGTCTGAGTCCCCTGCCTCTAGAGCGAGTATTGGACCAACAGTTGTAGAAAACGGGGTCCTTGCGGGCCACTCATTGGAGGGACACAGATAAATCTTTGCCGACTTTCTGCTGAAACTTACGAGCGTTCACACCTAAGCCTCTTACAAGGTCAGCTGTTTAGCTAAACATGAGCTCATGATCTAAATTTACACAATATTGAAGAAAGCAGCTACAAGGGGAGACAGTCAGCCAAAACCATCAATACCAGAATTAGATTCCCAAGGCCATCCATCAGATGTAGGAATAATCGGGTGCAAGGCAGAAAATATACATAAAACTGGAACTGAAACAAGGCACAAGGATGTTTTCAAAGACTGGTAGGATCTCTAAAACATTTTTCAAGGACATGTCATTGATAAAGCTAAATACTCCAAGGTTGTGTAATACAACAGATTAATCATTGAGAAGAGTGAAATTATGCTGTTTTGAAAACTATGGCAGGTCAGATTTTCTGCCTAATTATATAAGAAGATTTCTCTAAAAAATACACATTATTTCAAAGACTTATTGGCTGTGAAATAAGTTAAGGGTATTTCAAATGGCTTGTCTGCAAAGAAAGGTGAGATGTAGGGAATCACAGAAAGTCGAGGGGAAAATAGGTCAATATATACATTGCTGTATGGTGAACTAAGCCTTAGGCCAGCAACAATGGAGAGGACCTGACCCTTAGACACGTACAAGTAAGCTGGAATCTTCCAAAGTTCAAATCTTTATAAGTAAAAAGATTTATTAAAATGAATAACCAAGTGTTTTAATTGACATCAGAAGATGAAAACAATAAACCCTGAGAACATAGAAAAAAGATAAATAAAGATATGAGCAGAACTTAATACAACAGAAAACGTATAAAATTCAGGTGATTTAGTAAGTCCAAAGAATCTTCTTTGAAAAGATTTAAAAGACACACTTTGATTAAGGAAAACCAAAACATAAGTAAAGAATATACAGAAAGAGTCAGGACAATGGTTGAGCAGAGAATATATGAAATGCCAGTAAATTTGAACATTTCTGTCAAGTGGACCATTTCCTAGCTCCTAAAGTTTACCAACACTGACACAAGAGGAAATCATTTAAGGTCATCATGTCTGCCCTTGGCATTCTCGGAACGCCCTGGCCTCAGAATGCAGCCTCTGTAGTCCATGGTAACCTGCGGAGAGGGGGCGGGGCTGAGGGAGGTTGGAACACTGCCCTCACTGAGGGAGTGGGTGTGGCCATCTCTGCTGTGACTGAACAAAGGGCAGGGGAGCAGGGGGCCCAGGGCAGGGCCCTCAGAGCCCGGCAGGCCCAGTGGAGTGTCACAAGTTTTTAGGCACAGGCGAAAGGGCGCCTTCTTTGTCTGCACAGCTGCCCAAACTCTCACCTTTCCACTCAGGCCGCCCTCTTACTTGAAGTGTGTGTGGAACGTGTCTGCGCAGTACACCGTGCTGCACAGCTAAGCATAGTTCTGGGCATCGTAGCTTCCTGCAAAGTGACCGAAGTTCGCAGGCAGATGGGACCCTGGGACCCACGCGGAGGGGCTCCTGCCCGGGTCACACTCCGCCCACTGCCCCTGCCCCAGATCGGGGGCCGCAAAGCAGCCCTGTCTGAGTCCCCTGCCTCTAGAGCGAGTATTGGACCAACAGTTGTAGAAAACGGGGTCCTTGCGGGCCACTCATTGGAGGGACACAGATAAATCTTTGCCGACTTTCTGCTGAAACTTACGAGCGTTCACACCTAAGCCTCTTACAAGGTCAGCTGTTTAGCTAAACATGAGCTCATGATCTAAATTTACACAATATTGAAGAAAGCAGCTACAAGGGGAGACAGTCAGCCAAAACCATCAATACCAGAATTAGATTCCCAAGGCCATCCATCAGATGTAGGAATAATCGGGTGCAAGGCAGAAAATATACATAAAACTGGAACTGAAACAAGGCACAAGGATGTTTTCAAAGACTGGTAGGATCTCTAAAACATTTTTCAAGGACATGTCATTGATAAAGCTAAATACTCCAAGGTTGTGTAATACAACAGATTAATCATTGAGAAGAGTGAAATTATGCTGTTTTGAAAACTATGGCAGGTCAGATTTTCTGCCTAATTATATAAGAAGATTTCTCTAAAAAATACACATTATTTCAAAGACTTATTGGCTGTGAAATAAGTTAAGGGTATTTCAAATGGCTTGTCTGCAAAGAAAGGTGAGATGTAGGGAATCACAGAAAGTCGAGGGGAAAATAGGTCAATATATACATTGCTGTATGGTGAACTAAGCCTTAGGCCAGCAACAATGGAGAGGACGTGACCCTTAGACACGTACAAGTAAGCTGGAATCTTCAAAAGTTCAAATCTTTATAAGTAAAAAGATTTATTAAAATGAATAACCAAGTGTTTTAATTGACATCAGAAGATGAAAACAATAAACCCTGAGAACATAGAGAAAAGATAAATGAAGATATGAGCAGAACTTAATACAACAGAAAACGTATAAAATTGAGGTGATTTAGTAAGTCCAAAGAATCTTCTTTGAAAAGATTTAAAAGACACACTTTGATTAAGGAAAACCAAAACATAAGTAAAGAATATACAGAAAGAGTCAGGACAATGGTTGAGCAGAGAATATATGAAATGCCAGTAAATTTGAACATTTCTGTCAAGTGGACCATTTCCTAGCTCCTAAAGTTTACCAACACTGACACAAGAGGAAATCATTTAAGGTCATCATGTCTGCCCTTGGCATTCTCGGAACGCCCTGGCCTCAGAATGCAGCCTCTGTAGTCCATGGTAACCTGCGGAGAGGGGGCGGGGCTGAGGGAGGTTGGAACACTGCCCTCACTGAGGGAGTGGGTGTGGCCATCTCTGCTGTGACTGAACAAAGGGCAGGGGAGCAGGGGGCCCAGGGCAGGGCCCTCAGAGCCCGGCAGGCCCAGTGGAGTGTCACAAGTTTTTAGGCACAGGCGAAAGGGCGCCTTCTTTGTCTGCACAGCTGCCCAAACTCTCACCTTTCCACTCAGGCCGCCCTCTTACTTGAAGTGTGTGTGGAACGTGTCTGCGCAGTACACCGTGCTGCACAGCTAAGCATAGTTCTGGGCATCGTAGCTTCCTGCAAAGTGACCGAAGTTCGCAGGCAGATGGGACCCTGGGACCCACGCGGAGGGGCTCCTGCCCGGGTCACACTCCGCCCACTGCCCCTGCCCCAGATCGGGGGCCGCAAAGCAGCCCTGTCTGAGTCCCCTGCCTCTAGAGGGAGTATTGGACCAACACTTGTAGAAAACGGGGCCCTTGCGGACCACTCATTGGAGGGACACAAATAAATCTTTGCCGACTTTCTGCTGAAACTTACGAGCGTTCACACCTAAGCCTCTTACAAGGTCAGCTGTTTAGCTAAACATGAGCTCATGATCTAAATTTACACAGTAATGAAAAAGCAGCGACAAGGGGAGACAATTAGCCAAAACCATCAATACCAGAATTAGATTCCCAAGGCCATCCATCAGATGTAGGAATAATCGGGGGCAAGGCAGAAAATATACATAAAACTGGAACTGAAACAAGGCACAAGGATGTTTTCAAAGACTGGTAGGATCTCTAAAACATTTTTCAAGGACATGTCATTGATAAAGCTAAATACTCCAAGGTTGTGTAATACAGCAGATTAATCATTGAGAAGAGTGAAATTATGCTGTTTTGAAAACTATGGCAGGTCAGATTTTCTGCCTAATTATATAAGAAGATTTCTCTAAAAAATACACATTATTTCAAAGACTTATTGGCTGTGAAATAAGTTAAGGGTATTTCAAATGGCTTGTCTGCAAAGAAAGGTGAGATGTAGGGAATCACAGAAAGTCGAGGGGAAAATAGGTTAATATATACATTGCTGTATGGTGAACTAAGCCTTAGGCTAGCAACAATGGAGAGGACGTGACCCTTAGACACGTACAAGTAAGCTGGAATCTTCAAAAGTTCAAATCTTTATAAGTAAAAAGATTTATTAAAATGAATAACCAAGTGTTTTAATTGACATCAGAAGATGAAAACAATAAACCCTGAGAACATAGAGAAAAGATAAATAAAGATATGAGCAGAACTTAATACAACAGAAAACGTATAAAATTGAGGTGATTTAGTAAGTCCAAAGAATCTTCTTTGAAAAGAATTAAAAGACACAATTTGATTAAGGAAAACCAAAACATAAGTAAAGAATATACAGAAAGAGTCAGGACAATGTTAGAGCAGAGAATATATGAAATGCCAGTAAATTTGAACATTTCTGTCAAGTGGACCATTTCCTAGCTCCGAAAGTTTACCAACACTAACACAAGAGGAAATCATTTAAGGTCATCATGTCTGCCCTTGGCATTCTCGGAACGCCCTGGCCTCAGAATGCAGACTCTGTAGTCCATGGTAACCTGCGGAGAGGGGGCGGGGCTGAGGGAGGTTGGAACACTGCCCTCACTGAGGGAGTGGGTGTGGCCATCTCTGCTGTGACTGAACAAAGGGCAGGGGAGCAGTGGGCCCAGGGCAGGGCCCTCAGAGCCCGGCAGGCCCAGTGGAGTGTCACACGCTTTTAGGCCCAGGCCAAAGGGTGCCTTCTTTGTCTGCACAGCTGCCCAAACTCTCACCTTTCCACTCAGGCCGCCCTCTTACTTGAAGTGTGTGTGGAACGTGTCCGTGCAGTATACCGCGCTGCACAGCTAAGCATAGGTCTGGGCATCGTAGCTTCCTGCCAGGTGACCGAAGTTCGCAGGCAGATGGGTCCCTGGGACACACGCGGAGAGGCTCCTGCCCGGGTCACAGGCCGCCCACTGCCCCTGCCACAGATCGGGAGCCGCAAAGCAGCCCTGTCTGAGTGCCCTGCCTCTAGAGGGAGTATTGGACCAACACTTGTAGAAAACGGGGTCCTTGCGGGCCACTCATTGGAGGGACACAAATAAATCTTTGCCGACTTTCTGCTGAAACTTACGAGCGTTCACACCTAAGCCTCTTACAAGGTCAGCTGTTTAGCTAAACATGAGCTCATGATCTAAATTTACACAATATTGAAGAAAGCAGCTACAAGGGGAGACAATCAGCCAAAACCATCAATACCAGAATTAGATTCCCAAGGCCATCCATCAGATGTAGGAATAATCGGGTGCAAGGCAGAAAATATACATAAAACTGGAACTGAAACAAGGCACAAGGATGTTTTCAAAGACTGGTAGGATCTCTAAAACATTTTTCAAGGACATGTCATTGATAAAGCTAAATACTCCAAGGTTGTGTAATACAACAGATTAATCATTGAGAAGAGTGAAATTATGCTGTTTTGAAAACTATGGCAGGTCAGATTTTCTGCCTAATTATAGAAGAAGATTTCTCTAAAAAATACACATTATTTCAAAGACTTATTGGCTGTGAAATAAGTTAAGGGTATTTCAAATGGCTTGTCTGCAAAGAAAGGTGAGATGTAGGGAATCACAGAAAGTCGAGGGGAAAATAGGTCAATATATACATTGCTGTATGGTGAACTAAGCCTTTGGCCAGCAACAATGGAGAGGACGTGACCCTTAGACACGTACAAGTAAGCTGGAATCTTCAAAAGTTCAAATCTTTATAAGTAAAAAGATTTATTAAAATGAATAACCAAGTGTTTTAATTGACATCAGAAGATGAAAACAATAAACCCTGAGAACATAGAGAAAAGATAAATAAAGATATGAGCAGAACTTAATACAACAGAAAACGTATAAAATTCAGGTGATTGAGTAAGTCCAAAGAATTTTCAATGAAAAGATTTAAAAGACACACTTTGATTAAGGAAAACCAAAACATAAGTAAAGAATATACAGAAAGAGTCAGGACAATGTTAGAGCAGAGAGTATATGAAATGCCAGTAAATTTGAACATTTCTGTAAAGTGGACCATTTCCTAGCTCCGAAAGTTTACCAACACTGACACAAGAGGAAATCATTTAAGGTCATCATGTCTGCCCTTGGCATTCTCGGAACGCCCTGGCCTCAGAATGCAGCCTCTGTAGTCCATGGTAACCTGCGGAGAGGGGGCGGGGCTGAGGGAGGTTGGAACACTGCCCTCACTGAGGGAGTGGGTGTGGCCATCTCTGCTGTGACTGAACAAAGGGCAGGGGAGCAGGGGGCCCAGGGCAGGGCCCTCAGAGCCCGGCAGGCCCAGTGGAGTGTCACAAGCTTTTAGGCCCAGGCCAAAGGGTGCCTTCTTTGTCTGCACAGCTGCCCAAACTCTCACCTTTCCACTCAGGCCGCCCTCTTACTTGAAGTGTGTGTGGAACGTGTCTGCGCAGTATACCGCGCTGCACAGTTAAGCATAGGTCTGGGCATCGTAGCTTCCTGCCAGGTGACCGAAGTTCGCAGGCAGATGGGTCCCTGAGACACACGCGGAGAGGCTCCTGCCCGGGTCACAGGCCGCCCACTGCCCCTGCCCCAGATCGGGAGCCACAAAGCAGCCCTGTCTGAGTCCCCTGCCTCTAGAGGGAGTATTGGACCAACACTTGTAGAATACGGGGTCCTTGCGGGCCACTCATTGGAGGGACACAAATAAATCTTTGCCGACTTTCTGCTGAAACTTACGAGCGTTCACACCTAAGCCTCTTACAAGGTCAGCTGTTTAGCTAAACATGAGCTCATGATCTAAATTTACACAATATTGAAGAAAGCAGCTACAAGGGGAGACAATCAGCCAAAACCATCAATACCAGAATTAGATTCCCAAGGCCATCCATCAGATGAAGGAATAATCGGGTGCAAGGCAGAAAATATACATAAAACTGGAACTGAAACAAGGCACAAGGATGTTTTCAAAGACTGGTAGGATCTCTAAAACATTTTTCAAGGACATGTCATTGATAAAGCTAAATACTCCAAGGTTGTGTAATACAACAGATTAATCATTTAGAAGAGTGAAATTATGCTGTTTTGAAAACTATGGCAGGTCAGACTTTCTGCCTAATTATATAAGAAGATTTCTCTAAAAAATACACATTATTTCAAAGACTTATTGGCTGTGAAATAAGTTAAGGGTATTTCAAATGGCTTGTCTGCAAAGAAAGGTGAGATGTAGGGAATCACAGAAAGTCGAGGGGAAAATAGGTTAATATATACATTGCTGTATGGTGAACTAAGCCTTAGGCTAGCAACAATGGAGAGGACGTGACCCTTAGACACGTACAAGTAAGCTGGAATCTTCAAAAGTTCAAATCTTTATAAGTAAAAAGATTTATTAAAATGAATAACCAAGTGTTTTAATTGACATCAGAAGATGAAAACAATAAACCCTGAGAACATAGAGAAAAGATAAATAAAGATATGAGCAGAACTTAATACAACAGAAAACGTATAAAATTGAGGTGATTTAGTAAGTCCAAAGAATCTTCTTTGAAAAGATTTAAAAGACACACTTTGATTAAGGAAAACAAAAACATAAGTAAAGAATATACAGAAAGAGTCAGGACAATGTTAGAGCAGAGAATATATGAAATGCCAGTAAATTTGAACATTTCTGTAAAGTGGACCATTTCCTAGCTCCTAAAGTTTACCAACACTGACACAAGAGGAAATCATTTAAGGTCATCATGTCTGCCCTTGGCATTCTCGGAACGCCCTGGCCTCAGAATGCAGACTCTGTAGTCCATGGTAACCTGTGGAGAGGGGGCGGGGCTGAGGGAGGTTGGAACACTGCCCTCACTGAGGGAGTGGGTGTGGCCATCTCTGCTGTGACTGAACAAAGGGCAGGTGAGCAGGGGGCCCAGGGCAGGGCCCTCAGAGCCAGGCAGGCCCACTGGAGTGTCACACGCTTTTAGGCCCAGGCCAAAGGGTGCCTTCTTTGTCTGCACAGCTGCCCAAACTCTCACCGTTCCACTCAGGCCGCCCTCTTACTTGAAGTGTGTGTGGAACGTGTCCTTGCAGTATACCGCACTGCACCGCTAAGCATAGGTCTGGGCATCGTATCTTCCTGCCAGGTGACCGAAGTTCGCAGGCAGATGGGTCCCTGAGACACACGCGGAGAGGCTCCTGCCCGGGTCACAGGCCGCCCACTGCCCCTGCCCCAGATCGGGAGCCGCAAAGCAGCCCTGTCTGAGTCCCCTGCCTCTAGAGCGAGTATTGGACCAACAGTTGTAGAAAACGGGGTCCTTGCGGGCCACTCATTGGAGGGACACAGATAAATCTTTGCCGACTTTCTGCTGAAACTTACGAGCGTTCACACCTAAGCCTCTTACAAGGTCAGCTGTTTAGCTAAACATGAGCTCATGATCTAAATTTACACAATATTGAAGAAAGCAGCTACAAGGGGAGACAGTCAGCCAAAACCATCAATACCAGAATTAGATTCCCAAGGCCATCCATCAGATGTAGGAATAATCGGGTGCAAGGCAGAAAATATACATAAAACTGGAACTGAAACAAGGCACAAGGATGTTTTCAAAGACTGGTAGGATCTCTAAAACATTTTTCAAGGACATGTCATTGATAAAGCTAAATACTCCAAGGTTGTGTAATACAACAGATTAATCATTGAGAAGAGTGAAATTATGCTGTTTTGAAAACTATGGCAGGTCAGATTTTCTGCCTAATTATATAAGAAGATTTCTCTAAAAAATACACATTATTTCAAAGACTTATTGGCTGTGAAATAAGTTAAGGGTATTTCAAATGGCTTGTCTGCAAAGAAAGGTGAGATGTAGGGAATCACAGAAAGTCGAGGGGAAAATAGGTCAATATATACATTGCTGTATGGTGAACTAAGCCTTAGGCCAGCAACAATGGAGAGGACCTGACCCTTAGACACGTACAAGTAAGCTGGAATCTTCCAAAGTTCAAATCTTTATAAGTAAAAAGATTTATTAAAATGAATAACCAAGTGTTTTAATTGACATCAGAAGATGAAAACAATAAACCCTGAGAACATAGAAAAAAGATAAATAAAGATATGAGCAGAACTTAATACAACAGAAAACGTATAAAATTCAGGTGATTTAGTAAGTCCAAAGAATCTTCTTTGAAAAGATTTAAAAGACACACTTTGATTAAGGAAAACCAAAACATAAGTAAAGAATATACAGAAAGAGTCAGGACAATGGTTGAGCAGAGAATATATGAAATGCCAGTAAATTTGAACATTTCTGTCAAGTGGACCATTTCCTAGCTCCTAAAGTTTACCAACACTGACACAAGAGGAAATCATTTAAGGTCATCATGTCTGCCCTTGGCATTCTCGGAACGCCCTGGCCTCAGAATGCAGCCTCTGTAGTCCATGGTAACCTGCGGAGAGGGGGCGGGGCTGAGGGAGGTTGGAACACTGCCCTCACTGAGGGAGTGGGTGTGGCCATCTCTGCTGTGACTGAACAAAGGGCAGGGGAGCAGGGGGCCCAGGGCAGGGCCCTCAGAGCCCGGCAGGCCCAGTGGAGTGTCACAAGTTTTTAGGCACAGGCGAAAGGGCGCCTTCTTTGTCTGCACAGCTGCCCAAACTCTCACCTTTCCACTCAGGCCGCCCTCTTACTTGAAGTGTGTGTGGAACGTGTCTGCGCAGTACACCGTGCTGCACAGCTAAGCATAGTTCTGGGCATCGTAGCTTCCTGCAAAGTGACCGAAGTTCGCAGGCAGATGGGACCCTGGGACCCACGCGGAGGGTCTCCTGCCCGGGTCACACTCCGCCCACTGCCCCTGCCCCAGATCGGGGGCCGCAAAGCAGCCCTGTCTGAGTCCCCTGCCTCTAGAGGGAGTATTGGACCAACACTTGTAGAAAACGGGGCCCTTGCGGACCACTCATTGGAGGGACACAAATAAATCTTTGCCGACTTTCTGCTGAAACTTACGAGCGTTCACACCTAAGCCTCTTACAAGGTCAGCTGTTTAGCTAAACATGAGCTCATGATCTAAATTTACACAGTAATGAAAAAGCAGCGACAAGGGGAGACAATTAGCCAAAACCATCAATACCAGAATTAGATTCCCAAGGCCATCCATCAGATGTAGGAATAATCGGGGGCAAGGCAGAAAATATACATAAAACTGGAACTGAAACAAGGCACAAGGATGTTTTCAAAGACTGGTAGGATCTCTAAAACATTTTTCAAGGACATGTCATTGATAAAGCTAAATACTCCAAGGTTGTGTAATACAGCAGATTAATCATTGAGAAGAGTGAAATTATGCTGTTTTGAAAACTATGGCAGGTCAGATTTTCTGCCTAATTATATAAGAAGATTTCTCTAAAAAATACACATTATTTCAAAGACTTATTGGCTGTGAAATAAGTTAAGGGTATTTCAAATGGCTTGTCTGCAAAGAAAGGTGAGATGTAGGGAATCACAGAAAGTCGAGGGGAAAATAGGTTAATATATACATTGCTGTATGGTGAACTAAGCATTAGGCTAGCAACAATGGAGAGGACGTGACCCTTAGACACGTACAAGTAAGCTGGAATCTTCAAAAGTTCAAATCTTTATAAGTAAAAAGATTTATTAAAATGAATAACCAAGTGTTTTAATTGACATCAGAAGATGAAAACAATAAACCCTGAGAACATAGAGAAAAGATAAATAAAGATATGAGCAGAACTTAATACAACAGAAAACGTATAAAATTGAGGTGATTTAGTAAGTCCAAAGAATCTTCTTTGAAAAGAATTAAAAGACACAATTTGATTAAGGAAAACCAAAACATAAGTAAAGAATATACAGAAAGAGTCAGGACAATGTTAGAGCAGAGAATATATGAAATGCCAGTAAATTTGAACATTTCTGTCAAGTGGACCATTTCCTAGCTCCGAAAGTTTACCAACACTAACACAAGAGGAAATCATTTAAGGTCATCATGTCTGCCCTTGGCATTCTCGGAACGCCCTGGCCTCAGAATGCAGACTCTGTAGTCCATGGTAACCTGCGGAGAGGGGGCGGGGCTGAGGGAGGTTGGAACACTGCCCTCACTGAGGGAGTGGGTGTGGCTATCTCTGCTGTGACTGAACAAAGGGCAGGGGAGCAGTGGGCCCAGGGCAGGGCCCTCAGAGCCCGGCAGGCCCAGTGGAGTGTCACACGCTTTTAGGCCCAGGCCAAAGGGTGCCTTCTTTGTCTGCACAGCTGCCCAAACTCTCACCTTTCCACTCAGGCCGCCCTCTTACTTGAAGTGTGTGTGGAACGTGTCCGTGCAGTATACCGCGCTGCACAGCTAAGCATAGGTCTGGGCATCGTAGCTTCCTGCCAGGTGACCGAAGTTCGCAGGCAGATGGGTCCCTGGGACACACGCGGAGAGGCTCCTGCCCGGGTCACAGGCCGCCCACTGCCCCTGCCACAGATCGGGAGCCGCAAAGCAGCCCTGTCTGAGTGCCCTGCCTCTAGAGGGAGTATTGGACCAACACTTGTAGAAAACGGGGTCCTTGCGGGCCACTCATTGGAGGGACACAAATAAATCTTTGCCGACTTTCTGCTGAAACTTACGAGCGTTCACACCTAAGCCTCTTACAAGGTCAGCTGTTTAGCTAAACATGAGCTCATGATCTAAATTTACACAATATTGAAGAAAGCAGCTACAAGGGGAGACAATCAGCCAAAACCATCAATACCAGAATTAGATTCCCAAGGCCATCCATCAGATGTAGGAATAATCGGGTGCAAGGCAGAAAATATACATAAAACTGGAACTGAAACAAGGCACAAGGATGTTTTCAAAGACTGGTAGGATCTCTAAAACATTTTTCAAGGACATGTCATTGATAAAGCTAAATACTCCAAGGTTGTGTAATACAACAGATTAATCATTGAGAAGAGTGAAATTATGCTGTTTTGAAAACTATGGCAGGTCAGATTTTCTGCCTAATTATAGAAGAAGATTTCTCTAAAAAATACACATTATTTCAAAGACTTATTGGCTGTGAAATAAGTTAAGGGTATTTCAAATGGCTTGTCTGCAAAGAAAGGTGAGATGTAGGGAATCACAGAAAGTCGAGGGGAAAATAGGTCAATATATACATTGCTGTATGGTGAACTAAGCCTTTGGCCAGCAACAATGGAGAGGACGTGACCCTTAGACACGTACAAGTAAGCTGGAATCTTCAAAAGTTCAAATCTTTATAAGTAAAAAGATTTATTAAAATGAATAACCAAGTGTTTTAATTGACATCAGAAGATGAAAACAATAAACCCTGAGAACATAGAGAAAAGATAAATAAAGATATGAGCAGAACTTAATACAACAGAAAACGTATAAAATTCAGGTGATTGAGTAAGTCCAAAGAATTTTCAATGAAAAGATTTAAAAGACACACTTTGATTAAGGAAAACCAAAACATAAGTAAAGAATATACAGAAAGAGTCAGGACAATGTTAGAGCAGAGAGTATATGAAATGCCAGTAAATTTGAACATTTCTGTAAAGTGGACCATTTCCTAGCTCCGAAAGTTTACCAACACTGACACAAGAGGAAATCATTTAAGGTCATCATGTCTGCCCTTGGCATTCTCGGAACGCCCTGGCCTCAGAATGCAGCCTCTGTAGTCCATGGTAACCTGCGGAGAGGGGGCGGGGCTGAGGGAGGTTGGAACACTGCCCTCACTGAGGGAGTGGGTGTGGCCATCTCTGCTGTGACTGAACAAAGGGCAGGGGAGCAGGGGGCCCAGGGCAGGGCCCTCAGAGCCCGGCAGGCCCAGTGGAGTGTCACAAGCTTTTAGGCCCAGGCCAAAGGGTGCCTTCTTTGTCTGCACAGCTGCCCAAATTCTCACCTTTCCACTCAGGCCGCCCTCTTACTTGAAGTGTGTGTGGAACGTGTCTGCGCAGTATACCGCGCTGCACAGTTAAGCATAGGTCTGGGCATCGTAGCTTCCTGCCAGGTGACCGAAGTTCGCAGGCAGATGGGTCCCTGAGACACACGCGGAGAGGCTCCTGCCCGGGTCACAGGCCGCCCACTGCCCCTGCCCCAGATCGGGAGCCACAAAGCAGCCCTGTCTGAGTCCCCTGCCTCTAGAGGGAGTATTGGACCAACACTTGTAGAATACGGGGTCCTTGCGGGCCACTCATTGGAGGGACACAAATAAATCTTTGCCGACTTTCTGCTGAAACTTACGAGCGTTCACACCTAAGCCTCTTACAAGGTCAGCTGTTTAGCTAAACATGAGCTCATGATCTAAATTTACACAATATTGAAGAAAGCAGCTACAAGGGGAGACAATCAGCCAAAACCATCAATACCAGAATTAGATTCCCAAGGCCATCCATCAGTTGTAGGAATAATCGGGTGCAAGGCAGAAAATATACATAAAACTGGAACTGAAAAAAGGCACAAGGATGTTTTCAAAGACTGGTAGGATCTCTAAAACATTTTTCAAGGACATGTCATTGATAAAGCTAAATACTCCAAGGTTGTGTAATACAGCAGATTAATCATTGAGAAGAGTGAAATTATGCTGTTTTGAAAACTATGGCAGGTCAGATTTTCTGCCTAATTATATAAGAAGATTTCTCTAAAAAATACACATTATTTCAAAGACTTATTGGCTGTGAAATAAGTTAAGGGTATTTCAAATGGCTTGTCTGCAAAGAAAGGTGAGATGTAGGGAATCACAGAAAGTCGAGGGGAAAATAGGTCAATATATACATTTCTGTATGGTGAACTAAGCCTTAGGCCAGCAACAATGGAGAGGACCTGACCCTTAGACACGTACAAGTAAGCTGGAATCTTCAAAAGTTCAAATCTTTATAAGTAAAAAGATTTATTAAAATGAATAACCAAGTGTTTTAATTGACATCAGAA
Source organism: Mesoplodon mirus (assembly GCF_964341445.2). NCBI lineage: Eukaryota > Metazoa > Chordata > Mammalia > Artiodactyla > Ziphiidae > Mesoplodon > Mesoplodon mirus. Next base: position 158,954,573 of record NC_138976.1, on the reverse strand, counting down.
GATGAAAACAATAAACCCTGAGAACATAGAGAAAAGATAAATAAAGATATGAGCAGAACTTAATACAACAGAAAACGTATAAAATTCAGGTGATTTAGTAAGTCCAAAGAATCTTCTTTGAAAAGAATTAATAGACACACTTTGATTAAGGAAAACCAAAACATAAGTAAAGAATATACAGAAAGAGTCAGGACAATGTTAGAGCAGAGAATATATGAAATGCCAGTAAATTTGAACATTTCTGTAAAGTGGACCATTTCCTAGCTCCGAAAGTTTACCAACACTGACACAAGAGGAAATCATTTAAGGTCATCATGTCTGCCCTTGGCATTCTCGGAACGCCCTGGCCTCAGAATGCAGCCTCTGTAGTCCATGGTAACCTGCGGAGAGGGGGCGGGGCTGAGGGAGGTTGGAACACTGCCCTCACTGAGGGATTGGGTGTGGCCATCTCTGCTGTGACTGAACAAAGGGCAGGGGAGCAGGGGGCCCAGGGCAGGGCCCTCAGAGCCCGGCAGGCCCAGTGGAGTGTCACAAGTTTTTAGGCCCAGGCCAAAGGGCGCCTTCTTTGTCTGCACAGCTGCCCAGACTCTCACCTTTCCACTCAGGCCGCCCTCTTACTTGAAGTGTGTGTGGAACGTGTCCGTGCAGTATACCGCGCTGCACAGCTAAGCATAGGTCTGGGCATCGTAGCTTCCTGCCAGGTGACCGAAGTTCGCAGGCAGATGGGTCCCTGGGACACACGCGGAGAGGCTCCTGCCCGGGTCACAGGCCGCCCACTGCCCCTGCCACAGATCGGGAGCCGCAAAGCAGCCCTGTTTGAGTCCCCTGCCTCTAGAGGGAGTATTGGACCAACACTTGTAGAAAACGGGGTCCTTGCGGGCCACTCATTGGAGGGACACAAATAAATCTTTGCCGACTTTCTGCTGAAACTTACGAGCGTTCACACCTAAGCCTCTTATAAGGTCAGCTGTTTAGCTAAACATGAGCTCATGATCTAAATTTACACAATATTGAAGAAAGCAGCTACAAGGGGAGACAATCAGCCAAAACCATCAATACCAGAATTAGATTCCCAAGGCCATCCATCAGATGTAGGAATAATCGGGTGCAAGGCAGAAAATATACATAAAACTGGAACTGAAACAAGGCACAAGGATGTTTTCAAAGACTGGTAGGATCTCTAAAACATTTTTCAAGGACATGTCATTGATAAAGCTAAATACTCCAAGGTTGTGTAATACAGCAGATTAATCATTGAGAAGAGTGAAATTATGCTGTTTTGAAAACTATGGCAGGTCAGATTTTCTGCCTAATTATATAAGAAGATTTCTCTAAAAAATACACATTATTTCAAAGACTTATTGGCTGTGAAATAAGTTAAGGGTATTTCAAATGGCTTGTCTGCAAAGAAAGGTGAGATGTAGGGAATCACAGAAAGTCGAGGGGAAAATAGGTCAATATATACATTTCTGTATGGTGAACTAAGCCTTAGGCCAGCAACAATGGAGAGGACCTGACCCTTAGACACGTACAAGTAAGCTGGAATCTTCAAAAGTTCAAATCTTTATAAGTAAAAAGATTTATTAAAATGAATAACCAAGTGTTTTAATTGACATCAGAAGATGAAAACAATAAACCCTGAGAACATAGAGAAAAGATAAATAAAGATAAGAGCAGAACTTAATACATCAGAAAACGTATAAAATTCAGGTGATTTAGTAAGTCCAAAGAATCTTCTTTGAAAAGAATTAATAGACACACTTTGATTAAGGAAAACCAAAACATAAGTAAAGAATATACAGAAAGAGTCAGGACAATGTTAGAGCAGAGAATATATGAAATGCCAGTAAATTTGAACATTTCTGTAAAGTGGACCATTTCCTAGCTTCGAAAGTTTACCAACACTGACACAAGAGGAAATCATTTAAGGTCATCATGTCTGCCCTTGGCATTCTCGGAAGGCCCTGGCCTCAGAATGCAGCCTCTGTAGTCCATGGTAACCTGCGGAGAGGGGGCAGGGCTGAGGGAGGTTGGAACACTGCCCTCACTGAGGGATTGGGTGTGGCCATCTCTGCTGTGACTGAACAAAGGGCAGGGGAGCAGGGGGCCCAGGGCAGGGCCCTCAGAGCCCGGCAGGCCCAGTGGAGTGTCACAAGTTTTTAGGCCCAGGCCAAAGGGCGCCTTCTTTGTCTGCACAGCTGCCCAAACTCTCACCTTTCCACTCAGGCCGCCCTCTTACTTGAAGTGTGTGTGGAACGTGTCTGCGCAGTACACCGCGCTGCACAGCTAAGCATAGTTCTGGGCATCGTAGCTTCCTGCAAGGTGACCGAAGTTCGCAGGCAGATGGGACCCTGGGACACACGCGGAGGGGCTCCTGCCCGGGTCACACTCCGCCCACTGCCCCTGCCCCAGATCGGGGGCCGCAAAGCAGCCCTGTCTGATTCCCCTGCCTCTAGAGGGAGTATTGGACCAACACTTGTAGAAAATGGGGCCCTTGCGGGCCACTCGTTGGAGGGACACAAATAAATCTTTGCCGACTTTTTGCTGAAACTTACGAGCGTTCATACCTAAGCCTCTTACAAGGTCAGCTGTTTAGCTAAACATGAGCTCATGATCTAAATTTACACAATAATGAAGAAAGCAGCTACAAGGGGAGACAATCAGCCAAAACCATCAATACCAGGATTAGATTCCCAAGGCCATCCATCAGATGAAGGAATAATCGGGTGCAAGGCAGAAAATATACATAAAACTGGAACTGAAACAAGGCACAAGGATGTTTTCAAAGACTGGTAGGATCTCTAAAACATTTTTCAAGGACATGTCATTGATAAAGCTAAATACTCCAAGGTTGTTTAATACAACAGATTAATCATTGAGAAGAGTGAAATTATGCTGTTTTGAAAACTATGGCAGGTCAGATTTTCTGCCTAATTATAGAAGAAGATTTCTCTAAAAAATACACATTATTTCAAAGACTTATTGGCTGTGAAATAAGTTAAGGGTATTTCAAATGGCTTGTCTGCAAAGAAAGGTGAGATGTAGGGAATCACAGAAAGTCGAGGGGAAAATAGGTCAATATATACATTGCTGTATGGTGAACTAAGCCTTAGGCTAGCAACAATGGAGAGGACGTGACCCTTAGACACGTACAAGTAAGCTGGAATCTTCAAAAGTTCAAATCTTTATAAGTAAAAAGATTTATTAAAATGAATAACCAAGTGTTTTAATTGACATCAGAAGATGAAAACAATAAACCCTGAGAACATAGAGAAAAGATAAATAAAGATATGAGCAGAACTTAATACAACAGAAAACGTATAAAATTGAGGTGATTTAGTAAGTCCAAAGAATCTTCTTTGAAAAGAATTAAAAGACACAATTTGATTAAGGAAAACCAAAACATAAGTAAAGAATATACAGAAAGAGTCAGGACAATGTTAGAGCAGAGAATATATGAAATGCCAGTAAATTTGAACATTTCTGTCAAGTGGACCATTTCCTAGCTCCGAAAGTTTACCAACACTAACACAAGAGGAAATCATTTAAGGTCATCATGTCTGCCCTTGGCATTCTCGGAACGCCCTGGCCTCAGAATGCAGCCTCTGTAGTCCATGGTAAACTGCGGAGAGGGGGCGGGGCTGAGGGAGGTTGGAACACTGCCCTCACTGAGGGAGTGGGTGTGGCCATCTCTGCTGTGACTGAACAAAGGGCAGGGGAGCAGGGGGCCCAGGGCAGGGCCCTCAGAGCCCGGCAGGCCCAGTGGAGTGTCACAAGCTTTTAGGCCCAGGCCAAAGGGTGCCTTCTTTGTCTGCACAGCTGCCCAAACTCTCACCTTTCCACTCAGGCCGCCCTCTTACTTGAAGTGTGTGTGGAACGTGTCCGCGCAGTATACCGCGCTGCACAGTTAAGCATAGGTCTGGGCATCGTAGCTTCCTGCCAGGTGACCGAAGTTCGCAGGCAGATGTGTCCCTGAGACACACGCGGAGAGGCTCCTGCCCGGGTCACAGGCCGCCCACTGCCCCTGCCCCAGATCGGGAGCCGCAAAGCAGCCCTGTCTGAGTCCCCTGCCTCTAGAGGGAGTATTGGACCAACACTTGTAGAAAACGGGGTCCTTGCGGGCCACTCATTGGAGGGACACAAATAAATCTTTGCCGACTTTCTGCTGAAACTTACGAGCATTCACATCTAAGCCTCTTACAAGGTCAGCTGTTTAGCTAAACATGAGCTCATGATCTAAATTTACACAATATTGAAGAAAGCAGCTACAAGGGGAGACAATCAGCCAAAACCATCAATACCAGAATTAGATTCCCAAGGCCATCCATCAGATGTAGGAATAATCGGGTGCAAGGCAGAAAATATACATAAAACTGGAACTGAAACAAGGCACAAGGATGTTTTCAAAGACTGGTAGGATCTCTAAAACATTTTTCAAGGACATGTCATTGATAAAGCTAAATACTCCAAGGTTGTGTAATACAGCAGATTAATCATTGAGAAGAGTGAAATTATGCTGTTTTGAAAACTATGGCAGGTCAGATTTTCTGCCTAATTATATAAGAAGATTTCTCTAAAAAATACACATTATTTCAAAGACTTATTGGCTGTGAAATAAGTTAAGGGTATTTCAAATGGCTTGTCTGCAAAGAAAGGTGAGATGTAGGGAATCACAGAAAGTCGAGGGGAAAATAGGTCAATATATACATTTCTGTATGGTGAACTAAGCCTTAGGCCAGCAACAATGGAGAGGACCTGACCCTTAGACACGTACAAGTAAGCTGGAATCTTCAAAAGTTCAAATCTTTATAAGTAAAAAGATTTATTAAAATGAATAACCAAGTGTTTTAATTGACATCAGAAGATGAAAACAATAAACCCTGAGAACATAGAGAAAAGATAAATAAAGATATGAGCAGAACTTAATACAACAGAAAACGTATAAAATTCAGGTGATTTAGTAAGTCCAAAGAATCTTCTTTGAAAAGAATTAATAGACACACTTTGATTAAGGAAAACCAAAACATAAGTAAAGAATATACAGAAAGAGTCAGGACAATGTTAGAGCAGAGAATATATGAAATGCCAGTAAATTTGAACATTTCTGTAAAGTGGACCATTTCCTAGCTCCGAAAGTTTACCAACACTGACACAAGAGGAAATCATTTAAGGTCATCATGTCTGCCCTTGGCATTCTCGGAACGCCCTGGCCTCAGAATGCAGCCTCTGTAGTCCATGGTAACCTGCGGAGAGGGGGCGGGGCTGAGGGAGGTTGGAACACTGCCCTCACTGAGGGAGTGGGTGTGGCCATCTCTGCTGTGACTGAACAAAGGGCAGGGGAGCAGGGGGCCCAGGGCAGGGCCCTCAGAGCCCGGCAGGCCCAGTGGAGTGTCACAAGTTTTTAGGCCCAGGCCAAAGGGCGCCTTCTTTGTCTGCACAGCTGCCCAAACTCTCACCTTTCCACTCAGGCCGCCCTCTTACTTGAAGTGTGTGTGGAACGTGTCTGCGCAGTACACCGCGCTGCACAGCTAAGCATAGTTCTGGGCATCGTAGCTTCCTGCAAGGTGACCGAAGTTCGCAGGCAGATGGGACCCTGGGACACACGCGGAGGGGCTCCTGCCCGGGTCACACTGCCCCTGCCCCAGATCGGGGGCCGCAAAGCAGCCCTGTCTGATTCCCCTGCCTCTAGAGGGAGTATTGGACCAACACTTGTAGAAAACGGGGCCCTTGCGGGCCACTCGTTGGAGGGACACAAATAAATCTTTGCCGACTTTTTGCTGAAACTTACGAGCGTTCATACCTAAACCTCTTACAAGGTCAGCTGTTTAGCTAAACATGAGCTCATGATCTAAATTTACACAATAATGAAGAAAGCAGCTACAAGGGGAGACAATCAGCCAAAACCATCAATACCAGAATTAGATTCCCAAGGCCATCCATCAGATGAAGGAATAATCGGGTGCAAGGCAGAAAATATACATAAAACTGGAACTGAAACAAGGCACAAGGATGTTTTAGAAGACTGGTAGGATCTCTAAAACATTTTTCAAGGACATGTCATTGATAAAGCTAAATACTCCAAGGTTGTGTAATACAACAGATTAATCATTGAGAAGAGTGAAATTATGCTGTTTTGAAAACTATGGCAGGTCAGATTTTCTGCCTAATTATATAAGAAGATTTCTCTAAAAAATACACATTATTTCAAAGACTTATTGGCTGTGAAATAAGTTAAGGGTATTTCAAATGGCTTGTCTGCAAAGAAAGGTGAGATGTAGGGAATCACAGAAAGTCGAGGGGAAAATAGGTTAATATATACATTGCTGTATGGTGAACTAAGCCTTAGGCTAGCAACAATGGAGAGGACGTGACCCTTAGACACGTACAAGTAAGCTGGAATCTTCAAAAGTTCAAATCTTTATAAGTAAAAAGATTTATTAAAATGAATAACCAAGTGTTTTAATTGACATCAGAAGATGAAAACAATAAACCCTGAGAACATAGAGAAAAGATAAATAAAGATATGAGCAGAACTTAATACAACAGAAAACGTATAAAATTCAGGTGATTGAGTAAGTCCAAAGAATTTTCTATGAAAAGATTTAAAAGACACAATTTGATTAAGGAAAACCAAAACATAAGTAAAGAAGATACAGAAAGAGTCAGGACAATGTTAGAGCAGAGAATATATGAAATGCCAGTAAATTTGAACATTTCTGTAAAGTGGACCATTTCCTAGCTCCTAAAGTTTACCAACACTGACACAAGAGGAAATCATTTAAGGTCATCATGTCTGCCCTTGGCATTCTCGGAACGCCCTGGCCTCAGAATGCAGCCTCTGTAGTCCATGGTAACCTGCGGAGAGGGGGCGGGGCTGAGGGAGGTTGGAACACTGCCCTCACTGAGGGAGTGGGTGTGGCCATCTCTGCTGTGACTGAACAAAGGGCAGGGGAGCAGGGGGCCCAGGGCAGGGCCCTCAGAGCCCGGCAGGCCCAGTGGAGTGTCACACGCTTTTAGGCCCAGGCCAAAGGGTGCCTTCTTTGTCTGCACAGCTGCCCAAACTCTCACCTTTCCACTCAGGCCGCCCTCTTACTTGAAGTGTGTGTGGAACGTGTCCGTGCAGTATACCGCGCTGCACAGCTAAGCATAGGTCTGGGCATCGTAGCTTCCTGCCAGGTGACCGAAGTTCGCAGGCAGATGGGTCCCTGGGACACACGCGGAGAGGCTCCTGCCCGGGTCACAGGCCGCCCACTGCCCCTGCCACAGATCGGGAGCCGCAAATCAGCCCTGTCTGAGTCCCCTGCCTCTAGAGGGAGTATTGGACCAACACTTGTAGAAAACGGGGTCCTTGCGGGCCACTCATTGGAGGGACACAAATAAATCTTTGCCGACTTTCTGCTGAAACTTACGAGCGTTCACACCTAAGCCTCTTACAAGGTCAGCTGTTTAGCTAAACATGAGCTCATGATCTAAATTTACACAATATTGAAGAAAGCAGCTACAAGGGGAGACAATCAGCCAAAACCATCAATACCAGAATTAGATTCCCAAGGCCATCCATCAGATGTAGGAATAATCGGGTGCAAGGCAGAAAATATACATAAAACTGGAACTGAAACAAGGCACAAGGATGTTTTCAAAGACTGGTAGGATCTCTAAAACATTTTTCAAGGACATGTCATTGATAAAGCTAAATACTCCAAGGTTGTGTAATACAGCAGATTAATCATTGAGAAGAGTGAAATTATGCTGTTTTGAAAACTAAGGCAGGTCAGATTTTCTGCCTAATTATATAAGAAGATTTCTCTAAAAAATACACATTATTTCAAAGACTTATTGGCTGTGAAATAAGTTAAGGGTATTTCAAATGGCTTGTCTGCAAAGAAAGGTGAGATGTAGGGAATCACAGAAAGTCGAGGGGAAAATAGGTCAATATATACATTTCTGTATGGTGAACTAAGCCTTTGGCCAGCAACAATGGAGAGGACGTGACCCTTAGACACGTACAAGTAAGCTGGAATCTTCAAAAGTTCAAATCTTTATAAGTAAAAAGATTTATTAAAATGAATAACCAAGTGTTTTAATTGACATCAGAAGATGAAAACAATAAACCCTGAGAACATAGAGAAAAGATAAATAAAGATATGAGCAGAACTTAATACAACAGAAAACGTATAAAATTCAGGTGATTTAGTAAGTCCAAAGAATCTTCTTTGAAAAGAATTAATAGACACACTTTGATTAAGGAAAACCAAAACATAAGTAAAGAATATACAGAAAGAGTCAGGACAATGTTAGAGCAGAGAATATATGAAATGCCAGTAAATTTGAACATTTCTGTAAAGTGGACCATTTCCTAGCTCCGAAAGTTTACCAACACTGACACAAGAGGAAATCATTTAAGGTCATCATGTCTGCCCTTGGCATTCTCGGAACGCCCTGGCCTCAGAATGCAGCCTCTGTAGTCCATGGTAACCTGAGGAGAGGGGGCGGGGCTGAGGGAGGTTGGAACACTGCCCTCACTGAGGGATTGGGTGTGGCCATCTCTGCTGTGACTGAACAAAGGGCAGGGGAGCAGGGGGCCCAGGGCAGGGCCCTCAGAGCCCGGCAGGCCCAGTGGAGTGTCACAAGTTTTTAGGCCCAGGCCAAAGGGCGCCTTCTTTGTCTGCACAGCTGCCCAAACTCTCACCTTTCCACTCAGGCCGCCCTCTTACTTGAAGTGTGTGTGGAACGTGTCTGCGCAGTACACCGCGCTGCACAGCTAAGCATAGTTCTGGGCATCGTAGCTTCCTGAAAGGTGACCGAAGTTCGCAGGCAGATGGGACCCTGGGACACACGCGGAGGGGCTCCTGCCCGGGTCACACTCCGCCCACTGCCCCTGCCCCAGATCGGGGGCCGCAAAGAAGCCCTGTCTGATTCCCCTGCCTCTAGAGGGAGTATTGGACCAACACTTGTAGAAAACGGGGCCCTTGCGGGCCACTCCTTGGAGGGACACAAATAAATCTTTGCCGACTTTTTGCTGAAACTTACGAGCGTTCATACCTAAGCCTCTTACAAGGTCAGCTGTTTAGCTAAACATGAGCTCATGATCTAAATTTACACAATAATGAAGAAAGCAGCTACAAGGGGAGACAATCAGCCAAAACCATCAATACCAGAATTAGATTCCCAAGGCCATCCATCAGATGAAGGAATAATCGGGTGCAAGGCAGAAAATATACATAAAACTGGAACTGAAACAAGGCACAAGGATGTTTTAGAAGACTGGTAGGATCTCTAAAACATTTTTCAAGGACATGTCATTGATAAAGCTAAATACTCCAAGGTTGTGTAATACAACAGATTAATCATTGAGAAGAGTGAAATTATGCTGTTTTGAAAACTATGGCAGGTCAGATTTTCTGCCTAATTATAGAAGAAGATTTCTCTAAAAAATACACATTATTTCAAAGACTTATTGGCTGTGAAATAAGTTAAGGGTATTTCAAATGGCTTGTCTGCAAAGAAAGGTGAGATGTAGGGAATCACAGAAAGTCGAGGGGAAAATAGGTTAATATATACATTGCTGTATGGTGAACTAAGCCTTAGGCTAGCAACAATGGAGAGGACGTGACCCTTAGACACGTACAAGTAAGCTGGAATCTTCAAAAGTTCAAATCTTTATAAGTAAAAAGATTTATTAAAATGAATAACCAAGTGTTTTAATTGACATCAGAAGATGAAAACAATAAACCCTGAGAACATAGAGAAAAGATAAATAAAGATATGAGCAGAACTTAATACAACAGAAAACGTATAAAATTGAGGTGATTTAGTAAGTCCAAAGAATCTTCTTTGAAAAGAATTAAAAGACACAATTTGATTAAGGAAAACCAAAACATAAGTAAAGAATATACAGAAAGAGTCAGGACAATGTTAGAGTAGAGAATATATGAAACGCCAGTAAATTTGAACATTTCTGTCAAGTGGACCATTTCCTAGCTCCGAAAGTTTACCAACACTAACACAAGAGGAAATCATTTAAGGTCATCATGTCTGCCCTTGGCATTCTCGGAACGCCCTGGCCTCAGAATGCAGCCTCTGTAGTCCATGGTAACCTGCGGAGAGGGGGCGGGGCTGAGGGAGGTTGGAACACTGCCCTCACTGAGGGAGTGGGTGTGGCCATCTCTGCTGTGACTGAACAAAGGGCAGGGGAGCAGGGGGCCCAGGCCAGGGCCCTCAGAGCCAGGCAGGCCCAGTGGAGTGTCACAAGCTTTTAGGCCCAGGCCCAAGGGTGCCTTCTTTGTCTGCACAGCTGCCCAAACTCTCACCTTTCCACTCAGGCCGCCCTCTTACTTGAAGTGTGTGTGGAACGTGTCCGCGCAGTATACCGCGCTGCACAATTAAGCATAGGTCTGGGCATCGTAGCTTCCTGCCAGGTGACCGAAGTTCGCAGGCAGATGGGTCCCTGAGACACACGCGGAGAGGCTCCTGCCCGGGTCACAGGCCGCCCACTGCCCCTGCCCCAGATCGGGAGCCGCAAAGCAGCCCTGTCTGAGTCCCCTGCCTTTAGAGGGAGTATTGGACCAACACTTGTAGAAAACGGGGTCCTTGCGGGCCACTCATTGGAGGGACACAAATAAATCTTTGCCGACTTTCTGCTGAAACTTACGAGCATTCACACCTAAGCCTCTTACAAGGTCAGCTGTTTAGCTAAACATGAGCTCATGATCTAAATTTACACAATATTGAAGAAAGCAGCTACAAGGGGAGACAATCAGCCAAAACCATCAATACCAGAATTAGATTCCCAAGGCCATCCATCAGATGTAGGAATAATCGGGTGCAAGGCAGAAAATATACATAAAACTGGAACTGAAACAAGGCACAAGGATGTTTTCAAAGACTGGTAGGATCTCTAAAACATTTTTCAAGGACATGTCATTGATAAAGCTAAATACTCCAAGGTTGTGTAATACAGCAGATTAATCATTGAGAAGAGTGAAATTATGCTGTTTTGAAAACTATGGCAGGTCAGATTTTCTGCCTAATTATATAAGAAGATTTCTCTAAAAAATACACATTATTTCAAAGACTTATTGGCTGTGAAATAAGTTAAGGGTATTTCAAATGGCTTGTCTGCAAAGAAAGGTGAGATGTAGGGAATCACAGAATGTCGAGGGGAAAATAGGTCAATATATACATTTCTGTATGGTGAACTAAGCCTTAGGCCAGCAACAATGGAGAGGACCTGACCCTTAGACACGTACAAGTAAGCTGGAATCTTCAAAAGTTCAAATCTTTATAAGTAAAAAGATTTATTAAAATGAATAACCAAGTGTTTTAATTGACATCAGAAGATGAAAACAATAAACCCTGAGAACATAGAGAAAAGATAAATAAAGATATGAGCAGAACTTAATACAACAGAAAACGTATAAAATTCAGGTGATTTAGTAAGTCCAAAGAATCTTCTTTGAAAAGAATTAATAGACACACTTTGATTAAGGAAAACCAAAACATAAGTAAAGAATATACAGAAAGAGTCAGGACAATGTTAGAGCAGAGAATATATGAAATGCCAGTAAATTTGAACATTTCTGTAAAGTGGACCATTTCCTAGCTCCTAAAGTTTACCAACACTGACACAAGAGGAAATCATTTAAGGTCATCATGTCTGCCCTTGGCATTCTCGGAACGCCCTGGCCTCAGAATGCAGCCTCTGTAGTCCATGGTAACCTGCGGAGAGGGGGCGGGGCTGAGGGAGGTTGGAACACTGCCCTCACTGAGGGATTGGGTGTGGCCATCTCTGCTGTGACTGAACAAAGGGCAGGGGAGCAGGGGGCCCAGGGCAGGGCCCTCAGAGCCCGGCAGGCCCAGTGGAGTGTCACAAGTTTTTAGGCCCAGGCCAAAGGGCGCCTTCTTTGTCTGCACAGCTGCCCAAACTCTCACCTTTCCACTCAGGCCGCCCTCTTACTTGAAGTGTGTGTGGAACGTGTCTGCGCAGTACACCGCGCTGCAGAGCTAAGCATAGTTCTGGGCATCGTAGCTTCCTGCAAGGTGACCGAAGTTCGCAGGCAGATGGGACCCTGGGACACACGCGGAGGGGCTCCTGCCCGGGTCACACTGCCCCTGCCCCAGATCGGGGGCCGCAAAGCAGCCCTGTCTGATTCCCCTGCCTCTAGAGGGAGTATTGGACCAACACTTGTAGAAAACGGGGCCCTTGCGGGCCACTCGTTGGAGGGACACAAATAAATCTTTGCCGACTTTTTGCTGAAACTTACGAGCTTTCATACCTAAACCTCTTACAAGGTCAGCTGTTTAGCTAAACATGAGCTCATGATCTAAATTTACACAATAATGAAGAAAGCAGCTACAAGGGGAGACAATCAGCCAAAACCATCAATACCAGAATTAGATTCCCAAGGCCATCCATCAGATGAAGGAATAATCGGGTGCAAGGCAGAAAATATACATAAAACTGGAACTGAAACAAGGCACAAGGATGTTTTAGAAGACTGGTAGGATCTCTAAAACATTTTTCAAGGACATGTCATTGATAAAGCTAAATACTCCAAGGTTGTGTAATACAACAGATTAATCATTGAGAAGAGTGAAATTATGCTGTTTTGAAAACTATGGCAGGTCAGATTTTCTGCCGAATTATAGAAGAAGATTTCTCTAAAAAATACACATTATTTCAAAGACTTATTGGCTGTGAAATAAGTTAAGGGTATTTCAAATGGCTTGTCTGCAAAGAAAGGTGAGATGTAGGGAATCACAGAAAGTCGAGGGGAAAATAGGTCAATATATACATTGCTGTATGGTGAACTAAGCCTTAGGCCAGCAACAATGGAGAGGACGTGACCCTTAGACACGTACAAGTAAGCTGGAATCTTCAAAAGTTCAAATCTTTATAAGTAAAAAGATTTATTAAAATGAATAACCAAGTGTTTTAATTGACATCAGAAGATGAAAACAATAAACCCTGAGAACATAGAGAAAAGATAAATAAAGATATGAGCAGAACTTAATACAACAGAAAACGTATAAAATTCAGGTGATTGAGTAAGTCCAAAGAATTTTCTATGAAAAGATTTAAAAGACACAATTTGATTAAGGAAAACCAAAACATAAGTAAAGAATATACAGAAAGAGTCAGGACAATGTTAGAGCAGAGAATATATGAAATGCCAGTAAATTTGAACATTTCTGTAAAGTGGACCATTTCCTAGCTCCTAAAGTTTACCAACACTGACACAAGAGGAAATCATTTAAGGTCATCATGTCTGCCCTTGGCATTCTCGGAACGCCCTGGCCTCAGAATGCAGCCTCTGTAGTCCATGGTAACCTGCGGAGAGGGGGCGGGGCTGAGGGAGGTTGGAACACTGCCCTCACTGAGGGAGTGGTTGTGGCCATCTCTGCTGTGACTGAACAAAGGGCAGGGGAGCAGGGGGCCCAGGGCAGGGCCCTCAGAGCCCGGCAGGCCCAGTGGAGTGTCACAAGCTTTTAGGCCCAGGCCAAAGGGTGCCTTCTTTGTCTGCACAGCTGCCCAAACTCTCACCTTTCCACTCAGGCCGCCCTCTTACTTGAAGTGTGTGTGGAACGTGTCCGTGCAGTATACCGCGCTGCACAGTTAAGCATAGGTCTGGGCATCGTAGCTTCCTGCCAGGTGACCGAAATTCGCAGGCAGATGGGTCCCTGAGACACACGCGGAGAGGCTCCTGCCCGGGTCACAGGCCGCCCACTGCCCCTGCCCCAGATCGGGAGCCGCAAAGCAGCCCTGTCTGAGTCCCCTGCCTCTAGAGGGAGTATTGGACCAACACTTGTAGAAAACGGGGTCCTTGCGGGCCACTCATTGGAGGGACACAAATAAATCTTTGCCGACTTTCTGCTGAAACTTACGAGCGTTCACACCTAAGCCTCTTACAAGGTCAGCTGTTTAGCTAAACATGAGCTCATGATCTAAATTTACACAATATTGAAGAAAGCAGCTACAAGGGGAGACAATCAGCCAAAACCATCAATACCAGAATTAGATTCCCAAGGCCATCCATCAGATGTAGGAATAATCGGGTGCAAGGCAGAAAATATACATAAAACTGGAACTGAAACAAGGCACAAGGATGTTTTCAAAGACTGGTAGGATCTCTAAAACATTTTTCAAGGACATGTCATTGATAAAGCTAAATACTCCAAGGTTGTGTAATACAGCAGATTAATCATTGAGAAGAGTGAAATTATGCTGTTTTGAAAACTAAGGCAGGTCAGATTTTCTGCCTAATTATATAAGAAGATTTCTCTAAAAAATACACATTATTTCAAAGACTTATTGGCTGTGAAATAAGTTAAGGGTATTTCAAATGGCTTGTCTGCAAAGAAAGGTGAGATGTAGGGAATCACAGAAAGTCGAGGGGAAAATAGGTCAATATATACATTTCTGTATGGTGAACTAAGCCTTTGGCCAGCAACAATGGAGAGGACCTGACCCTTAGACACGTACAAGTAAGCTGGAATCTTCAAAAGTTCAAATCTTTATAAGTAAAAAGATTTATTAAAATGAATAACCAAGTGTTTTAATTGACATCAGAAGATGAAAACAATAAACCCTGAGAACATGGAGAAAAGATAAATAAAGATATGAGCAGAACTTAATACAACAGAAAACGTATAAAATTCAGGTGATTTAGTAAGTCCAAAGAATTTTCTTTGAAAAGAATTAAAAGACACACTTTGATTAAGGAAAATCAAAACATAAGTAAAGAATATACAGAAAGAGTCAGGACAATGTTAGAGCAGAGAATATATGAAATGCCCGTAAATTTGAACATTTCTGTCAAGTGGACCATTTCCTAGCTCCTAAAGTTTACCAACACTGACACAAGAGGAAATCATTTAAGGTCATCATGTCTGCCCTTGGCATTCTCGGAACGCCCTGGCCTCAGAATGCAGCCTCTGTAGTCCATGGTAACCTGCGGAGAGGGGGCGGGGCTGAGGGAGGTTGGAACACTGCCCTCACAGAGGGATTGGGTGTGGCCATCTCTGCTGTGACTGAACAAAGGGCAGGGGAGCAGGGGGCCCAGGGCAGGGCCCTCAGAGCCCGGCAGGCCCAGTGGAGTGTCACAAGTTTTTAGGCCCAGGCCAAAGGGCGCCTTCTTTGTCTGCACAGCTGCCCAAACTCTCACCTTTCCACTCAGGCCGCCCTCTTACTTGAAGTGTGTGTGGAACGTGTCTGCGCAGTACACCGCGCTGCACAGCTAAGCATAGTTCTGGGCATCGTAGCTTCCTGCAAGGTGACCGAAGTTCGCAGGCAGATGGGACCCTGGGACACACGCGGAGGGGCTCCTGCCCGGGTCACACTCCGCCCACTGCCCCTGCCCCAGATCGGGGGCCGCAAAGAAGCCCTGTCTGATTCCCCTGCCTCTAGAGGGAGTATTGGACCAACACTTGTAGAAAACGGGGCCCTTGCGGGCCACTCGTTGGAGGGACACAAATAAATCTTTGCCGACTTTTTGCTGAAACTTACGAGCGTTCATACCTAAGCCTCTTACAAGGTCAGCTGTTTAGCTAAACATGAGCTCATGATCTAAATTTACACAATAATGAAAAAGCAGCTACAAGGGGAGACAATCAGCCAAAACCATCAATACCAGAATTAGATTCCCAAGGCCATCCATCAGATGAAGGAATAATCGGGTGCAAGGCAGAAAATATACATAAAACTGGAACTGAAACAAGGCACAAGGATGTTTTAGAAGACTGGTAGGATCTCTAAAACATTTTTCAAGGACATGTCATTGATAAAGCTAAATACTCCAAGGTTGTGTAATACAACAGATTAATCATTGAGAAGAGTGAAATTATGCTGTTTTGAAAACTATGGCAGGTCAGATTTTCTGCCTAATTATAGAAGAAGATTTCTCTAAAAAATACACATTATTTCAAAGACTTATTGGCTGTGAAATAAGTTAAGGGTATTTCAAATGGCTTGTCTGCAAAGAAAGGTGAGATGTAGGGAATCACAGAAAGTCGAGGGGAAAATAGGTTAATATATACATTGCTGTATGGTGAACTAAGCCTTAGGCTAGCAACAATGGAGAGGACGTGACCCTTAGACACGTACAAGTAAGCTGGAATCTTCAAAAGTTCAAATCTTTATAAGTAAAAAGATTTATTAAAATGAATAACCAAGTGTTTTAATTGACATCAGAAGATGAAAACAATAAACCCTGAGAACATAGAGAAAAGATAAATAAAGATATGAGCAGAACTTAATACAACAGAAAACGTATAAAATTGAGGTGATTTAGTAAGTCCAAAGAATCTTCTTTGAAAAGAATTAAAAGACACACTTTGATTAAGGAAAACCAAAACATAAGTAAAGAATATACAGAAAGAGTCAGGACAATGTTAGAGCAGAGAATATATGAAATGCCAGTAAATTTGAACATTTCTGTAAAGTGGACCATTTCCTAGCTCCTAAAGTTTACCAACACTGACACAAGAGGAAATCATTTAAGGTCATCATGTCTGCCCTTGGCATTCTCGGAACGCCCTGGCCTCAGAATGCAGCCTCTGTAGTCCATGGTAACCTGAGGAGAGGGGGCGGGGCTGAGGGAGGTTGGAACACTGCCCTCACTGAGGGATTGGGTGTGGCCATCTCTGCTGTGACTGAACAAAGGGCAGGGGAGCAGGGGGCCCAGGGCAGGGCCCTCAGAGCCCGGCAGGCCCAGTGGAGTGTCACAAGTTTTTAGGCCCAGGCCAAAGGGCGCCTTCTTTGTCTGCACAGCTGCCCAAACTCTCACCTTTCCACTCAGGCCGCCCTCTTACTTGAAGTGTGTGTGGAACGTGTCTGCGCAGTACACCGCGCTGCACAGCTAAGCATAGTTCTGGGCATCGTAGCTTCCTGCAAGGTGACCGAAGTTCGCAGGCAGATGGGACCCTGGGACACACGCGGAGGGGCTCCTGCCCGGGTCACACTCCGCCCACTGCCCCTGCCCCAGATCGGGGGCCGCAAAGAAGCCCTGTCTGATTCCCCTGCCTCTAGAGGGAGTATTGGACCAACACTTGTAGAAAACGGGGCCCTTGCGGGCCACTCGTTGGAGGGACACAAATAAATCTTTGCCGACTTTTTGCTGAAACTTACGAGCGTTCATACCTAAGCCTCTTACAAGGTCAGCTGTTTAGCTAAACATGAGCTCATGATCTAAATTTACACAATAATGAAAAAGCAGCTACAAGGGGAGACAATCAGCCAAAACCATCAATACCAGAATTAGATTCCCAAGGCCATCCATCAGATGAAGGAATAATCGGGTGCAAGGCAGAAAATATACATAAAACTGGAACTGAAACAAGGCACAAGGATGTTTTAGAAGACTGGTAGGATCTCTAAAACATTTTTCAAGGACATGTCATTGATAAAGCTAAATACTCCAAGGTTGTGTAATACAACAGATTAATCATTGAGAAGAGTGAAATTATGCTGTTTTGAAAACTATGGCAGGTCAGATTTTCTGCCTAATTATAGAAGAAGATTTCTCTAAAAAATACACATTATTTCAAAGACTTATTGGCTGTGAAATAAGTTAAGGGTATTTCAAATGGCTTGTCTGCAAAGAAAGGTGAGATGTAGGGAATCACAGAAAGTCGAGGGGAAAATAGGTTAATATATACATTGCTGTATGGTGAACTAAGCCTTAGGCTAGCAACAATGGAGAGGACGTGACCCTTAGACACGTACAAGTAAGCTGGAATCTTCAAAAGTTCAAATCTTTATAAGTAAAAAGATTTATTAAAATGAATAACCAAGTGTTTTAATTGACATCAGAAGATGAAAACAATAAACCCTGAGAACATAGAGAAAAGATAAATAAAGATATGAGCAGAACTTAATACAACAGAAAACGTATAAAATTGAGGTGATTTAGTAAGTCCAAAGAATCTTCTTTGAAAAGAATTAAAAGACACAATTTGATTAAGGAAAACCAAAACATAAGTAAAGAATATACAGAAAGAGTCAGGACAATGTTAGAGCAGAGAATATATGAAATGCTAGTAAATTTGAACATTTCTGTCAAGTGGACCATTTCCTAGCTCCTAAAGTTTACCAACACTAACACAAGAGGAAATCATTTAAGGTCATCATGTCTGCCCTTGGCATTCTCGGAACGCCCTGGCCTCAGAATGCAGACTCTGTAGACCATGGTAACCTGCGGAGAGGGGGCGGGGCTGAGGGAGGTTGGAACACTGCCCTCACTGAGGGAGTGGGTGTGGCCATCTCTGCTGTGACTGAACAAAGGGCAGGGGAGCAGTGGGCCCAGGGCAGGGCCCTCAGAGCCCGGCAGGCCCAGTGGAGTGTCACACGCTTTTAGGCCCAGGCCAAAGGGTGCCTTCTTTGTCTGCACAGCTGCCCAAACTCTCACCTTTCCACTCAGGCCGCCCTCTTACTTGAAGTGTGTGTGGAACGTGTCCGTGCAGTATACCGCGCTGCACAGCTAAGCATAGGTCTGGGCATCGTAGCTTCCTGCCAGGTGACCGAAGTTCGCAGGCAGATGGGTCCCTGGGACACACGCGGAGAGGCTCCTGCCCGGGTCACAGGCCGCCCACTGCCCCTGCCACAGATCGGGAGCCGCAAAGCAGCCCTGTCTGAGTCCCCTGCCTCTAGAGGGAGTATTGGACCAACACTTGTAGAAAACGGGGTCCTTGCGGGCCACTCATTGGAGGGACACAAATAAATCTTTGCCGACTTTCTGCTGAAACTTACGAGCGTTCACACCTAAGCCTCTTACAAGGTCAGCTGTTTAGCTAAACATGAGCTCATGATCTAAATTTACACAATATTGAAGAAAGCAGCTACAAGGGGAGACAATCAGCCAAAACCATCAATACCAGAATTAGATTCCCAAGGCCATCCATCAGATGTAGGAATAATCGGGTGCAAGGCAGAAAATATACATAAAACTGGAACTGAAACAAGGCACAAGGATGTTTTCAAAGACTGGTAGGATCTCTAAAACATTTTTCAAGGACATGTCATTGATAAAGCTAAATACTCCAAGGTTGTGTAATACAACAGATTAATCATTGAGAAGAGTGAAATTATGCTGTTTTGAAAACTATGGCAGGTCAGATTTTCTGCCTAATTATAGAAGAAGATTTCTCTAAAAAATACACATTATTTCAAAGACTTATTGGCTGTGAAATAAGTTAAGGGTATTTCAAATGGCTTGTCTGCAAAGAAAGGTGAGATGTAGGGAATCACAGAAAGTCGAGGGGAAAATAGGTTAATATATACATTGCTGTATGGTGAACTAAGCCTTAGGCTAGCAACAATGGAGAGGACGTGACCCTTAGACACGTACAAGTAAGCTGGAATCTTCAAAAGTTCAAATCTTTATAAGTAAAAAGATTTATTAAAATGAATAACCAAGTGTTTTAATTGACATCAGAAGATGAAAACAATAAACCCTGAGAACATAGAGAAAAGATAAATAAAGATATGAGCAGAACTTAATACAACAGAAAACGTATAAAATTCAGGTGATTTAGTAAGTCCAAAGAATCTTCTTTGAAAAGAATTAAAAGACACACTTTGATTAAGGAAAACCAAAACATAAGTAAAGAATATACAGAAAGAGTCAGGACAATGTTAGAGCAGAGAATATATGAAATGCCAGTAAATTTGAACATTTCTGTCAAGTGGACCATTTCCTAGCTCCTAAAGTTTACCAACACTGACACAAGAGGAAATCATTTAAGGTCATCATGTCTGCCCTTGGCATTCTCGGAACGCCCTGGCCTCAGAATGCAGACTCTGTAGTCCATGGTAACCTGCGGAGAGGGGGCGGGGCTGAGGGAGGTTGGAACACTGCCCTCACTGAGGGAGTGTGTGTGGCCATCTCTGCTGTGACTGAACAAAGGGCAGGGGAGCAGGGGGCCCAGGGCAGGGCCCTCAGAGCCCGGCAGGCCCAGTGGAGTGTCACAAGCTTTTAGGCCCAGGCCAAAGGGTGCCTTCTTTGTCTGCACAGCTGCCCAAATTCTCACCTTTCCACTCAGGCCGCCCTCTTACTTGAAGTGTGTGTGGAACGTGTCCGCGCAGTATTCCGCGCTGCACAGCTAAGCATAGGTCTGGGCATCGTAGCTTCCTGCCAGGTGACCGAAGTTCGCAGGCAGATGGGTCCCTGGTACACACGCGGAGAGTTTCCTGCCCGGGTCACAGGCCGCCCAATGCCCCTGCCCCAGACCGGGAGCCGCAAATCAGCCCTGTCTGAGTCCCCTGCCTCTAGAGGGAGTATTGGACCAACACTTGTAGAAAACGGGGTCCTTGCGGGCCACTCATTGGAGGGACACAAATAAATCTTTGCCGACTTTCTGCTGAAACTTACGAGCGTTCACACCTAAGCCTCTTACAAGGTCAGCTGTTTAGCTAAACATGAGCTCATGATCTAAATTTACACAATATTGAAGAAAGCAGCTACAAGGGGAGACAATCAGCCAAAACCATCAATACCAGAATTAGATTCCCAAGGCCATCCATCAGATGTAGGAATAATCGGGTGCAAGGCAGAAAATATACATAAACCTGGAACTGAAACAAGGCACAAGGATGTTTTCAAAGACTGGTAGGATCTCTAAAACATTTTTCAAGGACATGTCATTGATAAAGCTAAATACTCCAAGGTTGTGTAATACAACAGATTAATCATTGAGAAGAGTGAAATTATGCTGTTTTGAAAACTATGGCAGGTCAGATTTTCTGCCTAATTATATAAGAAGATTTCTCTAAAAAATACACATTATTTCAAAGACTTATTTGCTGTGAAATAAGTTAAGGGTATTTCAAATGGCTTGTCTGCAAAGAAAGGTGAGATGTAGGGAATCACAGAAAGTCGAGGGGAAAATAGGTCAATATATACATTGCTGTATGGTGAACTAAGCCTTAGGCCAGCAACAATGGAGAGGACCTGACCCTTAGACACGTACAAGTAAGCTGGAATCTTCAAAAGTTCAAATCTTTATAAGTAAAAAGATTTATTAAAATGAATAACCAAGTGTTTTAATTGACATCAGAAGATGAAAACAATAAACCCTGAGAACATAGAAAAAAGATAAATAAAGATATGAGCAGAACTTAATACAACAGAAAACGTATAAAATTGAGGTGATTTAGTAAGTCCAAAGAATCTTCTTTGAAAAGATTTAAAAGACACACTTTGATTAAGGAAAACCAAAACATAAGTAAAGAATATACAGAAAGAGTCAGGACAATGTTAGAGCAGAGAATATATGAAATGCCAGTAAATTTGAACATTTCTGTAAAGTGGACCATTTCCTAGCTCCTAAAGTTTACCAACACTTACACAAGAGGAAATCATTTAAGGTCATCATGTCTGCCCTTTGCATTCTCGGAACGCCCTGGCCTCAGAATGCAGCCTCTGTAGTCCATGGTAACCTGCGGAGAGGGGGCGGGGCTGAGGGAGGTTGGAACACTGCCCTCACTGAGGGAGTGGGTGTGGCCATCTCTGCTGTGACTGAACAAAGGGCAGGGGAGCAGGGGGCCCAGGGCAGGGCCCTCAGAGCCCGGCAGGCCCAGTGGAGTGTCACAAGCTTTTAGGCCCAGGCCAAAGTGCGCCTTCTTTGTCTGCACAGCTGCCCAAACTCTCACCTTTCCACTCAGGCCGCCCTCTTACTTGAAGTGTGTGTGGAACGTGTCTGCGCAGTACACCGCGCTGCACAGCTAAGCATAGTTCTGGGCATCGTAGCTTCCTGCAAGGTGACTGAAGTTCGCAGGCAGATGGGACCCTGGGACACACGCGGAGTGGCTCCTGCCCGGGTCACACTCCGCCCACTGCCCCTGCCCCAGATCGGGGGCCGCAAAGCAGCCCTGTCTGAGTCCCCTGCCTCTAGAGGGAGTATTGGACCAACACTTGTAGAAAACGGGGCCCTTGCGGGCCACTCGTTGGAGGGACACAAATAAATCTTTGCCGACTCTCTGCTGAAACTTACGAGCGTTCACACCTAAGCCTCTTACAAGGTCAGCTGTTTAGCTAAACATGAGCTCATGATCTAAATTTACACAGTAATGAAAAAGCAGCTACAAGGTTAGACAATCAGCCAAAACCATCAATACCAGAATTAGATTCCCAAGGCCATCCATCAGTTGTAGGAATAATCGGGGGCAAGGCAGAAAATATACATAAAACTGGAACTGAAACAAGGCACAAGGATGTTTTCAAAGACTGGTAGGATCTCTAAAACATTTTTCAAGGACATGTCATTGATAAAGCTAAATACTCCAAGGTTGTGTAATACAACAGATTAATCATTGAGAAGAGTGAAATTATGCTGTTTTGAAAACTATGGCAGGTCAGATTTTCTGCCTAATTATATAAGAAGATTTCTCTAAAAATACACATTATTTCAAAGACTTATTGGCTGTGAAATAAGTTAAGGGTATTTCAAATGGCTTGTCTGCAAAGAAAGGTGAGATGTAGGGAATCACAGAAAGTCGAGGGGAAAATAGGTCAATATATACATTGCTGTATGGTGAACTAAGCCTTAGGCCAGCAACAATGGAGAGGACCTGACCCTTAGACACGTACAAGTAAGCTGGAATCTTCAAAAGTTCAAATATTTATAAGTAAAAAGATTTATTAAAATGAATAACCAAGTGTTTTAATTGACATCAGAAGATGAAAACAATAAACCCTGAGAACATAGAAAAAAGATAAATAAAGATATGAGCAGAACTTAATACAACAGAAAACGTATAAAATTCAGGTGATTTAATAAGTCCAAAGAATCTTCTTTGAAAAGATTTAAAAGACACACTTTGATTAAGGAAAACCAAAACATAAGTAAAGAATATACAGAAAGAGTCAGGACAATGTTAGAGCAGAGAATATATGAAATGCCAGTAAATTTGAACATTTCTGTAAAGTGGACCATTTCCTAGCTCCTAAAGTTTACCAACACTGACACAAGAGGAAATCATTTAAGGTCATCATGTCTGCCCTTGGCATTCTCGGAACGCCCTGGCCTCAGAATGCAGCCTCTGTAGTCCATGGTAACCTGCGGAGAGGGGGCGGGGCTGAGGGAGGTTGGAACACTGCCCTCACTGAGGGAGTGTGTGTGGCCATCTCTGCTGTGACTGAACAAAGGGCAGGGGAGCAGGGGGCCCAGGGCAGGGCCCTCAGAGCCCGGCAGGCCCAGTGGAGTGTCACAAGCTTTTAGGCCCAGGCCAAAGGGCGCCTTCTTTGTCTGCACAGCTGCCCAAATTCTCACCTTTCCACTCAGGCCGCCCTCTTACTTGAAGTGTGTGTGGAACGTGTCCGCGCAGTATACCGCGCTGCACAGCTAAGCATAGGTCTGGGCATCGTAGCTTCCTGCCAGGTGACCGAAGTTCGCAGGCAGATGGGTCCCTGGGACACACGCGGAGAGGCTCCTGCCCGGGTCACAGGCCGCCCACTGCCCCTGCCCCAGATCGGGAGCCGCAAAGCAGCCCTGTCTGAGTCCCCTGCCTCTAGAGGGAGTATTGGACCAACACTTGTAGAAAACGGGGTCCTTGCGGACCACTCATTGGAGGGACACAAATAAATCTTTGCCGACTTTCTGCTGAAACTTACGAGCGTTCACACCTAAGGCTCTTACAAGGTCAGCTGTTTAGCTAAACATGAGCTCATGATCTAAATTTACACAATATTGAAGAAAGCAGCTACAAGGGGAGACAATCAGCCAAAACCTTCAATACCAGAATTAGATTCCCAAGGCCATCCATCAGATGTAGGAATAATCGGGTGCAAGGCAGAAAATATACATAAAACTGGAACTGAAACAAGGCACAAGGATGTTTTCAAAGACTGGTAGGATCTCTAAAACATTTTTCAAGGACATGTCATTGATAAAGCTAAATACTCCAAGGTTGTGTAATACAACAGATTAATCATTGAGAAGAATGAAATTATGCTGTTTTGAAAACTATGGCAGGTCAGATTTTCTGCCTAATTATATAAGAAGATTTCTCTAAAAAATACACATTATTTCAAAGACTTATTGGCTGTGAAATAAGTTAAGGGTATTTCAAATGGCTTGTCTGCAAAGAAAGGTGAGATGTAGGGAATCACAGAAAGTCGAGGGGAAAATAGGTCAATATATACATTGCTGTATGGTGAACTAAGCCTTAGGCCAGCAACAATGGAGAGGACCTGACCCTTAGACACGTACAAGTAAGCTGGAATCTTCAAAAGTTCAAATCTTTATAAGTAAAAAGATTTATTAAAATGAATAACCAAGTGTTTTAATTGACATCAGAAGATGAAAACAATAAACCCTGAGAACATAGAGAAAAGATAAATAAAGATATGAGCAGAACTTAATACAACAGAAAACGTATAAAATTCAGGTGATTTAGTAAGTCCAAAGAATCTTCTTTGAAAAGAATTAATAGACACACTTTGATTAAGGAAAACCAAAACATAAGTAAAGAATATACAGAAAGAGTCAGGACAATGTTAGAGCAGAGAATATATGAAATGCCAGTAAATTTGAACATTTCTGTCAAGTGGACCATTTCCTAGCTCCTAAAGTTTACCAACACTGACACAAGAGGAAATCATTTAAGGTCATCATGTCTGCCCTTGGCATTCTCGGAACGCCCTGGCCTCAGAATGCAGCCTCTGTAGTCCATGGTAACCTGCGGAGAGGGGGCGGGGCTGAGGGAGGTTGGAACACTGCCCTCACTGAGGGAGTGTGTGTGGCCATCTCTGCTGTGACTGAACAAAGGGCAGGGGAGCAGGGGGCCCAGGGCAGGGCCCTCAGAGCCCGGCAGGCCCAGTGGAGTGTCACAAGCTTTTAGGCCCAGGCCAAAGGGCGCCTTCTTTGTCTGCACAGCTGCCCAAATTCTCACCTTTCCACTCAGGCCGCCCTCTTACTTGAAGTGTGTGTGGAACGTGTCCGCGCAGTATACCGCGCTGCACAGCTAAGCATAGGTCTGGGCATCGTAGCTTCCTGCCAGGTGACCGAAGTTCGCAGGCAGATGGGTCCCTGGGACACACGCGGAGAGGCTCCTGCCCGGGTCACAGGCCGCCCACTGCCCCTGCCCCAGATCGGGAGCCGCAAAGCAGCCCTGTCTGAGTCCCCTGCCTCTAGAGGGAGTATTGGACCAACACTTGTAGAAAACGGGGTCCTTGCGGACCACTCATTGGAGGGACACAAATAAATCTTTGCCGACTTTCTGCCGAAACTTACGAGCGTTCACACCTAAGGCTCTTACAAGGTCAGCTGTTTAGCTAAACATGAGCTCATGATCTAAATTTACACAATATTGAAGAAAGCAGCTACAAGGGGAGACAATCAGCCAAAACCTTCAATACCAGAATTAGATTCCCAAGGCCATCCATCAGATGTAGGAATAATCGGGTGCAAGGCAGAAAATATACATAAAACTGGAACTGAAACAAGGCACAAGGATGTTTTCAAAGACTGGTAGGATCTCTAAAACATTTTTCAAGGACATGTCATTGATAAAGCTAAATACTCCAAGGTTGTGTAATACAACAGATTAATCATTGAGAAGAATGAAATTATGCTGTTTTGAAAACTATGGCAGGTCAGATTTTCTGCCTAATTATATAAGAAGATTTCTCTAAAAAATACACATTATTTCAAAGACTTATTGGCTGTGAAATAAGTTAAGGGTATTTCAAATGGCTTGTCTGCAAAGAAAGGTGAGATGTAGGGAATCACAGAAAGTCGAGGGGAAAATAGGTCAATATATACATTGCTGTATGGTGAACTAAGCCTTAGGCCAGCAACAATGGAGAGGACCTGACCCTTAGACACGTACAAGTAAGCTGGAATCTTCAAAAGTTCAAATCTTTATAAGTAAAAAGATTTATTAAAATGAATAACCAAGTGTTTTAATTGACATCAGAAGATGAAAACAATAAACCCTGAGAACATAGAGAAAAGATAAATAAAGATATGAGCAGAACTTAATACAACAGAAAACGTATAAAATTCAGGTGATTTAGTAAGTCCAAAGAATCTTCCTTGAAAAGAATTAATAGACACACTTTGATTAAGGAAAACCAAAACATAAGTAAAGAATATACAGAAAGAGTCAGGACAATGTTAGAGCAGAGAATATATGAAATGCCAGTAAATTTGAACATTTCTGTAAAGTGGACCATTTCCTAGCTCCTAAAGTTTACCAACACTGACACAAGAGGAAATCATTTAAGGTCATCATGTCTGCCCTTGGCATTCTCGGAACGCCCTGGCCTCAGAATGCAGCCTCTGTAGTCCATGGTAACCTGCGGAGAGGGGGCGGGGCTGAGGGAGGTTGGAACACTGCCCTCACTGAGGGAGTGGGTGTGGCCATCTCTGCTGTGACTGAACAAAGGGCAGGGGAGCAGGGGGCCCAGGGCAGGGCCCTCAGAGCCCGGCAGGCCCAGTGGAGTGTCACAAGTTTTTAGGCCCAGGCCAAAGGGCGCCTTCTTTGTCTGCACAGCTGCCCAAACTCTCACCTTTCCACTCAGGCCGCCTTCTTACTTGAAGTGTGTGTGGAACGTGTCTGCGCAGTACACCGCGCTGCACAGCTAAGCATAGTTCTGGGCATCGTAGCTTCCTGCAAGGTGACCGAAGTTCGCAGGCAGATGGGACCCTGGGACACACGCGGAGTGGCTCCTGCCCGGGTCACACTCCGCCCACTGCCCCTGCCCCAGATCGGGGGCCGCAAAGCAGCCCTGTCTGAGTCCCCTGCCTCTAGAGGGAGTATTGGACCAACACTTGTAGAAAACGGGGCCCTTGCGGGCCACTCGTTGGAGGGACACAAATAAATCTTTGCCGAATTTTGCTGAAACTTACGAGCGTTCATACCTAAGCCTCTTAAAAGGTCAGCTGTTTAGCTAAACATGAGCTCATGATCTAAATTTACACAATATTGAAGAAAGCAGCTACAAGGGGAGACAATCATCCAAAACCATCAATACCAGAATTAGATTCCCAAGGCCATCCATCAGATGAAGGAATAATCGGGTGCAAGGCAGAAAATATACATAAAACTGGAACTGAAACAAGGCACAAGGATGTTTTCAAAGACTGGTAGGATCTCTAAAACATTTTTCAAGGACATGTCATTGATAAAGCTAAATACTCCAAGGTTGTGTAATACAACAGATTAATCATTGAGAAGAGTGAAATTATGCTGTTTTGAAAACTATGGCAGGTCAGATTTTCTGCGTAATTATATAAGAAGATTTCTCTAAAAAATACACATTATTTCAAAGACTTATTGGCTGTGAAATAAGTTAAGGGTATTTCAAATGGCTTGTCTGCAAAGAAAGGTGAGATGTAGGGAATCACAGAAAGTCGAGGGGAAAATAGGTCAATATATACATTGCTGTATGGTGAACTAAGCCTTAGGCCAGCAACAATGGAGAGGACGTGACCCTTAGACACGTACAAGTAAGCTGGAATCTTCAAAAGTTCAAATCTTTATAAGTAAAAAGATTTATTAAAATGAATAACCAAGTGTTTTAATTGACATCAGAAGATGAAAACAATAAACCCTGAGAACATAGAGAAAAGATAAATAAAGATATGAGCAGAACTTAATACAACAGAAAACCTATAAAATTGAGGTGATTTAGTAAGTCCAAAGAATCTTCTTTGAAAAGAATTAAAAGACACACTTTGATTAAGGAAAACCAAAACATAAGTAAAGAATATACAGAAAGAGTCAGGACAATGTTAGAGCAGAGAATATATGAAATGCCAGTAAATTTGAACATTTCTGTCAAGTGGACCATTTCCTAGCTCCTAAAGTTTACCAACACTAACACAAGAGGAAATCATTTAAGGTCATCATGTCTGCCCTTGGCATTCTCAGAACGCCCTGGCCTCAGAATGCAGACTCTGTAGTCCATGGTAACCTGCGGAGAGGGGGCGGGGATGAGGGAGGTTGGAACACTGCCCTCACTGAGGGAGTGGGTGTGGCCATCTCTGCTGTGACTGAACAAAGGGCAGGGGAGCAGTGGGCCCAGGGCAGGGCCCTCAGTGCCCGGCAGGCCCAGTGGAGTGTCACACGCTTTTAGGCCCAGGCCAAAGGGTGCCTTCTTTGTCTGCACAGCTGCCCAAACTCTCACCTTTCCACTCAGGCCGCCCTCTTACTTGAAGTGTGTGTGGAACGTATCCGTGCAGTATACCGTGCTGCACAGCTAAGCATAGGTCTGGGCATCGTAGCTTCCTGCCAGGTGACCGAAGTTCGCAGGCAGATGGGTCCCTGGGACACACGCGGAGAGGCTCCTGCCCGGGTCACAGGCCGCCCACTGCCCCTGCCACAGATAGGGAGCCGCAAAGCAGCCCTGTCTGAGTCCCCTGCCTCTAGAGGGAGTATTGGACCAACACTTGTAGAAAACGGGGTCCTTGCGGGCCACTCATTGGAGGGACACAAATAAATCTTTGCCGACTTTCTGCTGAAACTTACGAGCGTTCACACCTAAGGCTCTTACAAGGTCAGCTGTTTAGCTAAACATGAGCTCATGATCTAAATTTACACAATATTGAAGAAAGCAGCTACAAGGGGAGACAATCAGCCAAAACCATCAATACCAGAATTAGATTCCCAAGGCCATCCATCAGATGTAGGAATAATCGGGTGCAAGGCAGAAAATATACATAAAACTGGAACTGAAACAAGGCACAAGGATGTTTTCAAAGACTGGTAGGATCTCTAAAACATTTTTCAAGGACATGTCATTGATAAAGCTAAATACTCCAAGGTTGTGTAATACAACAGATTAATCATTGAGAAGAGTGAAATTATGCTGTTTTGAAAACTATGGCAGGTCAGATTTTCTGCCTAATTATAGAAGAAGATTTCTCTAAAAAATACACATTATTTCAAAGACTTATTGGCTGTGAAATAAGTTAAGGGTATTTCAAATGGCTTGTCTGCAAAGAAAGGTGAGATGTAGGGAATCACAGAAAGTCGAGGGGAAAATAGGTCAATATATACATTGCTGTATGGTGAACTAAGCCTTAGGCCAGCAACAATGGAGAGGACGTGACCCTTAGACACGTACAAGTAAGCTGGAATCTTCAAAAGTTCAAATCTTTATAAGTAAAAAGATTTATTAAAATGAATAACCAAGTGTTTTAATTGACATCAGAAGATGAAAACAATAAACCCTGAGAACATAGAGAAAAGATAAATAAAGATATGTGCAGAACTTAATACAACAGAAAACGTATAAAATTCAGGTGATTTAGTAAGTCCAAAGAATCTTCCTTGAAATGAATTAATAGACACACTTTGATTAAGGAAAACCAAAACATAAGTAAAGAATATACAGAAAGAGTCAGGACAATGTTAGAGCAGAGAATATATGAAATGCCAGTAAATTTGAACATTTCTGTCAAGTGGACCATTTCCTAGCTCCTAAAGTTTACCAACAGTGACACAAGAGGAAATCATTTAAGGTTATCATGTCTGCCCTTGGCATTCTCGGAACGCCCTGGCCTCAGAATGCAGCCTCTGTAGTCCATGGTAACCTGCGGAGAGGGGGCGGGGCTGAGGGAGGTTGGAACACTGCCCTCACTGAGGGAGTGGGTGTGGCCATCTCTGCTGTGACTGAACAAAGGGCAGGGGAGCAGGGGGCCCAGGGCAGGGCCCTCAGAGCCCGGCAGGCCCAGTGGAGTGTCACAAGTTTTTAGGCCCAGGCCAAAGGGCGCCTTCTTTGTCTGCACAGCTGCCCAAACTCTCACCTTTCCACTCAGGCCGCCCTCTTACTTGAAGTGTGTGTGGAACGTGTCTGCGCAGTACACCGCGCTATACAGCTAAGCATAGTTCTGGGCATCGTAGCTTCCTGCAAGGTGACTGAAGTTCGCAGGCAGATGGGACCCTGGGACACACGCGGAGTGGCTCCTGCCCGGGTCACACTCCGCCCACTGCCCCTGCCCCAGATCGGGGGCCGCAAAGCAGCCCTGTCTGAGTCCCCTGCCTCTAGAGGGAGTATTGGACCAACACTTGTAGAAAACGGGGCCCTTGCGGGCCACTCGTTGGAGGGACACAAATAAATCTTGCCGACTTTTTGCTGAAACTTACGAGCGTTCATACCTAAGCCTCTTAAAAGGTCAGCTGTTTAGCTAAACATGAGCTCATGATCTAAATTTACACAATATTGAAGAAAGCAGCTACAAGGGGAGACAATCAGCCAAAACCATCAATACCAGAATTAGATTCCCAAGGCCATCCATCAGATGAAGGAATAATCGGGTGCAAGGCAGAAAATATACATAAAACTGGAACTGAAACAAGGCACAAGGATGTTTTCAAAGACTGGTAGGATCTCTAAAACATTTTTCAAGGACATGTCATTGATAAAGCTAAATACTCCAAGGTTGTGTAATACAACAGATTAATCATTGAGAAGAGTGAAATTATGCTGTTTTGAAAACTATGGCAGGTCAGATTTTCTGCCTAATTATAGAAGAAGATTTCTCTAAAAAATACACATTATTTCAAAGACTTATTGGCTGTGAAATAAGTTAAGGGTATTTCAAATGGCTTGTCTGCAAAGAAAGGTGAGATGTAGGGAATCACAGAAAGTCGAGGGGAAAATAGGTCAATATATACATTGCTGTATGGTGAACTAAGCCTTAGGCCAGCAACAATGGAGAGGACCTGACCCTTAGACACGTACAAGTAAGCTGGAATCTTCAAAAGTTCAAATCTTTATAAGTAAAAAGATTTATTAAAATGAATAACCAAGTGTTTTAATTGACATCAGAAGATGAAAACAATAAACCCTGAGAACATAGAGAAAAGATAAATAAAGATATGAGCAGAACTTAATACAACAGAAAACGTATAAAATTCAGGTGATTTAGTAAGTCCAAAGAATCTTCTTTGAAAAGAATTAAAAGACACAATTTGATTAAGGAAAACCAAAACATAAGTAAAGAATATACAGAAAGAGTCAGGACAATGTTAGAGCAGAGAATATATGAAATGCCAGTAAATTTGAACATTTCTGTAAAGTGGACCATTTCCTAGCTCCTAAAGTTTACCAACACTAACACAAGAGGAAATCATTTAAGGTCATCATGTCTGCCCTTGGCATTCTCGGAACGCCCTGGCCTCAGAATGCAGACTCTGTAGTCCATGGTAACCTGCGGAGAGGGGGCGGGGCTGAGGGAGGTTGGAACACTGCCCTCACTGAGGGAGTGGGTGTGGCCATCTCTGCTGTGACTGAACAAAGGGCAGGGGAGCAGTGGGCCCAGGGCAGGGCCCTCAGAGCCCGGCAGGCCCAGTGGAGTGTCACACGCTTTTAGGCCCAGGCCAAAGGGTGCCTTCTTTGTCTGCACAGCTGCCCAAACTCTCACCTTTCCACTCAGGCCGCCCTCTTACTTGAAGTGTGTGTGGAACGTGTCCGTGCAGTATACCGCGCTGCACAGCTAAGCATAGGTCTGGGCATCGTAGCTTCCTGCCAGGTGACCGAAGTTCGCAGGCAGATGGGTCCCTGGGACACACGCGGAGAGGCTCCTGCCCGGGTCACAGGCCGCCCACTGCCCCTGCCACAGATCGGGAGCCGAAAAGCAGCCCTGTCTGAGTCCCCTGCCTCTAGAGGGAGTATTGGACCAACACTTGTAGAAAACGGGGTCCTTGCGGGCCACTCATTGGAGGGACACAAATAAATCTTTGCCGACTTTCTGCTGAAACTTACGAGCGTTCACACCTAAGGCTCTTACAAGGTCAGCTGTTTAGCTAAACATGAGCTCATGATCTAAATTTACACAATATTGAAGAAAGCAGCTACAAGGGGAGACAATCAGCCAAAACCATCAATACCAGAATTAGATTCCCAAGGCCATCCATCAGATGTAGGAATAATCGGGTGCAAGGCAGAAAATATACATAAAACTGGAACTGAAACAAGGCACAAGGATGTTTTCAAAGACTGGTAGGATCTCTAAAACATTTTTCAAGGACATGTCATTGATAAAGCTAAATACTCCAAGGTTGTGTAATACAGCAGATTAATCATTGAGAAGAGTGAAATTATGCTGTTTTGAAAACTATGGCAGGTCAGATTTTCTGCCTAATTATATAAGAAGATTTCTCTAAAAAATACACATTATTTCAAAGACTTATTGGCTGTGAAATAAGTTAAGGGTATTTCAAATGGCTTGTCTGCAAAGAAAGGTGAGATGTAGGGAATCACAGAAAGTCGAGGGGAAAATAGGTCAATATATACATTTCTGTATGGTGAACTAAGCCTTAGGCCAGCAACAATGGAGAGGACCTGACCCTTAGACATGTACAAGTAAGCTGGAATCTTCAAAAGTTCAAATCTTTATAAGTAAAAAGATTTATTAAAATGAATAACCAAGTGTTTTAATTGACATCAGAAGATGAAAACAATAAACCCTGAGAACATAGAGAAAAGATAAATAAAGATATGAGCAGAACTTAATACAACAGAAAACGTATAAAATTCAGGTGATTTAGTAAGTCCAAAGAATCTTCTTTGAAAAGAATTAATAGACACACTTTGATTAAGGAAAACCAAAACATAAGTAAAGAATATACAGAAAGAGTCAGGACAATGTTAGAGCAGAGAATATATGAAATGCCAGTAAATTTGAACATTTCTGTAAAGTGGACCATTTCCTAGCTCCTAAAGTTTACCAACACTGACACAAGAGGAAATCATTTAAGGTCATCATGTCTGCCCTTGGCATTCTCGGAACGCCCTGGCCTCAGAATGCAGCCTCTGTAGTCCATGGTAACCTGCGGAGAGGGGGCGGGGCTGAGGGAGGTTGGAACACTGCCCTCACTGAGGGAGTGGGTGTGGCCATCTCTGCTGTGACTGAACAAAGGGCAGGGGAGCAGGGGGCCCAGGGCAGGGCCCTCAGAGCCCGGCAGGCCCAGTGGAGTGTCACAAGTTTTTAGGCCCAGGCCAAAGGGCGCCTTCTTTGTCTGCACAGCTGCCCAAACTCTCACCTTTCCACTCAGGCCGCCCTCTTACTTGAAGTGTGTGTGGAACGTGTCTGCGCAGTACACCGCGCTGCACAGCTAAGCATAGTTCTGGGCATCGTAGCTTCCTGCCAGGTGACCGAAGTTCGCAGGCAGATGGGACCCTGGGACACACGCGGAGGGGCTCCTGCCCGGGTCACACTCCGCCCACTGCCCCTGCCCCAGATCGGGGGCCGCAAAGCAGCCCTGTCTGATTCCCCTGCCTCTAGAGGGAGTATTGGACCAACACTTGTAGAAAACGGGGCCCTTGCGGGCCACTCGTTGGAGGGACACAAATAAATCTTTGCCGACTTTTTGCTGAAACTTACGAGCGTTCATACCTAAGCCTCTTAAAAGGTCAGCTCTTTAGCTAAACATGAGCTCATGATCTAAATTTACACAATAATGAAGAAAGCAGCTACAAGGGGAGACAATCAGCCAAAACCATCAATACCATAATTAGATTCCCAAGGCCATCCATCAGATGTAGGAATAATCGGGTGCAAGGCAGAAAATATACATAAAACTGGAACTGAAACAAGGCACAAGGATGTTTTAGAAGACTGGTAGGATCTCTAAAACATTTTTCAAGGACATGTCATTGATAAAGCTAAATACTCCAAGGTTGTGTAATACAACAGATTAATCATTGAGAAGAGTGAAATTATGCTGTTTTGAAAACTATGGCAGGTCAGATTTTCTGCCTAATTATATAAGAAGATTTCTCTAAAAATACACATTATTTCAAAGACTTATTGGCTGTGAAATAAGTTAAGGGTATTTCAAATGGCTTGTCTGCAAAGAAAGGTGAGATGTAGGGAATCACAGAAAGTCGAGGGGAAAATAGGTTAATATATACATTGCTGTATGGTGAACTAAGCCTTAGGCTAGCAACAATGGAGAGGACGTGACCCTTAGACACGTACAAGTAAGCTGGAATCTTCAAAAGTTCAAATCTTTATAAGTAAAAAGATTTATTAAAATGAATAACCAAGTGTTTTAATTGACATCAGAAGATGAAAACAATAAACCCTGAGAACATAGAGAAAAGATAAATAAAGATATGAGCAGAACTTAATACAACAGAAAACGTATAAAATTGAGGTGATTTAGTAAGTCCAAAGAATCTTCTTTGAAAAGAATTAAAAGACACACTTTGATTAAGGAAAACCAAAACATAAGTAAAGAATATACAGAAAGAGTCAGGACAATGTTAGAGCAGAGAATATATGAAATTCCAGTACATTTGAACATTTCTGTCAAGTGGACCATTTCCTAGCTCCTAAAGTTTACCAACACTGACACAAGAGGAAATCATTTAAGGTCATCATGTCTGCCCTTGGCATTCTCGGAACGCCCTGGCCTCAGAATGCAGCCTCTGTAGTCCACGGTAACCTGCGGAGAGGGGGCGGGGCTG
This sequence comes from Mesoplodon mirus, assembly GCF_964341445.2. Taxonomy (NCBI): domain Eukaryota; kingdom Metazoa; phylum Chordata; class Mammalia; order Artiodactyla; family Ziphiidae; genus Mesoplodon; species Mesoplodon mirus. The sequence goes on along the minus strand of NC_138976.1, from coordinate 158,920,155 downwards.
AGGGAGGTTGGAACACTGCCCTCACTGAGGGAGTGTGTGTGGCCATCTCTGCTGTGACTGAACAAAGGGCAGGGGAGCAGGGGGCCAAGGGCAGGGCCCTCAGAGCCCGGCAGGCCCAGTGGAGTGTCACAAGCTTTTAGGCCCATGTCAAAGGGCGCCTTCTTTGTCTGCACAGCTGCCCAAATTCTCACCTTTCCACTCAGGCCGCCCTCTTACTTGAAGTGTGTGTGGAACGTGTCCGCGCACTATTCCGCGCTGCACAGCTAAGCATAGGTCTGGGCATCGTAGCTTCCTGCCAGGTGACCGAAGTTCGCAGGCAGAACGGTCCCTGGGACACACGCGGAATGGCTCCTGCCCGGGTCACAGGCCGCCCACTGCCCCTGCCCCAGATCGGGAGCCGCAAATCAGCCCTGTCTGAGTCCCCTGCCTCTAGAGGGAGTATTGGACCAACACTTGTAGAAAACGGGGTCCTTGCGGGCCACTCATTGGAGGGACACAAATAAATCTTTGCCGACTTTCTGCTGAAACTTACGAGCGTTCACACCTAAGCCTCTTACAAGGTCAGCTGTTTAGCTAAACATGAGCTCATGATCTAAATTTACACAATATTGAAGAAAGCAGCTACAAGGGGAGACAATCAGCCAAAACCATCAATACCAGAATTAGATTCCCAAGGCCATCCATCAGATGTAGGAATAATCGGGTGCAAGGCAGAAAATATACATAAAACTGGAACTGAAACAAGGCACAAGGATGTTTTCAAAGACTGGTAGGATCTCTAAAACATTTTTCAAGGACATGTCATTGATAAAGCTAAATACTCCAAGGTTGTGTAATACAACAGATTAATCATTGAGAAGAGTGAAATTATGCTGTTTTGAAAACTATGGCAGGTCAGATTTTCTGCCTAATTATAGAAGAAGATTTCTCTAAAAAATACACATTATTTCAAAGACTTATTGGCTGTGAAATAAGTTAAGGGTATTTCAAATGGCTTGTCTGCAAAGAAAGGTGAGATGTAGGGAATCACAGAAAGTCGAGGGGAAAATAGGTCAATATATACATTGCTGTATGGTGAACTAAGCCTTAGGCCAGCAACAATGGAGAGGACCTGACCCTTAGACACGTACAAGTAAGCTGGAATCTTCAAAAGTTCAAATCTTTATAAGTAAAAAGATTTATTAAAATGAATAACCAAGTGTTTTAATTGACATCAGAAGATGAAAACAATAAACCCTGAGAACATAGAGAAAAGATAAATAAAGATATGTGCAGAACTTAATACAACAGAAAACGTATAAAATTCAGGTGATTTAGTAAGTCCAAAGAATCTTCCTTGAAAAGAATTAATAGACACACTTTGATTAAGGAAAACCAAAACATAAGTAAAGAATATACAGAAAGAGTCAGGACAATGTTAGAGCAGAGAATATATGAAATGCCAGTAAATTTGAACATTTCTGTCAAGTGGACCATTTCCTAGCTCCTAAAGTTTACCAACAGTGACACAAGAGGAAATCATTTAAGGTTATCATGTCTGCCCTTGGCATTCTCGGAACGCCCTGGCCTCAGAATGCAGCCTCTGTAGTCCATGGTAACCTGCGGAGAGGGGGCGGGGCTGAGGGAGGTTGGAACACTGCCCTCACTGAGGGAGTGGGTGTGGCCATCTCTGCTGTGACTGAACAAAGGGCAGGGGAGCAGGGGGCCCAGGGCAGGGCCCTCAGAGCCCGGCAGGCCCAGTGGAGTGTCACAAGTTTTTAGGCCCAGGCCAAAGGGCGCCTTCTTTGTCTGCACAGCTGCCCAAACTCTCACCTTTCCACTCAGGCCGCCCTCTTACTTGAAGTGTGTGTGGAACGTGTCTGCGCAGTACACCGCGCTATACAGCTAAGCATAGTTCTGGGCATCGTAGCTTCCTGCAAGGTGACCGAAGTTCGCAGGCAGATGGGACCCTGGGACACACGCGGAGGGGCTCCTGCCCGGGTCACACTCCGCCCACTGCCCCTGCCCCAGATCGGGGGGCCGCAAAGCAGCCCTGTCTGAGTCCCCTGCCTCTAGAGGGAGTATTGGACCAACACTTGTAGAAAACGGGGCCCTTGCGGGCCACTCGTTGGAGGGACACAAATAAATCTTTGCCGACTTTTTGCTGAAACTTACGAGCGTTCATACCTATGCCTCTTAAAAGGTCAGCTGTTTAGCTAAACATGAGCTCATGATCTAAATTTACACAATATTGAAGAAAGCAGCTACAAGGGGAGACAATCAGCCAAAACCATCAATACCAGAATTAGATTCCCAAGGCCATCCATCAGATGAAGGAATAATCGGGTGCAAGGCAGAAAATATACATAAAACTGGAACTGAAACAAGGCACAAGGATGTTTTCAAAGACTGGTAGGATCTCTAAAACATTTTTCAAGGACATGTCATTGATAAAGCTAAATACTCCAAGGTTGTGTAATACAACAGATTAATCATTGAGAAGAGTGAAATTATGCTGTTTTGAAAACTATGGCAGGTCAGATTTTCTGCCTAATTATATAAGAAGATTTCTCTAAAAAATACACATTATTTCAAAGACTTATTGGCTGTGAAATAAGTTAAGGGTATTTCAAATGGCTTGTCTGCAAAGAAAGGTGAGATGTAGGGAATCACAGAAAGTCGAGGGGAAAATAGGTCAATATATACATTTCTGTATGGTGAACTAAGCCTTAGGCCAGCAACAATGGAGAGGACCTGACCCTTAGACACGTACAAGTAAGCTGGAATCTTCAAAAGTTCAAATCTTTATAAGTAAAAAGATTTATTAAAATGAATAACCAAGTGTTTTAATTGACATCAGAAGATGAAAACAATAAACCCTGAGAACATAGAGAAAAGATAAATAAAGATATGAGCAGAACTTAATACAACAGAAAACGTATAAAATTGAGGTGATTTAGTAAGTCCAAAGAATCTTCTTTGAAAAGAATTAATAGACACACTTTGATTAAGGAAAACCAAAACATAAGTAAAGAATATACAGAAAGAGTCAGGACAATGTTAGAGCAGAGAATATATGAAATGCCAGTAAATTTGAACATTTCTGTAAAGTGGACCATTTCCTAGCTCCTAAAGTTTACCAACACTGACACAAGAGGAAATCATTTAAGGTCATCATGTCTGCCCTTGGCATTCTCGGAACGCCCTGGCCTCAGAATGCAGCCTCTGTAGTCCATGGTAACCTGCGGAGAGGGGGCGGGGCTGAGGGAGGTTGGAACACTGCCCTCACTGAGGGAGTGGGTGTGGCCATCTCTGCTGTGACTGAACAAAGGGCAGGGGAGCAGGGGGCCCAGGGCAGGGCCCTCAGAGCCCGGCAGGCCCAGTGGAGTGTCACAAGTTTTTAGGCCCAGGCCAAAGGGCGCCTTCTTTGTCTGCACAGCTGCCCAAACTCTCACCTTTCCACTCAGGCCGCCCTCTTACTTGAAGTGTGTGTGGAACGTGTCTGCGCAGTACACCGCGCTGCACAGCTAAGCATAGTTCTGGGCATCGTAGCTTCCTGCCAGGTGACCGAAGTTCGCAGGCAGATGGGACCCTGGGACACACGCGGAGGGGCTCCTGCCCGGGTCACACTCCGCCCACTGCCCCTGCCCCAGATCGGGGGCCGCAAAGCAGCCCTGTCTGATTCCCCTGCCTCTAGAGGGAGTATTGGACCAACACTTGTAGAAAACGGGGCCCTTGCGGGCCACTCGTTGGAGGGACACAAATAAATCTTTGCCGACTTTTTGCTGAAACTTACGAGCGTTCATACCTAAGCCTCTTAAAAGGTCAGCTCTTTAGCTAAACATGAGATCATGATCTAAATTTACACAATAATGAAGAAAGCAGCTACAAGGGGAGACAATCAGCCAAAACCATCAATACCATAATTAGATTCCCAAGGCCATCCATCAGATGTAGGAATAATCGGGTGCAAGGCAGAAAATATACATAAAACTGGAACTGAAACAAGGCACAAGGATGTTTTAGAAGACTGGTAGGATCTCTAAAACATTTTTCAAGGACATGTCATTGATAAAGCTAAATACTCCAAGGTTGTGTAATACAACAGATTAATCATTGAGAAGAGTGAAATTATGCTGTTTTGAAAACTATGGCAGGTCAGATTTTCTGCCTAATTATATAAGAAGATTTCTCTAAAAATACACATTATTTCAAAGACTTATTGGCTGTGAAATAAGTTAAGGGTATTTCAAATGGCTTGTCTGCAAAGAAAGGTCAGATGTAGGGAATCACAGAAAGTCGAGGGGAAAATAGGTTAATATATACATTGCTGTATGGTGAACTAAGCCTTAGGCTAGCAACAATGGAGAGGACGTGACCCTTAGACACGTACAAGTAAGCTGGAATCTTCAAAAGTTCAAATCTTTATAAGTAAAAAGATTTATTAAAATGAATAACCAAGTGTTTTAATTGACATCAGAAGATGAAAACAATAAACCCTGAGAACATAGAGAAAAGATAAATAAAGATATGAGCAGAACTTAATACAACAGAAAACGTATAAAATTCAGGTGATTTAGTAAGTCCAAAGAATCTTCTTTGAAAAGAATTAAAAGACACACTTTGATTAAGGAAAACCAAAAAATAAGTAAAGAATATACAGAAAGAGTCAGGACAATGTTAGAGCAGAGAATATATGAAATGCCAGTAAATTTGAACATTTCTGTCAAGTGGACCATTTCCTAGCTCCTAAAGTTTACCAACACTGACACAAGAGGAAATCATTTAAGGTCATCATGTCTGCCCTTGGCATTCTCGGAACGCCCTGGCCTCAGAATGCAGCCTCTGTAGTCCACGGTAACCTGCGGAGAGGGGGCGGGGCTGAGGGAGGTTGGAACACTGCCCTCACTGAGGGAGTGTGTGTGGCCATCTCTGCTGTGACTGAACAAAGGGCAGGGGAGCAGGGGGCCAAGAGCAGGGCCCTCAGAGCCCGGCAGGCCCAGTGGAGTGTCACAAGCTTTTAGGCCCAGGTCAAAGGGCGCCTTCTTTGTCTGCACAGCTGCCCAAATTCTCACCTTTCCACTCAGGCCGCCCTCTTACTTGAAGTGTGTGTGGAACCTGTCCGCGCAGTATTCCGCGCTGCACAGCTAAGCATAGGTCTGGGCATCGTAGCTTCCTGCCAGGTGACCGAAGTTCGCAGGCAGAACGGTCCCTGGGACACACGCGGAGAGGCTCCTGCCCGGGTCACAGGCCGCCCACTGCCCCTGCCCCAGATCGGGAGCCGCAAATCAGCCCTGTCTGAGTCCCCTGCCTCTAGAGGGAGTATTGGACCAACACTTGTAGAAAACGGGGTCCTTGCGGGCCACTCATTGGAGGGACACAAATAAATCTTTGCCGACTTTCTGCTGAAACTTACGAGCGTTCACACCTAAGCCTCTTACAAGGTCAGCTGTTTAGCTAAACATGAGCTCATGATCTAAATTTACACAATATTGAAGAAAGCAGCTACAAGGGGAGACAATCAGCCAAAACCATCAATACCAGAATTAGATTCCCAAGGCCATCCATCAGATGTAGGAATAATCGGGTGCAAGGCAGAAAATATACATAAAACTGGAACTGAAACAAGGCACAAGGATGTTTTCAAAGACTGGTAGGATCTCTAAAACATTTTTCAAGGACATGTCATTGATAAAGCTAAATACTCCAAGGTTGTGTAATACAACAGATTAATCATTGAGAAGAGTGAAATTATGCTGTTTTGAAAACTATGGCAGGTCAGATTTTCTGCCTAATTATAGAAGAAGATTTCTCTAAAAAATACACATTATTTCAAAGACTTATTGGCTGTGAAATAAGTTAAGGGTATTTCAAATGGCTTGTCTGCAAAGAAAGGTGAGATGTAGGGAATCACAGAAAGTCGAGGGGAAAATAGGTCAATATATACATTGCTGTATGGTGAACTAAGCCTTAGGCCAGCAACAATGGAGAGGACGTGACCCTTAGACACGTACAAGTAAGCTGGAATCTTCAAAAGTTCAAATCTTTATAAGTAAAAAGATTTATTAAAATGAATAACCAAGTGTTTTAATTGACATCAGAAGATGAAAACAATAAACCCTGAGAACATAGAGAAAAGATAAATAAAGATATGTGCAGAACTTAATACAACAGAAAACGTATAAAATTCAGGTGATTTAGTAAGTCCAAAGAATCTTCCTTGAAAAGAATTAATAGACACACTTTGATTAAGGAAAACCAAAACATAAGTAAAGAATATACAGAAAGAGTCAGGACAATGTTAGAGCAGACAATATATGAAATGCCAGTAAATTTGAACATTTCTGTCAAGTGGACCATTTCCTAGCTCCTAAAGTTTACCAACAGTGACACAAGAGGAAATCATTTAAGGTTATCATGTCTGCCCTTGGCATTCTCGGAACGCCCTGGCCTCAGAATGCAGCCTCTGTAGTCCATGGAAACCTGCGGAGAGGGGGCGGGGCTGAGGGAGGTTGGAACACTGCCCTCACTGCGGGAGTGGGTGTGGCCATCTCTGCTGTGACTGAACAAAGGGCAGGGGAGCAGGGGGCCCAGGGCAGGGCCCTCAGAGCCCGGCAGGCCCAGTGGAGTGTCACAAGTTTTTAGGCCCAGGCCAAAGGGCGCCTTCTTTGTCTGCACAGCTGCCCAAACTCTCACCTTTCCACTCAGGCCGCCCTCTTACTTGAAGTGTGTGTGGAACGTGTCTGCGCAGTACACCGCGCTATACAGCTAAGCATAGTTCTGGGCATCGTAGCTTCCTGCAAGGTGACCGAAGTTCGCAGGCAGATGGGACCCTGGGACACACGCGGAGTGGCTCCTGCCCGGGTCACACTCCGCCCACTGCCCCTGCCCCAGATCGGGGGGCCGCAAAGCAGCCCTGTCTGAGTCCCCTGCCTCTAGAGGGAGTATTGGACCAACACTTGTAGAAAACGGGGCCCTTGCGGGCCACTCGTTGGAGGGACACAAATAAATCTTTGCCGACTTTTTGCTGAAACTTACGAGCGTTCATACCTAAGCCTCTTAAAAGGTCAGCTGTTTAGCTAAACATGAGCTCATGATCTAAATTTACACAATATTGAAGAAAGCAGCTACAAGGGGAGACAATCAGCCAAAACCATCAATACCAGAATTAGATTCCCAAGGCCATCCATCAGATGAAGGAATAATCGGGTGCAAGGCAGAAAATATACATAAAACTGGAACTGAAACAAGGCACAAGGATGTTTTCAAAGACTGGTAGGATCTCTAAAACATTTTTCAAGGACATGTCATTGATAAAGCTAAATACTCCAAGGTTGTGTAATACAACAGATTAATCATTGAGAAGAGTGAAATTATGCTGTTTTGAAAACTATGGCAGGTCAGATTTTCTGCCTAATTATATAAGAAGATTTCTCTAAAAAATACACATTATTTCAAAGACTTATTGGCTGTGAAATAAGTTAAGGGTATTTCAAATGGCTTGTCTGCAAAGAAAGGTGAGATGTAGGGAATCACAGAAAGTCGAGGGGAAAATAGGTCAATATATACATTTCTGTATGGTGAACTAAGCCTTAGGCCAGCAACAATGGAGAGGACCTGACCCTTAGACACGTACAAGTAAGCTGGAATCTTCAAAAGTTCAAATCTTTATAAGTAAAAAGATTTATTAAAATGAATAACCAAGTGTTTTAATTGACATCAGAAGATGAAAACAATAAACCCTGAGAACATAGAGAAAAGATAAATAAAGATATGAGCAGAACTTAATACAACAGAAAACGTATAAAATTGAGGTGATTTAGTAAGTCCAAAGAATCTTCTTTGAAAAGAATTAATAGACACACTTTGATTAAGGAAAACCAAAACATAAGTAAAGAATATACAGAAAGAGTCAGGACAATGTTAGAGCAGAGAATATATGAAATGCCAGTAAATTTGAACATTTCTGTAAAGTGGACCATTTCCTAGCTCCTAAAGTTTACCAACACTGACACAAGAGGAAATCATTTAAGGTCATCATGTCTGCCCTTGGCATTCTCGGAACGCCCTGGCCTCAGAATGCAGCCTCTGTAGTCCATGGTAACCTGCGGAGAGGGGGCGGGGCTGAGGGAGGTTGGAACACTGCCCTCACTGAGGGAGTGGGTGTGGCCATCTCTGCTGTGACTGAACAAAGGGCAGGGGAGCAGGGGGCCCAGGGCAGGGCCCTCAGAGCCCGGCAGGCCCAGTGGAGTGTCACAAGTTTTTAGGCCCAGGCCAAAGGGCGCCTTCTTTGTCTGCACAGCTGCCCAAACTCTCACCTTTCCACTCAGGCCGCCCTCTTACTTGAAGTGTGTGTGGAACGTGTCTGCGCAGTACACCGCGCTGCACAGCTAAGCATAGTTCTGGGCATCGTAGCTTCCTGCCAGGTGACCGAAGTTCGCAGGCAGATGGGACCCTGGGACACACGCGGAGGGGCTCCTGCCCGGGTCACACTCCGCCCACTGCCCCTGCCCCAGATCGGGGGCCGCAAAGCAGCCCTGTCTGATTCCCCTGCCTCTAGAGGGAGTATTGGACCAACACTTGTAGAAAACGGGGCCCTTGCGGGCCACTCGTTGGAGGGACACAAATAAATCTTTGCCGACTTTTTGCTGAAACTTACGAGCGTTCATACCTAAGCCTCTTAAAAGGTCAGCTCTTTAGCTAAACATGAGCTCATGATCTAAATTTACACAATAATGAAGAAAGCAGCTACAAGGGGAGACAATCAGCCAAAACCATCAATACCATAATTAGATTCCCAAGGCCATCCATCAGATGTAGGAATAATCGGGTGCAAGGCAGAAAATATACATAAAACTGGAACTGAAACAAGGCACAAGGATGTTTTAGAAGACTGGTAGGATCTCTAAAACATTTTTCAAGGACATGTCATTGATAAAGCTAAATACTCCAAGGTTGTGTAATACAACAGATTAATCATTGAGAAGAGTGAAATTATGCTGTTTTGAAAACTATGGCAGGTCAGATTTTCTGCCTAATTATATAAGAAGATTTCTCTAAAAATACACATTATTTCAAAGACTTATTGGCTGTGAAATAAGTTAAGGGTATTTCAAATGGCTTGTCTGCAAAGAAAGGTGAGATGTAGGGAATCACAGAAAGTCGAGGGGAAAATAGGTTAATATATACATTGCTGTATGGTGAACTAAGCCTTAGGCTAGCAACAATGGAGAGGACGTGACCCTTAGACACGTACAAGTAAGCTGGAATCTTCAAAAGTTCAAATCTTTATAAGTAAAAAGATTTATTAAAATGAATAACCAAGTGTTTTAATTGACATCAGAAGATGAAAACAATAAACCCTGAGAACATAGAGAAAAGATAAATAAAGATATGAGCAGAACTTAATACAACAGAAAACGTATAAAATTCAGGTGATTTAGTAAGTCCAAAGAATCTTCTTTGAAAAGAATTAAAAGACACACTTTGATTAAGGAAAACCAAAACATAAGTAAAGAATATACAGAAAGAGTCAGGACAATGTTAGAGCAGAGAATATATGAAATGCCAGTAAATTTGAACATTTCTGTCAAGTGGACCATTTCCTAGCTCCTAAAGTTTACCAACACTGACACAAGAGGAAATCATTTAAGGTCATCATGTCTGCCCTTGGCATTCTCGGAACGCCCTGGCCTCAGAATGCAGCCTCTGTAGTCCACGGTAACCTGCGGAGAGGGGGCGGGGCTGAGGGAGGTTGGAACACTGCCCTCACTGAGGGAGTGTGTGTGGCCATCTCTGCTGTGACTGAACAAAGGGCAGGGGAGCAGGGGGCCAAGGGCAGGGCCCTCAGAGCCCGGCAGGCCCAGTGGAGTGTCACAAGCTTTTAGGCCCAGGTCAAAGGGCGCCTTCTTTGTCTGCACAGCTGCCCAAATTCTCACCTTTCCACTCAGGCCGCCCTCTTACTTGAAGTGTGTGTGGAACGTGTCCGCGCAGTATTCCGCGCTGCACAGCTAAGCATAGGTCTGGGCATCGTAGCTTCCTGCCAGGTGACCGAAGTTCGCAGGCAGAACGGTCCCTGGGACACACGCGGAGAGGCTCCTGCCCGGGTCACAGGCCGCCCACTGCCCCTGCCCCAGATCGGGAGCCGCAAATCAGCCCTGTCTGAGTCCCCTGCCTCTAGAGGGAGTATTGGACCAACACTTGTAGAAAACGGGGTCCTTGCGGGCCACTCATTGGAGGGACACAAATAAATCTTTGCCGACTTTCTGCTGAAACTTACGAGCGTTCACACCTAAGCCTCTTACAAGGTCAGCTGTTTAGCTAAACATGAGCTCATGATCTAAATTTACACAATATTGAAGAAAGCAGCTACAAGGGGAGACAATCAGCCAAAACCATCAATACCAGAATTAGATTCCCAAGGCCATCCATCAGATGTAGGAATAATCGGGTGCAAGGCAGAAAATATACATAAAACTGGAACTGAAACAAGGCACAAGGATGTTTTCAAAGACTGGTAGGATCTCTAAAACATTTATCAAGGACATGTCCTTGATAAAGCTAAATACTCAAAGGTTGTGTAATACAACAGATTAATCATTGAGAAGAGTGAAATTATGCTGTTTTGAAAACTATGGCAGGTCAGATTTTCTGCCTAATTATATAAGAAGATTTCTCTAAAAAATACACATTATTTCAAAGACTTATTGGCTGTGAAATAAGTTAAGGGTATTTCAAATGGCTTGTCTGCAAAGAAAGGTGAGATGTAGGGAATCACAGAAAGTCGAGGGGAAAATAGGTCAATATATACATTGCTGTATGGTGAACTAAGCCTTAGGCCAGCAACAATGGAGAGGACCTGACCCTTAGACACGTACAAGTAAGCTGGAATCTTCAAAAGTTCAAATCTTTATAAGTAAAAAGATTTATTAAAATGAATAACCAAGTGTTTTAATTGACATCAGAAGATGAAAACAATAAACCCTGAGAACATAGAAAAAAGATAAATAAAGATATGAGCAGAACTTAATACAACAGAAAACGTATAAAATTGAGGTGATTTAGTAAGTCCAAAGAATCTTCTTTGAAAAGATTTAAAAGACACACTTTGATTAAGGAAAACCAAAACATAAGTAAAGAATATACAGAAAGAGTCAGGACAATGTTAGAGCAGAGAATATATGAAATGCCAGTAAATTTGAACATTTCTGTAAAGTGGACCATTTCCTAGCTCCTAAAGTTTACCAACACTGACACAAGAGGAAATCATTTAAGGTCATCATGTCTGCCCTTGGCATTCTCGGAACGCCCTGGCCTCAGAATGCAGCCTCTGTAGTCCATGGTAACCTGCGGAGAGGGGGCGGGGCTGAGGGAGGTTGGAACACTGCCCTCACTGAGGGAGTGGGTGTGGCCATCTCTGCTGTGACTGAACAAAGGGCAGGGGAGCAGGGGGCCCAGGGCAGGGCCCTCAGAGCCCGGCAGGCCCAGTGGAGAGTCACAAGCTTTTAGGCCCAGGCCAAAGTGCGCCTTCTTTGTCTGCACAGCTGCCCAAACTCTCACCTTTCCACTCAGGCCGCCCTCTTACTAGAAGTGTGTGTGGAACGTGTCTGCGCAGTACACCGCGCTGCACAGCTAAGCATAGTTCTGGGCATCGTAGCTTCCTGCAAGGTGACCGAAGTTCGCAGGCAGATGGGACCCTGGGACACACGCGGAGTGGCTCCTGCCCAGGTCACACTCCGCCCACTGCCCCTGCCCCAGATCGGGGGCCGCAAAGCAGCCCTGTCTGAGTCCCCTGCCTCTAGAGGGAGTATTGGACCAACACTTGTAGAAAACGGGGCCCTTGCGGGCCACTCGTTGGAGGGACACAAATAAATCTTTGCCGACTTTTTGCTGAAACTTACGAGCGTTCATACCTAAGCCTCTTAAATGGTCAGCTGTTTAGCTAAACATGAGCTCATGATCTAAATTTACACAATAATGAAGAAAGCAGCTACAAGGGGAGACAATCAGCCAAAACCATCAATACCAGAATTAGATTCCCAAGGCCATCCATCAGATGAAGGAATAATCGGGTGGAAGGCAGAAAATATACATAAAACTGGAACTGAAACAAGGCACAAGGATGTTTTAGAAGACTGGTAGGATCTCTAAAACATTTTTCAAGGACATGTCATTGATAAAGCTAAATACTCCAAGGTTGTGTAATACAACAGATTAATCATTGAGAAGAGTGAAATTATGCTGTTTTGAAAACTATGGCAGGTCAGATTTTCTGCCTAATTATATAAGAAGATTTCTCTAAAAAATACACATTATTTCAAAGACTTATTGGCTGTGAAATAAGTTAAGGGTATTTCAAATGGCTTGTCTGCAAAGACAGGTGAGATGTAGGGAATCACAGAAAGTCGAGGGGAAAATAGGTCAATATATACATTGCTGTATGGTGAACTAAGCCTTAGGCCAGCAACAATGGAGAGGACGTGACCCTTAGACACGTACAAGTAAGCTGGAATCTTCAAAAGTTCAAATCTTTATAAGTAAAAAGATTTATTAAAATGAATAACCAAGTGTTTTAATTGACATCAGAAGATGAAAACAATAAACCCTGAGAACATAGAGAAAAGATAAATAAAGATATGAGCAGAACTTAATACAACAGAAAACGTATAAAATTGAGGTGATTTAGTAAGTCCAAAGAATCTTCTTTGAAAAGAATTAAAAGACACACTTTGATTAAGGAAAACCAAAACACAAGTAAAGAATATACAGAAAGAGTCAGGACAATGTTAGAGCAGAGAATATATGAAATGCCAGTAAATTTGAACATTTCTGTAAAGTGGACCATTTCCTAGCTCCTAAAGTTTACCAACACTGACACAAGAGGAAATCATTTAAGGTCATCATGTCTGCCCTTGGCATTCTCGGAACGCCCTGGCCTCAGAATGCAGCCTCTGTAGTCCATGGTAACCTGCGGAGAGGGGGCGGGGCTGAGGGAGGTTGGAACACTGCCCTCACTGAGGGAGTGTGTGTGGCCATCTCTGCTGTGACTGAACAAAGGGCAGGGGAGCAGGGGGCCCAGGGCAGGGCCCTCAGAGCCCGGCAGGCCCAGTGGAGTGTCACAAGCTTTTAGGCCCAGGCCAAAGGGCGCCTTCTTTGTCTGCACAGCTGCCCAAATTCTCACCTTTCCACTCAGGCCGCCCTCTTACTTGAAGTGTGTGTGGAACGTGTCCGCGCAGTATACCGCGCTGCACAGCTAAGCATAGGTCTGGGCATCATAGCTTCCTGCCAGGTGACCGAAGTTCGCAGGCAGATGGGTCCCTGGGACACACGCGGAGAGGCTCCTGCCCGGGTCACAGGCCGCCCACTGCCCCTGCCCCAGATCGGGAGCCGCAAAGCAGCCCTGTCTGAGTCCCCTGCCTCTAGAGGGAGTATTGGACCAACACTTGTAGAAAACGGGGTCCTTGCGGGCCACTCATTGGAGGGACACAAATAAATCTTTGCCGACTTTCTGCTGAAACTTATGAGCGTTCACACCTAAGCCTCTTACAAGGTCAGCTGTTTAGCTAAACATGAGCTCATGATCTAAATTTACACAATATTGAAGAAAGCAGCTACAAGGGGAGACAGTCAGCCAAAACCATCAATACCAGAATTAGATTCCCAAGGCCATCCATCAGATGTAGGAATAATCGGGTGCAAGGCAGAAAATATACATAAAACTGGAACTGAAACAAGGCACAAGGATGTTTTAGAAGACTGGTAGGATCTCTAAAACATTTTTCAAGGACATGTCATTGATAAAGCTAAATACTCCAAGGTTGTGTAATACAACAGATTAATCATTGAGAAGAGTGAAATTATGCTGTTTTGAAAACTATGGCAGGTCAGATTTTCTGCCTAATTATATAAGAAGATTTCTCTAAAAAATACACATTATTTCAAAGACTTATTGGCTGTGAAATAAGTTAAGGGTATTTCAAATGGCTTGTCTGCAAAGAAAGGTGAGATGTAGGGAATCACAGAAAGTCGAGGGGAAAATAGGACAATATATACATTGCTATATGGTGAACTAAGCCTTAGGCCAGCAACAATGGAGAGGACGTGACCCTTACACACGTACAAGTAAGCTGGAATCTTCAAAAGTTCAAATCTTTATAAGTAAAAAGATTTATTAAAATGAATAACCAAGTGTTTTAATTGACATCAGAAGATGAAAACAATAAACCCTGAGAACATAGAGAAAAGATAAATAAAGATATGAGCAGAACTTAATACAACAGAAAACGTATAAAATTCAGGTGATTTAGTAAGTCCAAAGAATCTTCTTTGAAAAGAATTAAAAGACACACTTTGATTAAGGAAAACAAAAACATAAGTAAAGAATATACAGAAAGAGTCAGGACAATGTTAGAGCAGAGAATATATGAAATGCCAGTAAATTTGAACATTTCTGTCAAGTGGACCATTTCCTAGCTCCTAAAGTTTACCAACAGTGACACAAGAGGAAATCATTTAAGGTCATCATGTCTGCCCTTGGCATTCTCGGAACGCCCTGGCCTCAGAATGCAGCCTCTGTAGTCCATGGTAACCTGCGGAGGGGGGGCGGGGCTGAGGGAGGTTGGAACACTGCCCTCACTGAGGGAGTGGGTGTGGCCATCTCTGCTGTGACTGAACAAATGGCAGGGGAGCAGGGTGCCTAGGGCAGGGCCCTCAGAGCCCGGCAGGCCCAGTGGAGTGTCACAAGTTTTTAGGCCCAGGCCAAAGGGCGCCTTCTTTGTCTGCACAGCTGCCCAAACTCTCACCTTTCCACTCAGGCCGCCCTCTTACTTGAAGTGTGTGTGGAACGTGTCTGCGCAGTACACCGCGCTGCACCGCTAAGCATAGGTTTGGGCATCGTATCTTCCTGCCAGGTGACCGAAGTTCGCAGGCAGATGGGTCCCTGGGACACACGCGGAGAGGCTCCTGCCCGGGTCACAGGCCGCCCACTGCCCCTGCCACAGATCGGGAGCCGCAAAGCAGCCCTGTCTGAGTCCCCTGCCTCTAGAGGGAGTATTGGACCAACAGTTGTAGAAAACGGGGTCCTTGCGGGCCACTCATTGGAGGGACACAGATAAATCTTTGCCGACTTTCTGCTGAAACTTACGAGCGTTCACACCTAAGCCTCTTACAAGGTCAGCTGTTTAGCTAAACATGAGCTCATGATCTAAATTTACACAATATTGAAGAAAGCAGCTACAAGGGGAGACAGTCAGCCAAAACCATCAATACCAGAATTAGATTCCCAAGGCCATCCATCAGATGTAGGAATAATCGGGTGCAAGGCAGAAAATATACATAAAACTGGAACTGAAACAAGGCACAAGGATGTTTTCAAAGACTGGTAGGATCTCTAAAACATTTTTCAAGGACATGTCATTGATAAAGCTAAATACTCCAAGGTTGTGTAATACAACAGATTAATCATTGAGAAGAGTGAAATTATGCTGTTTTGAAAACTATGGCAGGTCAGATTTTCTGCCTAATTATATAAGAAGATTTCTCTAAAAAATACACATTATTTCAAAGACTTATTGGCTGTGAAATAAGTTAAGGGTATTTCAAATGGCTTGTCTGCAAAGAAAGGTGAGATGTAGGGAATCACAGAAAGTCGAGGGGAAAATAGGTCAATATATACATTGCTGTATGGTGAACTAAGCCTTAGGCCAGCAACAATGGAGAGGACGTGACCCTTAGACACGTACAAGTAAGCTGGAATCTTCAAAAGTTCAAATCTTTATAAGTAAAAAGATTTATTAAAATGAATAACCAAGTGTTTTAATTGACATCAGAAGATGAAAACAATAAACCCTGAGAACATAGAGAAAAGATAAATAAAGATATGAGCAGAACTTAATACAACAGAAAACGTATAAAATTGAGGTGATTTAGTAAGTCCAAAGAATCTTCTTTGAAAAGAATTAAAAGACACACTTTTATTAAGGAAAACCAAAACATAAGTAAAGAATATACAGAAAGAGTCAGGACAATGTTAGAGCAGAGAATATATGAAATGCCAGTAAATTTGAACATTTCTGTCAAGTGGACCATTTCCTAGCTCCTAAAGTTTACCAACACTGACACAAGAGGAAATCATTTAAGGTCATCATGTCTGCCCTTGGCATTCTCGGAACGCCCTGGCCTCAGAATGCAGCCTCTGTAGTCCATGGTAACCTGCGGAGAGGGGGCGGGGCTGAGGGAGGTTGGAACACTGCCCTCACTGAGGGAGTGGGTGTGGCCATCTATGCTGTGACTGAACAAAGGGCAGGGGAGCAGGGGGCCCAGGGCAGGGCCCTCAGAGCCCGGCAGGCCCAGTGGAGTGTCACAAGTTTTTAGGCCCAGGCCAAAGGGCGCCTTCTTTGTCTGCACAGCTGCCCAAACTCTCACCTTTCCACTCAGGCCGCCCTCTTACTTGAAGTGTGTGTGGAACGTGTCTGCGCAGTACACCGCGCTGCACAGCTAAGCATAGTTCTGGGCATCGTAGCTTCCTGCAAAGTGACCGAAGTTCGCAGGCAGATGGGACCCTGGGACACACGCGGAGGGGCTCCTGCCCGGGTCACACTCCGCCCACTGCCCCTGCCCCAGATCGGGGGCCGCAAAGCAGCCCTGTCTGAGTCCCCTGCCTCTAGAGGGAGTATTGGACCAACACTTGTAGAAAACGGGGCCCTTGCGGGCCACTCCTTGGAGGGACACAAATAAATCTTTGCCGACTTTTTGCTGAAACTTACGAGCGTTCATACCTAAGCCTCTTAAAAGGTCAGCTGTTTAGGTAAACATGAGCTCATGATCTAAATTTACACAATAATGAAGAAAGCAGCTACAAGGGGAGACAATCAGCCAAAACCATCAATACAAGAATTAGATTCCCAAGGCCATCCATCAGATGAAGGAATAATCGGGTGCAAGGCAGAAAATATACATAAAACTGGAACTGAAACAAGGCACAAGGATGTTTTAGAAGACTGGTAGGATCTCTAAAACATTTTTCAAGGACATATCATTGATAAAGCTAAATACTCCAAGGTTGTGTAATACAACAGATTAATCATTGAGAAGAGTGAAATTATGCTGTTTTGAAACTATGGCAGGTCAGATTTTCTGCCTAATTATAAAAGAAGATTTCTCTAAAAAATACACATTATTTCAAAGACTTATTGGCTGTGAAATAAGTTAAGGGTATTTCAAATGGCTTGTCTGCAAAGAAAGGTGAGATGTAGGGAATCACAGAAAGTCGAGGGGAAAATAGGTCAATATATACATTGCTGTATGGTGAACTAAGCCTTAGGCCAGCAACAATGGAGAGGACCTGACCCTTAGACACGTACAAGTAAGCTGGAATCTTCAAAAGTTCAAATCTTTATAAGTAAAAAGATTTATTAAAATGAATAACCAAGTGCTTTAATTGACATCAGAAGATGAAAACAATAAACCCTGAGAACATAGAGAAAAGATAAATAAAGTTATGAGCAGAACTTAATACAACAGAAAACGTATAAAATTGAGGTGATTTAGTAAGTCCAAAGAATCTTCTTTGAAAAGAATTAAAAGACACAATTTGATTAAGGAAAACAAAAACATAAGTAAAGAATATACAGAAAGAGTCAGGACAATGTTAGAGCAGAGAATATATGAAATGCCAGTAAATTTGAACATTTCTGTCAAGTGGACCATTTCCTAGCTCCTAAAGTTTACCAACAGTGACACAAGAGGAAATCATTTAAGGTCATCATGTCTGCCCTTGGCATTCTCGGAACGCCCTGGCCTCAGAATGCAGCCTCTGTAGTCCATGGAAACCTGCGGAGAGGGGGCGGGGCTGAGGGAGGTTGGAACACTGCCCTCACTGAGGGAGTGTGTGTGGCCATCTCTGCTTTGACTGAACAAAGGGCAGGGGAGCAGGGGGCCCAGGGCAGGGCCCTCAGAGCCCGGCAGGCCCAGTGGAGTGTCACAAGCTTTTAGGCCCAGGCCAAAGGGCGCCTGCTTTGTCTGCACAGCTGCCCAAATGCTCACCTTTCCACTCAGGCCGCCCTCTTACTTGAAGTGTGTGTGGAACGTGTCCGCGCAGTATACCGCGCTGCACAGCTAAGCATAGGTCTGGGCATCGTAGCTTCCTGCCAGGTGACCGAAGTTCGCAGGCAGATGGGTCCCTGGGACACACGCGGAGAGGCTCCTGCCCGGGTCACAGGCCGCCCACTGCCCCTGCCCCAGATCGGGAGCCGCAAAGCAGCCCTGTCTGAGTCCCCTGCCTCTAGAGGGAGTATTGGACCAACACTTGTAGAAAACGGGGTCCTTGCGGGCCACTCATTGGAGGGACACAAATAAATCTTTGCCGACTTTCTGCTGAAACTTACGAGCGTTCACACCTAAGGCTCTTACAAGGTCAGCTGTTTAGCTAAACATGAGCTCATGATCTAAATTTACACAATATTGAAGAAAGCAGCTACAAGGGGAGACAATCAGCCAAAACCATCAATACCAGAATTAGATTCCCAAGGCCATCCATCAGATGTAGGAATAATCGGGTGCAAGGCAGAAAATATACATAAAACTGGAACTGAAACAAGGCACAAGGATGTTTTCAAAGACTGGTAGGATCTCTAAAACATTTTTCAAGGACATGTCATTGATAAAGCTAAATACTCCAAGGTTGTGTAATACAACAGATTAATCATTGAGAAGAGTGAAATTATGCTGTTTTGAAAACTATGGCAGGTCAGATTTTCTGCCTAATTATATAAGAAGATTTCTCTAAAAAATACACATTATTTCAAAGACTTATTGGCTGTGAAATAAGTTAAGGGTATTTCAAATGGCTTGTCTGCAAAGAAAGGTGAGATGTAGGGAATCACAGAAAGTCGAGGGGAAAATAGGTTAATATATACATTGCTGTATGGTGAACTAAGCCTTAGGCTAGCAACAATGGAGAGGACGTGACCCTTAGACACGTACAAGTAAGCTGGAATCTTCAAAAGTTCAAATCTTTATAAGTAAAAAGATTTATTAAAATGAATAACCAAGTGCTTTAATTGACATCAGAAGATGAAAACAATAAACCCTGAGAACATAGAGAAAAGATAAATAAAGATATGAGCAGAACTTAATACAACAGAAAACGTATAAAATTGAGGTGATTTAGTAAGTCCAAAGAATCTTCTTTGAAAAGAATTAAAAGACACAATTTGATTAAGGAAAACAAAAACATAAGTAAAGAATATACAGAAAGAGTCAGGACAATGTTAGAGCAGAGAATGTATGAAATGCCAGTAAATTTGAACATTTCTGTAAAGTGGACCATTTCCTAGCTCCTAAAGTTTACCAACACTGACACAAGAGGAAATCATTTAAGGTCATCATGTCTGCCCTTGGCATTCTCGGAACGCCCTGGCCTCAGAATGCAGCCTCTGTAGTCCATGGTAACCTGCGGAGAGGGGGCGGGGCTGAGGGAGGTTGGAACACTGCCCTCACTGAGGGAGTGGGTGTGGCCATCTCTGCTGTGACTGAACAAAGGGCAGGGGAGCAGGGGGCCCAGGGCAGGGCCCTCAGAGCCAGGCAGGCCCAGTGGAGTGTCACAAGTTTTTAGGCCCAGGCCAAAGGGCGCCTTCTTTGTCTGCACAGCTGCCCAAACTCTCACCTTTCCACTCAGGCCGCCCTCTTACTTGAAGTGTGTGTGGAACGTGTCTGCGCAGTACACCGCGCTGCACAACTAAGCATAGTTCTGGGCATCGTAGCTTCCTGCAAGGTGACCGAAGTTCGCAGGCAGATGGGACCCTGGGACACACGCGGAGGGGCTCCTGCCCGGGTCACACTCCGCCCACTGCCCCTGCCCCAGATCGGGGGCCACAAAGCAGCCCTGTCTGAGTCCCCTGCCTCTAGAGGGAGTATTGGACCAACACTTGTAGAAAACGGGCCCCTTGCGGGCCACTCGTTGGAGGGACACAAATAAATCTTTGCCGACTTTTTGATGAAACTTACGAGCGTTCATACCTAAGCCTCTTAAAATGTCAGCTGTTTAGCTAAACATGAGCTCATGATCTAAATTTACACAATAATGAAGAAAGCAGCTACAAGGGGAGACAATCAGCCAAAACCATCAATACCAGAATTAGATTCCCAAGGCCATCCATCAGATGAAGGAATAATCGGGTGCAAGGCAGAAAATATACATAAAACTGGAACTGAAACAAGGCACAAGGATGTTTTCAAAGACTGGTAGGATCTCTAAAACATTTTTCAAGGACATGTCATTGATAAAGCTAAATACTCCAAGGTTGTGTAATACAACAGATTAATCATTGAGAAGAGTGAAATTATGCTGTTTTGAAAACTATGGCAGGTCAGATTTTCTGCCTAATTATAGAAGAAGATTTCTCTAAAAAATACACATTATTTCAAAGACTTATTGGCTGTGAAATAAGTTAAGGGTATTTCAAATGGCTTGTCTGCAAAGAAAGGTGAGATGTAGGGAATCACAGAAAGTCGAGGGGAAAATAGGTCAATATATACATTGCTGTATGGTGAACTAAGCCTTAGGCCAGCAACAATGGAGAGGACCTGACCCTTAGACACGTACAAGTAAGCTGGAATCTTCAAAAGTTCAAATCTTTATAAGTAAAAAGATTTATTAAAATGAAAAACCAAGTGTTTTAATTGACATCAGAAGATGAAAACAATAAAACCTGAGAACATGGAGAAAAGATAAATAAAGATATGAGCAGAACTTAATACAACAGAAAACGTATAAAATTCAGGTGATTTAGTAAGTCCAAAGAATCTTCTTTGAAAAGATTTAAAAGACACACTTTGATTAAGGAAAACCAAAACATAAGTAAAGAATATACAGAAAGAGTCGGGACAATGTTAGAGCAGAGAATATATGAAATGCCAGTAAATTTGAACATTTCTGTAAAGTGGACCATTTCCTAGCTCCTAAAGTTTACCAACACTGACACAAGAGGAAATCATTTAAGGTCATCATGTCTGCCCTTGGCATTCTCGGAACGCCCTGGCCTCAGGATGCAGCCTCTGTAGTCCATGGTAACCTGCGGAGAGGGGGCGGGGCTGAGGGAGGTTGGAACACTGCCCTCACTGAGGGAGTGTGTGTGGCCATCTCTGCTGTGACTGAACAAAGGGCAGGGGAGCAGGGGGCCCAGGGCAGGGCCCTCAGAGCCCGGCAGGCCCAGTGGAGTGTCACAAGATTTTAGGCCCAGGCCAAAGGGCGCCTTCTTTGTCTGCACAGCTGCCCAAACTCTCACCTTTCCACTCAGGCCGCCCTCTTACTTGAAGTGTGTGTGGAACGTGTCCGTGCAGTATACCGCGCTGCACAGCTATGCATAGTTCTGGGCATCGTAGCTTCCTGCCAGGTGACCGAAGTTCGCAGGCAGATGGGTCCCTGGGACACACGCGGAGGGACTCCTGCCCGGGTCACATGCCGCCCACTGCCCCTTTCCCAGATCGGTGGCCGCAAAGCAGCCCTGTCTGAGTCCCCTGCCTCTAGAGGGAGTATTGGACCAACACTTGTAGAAAACGGGGTCCTTGCGGGCCACTCATTGGAGGGACACAAATAAATCTTTGCCGACTTTCTGCTGAAACTTACGAGCGTTCACACCTAAGCCTCTTACAAGGTCAGCTGTTTAGCTAAACATGAGCTCATGATCTAAATTTACACAATATTGAAGAAAGCAGCTACAAGGGGAGACAATCAGCCAAAACCATCAATACCAGAATTAGATTCCCAAGGCCATCCATCAGATGTAGGAATAATAGGGTGCAAGGCAGAAAATATACATAAAACTGGAACTGAAACAAGGCACAAGGA
Organism: Mesoplodon mirus; assembly: GCF_964341445.2. Lineage (NCBI taxonomy): Eukaryota > Metazoa > Chordata > Mammalia > Artiodactyla > Ziphiidae > Mesoplodon > Mesoplodon mirus. The sequence continues at coordinate 158,898,329 of NC_138976.1, read as the reverse complement.
TGTTTTCAAAGACTGGTAGGATCTCTAAAACATTTTTCAAGGACATGTCATTGATAAAGCTAAATACTCCAAGGTTGTGTAATACAACAGATTAATCATTGAGAAGAGTGAAATTATGCTGTTTTGAAAACTATGGCAGGTCAGATTTTCTGCCTAATTATATAAGAAGATTTCTCTAAAAAATACACATTATTTCAAAGACTTATTGGCTGTGAAATAAGTTAAGGGTATTTCAAATGGCTTGTCTGCAAAGAAAGGTGAGATGTAGGGAATCACAGAAAGTCGAGGGGAAAATAGGTCAATATATACATTGCTGTATGGTGAACTAAGCCTTAGGCCAGCAACAATGGAGAGGACGTGACCCTTAGACACGTACAAGTAAGCTGGAATCTTCAAAAGTTCAAATCTTTATAAGTAAAAAGATTTATTAAAATGAATAACCAAGTGTTTTAATTGACATCAGAAGATGAAAACAATAAACCCTGAGAACATAGAAAAAAGATAAATAAAGATATGAGCAGAACTTAATACAACAGAAAACGTATAAAATTCAGGTGATTTAGTAAGTCCAAAGAATCTTTGAAAAGATTTAAAAGACACACTTTGATTAAGGAAAACCAAAACATAAGTAAAGAATATACAGAAAGTGTCAGGACAATGTTAGAGCAGAGAATATATGAAATGCCAGTAAATTTGAACATTTCTGTAAAGTGGACCATTTCCTAGCTCCTAAAGTTTACCAACACTGACACAAGAGGAAATCATTTAAGGTCAGCATGTCTGCCCTTGGCATTCTCGGAACGCCCTGGCCTCAGAATGCAGCCTCTGTAGTCCATGGTAACCTGCAGAGAGGGGGCGGGGCTGAGGGAGGTTGGAACACTGCCCTCACTGAGGGAGTGGGTGTGGCCATCTCTGCTGTGACTGAACAAAGGGCAGGGGAGCAGGGGGCCAAGGGCAGGGCCCTCAGAGCCAGGCAGGCCCAGTGGAGTGTCACAAGTTTTTAGGCCCAGGCCAAAGGGCGCCTTCTTTGTCTGCACAGCTGCCCAAACTCTCACCTTTCCACTCAGGCCGCCCTCTTACTTGAAGTGTGTGTGGAACGTGTCTGCGCAGTACACCGCGCTGCACAGCTAAGCATAGTTCTGGGCATCGTAGCTTCCTGCAAGGTGACCGAAGTTCGCAGGCAGATGGGACCCTGGGACACACGCGGAGGGGCTCCTGCCCGGGTCACACTCCGCCCACTGACACTGCCCCAGATCGGGGGCCGCAAAGCAGCCCTGTCTGAGTCCCCTGCCTCTAGAGGGAGTATTGGACCAACACTTGTAGAAAACGGGGCCCTTGCGGGCCACTCGTTGGAGGGACACAAATAAATCTTTGCTGACTTTTTGCTGAAACTTACGAGCATTCATACCTAAGCCTCTTAAAAGGTCAGCTGTTTAGCTAAACATGAGCTCATGATCTAAATTTACACAATAATGAAGAAAGCAGCTACAAGGAGAGACAATCAGCCAAAACCATCAATACCAGAATTAGATTCCCAAAGCCATCCATCAGATGAAGGAATAATCGGGTGCAAGGCAGAAAATATACATAAAACTGGAACTGAAACAAGGCACAAGGATGTTTTAGAAGACTGGTAGGATCTCTAAAACATTTTTCAAGGACATGTCATTGATAAAGCTAAATACTCCAAGGTTGTGTAATACAACAGATTAATCATTGAGAAGAGTGAAATTATGCTGTTTTGAAAACTATGGCAGGTCAGATTTTCTGCCTAATTATATAAGAAGATTTCTCTAAAAAATACACATTATTTCAAAGACTTATTGGCTGTGAAATAAGTTAAGGGTATTTCAAATGGCTTGTCTGCAAAGAAAGGTGAGATGTAGGGAATCACAGAAAGTCGAGGGGAAAATAGGTTAATATATACATTGCTGTATGGTGAACTAAGCCTTAGGCTAGCAACAATGGAGAGGACGTGACCCTTAGACACGTACAAGTAAGCTGGAATCTTCAAAAGTTCAAATCTTTATAAGTAAAAAGATTTATTAAAATGAATAACCAAGTGTTTGAATTGACATCAGAAGATGAAAACAATAAACCCTGAGAACATAGAGAAAAGATAAATAAAGATATGAGCAGAACTTAATACAACAGAAAACGTATAAAATTCAGGTGATTTAGTAAGTCCAAAGAATCTTCTTTGAAAAGATTTAAAAGACACACTTTAATTAAGGAAAACCAAAACATAAGTAAAGAATATACAGAAAGAGTCGGGACAATGTTAGAGCAGAGAATATATGAAATGCCAGTAAATTTGAACATTTCTGTAAAGTGGACCATTTCCTAGCTCCTAAAGTTTACCAACACTGACACAAGAGGAAATCATTTAAGGTCATCATGTCTGCCCTTGGCATTCTCGGAACGCCCTGGCCTCAGGATGCAGCCTCTGTAGTCCATGGTAACCTGCGGAGAGGGGGCGGGGCTGAGGGAGGTTGGAACACTGCCCTCACTGAGGGAGTGGGTGTGGCCATCTCTGCTGTGACTGAACAAAGGGCAGGGGAGCAGGGGGCCCAGGGCAGGGCCCTCAGAGCCCGGCAGGCCCAGTGGAGTGTCACAAGATTTTAGGCCCAGGCCAAAGGGCGCCTTCTTTGTCTGCACAGCTGCCCAAACTCTCACCTTTCCACTCAGGCCGCCCTCTTACTTTAAGTGTGTGTGGAACGTGTCCGTGCAGTATACCGCGCTGCACAGCTATGCATAGTTCTGGGCATCGTAGCTTCCTGCCAGGTGACCGAAGTTCGCAGGCAGATGGGTCCCTGGGACACACGCGGAGGGGCTCCTGCCCGGGTCACAGGCCGCCCACTGCCCCTTTCCCAGATCGGGGGCCGCAAAGCAGCCCTGTCTGAGTCCCCTGCCTCTAGAGGGAGTATTGGAGCAACACTTGTAGAAAACGGGGTCCTTGCGGGCCACTCATTGGAGGGACACAAATAAATCTTTGCCGACTTTCTGCTGAAACTTACGAGCGTTCACACCTAAGCCTCTTACAAGGTCAGCTGTTTAGCTAAACATGAGCTCATGATCTAAATTTACACAATATTGAAGAAAGCAGCTACAAGGGGAGACAATCAGCCAAAACCATCAATACCAGAATTAGATTCCCAAAGCCATCCATCAGATGTAGGAATAATAGGGTGCAAGGCAGAAAATATACATAAAACTGGAACTGAAACAAGGCACAAGGATGTTTTCAAAGACTGGTAGGATCTCTAAAACATTTTTCAAGGACATGTCATTGATAAAGCTAAATACTCCAAGGTTGTGTAATACAACAGATTAATCATTGAGAAGAGTGAAATTATGCTGTTTTGAAAACTATGGCAGGTCAGATTTTCTGCCTAATTATATAAGAAGATTTCTCTAAAAAAATACACATTATTTCAAAGACTTATTGGCTGTGAAATAAGTTAAGGGTATTTCAAATGGCTTGTCTGCAAAGAAAGGTGAGATGTAGGGAATCACAGAAAGTCGAGGGGAAAATAGGTCAATATATACATTGCTGTATGGTGAACTAAGCCTTAGGCCAGCAACAATGGAGAGGACCTGACCCTTAGACACGTACAAGTAAGCTGGAATCTTCAAAAGTTCAAATCTTTATAAGTAAAAAGATTTATTAAAATGAATAACCAAGTGTTTTAATTGACATCAGAAGATGAAAACAATAAACCCTGAGAACATAGAAAAAAGATAAATAAAGATATGAGCAGAACTTAATACAACAGAAAACGTATAAAATTCAGGTGATTTAGTAAGTCCAAAGAATCTTTGAAAAGATTTAAAAGACACACTTTGATTAAGGAAAACCAAAACATAAGTAAAGAATATACAGAAACAGTCAGGACCATGTTAGAGCAGAGAATATATGAAATGCCAGTAAATTTGAACATTTCTGTAAAGTGGACCATTTCCTAGCTCCTAAAGTTTACCAACACTGACACAAGAGGAAATCATTTAAGGTCATCATGTCTGCCCTTGGCATACTCGGAACGCCCTGGCCTCAGAATGCAGCCTCTGTAGTCCATGGTAACCTGCGGAGAGGGGGCGGGGCTGAGGGAGGTTGGAACACTGCCCTCACTGAGGGAGTGGGTGTGGCCATCTCTGCTGTGACTGAACAAAGGGCAGGGGAGCAGGGGGCCCAGGCCAGGGCCCTCAGAGCCCGGCAGGCCCAGTGGAGTGTCACAAGCTTTTAGGCCCACGCCAAAGGGTGCCTTCTTTGTCTGCACAGCTGCCCAAACTCTCACCTTTCCACTCAGGACGCCCTCTTACTTGAAGTGTGTGTGGAACGTGTCCGTGCAGTATACCGCACTGCACAGCTAAGCATAGGTCTGGGCATCGTAGCTTCCTGCCAGGTGACCGAAGTTCGCAGGCAGATGGGTCCCTGGGACACACGCGGAGAGGCTCCTGCCCGGGTCACAGGCCGCCCACTGCCCCTGCCCCAGATCGGGGGCCGCAAAGCAGCCCTGTCTGAGTCCCCTGCCTCTAGAGGGAGTATTGGACCAACACTTGTAGAAAACGGGGTCCTTGAGGGCCACTCATTGGAGGGACACAAATAAATCTTTGCCGACTTTCTGCTGAAACTTACGAGCGTTCACACCTAAGCCTCTTACAAGGTCAGCTGTTTAGCTAAACATGAGCTCATGATCTAAATTTACACAATATTGAAGAAAGCAGCTACAAGGGGAGACAATCAGCCAAAACCATCAATACCAGAATTAGATTCCCAAGGCCATCCATCAGATGTAGGAATAATCGTGTGCAAGGCAGAAAATATACATAAAACTGGAACTGAAACAACGCACAAGGATGTTTTCAAAGACTGGTAGGATCTCTAAAACATTTTTCAAGGACATGTCATTGATAAAGCTAAATACTCCAAGGTTGTGTAATACAACAGATTAATCATTGAGAAGAGTGAAATTATGCTGTTTTGAAAACTATGGCAGGTCAGATTTTCTGCCTAATTATATAAGTAGATTTCTCTAAAAAATACATATTATTTCAAAGACTTATTGGCTGTGAAATAAGTTAAGGGTATTTCAAATGGCTTGTCTGCAAAGAAAGGTGAGATGTAGGGAATCACAGAAAGTCGAGGGGAAAATAGGTCAATATATACATTGCTGTATGGTGAACTAAGCCTTAGGCCAGCAACAATGGAGAGGACCTGACCCTTAGACACGTACAAGTAAGCTGGAATCTTCAAAAGTTCAAATCTTTATAAGTAAACAGATTTATTAAAATGAATAACCAAGTGTTTTAATTGACATCAGAAGATGAAAACAATAAACCCTGAGAACATAGAGAAAAGATAAATAAAGATATGAGCAGAACTTAATACAACAGAAAACGTATAAAATTCAGGTGATTGAGTAAGTCCAAAGAATTTTCTTTGAAAAGATTTAAAAGACACACTTTGATTAAGGAAAACCAAAACATAAGTAAAGAATATACAGAAAGAGTCAGGACAATGTTAGAGCAGAGAATATATGAAATGCCAGTAAATTTGAACATTTCTGTAAAGTGGACCATTTCCTAGCTCCTAAAGTTTACCAACACTGACTCAAGAGGAAATCATTTAAGGTCATCATGTGTGCCCTTGGCATACTCGGAACGCCCTGGCCTCAGAATGCAGCCTCTGTAGTCCATGGTAACCTGCGGAGAGGGGGCGGGGCTGAGGGAGGTTGGAACACTGCCCTCACTGATGGAGTGTGTGTGGCCATCTCTGCTGTGACTGAACAAAGGGCAGGGGAGCAGGGGGCCCAGGCCAGGGCCCTCAGAGCCCGGCAGGCCCAGTGGAGTGTCACAAGCTTTTAGGCCCACGCCAAAGGGTGCCTTCTTTGTCTGCACAGCTGCCCAAACTCTCACTTTTCCACTCAGGCCGCCCTCTTACTTGAAGTGTGTGTGGAACGTGTCTGCGCAGTACACCGCGCTGCACAGCTAAGCATAGTTCTGGGCATCGTAGCTTCCTGCAAGGTGACCGAAGTTCGCAGGCAGATGGGACCCTGGGACACACGCGGAGGGGCTCCTGCCCGGGTCACACTCCGCCCACTGACACTGCCCCAGATCGGGGGCCGCAAAGCAGCCCTGTCTGAGTCCCCTGCCTCTAGAGGGAGTATTGGACCAACACTTGTAGAAAACGGGCCCCTTGCGGGCCACTCGTTGGAGGGACACAAATAAATCTTTGCCGACTTTTTGATGAAACTTACGAGCGTTCATACCTAAGCCTCTTAAAATGTCAGCTGTTTAGCTAAACATGAGCTCATGATCTAAATTTACACAATAATGAAGAAAGCAGCTACAAGGGGAGACAATCAGCCAAAACCATCAATACCAGAATTAGATTCCCAAGGCCATCCATCAGATGAAGGAATAATCGGGTGCAAGGCAGAAAATATACATAAAACTGGAACTGAAACAAGGCACAAGGATGTTTTAGAAGACTGGTAGGATCTCTAAAACATTTTTCAAGGACATGTCATTGATAAAGCTAAATACTCCAAGGTTGTGTAATACAACAGATTAATCATTGAGAAGAGTGAAATTATGCTGTTTTGAAAACTATGGCAGGTCAGATTTTCTGCCTAATTATATAAGAAGATTTCTCTAAAAAATACACATTATTTCAAAGACTTATTGGCTGTGAAATAAGTTAAGGGTATTTCAAATGGCTTGTCTGCAAAGAAAGGTGAGATGTAGGGAATCACAGAAAGTCGAGGGGAAAATAGGTTAATATATACATTGCTGTATGGTGAACTAAGCCTTAGGCTAGCAACAATGGAGAGGACGTGACCCTGAGACACGTACAAGTAAGCTGGAATCTTCAAAAGTTCAAATCTTTATAAGTAAAAAGATTTATTAAAATGAATAACCAAGTGTTTTAATTGACATCAGAAGATGAAAACAATAAACCCTGAGAACATAGAGAAAAGATAAATAAAGATATGAGCAGAACTTAATACAACAGAAAACGTATAAAATTCAGGTGATTTAGTAAGTCCAAAGAATCTTCTTTGAAAAGAATTAAAAGACACAATTTGATTAAGGAAAACAAAAACATAAGTAAAGAATATACAGAAAGAGTCAGGACAATGTTAGAGCAGAGAATATATGAAATGCCAGTAAATTTGAACATTTCTGTAAAGTGGACCATTTCCTAGCTCCTAAAGTTTACCAACACTGACACAAGAGGAAATCATTTAAGGTCATCATGTCTGCCCTTGGCATTCTCGGAATGCCCTGGCCTCAGAATGCAGACTCTGTAGTCCATGGTAACCTGCGGAGAGGGGGCGGGGCTGAGGGAGGTTGGAACACTGCCCTCACTGAGGGAGTGGGTGTGGCCATCTCTGCTGTGACTGAACAAAGGGCAGGGGAGCAGGGGGCCCAGGGCAGGGCCCTCAGAGCCCGGCAGGCCCAGTGGAGTGTCACACGCTTTTAGGCCCAGGTCAAAGGGTGCCTTCTTTGTCTGCACAGCTGCCCAAACTCTCACCTTTCCACTCAGGCCGCCCTCTTACTTGAAGTGTGTGTGGAACGTGTCCGTGCAGTATACCGCGCTGCACAGCTAAGCATAGGTCTGGGCATCGTAGCTTCCTGCCAGGTGACCGAAGTTCGCAGGCAGATGGGTCCCTGGGACACACGCGGAGAGGCTCCTGCCCGGGTCACAGGCCGCTCACTGCCCCTGCCCCAGATCGGGGGCCGCAAAGCAGCCCTGTCTGAGTCCCCTGCCTCTAGAGGGAGTATTGGACCAACACTTGTAGAAAACGGGGTCCTTGAGGGCCACTCATTGGAGGGACACAAATAAATCTTTGCCGACTTTCTGCTGAAACTTACGAGCGTTCACACCTAAGCCTCTTACAAGGTCAGCTGTTTAGCTAAACATGAGCTCATGATCTAAATTTACACAATATTGAAGAAAGCAGCTACAAGGGGAGACAATCAGCCAAAACCATCAATACCAGAATTAGATTCCCAAGGCCATCCATCAGATGTAGGAATAATCGGGTGCAAGGCAGAAAATATACATAAAACTGGAACTGAAACAAGGCACAAGGATGTTTTCAAAGACTGGTAGGATCTCTAAAACATTTTTCAAGGACATGTCATTGATAAAGCTAAATACTCCAAGGTTGTGTAATACAACAGATTAATCATTGAGAAGAGTGAAATTATGCTGTTTTGAAAACTATGGCAGGTCAGATTTTCTGCCTAATTATATAAGAAGATTTGTCTAAAAAATACACATTATTTCAAAGACTTATTGGCTGTGAAATAAGTTAAGGGTATTTCAAATGGCTTGTCTGCAAAGAAAGGTGAGATGTAGGGAATCACAGAAAGTCGAGGGGAAAATAGGTCAATATATACATTGCTGTATGGTGAACTAAGCCTTAGGCCAGCAACAATGGAGAGGACCTGACCCTTAGACACGTACAAGTAAGCTGGAATCTTCAAAAGTTCAAATCTTTATAAGTAAAAAGATTTATTAAAATGAAAAACCAAGTGTTTTAATTGACATCAGAAGATGAAAACAATAAAACCTGAGAACATGGAGAAAAGATAAATAAAGATATGAGCAGAACTTAATACAACAGAAAACGTAATAAATTCAGGTGATTTAGTAAGTCCAAAGAATCTTCTTTGAAAAGATTTAAAAGACACACTTTGATTAAGGAAAACCAAAACATAAGTAAAGAATATACAGAAAGAGTCGGGACAATGTTAGAGCAGAGAATATATGAAATGCCAGTAAATTTGAACATTTCTGTAAAGTGGACCATTTCCTAGCTCCTAAAGTTTACCAACACTGACACAAGAGGAAATCATTTAAGGTCATCATGTCTGCCCTTGGCATTCTCGGAACGCCCTGGCCTCAGGATGCAGCCTCTGTAGTCCATGGTAACCTGCGGAGAGGGGGCGGGGCTGAGGGAGGTTGGAACACTGCCCTCACTGAGGGAGTGGGTGTGGCCATCTCTGCTGTGACTGAACAAAGGGCAGGGGAGCAGGGGGCCCAGGGCAGGGCCCTCAGAGCCCGGCAGGCCCAGTGGAGTGTCACAAGATTTTAGGCCCAGGCCAAAGGGCGCCTTCTTTGTCTGCACAGCTGCCCAAACTCTCACCTTTCCACTCAGGCCGCCCTCTTACTTTAAGTGTGTGTGGAACGTGTCCGTGCAGTATACCGCGCTGCACAGCTATGCATAGTTCTGGGCATCGTAGCTTCCTGCCAGGTGACCGAAGTTCGCAGGCAGATGGGTCCCTGGGACACACGCGGAGGGGCTCCTGCCCGGGTCACAGGCCGCCCACTGCCCCTTTCCCAGATCGGGGGCCGCAAAGCAGCCCTGTCTGAGTCCCCTGCCTCTAGAGGGAGTATTGGAGCAACACTTGTAGAAAACGGGGTCCTTGCGGGCCACTCATTGGAGGGACACAAATAAATCTTTGCCGACTTTCTGCTGAAACTTACGAGCGTTCACACCTAAGCCTCTTACAAGGTCAGCTGTTTAGCTAAACATGAGCTCATGATCTAAATTTACACAATATTGAAGAAAGCAGCTACAAGGGGAGACAATCAGCCAAAACCATCAATACCAGAATTAGATTCCCAAGGCCATCCATCAGATGTAGGAATAATAGGGTGCAAGGCAGAAAATATACATAAAACTGGAACTGAAACAAGGCACAAGGATGTTTTCAAAGACTGGTAGGATCTCTAAAACATTTTTCAAGGACATGTCATTGATAAAGCTAAATACTCCAAGGTTGTGTAATACAACAGATTAATCATTGAGAAGAGTGAAATTATGCTGTTTTGAAAACTATGGCAGGTCAGATTTTCTGCCTAATTATATAAGAAGATTTCTCTAAAAAATACACATTATTTCAAAGACTTATTGGCTGTGAAATAAGTTAAGGGTATTTCAAATGGCTTGTCTGCAAAGAAAGGTGAGATGTAGGGAATCACAGAAAGTCGAGGGGAAAATAGGTCAATATATACATTGCTGTATGGTGAACTAAGCCTTAGGCCAGCAACAATGGAGAGGACCTGACCCTTAGATATGTACAAGTAAGCTGGAATCTTCAAAAGTTCAAATCTTTATAAGTAAAAAGATTTATTAAAATGAATAACCAAGTGTTTTAATTGACATCAGAAGATGAAAACAATAAACCCTGAGAACATAGAAAAAAGATAAATAAAGATATGAGCAGAACTTAATACAACAGAAAACGTATAAAATTCAGGTGATTTAGTAAGTCCAAAGAATCTTTGAAAAGATTTAAAAGACACACTTTGATTAAGGAAAACCAAAACATAAGTAAAGAATATACAGAAAGAGTCAGGACAATGTTAGAGCAGAGAATATATGAAATGCCAGTAAATTTGAACATTTCTGTAAAGTGGACCATTTCCTAGCTCCTAAAGTTTACCAACACTGACACAAGAGGAAATCATTTAAGGTCAGCATGTCTGCCCTTGGCATTCTCGGAACGCCCTGGCCTCAGAATGCAGCCTCTGTAGTCCATGGTAACCTGCAGAGAGGGGGCGGGGCTGAGGGAGGTTGGAACACTGCCCTCACTGAGGGAGTGGGTGTGGCCATCTCTGCTGTGACTGAACAAAGCGCAGGGGAGCAGGGGGCCAAGGGCAGGGCCCTCAGAGCCAGGCAGGCCCAGTGGAGTGTCACAAGTTTTTAGGCCCAGGCCAAAGGGCGCCTTCTTTGTCTGCACAGCTGCCCAAACTCTCACCTTTCCACTCAGGCCGCCCTCTTACTTGAAGTGTGTGTGGAACGTGTCTGCGCAGTACACCGCGCTGCACAGCTAAGCATAGTTCTGGGCATCGTAGCTTCCTGCAAGGTGACCGAAGTTCGCAGGCAGATGGGACCCTGGGACACACGCGGAGGGGCTCCTGCCCGGGTCACACTCCACCCACTGACACTGCCCCAGATCGGGGGCCGCAAAGCAGCCCTGTCTGAGTCCCCTGCCTCTAGAGGGGGTATTGGACCAACACTTGTAGAAAACGGGGCCCTTGCGGGCCACTCGTTGGAGGGACACAAATAAATCTTTGCTGACTTTTTGCTGAAACTTACGAGCGTTCATACCTAAGCCTCTTAAAAGGTCAGCTGTTTAGCTAAACATGAGCTCATGATCTAAATTTACACAATAATGAAGAAAGCAGCTACAAGGAGAGACAATCAGCCAAAACCATCAATACCAGAATTAGATTCCCAAGGCCATCCATCAGATGAAGGAATAATCGGGTGCAAGGCAGAAAATATACATAAAACTGGAACTGAAACAAGGCACAAGGATGTTTTAGAAGACTGGTAGGATCTCTCAAACATTTTTCAAGGACATGTCATTGATAAAGCTAAATACTCCAAGGTTGTGTAATACAACAGATTAATCATTGAGAAGAGTGAAATTATGCTGTTTTGAAAACTATGGCAGGTCAGATTTTCTGCCTAATTATATAAGAAGATTTCTCTAAAAAATACACATTATTTCAAAGACTTATTGGCTGTGAAATAAGTTAAGGGTATTTCAAATGGCTTGTCTGCAAAGAAAGGTGAGATGTAGGGAATCACAGAAAGTCGAGGGGAAAATAGGTTAATATATACATTGCTGTATGGTGAACTAAGCCTTAGGCTAGCAACAATGGAGAGGACGTGACCCTTAGACACGTACAAGTAAGCTGGAATCTTCAAAAGTTCAAATCTTTATAAGTAAAAAGATTTATTAAAATGAATAACCAAGTGTTTGAATTGACATCAGAAGATGAAAACAATAAACCCTGAGAACATAGAGAAAAGATAAATAAAGATATGAGCAGAACTTAATACAACAGAAAACGTATAAAATTGAGGTGATTTAGTAAGTCCAAAGAATCTTCTTTGAAAAGAATTAAAAGACACAATTTGATTAAGGAAAACAAAAACATAAGTAAAGAATATACAGAAAGAGTCAGGACAATGTTAGAGCAGAGAATATATGAAATGCCAGTAAATTTGAACATTTCTGTAAAGTGGACCATTTCCTAGCTCCTAAAGTTTAACAACACTGACACAAGAGGAAATCATTTAAGGTCATCATGTCTGCCCTTGGCATTCTCGGAACGCCCTGGCCTCAGAATGCAGCCTCTGTAGTCCATGGTAACCTGCGAAGAGGGGGCGGGGCTGAGGGAGGTTGGAACACTGCCCTCACTGAGGGAGTGGGTGTGGCCATCTCTGCTGTGACTGAACAAAGGGCAGGGGAGCAGGGGGCCCAGGGCAGGGCCCTCAGAGCCCGGCAGGCCCAGTGGAGTGTCACACGCTTTTAGGCCCAGGCCAAAGGGTGCCTTCTTTGTCGGCACAGCTGCCCAAACTCTCACCTTTCCACTCAGGCCGCCCTCTTACTTGAAGTGTGTGTGGAACGTGTCCGTGCAGTATACCGCGCTGCACAGCTAAGCATAGGTCTGGGCATCGTAGCTTCCTGCCAGGTGACCGAAGTTCGCAGGCAGATGGGTCCCTGGGACACACGCGGAGAGGCTCCTGCCCGGGTCACAGGCCGCTCACTGCCCCTGCCCCAGATCGGTAGCCGCAAAGCAGCCCTGTCTGAGTCCCCTGCCTCTAGAGGGAGTATTGGACCAACACTTGTAGAAAACGGGGTCCTTGCGGGCCACTCATTGGAGGGACACAAATAAATCTTTGCCGACTTTCTGCTGAAACTTACGAGCGTTCACACCTAAGCCTCTTACAAGGTCAGCTGTTTAGCTAAACATGAGCTCATGATCTAAATTTACACAATATTGAAGAAAGCAGCTACAAGGGGAGACAATCAGCCAAAACCATCAATACCAGAATTAGATTCCCAAGGTCATCCATCAGATGTAGGAATAATCGGGTGAAAGGCAGAAAATATACATAAAACTGGAACTGAAACAAGGCACAAGGATGTTTTCAAAGACTGGTAGGATCTCTAAAACATTTTTCAAGGACATGTCATTGATAAAGCTAAATACTCCAAGGTTGTGTAATACAACAGATTAATCATTGAGAAGAGTGAAATTATGCTGTTTTGAAAACTATGGCAGGTCAGATTTTCTGCCTAATTATATAAGAAGATTTCTCTAAAAAATACACATTATTTCAAAGACTTATTGGCTGTGAAATAAGTTAAGGGTATTTCAAATGGCTTGTCTGCAAAGAAAGGTGAGATGTAGGGAATCACAGAAAGTCGAGGGGAAAATAGGTCAATATATACATTGCTGTATGGTGAACTAAGCCTTAGGCCAGCAACAATGGAGAGGACCTGACCCTTAGACACGTACAAGTAAGCTGGAATCTTCAAAAGTTCAAATCTTTATAAGTAAAAAGATTTATTAAAATGAATAACCAAGTGTTTTAATTGACATCAGAAGATGAAAACAATAAACCCTGAGAACATAGAGAAAAGATAAATAAAGATATGAGCAGAACTTAATACAACAGAAAACGTATAAAATTCAGGTGATTGAGTAAGTCCAAAGAATTTTCTTTGAAAAGATTTAAAAGACACACTTTGATTAAGGAAAACCAAAACATAAGTAAAGAATATACAGAAAGAGTCAGGACAATGTTAGAGCAGAGAATATATGAAATGCCAGTAAATTTGAACATTTCTGTAAAGTGGACCATTTCCTAGCTCCTAAAGTTTACCAACACTGACACAAGAGGAAATCATTTAAGGTCATCATGTCTGCCCTTGGCATACTCGGAACGCCCTGGCCTCAGAATGCAGCCTCTGTAGTCCATGGTAACCTGCGGAGAGGGGGCGGGGCTGAGGGAGGTTGGAACACTGCCCTCACTGATGGAGTGTGTGTGGCCATCTCTGCTGTGACTGAACAAAGGGCAGGGGAGCAGGGGGCCCAGGCCAGGGCCCTCAGAGCCCGGCAGGCCCAGTGGAGTGTCACAAGCTTTTAGGCCCACGCCAAAGGGTGCCTTCTTTGTCTGCACAGCTGCCCAAACTCTCACCTTTCCACTCAGGCCGCCCTCTTACTTGAAGTGTGTGTGGAACGTGTCCGCGCAGTATACCGCGCTGCACAGCTAAGCATATGTCTGGGCATCGTAGCTTCCTGCCAGGTGACCGAAGTTCGCAGGCAGATGGGTCCCTGGGACACACGCGGAGAGGCTCCGGCCCGGGTCACAGGGCGCCCATGGCCCCTGCCCCAGATCGGGGGCCGCAAAGCAGCCCTGTCTGAGTCCACTGCCTCTAGAGGGAGTATTGGACCAACACTTGTAGAAAACGGGGTCCTTGAGGGCCACTCATTGGAGGGACACAAATAAATCTTTGCCGACTTTCTGCTGAAACTTACGAGCGTTCACACCTAAGCCTCTTACAAGGTCAGCTGTTTAGCTAAACATGAGCTCATGATCTAAATTTACACAATATTGAAGAAAGCAGCTACAAGGGGAGACAATCAGCCAAAACCATCAATACCAGAATTAGATTCCCAAGGTCATCCATCAGATGTAGGAATAATCGGGTGAAAGGCAGAAAATATACATAAAACTGGAACTGAAACAAGGCACAAGGATGTTTTCAAAGACTGGTAGGATCTCTAAAACATTTTTCAAGGACATGTCATTGATAAAGCTAAATACTCCAAGGTTGTGTAATACAACAGATTAATCATTGAGAAGAGTGAAATTATGCTGTTTTGAAAACTATGGCAGGTCAGATTTTCTGCCTAATTATATAAGAAGATTTCTCTAAAAAATACACATTATTTCAAAGACTTATTGGCTGTGAAATAAGTTAAGGGTATTTCAAATGGCTTGTCTGCAAAGAAAGGTGAGATGTAGGGAATCACAGAAAGTCGAGGGGAAAATAGGTCAATATATACATTGCTGTATGGTGAACTAAGCCTTAGGCCAGCAACAATGGAGAGGACCTGACCCTTAGACACGTACAAGTAAGCTGGAATCTTCAAAAGTTCAAATCTTTATAAGTAAAAAGATTTATTAAAATGAATAACCAAGTGTTTTAATTGACATCAGAAGATGAAAACAATAAACCCTGAGAACATAGAGAAAAGATAAATAAAGATATGAGCAGAACTTAATACAACAGAAAACGTATAAAATTCAGGTGATTGAGTAAGTCCAAAGAATTTTCTTTGAAAAGATTTAAAAGACACACTTTGATTAAGGAAAACCAAAACATAAGTAAAGAATATACAGAAAGAGTCAGGACAATGTTAGAGCAGAGAATATATGAAATGCCAGTAAATTTGAACATTTCTGTAAAGTGGACCATTTCCTAGCTCCTAAAGTTTACCAACACTGACACAAGAGGAAATCATTTAAGGTCATCATGTCTGCCCTTGGCATACTCGGAACGCCCTGGCCTCAGAATGCAGCCTCTGTAGTCCATGGTAACCTGCGGAGAGGGGGCGGGGCTGAGGGAGGTTGGAACACTGCCCTCACTGATGGAGTGTGTGTGGCCATCTCTGCTGTGACTGAACAAAGGGCAGGGGAGCAGGGGGCCCAGGCCAGGGCCCTCAGAGCCCGGCAGGCCCAGTGGAGTGTCACAAGCTTTTAGGCCCACGCCAAAGGGTGCCTTCTTTGTCTGCACAGCTGCCCAAACTCTCACCTTTCCACTCAGGCCGCCCTCTTACTTGAAGTGTGTGTGGAACGTGTCCGCGCAGTATACCGCGCTGCACAGCTAAGCATATGTCTGGGCATCGTAGCTTCCTGCCAGGTGACCGAAGTTCGCAGGCAGATGGGTCCCTGGGACACACGCGGAGAGGCTCCGGCCCGGGTCACAGGGCGCCCATGGCCCCTGCCCCAGATCGGGGGCCGCAAAGCAGCCCTGTCTGAGTCCACTGCCTCTAGAGGGAGTATTGGACCAACACTTGTAGAAAACGGGGTCCTTGAGGGCCACTCATTGGAGGGACACAAATAAATCTTTGCCGACTTTCTGCTGAAACTTACGAGCGTTCACACCTAAGCCTCTTACAAGGTCAGCTGTTTAGCTAAACATGAGCTCATGATCTAAATTTACACAATATTGAAGAAAGCAGCTACAAGGGGAGACAATCAGCCAAAACCATCAATACCAGAATTAGATTCCCAAGGCCATCCATCAGATGTAGGAATAATCGTGTGCAAGGCAGAAAATATACATAAAACTGGAACTGAAACAACGCACAAGGATGTTTTCAAAGACTGGTAGGATCTCTAAAACATTTTTCAAGGACATGTCATTGATAAAGCTAAATACTCCAAGGTTGTGTAATACAACAGATTAATCATTGAGAAGAGTGAAATTATGCTGTTTTGAAAACTATGGCAGGTCAGATTTTCTGCCTAATTATATAAGAAGATTTCTCTAAAAAATACACATTATTTCAAAGACTTATTGGCTGTGAAATAAGTTAAGGGTATTTCAAATGGCTTGTCTGCAAAGAAAGGTGAGATGTAGGGAATCACAGAAAGTCGAGGGGAAAATAGGTCAATATATACATTGCTGTATGGTGAACTAAGCCTTAGGCCAGCAACAATGGAGAGGACCTGACCCTTAGACACGTACAAGTAAGCTGGAATCTTCAAAAGTTCAAATCTTTATAAGTAAAATGATTTACTAAAATCAATAACCAAGTGTTTTAATTGACATCAGAAGATGAAAACAATAAACCCTGAGAACATGGAGAAAAGATAAATAAAGATATGAGCAGAACTTAATACAACAGAAAACGTATAAAATTCAGGTGATTTAGTAAGTCCAAAGAATCTTTGAAAAGATTTAAAAGACACACTTTGATTAAGGAAAACCAAAACATAAGTAAAGAATATACAGAAAGAGTCAGGACAATGTTAGAGCAGAGAATATATGAAATGCCAGTAAATTTGAACATTTCTGTCAAGTGGACCATTTCCTAGCTCCTAAAGTTTACCAACACTGACACAAGAGGAAATCATTTAAGGTCATCATGTCTGCCCTTGGCATTCTCGGAACGCCCTGGCCTCAGAATGCAGCCTCTGTAGTCCATGGTAACCTGCGGAGAGGGGGCGGGGCTGAGGGAGGTTGGAACACTGCCCTCACTGAGGGAGTGGGTGTGGCCATCTCTGCTGTGACTGAACAAAGGGCAGGGGAGCAGGGGGCCCAGGGCAGGGCCCTCAGAGCCCGGCAGGCCCAGTGGAGTGTCACAAGTTTTTAGGCACAGGCCAAAGGGCGCCTTCTTTGTCTGCACAGCTGCCCAAACTCTCACCTTTCCACTCAGGCCGCCCTCTTACTTGAAGTGTGTGTGGAACGTGTCTGCGCAGTACACCGCGCTGCACAGCTAAGCATAGTTCTGGGCATCGTAGATTCCTGCCAGGTGACCGAAGTTCGCAGGCAGATGCGTCCCTGGGACACACGCGGAGAGGCTCCGGCCCGGGTCACAGGCCGCCCATGGCCCCTGCCCCAGATCAGGGGCCGCAAAGCAGCCCTGTCTGAGTCCCCTGCCTCTAGAGGGAGTATTGGACCAACACTTGTAGAAAACGGGGTCCTTGAGGGCCACTCATTGGAGGGACACAAATAAATCTTTGCCGACTTTCTGCTGAAACTTACGAGCGTTCACACCTAAGCCTCTTACAAGGTCAGCTGTTTAGCTAAACATGAGCTCATGATCTAAATTTACACAATATTGAAGAAAGCAGCTACAAGGGGAGACAATCAGCCAAAACCATCAATACCAGAATTAGATTCCCAAGGCCATCCATCAGATGTAGGAATAATCGGGTGCAAGGCAGAAAATATACATAAAACTGGAACTGAAACAAGGCACAAGGATGTTTTCAAAGACTGGTAGGATCTCTAAAACATTTTTCAAGGACATGTCATTGATAAAGCTAAATACTCCAAGGTTGTGTAATACAACAGATTAATCATTGAGAAGAGTGAAATTATGCTGTTTTGAAAACTATGGCAGGTCAGATTTTCTGCCTAATTATATAAGAAGATTTCTCTAAAAAATACACATTATTTCAAAGACTTATTGGCTGTGAAATAAGTTAAGGGTATTTCAAATGGCTTGTCTGCAAAGAAAGGTGAGATGTAGGGAATCACAGAAAGTCGAGGGGAAAATAGGTCAATATATACATTGCTGTATGGTGAACTAAGCCTTAGGCCAGCAACAATGGAGAGGACCTGACCCTTAGACACGTACAAGTAAGCTGGAATCTTCAAAAGTTCAAATCTTTATAAGTAAAAAGATTTATTAAAATGAATAACCAAGTGTTTTAATTGACATCAGAAGATGAAAACAATAAACCCTGAGAACATGGAGAAAAGATAAATAAAGATATGAGCCGAACTTAATACAACAGAAAACGTATAAAATTCAGGTGATTTAGTAAGTCCAAAGAATCTTTGAAAAGATTTAAAAGACACACTTTGATTAAGGAAAACCAAAACATAAGTAAAGAATATACAGAAAGAGTCAGGACAATGTTAGAGCAGAGAATATATGAAATGCCAGTAAATTTGAACATTTCTGTCAAGTGGACCATTTCCTAGCTCCTAAAGTTTACCAACACTGACACAAGAGGAAATCATTTAAGGTCATCATGTCTGCCCTTGGCATTCTCGGAACGCCCTGGCCTCAGAATGCAGCCTCTGTAGTCCATGGTAACCTGCGGAGAGGGGGCCGGGCTGAGGGAGTTTGGAACACTGCCCTCACTGAGGGAGTGGGTGTGGCCATCTCTGCTGTGACTGAACAAAGGGCAGGGGAGCAGGGGGCCCAGGCCAGGGACCTCAGAGCCCGGCAGGCCCAGTGGAGTGTCACACGCTTTTAGGCCCAGGCCAAAGGGCGCCTTCTTTGTTTGCACAGCTGCCCAAACTCTCACCTTTCCACTCAGGCCGCCCTCTTACTTGAAGTGTGTGTGGAACGTGTCTGCGCAGTACACCGCGCTGCACAGCTAAGCATAGTTCTGGGCATCGTAGCTTCCTGCAAGGTGACCGAAGTTCGCAGGCAGATGGGACCCTGGGACACACGCGGAGTGGCTCCTGCCCGGGTCACACTCCGCCCACTGCCCCTGCCCCAGATCGGGGGCCGCAAAGCAGCCCTGTCTGAGTCCCCTGCCTCTAGAGGGAGTATTGGACCAACACTTGTAGAAAACGGGGCCCTTGCGGGCCACTCGTTGGAGGGACACAAATAAATCTTTGCCGACTTTTTGCTGAAACTTACGAGCGTTCATACCTAAGCCTCTTACAAGGTCAGCTGTTTAGCTAAACATGAGCTCATGATCTAAATTTACACAATATTGAAGAAAGCAGCTACAAGGGGAGACAATCATCCAAAACCATCAATACCAGAATTAGATTCCCAAGGCCATCCATCAGATGAAGGAATAATCGGGTGCAAGGCAGAAAATATACATAAAACTGGAACTGAAACAAGGCACAAGGATGTTTTCAAAGACTGGTAGGATCTCTAAAACATTTTTCAAGGACATGTCATTGATAAAGCTAAATACTCCAAGGTTGTGTAATACAACAGATTAATCATTGAGAAGAGTGAAATTATGCTGTTTTGAAAACTATGGCAGGTCAGATTTTCTGCCTAATTATATAAGAAGATTTCTCTAAAAAATACACATTATTTCAAAGACTTATTGGCTGTGAAATAAGTTAAGGGTATTTCAAATGGCTTGTCTGCAAAGAAAGGTGAGATGTAGGGAATCACAGAAAGTCGAGGGGAAAATAGGTCAATATATACATTGCTGTATGGTGAACTAAGCCTTAGGCCAGCAACAATGGAGAGGACGTGACCCTTAGACACGTACAAGTAAGCTGGAATCTTCAAAAGTTCAAATCTTTATAAGTAAAAAGATTTATTAAAATGAATAACCAAGTGTTTTAATTGACATCAGAAGATGAAAACAATAAACCCTGAGAACATAGAGAAAAGATAAATAAAGATATGAGCAGAACTTAATACAACAGAAAACGTATAAAATTGAGGTGATTTAGTAAGTCCAAAGAATCTTCTTTGAAAAGAATTAAAAGACACAATTTGATTAAGGAAAACAAAAACATAAGTAAAGAATATACAGAAAGAGTCAGGACAATGTTAGAGCAGAGAATATATGAAATGCCAGTAAATTTGAACATTTCTGTAAAGTGGACCATTTCCTAGCTCCTAAAGTTTACCAACACTGACACAAGAGGAAATCATTTAAGGTCATCATGTCTGCCCTTGGCATTCTCGGAACGCCCTGGCCTCAGAATGCAGCCTCTGTAGTCCATGGTAACCTGCGGAGAGGGGGCGGGGCTGAGGGAGGTTGGAACACTGCCCTCACTGAGGGAGTGGGTGTGGCCATCTCTGCTGTGACTGAACAAAGGGCAGGGGAGCAGGGGGCCCAGGGCAGGGCCCTCAGAGCCCGGCAGGCCCACTGGAGTGTCACACGCTTTTAGGCCCAGGCCAAAGGGTGCCTTCTTTGTCTGCACAGCTGCCCAAACTCTCACCGTTCCACCCAGGCCGCCCTCTTACTTGAAGTGTGTGTGGAACGTGTCCGTGCAGTATACCGCGCTGCACCGCTAAGCATAGGTCTGGGCATCGTATCTTCCTGCCAGGTGACCGAAGTTCGCAGGCAGATGGGTCCCTGGGACACACGCGGAGAGGCTCCTGCCCGGGTCACAGGCCGCCCACTGCCCCTGCCACAGATCGGGAGCCGCAAAGCAGCCCTGTCTGAGTCCCCTGCCTCTAGAGGGAGTATTGGACCAACAGTTGTAGAAAACGGGGTCCTTGCGGGCCACTCATTGGAGGGACACAGATAAATCTTTGCCGACTTTCTGCTGAAACTTACGAGCGTTCACACCTAAGCCTCTTACAAGGTCAGCTGTTTAGCTAAACATGAGCTCATGATCTAAATTTACACAATATTGAAGAAAGCAGCTACAAGGGGAGACAGTCAGGCAAAACCATCAATACCAGAATTAGATTCCCAAGGCCATCCATCAGATGTAGGAATAATCGGGTGCAAGGCAGAAAATATACATAAAACTGGAACTGAAACAAGGCACAAGGATGTTTTCAAAGACTGGTAGGATCTCTAAAACATTTTTCAAGGACATGTCATTGATAAAGCTAAATACTCCAAGGTTGTGTAATACAACAGATTAATCATTGAGAAGAGTGAAATTATGCTGTTTTGAAAACTATGGCAGGTCAGATTTTCTGCCTAATTATATAAGAAGATTTCTCTAAAAAATACACATTATTTCAAAGACTTATTGGCTGTGAAATAAGTTAAGGGTATTTCAAATGGCTTGTCTGCAAAGAAAGGTGAGATGTAGGGAATCACAGAAAGTCGAGGGGAAAATAGGTCAATATATACATTGCTGTATGGTGAACTAAGCCTTAGGCCAGCAACAATGGAGAGGACCTGACCCTTAGACACGTACAAGTAAGCTGGAATCTTCAAAAGTTCAAATCTTTATAAGTAAAAAGATTTATTAAAATGAATAACCAAGTGTTTTAATTGACATCAGAAGATGAAAACAATAAAACCTGAGAACATAGAAAAAAGATAAATAAAGATATGAGCAGAACTTAATACAACAGAAAACATATAAATTTCAGGTGATTTAGTAAGTCCAAAGAATCTTCTTTGAAAAGATTTAAAAGACACACTTTGATTAAGGAAAACCAAAACATAAGTAAAGAATATACAGAAAGAGTCAGGACAATGTTAGAGCAGACAATATATGAAATGCCAGTAAATTTGAACATTTCTGTCAAGTGGACCATTTCCTAGCTCCTAAAGTTTACCAACACTGACACAAGAGGAAATCATTTAAGGTCATCATGTCTGCCCTTGGCATTCTCGGAACGCCCTGGCCTCAGAATGCAGCCTCTGTAGTCCATGGTAACCTGCGGAGAGGGGGCGGGGCTGAGGGAGGTTGGAACACTGCCCTCACTGAGGGAGTGTGTGTGGCCATCTCTGCTGTGACTGAACAAAGGGCAGGGGAGCAGGGGGCCCAGGGCAGGGCCCTCAGAGCCCGGCAGGCCCAGTGGAGTGTCACAAGCTTTTAGGCCCAGGCCAAAGGGCGCCTTCTTTGTCTGCACAGCTGCCCAAATTCTCACCTTTCCACTCAGGCCGCCCTCTTACTTGAAGTGTGTGTGGAACGTGTCCGCGCAGTATACCACGCTGCACAGCTAAGCATAGGTCTGGGCATCGTAGCTTCCTGCCAGGTGACCGAAGTTCGCAGGCAGATGGGTCCCTGGGAAACACGCGGAGAGGCTCCTGCCCTGGTCACAGGCCGCCCACTGCCCCTGCCCCAGATCGGGAGCCGCAAAGCAGCCCTGTCTGAGTCCCCTGCCTCTAGAGGGAGTATTGGACCAACACTTGTAGAAAACGGGGTCCTTGCGGGCCACTCATTGGAGGGACACAAATAAATCTTTGCCGACTTTCTGCTGAAACTTACGAGCGTTCACACCTAAGGCTCTTACAAGGTCAGCTGTTTAGCTAAACATGAGCTCATGATCTAAATTTACACAATATTGAAGAAAGCAGCTACAAGGGGAGACAATCAGCCAAAACCATCAATACCAGAATTAGATTCCCAAGGCCATCCATCAGATGTAGGAATAATCGGGTGCAAGGCAGAAAATATACATAAAACTGGAACTGAAACAAGGCACAAGGATGTTTTCAAAGACTGGTAGGATCTCTAAAACATTTTTCAAGGACATGTCATTGATAAAGCTAAATACTCCAAGGTTGTGTAATACAACAGATTAATCATTGAGAAGAGTGAAATTATGCTGTTTTGAAAACTATGGCAGGTCAGATTTTCTGCCTAATTATATAAGAAGATTTCTCTAAAAAATACACATTATTTCAAAGACTTATTGGCTGTGAAATAAGTTAAGGGTATTTCAAATGGCTTGTCTGCAAAGAAAGGTGAGATGTAGGGAATCACAGAAAGTCGAGGGGAAAATAGGTTAATATATACATTGCTGTATGGTGAACTAAGCCTTAGGCTAGCAACAATGGAGAGGACGTGACCCTTCGACACGTACAAGTAAGCTGGAATCTTCAAAAGTTCAAATCTTTATAAGTAAAAAGATTTATTAAAATGAATAACCAAGTGCTTTAATTGACATCAGAAGATGAAAACAATAAACCCTGAGAACATAGAGAACAGATAAATAAAGATCTGAGCAGAACTTAATACAACAGAAAACGTATAAAATTGAGGTGATTTAGTAAGTCCAAAGAATCTTCTTTGAAAAGAATTAAAAGACACAATTTGATTAAGGAAAACAAAAACATAAGTAAAGAATATACAGAAAGAGTCAGGACAATGTTAGAGCAGAGAATGTATGAAATGCCAGTAAATTTGAACATTTCTGTCAAGTGGACCATTTCCTAGCTCCTAAAGTTTACCAACACTGACACAAGAGGAAATCATTTAAGGTCATCATGTCTGCCCTTGGCATTCTCGGAACGCCCTGGCCTCAGAATGCAGCCTCTGTAGTCCATGGTAACCTGCGGAGAGGGGGCGGGGCTGAGGGAGGTTGGAACACTGCCCTCACTGAGGGAGTGGGTGTGGCCATCTCTGCTGTGACTGAACAAAGGGCAGGGGAGCAGGGTGCCCAGGGCAGGGCCCTCAGAGCCAGGCAGGCCCAGTGGAGTGTCACAAGTATTTAGGCCCAGGCCAAAGGGCGCCTTCTTTGTCTGCACAGCTGCCCAAACTCTCACCTTTCCACTCAGGCCGCCCTCTTACTTGAAGTGTGTGTGGAACGTGTCTGCGCAGTACACCGCGCTGCACAACTAAGCATAGTTCTGGGCATCGTAGCTTCCTGCAAGGTGACCGAAGTTCGCAGGCAGATGGGACCCTGGGACACACGCGGAGGGGCTCCTGCCCGGGTCACACTCCGCCCACTGCCCCTGCCCCAGATCGGGGGCCACAAAGCAGCCCTGTCTGAGTCCCCTGCCTCTAGAGGGAGTATTGGACCAACACTTGTAGGAAACGGGCCCCTTGCGGGCCACTCGTTGGAGGGACACAAATAAATCTTTGCCGACTTTTTGATGAAACTTACGAGCGTTCATACCTAAGCCTCTTAAAATGTCAGCTGTTTAGCTAAACATGAGCTCATGATCTAAATTTACACAATAATGAAGAAAGCAGCTACAAGGGGAGACAATCAGCCAAAACCATCAATACCAGAATTAGATTCCCAAGGCCATCCATCAGATGAAGGAATAATCGGGTGCAAGGCAGAAAATATACATAAAACTGGAACTGAAACAAGGCACAAGGATGTTTTAGAAGACTGGTAGGATCTCTAAAACATTTTTCAAGGACATGTCATTGATAAAGCTAAATACTCCAAGGTTGTGTAATACAACAGATTAATCATTGAGAAGAGTGAAATTATGCTGTTTTGAAAACTATGGCAGGTCAGATTTTCTGCCTAATTATATAAGAAGATTTCTCTAAAAAATACACATTATTTCAAAGACTTATTGGCTGTGAAATAAGTTAAGGGTATTTCAAATGGCTTGTCTGCAAAGAAAGGTGAGATGTAGGGAATCACAGAAAGTCGAGGGGAATATAGGTTAATATATACATTGCTGTATGGTGAACTAAGCCTTAGGCTAGCAACAATGGAGAGGACGTGACCCTTAGACACGTACAAGTAAGCTGGAATCTTCAAAAGTTCAAATCTTTATAAGTAAAAAGATTTATTAAAATGAATAACCAAGTGTTTTAATTGACATCAGAAGATGAAAACAATAAACCCTGAGAACATAGAGAAAAGATAAATAAAGATATGAGCAGAACTTAATACAACAGAAAACGTATAAAATTGAGGTGATTTAGTAAGTCCAAAGAATCTTCTTTGAAAAGAATTAAAAGACACAATTTGATTAAGGAAAACTAAAACATAAGTAAAGAATATACAGAAAGAGTCAGGACAATGTTAGAGCAGAGAATATATGAAATGCCAGTAAATTTGAACATTTCTGTAAAGTGGACCATTTCCTAGCTCCTAAAGTTTACCAACACTGACACAAGAGGAAATCATTTAAGGTCATCATGTCTGCCCTCGGCATTCTCGGAATGCCCTGGCCTCAGAATGCAGACTCTGTAGTCCATGGTAACCTGCGGAGAGGGGGCGGGGCTGAGGGAGGTTGGAACACTGCCCTCACTGAGGGAGTGGGTGTGGCCATCTCTGCTGTGACTGAACAAAGGGCAGGGGAGCAGGGGGCCCAGGGCAGGGCCCTCAGAGCCCGGCAGGCCCAGTGGAGTGTCACACGCTTTTAGGCCCAGGCCAAAGAGTGCCTTCTTTGTCTGCACAGCTGCCCAAACTCTCACCTTTCCACTCAGGCCGCCCTCTTACTTGAAGTGTGTGTGGAACGTGTCCGTGCAGTATACCACGCTGCACAGCTAAGCATAGGTCTGGGCATCGTAGCTTCCTGCCAGGTGACCGAAGTTCGCAGGCAGATGGGTCCCTGGGACACACGCGGAGAGGCTCCTGCCTGGGTCACAGGCCGCCCACTGCCCCTGCCCCAGATCGGGAGCCGCAAAGCAGCCCTGTCTGCGTCCCCTGCCTCTAGAGGGAGTATTGGACCAACACTTGTAGAAAACGGGGTCCTTGCGGGCCACTCATTGGAGGGACACAAATAAATCTTTGCCGACTTTCTGCTGAAACTTACGAGCGTTCACACCTAAGCCTCTTACAAGGTCAGCTGTTTAGCTAAACATGAGCTCATGATCTAAATTTACACAATATTGAAGAAAGCAGCTACAAGGGGAGACAATCAGCCAAAACCATCAATACCAGAATTAGATTCCCAAGGCCATCCATCAGATGTAGGAATAATCGGTTGCAAGGCAGAAAATATACATAAAACTGGAACTGAAACAAGGCACAAGGATGTTTTCAAAGACTGGTAGGATCTCTAAAACATTTTTCAATGACATGTCATTGATAAAGCTAAATACTCCAAGGTTGTGTAATACAACAGATTAATCATTGAGAAGAGTGAAATTATGCTGTTTTGAAAACTATGGCAGGTCAGATTTTCTGCCTAATTATATAAGAAGATTTCTCTAAAAAATACACATTATTTCAAAGACTTATTGGCTGTGAAATAAGTTAAGGGTATTTCAAATGGCTTGTCTGCAAAGAAAGGTGAGATGTAGGGAATAACAGAAAGTCGAGGGGAAAATAGGTCAATATATACATTGCTGTATGGTGAACTAAGCCTTAGGCCAGCAACAATGGAGAGGACCTGACCCTTAGACACGTACAAGTAAGCTGGAATCTTCAAAAGTTCAAATCTTTATAAGTAAAAAGATTTATTAAAATGAAAAACCAAGTGTTTTAATTGACATCAGAAGATGAAAACAATAAAACCTGAGAACATGGAGAAAAGATAAATAAAGATATGAGCAGAACTTAATACAACAGAAAACGTATAAAATTGAGGTGATTTAGTAAGTCCAAAGAATCTTCTTTGAAAAGATTTAAAAGACACACTTTGATTAAGGAAAACCAAAACATAAGTAAAGAATATACAGAAAGAGTCGGGACAATGTTAGAGCAGAGAATATATGAAATGCCAGTAAATTTGAACATTTCTGTAAAGTGGACCATTCCCTAGCTCCTAAAGTTTACCAACACTGACACAAGAGGAAATCATTTAAGGTCATCATGTCTGCCCTTGGCATTCTCGGAACGCCCTGGCCTCAGGATGCCGCCTCTGTAGTCCATGGTAACCTGCGGAGAGGGGGCGGGGCTGAGGGAGGTTGGAACACTGCCCTCACTGAGGGAGTGGGTGTGGCCATCTCTGCTGTGACTGAACAAAGGGCAGGGGAGCAGGGGGCCAAGGGCAGGGCCCTCAGAGCCAGGCAGGCCCAGTGGAGTGTCACAAGATTTTAGGCCCAGGCCAAAGGGCGCCTTCTTTGTCTGCACAGCTGCCCAAACTCTCACCTTTCCACTCAGGCCGCCCTCTTACTTGAAGTGTGTGTGGAACGTGTCTGCGCAGTACACCGCGCTGCACAGCTAAGCATAGTTCTGGGCATCGTAGCTTCCTGCAAGGTGACCGAAGTTCGCAGGCAGATGGGACCCTGGGACACACGCGGAGGGGCTCCTGCCCGGGTCACACTCCGCCCACTGCCACTGCCCCAGATCGGGGGCCGCAAAGCAGCCCTGTCTGAGTCCCCTGCCTCTAGAGGGAGTATTGGACCAACACTTGTAGAAAACGGGGCCCTTGCGGGCCACTCGTTGGAGGGACACAAATAAATCTTTGCTGACTTTTTGCTGAAACTTACGAGCGTTCATACCTAAGCCTCTTAAAAGGTCAGCTGTTTAGCTAAACATGAGCTCATGATCTAAATTTACACAATATTGAAGAAAGCAGCTACAAGGAGAGACAATCAGCCAAAACCATCAATACCAGAATTAGATTCCCAAGGCCATCCATCAGATGAAGGAATAATCGGGTGCAAGGCAGAAAATATACATAAACCTGGAACTGAAACAAGGCACAAGAATGTTTTAGAAGACTGGTAGGATCTCTAAAACATTTTTCAAGGACATGTCATTGATAAAGCTAAATACTCCAAGGTTGTGTAATACAACAGATTAATCATTGAGAAGAGTGAAATTATGCTGTTTTGAAAACTATGGCAGGTCAGATTTTCTGCCTAATTATATAAGAAGATTTCTCTAAAAAAGACACATTATTTCAAAGACTTATTGGCTGTGAAATAAGTTAAGGGTATTTCAAATGGCTTGTCTGCAAAGAAAGGTGAGATGTAGGGAATCACAGAAAGTCGAGGGGAAAATAGGTTAATATATACATTGCTGTATGGTGAACTAAGCCTTAGGCTAGCAACAATGGAGAGGACGTGACCCTTAGACACGTACAAGTAAGCTGGAATCTTCAAAAGTTCAAATCTTTATAAGTAAAAAGATTTATTAAAATGAATAACCAAGTGTTTGAATTGACATCAGAAGATGAAAACAATAAACCCTGAGAACATAGAGAAAAGATAAATAAAGATATGAGCAGAACTTAATACAACAGAAAACGTATAAAATTGAGGTGATTTAGTAAGTCCAAAGAATCTTCTTTGAAAAGAATTAAAAGACACAATTTGATTAAGGAAAACAAAAACATAAGTAAAGAATATACAGAAAGAGTCAGGACAATGTTAGAGCAGAGAATATATGAAATGCCAGTAAATTTGAACATTTCTGTAAAGTGGACCATTTCCTAGCTCCTAAAGTTTACCAACACTGACACAAGAGGAAATCATTTAAGGTCATCATGTCTGCCCTTGGCATTCTCGGAACGCCCTGGCCTCAGAATGCAGCCTCTGTAGTCCATGGTAACCTGCGAAGAGGGGGCGGGGCTGAGGGAGTTTGGAACACTGCCCTCACTGAGGGAGTGGGTGTGGCCATCTCTGCTGTGACTGAACAAAGGGCAGGGGAGCAGGGGGCCCAGGGCAGGGCCCTCAGAGCCCGGCAGGCCCAGTGGAGTGTCACACGCTTTTAGGCCCAGGCCAAAGGGTGCCTTCTTTGTCGGCACAGCTGCCCAAACTCTCACCTTTCCACTCAGGCCGCCCTCTTACTTGAAGTGTGTGTGGAACGTGTCCGTGCAGTATACCGCGCTGCACAGCTAAGCATAGGTCTGGGCATCGTAGCTTCCTGCCAGGTGACCGAAGTTCTCAGGCAGATGGGTCCCTGGGACACACGCGGAGAGGCTCCTGCCCGGGTCACAGGCCGCTCACTGCCCCTGCCCCAGATCGGTAGCCGCAAAGCAGCCCTGTCTGAGTCCCCTGCCTCTAGAGGGAGTATTGGACCAACACTTGTAGAAAACGGGGTCCTTGCGGGCCACTCATTGGAGGGACACAAATAAATCTTTGCCGACTTTCTGCTGAAACTTACGAGCGTTCACACCTAAGCCTCTTACAAGGTCAGCTGTTTAGCTAAACATGAGCTCATGATCTAAATTTACACAATATTGAAGAAAGCAGCTACAAGGGGAGACAATCAGCCAAAACCATCAATACCAGAATTAGATTCCCAAGGCCATCCATCAGATGTAGGAATAATCGGGTGAAAGGCAGAAAATATACATAAAACTGGAACTGAAACAAGGCACAAGGATGTTTTCAAAGACTGGTAGGATCTCTAAAACATTTTTCAAGGACATGTCATTGATAAAGCTAAATACTCCAAGGTTGTGTAATACAACAGATTAATCATTGAGAAGAGTGAAATTATGCTGTTTTGAAAACTATGGCAGGTCAGATTTTCTGCCTAATTATATAAGAAGATTTCTCTAAAAAATACACATTATTTCAAAGACTTATTGGCTGTGAAATAAGTTAAGGGTATTTCAAATGGCTTGTCTGCAAAGAAAGGTGAGATGTAGGGAATCACAGAAAGTCGAGGGGAAAATAGGTCAATATATACATTGCTGTATGGTGAACTAAGCCTTAGGCCAGCAACAATGGAGAGGACCTGACCCTTAGACACGTACAAGTAAGCTGGAATCTTCAAAAGTTCAAATCTTTATAAGTAAAAAGATTTATTAAAATGAATAACCAAGTGTTTTAATTGACATCAGAAGATGAAAACAATAAACCCTGAGAACATAGAGAAAAGATAAATAAAGATATGAGCAGAACTTAATACAACAGAAAACGTATAAAATTCAGGTGATTGAGTAAGTCCAAAGAATTTTCTTTGAAAAGATTTAAAAGACACACTTTGATTAAGGAAAACCAAAACATAAGTAAAGAATATACAGAAAGAGTCAGGACAATGTTAGAGCAGAGAATATATGAAATGCCAGTAAATTTGAACATTTCTGTAAAGTGGACCATTTCCTAGCTCCTAAAGTTTACCAACACTGACACAAGAGGAAATCATTTAAGGTCATCATGTCTGCCCTTGGCATACTCGGAATGCCCTGGCCTCAGAATGCAGCCTCTGTAGTCCATGGTAACCTGCGGAGAGGGGGCGTGTCTGAGGGAGGTTGGAACACTGCCCTCACTGAGGGAGTGTGTGTGGCCATCTCTGCTGTGACTGAACAAAGGGCAGGGGAGCAGGGGGCCCAGGGCAGGGCCCTCATAGCCCGGCAGGCCCAGTGGAGTGTCACAAGCTTTTAGGCCCAGGCCAAAGGGTGCCTTCTTTGTCTGCACAGATGCCCAAACTCTCACTTTTCCACTCAGGCCGCCCTCTTACTTGAAGTGTGTGTGGAACGTGTCCGCGCAGTATACCGCGCTGCACAGCTAAGCATATGTCTGGGCATCGTAGCTTCCTGCCAGGTGACCGAAGTTCGCAGGCAGATGGGTCCCTGGGACACACGCGGAGAGGCTCCTGCCCGGGTCACAGGCCGCCCACTGCCCCTGCCCCAGATCGGGAGCCACAAAGCAGCCCTGTCCGAGTCCCCTGCCTCTAGAGGGAGTATTGGACCAACACTTGTAGAAAACGGGGTCCTTGCTGGCCACTCATTGGAGGGACACAAATAAATCTTTGCCGACTTTCTGCTGAAACTTACGAGCGTTCACACCTAAGCCTCTTACAAGGTCAGCTGTTTAGCTAAACATGAGCTCATGATCTAAATTTACACAATATTGAAGAAAGCAGCTACAAGGGGAGACAATCAGCCAAAACCATCAATACCAGAATTAGATTCCCAAGGCCATCCATCAGATGTAGGAATAATCGGGTGCAAGGCAGAAAATATACATAAAACTGGAACTGAAACAAGGCACAAGGATGTTTTCAAAGACTGGTAGGATCTCTAAAACATTTTTCAAGGACATGTCATTGATAAAGCTAAATACTCCAAGGTTGTGTAATACAACAGATTAATCATTGAGAAGAGTGAAATTATGCTGTTTTGAAAACTATGGCAGGTCAGATTTTCTGCCTAATTATATAAGAAGATTTCTCTAAAAAAGACACATTATTTCAAAGACTTATTGGCTGTGAAATAAGTTAAGGGTATTTCAAATGGCTTGTCTGCAAAGAAAGGTGAGATGTAGGGAATCACAGAAAGTAGAGGGGAAAATAGGTCAATATATACATTGCTGTATGGTGAACTAAGCCTTAGACCAGCAACAATGGAGAGGACGTGACCCTTAGACACGTACAAGTAAGCTGGAATCTTCAAAAGTTCAAATCTTTATAAGTAAAAAGATTTATTAAAATGAATAACCAAGTGTTTTAATTGACATCAGAAGATGAAAACAATAAACCCTGAGAACATAGAGAAAAGATAAATAAAGATATGAGCAGAACTTAATACAACAGAAAACGTATAAAATTGAGGTGATTTAGTAAGTCCAAAGAATCTTCTTTGAAAAGAATTAAAAGACACACTTTGATTAAGGAAAATCAAAACATAAGTAAAGAATATACAGAAAGAGTCAGGACAATGTTAGAGCAGAGAATATATGAAATGCCAGTAAATTTGAACATTTCTGTCAAGTGGACCATTTCCTAGCTCCTAAAGTTTACCAACACTGACACAAGAGGAAATCATTTAAGGTCATCATGTCTGCCCTTGGCATTCTCGGAACGCCCTGGCCTCAGAATGCAGCCTCTGTAGTCCATGGTAACCTGCGGAGAGGGGGCGGGGCTGAGGGAGGTTGGAACACTGCCCTCACTGAGGGAGTGGGTGTGGCCATCTCTGCTGTGACTGAACAAAGGGCAGGGGAGCAGGGGGCCCAGGCCAGGGCCCTCAGAGCCCGGCAGGCCCAGTG
This sequence comes from Mesoplodon mirus, assembly GCF_964341445.2. NCBI lineage: Eukaryota > Metazoa > Chordata > Mammalia > Artiodactyla > Ziphiidae > Mesoplodon > Mesoplodon mirus. The sequence goes on along the minus strand of NC_138976.1, from coordinate 158,866,556 downwards.
GAGTGTCACAAGCTTTTAGGCCCAGGCCAAAGGGCGCCTTCTTTGTCTGCACAGCTGCCCAAACTCTCACCTTTCCACTCAGGCCGCCCTCTTACTTGAAGTGTGTGTGGAACGTGTCCGCGCAGTACACCGCGCTGCACAGCTAAGCATAGGTCTGGGCATCGTAGCTTCCTGCCAGGTGACCGAAGTTCGCAGGCAGATGGGTCCCTGGGACACACGCGGAGAGGCTCCGGCCCGGGTCACAGGCCGCCCATGGCCCCTGCCCCAGATCGGGGGCCGCAAAGCAGCCCTGTCTGAGTCCCCTGCCTCTAGAGGGAGTATTGGACCAACACTTGTAGAAAACGGGGTCCTTGAGGGCCACTCATTGGAGGGACACAAATAAATCTTTGCCGACTTTCTGCTGAAACTTACGAGCGTTCACACCTAAGCCTCTTACAAGGTCAGCTGTTTAGCTAAACATGAGCTCATGATCTAAATTTACACAATATTGAAGAAAGCAGCTACAAGGGGAGACAATCAGCCAAAACCATCAATACCAGAATTAGATTCCCAAGGCCATCCATCAGATGTAGGAATAATCGTGTGCAAGGCAGAAAATATACATAAAACTGGAACTGAAACAACGCACAAGGATGTTTTCAAAGACTGGTAGGATCTCTAAAACATTTTTCAAGGACATGTCATTGATAAAGCTAAATACTCCAAGGTTGTGTAATACAACAGATTAATCATTGAGAAGAGTGAAATTATGCTGTTTTGAAAACTATGGCAGGTCAGATTTTCTGCCTAATTATATAAGAAGATTTCTCTAAAAAATACACATTATTTCAAAGACTTATTGGCTGTGAAATAAGTTAAGGGTATTTCAAATGGCTTGTCTGCAAAGAAAGGTGAGATGTAGGGAATCACAGAAAGTCGAGGGGAAAATAGGTCAATATATACATTGCTGTATGGTGAACTAAGCCTTAGGCCAGCAACAATGGAGAGGACCTGACCCTTAGACACGTACAAGTAAGCTGGAATCTTCAAAAGTTCAAATCTTTATAAGTAAAATGATTTACTAAAATCAATAACCAAGTGTTTTAATTGACATCAGAAGATGAAAACAATAAACCCTGAGAACATGGAGAAAAGATAAATAAAGATATGAGCAGAACTTAATACAACAGAAAACGTATAAAATTCAGGTGATTTAGTAAGTCCAAAGAATCTTTGAAAAGATTTAAAAGACACACTTTGATTAAGGAAAACCAAAACATAAGTAAAGAATATACAGAAAGAGTCAGGACAATGTTAGAGCAGAGAATATATGAAATGCCAGTAAATTTGAACATTTCTGTCAAGTGGACCATTTCCTAGCTCCTAAAGTTTACCAACACTGACACAAGAGGAAATCATTTAAGGTCATCATGTCTGCCCTTGGCATTCTCGGAACGCCCTGGCCTCAGAATGCAGCCTCTGTAGTCCATGGTAACCTGCGGAGAGGGGGCGGGGCTGAGGGAGGTTGGAACACTGCCCTCACTGAGGGAGTGGGTGTGGCCATCTCTGCTGTGACTGAACAAAGGGCAGGGGAGCAGGGGGCCCAGGGCAGGGCCCTCAGAGCCCGGCAGGCCCAGTGGAGTGTCACAAGTTTTTAGGCACAGGCCAAAGGGCGCCTTCTTTGTCTGCACAGCTGCCCAAACTCTCACCTTTCCACTCAGGCCGCCCTCTTACTTGAAGTGTGTGTGGAACGTGTCTGCGCAGTACACCGCGCTGCACAGCTAAGCATAGTTCTGGGCATCGTAGATTCCTGCCAGGTGACCGAAGTTCGCAGGCAGATGCGACCCTGGGACACACGCGGAGAGGCTCCGGCCCGGGTCACAGGCCGCCCATGGCCCCTGCCCCAGATCAGGGGCCGCAAAGCAGCCCTGTCTGAGTCCCCTGCCTCTAGAGGGAGTATTGGACCAACACTTGTAGAAAACGGGGTCCTTGAGGGCCACTCATTGGAGGGACACAAATAAATCTTTGCCGACTTTCTGCTGAAACTTACGAGCGTTCACACCTAAGCCTCTTACAAGGTCAGCTGTTTAGCTAAACATGAGCTCATGATCTAAATTTACACAATATTGAAGAAAGCAGCTACAAGGGGAGACAATCAGCCAAAACCATCAATACCAGAATTAGATTCCCAAGGCCATCCATCAGATGTAGGAATAATCGGGTGCAAGGCAGAAAATATACATAAAACTGGAACTGAAACAAGGCACAAGGATGTTTTCAAAGACTGGTAGGATCTCTAAAACATTTTTCAAGGACATGTCATTGATAAAGCTAAATACTCCAAGGTTGTGTAATACAACAGATTAATCATTGAGAAGAGTGAAATTATGCTGTTTTGAAAACTATGGCAGGTCAGATTTTCTGCCTAATTATATAAGAAGATTTCTCTAAAAAATACACATTATTTCAAAGACTTATTGGCTGTGAAATAAGTTAAGGGTATTTCAAATGGCTTGTCTGCAAAGAAAGGTGAGATGTAGGGAATCACAGAAAGTCGAGGGGAAAATAGGTCAATATATACATTGCTGTATGGTGAACTAAGCCTTAGGCCAGCAACAATGGAGAGGACCTGACCCTTAGACACGTACAAGTAAGCTGGAATCTTCAAAAGTTCAAATCTTTATAAGTAAAAAGTTTTATTAAAATGAATAACCAAGTGTTTTAATTGACATCAGAAGATGAAAACAATAAACCCTGAGAACATGGAGAAAAGATAAATAAAGATATGAGCCGAACTTAATACAACAGAAAACGTATAAAATTCAGGTGATTTAGTAAGTCCAAAGAATCTTTGAAAAGATTTAAAAGACACACTTTGATTAAGGAAAACCAAAACATAAGTAAAGAATATACAGAAAGAGTCAGGACAATGTTAGAGCAGAGAATATATGAAATGCCAGTAAATTTGAACATTTCTGTCAAGTGGACCATTTCCTAGCTCCTAAAGTTTACCAACACTGACACAAGAGGAAATCATTTAAGGTCATCATGTCTGCCCTTGGCATTCTCGGAACGCCCTGGCCTCAGAATGCAGCCTCTGTAGTCCATGGTAACCTGCGGAGAGGGGGCTGGGCTGAGGGAGTTTGGAACACTGCCCTCACTGAGGGAGTGGGTGTGGCCATCTCTGCTGTGACTGAACAAAGGGCAGGGGAGCAGGGGGCCCAGGCCAGGGACCTCAGAGCCCGGCAGGCCCAGTGGAGTGTCACACGCTTTTAGGCCCAGGCCAAAGGGCGCCTTCTTTGTCTGCACAGCTGCCCAAACTCTCACCTTTCCACTCAGGCCGCCCTCTTACTTGAAGTGTGTGTGGAACGTGTCCGCGCAGTACACCGCGCTGCACAGCTAAGCATAGTTCTGGGCATCGTAGCTTTCTGCCAGGTGACCGAAGTTCGCAGGCAGATGGGTCCCTGGGACACACGCGGAGAGGCTCCGGCCCGGGTCACAGGCCGCCCATGGCCCCTGCCCCAGATCGGGGGCCGCAAAGCAGCCCTGTCTGAGTCCCCTGCCTCTAGAGGGAGTATTGGACCAACACTTGTAGAAAACGGGGTCCTTGAGGGCCACTCATTGGAGGGACACAAATAAATCTTTGCCGACTTTCTGCTGAAACTTACGAGCGTTCACACCTAAGCCTCTTACAAGGTCAGCTGTTTAGCTAAACATGAGCTCATGATCTAAATTTACACAATATTGAAGAAAGCAGCTACAAGGGGAGACAATCAGCCAAAACCATCAATACCAGAATTAGATTCCCAAGGCCATCCATCAGATGTAGGAATAATCGTGTGCAAGGCAGAAAATATACATAAAACTGGAACTGAAACAACGCACAAGGATGTTTTCAAAGACTGGTAGGATCTCTAAAACATTTTTCAAGGACATGTCATTGATAAAGCTAAATACTCCAAGGTTGTGTAATACAACAGATTAATCATTGAGAAGAGTGAAATTATGCTGTTTTGAAAACTATGGCAGGTCAGATTTTCTGCCTAATTATATAAGAAGATTTCTCTAAAGAATACACATTATTTCAAAGACTTATTGGCTGTGAAATAAGTTAAGGGTATTTCAAATGGCTTGTCTGCAAAGAAAGGTGAGATGTAGGGAATCACAGAAAGTCGAGGGGAAAATAGGTCAATATATACATTGCTGGATGGTGAACTAAGCCTTAGGCCAGCAACAATGGAGAGGACCTGACCCTTAGACACGAACAAGTAAGCTGGAATCTTCAAAAGTTCAAATCTTTATAAGTAAAAAGATTTATTAAAATGAATAACCAAGTGTTTTAATTGACATCAGAAGATGAAAACAATAAACCCTGAGAATATGGAGAAAAGATAAATAAAGATATGAGCCGAACTTAATACAACAGAAAACGTATAAAATTCAGGTGATTTAGTAAGTCCAAAGAATCTTTGAAAAGATTTAAAAGACACACTTTGATTAAGGAAAACCAAAACATAAGTAAAGAATATACAGAAAGAGTCAGGACAATGTTAGAGCAGAGAATATATGAAATGCCAGTAAATTTGAACATTTCTGTCAAGTGGACCATTTCCTAGCTCCTAAAGTTTACCAACACTGACACAAGAGGAAATCATTTAAGGTCATCATGTCTGCCCTTGGCATTCTCGGAACGCCCTGGCCTCAGAATGCAGCCTCTGTAGTCCATGGTAACCTGCGGAGAGGGGGCCGGGCTGAGGGAGTTTGGAACACTGCCCTCACTGAGGGAGTGGGTGTGGCCATCTCTGCTGTGACTGAACAAATGGCAGGGGAGCAGGGGGCCCACGCCAGGGACCTCAGAGCCCGGCAGGCCCAGTGGAGTGTCACACGCTTTTAGGCCCAGGCCAAAGGGCGCCTTCTTTGTCTGCACAGCTGCCCAAACTCTCACCTTTCCACTCAGGCCGCCCTCTTACTTGAAGTGTGTGTGGAACGTGTCTGCGCAGTACACCGCGCTGCACAGCTAAGCATAGTTCTGGGCATCGTAGCTTTCTGCCAGGTGACCGAAGTTCGCAGGCAGATGGGTCCCTGGGACACACGCGGAGAGGCTCCGGCCCGGGTCACAGGCCGCCCATGGCCCCTGCCCCAGATCGGGGGCCGCAAAGCAGCCCTGTCTGAGTCCCCTGCCTCTAGAGGGAGTATTGGACCAACACTTGTAGAAAACGGGGTCCTTGAGGGCCACTCATTGGAGGGACACAAATAAATCTTTGCCGACTTTCTGCTGAAACTTACGAGCGTTCACACCTAACCCTCTTACAAGGTCAGCTGTTTAGCTAAACATGAGCTCATGATCTAAATTTACACAATATTGAAGAAAGCAGCTACAAGGGGAGACAATCAGCCAAAACCATCAATACCAGAATTAGATTCCCAAGGCCATCCATCAGATGTAGGAATAATCGTGTGCAAGGCAGAAAATATACATAAAACTGGAACTGAAACAACGCACAAGGATGTTTTCAAAGACTGGTAGGATCTCTAAAACATTTTTCAAGGATATGTCATTGATAAAGCTAAATACTCCAAGGTTGTGTAATACAACAGATTAATCATTGAGAAGAGTGAAATTATGCTGTTTTGAAAAGTATGGCAGGTCAGATTTTCTGCCTAATTATATAAGAAGATTTCTCTAAAGAATACACATTATTTCAAAGACTTATTGGCTGTGAAATAAGTTAAGGGTATTTCAAATGGCTTGTCTGCAAAGAAAGGTGAGATGTAGGGAATCACAGAAAGTCGAGGGGAAAATAGGTCAATATATACATTGCTGTATGGTGAACTAAGCCTTAGGCCAGCAACAATGGAGAGGACCTGACCCTTAGACACGTACAAGTAAGCTGGAATCTTCAAAAGTTCAAATCTTTATAAGTAAAAAGATTTACTAAAATCAATAACCAAGTGTTTTAATTGACATCAGAAGATGAAAACAATAAACCCTGAGAACATGGAGAAAAGATAAATAAAGATATGAGCAGAACTTAATACAACAGAAAACGTATAAAATTCAGGTGATTTAGTAAGTCCAAAGAATCTTTGAAAAGATTTAAAAGACACACTTTGATTAAGGAAAACCAAAACATAAGTAAAGAATATACAGAAAGAGTCAGGACAATGTTAGAGCAGAGAATATATGAAATGCCAGTAAATTTGAACATTTCTGTCAAGTGGACCATTTCCTAGCTCCTAAAGTTTACCAACACTGACACAAGAGGAAATCATTTAAGGTCATCATGTCTGCCCTTGGCATTCTCGGAACGCCCTGGCCTCAGAATGCAGCCTCTGTAGTCCATGGTAACCTGCGGAGAGGGGGCGGGGCTGAGGGAGGTTGGAACACTGCCCTCACTGAGGGAGTGTGTGTGGCCATCTCTGCTGTGACCGAACAAAGGGCAGGGGAGCAGGGGGCCCAGGGCAGGGCCCTCAGAGCCCGGCAGGCCCAGTGGAGTGTCACAAGATTTTAGGCCCAGGCCAAAGAGCGCCTTCTTGGTCTGCACAGCTGCCCAAACTCTCACCTTTCCACTCAGGCCGCCCTCTTACTTTAAGTGTGTGTGGAACTTGTCCGTGCAGTATACCGCGCTGCACAGCTATGCATAGGTCTGGGCATCGTAGCTTCCTGCCAGGTGACCGAAGTTCGCAGGCAGATGGGTCCCTGGGACACACGCGGAGGGGCTCCTGCCCGGGTCACAGGCCGCCCACTGCCCCTGCCCCAGATCGGGGGCGCAAAGCAGCCCTGTCTGAGTCCCCTGCCTCTAGAGGGAGTATTGGAGCAACACTTGTAGAAAACGGGGTCCTTGCGGGCCACTCATTGGAGGGACACAAATAAATCTTTGCCGACTTTCTGCTGAAACTTACGAGCGTTCACACCTAAGCCTCTTACAAGGTCAGCTGTTTAGCTAAACATGAGCTCATGATCTAAATTTACACAATATTGAAGAAAGCAGCTACAAGGGGAGACAATCAGCCAAAACCATCAATACCAGAATTAGATTCCCAAGGCCATCCATCAGATGTAGGAATAATCGGGTGCAAGGCAGAAAATATACATAAAACTGGAACTGAAACAAGGCACAAGGATGTTTTCAAAGACTGGTAGGATCTCTAAAACATTTTTCAAGGACATGTCATTGATAAAGCTAAATACTCCAAGGTTGTGTAATACAACAGATTAATCATTGAGAAGAGTGAAATTATGCTGTTTTGAAAACTATGGCAGGTCAGATTTTCTGCCTAATTATAGAAGAAGATTTCTCTAAAAAATACACATTATTTCAAAGACTTATTGGCTGTGAAATAAGTTAAGGGTATTTCAAATGGCTTGTCTGCAAAGAAAGGTGAGATGTAGGGAATCACAGAAAGTCGAGGGGAAAATAGGTCAATATATACATTGCTGTATGGTGAACTAAGCCTTAGGCCAGCAACAATGGAGAGGACCTGACCCTTAGACACGTACAAGTAAGCTGGAATCTTCAAAAGTTCAAATCTTTATAAGTAAAAAGATTTATTAAAATGAATAACCAAGTGTTTTAATTGACATCAGAAGATGAAAACAATAAACCCTGAGAACATGGAGAAAAGATAAATAAAGATATGAGCCGAACTTAATACAACAGAAAACGTATAAAATTCAGGTGATTTAGTAAGTCCAAAGAATCTTTGAAAAGATTTAAAAGACACACTTTGATTAAGGAAAACCAAAACATAAGTAAAGAATATACAGAAAGAGTCAGGACAATGTTAGAGCAGAGAATATATGAAATGCCAGTAAATTTGAACATTTCTGTCAAGTGGACCATTTCCTAGCTCCTAAAGTTTACCAACACTGACACAAGAGGAAATCATTTAAGGTCATCATGTCTGCCCTTGGCATTCTCGGAACGCCCTGGCCTCAGAATGCAGCCTCTGTAGTCCATGGTAACCTGCGGAGAGGGGGCGGGGCTGAGGGAGGTTGGAACACTGCCCTCACTGAGGGAGTGGGTGTGGCCATCTCTGCTGTGACTGAACAAAGGGCAGGGGAGCAGGGGGCCCAGGCCAGGGACCTCAGAGCCCGGCAGGCCCAGTGGAGTGTCACACGCTTTTAGGCCCAGGCCAAAGGGCGCCTTCTTTGTCTGCACAGCTGCCCAAACTCTCACCTTTCCACTCAGGCCGCCCTCTTACTTGAAGTGTGTGTGGAACGTGTCCACGCAGTACACCGCGCTGCACAGCTAAGCATAGTTCTGGGCATCGTAGCTTTCTGCCAGGTGACCGAAGTTCGCAGGCAGATGGGTCCCTGGGACACACGCGGAGAGGCTCCGGCCCGGGTCACAGGCCGCCCATGGCCCCTGCCCCAGATCGGGGGCCGCAAAGCAGCCCTGTCTGAGTCCCCTGCCTCTAGAGGGAGTATTGGACCAACACTTGTAGAAAACGGGGTCCTTGAGGGCCACTCATTGGAGGGACACAAATAAATCTTTGCCGACTTTCTGCTGAAACTTACGAGCGTTCACACCTAAGCCTCTTACAAGGTCAGCTGTTTAGCTAAACATGAGCTCATGATCTAAATTTACACAATATTGAAGAAAGCAGCTACAAGGGGAGACAATCAGCCAAAACCATCAATACCAGAATTAGATTCCCAAGGCCATCCATCAGATGTAGGAATAATCGGGTGCAAGGCAGAAAATATACATAAAACTGGAACTGAAACAACGCACAAGGATGTTTTCAAAGACTGGTAGGATCTCTAAAACATTTTTCAAGGACATGTCATTGATAAAGCTAAATACTCCAAGGTTGTGTAATACAACAGATTAATCATTGAGAAGAGTGAAATTATGCTGTTTTGAAAACTATGGCAGGTCAGATTTTCTGCCTAATTATATAAGAAGATTTCTCTAAAAAATACACATTATTTCAAAGACTTATTGGCTGTGAAATAAGTTAAGGGTATTTCAAATGGCTTGTCTGCAAAGAAAGGTGAGATGTAGGGAATCACAGAAAGTCGAGGGGAAAATAGGTCAATATATACATTGCTGTATGGTGAACTAAGCCTTAGGCCAGCAACAATGGAGAGGACCTGACCCTTAGACACGTACAAGTAAGCTGGAATCTTCAAAAGTTCAAATCTTTATAAGTAAAAAGATTTACTAAAATCAATAAACAAGTGTTTTAATTGACATCAGAAGATGAAAACAATAAACCCTGAGAACATGGAGAAAAGATAAATAAAGATATGAGCAGAAGTTAATACAACAGAAAACGTATAAAATTCAGGTGATTTAGTAAGTCCAAAGAATCTTTGAAAAGATTTAAAAGACACACTTTGATTAAGGAAAACCAAAACATAAGTAAAGAATATACAGAAAGAGTCAGGACAATGTTAGAGCAGAGAATATATGAAATGCCAGTAAATTTGAACATTTCTGTAAAGTGGACCATTTCCTAGCTCCTAAAGTTTACCAACACTGACACAAGAGGAAATCATTTAAGGTCATCATGTCTGCCCTTGGCATTCTCGGAACGCCCTGGCCTCAGAATGCAGCCTCTGTAGTCCATGGTAACCTGCGGAGAGGGGGCGGGGCTGAGGGAGGTTGGAACACTGCCCTCACTGAGGGAGTGGGTGTGGCCATCTCTGCTGTGACTGAACAAAGGGCAGGGGAGCAGGGGGCCCAGGCCAGGGCCCTCAGAGCCCGGCAGGCCCAGTGGAGTGTCACACGCTTTTAGGCCCAGGCCAAAGGGCGCCTTCTTTGTCTGCACAGCTGCCCAAACTCTCACCTTTCCACTCAGGCCGCCCTCTTACTTGAAGTGTGTGTGGAACGTGTCCGCGCAGTACACCGCGCTGCACAGCTAAGCATAGTTCTGGGCATCGTAGCTTTCTGCCAGGTGACCGAAGTTCGCAGGCAGATGGGTCCCTGGGACACACGCGGAGGGGCTCCTGCCCGGGTCACACTCCGCCCACTGCCCCTGCCCCAGATCGGGGGCCGCAAAACAGCCCTGTCTGAGTCCCCTGCCTCTAGAGGGAGTATTGGACCAACACTTGTAGAAAACGGGTCCCTTGCGGGCCACTCATTGGAGGGACACAAATAAATCTTTGCCAACATTTTGCTGAAACTTACGAGCGTTCATAACTAAGCCTCTTAAAAGGTCAGCTGTTTAGCTAAACATGAGCTCATGATCTAAATTTACACAATAATGAAGAAAGCAGCTACAAGGGGAGACAATCAGCCAAAACCATCAATACCAGAATTAGATTCCCAAGGCCATCCATCAGATGTAGGAATAATCGGGTGCAAGGCAGAAAATATACATAAAACTGGAACTGAAACAAGGCACAAGGATGTTTTAGAAGACTGGTAGGATCTCTAAAACATTTTTCAAGGACATGTCATTGATAAAGCTAAATACTCCAAGGTTGTGTAATACAACAGATTAATCATTGAGAAGAGTGAAATTATGCTGTTTTGAAAACTATGGCAGGTCAGATTTTCTGCCTAATTATATAAGAAGATTTCTCTAAAAATTACACATTATTTCAAAGACTTATTGGCTGTGAAATAAGTTAAGGGTATTTCAAATGGCTTGTCTGCAAAGAAAGGTGAGATGTAGGGAATCACAGAAAGTCGAGGGGAAAATAGGTTAACATATACATTGCTGTATGGTGAACTAAGCCTTAGGCTAGCAACAATGGAGAGGACGTGACCCTTAGACACGTACAAGTAAGCTGGAATCTTCAAAAGTTCAAATCTTTATAAGTAAAAAGATTTATTAAAATGAATAACCAAGTGTTTTAATTGACATCAGAAGATGAAAACAATAAACCCTGAGAACATAGAGAAAAGATAAATAAAGATATGAGCAGAACTTAATACAACAGAAAACGTATAAAATTGAGGTGATTTAGTAAGTCCAAAGAATCTTCTTTGAAAAGAATTAAAAGACACAATTTGATTAAGGAAAACCAAAACATAAGTAAAGAATATACAGAAAGAGTCAGGACAATGTTAGAGCAGAGAATATATGAAATGCCAGTAAATTTGAACATTTCTGTAAAGTGGACCATTTCCTAGCTCCTAAAGTTTACCAACACTGACACAAGAGGAAATCATTTAAGGTCATCATGTCTGCCCTTGGCATACTCGGAACGCCCTGGCCTCAGAATGCAGCCTCTGTAGTCCATGGTAACCTGCGGAGAGGGGGCGGGGCTGAGGGAGGTTGGAACACTGCCCTCACTGAGGGAGTGGGTGTGGCCATCTCTGCTGTGACTGAACAAAGGGCAGGGGAGCAGGGTGCCCAGGGCTGGGCCCTCATAGCCCGGCAGGCCCAGTGGAGTGTCACAAGCTTTTAGGCCCAGGCCAAAGGGTGCCTTCTTTGTCTGCACAGCTGCCCAAACTCTCACTTTTCCACTCAGGCCGCCCTCTTACTTGAAGTGTGTGTGGAACGTGTCCGCGCAGTATACCGCGCAGCACAGCTAAGCATAGGTCTGGGCATCGTAGCTTCCTGCCAGGTGACCGAAGTTCGCAGGCAGATGGGTCCCTGGGACACACGCGGAGAGGCTCCTGCCCGGGTCACAGGCCGCCCACTGCCCCTGCCCCAGATCGGGAGCCGCAAAGCAGCCCTGTCTGAGTCCCCTGCCTCTAGAGGGAGTATTGGACCAACACTTGTAGAAAACGGGGTCCTTGAGGGCCACTCATTGGAGGGACACAAATAAATCTTTGCCGACTTTCTGCTGAAACTTACGAGCGTTCACACCTAAGCCTCTTACAAGGTCAGCTGTTTAGCTAAACATGAGCTCATGATCTAAATTTACACAATATTGAAGAAAGCAGCTACAAGGGGAGACAATCAGCCAAAACCATCAATACCCGAATTAGATTCCCAAGGCCATCCATCAGATGTAGGAATAATCGGGTGCAAGGCAGAAAATATACATAAAACTGGAACTGAAACAAGGCACAAGGATGTTTTCAAAGACTGGTAGGATCTCTAAAACATTTTTCAAGGACATGTCATTGATAAAGCTAAATACTCCAAGGTTGTGTAATACAACAGATTAATCATTGAGAAGAGTGAAATTATGCTGTTTTGAAAACTATGGCAGGTCAGATTTTCTGCCTAATTATATAAGAAGATTTCTCTAAAAAATACACATTATTTCAAAGACTTATTGGCTGTGAAATAAGTTAAGGGTATTTCAAATGGCTTGTCTGCAAAGAAAGGTGAGATGTAGGGAATCACAGAAAGTCGAGGGGAAAATAGGTCAATATATACATTGCTGTATGGTGAACTAAGCCTTAGGCCAGCAACAATGGAGAGGACCTGACCCTTAGACACGTACAAGTAAGCTGGAATCTTCAAAAGTTCAAATCTTTATAAGTAAAAAGATTTATTAAAATGAATAACCAAGTGTTTTAATTGACATCAGAAGATGAAAACAATAAACCCTGAGAACATGGAGAAAAGATAAATAAAGATATGAGCAGAACTTAATACAACAGAAAACGTATAAAATTGAGGTGATTTAGTAAGTCCAAAGAATCTTCTTTGAAAAGATTTAAAAGACACACTTTGATTAAGGAAAACCAAAACATAAGTAAAGAATATACAGAAAGAGTCAGGACAATGTTAGAGCAGAGAATATATGAAATGCCAGTAAATTTGAACATTTCTGTAAAGTGGACCATTTCCTAGCTCCTAAAGTTTACCAACACTGACACAAGAGGAAATCATTTAAGGTCATCATGTCTGCCCTTGGCATTCTCGGAACGCCCTGGCCTCAGAATGCAGCCTCTGTAGTCCATGGTAACCTGCGGAGAGGGGGCGGGGCTGAGGGAGGTTGGAACACTGCCCTCACTGAGGGAGTGTGTGTGGCCATCTCTGCTGTGACTGAACAAAGGGCAGGGGAGCAGGGGGCACAGGGCAGGGCCCTCAGAGCCCGGCAGGCCCAGTGGAGTGTCACAAGCTTTTAGGCCCAGGCCAAAGGGCGCCTTCTTTGTCTGCACAGCTGCCCAAATTCTCACCTTTCCACTCAGGCCGCCCTCTTACTTGAAGTGTGTGTGGAACGTGTCCGCGCAGTATACCGCGCTGCACAGCTAAGCATAGGTCTGGGCATCGTAGCTTCCTGTCAGGTGACCGAAGTTCGCAGGCAGATGGGTCCCTGGGACACACGCGGAGAGGCTCCTGCCCGGGTCACAGGCCGCCCACTGCCCCTGCCCCAGATCGGGAGCCGCAAAGCAGCCCTGTCTGAGTCCCCTGCCTCTAGAGGGAGTAATGGACCAACACTTGTAGAAAACGGGGTCCTTGCAGGCCACTCATTGGAGGGACACAAATAACTCTTTGCCGACTTTCTGCTGAAACTTACGAGCGTTCACACCTAAGCCTCTTACAAGGTCAGCTGTTTAGCTAAACATGAGCTCATGATCTAAATTTACACAATATTGAAGAAAGCAGCTACAAGGGGAGACAATCAGCCAAAACCATCAACACCAGAATTAGATTCCCAAGGCCATCCATCAGATGTAGGAATAATCGGGTGCAAGGCAGAAAATATACATAAAACTGGAACTGAAACAAGGCACAAGGATGTTTTCAAAGACTGGTAGGATCTCTAAAACATTTTTCAAGGACATGTCATTGATAAAGCTAAATACTCCAAGGTTGTGTAATACAACAGATTAATCATTGAGAAGAGTGAAATTATGCTGTTTTGAAAACTATGGCAGGTCAGATTTTCTGCCTAATTATATAAGAAGATTTCTCTAAAAAATACACATTATTTCAAAGACTTATTGGCTGTGAAATAAGTTAAGGGTATTTCAAATGGCTTGTCTGCAAAGAAAGGTGAGATGTAGGGAATCACAGAAAGTCGAGGGGAAAATAGGTCAATATATACATTGCTGTATGGTGAACTAAGCCTTAGGCCAGCAACAATGGAGAGGACGTGACCCTTAGACACGTACAAGTAAGCTGGAATCTTCAAAAGTTCAAATCTTTATAAGTAAAAAGATTTATTAAAATGAATAACCAAGTGTTTTAATTGACATCAGTAGATGAAAACAATAAACCCTGAGAACATAGAGAAAAGATAAATAAAGATATGAGCAGAACTTAATACAACAGAAAACTTATAAAATTCAGGTGATTTAGTAAGTCCAAAGAATCTTCTTTGAAAAGAATTAATAGACACACTTTGATTAAGGAAAACCAAAACATAAGTAAAGAATATACAGAAAGAGTCAGGACAATGTTAGAGCAGAGAATATATGAAATGCCAGTAAATTTGAACATTTCTGTAAAGTGGACCATTTCCTAGCTCCTAAAGTTTACCAACACTGACACAAGAGGAAATCATTTAAGGTCATCATGTCTGCCCTTGGCATTCTCGGAACGCCCTGGCCTCAGAATGCAGCCTGTGTAATCCATGGTAACCTGTGGAGAGGGGGCGGGGCTGAGGGAGTTTGGAACACTGCCCTCACTGAGGGAGTGTCTGTGTCCATCTCTGCTGTGACTGAACAAAGGGCAGGGGAGCAGGGGGCCCAGGGCAGGGCCCTCAGAGCCCAGCAGGCCCAGTGGAGTGTCACAAGTTTTTAGGCCCAGGCCAAAGGGCGCCTTCTTTGTCTGCACAGCTGCCCAAACTCTCACTTTTCCACTCAGGCCGCCCTCTAACTTGAAGTGTGTGTGGAACGGGTCTGCACAGTACAACGCGCTGCACAGCTAAGCATAGTTCTGGGCATCGTAGCTTCCTGCCAGGTGACCGAAGTTCGCAGGCAGATGGGACCCTGGGACACACGCGGAGGGGCTCCTGCCCGGGTCATACTCCGCCCACTGCCCCTGCCCCAGATCGGGGGCCGCAAAGCAGCCCTGTCTGAGTCCCCTGCCTCTAGAGGGAGTATTGGACCAACACTTGTAGAAAACGGGGTCCTTGCGGGCCACTCATTGGAGGGACACAAATAAATCTTTGCCGACATTTTGCTGAAACTTACGAGCGTTCATAACTAAGCCTCTTAAAAGGTCAGCTGTTTAGCTAAACATAAGCTCATGATCTAAATTTACACAATAATGAAGAAAGCAGCTACAAGTGGAGACAATCAGCCAAAACCATCAATACCAGAATTAGATTCCCAAGGCCATCCATCAGATGAAGGAATAATCGGGTGCAAGGCAGAAAATATACATAAAACTGGAACTGAAACAAGGCACAAGGATGTTTTAGAAGACTGGTAGGATCTCTAAAACATTTTTCAAGGACATGTCATTGATAAAGCTAAATACTCCAAGGTTGTGTAATACAACAGATTAATCATTGAGAAGAGTGAAATTATGCTGTTTTGAAAACTATGGCAGGTCAGATTTTCTGCCTAATTATATAAGAAGATTTCTCTAAAAAATACACATTATTTCAAAGATTTATTGGCTGTGAAATAAGTTAAGGGTATTTCAAATGGCTTGTCTGCAAAGAAAGGTGAGATGTAGGGAATCACAGAAAGTCGAGGGGAAAATAGGTTAACATATACATTGCTGTATGGTGAACTAAGCCTTAGGCTAGCAACAATGGAGAGGACGTGACCCTTAGACATGTACAAGTAAGCTGGAATCTTCAAAAGTTCAAATCTTTATAAGTAAAAAGATTTATTAAAATGAATAACCAAGTGTTTTAATTGACATCAGAAGATGAAAACAATAAACCCTGAGAACATAGAGAAAAGATAAATAAAGATATGAGCAGAACTTAATACAACAGAAAACGTATAAAATTGAGGTGATTTAGTAAGTCCAAAGAATCATCTTTGAAAAGAATTAAAAGACACAATTTGATTAAGGAAAACCAAAACATAAGTAAAGAATATACAGAAAGAGTCAGGACAATGTTAGAGCAGAGAATATATGAAATGCCAGTAAATTTGAACATTTCTGTAAAGTGGACCATTTCCTAGCTCCTAAAGTTTACCAACACTGACACAAGAGGAAATCATTTAAGGTCATCATGTCTGCCCTTGGCATACTCGGAACGCCCTGGCCTCAGAATGCAGCCTCTGTAGTCCATGGTAACCTGCAGAGAGGGAGCGGGGCTGAGGGAGGTTGGAACACTGCCCTCACTGAGAGAGTGGTTGTGGCCATCTCTGCTGTGACTGAACAAAGGGCAGGGGAGCAGGGGGCCCAGGGCAGGGCCCTCATAGCCCGGCAGGCCCAGTGGAGTGTCACAAGCTTTTAGGCCCAGGCCAAAGGGTGCCTTCTTTGTCTGCACAGCTGCCCAAACTCTCACTTTTCAACTCAGCCCGCCCTCTTACTTGAAGTGTGTGTGGAACGTGTCCGCGCAGTATACCGCGCTGCACAGCTAAGCATAGGTCTGGGCATCGTAGCTTCCTGCCAGGTGACCGAAGTTCGCAGGCAGATGGGTCCCTGGGACACACGCGGAGAGGCTCCGGCCCGTGTCACAGGCCACCCATGGCCCCTGCCCCAGATCGGGAGCCGCAAAGCAGCCCTGTCTGAGTCCCCTGCCTCTAGAGGGAGTATTGGAGCAACACTTGTAGAAAACGGGGTCCTTGCGGGCCACTCATTGGAGGGACACAAATAAATCTTTGCCGACTTTCTGCTGAAACTTACGAGCGTTCACACCTAAGCCTCTTACAAGGTCAGCTGTTTAGCTAAACATGAGCTCATGATCTAAATTTATACAATAATGAAGAAAGCAGCTACAAGGGGAGACAATCAGCCAAAACCATCAATACCAGAATTAGATTCCCAAGGCCATCCATCAGATGTAGGAATAATCGTGTGCAAGGCAGACAATATACATAAAACTGGAACTGAAACAACGCACAAGGATGTTTTCAAAGACTGGTAGGATCTCTAAAACATTTTTCAAGGACATGTCATTGATAAAGCTAAATACTCCAAGGTTGTGTAATACAACAGATTAATCATTGAGAAGAGTGAAATTATGCTGTTTTGAAAACTATGGCAGGTCAGATTTTCTGCCTAATTATATAAGAAGATTTCTGTAAAAAATACACATTATTTCAAAGACTTATTGGCTGTGAAATAAGTTAAGGGTATTTCAAATGGCTTGTCTGCAAAGAAAGGTGAGATGTAGGGAATCACAGAAAGTCGAGGGGAAAATAGGTCAATATATACATTGCTGTATGGTGAACTAAGCCTTAGGCCAGCAACAATGGAGAGGACCTGACCCTTAGACAGGAACAAGTAAGCTGGAATCTTCAAAAGTTCAAATCTTTATAAGTAAAAAGATTTATTAAAATGAATAACCAAGTGTTTTAATTGACATCAGAAGATGAAAACAATAAACCCTGAGAACATGGAGAAAAGATAAATAAAGATATGAGCAGAACTTAATACAACAGAAAACGTATAAAATTCAGGTGATTTAGTAAGTCCAAAGAATTTTCTTTGAAAAGAATTAAAAGACACACTTTGATTAAGGAAAACCAAAACATAAGTAAAGAATATACAGAAAGAGTCAGGACAATGTTAGAGCAGAGAATATATGAAATGCCAGTAAATTTGAACATTTCTGTAAAGTGGACCATTTCCTAGCTCCTAAAGTTTACCAACACTGACACAAGAGGAAATCATTTAAGGTCATCATGTCTGCCCTTGGCATTCTCGGAACGCCCTGGCCTCAGAATGCAGCCTCTGTAGTCCATGGTAACCTGCGGAGAGGGGGCGGGGCTGAGGGAGGTTGGAACACTGCCCTCACTGAGGGAGTGGGTGTGGCCATCTCTGCTGTGACTGAACAAAGGGCAGGGGAGCAGGGGGCCCAGGGCAGGGCCCTCTGAGCCCGGCAGGCCCAGTGGAGTGTCACAAGTTTTTAGGCCCAGGCCAAAGGGTGCCTTCTTTGTCTGCACAGCTGCCCAAACTCTCACCTTTCCACTCAGGCCGCCCTCTTACTTGAAGTGTGTGTGGAACGTGTCTGCGCAGTACACCGCGCTGCACAGCTAAGCATAGTTCTGGGCATCGTAGATTCCTGCCAGGTGACCGAAGTTCGCAGGCAGATGCGTCCCTGGGACACACGCGGAGAGGCTACGGCCCGGGTCACTGGCCGCCCATGGCCCCTGCCCCACATCAGGGGCCGCAAAGCAGCCCTGTCTGAGTCCCCTGCCTCTAGAGGGAGTATTGGACCAACACTTGTAGAAAACGGGGTCCTTGAGGGCCACTCATTGGAGGGACACAAATAAATCTTTGCCGACTTTCTGCTGAAACTTACGAGCGTTCACACCTAAGCCTCTTACAAGGTCAGCTGTTTAGCTAAACATGAGCTCATGATCTAAATTTACACAATATTGAAGAAAGCAGCTACAAGGGGAGACAATCAGCCAAAACCATCAATACCAGAATTAGATTCCCAAGGCCATCCATCAGATGTAGGAATAATCGGGTGCAAGGCAGAAAATATACATAAAACTGGAACTGAAACAAGGCACAAGGATGTTTTCAAAGACTGGTAGGATCTCTAAAACATTTTTCAAGGACATGTCATTGATAAAGCTAAATACTCCAAGGTTGTGTAATACAACAGATTAATCATTGAGAAGAGTGAAATTATGCTGTTTTGAAAACTATGGCAGGTCAGATTTTCTGCCTAATTATAGAAGAATATTTCTCTAAAAAATACACATTATTTCAAAGACTTATTGGCTGTGAAATAAGTTAAGGGTATTTCAAATGGCTTGTCTGCAAAGAAAGGTGAGATGTAGGGAATCACAGAAAGTCGAGGGGAAAATAGGTCAATATATACATTGCTGTATGGTGAACTAAGCCTTAGGCCAGCAACAATGGAGAGGACCTGACCCTTAGACAGGAACAAGTAAGCTGGAATCTTCAAAAGTTCAAATCTTTATAAGTAAAAAGATTTATTAAAATGAATAACCAAGTGTTTTAATTGACATCAGAAGATGAAAACAATAAACCCTGAGAACATGGAGAAAAGATAAATAAAGATATGAGCCGAACTTAATACAACAGAAAACGTATAAAATTCAGGTGATTTAGTAAGTCCAAAGAATCTTTGAAAAGATTTAAAAGACACACTTTGATTAAGGAAAACCAAAACATAAGTAAAGAATATACAGAAAGAGTCAGGACAATGTTAGAGCAGAGAATATATGAAATGCCAGTAAATTTGAACATTTCTGTCAAGTGGACCATTTCCTAGCTCCTAAAGTTTACCAACACTGACACAAGAGGAAATCATTTAAGGTCATCATGTCTGCCCTTGGCATTCTCGGAACGCCCTGGCCTCAGAATGCAGCCTCTGTAGTCCATGGTAACCTGCGGAGAGGGGGCGGGGCTGAGGGAGGTTGGAACACTGCCCTCACTGAGGGAGTGGGTGTGGCCATCTCTGCTGTGACTGAACAAAGGGCAGTGGAGCAGGGGGCCCAGGCCAGGGCCCTCAGAGCCCGGCAGGCCCATTGGAGTGTCACACGCTTTTAGGCCCAGGCCAAAGGGCGCCTTCTTTGTCTGCACAGCTGCCCAAACTCTCACCTTTCCACTCAGGCCGCCCTCTTACTTGAAGTGTGTGTGGAACGTGTCTGCGCAGTACACCGCGCTGCACAGCTAAGCATAGTTCTGGGCATCGTAGCTTTCTGCCAGGTGACCGAAGTTCGCAGGCAGATGGGTCCCTGGGACACACGCAGAGAGGCTCCGGCCCGGGTCACAGGCCGCCCATTGCCCCTGCCCCAGATCGGGGGCCGCAAAGCAGCCCTGTCTGAGTCCCCTGCCTCTAGAGGGAGTATTGGACCAACACTTGTAGAAAACGGGGTCCTTGAGGGCCACTCATTGGAGGGACACAAATAAATCTTTGCCGACTTTCTGCTGAAACTTACGAGCGTTCACACCTAAGCCTCTTACAAGGTCAGCTGTTTAGCTAAACATGAGCTCATGATCTAAATTTACACAATATTGAAGAAAGCAGCTACAAGGGGAGACAATCAGCCAAAACCATCAATACCAGAATTAGATTCCCAAGGCCATCCATCAGATGTAGGAATAATCGTGTGCAAGGCAGAAAATATACATAAAACTGGAACTGAAACAAGGCACAAGGATGTTTTCAAAGACTGGTAGGATCTCTAAAACATTTTTCAAGGACATGTCATTGATAAAGCTAAATACTCCAAGGTTGTGTAATACAACAGATTAATCATTGAGAAGAGTGAAATTATGCTGTTTTGAAAACTATGGCAGGTCAGATTTTCTGCCTAATTATATAAGAAGATTTCTCTAAAAAATACACATTATTTCAAAGACTTATTGGCTGTGAAATAAGTTAAGGGTATTTCAAATGGCTTGTCTGCAAAGAAAGGTGAGATGTAGGGAATCACAGAAAGTCGAGGGGAAAATAGGTCAATATATACATTGCTGTATGGTGAACTAAGCCTTAGGCCAGCAACAAAGGAGAGGACCTGACCCTTAGACACGTACAAGTAAGCTGGAATCTTCAAAAGTTCAAATCTTTATAAGTAAAAAGATTTACTAAAATCAATAACCAAGTGTTTTAATTGACATCAGAAGATGAAAACAATAAACCCTGAGAACATGGAGAAAAGATAAATAAAGATATGAGCAGAACTTAATACAACAGAAAACGTATAAAATTCAGGTGATTTAGTAAGTCCAAAGAATCTTTGAAAAGATTTAAAAGACACACTTTGATTAAGGAAAACCAAAACATAAGTAAAGAATATACAGAAAGAGTCAGGACAATGTTAGAGCAGAGAATATATGAAATGCCAGTAAATTTGAACATTTCTGTCAAGTGGACCATTTCCTAGCTCCTAAAGTTTACCAACACTGACACAAGAGGAAATCATTTAAGGTCATCATGTCTGCCCTTGGCATTCTCGGAACGCCCTGGCCTCAGAATGCAGCCTCTGTAGTCCATGGTAACCTGCGGAGAGGGGGCGGGGCTGAGGGAGGTTGGAACACTGCCCTCACTGAGGGAGTGGGTGTAGCCATCTCTGCTGTGACTGAACAAAGGGCAGGGGAGCAGGGGGCCCAGGCCAGGGCCCTCAGAGCCCGGCAGGCCCAGTGGAGTGTCACACGCTTTTAGGCCCAGGCCAAAGGGCGCCTTCTTTGTCTGCACAGCTGCCCAAACTCTCACTTTTCCACTCAAGCCGCCCTCTTACTTGAAGTGTGTGTGGAACGTGTCTGCGCAGTACACCGCGCTGCACAGCTAAGCATAGTTCTGGGCATCGTAGCTTCCTGCAAGGTGACCGAAGTTCGCAGGCAGATGGGTCCCTGGGACACACGCGGAGAGGCTCCTGCCCGGGTCACAGGCCGCCCACTGCCCCTGCCCCAGATCGGGGGACGCAAAGCAGCCCTGTCTGAGTCCCCTGCCTCTAGAGGGAGTATTGGACCAACAGTTGTAGAAAACGGGGTCCTTGCGGGCCACTCATTGGAGGGACACAAATAAATCTTTGCCGACTTTCTGCTAAAACTTACGAGCGTTCACAACTAAGCCTCTTACAAGGTCAGCTGTTTAGCTAAACATGAGCTCATGATCTAAATTTACACAATATTGAAGAAAGCAGCTACAAGGGGAGACAATCAGCCAAAACCATCAATACCAGAATTAGATTCCCAAGGCCATCCATCAGATGAAGGAATAATCGGGTGCAAGGCAGAAAATATACATAAAACTGGAACTGAAACAAGGCACAAGGATGTTTTAGAAGACTGGTAGGATCTCTAAAACATTTTTCAAGGACATGTCATTGATAAAGCTAAATACTCCAAGGTTGTGTAATACAACAGATTAATCATTGAGAAGAGTGAAATTATGCTGTTTTGAAAACTATGGCAGGTCAGATTTTCTGCCTAATTATATAAGAAGATTTCTCTAAAAAAGACACATTATTTCAAAGACTTATTGGCTGTGAAATAAGTTAAGGGTATTTCAAATGGCTTGTCTGCAAAGAAAGGTGAGATGTAGGGAATCACAGAAAGTCGAGGGGAAAATAGGTTAACATATACATTGCTGTATGGTGAACTAAGCCTTAGGCCAGCAACAATGGAGAGGACGTGACCCTTAGACACGTACAAGTAAGCTGGAATCTTCAAAAGTTCAAATCTTTATAAGTAAAAAGATTTATTAAAATGAATAACCAAGTGTTTTAATTGACATCAGAAGATGAAAACAATAAACCCTGAGAACATGGAGAAAAGATAAATAAAGATATGAGCAGAACTTAATACAACAGAAAACGTATAAAATTCAGGTGATTTAGTAAGTCCAAAGAATTTTCTTTGAAAAGAATTAAAAGACACACTTTGATTAAGGAAAACCAAAACATAAGTAAAGAATATACAGAAAGATTCAGGACAATGTTAGAGCAGAGAATATATGAAATGACAGTAAATTTGAACATTTCTGTAAAGTGGACCATTTCCTAGCTCCTAAAGTTTACCAACACTGACACAAGAGGAAATCATTTAAGGTCATCATGTCTGCCCTTGGCATTCTCGGAACGCCCTGGCCTCAGAATGCAGCCTCTGTAGTCCATGGTAACCTGCGGAGAGGGGGCGGGGCTGAGGGAGGTTGGAACACTGCCCTCACTGAGGGAGTGGGTGTGGCCATCTCTGCTGTGACTGAACAAAGGGCAGGGGAGCAGGGGGCCCAGGGCAGGGCCCTCAGAGCCCGGCAGGCCCAGTGGAGTGTCACAAGTTTTTAGGCCCAGGCCAAAGGGTGCCTTCTTTGTCTGCACAGCTGCCCAAACTCTCACCTTTCCACTCAGGCCGCCCTCTTACTTGAAGTGTGTGTGGAACGTGTCTGCGCAGTACACCGCGCTGCACAGCTAAGCATAGTTCTGGGCATCGTAGATTCCTGCCAGGTGACCGAAGTTCGCAGGCAGATGCGTCCCTGGGACACACGCGGAGAGGCTACGGCCCGGGTCACAGGCCGCCCATGGCCCCTGCCCCACATCAGGGGCCGCAAAGCAGCCCTGTCTGAGTCCCCTGCCTCTAGAGGGAGTATTGGACCAACACTTGTAGAAAACGGGGTCCTTGAGGGCCACTCATTGGAGGGACACAAATAAATCTTTGCCGACTTTCTGCTGAAACTTACGAGCGTTCACACCTAAGCCTCTTACAAGGTCAGCTGTTTAGCTAAACATGAGCTCATGATCTAAATTTACACAATATTGAAGAAAGCAGCTACAAGGGGAGACAATCAGCCAAAACCATCAATACCAGAATTAGATTCCCAAGGCCATCCATCAGATGTAGGAATAATCGGGTGCAAGGCAGAAAATATACATAAAACTGGAACTGAAACAAGGCACAAGGATGTTTTCAAAGACTGGTAGGATCTCTAAAACATTTTTCAAGGACATGTCATTGATAAAGCTAAATACTCCAAGGTTGTGTAATACAACAGATTAATCATTGAGAAGAGTGAAATTATGCTGTTTTGAAAACTATGGCAGGTCAGATTTTCTGCCTAATTATATAAGAAGATTTCTCTAAAAAATACACATTATTTCAAAGACTTATTGGCTGTGAAATAAGTTAAGGGTATTTCAAATGGCTTGTCTGCAAAGAAAGGTGAGATGTAGGGAATCACAGAAAGTCGAGGGGAAAATAGGTCAATATATACATTGCTGTATGGTGAACTAAGCCTTAGGCCAGCAACAATGGAGAGGACCTGACCCTTAGACAGGAACAAGTAAGCTGGAATCTTCAAAAGTTCAAATCTTTATAAGTAAAAAGATTTATTAAAATGAATAACCAAGTGTTTTAATTGACATCAGAAGATGAAAACAATAAACCCTGAGAACATGGAGAAAAGATAAATAAAGATATGAGCCGAACTTAATACAACAGAAAACGTATAAAATTCAGGTGATTTAGTAAGTCCAAAGAATCTTTGAAAAGATTTAAAAGACACACTTTGATTAAGGAAAACCAAAACATAAGTAAAGAATATACAGAAAGAGTCAGGACAATGTTAGAGCAGAGAATATATGAAATGCCAGTAAATTTGAACATTTCTGTCAAGTGGACCATTTCCTAGCTCCTAAAGTTTACCAACACTGACACAAGAGGAAATCATTTAAGGTCATCATGTCTGCCCTTGGCATTCTCGGAACGCCCTGGCCTCAGAATGCAGCCTCTGTAGTCCATGGTAACCTGCGGAGAGGGGGCGGGGCTGAGGGAGGTTGGAACACTGCCCTCACTGAGGGAGTGGGTGTGGCCATCTCTGCTGTGACTGAACAAAGGGCAGT
Source organism: Mesoplodon mirus (assembly GCF_964341445.2). Classification (NCBI taxonomy): domain Eukaryota; kingdom Metazoa; phylum Chordata; class Mammalia; order Artiodactyla; family Ziphiidae; genus Mesoplodon; species Mesoplodon mirus. The sequence goes on along the minus strand of NC_138976.1, from coordinate 158,842,317 downwards.
GGAGCAGGGGGCCCAGGCCAGGGCCCTCAGAGCCCGGCAGGCCCATTGGAGTGTCACACGCTTTTAGGCCCAGGCCAAAGGGCGCCTTCTTTGTCTGCACAGCTGCCCAAACTCTCACCTTTCCACTCAGGCCGCCCTCTTACTTGAAGTGTGTGTGGAACGTGTCTGCGCAGTACACCGCGCTGCACAGCTAAGCATAGTTCTGGGCATCGTAGCTTTCTGCCAGGTGACCGAAGTTCGCAGGCAGATGGGTCCCTGGGACACACGCGGAGAGGCTCCTGCCCGGGTCACAGGCCGCCCATTGCCCCTGCCCCAGATCGGGGGCCGCAAAGCAGCCCTGTCTGAGTCCCCTGCCTCTAGAGGGAGTATTGGACCAACACTTGTAGAAAACGGGGTCCTTGAGGGCCACTCATTGGAGGGACACAAATAAATCTTTGCCGACTTTCTGCTGAAACTTACGAGCGTTCACACCTAAGCCTCTTACAAGGTCAGCTGTTTAGCTAAACATGAGCTCATGATCTAAATTTACACAATATTGAAGAAAGCAGCTACAAGGGGAGACAATCAGCCAAAACCATCAATACCAGAATTAGATTCCCAAGGCCATCCATCAGATGTAGGAATAATCGTGTGCAAGGCAGAAAATATACATAAAACTGGAACTGAAACAAGGCACAAGGATGTTTTCAAAGACTGGTAGGATCTCTAAAACATTTTTCAAGGACATGTCATTGATAAAGCTAAATACTCCAAGGTTGTGTAATACAACAGATTAATCATTGAGAAGAGTGAAATTATGCTGTTTTGAAAACTATGGCAGGTCAGATTTTCTGCCTAATTATATAAGAAGATTTCTCTAAAAAATACACATTATTTCAAAGACTTATTGGCTGTGAAATAAGTTAAGGGTATTTCAAATGGCTTGTCTGCAAAGAAAGGTGAGATGTAGGGAATCACAGAAAGTCGAGGGGAAAATAGGTCAATATATACATTGCTGTATGGTGAACTAAGCCTTAGGCCAGCAACAAAGGAGAGGACCTGACCCTTAGACACGTACAAGTAAGCTGGAATCTTCAAAAGTTCAAATCTTTATAAGTAAAAAGATTTACTAAAATCAATAACCAAGTGTTTTAATTGACATCAGAAGATGAAAACAATAAACCCTGAGAACATGGAGAAAAGATAAATAAAGATATGAGCAGAACTTAATACAACAGAAAACGTATAAAATTCAGGTGATTTAGTAAGTCCAAAGAATCTTTGAAAAGATTTAAAAGACACACTTTGATTAAGGAAAACCAAAACATAAGTAAAGAATATAGAGAAAGAGTCAGGACAATGTTAGAGCAGAGAATATATGAAATGCCAGTAAATTTGAACATTTCTGTCAAGTGGACCATTTCCTAGCTCCTAAAGTTTACCAACACTGACACAAGAGGAAATCATTTAAGGTCATCATGTCTGCCCTTGGCATTCTCGGAACGCCCTGGCCTCAGAATGCAGCCTCTGTAGTCCATGGTAACCTGCGGAGAGGGGGCGGGGCTGAGGGAGGTTGGAACACTGCCCTCACTGAGGGAGTGGGTGTAGCCATCTCTGCTGTGACTGAACAAAGGGCAGGGGAGCAGGGGGCCCAGGCCAGGGCCCTCAGAGCCCGGCAGGCCCAGTGGAGTGTCACACGCTTTTAGGCCCAGGCCAAAGGGCGCCTTCTTTGTCTGCACAGCTGCCCAAACTCTCACTTTTCCACTCAAGCCGCCCTCTTACTTGAAGTGTGTGTGGAACGTGTCTGCGCAGTACACCGCGCTGCACAGCTAAGCATAGTTCTGGGCATCGTAGCTTCCTGCAAGGTGACCGAAGTTCGCAGGCAGATGGGTCCCTGGGACACACGCGGAGAGGCTCCTGCCCGGGTCACAGGCCGCCCACTGCCCCTGCCCCAGATCCGGGGACGCAAAGCAGCCCTGTCTGAGTCCCCTGCCTCTAGAGGGAGTATTGGACCAACAGTTGTAGAAAACGGGGTCCTTGCGGGCCACTCATTGGAGGGACACAAATAAATCTTTGCCGACTTTCTGCTAAAACTTACGAGCGTTCACAACTAAGCCTCTTACAAGGTCAGCTGTTTAGCTAAACATGAGCTCATGATCTAAATTTACACAATATTGAAGAAAGCAGCTACAAGGGGAGACAATCAGCCAAAACCATCAATACCAGAATTAGATTCCCAAGGCCATCCATCAGATGAAGGAATAATCGGGTGCAAGGCAGAAAATATACATAAAACTGGAACTGAAACAAGGCACAAGGATGTTTTAGAAGACTGGTAGGATCTCTAAAACATTTTTCAAGGACATGTCATTGATAAAGCTAAATACTCCAAGGTTGTGTAATACAACAGATTAATCATTGAGAAGAGTGAAATTATGCTGTTTTGAAAACTATGGCAGGTCAGATTTTCTGCCTAATTATATAAGAAGATTTCTCTAAAAAAGACACATTATTTCAAAGACTTATTGGCTGTGAAATAAGTTAAGGGTATTTCAAATGGCTTGTCTGCAAAGAAAGGTGAGATGTAGGGAATCACAGAAAGTCGAGGGGAAAATAGGTTAACATATACATTGCTGTATGGTGAACTAAGCCTTAGGCTAGCAACAATGGAGAGGACGTGACCCTTAGACACGTACAAGTAAGCTGGAATCTTCAAAAGTTCAAATCTTTATAAGTAAAAAGATTTATTAAAATGAATAACCAAGTGTTTTAATTGACATCAGAAGATGAAAACAATAAACCCTGAGAACATAGAGAAAAGATAAATAAAGATATGAGCAGAACTTAATACAACAGAAAACGTATAAAATTGAGGTGATTTAGTAAGTCCAAAGAATCTTCTTTGAAAAGAATTAAAAGACACAATTTGATTAAGGAAAACCAAAACATAAGTAAAGAATATACAGAAAGAGTCAGGACAATGTTAGAGCAGAGAATATATGAAATGCCAGTAAATTTGAACATTTCTGTAAAGTGGACCATTTCCTAGCTCCTAAAGTTTACCAACACTGACACAAGAGGAAATCATTTAAGGTCATCATGTCTGCCCTTGGCATACTCGGAACGCCCTGGCCTCAGAATGCAGCCTCTGTAGTCCATGGTAACCTGCGGAGAGGGGGCGGGGATGAGGGAGGTTGGAACACTGCCCTCACTGAGGGAGTGGGTGTGGCCATCTCTGCTGTGACTGAACAAAGGGCAGGGGAGCAGGGGGCCCAGGGCAGGGCCCTCATAGCCCGGCAGGCCCAGTGGAGTGTCACAAGCTTTTAGGCCCAGGCCAAAGGGTGACTTCTCTGTCTGCACAGCTGCCCAAACTCTCACTTTTCCACTCAAGCCGCCCTCTTACTTGAAGTGTGTGTGGAACGTGTCCGCGCAGTATACCGCGCTGCACAGCTAAGCATAGGTCTGGGCATCGTAGCTTCCTGCCAGGTGACCGAAGTTCGCAGGCAGATGGGTCCCTGGGACACACGCGGAGAGGCTCCTGCCCGGGTCACAGGCCGCCCACTGCCCCTGCCCCAGATCGGGGGACGCAAAGCAGCCCTGTCTGAGTCCCCTGCCTCTAGAGGGAGTATTGGACCAACACTTGTAGAAAACGGGGTCCTTGCGGGCCACTCATTGGAGGGACACAAATAAATCTTTGCCGACTTTCTGCTGAAACTTACGAGCGTTCACACCTAAGCCTCTTACAAGGTCAGCTGTTTAGCTAAACATGAGCTCATGATCTAAATTTACACAATAATGAAGAAAGCAGCTACAAGGGGAGACAATCAGCCAAAACCATCAATACCAGAATTAGATTCCCAAGGCCATCCATCAGATGAAGGAATAATCGGGTGCAAGGCAGAAAATATACATAAAACTGGAACTGAAACAAGGCACAAGGATGTTTTAGAAGACTGGTAGGATCTCTAAAACATTTTTCAAGGACATGTCATTGATAAAGCTAAATACTCCAAGGTTGTGTAATACAACAGATTAATCATTGAGAAGAGTGAAATTATGCTGTTTTGAAAACTATGGCAGGTCAGATTTTCTGCCTAATTATATAAGAAGATTTCTCTAAAAAATACACATTATTTCAAAGACTTATTGGCTGTGAAATAAGTTAAGGGTATTTCAAATGGCTTGTCTGCAAAGAAAGGTGAGATGTAGGGAATCACAGAAAGTCGAGGGGAAAATAGGTTAACATATACATTGCTGTATGGTGAACTAAGCCTTAGGCTAGCAACAATGGAGAGGACGTGACCCTTAGACACGTACAAGTAAGCTGGAATCTTCAAAAGTTCAAATCTTTATAAGTAAAAAGATTTATTAAAATGAATAACCAAGTGTTTTAATTGACATCAGAAGATGAAAACAATAAACCCTGAGAACATAGAGAACAGATAAATAAAGATCTGAGCAGAACTTAATACAACAGAAAACGTATAAAATTGAGGTGATTTAGTAAGTCCAAAGAATCTTCTTTGAAAAGAATTAAAAGACACAATTGGATTAAGGAAAACCAAAACATAAGTAAAGAATATACAGAAAGAGTCAGGACAATGTTAGAGCAGAGAATATATGAAATGCCAGTAAATTTGAACATTTCTGTAAAGTGGACCATTTCCTAGCTCCTAAAGTTTACCAACACTGACACAAGAGGAAATCATTTAAGGTCATCATGTCTGCCCTTGGCATACTCGGAACGCCCTGGCCTCAGAATGCAGCCTCTGTAGTCCATGGTAACCTGCGGAGAGGGGGCGGGGCTGAGGGAGGTTGGAACACTGCGCTCACTGAGAGAGTGGGTGTGGCCATCTCTGCTGTGACTGAACAAAGGGCAGGGGAGCAGGGGGCCCAGGGCAGGGCCCTCATAGCCGGGCAGGCCCAGTGGAGTGTCACAAGCTTTAAGGCCCAGGCCAAAGGGTGCCTTCTTTGTCTGCACAGCTGCCCAAACTCTCACTTTTCCACTCAGGCCGCCCTCTTACTTGAAGTGTGTGTGGAACGTGTCCGCGCAGTATACCGCGCTGCACAGCTAAGCATAGGTCTGGGCATCGTAGCTTCCTGCCAGGTGACCGAAGTTCGCAGGCAGATGGGTCCCTGGGACACACGCGGAGAGGCTCCTGCCCGGGTCACAGGCCGCCCACTGCCCCTGCCCCAGATCGGGAGCCGCAAAGCAGCCCTGTCTGAGTCCCCTGCCTCTAGAGGGAGTATTGGACCAACACTTGTAGAAAACGGGGTCCTTGCGGGCCACTCATTGGAGGGACACAAATAAATCTTTGCCGACTTTCTGCTAAAACTTACGAGCGTTCACACCTAATCCTCTTACAAGGTCAGCTGTTTAGCTAAACATGAGCTCATGATCTAAATTTACACAATATTGAAGAAAGCAGCTACAAGGGGAGACAATAAGCCAAAACCATCAATACCAGAATTAGATTCCCAAGGCCATCCATCAGATGTAGGAATAATCGGGTGCAAGGCAGAAAATATACATAAAACTGGAACTGAAACAAGGCACAAGGATGTTTTCAATGACTGGTAGGATCTCTCAAACATTTTTCAAGGACATGTCATTGATAAAGCTAAATACTCCAAGGTTGTGTAATACAACAGATTAATCATTGAGAAGAGTGAAATTATGCTGTTTTGAAAACTATGGCAGGTCAGATTTTCTGCCTAATTATATAAGAAGATTTCTCTAAAAAATACACATTATTTCAAAGACTTATTGGCTGTGAAATAAGTTAAGGGTATTTCAAATGGCTTGTCTGCAAAGAAAGGTGAGATGTAGGGAATCACAGAAAGTCGAGGGGAAAATAGGTCAATATATACATTGCTGTATGGTGAACTAAGCCTTAGGCCAGCAACAATGGAGAGGACCTGACCCTTAGACAGGAACAAGTAAGCTGGAATCTTCAAAAGTTCAAATCTTTATAAGTAAAAAGATTTATTAAAATGAATAACCAAGTGTTTTAATTGACATCAGAAGATGAAAACAATAAACCCTGAGAACATGGAGAAAAGATAAATAAAGATATGAGCCGAACTTAATACAACAGAAAACGTATAAAATTCAGGTGATTTAGTAAGTCCAAAGAATCTTTGAAAAGATTTAAAAGACACACTTTGATTAAGGAAAACCAAAACATAAGTAAAGAATATACAGAAAGAGTCAGGACAATGTTAGAGCAGAGAATATATGAAATGCCAGTAAATTTGAACATTTCTGTCAAGTGGACCATTTCCTAGCTCCTAAAGTTTACCAACACTGACACAAGAGGAAATCATTTAAGGTCATCATGTCTGCCCTTGGCATTCTCGGAACGCCCTGGCCTCAGAATGCAGCCTCTGTAGTCCATGGTAACCTGCGGAGAGGGGGCGGGGCTGAGGGAGGTTGGAACACTGCCCTCACTGAGGGAGTGGGTGTGGCCATCTCTGCTGTGACTGAACAAAGGGCAGTGGAGCAGGGGGCCCAGGCCAGGGCCCTCAGAGCCCGGCAGGCCCATTGGAGTGTCACACGCTTTTAGGCCCAGGCCAAAGGGCGCCTTCTTTGTCTGCACAGCTGCCCAAACTCTCACCTTTCCACTCAGGCCGCCCTCTTACTTGAAGTGTGTGTGGAACGTGTCTGCGCAGTACACCGCGCTGCACAGCTAAGCATAGTTCTGGGCATCGTAGCTTTCTGCCAGGTGACCGAAGTTCGCAGGCAGATGGGTCCCTGGGACACACGCGGAGAGGCTCCGGCCCGGGTCACAGGCCGCCCATTGCCCCTGCCCCAGATCGGGGGCCGCAAAGCAGCCCTGTCTGAGTCCCCTGCCTCTAGAGGGAGTATTGGACCAACACTTGTAGAAAACGGGGTCCTTGAGGGCCACTCATTGGAGGGACACAAATAAATCTTTGCCGACTTTCTGCTGAAACTTACGAGCGTTCACACCTAAGCCTCTTACAAGGTCAGCTGTTTAGCTAAACATGAGCTCATGATCTAAATTTACACAATATTGAAGAAAGCAGCTACAAGGGGAGACAATCAGCCAAAACCATCAATACCAGAATTAGATTCCCAAGGCCATCCATCAGATGTAGGAATAATCGTGTGCAAGGCAGAAAATATACATAAAACTGGAACTGAAACAAGGCACAAGGATGTTTTCAAAGACTGGTAGGATCTCTAAAACATTTTTCAAGGACATGTCATTGATAAAGCTAAATACTCCAAGGTTGTGTAATACAACAGATTAATCATTGAGAAGAGTGAAATTATGCTGTTTTGAAAACTATGGCAGGTCAGATTTTCTGCCTAATTATATAAGAAGATTTCTCTAAAAAATACACATTATTTCAAAGACTTATTGGCTGTGAAATAAGTTAAGGGTATTTCAAATGGCTTGTCTGCAAAGAAAGGTGAGATGTAGGGAATCACAGAAAGTCGAGGGGAAAATAGGTCAATATATACATTGCTGTATGGTGAACTAAGCCTTAGGCCAGCAACAAAGGAGAGGACCTGACCCTTAGACACGTACAAGTAAGCTGGAATCTTCAAAAGTTCAAATCTTTATAAGTAAAAAGATTTACTAAAATCAATAACCAAGTGTTTTAATTGACATCAGAAGATGAAAACAATAAACCCTGAGAACATGGAGAAAAGATAAATAAAGATATGAGCAGAACTTAATACAACAGAAAACGTATAAAATTCAGGTGATTTAGTAAGTCCAAAGAATCTTTGAAAAGATTTAAAAGACACACTTTGATTAAGGAAAACCAAAACATAAGTAAAGAATATAGAGAAAGAGTCAGGACAATGTTAGAGCAGAGAATATATGAAATGCCAGTAAATTTGAACATTTCTGTCAAGTGGACCATTTCCTAGCTCCTAAAGTTTACCAACACTGACACAAGAGGAAATCATTTAAGGTCATCATGTCTGCCCTTGGCATTCTCGGAACGCCCTGGCCTCAGAATGCAGCCTCTGTAGTCCATGGTAACCTGCGGAGAGGGGGCGGGGATGAGGGAGGTTGGAACACTGCCCTCACTGAGGGAGTGGGTGTGGCCATCTCTGCTGTGACTGAACAAAGGGCAGGGGAGCAGGGGGCCCAGGCCAGGGCCCTCAGAGCCCGGCAGGCCCAGTGGAGTGTCACACGCTTTTAGGCCCAGGCCAAAGGGCGCCTTCTTTGTCTGCACAGCTGCCCAAACTCTCACTTTTCCACTCAAGCCGCCCTCTTACTTGAAGTGTGTGTGGAACGTGTCTGCGCAGTACACCGCGCTGCACAGCTAAGCATAGTTCTGGGCATCGTAGCTTCCTGCAAGGTGACCGAAGTTCGCAGGCAGATGGGTCCCTGGGACACACGCGGAGAGGCTCCTGCCCGGGTCACAGGCCGCCCACTGCCCCTGCCCCAGATCCGGGGACGCAAAGCAGCCCTGTCTGAGTCCCCTGCCTCTAGAGGGAGTATTGGACCAACAGTTGTAGAAAACGGGGTCCTTGCGGGCCACTCATTGGAGGGACACAAATAAATCTTTGCCGACTTTCTGCTAAAACTTACGAGCGTTCACAACTAAGCCTCTTACAAGGTCAGCTGTTTAGCTAAACATGAGCTCATGATCTAAATTTACACAATATTGAAGAAAGCAGCTACAAGGGGAGACAATCAGCCAAAACCATCAATACCAGAATTAGATTCCCAAGGCCATCCATCAGATGAAGGAATAATCGGGTGCAAGGCAGAAAATATACATAAAACTGGAACTGAAACAAGGCACAAGGATGTTTTAGAAGACTGGTAGGATCTCTAAAACATTTTTCAAGGACATGTCATTGATAAAGCTAAATACTCCAAGGTTGTGTAATACAACAGATTAATCATTGAGAAGAGTGAAATTATGCTGTTTTGAAAACTATGGCAGGTCAGATTTTCTGCCTAATTATATAAGAAGATTTCTCTAAAAAAGACACATTATTTCAAAGACTTATTGGCTGTGAAATAAGTTAAGGGTATTTCAAATGGCTTGTCTGCAAAGAAAGGTGAGATGTAGGGAATCACAGAAAGTCGAGGGGAAAATAGGTTAACATATACATTGCTGTATGGTGAACTAAGCCTTAGGCTAGCAACAATGGAGAGGACGTGACCCTTAGACACGTACAAGTAAGCTGGAATCTTCAAAAGTTCAAATCTTTATAAGTAAAAAGATTTATTAAAATGAATAACCAAGTGTTTTAATTGACATCAGAAGATGAAAACAATAAACCCTGAGAACATAGAGAAAAGATAAATAAAGATATGAGCAGAACTTAATACAACAGAAAACGTATAAAATTGAGGTGATTTAGTAAGTCCAAAGAATCTTCTTTGAAAAGAATTAAAAGACACAATTTGATTAAGGAAAACCAAAACATAAGTAAAGAATATACAGAAAGAGTCAGGACAATGTTAGAGCAGAGAATATATGAAATGCCAGTAAATTTGAACATTTCTGTAAAGTGGACCATTTCCTAGCTCCTAAAGTTTACCAACACTGACACAAGAGGAAATCATTTAAGGTCATCATGTCTGCCCTTGGCATACTCGGAACGCCCTGGCCTCAGAATGCAGCCTCTGTAGTCCATGGTAACCTGCGGAGAGGGGGCGGGGATGAGGGAGGTTGGAACACTGCCCTCACTGAGGGAGTGGGTGTGGCCATCTCTGCTGTGACTGAACAAAGGGCAGGGGAGCAGGGGGCCCAGGGCAGGGCCCTCATAGCCCGGCAGGCCCAGTGGAGTGTCACAAGCTTTTAGGCCCAGGCCAAAGGGTGACTTCTCTGTCTGCACAGCTGCCCAAACTCTCACTTTTCCACTCAAGCCGCCCTCTTACTTGAAGTGTGTGTGGAACGTGTCCGCGCAGTATACCGCGCTGCACAGCTAAGCATAGGTCTGGGCATCGTAGCTTCCTGCCAGGTGACCGAAGTTCGCAGGCAGATGGGTCCCTGGGACACACGCGGAGAGGCTCCTGCCCGGGTCACAGGCCGCCCACTGCCCCTGCCCCAGATCGGGGGACGCAAAGCAGCCCTGTCTGAGTCCCCTGCCTCTAGAGGGAGTATTGGACCAACACTTGTAGAAAACGGGGTCCTTGCGGGCCACTCATTGGAGGGACACAAATAAATCTTTGCCGACTTTCTGCTGAAACTTACGAGCGTTCACACCTAAGCCTCTTACAAGGTCAGCTGTTTAGCTAAACATGAGCTCATGATCTAAATTTACACAATAATGAAGAAAGCAGCTACAAGGGGAGACAATCAGCCAAAACCATCAATACCAGAATTAGATTCCCAAGGCCATCCATCAGATGAAGGAATAATCGGGTGCAAGGCAGAAAATATACATAAAACTGGAACTGAAACAAGGCACAAGGATGTTTTAGAAGACTGGTAGGATCTCTAAAACATTTTTCAAGGACATGTCATTGATAAAGCTAAATACTCCAAGGTTGTGTAATACAACAGATTAATCATTGAGAAGAGTGAAATTATGCTGTTTTGAAAACTATGGCAGGTCAGATTTTCTGCCTAATTATATAAGAAGATTTCTCTAAAAAATACACATTATTTCAAAGACTTATTGGCTGTGAAATAAGTTAAGGGTATTTCAAATGGCTTGTCTGCAAAGAAAGGTGAGATGTAGGGAATCACAGAAAGTCGAGGGGAAAATAGGTTAACATATACATTGCTGTATGGTGAACTAAGCCTTAGGCTAGCAACAATGGAGAGGACGTGACCCTTAGACACGTACAAGTAAGCTGGAATCTTCAAAAGTTCAAATCTTTATAAGTAAAAAGATTTATTAAAATGAATAACCAAGTGTTTTAATTGACATCAGAAGATGAAAACAATAAACCCTGAGAACATAGAGAACAGATAAATAAAGATCTGAGCAGAACTTAATACAACAGAAAACGTATAAAATTGAGGTGATTTAGTAAGTCCAAAGAATCTTCTTTGAAAAGAATTAAAAGACACAATTGGATTAAGGAAAACCAAAACATAAGTAAAGAATATACAGAAAGAGTCAGGACAATGTTAGAGCAGAGAATATATGAAATGCCAGTAAATTTGAACATTTCTGTAAAGTGGACCATTTCCTAGCTCCTAAAGTTTACCAACACTGACACAAGAGGAAATCATTTAAGGTCATCATGTCTGCCCTTGGCATACTCGGAACGCCCTGGCCTCAGAATGCAGCCTCTGTAGTCCATGGTAACCTGCGGAGAGGGGGCGGGGCTGAGGGAGGTTGGAACACTGCCCTCACTGAGAGAGTGGGTGTGGCCATCTCTGCTGTGACTGAACAAAGGGCAGGGGAGCAGGGGGCCCAGGGCAGGGCCCTCATAGCCGGGCAGGCCCAGTGGAGTGTCACAAGCTTTAAGGCCCAGGCCAAAGGGTGCCTTCTTTGTCTGCACAGCTGCCCAAACTCTCACTTTTCCACTCAGGCCGCCCTCTTACTTGAAGTGTGTGTGGAACGTGTCCGCGCAGTATACCGCGCTGCACAGCTAAGCATAGGTCTGGGCATCGTAGCTTCCTGCCAGGTGACCGAAGTTCGCAGGCAGATGGGTCCCTGGGACACACGCGGAGAGGCTCCTGCCCGGGTCACAGGCCGCCCACTGCCCCTGCCCCAGATCGGGAGCCGCAAAGCAGCCCTGTCTGAGTCCCCTGCCTCTAGAGGGAGTATTGGACCAACACTTGTAGAAAACGGGGTCCTTGCGGGCCACTCATTGGAGGGACACAAATAAATCTTTGCCGACTTTCTGCTAAAACTTACGAGCGTTCACACCTAATCCTCTTACAAGGTCAGCTGTTTAGCTAAACATGAGCTCATGATCTAAATTTACACAATATTGAAGAAAGCAGCTACAAGGGGAGACAATAAGCCAAAACCATCAATACCAGAATTAGATTCCCAAGGCCATCCATCAGATGTAGGAATAATCGGGTGCAAGGCAGAAAATATACATAAAACTGGAACTGAAACAAGGCACAAGGATGTTTTCAATGACTGGTAGGATCTCTCAAACATTTTTCAAGGACATGTCATTGATAAAGCTAAATACTCCAAGGTTGTGTAATACAACAGATTAATCATTGAGAAGAGTGAAATTATGCTGTTTTGAAAACTATGGCAGGTCAGATTTTCTGCCTAATTATATAAGAAGATTTCTCTAAAAAATACACATTATTTCAAAGACTTATTGGCTGTGAAATAAGTTAAGGGTATTTCAAATGGCTTGTCTGCAAAGAAAGGTGAGATGTAGGGAATCACAGAAAGTCGAGGGGAAAATAGGTCAATATATACATTGCTGTATGGTGAACTAAGCCTTAGGCCAGCAACAATGGAGAGGACCTGACCCTTAGACACGTACAAGTAAGCTGGAATCTTCAAAAGTTCAAATCTTTATAAGTAAAAAGATTTATTAAAATGAATAACCAAGTGTTTTAATTGACATCAGAAGATGAAAACAATAAACCCTGAGAACATAGAGAAAAGATAAATAAAGATATGAGCAGAACTTAATACAAGAGAAAACGTATAAAATTGAGGTGATTTAGTAAGTCCAAAGAATCTTCTTTGAAAAGATTTAAAAGACACACTTTGATTAAGGAAAACCAAAACATAAGTAAAGAATATACAGAAAGAGTCAGGACAATGTTAGAGCAGAGAATATATGAAATGCCAGTAAATTTGAACATTTCTGTCAAGTGGACCATTTCCTAGCTCCTAAAGTTTACCAACACTGACACAAGAGGAAATCATTTAAGGTCATCATGTCTGCCCTTGGCATTCTCGGAACGCCCTGGCCTCAGAATGCAGCCTCTGTAGTCCATGGTAACCTGCGGAGAGGGGTCGGGGCTGAGGGAGGTTGGAACACTGCCCTCACTGAGGGAGTGGGTGTGGCCATCTCTGCTGTGACTGAACAAAGGGCAGGGGAGCAGGGGGCCCAGGGCAGGGCCCTCAGAGCCCGGCAGGCCCAGTGGAGTGTCACAAGCTTTTAGGCCCAGGCCAAAGGGCGCCTTCTTTGTCTGCACAGCTGCCCAAACTCTCACCTTTCCACTCAGGCCGCCCTCTTACTTGAAGTGTGTGTGGAACGTGTCCGCGCAGTACACCGCGCTGCACAGCTAAGCATAGTTCTGGGTATCGTAGCTTCCTGCCAGGTGACCGAAGTTCGCAGGCAGATCGGTCCCTGTGACACACGCGGAGAGGCTCCGGCCCGGGTCACAGGCCGCCCATAGCCCCTGCCCCAGATCGGGGGACGCAAAGCAGCCCTGTCTGAGTCCCCTGCCTCTAGAGGGAGTATTGGACCAACACTTGTAGAAAACGGGGTCCTTGCGGGCCACTCATTGGAGGGACACAAATAAATCTTTGCCGACTTTCTGCTGAAACTTACGAGCGTTCACACCTAAGCCTCTTACAAGGTCAGCTGTTTAGCTAAACATGAGCTCATGATCTAAATTTACACAATATTGAAGAAAGCAGCTACAAGGGGAGACAATCAGCCAAAACCATCAATACCAGAATTAGATTCCCAAGGCCATCCATCAGATGTAGGAATAATCGGGTGCAAGGCAGAAAATATACATAAAACTGGAACTGAAACAAGGCACAAGGATGTTTTCAAAGACTGGTAGGATCTCTGAAACATTTTTCAAGGACATGTCATTGATAAAGCTAAATACTCCAAGGTTGTGTAATACAACAGATTAATCATTGAGAAGAGTGAAATTATGCTGTTTTGAAAACTATGGCAGGTCAGATTTTCTGCCTAATTATATAAGAAGATTTCTCTAAAAAATACACATTATTTCAAAGACTTATTGGCTGTGAAATAAGTTAAGGGTATTTCAAATGGCTTGTCTGCAAAGAAAGGTGAGATGTAGGGAATCACAGAAAGTCGAGGGGAAAATAGGTCAATATATACATTGCTGTATGGTGAACTAAGCCTTAGGCCAGCAACAATGGAGAGGACCTGACCCTTAGACACGTACAAGTAAGCTGGAATCTTCAAAAGTTCAAATCTTTATAAGTAAAAAGATTTATTAAAATGAATAACCAAGTGTTTTAATTGACATCAGAAGATGAAAACAATAAACCCTGAGAACATGGAGAAAAGATAAATAAAGATATGAGCAGAACTTAATACAACAGAAAACGTATAAAATTCAGGTGATTTAGTAAGTCCAAAGAATCTTTGAAAAGATTTAAAAGACACACTTTGATTAAGGAAAACCAAAACATAAGTAAAGAATATACAGAAAGAGTCAGGACAATGTTAGAGCAGAGAATATATGAAATGCCAGTAAATTTGAACATTTCTGTAAAGTGGACCATTTCCTAGCTCCTAAAGTTTACCAACACTGACACAAGAGGAAATCATTTAAGGTCATCATGTCTGCCCTTGGCATTCTCGGAACGCCCTGGCCTCAGAATGCAGACTCTGTAGTCCATGGTAACCTGTGGAGAGGGGGCGGGGCTGAGGGAGGTTGGAACACTGCCCTCACTGAGGGAGTGGGTGTGGCCATCTCTGCTGTGACTGAACAAAGGGCAGGGGAGCAGGGGGCCCAGGCCAGGGCCCTCAGAGCCCGGCAGGCCCATTGGAGTGTCACACGCTTTTAGGCCCAGGCCAAAGGGCGCCTTCTTTGTCTGCACAGCTGCCCAAACTCTCACTTTTCCACTCAGGCCGCCCTCTTACTTGAAGTGTGTGTGGATCGTGTCCGCGCAGTACACCGCGCTGCACAGCTAAGCATAGTTCTGGGCATCGTAGCTTTCTGCCAGGTGACCGAAGTTCGCAGGCAGATGGGTCCCTGGGACACAGGCGGAGAGGCTCCGGCCCGGGTCACAGGCCGCTCATGGCCCCTGCCCCAGATCGGGGGCCGCAAAGCAGCCCTGTCTGAGTCCCCTGCCTCTAGAGGGAGTATTGGACCAACACTTGTAGAAAACGGGGTCCTTGCGGGCCACTCATTGGAGGGACACAAATAAATCTTTGCCGACTTTCTGCTGAAACTTACGAGCGTTCACACCTAAGCCTCTTACAAGGTCAGCTGTTTAGCTAAACATGAGCTCATGATCTAAATTTACACAATATTGAAGAAAGCAGCTACAAGGGGAGACAATCAGCCAAAACCATCAATACCAGAATTAGATTCCCAAGGCCATCCATCAGATGTAGGAATAATCGGGTGCAAGGCAGAAAATATACATAAAACTGGAACTGAAACAAGGCACAAGGATGTTTTCAAAGACTGGTAGGATCTCTCAAACATTTTTCAAGGACATGTCATTGATAAAGCTAAATACTCCAAGGTTGTGTAATACAACAGATTAATCATTGAGAAGAGTGAAATTATGCTGTTTTGAAAACTATGGCAGGTCAGATTTTCTGCCTAATTATATAAGAAGATTTCTCTAAAAAATACACATTATTTCAAAGACTTATTGGCTGTGAAATAAGTTAAGGGTATTTCAAATGGCTTGTCTGCAAAGAAAGGTGAGATGTAGGGAATCACAGAAAGTCGAGGGGAAAATAGGTCAATATATACATTGCTGTATGGTGAACTAAGCCTTAGGCCAGCAACAATGGAGAGGACCTGACCCTTAGACACGTACAAGTAAGCTGGAATCTTCAAAAGTTCAAATCTTTATAAGTAAAAAGATTTATTAAAATGAATAACCAAGTGTTTTAATTGACATCAGAAGATGAAAACAATAAACCCTGAGAACATAGAGAAAAGATAAATAAAGATATGAGCAGAACTTAATACAACAGAAAACGTATAAAATTGAGGTGATTTAGTAAGTCCAAAGAATCTTCTTTGAAAAGAATTAAAAGACACAATTTGATTAAGGAAAACCAAAACATAAGTAAAGAATATACAGAAAGAGTCAGGACAATGTTAGAGCAGAGAATATATGAAATGCCAGTAAATTTGAACATTTCTGTAAAGTGGACCATTTCCTAGCTCCTAAAGTTTACCAACACTGACACAAGAGGAAATCATTTAAGGTCATCATGTCTGCCCTTGGCATACTCGGAACGCCCTGGCCTCAGAATGCAGCCTCTGTAGTCCATGGTAACCTGCGGAGAGGGGGCGGGGATGAGGGAGGTTGGAACACTGCCCTCACTGAGGGAGTGGGTGTGGCCATCTCTGCTGTGACTGAACAAAGGGCAGGGGAGCAGGGGGCCCAGGGCAGGGCCCTCATAGCCCGGCAGGCCCAGTGGAGTGTCACAAGCTTTTAGGCCCAGGCCAAAGGGTGACTTCTCTGTCTGCACAGCTGCCCAAACTTTCACTTTTCCACTCAAGCCGCCCTCTTACTTGAAGTGTGTGTGGAACGTGTCCGCGCAGTATACCGCGCTGCACAGCTAAGCATAGGTCTGGGCATCGTAGCTTCCTGCCAGGTGACCGAAGTTCGCAGGCAGATGGGTCCCTGGGACACACGCGGAGAGGCTCCTGCCCGGGTCACAGGCCGCCCACTGCCCCTGCCCCAGATCGGGGGACGCAAAGCAGCCCTGTCTGAGTCCCCTGCCTCTAGAGGGAGTATTGGACCAACACTTGTAGAAAACGGGGTCCTTGCGGGCCACTCATTGGAGGGACACAAATAAATCTTTGCCGACTTTCTGCTGAAACTTACGAGCGTTCACACCTAAGCCTCTTACAAGGTCAGCTGTTTAGCTAAACATGAGCTCATGATCTAAATTTACACAATAATGAAGAAAGCAGCTACAAGGGGAGACAATCAGCCAAAACCATCAATACCAGAATTAGATTCCCAAGGCCATCCATCAGATGAAGGAATAATCGGGTGCAAGGCAGAAAATATACATAAAACTGGAACTGAAACAAGGCACAAGGATGTTTTAGAAGACTGGTAGGATCTCTCAAACATTTTTCAAGGACATGTCATTGATAAAGCTAAATACTCCAAGGTTGTGTAATACAACAGATTAATCATTGAGAAGAGTGAAATTATGCTGTTTTGAAAACTATGGCAGGTCAGATTTTCTGCCTAATTATATAAGAAGATTTCTCTAAAAAATACACATTATTTCAAAGACTTATTGGCTGTGAAATAAGTTAAGGGTATTTCAAATGGCTTGTCTGCAAAGAAAGGTGAGATGTAGGGAATCACAGAAAGTCGAGGGGAAAATAGGTTAACATATACATTGCTGTATGGTGAACTAAGCCTTAGGCTAGCAACAATGGAGAGGACGTGACCCTTAGACACGTACAAGTAAGCTGGAATCTTCAAAAGTTCAAATCTTTATAAGTAAAAAGATTTATTAAAATGAATAACCAAGTGTTTTAATTGACATCAGAAGATGAAAACAATAAACCCTGAGAACATAGAGAACAGATAAATAAAGATCTGAGCAGAACTTAATACAACAGAAAACGTATAAAATTGAGGTGATTTAGTAAGTCCAAAGAATCTTCTTTGAAAAGAATTAAAAGACACAATTGGATTAAGGAAAACCAAAACATAAGTAAAGAATATACAGAAAGAGTCAGGACAATGTTAGAGCAGAGAATATATGAAATGCCAGTAAATTTGAACATTTCTGTAAAGTGGACCATTTCCTAGCTCCTAAAGTTTACCAACACTGACACAAGAGGAAATCATTTAAGGTCATCATGTCTGCCCTTGGCATACTCGGAACGCCCTGGCCTCAGAATGCAGCCTCTGTAGTCCATGGTAACCTGCGGAGAGGGGGCGGGGCTGAGGGAGGTTGGAACACTGCCCTCACTGAGAGAGTGGGTGTGGCCATCTCTGCTGTGACTGAACAAAGGGCAGGGGAGCAGGGGGCCCAGGGCAGGGCCCTCATAGCCGGGCAGGCCCAGTGGAGTGTCACAAGCTTTTAGGCCCAGGCCAAAGGGTGCCTTCTTTGTCTGCACAGCTGCCCAAACTCTCACTTTTCCACTCAGGCCGCCCTCTTACTTGAAGTGTGTGTGGAACGTGTCCGCGCAGTATACCGCGCTGCACAGCTAAGCATAGGTCTGGGCATCGTAGCTTCCTGCCAGGTGACGGAAGTTCGCAGGCAGATGGGTCCCTGGGACACACGCGGAGAGGCTCCTGCCTGGGTCACAGGCCGCCCACTGCCCCTGCCCCAGATCGGGAGCCGCAAAGCAGCCCTGTCTGAGTCCCCTGCCTCTAGAGGGAGTATTGGACCAACACTTGTAGAAAACGGGGTCCTTGCGGGCCACTCATTGGAGGGACACAAATAAATCTTTGCCGACTTTCTGCTAAAACTTACGAGCGTTCACACCTAATCCTCTTACAAGGTCAGCTGTTTAGCTAAACATGAGCTCATGATCTAAATTTACACAATATTGAAGAAAGCAGCTACAAGGGGAGACAATAAGCCAAAACCATCAATACCAGAATTAGATTCCCAAGGCCATCCATCAGATGTAGGAATAATCGGGTGCAAGGCAGAAAATATACATAAAACTGGAACTGAAACAAGGCACAAGGATGTTTTCAATGACTGGTAGGATCTCTCAAACATTTTTCAAGGACATGTCATTGATAAAGCTAAATACTCCAAGGTTGTGTAATACAACAGATTAATCATTGAGAAGAGTGAAATTATGCTGTTTTGAAAACTATGGCAGGTCAGATTTTCTGCCTAATTATATAAGAAGATTTCTCTAAAAAATACACATTATTTCAAAGACTTATTGGCTGTGAAATAAGTTAAGGGTATTTCAAATGGCTTGTCTGCAAAGAAAGGTGAGATGTAGGGAATCACAGAAAGTCGAGGGGAAAATAGGTCAATATATACATTGCTGTATGGTGAACTAAGCCTTAGGCCAGCAACAATGGAGAGGACCTGACCCTTAGACACGTACAAGTAAGCTGGAATCTTCAAAAGTTCAAATCTTTATAAGTAAAAAGATTTATTAAAATGAATAACCAAGTGTTTTAATTGACATCAGAAGATGAAAACAATAAACCCTGAGAACATAGAGAACAGATAAATAAAGATCTGAGCAGAACTTAATACAACAGAAAACGTATAAAATTGAGGTGATTTAGTAAGTCCAAAGAATCTTCTTTGAAAAGATTTAAAAGACACACTTTGATTAAGGAAAACCAAAACATAAGTAAAGAATATACAGAAAGAGTCAGGACAATGTTAGAGCAGAGAATATATGAAATGCCAGTAAATTTGAACATTTCTGTCAAGTGGACCATTTCCTAGCTCCTAAAGTTTACCAACACTGACACAAGAGGAAATCATTTAAGGTCATCATGTCTGCCCTTGGCATTCTCGGAACGCCCTGGCCTCAGAATGCAGCCTCTGTAGTCCATGGTAACCTGCGGAGAGGGGTCGGGGCTGAGGGAGGTTGGAACACTGCCCTCACTGAGGGAGTGGGTGTGGCCATCTCTGCTGTGACTGAACAAAGGGCAGGGGAGCAGGGGGCCCAGGGCAGGGCCCTCAGAGCCCGGCAGGCCCAGTGGAGTGTCACAAGCTTTTAGGCCCAGGCCAAAGGGCGCCTTCTTTGTCTGCACAGCTGCCCAAACTCTCACCTTTCCACTCAGGCCGCCCTCTTACTTGAAGTGTGTGTGGAACGTGTCCGCGCAGTACACCGCGCTGCACAGCTAAGCATAGTTCTGGGCATCGTAGCTTCCTGCCAGGTGACCGAAGTTCGCAGGCAGATCGGTCCCTGTGACACATGCGGAGAGGCTCCGGCCCGGGTCACAGGCCGCCCATAGCCCCTGCCCCAGATCGGGGGACGCAAAGCAGCCCTGTCTGAGTCCCCTGCCTCTAGAGGGAGTATTGGACCAACACTTGTAGAAAACGGGGTCCTTGCGGGCCACTCATTGGAGGGACACAAATAAATCTTTGCCGACTTTCTGCTGAAACTTACGAGCGTTCACACCTAAGCCTCTTACAAGGTCAGCTGTTTAGCTAAACATGAGCTCATGATCTAAATTTACACAATATTGAAGAAAGCAGCTACAAGGGGAGACAATCAGCCAAAACCATCAATACCAGAATTAGATTCCCAAGGCCATCCATCAGATGTATGAATAATCGGGTGCAAGGCAGAAAATATACATAAAACTGGAACTGAAACAAGGCACAAGGATGTTTTCAAAGACTGGTAGGATCTCTGAAACATTTTTCAAGGACATGTCATTGATAAAGCTAAATACTCCAAGGTTGTGTAATACAACAGATTAATCATTGAGAAGAGTGAAATTATGCTGTTTTGAAAACTATGGCAGGTCAGATTTTCTGCCTAATTATATAAGAAGATTTCTCTAAAAAATACACATTATTTCAAAGACTTATTGGCTGTGAAATAAGTTAAGGGTATTTCAAATGGCTTGTCTGCAAAGAAAGGTGAGATGTAGGGAATCACAGAAAGTCGAGGGGAAAATAGGTCAATATATACATTGCTGTATGGTGAACTAAGCCTTAGGCCAGCAACAATGGAGAGGACCTGACCCTTAGACACGTACAAGTAAGCTGGAATCTTCAAAAGTTCAAATCTTTATAAGTAAAAAGATTTATTAAAATGAATAACCAAGTGTTTTAATTGACATCAGAAGATGAAAACAATAAACCCTGAGAACATGGAGAAAAGATAAATAAAGATATGAGCAGAACTTAATACAACAGAAAACGTATAAAATTCAGGTGATTTAGTAAGTCCAAAGAATCTTTGAAAAGATTTAAAAGACACACTTTGATTAAGGAAAACCAAAACATAAGTAAAGAATATACAGAAAGAGTCAGGACAATGTTAGAGCAGAGAATATATGAAATGCCAGTAAATTTGAACATTTCTGTCAAGTGGACCATTTCCTAGCTCCTAAAGTTTACCAACACTGACACAAGAGGAAATCATTTAAGGTCATCATGTCTGCCCTTGGCATTCTCGGAACGCCCTGGCCTCAGAATGCAGACTCTGTAGTCCATGGTAACCTGTGGAGAGGGGGCGGGGCTGAGGGAGGTTGGAACACTGCCCTCACTGAGGGAGTGGGTGTGGCCATCTCTGCTGTGACTGAACAAAGGGCAGGGGAGCAGGGGGCCCAGGCCAGGGCCCTCAGAGCCCGGCAGGCCCATTGGAGTGTCACACGCTTTTAGGCCCAGGCCAAAGGGCGCCTTCTTTGTCTGCACAGCTGCCCAAACTCTCACTTTTCCACTCAGGCCGCCCTCTTACTTGAAGTGTGTGTGGAACGTGTCCGCGCAGTACACCGCGCTGCACAGCTAAGCATAGTTCTGGGCATCGTAGCTTCCTGCCAGGTGACCGAAGTTCGCAGGCAGATGGGTCCCTGGGACACACGCGGAGAGGCTCCGGCCCGGGTCACCGGCCGCCCATGGCCCCTGCCCCAGATCGGGGGCCGCAAAGCAGCCCTGTCTGAGTCCCCTGCCTCTAGAGGGAGTATTGGACCAACACTTGTAGAAAACGGGGTCCTTGCGGGCCACTCATTGGTGGGACACAAATAAATCTTTGCCGACTTTCTGCTGAAACTTACGAGCGTTCACAACTAAGCCTCTTACAAGGTCAGCTGTTAAGCTAAACATGAGCTCATGATCTAAATTTACACAATATTGAAGAAAGCAGCTACAAGGGGAGACAATCAGCCAAAACCATCAATACCAGAATTAGATTCCCAAGGCCATCCATCAGATGTAGGAATAATCGGGTGCAAGGCAGAAAATATACATAAAACTGGAACTGAAACAAGGCACAAGGATGTTTTCAATGACTGGTAGGATCTCTAAAACATTTTTCAAGGACATGTCATTGATAAAGCTAAATACTCCAAGGTTGTGTAATACAACAGATTAATCATTGAGAAGAGTGAAATTATGCTGTTTTGAAAACTATGGCAGGTCAGATTTTCTGCCTAATTATATAAGAAGATTTCTCTAAAAAATACACATTATTTCAAAGATTTATTGGCTGTGAAATAAGTTAAGGGTATTTCAAATGGCTTGTCTGCAAAGAAAGGTGAGATGTAGGGAATCACAGAAAGTCGAGGGGAAAATAGGTCAATATATACATTGCTGTATGGTGAACTAAGCCTTAGGCCAGCAACAATGGAGAGGACCTGACCCTTAGACAGGAACAAGTAAGCTGGAATCTTCAAAAGTTCAAATCTTTATAAGTAAAAAGATTTATTAAAATGAATAACCAAGTGTTTTAATTGACATCAGAAGATGAAAACAATAAACCCTGAGAACATGGAGAAAAGATAAATAAAGATATGAGCAGAACTTAATACAACAGAAAACGTATAAAATTCAGGTGATTTAGTAAGTCCAAAGAATTTTCTTTGAAAAGAATTAAAAGACACACTTTGATTAAGGAAAACCAAAACATAAGTAAAGAATATACAGAAAGAGTCAGGACAATGTTAGAGCAGAGAATATATGAAATGCCAGTAAATTTGAACATTTCTGTCAAGTGGACCATTTCCTAGCTCCTAAAGTTTACCAACACTGACACAAGAGGAAATCATTTAAGGTCATCATGTCTGCCCTTGGCATTCTCGGAACGCCCTGGCCTCAGAATGCAGCCTCTGTAGTCCATGGTAACCTGCGGAGAGGGGGCGGGGCTGAGGGAGGTTGGAACACTGCCCTCACTGAGGGAGTGGGTGTGGCCATCTCTGCTGTGACTGAACAAAGGGCAGGGGAGCAGGGGGCCCAGGGCAGGGCCCTCAGAGCCCGGCAGGCCCAGTGGAGTGTCACAAGTTTTTAGGCCCAGGCCAAAGGGTGCCTTCTTTGTCTGCACAGCTGTCCAAACTCTCACCTTTCCACTCAGGCCGCCCTCTTACTTGAAGTGTGTGTGGAACGTGTCTGCGCAGTACACCGCGCTGCACAGCTAAGCATAGTTCTGGGCATCGTAGATTCCTGCCAGGTGACCGAAGTTCGCAGGCAGATGCGTCCCTGGGACACACGCGGAGAGGCTCCGGCCCGGGTCACAGGCCGCCCATGGCCCCTGCCCCAGATCAGGGGCCGCAAAGCAGCCCTGTCTGAGTCCCCTGCCTCTAGAGGGAGTATTGGACCAACACTTGTAGAAAACGGGGTCCTTGAGGGCCACTCATTGGAGGGACACAAATAAATCTTTGCCGACTTTCTGCTGAAACTTACGAGCGTTCACACCTAAGCCTCTTACAAGGTCAGCTGTTTAGCTAAACATGAGCTCATGATCTAAATTTACACAATATTGAAGAAAGCAGCTACAAGGGGAGACAATCAGCCAAAACCATCAATACCAGAATTAGATTCCCAAGGCCATCCATCAGATGTAGGAATAATCGGGTGCAAGGCAGAAAATATACATAAAACTGGAACTGAAACAAGGCACAAGGATGTTTTCAAAGACTGGTAGGATCTCTAAAACATTTTTCAAGGACATGTCATTGATAAAGCTAAATACTCCAAGGTTGTGTAATACAACAGATTAATCATTGAGAAGAGTGAAATTATGCTGTTTTGAAAACTATGGCAGGTCAGATTTTCTGCCTAATTATATAAGAAGATTTCTGTAAAAAATACACATTATTTCAAAGACTTATTGGCTGTGAAATAAGTTAAGGGTATTTCAAATGGCTTGTCTGCAAAGAAAGGTGAGATGTAGGGAATCACAGAAAGTCGAGGGGAAAATAGGTCAATATATACATTGCTGTATGGTGAACTAAGCCTTAGGCCAGCAACAATGGAGAGGACCTGACCCTTAGACAGGAACAAGTAAGCTGGAATCTTCAAAAGTTCAAATCTTTATAAGTAAAAAGATTTATTAAAATGAATAACCAAGTGTTTTAATTGACATCAGAAGATGAAAACAATAAACCCTGAGAACATGGAGAAAAGATAAATAAAGATATGAGCCGAACTTAATACAACAGAAAACGTATAAAATTCAGGTGATTTAGTAAGTCCAAAGAATCTTTGAAAAGATTTAAAAGACACACTTTGATTAAGGAAAACCAAAACATAAGTAAAGAATATACAGAAAGAGTCAGGACAATGTTAGAGCAGAGAATATATGAAATGCCAGTAAATTTGAACATTTCTGTCAAGTGGACCATTTCCTAGCTCCTAAAGTTTACCAACACTGACACAAGAGGAAATCATTTAAGGTCATCATGTCTGCCCTTGGCATTCTCGGAACGCCCTGGCCTCAGAATGCAGCCTCTGTAGTCCATGGTAACCTGCGGAGAGGGGGCGGGGCTGAGGGAGGTTGGAACACTGCCCTCACTGAGGGAGTGGGTGTGGCCATCTCTGCTGTGACTGAACAAAGGGCAGTGGAGAAGGGGGCCCAGGCCAGGGCCCTCAGAGCCCGGCAGGCCCAGTGGAGTGTCACACGCTTTTAGGCCCAGGCCAAAGGGCGCCTTCTTTGTCTGCACAGCTGCCAAAACTCTCACCTTTCCACTCAGGCCGCCCTCTTACTTGAAGTGTGTGTGGAACGTGTCTGCGCAGTACACCGCGCTGCACAGCTAAGCATAGTTCTGGGCATCGTAGCTTTCTGCCAGGTGACCGAAGTTCGCAGGCAGATGGGTCCCTGGGACACACGCGGAGAGGCTCCGGCCCGGGTCACAGGCCGCCCATTGCCCCTGCCCCAGATCGGGGGCCGCAAAGCAGCCCTGTCTGAGTCCCCTGCCTCTAGAGGGAGTATTGGACCAACACTTGTAGAAAACGGGGTCCTTGCGGGCCACTCATTGGAGGGACACAAATAAATCTTTGCCGACTTTCTGCTGAAACTTACGAGCGTTCACACCTAAGCCTCTTACAAGGTCAGCTGTTTAGCTAAACATGAGCTCATGATCTAAATTTACACAATAATGAAGAAAGCAGCTACAAGGGGAGACAATCAGCCAAAACCATCAATACCAGAATTAGATTCCCAAGGCCATCCATCAGATGAAGGAATAATCGGGTGCAAGGCAGAAAATATACATAAAACTGGAACTGAAACAAGGCACAAGGATGTTTTCAAAGACTGGTAGGATCTCTAAAACATTTTTCAAGGACATGTCATTGATAAAGCTAAATACTCCAAGGTTGTGTAATACAACAGATTAATCATTGAGAAGAGTGAAATTATGCTGTTTTGAAAACTATGGCAGGTCAGATTTTCTGCCTAATTATATAAGAAGATTTCTCTAAAAAATACACATTATTTCAAAGACTTATTGGCTGTGAAATAAGTTAAGGGTATTTCAAATGGCTTGTCTGCAAAGAAAGGTGAGATGTAGGGAATCACAGAAAGTCGAGGGGAAAATAGGTTAACATATACATTGCTGTATGGTGAACTAAGCCTTAGGCTAGCAACAATGGAGAGGACGTGACCCTTAGACACGTACAAGTAAGCTGGAATCTTCAAAAGTTCAAATCTTTATAAGTAAAAAGATTTATTAAAATGAATAACCAAGTGTTTTAATTGACATCAGAAGATGAAAACAATAAACCCTGAGAACATAGAGAACAGATAAATAAAGATCTGAGCAGAACTTAATACAACAGAAAACGTATAAAATTGAGGTGATTTAGTAAGTCCAAAGAATCTTCTTTGAAAAGAATTAAAAGACACAATTTGATTAAGGAAAACCAAAACATAAGTAAAGAATATACAGAAAGAGTCAGGACAATGTTAGAGCAGAGAATATATGAAATGCCAGTAAATTTGAACATTTCTGTAAAGTGGACCATTTCCTAGCTCCTAAAGTTTACCAACACTGACACAAGAGGAAATCATTTAAGGTCATCATGTCTGCCCTTGGCATACTCGGAACGCCCTGGCCTCAGAATGCAGCCTCTGTAGTCCATGGTAACCTGCGGAGAGGGGGCGGGGCTGAGGGAGGTTGGAACACTGCCCTCACTGAGGGAGTGGGTGTGGCCATCTCTGCTGTGACTGAACAAAGGGCAGGGGAGCAGGGGGCCCAGGGCAGGGCCCTCATAGCCCGGCAGGCCCAGTGGAGTGTCACAAGCTTTTAGGCCCAGGCCAAAGGGTGCCTTCTTTGTCTGCACAGCTGCCCAAACTCTCACTTTTCCACTCAGGCCGCCCTCTTACTTGAAGTGTGTGTGGAACGTGTCCGCGCAGTATACCGCGCTGCACAGCTAAGCATAGGTCTGGGCATCGTAGCTTCCTGCCAGGTGACCGAAGTTCGCAGGCAGATGGGTCCCTGGGACACACGCGGAGAGGCTCCTGCCCGGGTCACAGGCCGCCCACTGCCCCTGCCCCAGATCGGGAGCCGCAAAGCAGCCCTGTCTGAGTCCCCTGCCTCTAGAGGGAGTATTGGACCAACACTTGTAGAAAACGGGGT
The DNA here is from genome assembly GCF_964341445.2 of Mesoplodon mirus. Lineage (NCBI taxonomy): Eukaryota > Metazoa > Chordata > Mammalia > Artiodactyla > Ziphiidae > Mesoplodon > Mesoplodon mirus. The sequence continues at coordinate 158,816,003 of NC_138976.1, read as the reverse complement.
CCTTGCGGGCCACTCATTGGAGGGACACAAATAAATCTTTGCCGACTTTCTGCTAAAACTTACGAGCGTTCACACCTAATCCTCTTACAAGGTCAGCTGTTTAGCTAAACATGAGCTCATGATCTAAATTTACACAATATTGAAGAAAGCAGCTACAAGGGGAGACAATCAGCCAAAACCATCAATACCAGAATTAGATTCCCAAGGCCATCCATCAGATGTAGGAATAATCGGGTGCAAGGCAGAAAATATACATAAAACTGGAACTGAAACAAGGCACAAGGATGTTTTCAAAGACTGGTAGGATCTCTAAAACATTTTTCAAGGACATGTCATTGATAAAGCTAAATACTCCAAGGTTGTGTAATACAACAGATTAATCATTGAGAAGAGTGAAATTATGCTGTTTTGAAAACTATGGCAGGTCAGATTTTCTGCCTAATTATATAAGAAGATTTCTCTAAAAAATACACATTATTTCAAAGACTTATTGGCTGTGAAATAAGTTAAGGGTATTTCAAATGGCTTGTCTGCAAAGAAAGGTGAGATGTAGGGAATCACAGAAAGTCGAGGGGAAAATAGGTTAACATATACATTGCTGTATGGTGAACTAAGCCTTAGGCTAGCAACAATGGAGAGGACGTGACCCTTAGACACGTACAAGTAAGCTGGAATCTTCAAAAGTTCAAATCTTTATAAGTAAAAAGATTTATTAAAATGAATAACCAAGTGTTTTAATTGACATCAGAAGATGAAAACAATAAACCCTGAGAACATAGAGAACAGATAAATAAAGATCTGAGCAGAACTTAATACAACAGAAAACGTATAAAATTGAGGTGATTTAGTAAGTCCAAAGAATCTTCTTTGAAAAGAATTAAAAGACACAATTTGATTAAGGAAAACCAAAACATAAGTAAAGAATATACAGAAAGAGTCAGGACAATGTTAGAGCAGAGAATATATGAAATGCCAGTAAATTTGAACATTTCTGTAAAGTGGACCATTTCCTAGCTCCTAAAGTTTACCAACACTGACACAAGAGGAAATCATTTAAGGTCATCATGTCTGCCCTTGGCATACTCGGAACGCCCTGGCCTCAGAATGCAGCCTCTGTAGTCCATGGTAACCTGCGGAGAGGGGGCGGGGCTGAGGGAGGTTGGAACACTGCCCTCACTGAGGGAGTGGGTGTGGCCATCTCTGCTGTGACTGAACAAAGGGCAGGGGAGCAGGGGGCCCAGGGCAGGGCCCTCATAGCCCGGCAGGCCCAGTGGAGTGTCACAAGCTTTTAGGCCCAGGCCAAAGGGTGCCTTCTTTGTCTGCACAGCTGCCCAAACTCTCACTTTTCCACTCAGGCCGCCCTCTTACTTGAAGTGTGTGTGGAACGTGTCCGCGCAGTATACCGCGCTGCACAGCTAAGCATAGGTCTGGGCATCGTAGCTTCCTGCCAGGTGACCGAAGTTCGCAGGCAGATGGGTCCCTGGGACACACGCGGAGAGGCTCCTGCCCGGGTCACAGGCCGCCCACTGCCCCTGCCCCAGATCGGGAGCCGCAAAGCAGCCCTGTCTGAGTCCCCTGCCTCTAGAGGGAGTATTGGACCAACACTTGTAGAAAACGGGGTCCTTGCGGGCCACTCATTGGAGGGACACAAATAAATCTTTGCCGACTTTCTGCTAAAACTTACGAGCGTTCACACCTAATCCTCTTACAAGGTCAGCTGTTTAGCTAAACATGAGCTCATGATCTAAATTTACACAATATTGAAGAAAGCAGCTACAAGGGGAGACAATCAGCCAAAACCATCAATACCAGAATTAGATTCCCAAGGCCATCCATCAGATGTAGGAATAATCGGGTGCAAGGCAGAAAATATACATAAAACTGGAACTGAAACAAGGCACAAGGATGTTTTCAAAGACTGGTAGGATCTCTAAAACATTTTTCAAGGACATGTCATTGATAAAGCTAAATACTCCAAGGTTGTGTAATACAACAGATTAATCATTGAGAAGAGTGAAATTATGCTGTTTTGAAAACTATGGCAGGTCAGATTTTCTGCCTAATATATAAGAAGATTTCTCTAAAAAATACACATTATTTCAAAGACTTATTGGCTGTGAAATAAGTTAAGGGTATTTCAAATGGCTTGTCTGCAAAGAAAGGTGAGATGTAGGGAATCACAGAAAGTCGAGGGGAAAATAGGTCAATATATACATTGCTGTATGGTGAACTAAGCCTTAGGCCAGCAACAATGGAGAGGACCTGACCCTTAGACACGTACAAGTAAGCTGGAATCTTCAAAAGTTCAAATCTTTATAATTAAAAAGTTTTATTAAAATCAATAACCAAGTGTTTTAATTGACATCAGAAGATGAAAACAATAAACCCTGAGAACATAGAGAAAAGATAAATAAAGATATGAGCAGAACTTAATACAACAGAAAACGTATAAAATTGAGGTGATTTAGTAAGTCCAAAGAATCTTCTTTGAAAAGATTTAAAAGACACACTTTGATTAAGGAAAACCAAAACATAAGTAAAGAATATACAGAAAGAGTCAGGACAATGTTAGAGCAGAGAATATATGAAATGCCAGTAAATTTGAACATTTCTGTCAAGTGGACCATTTCCTAGCTCCTAAAGTTTACCAACACTGACACAAGAGGAAATCATTTAAGGTCATCATGTCTGCCCTTGGCATTCTCGGAACGCCCTGGCCTCAGAATGCAGCCTCTGTAGTCCATGGTAACCTGCGGAGAGGGGGCGGGGCTGAGGGAGGTTGGAACACTGCCCTCACTGAGGGAGTGGGTGTGGCCATCTCTGCTGTGACTGAACAAAGGGCAGGGGAGCAGGGGGCCCAGGGCAGGGCCCTCAGAGCCCGGCAGGCCCAGTGGAGTGTCACAAGCTTTTAGGCCCAGGCCAAAGGGCGCCTTCTTTGTCTGCACAGCTGCCCAAACTCTCACCTTTCCACTCAGGCCGCCCTCTTACTTGAAGTGTGTGTGGAACGTGTCCGCGCAGTACACCGCGCTGCACAGCTAAGCATAGTTCTGGGCATCGTAGCTTCCTGCCAGGTGACCGAATTTCGCAGGCAGATGGGTCCCTGGGACACACGCGGAGAGTCTCCGGCCCGGGTCACAGGCCGCCCATGGCCCCTGCCCCAGATCGGGGGACGCAAAGCAGCCCTGTCTGAGTCCCCTGCCTCTAGAGGGAGTATTGGACCAACACTTGTAGAAAACGGGGTCCTTGCGGGCCACTCATTGGAGGGACACAAATAAATCTTTGCCGACTTTCTGCTGAAACTTACGAGCGTTCACACCTAAGCCTCTTACAAGGTCAGCTGTTTAGCTAAACATGAGCTCATGATCTAAATTTACACAATATTGAAGAAAGCAGCTACAAGGGGAGACAATCAGCCAAAACCATCAATACCAGAATTAGATTCCCAAGGCCATCCATCAGATGTAGGAATAATCGGGTGCAAGGCAGAAAATATACATAAAACTGGAACTGAAACAAGGCACAAGGATGTTTTCAAAGACTGGTAGGATCTCTAAAACATTTTTCAAGGACATGTCATTGATAAAGCTAAATACTCCAAGGTTGTGTAATACAACAGATTAATCATTGAGAAGAGTGAAATTATGCTGTTTTGAAAACTATGGCAGGTCAGATTTTCTGCCTAATTATATAAGAAGATTTCTCTAAAAAATACACATTATTTCAAAGACTTATTGGCTGTGAAATAAGTTAAGGGTATTTCAAATGGCTTGTCTGCAAAGAAAGGTGAGATGTAGGGAATCACAGAAAGTCGAGGGGAAAATAGGTTAACATATACATTGCTGTATGGTGAACTAAGCCTTAGGCTAGCAACAATGGAGAGGACGTGACCCTTAGACACGTACAAGTAAGCTGGAATCTTCAAAAGTTCAAATCTTTATAAGTAAAAAGATTTATTAAAATGAATAACCAAGTGTTTTAATTGACATCAGAAGATGAAAACAATAAACCCTGAGAACATAGAGAACAGATAAATAAAGATCTGAGCAGAACTTAATACAACAGAAAACGTATAAAATTGAGGTGATTTAGTAAGTCCAAAGAATCTTCTTTGAAAAGAATTAAAAGACACAATTTGATTAAGGAAAACCAAAACATAAGTAAAGAATATACAGAAAGAGTCAGGACAATGTTAGAGCAGAGAATATATGAAATGCCAGTAAATTTGAACATTTCTGTAAAGTGGACCATTTCCTAGCTCCTAAAGTTTACCAACACTGACACAAGAGGAAATCATTTAAGGTCATCATGTCTGCCCTTGGCATACTCGGAACGCCCTGGCCTCAGAATGCAGCCTCTGTAGTCCATGGTAACCTGCGGAGAGGGGGCGGGGCTGAGGGAGGTTGGAACACTGCCCTCACTGAGGGAGTGGGTGTGGCCATCTCTGCTGTGACTGAACAAAGGGCAGGGGAGCAGGGGGCCCAGGGCAGGGCCCTCATAGCCCGGCAGGCCCAGTGGAGTGTCACAAGCTTTTAGGCCCAGGCCAAAGGGTGCCTTCTTTGTCTGCACAGCTGCCCAAACTCTCACTTTTCCACTCAGGCCGCCCTCTTACTTGAAGTGTGTGTGGAACGTGTCCGCGCAGTATACCGCGCTGCACAGCTAAGCATAGGTCTGGGCATCGTAGCTTCCTGCCAGGTGACCGAAGTTCGCAGGCAGATGGGTCCCTGGGACACACGCGGAGAGGATCCTGCCCGGGTCACAGGCCGCCCACTGCCCCTGCCCCAGATCGGGAGCCGCAAAGCAGCCCTGTCTGAGTCCCCTGCCTCTAGAGGGAGTATTGGACCAACACTTGTAGAAAACGGGGTCCTTGCGGGCCACTCATTGGAGGGACACAAATAAATCTTTGCCGACTTTCTGCTAAAACTTACGAGCGTTCACACCTAATCCTCTTACAAGGTCAGCTGTTTAGCTAAACATGAGCTCATGATCTAAATTTACACAATATTGAAGAAAGCAGCTACAAGGGGAGACAATCAGCCAAAACCATCAATACCAGAATTAGATTCCCAAGGCCATCCATCAGATGTAGGAATAATCGGGTGCAAGGCAGAAAATATACATAAAACTGGAACTGAAACAAGGCACAAGGATGTTTTCAAAGACTGGTAGGATCTCTAAAACATTTTTCAAGGACATGTCATTGATAAAGCTAAATACTCCAAGGTTGTGTAATACAACAGATTAATCATTGAGAAGAGTGAAATTATGCTGTTTTGAAAACTATGGCAGGTCAGATTTTCTGCCTAATATATAAGAAGATTTCTCTAAAAAATACACATTATTTCAAAGACTTATTGGCTGTGAAATAAGTTAAGGGTATTTCAAATGGCTTGTCTGCAAAGAAAGGTGAGATGTAGGGAATCACAGAAAGTCGAGGGGAAAATAGGTCAATATATACATTGCTGTATGGTGAACTAAGCCTTAGGCCAGCAACAATGGAGAGGACCTGACCCTTAGACACGTACAAGTAAGCTGGAATCTTCAAAAGTTCAAATCTTTATAATTAAAAAGTTTTATTAAAATCAATAACCAAGTGTTTTAATTGACATCAGAAGATGAAAACAATAAACCCTGAGAACATAGAGAAAAGATAAATAAAGATATGAGCAGAACTTAATACAACAGAAAACGTATAAAATTGAGGTGATTTAGTAAGTCCAAAGAATCTTCTTTGAAAAGATTTAAAAGACACACTTTGATTAAGGAAAACCAAAACATAAGTAAAGAATATACAGAAAGAGTCAGGACAATGTTAGAGCAGAGAATATATGAAATGCCAGTAAATTTGAACATTTCTGTCAAGTGGACCATTTCCTAGCTCCTAAAGTTTACCAACACTGACACAAGAGGAAATCATTTAAGGTCATCATGTCTGCCCTTGGCATTCTCGGAACGCCCTGGCCTCAGAATGCAGCCTCTGTAGTCCATGGTAACCTGCGGAGAGGGGGCGGGGCTGAGGGAGGTTGGAACACTGCCCTCACTGAGGGAGTGGGTGTGGCCATCTCTGCTGTGACTGAACAAAGGGCAGGGGAGCAGGGGGCCCAGGGCAGGGCCCTCAGAGCCCGGCAGGCCCAGTGGAGTGTCACAAGCTTTTAGGCCCAGGCCAAAGGGCGCCTTCTTTGTCTGCACAGCTGCCCAAACTCTCACCTTTCCACTCAGGCCGCCCTCTTACTTGAAGTGTGTGTGGAACGTGTCCGCGCAGTACACCGCGCTGCACAGCTAATCATAGTTCTGGGCATCGTAGCTTCCTGCCAGGTGACCGAAGTTCGCAGGCAGATGGGTCCCTGGGACACACGCGGAGAGTCTCCGGCCCGGGTCACAGGCCGCCCATGGCCCCTGCCCCAGATCGGGGGACGCAAAGCAGCCCTGTCTGAGTCCCCTGCCTCTAGAGGGAGTATTGGACCAACACTTGTAGAAAACGGGGTCCTTGCGGGCCACTCATTGGAGGGACACAAATAAATCTTTGCCGACTTTCTGCTGAAACTTACGAGCGTTCACACCTAAGCCTCTTACAAGGTCAGCTGTTTAGCTAAACATGAGCTCATGATCTAAATTTACACAATATTGAAGAAAGCAGCTACAAGGGGAGACAATCAGCCAAAACCATCAATACCAGAATTAGATTCCCAAGGCCATCCATCAGATGTAGGAATAATCGTGTGCAAGGCAGAAAATATACATAAAACTGGAACTGAAACAAGGCACAAGGATGTTTTCAAAGACTGGTAGGATCTCTAAAACATTTTTCAAGGACATGTCATTGATAAAGCTAAATACTCCAAGGTTGTGTAATACAACAGATTAATCATTGAGAAGAGTGAAATTATGCTGTTTTGAAAACTATGGCAGGTCAGATTTTCTGCCTAATTATATGAGAAGATTTCTCTAAAAAATACACATTATTTCAAAGACTTATTGGCTGTGAAATAAGTTAAGGGTATTTCAAATGGCTTGTCTGCAAAGAAAGGTGAGATGTAGGGAATCACAGAAAGTCGAGGGGAAAATAGGTCAATATATACATTGCTGTATGGTGAACTAAGCCTTAGGCCAGCAACAATGGAGAGGACCTGACCCTTAGACACGTACAAGTAAGCTGGAATCTTCAAAAGTTCAAATCTTTATAAGTAAAAAGATTTATTAAAATGAATAACCAAGTGTTTTAATTGACATCAGAAGATGAAAAAAATAAACCCTGAGAACATGGAGAAAAGATAAATAAAGATATGAGCAGAACTTAATACAACAGAAAACGTATAAAATTCAGGTGATTTAGTAAGTCCAAAGAATCTTTGAAAAGATTTAAAAGACACACTTTGATTAAGGAAAACCAAAACATAAGTAAAGAATATACAGAAAGAGTCAGGACAATGTTAGAGCAGAGAATATATGAAATGCCAGTAAATTTGAACATTTCTGTAAAGTGGACCATTTCCTAGCTCCTAAAGTTTACCAACACTGACACAAGAGGAAATCATTTAAGGTCATCATGTCTGCCCTTGGCATTCTCGGAACGCCCTGGCCTCAGAATGCAGCCTCTGTAGTCCATGGTAACCTGTGGAGAGGGGGCGGGGCTGAGGGAGGTTGGAACACTGCCCTCACTGAGGGAGTGGGTGTGGCCATCTCTGCTGTGACTGAACAAAGGGCAGGGGAGCAGGGGGCCCAGGCCAGGGCCCTCAGAGCCCGGCAGGCCCAGTGGAGTGTCACACGCTTTTAGGCCCAGGCCAAAGGGCGCCTTCTTTGTCTGCACAGCTGCCCAAACTCTCACCTTTCCACTCAGGCCGCCCTCTTACTTGAAGTGTGTGTGGAACGTGTCCGCGCAGTACACCGCGCTGCACAGCTAAGCATAGTTCTGGGCATCGTAGCTTTCTGCCAGGTGACCGAAGTTCGCAGGCAGATGGGTCCCTGGGACACACGCGGAGAGGCTCCGGCCCGGGTCACAGGCCGCCCATGGCCCGTGCCCCAGATCGGGGGCCGCAAAGCAGCCCTGTCTGAGTCCCCTGCCTCTAGAGGGAGTATTGGACCAACACTTGTAGAAAACGGGGTCCTTGAGGGCCACTCATTGGAGGGACACATATAAATCTTTGCCGACTTTCTGCTGAAACTTACGAGCGTTCACACCTAAGCCTCTTACAAGGTCAGCTGTTTAGCTAAACATGAGCTCATGATCTAAATTTACACAATAATGAAGAAAGCAGCTACAAGGGGAGACAATCAGCCAAAACCATCAATACCAGAATTAGATTCCCAAGGCCATCCATCAGATGTAGGAATAATCGTGTGCAAGGCAGAAAATATACATAAAACTGGAACTGAAACAAGGCACAAGGATGTTTTCAAAGACTGGTAGGATCTCTAAAACATTTTTCAAGGACATGTCATTGATAAAGCTAAATACTCCAAGGTTGTGTAATACAACAGATTAATCATTGAGAAGAGTGAATTTAAGCTGTTTTGAAAACTATGGCAGGTCAGATTTTCTGCCTAATTATATAAGAAGATTTCTCTAAAAAATACACATTATTTCAAAGACTTATTGGCTGTGAAATAAGTTAAGGGTATTTCAAATGGCCTGTCTGCAAAGAAAGGTGAGATGTAGGGAATCACAGAAAGTCGAGGGGAAAATAGGTCAATATATACATTGCTGTATGGTGAACTAAGCCTTAGGCCAGCAACAATGGAGAGGACCTGACCCTTAGACACGAACAAGTAAGCTGGAATCTTCAAAAGTTCAAATCTTTATAAGTAAAAAGATTTATTAAAATGAATAACCAAGTGTTTTAATTGACATCAGAAGATGAAAACAATAAACCCTGAGAACATGGAGAAAAGATAAATAAAGATATGAGCAGAACTTAATACAACAGAAAACGTATAAAATTCAGGTGATTTAGTAAGTCCAAAGAATTTTCTTTGAAAAGAATTAAAAGACACACTTTGATTAAGGAAAATCAAAACATAAGTAAAGAATATACAGAAAGAGTCAGGACAATGTTAGAGCAGAGAATATATGAAATGCCAGTAAATTTGAACATTTCTGTCAAGTGGACCATTTCCTAGCTCCTAAAGTTTACCAACACTGACACAAGAGGAAATCATTTAAGGTCATCATGTCTGCCCTTGGCATTCTCGGAACGCCCTGGCCTCAGAATGCAGCCTCTGTAGTCCATGGTAACCTGCGGAGAGGGGGCGGGGCTGAGGGAGGTTGGAACACTGCCCTCACTGAGGGAGTGGGTGTGGCCATCTCTGCTGTGACTGAACAAAGGGCAGGGGAGCAGGGGGCCCAGGGCAGGGCCCTCAGAGCCCGGCAGGCCCAGTGGAGTGTCACAAGTTTTTAGGCCCAGGCCAAAGGGTGCCTTCTTTGTCTGCACAGCTGCCCAAACTCTCACCTTTCCACTCAGGCCGCCCTCTTACTTGAAGTGTGTGTGGAACGTGTCTGCGCAGTACACCGCGCTGCACAGCTAAGCATAGTTCTGGGCATCGTAGCTTCCTGCAAGGTGACCGAAGTTCGCAGGCAGATGGGACTCTGGGACACACGCGGAGGGGCTCCTGCCCGGGTGACACTCCGCCCACTGCCCCTACCCCAGACCGGGGTCCGCCGCAAAGCAGCCCTGTCTGAGTCCCCTGCCTCTAGAGGGAGTATTGGACCAACACTTGTAGAAAACGGGGTCCTTGCGGGCCACTCATTGGAGGGACACAAATAAATCTTTGCCGACTTTCTGCTGAAACTTACGAGCGTTCACACCTAAGCCTCTTACAAGGTCAGCTGTTTAGCTAAACATGAGCTCATGATCTAAATTTACACAATATTGAAGAAAGCATCTACAAGGGGAGACAATCAGCCAAAACCTTCAATACCAGAAGTAGATTCCCAAGGCCATCCATCAGATGTAGGAATAATCGGGTGCAAGGCAGAAAATATACATAAAACTGGAACTGAAACAAGGCACAAGGATGTTTTCAAAGACTGGTAGGATCTCTCAAACATTTTTCAAGGACATGTCATTGATAAAGCTAAATACTCCAAGGTTGTGTAATACAACAGATTAATCATTGAGAAGAGTGAAATTATGCTGTTTTGAAAACTATGGCAGGTCAGATTTTCTGCCTAATTATATAAGAAGATTTCTCTAAAAAATACACATTATTTCAAAGACTTATTGGCTGTGAAATAAGTTAAGGGTATTTCAAATGGCTTGTCTGCAAAGAAAGGTGAGATGTAGGGAATCACAGAAAGTCGAGGGGAAAATAGGTCAATATATACATTGCTGTATGGTGAACTAAGCCTTAGGCCAGCAACAATGGAGAGGACCTGACCCTTAGACACGTACAAGTAAGCTGGAATCTTCAAAAGTTCAAATCTTTATAAGTAAAAAGATTTATTAAAATGAATAACCAAGTGTTTTAATTGACATCAGAAGATGAAAACAATAAACCCTGAGAACATAGAGAAAAGATAAATAAAGATATGAGCAGAACTTAATAAAAGAGAAAACGTATAAAATTGAGGTGATTTAGTAAGTCCAAAGAATCTTCTTTGAAAAGATTTAAAAGACACACTTTGATTAAGGAAAACCAAAACATAAGTAAAGAATATCCAGAAAGAGTCAGGACAATGTTAGAGCAGAGAATATATGAAATGCCAGTAAATTTGAACATTTCTGTAAAGTGGACCATTTCCTAGCTCCTAAAGTTTACCAACACTGACACAAGAGGTAATCATTTAAGGTCATCATGTCTGCCCTTGGCATTCTCGGAACGCCCTGGCCTCAGAATGCAGCCTCTGTAGTCCATGGTAACCTGCGGAGAGGGGGCGGGGCTGAGGGAGGTTGGAACACTGCCCTCACTGAGGGAGTGGGTGTGGCCATCTCTGCTGTGACTGAACAAAGGGCAGGGGAGCAGGGGGCCCAGGCCAGGGCCCTCAGAGCCCGGCAGGCCCAGTGGAGTGTCACAAGCTTTTAGGCCCAGGCCAAAGGGCGCCTTCTTTGTCTGCACAGCTGCCCAAACTCTCACCTTTCCACTCAGGCCGCCTTCTTACTTGAAGTGTGTGTGGAACGTGTCCGCGCAGTACACCGCGCTGCACAGCTAAGCATAGTTCTGGGCATCGTAGCTTCCTGCCAGGTGACCGAAGTTCGCAGGCAGATGGGTCCCTGGGACACACGCGGAGAGGCTCCGGTCCGGGTCACAGGCCGCCCACAGCCCCTGCCCCAGATCGGGAGCCGCAAAGCAGCCCTGTCTGAGTCCCCTGCCTCTAGTGGGAGTATTGGACCAACACTTGTAGAAAACGGGGTCCTTGCGGGCCACTCATTGGTGGGACACAAATAAATCTTTGCCGACTTTCTGCTGAAACTTACGAGCGTTCACACCTAAGCCTCTTACAAGGTCAGCTGTTTAGCTAAACATGAGCTCATGATCTAAATTTACACAATATTGAAGAAAGCAGCTACAAGGGGAGACAATCAGCCAAAACCATCAATACCAGAATTAGATTCCCAAGGCCATCCATCAGATGTAGGAATAATCGGGTGCAAGGCAGAAAATATACATAAAACTGGAACTGAAACAAGGCACAAGGATGTTTTCAATGACTGGTAGGATCTCTAAAACATTTTTCAAGGACATGTCATTGATAAAGCTAAATACTCCAAGGTTGTGTAATACAACAGATTAATCATTGAGAAGAGTGAAATTATGCTGTTTTGAAAACTATGGCAGGTCAGATTTTCTGCCTAATATATAAGAAGATTTCTCTAAAAAATACACATTATTTCAAAGACTTATTGGCTGTGAAATAAGTTAAGGGTATTTCAAATGGCTTGTCTGCAAAGAAAGGTGAGATGTAGGGAATCACAGAAAGTCGAGGGGAAAATAGGTCAATATATACATTGCTGTATGGTGAACTAAGCCTTAGGCCAGCAACAATGGAGAGGACCTGACCCTTAGACACGTACAAGTAAGCTGGAATCTTCAAAAGTTCAAATCTTTATAAGTAAAAAGGTTTATTAAAATGAATAACCAAGTGTTTTAATTGACATCAGAAGATGAAAACAATAAACCCTGAGAACATGGAGAAAAGATAAATAAAGATATGAGCAGAACTTAATACAACAAAAAACGTATAAAATTCAGGTGATTTAGTAAGTCCAAAGAATCTTTGAAAAGATTTAAAAGACACACTTTGATTAAGGAAAACCATAACATAAGTAAAGAATATACAGAAAGAGTCAGGACAATGTTAGAGCAGAGAATATATGAAATGCCAGTAAATTTGAACATTTCTGTAAAGTGGACCATTTCCTAGCTCCTAAAGTTTACCAACACTGACACAAGAGGAAATCATTTAAGGTCATCATGTCTGCCCTTGGCATTCTCGGAACGCCCTGGCCTCAGAATGCAGCCTCTGTAGTCCATGGTAACCTGCGGAGAGGGGGCGGGGCTGAGGGAGGTTGGAACACTGCCCTCACTGAGGGAGTGGGTGTGGCCATCTCTGCTGTGACTGAACAAAGGGCAGGGGAGCAGGGGGCCCAGGGCAGGGCCCTCAGAGCCCGGCAGGCCCAGTGGAGTGTCACAAGCTTTTAGGCCCAGGCCAAAGGGCGCCTTCTTGGTCTGCACAGCTGCCCAAACTCTCACCTTTCCACTCAGGCCGCCCTCTTACTTTAAGTGTGTGTGGAACGTGTCCGTGCAGTATACCGCGCTGCACAGCTATGCATAGGTCTGGGCATCGTAGCTTCCTGCCAGGTGACCGAAGTTCGCAGGCAGATGGGTCCCTGGGACACACGCGGAGGGGCTCCTGCCCGGGTCACAGGCCGCCCACTGCCCCTGCCCCAGATCGGGGGCCGCAAAGCAGCCCTGTATGAGTCCCCTGCCTCTAGAGGGAGTATTGGACCAACACTTGTAGAAAACGGGGTCCTTGCGGGCCACTCATTGGTGGGACACAAATAAATATTTGCCGACTTTCTGCTGAAACTTACGAGCGTTCACACCTAAGCCTCTTACAAGGTCAGCTGTTTAGCTAAACATGAGCTCATGATCTAAATTTACACAATATTGAAGAAAGCAGCTACAAGGGGAGACAATCAGCCAAAACCATCAATACCAGAATTAGATTCCCAAGGCCATCCATCAGATGTAGGAATAATCGGGTGCAAGGCAGAAAATATACATAAAACTGGAACTGAAACAAGGCACAAGGATGTTTTCAAAGACTGGTAGGATCTCTCAAACATTTTTCAAGGACATGTCATTGATAAAGCTAAATACTCCAAGGTTGTGTAATACAACAGATTAATCATTGAGAAGAGTGAAATTATGCTGTTTTGAAAACTATGGCAGGTCAGATTTTCTGCCTAATTATAGAAGAAGATTTCTCTAAAAAATACACATTATTTCAAAGACTTATTGGCTGTGAAATAAGTTAAGGGTATTTCAAATGGCTTGTCTGCAAAGAAAGGTGAGATGTAGGGAATCACAGAAAGTCGAGGGGAAAATAGGTCAATATATACATTGCTGTATGGTGAACTAAGCCTTAGGCCAGCAACAATGGAGAGGACCTGACCCTTAGACACGTACAAGTAAGCTGGAATCTTCAAAAGTTCAAATCTTTATAAGTAAAAAGATTTATTAAAATGAATAACCAAGTGTTTTAATTGACATCAGAAGATGAAAAAAATAAACCCTGAGAACATGGAGAAAAGATAAATAAAGATATGAGCAGAACTTAATACAACAGAAAACGTATAAAATTCAGGTGATTTAGTAAGTCCAAAGAATCTTTGAAAAGATTTAAAAGACACACTTTGATTAAGGAAAACCAAAACATAAGTAAAGAATATACAGAAAGAGTCAGGACAATGTTAGAGCAGAGAATATATGAAATGCCAGTAAATTTGAACATTTCTGTCAAGTGGACCATTTCCTAGCTCCTAAAGTTTACCAACACTGACACAAGAGGAAATCATTTAAGGTCATCATGTCTGCCCTTGGCATTCTCGGAACGCCCTGGCCTCAGAATGCAGCCTCTGTAGTCCATGGTAACCTGTGGAGAGGGGGCGGGGCTGAGGGAGGTTGGAACACTGCCCTCACTGAGGGAGTGGGTGTGGCCATCTCTGCTGTGACTGAACAAAGGGCAGGGGAGCAGGGGGCCCAGGCCAGGGCCCTCAGAGCCCGGCAGGCCCAGTGGAGTGTCACACGCTTTTAGGCCCAGGCCAAAGGGCGCCTTCTTTGTCTGCACAGCTGCCCAAACTCTCACCTTTCCACTCAGGCCGCCCTCTTACTTGAAGTGTGTGTGGAACGTGTCCGCGCAGTACACCGCGCTGCACAGCTAAGCATAGTTCTGGGCATCGTAGCTTTCTGCCAGGTGACCGAAGTTCGCAGGCAGATGGGTCCCTGGGACACACGCGGAGAGGCTCCGGCCCGGGTCACAGGCCGCCCATGGCCCCTGCCCCAGATCGGGGGCCGCAAAGCAGCCCTGTCTGAGTCCCCTGCCTCTAGAGGGAGTATTGGACCAACACTTGTAGAAAACGGGGTCCTTGAGGGCCACTCATTGGAGGGACACATATAAATCTTTGCCGACTTTCTGCTGAAACTTACGAGCGTTCACACCTAAGCCTCTTACAAGGTCAGCTGTTTAGCTAAACATGAGCTCATGATCTAAATTTACACAATAATGAAGAAAGCAGCTACAAGGGGAGACAATCAGCCAAAACCATCAATACCAGAATTAGATTCCCAAGGCCATCCATCAGATGTAGGAATAATCGTGTGCAAGGCAGAAAATATACATAAAACTGGAACTGAAACAAGGCACAAGGATGTTTTCAAAGACTGGTAGGATCTCTAAAACATTTTTCAAGGACATGTCATTGATAAAGCTAAATACTCCAAGGTTGTGTAATACAACAGATTAATCATTGAGAAGAGTGAATTTAAGCTGTTTTGAAAACTATGGCAGGTCAGATTTTCTGCCTAATTATATAAGAAGATTTCTCTAAAAAATACACATTATTTCAAAGACTTATTGGCTGTGAAATAAGTTAAGGGTATTTCAAATGGCCTGTCTGCAAAGAAAGGTGAGATGTAGGGAATCACAGAAAGTCGAGGGGAAAATAGGTCAATATATACATTGCTGTATGGTGAACTAAGCCTTAGGCCAGCAACAATGGAGAGGACCTGACCCTTAGACACGAACAAGTAAGCTGGAATCTTCAAAAGTTCAAATCTTTATAAGTAAGAAGATTTATTAAAATGAATAACCAAGTGTTTTAATTGACATCAGAAGATGAAAACAATAAACCCTGAGAACATGGAGAAAAGATAAATAAAGATATGAGCAGAACTTAATACAACAGAAAACGTATAAAATTCAGGTGATTTAGTAAGTCCAAAGAATTTTCTTTGAAAAGAATTAAAAGACACACTTTGATTAAGGAAAATCAAAACATAAGTAAAGAATATACAGAAAGAGTCAGGACAATGTTAGAGCAGAGAATATATGAAATGCCAGTAAATTTGAACATTTCTGTAAAGTGGACCATTTCCTAGCTCCTAAAGTTTACCAACACTGACACAAGAGGAAATCATTTAAGGTCATCATGTCTGCCCTTGGCATTCTCGGAACGCCCTGGCCTCAGAATGCAGCCTCTGTAGTCCATGGTAACCTGCGGAGAGGGGGCGGGGCTGAGGGAGGTTGGAACACTGCCCTCACTGAGGGAGTGGGTGTGGCCATCTCTGCTGTGACTGAACAAAGGGCAGGGGAGCAGGGGGCCCAGGGCAGGGCCCTCAGAGCCCGGCACGCCCAGTGGAGTGTCACAAGTTTTTAGGCCCAGGCCAAAGGGTGCCTTCTTTGTCTGCACAGCTGCCCAAACTCTCACCTTTCCACTCAGGCCGCCCTCTTACTTGAAGTGTGTGTGGAACGTGTCTGCGCAGTACACCGCGCTGCACAGCTAAGCATATTTCTGGGCATCGTAGCTTCCTGCAAGGTGACCGAAGTTCGCAGGCAGATGGGACCCTGGGACACACGCGGAGGGGCTCCTGCCCGGGTGACACTCCGCCCACTGCCCCTACCCCAGACCGGGGTCCGCCGCAAAGCAGCCCTGTCTGAGTCCCCTGCCTCTAGAGGGAGTATTGGACCAACACTTGTAGAAAACGGGGTCCTTGCGGGCCACTCATTGGAGGGACACAAATAAATCTTTGCCGACTTTCTGCTGAAACTTACGAGCGTTCACACCTAAGCCTCTTACAAGGTCAGCTGTTTAGCTAAACATGAGCTCATGATCTAAATTTACACAATATTGAAGAAAGCAGCTACAAGGGGAGACAATCAGCCAAAACCTTCAATACCAGAAGTAGATTCCCAAGGCCATCCATCAGATGTAGGAATAATCGGGTGCAAGGCAGAAAATATACATAAAACTGGAACTGAAACAAGGCACAAGGATGTTTTCAAAGACTGGTAGGATCTCTCAAACATTTTTCAAGGACATGTCATTGATAAAGCTAAATACTCCAAGGTTGTGTAATACAACAGATTAATCATTGAGAAGAGTGAAATTATGCTGTTTTGAAAACTATGGCAGGTCAGATTTTCTGCCTAATTATATAAGAAGATTTCTCTAAAAAATACACATTATTTCAAAGACTTATTGGCTGTGAAATAAGTTAAGGGTATTTCAAATGGCTTGTCTGCAAAGAAAGGTGAGATGTAGGGAATCACAGAAAGTCGAGGGGAAAATAGGTCAATATATACATTGCTGTATGGTGAACTAAGCCTTAGGCCAGCAACAATGGAGAGGACCTGACCCTTAGACACGTACAAGTAAGCTGGAATCTTCAAAAGTTCAAATCTTTATAAGTAAAAAGATTTATTAAAATGAATAACCAAGTGTTTTAATTGACATCAGAAGATGAAAAAAATAAACCCTGAGAACATGGAGAAAAGATAAATAAAGATATGAGCAGAACTTAATACAACAGAAAACGTATAAAATTCAGGTGATTTAGTAAGTCCAAAGAATCTTTGAAAAGATTTAAAAGACACACTTTGATTAAGGAAAACCAAAACATAAGTAAAGAATATACAGAAAGAGTCAGGACAATGTTAGAGCAGAGAATATATGAAATGCCAGTAAATTTGAACATTTCTGTAAAGTGGACCATTTCCTAGCTCCTAAAGTTTACCAACACTGACACAAGAGGAAATCATTTAAGGTCATCATGTCTGCCCTTGGCATTCTCGGAACGCCCTGGCCTCAGAATGCAGCCTCTGTAGTCCATGGTAACCTGTGGAGAGGGGGCGGGGCTGAGGGAGGTTGGAACACTGCCCTCACTGAGGGAGTGGGTGTGGCCATCTCTGCTGTGACTGAACAAAGGGCAGGGGAGCAGGGGGCCCAGGCCAGGGCCCTCAGAGCCCGGCAGGCCCAGTGGAGTGTCACACGCTTTTAGGCCCAGGCCAAAGGGCGCCTTCTTTGTCTGCACAGCTGCCCAAACTCTCACCTTTCCACTCAGGCCGCCCTCTTACTTGAAGTGTGTGTGGAACGTGTCCGCGCAGTACACCGCGCTGCACAGCTAAGCATAGTTCTGGGCATCGTAGCTTTCTGCCAGGTGACCGAAGTTCGCAGGCAGATGGGTCCCTGGGACACACGCGGAGAGGCTCCGGCCCGGGTCACAGGCCGCCCATGGCCCCTGCCCCAGATCGGGGGCCGCAAAGCAGCCCTGTCTGAGTCCCCTGCCTCTAGAGGGAGTATTGGACCAACACTTGTAGAAAACGGGGTCCTTGAGGGCCACTCATTGGAGGGACACATATAAATCTTTGCCGACTTTCTGCTGAAACTTACGAGCGTTCACACCTAAGCCTCTTACAAGGTCAGCTGTTTAGCTAAACATGAGCTCATGATCTAAATTTACACAATAATGAAGAAAGCAGCTACAAGGGGAGACAATCAGCCAAAACCATCAATACCAGAATTAGATTCCCAAGGCCATCCATCAGATGTAGGAATAATCGTGTGCAAGGCAGAAAATATACATAAAACTGGAACTGAAACAAGGCACAAGGATGTTTTCAAAGACTGGTAGGATCTCTAAAACATTTTTCAAGGACATGTCATTGATAAAGCTAAATACTCCAAGGTTGTGTAATACAACAGATTAATCATTGAGAAGAGTGAATTTAAGCTGTTTTGAAAACTATGGCAGGTCAGATTTTCTGCCTAATTATATAAGAAGATTTCTCTAAAAAATACACATTATTTCAAAGACTTATTGGCTGTGAAATAAGTTAAGGGTATTTCAAATGGCCTGTCTGCAAAGAAAGGTGAGATGTAGGGAATCACAGAAAGTCGAGGGGAAAATAGGTCAATATATACATTGCTGTATGGTGAACTAAGCCTTAGGCCAGCAACAATGGAGAGGACCTGACCCTTAGACACGAACAAGTAAGCTGGAATCTTCAAAAGTTCAAATCTTTATAAGTAAGAAGATTTATTAAAATGAATAACCAAGTGTTTTAATTGACATCAGAAGATGAAAACAATAAACCCTGAGAACATGGAGAAAAGATAAATAAAGATATGAGCAGAACTTAATACAACAGAAAACGTATAAAATTCAGGTGATTTAGTAAGTCCAAAGAATTTTCTTTGAAAAGAATTAAAAGACACACTTTGATTAAGGAAAATCAAAACATAAGTAAAGAATATACAGAAAGAGTCAGGACAATGTTAGAGCAGAGAATATATGAAATGCCAGTAAATTTGAACATTTCTGTAAAGTGGACCATTTCCTAGCTCCTAAAGTTTACCAACACTGACACAAGAGGAAATCATTTAAGGTCATCATGTCTGCCCTTGGCATTCTCGGAACGCCCTGGCCTCAGAATGCAGCCTCTGTAGTCCATGGTAACCTGCGGAGAGGGGGCGGGGCTGAGGGAGGTTGGAACACTGCCCTCACTGAGGGAGTGGGTGTGGCCATCTCTGCTGTGACTGAACAAAGGGCAGGGGAGCAGGGGGCCCAGGGCAGGGCCCTCAGAGCCCGGCACGCCCAGTGGAGTGTCACAAGTTTTTAGGCCCAGGCCAAAGGGTGCCTTCTTTGTCTGCACAGCTGCCCAAACTCTCACCTTTCCACTCAGGCCGCCCTCTTACTTGAAGTGTGTGTGGAACGTGTCTGCGCAGTACACCGCGCTGCACAGCTAAGCATATTTCTGGGCATCGTAGCTTCCTGCAAGGTGACCGAAGTTCGCAGGCAGATGGGACCCTGGGACACACGCGGAGGGGCTCCTGCCCGGGTGACACTCCGCCCACTGCCCCTACCCCAGACCGGGGTCCGCCGCAAAGCAGCCCTGTCTGAGTCCCCTGCCTCTAGAGGGAGTATTGGACCAACACTTGTAGAAAACGGGGTCCTTGCGGGCCACTCATTGGAGGGACACAAATAAATCTTTGCCGACTTTCTGCTGAAACTTACGAGCGTTCACACCTAAGCCTCTTACAAGGTCAGCTGTTTAGCTAAACATGAGCTCATGATCTAAATTTACACAATATTGAAGAAAGCAGCTACAAGGGGAGATAATCAGCCAAAACCTTCAATACCAGAAGTAGATTCCCAAGGCCATCCATCAGATGTAGGAATAATCGGGTGCAAGGCAGAAAATATACATAAAACTGGAACTGAAACAAGGCACAAGGATGTTTTCAAAGACTGGTAGGATCTCTCAAACATTTTTCAAGGACATGTCATTGATAAAGCTAAATACTCCAAGGTTGTGTAATACAACAGATTAATCATTGAGAAGAGTGAAATTATGCTGTTTTGAAAACTATGGCAGGTCAGATTTTCTGCCTAATTATATAAGAAGATTTCTCTAAAAAATACACATTATTTCAAAGACTTATTGGCTGTGAAATAAGTTAAGGGTATTTCAAATGGCTTGTCTGCAAAGAAAGGTGAGATGTAGGGAATCACAGAAAGTCGAGGGGAAAATAGGTCAATATATACATTGCTGTATGGTGAACTAAGCCTTAGGCCAGCAACAATGGAGAGGACCTGACCCTTAGACACGTACAAGTAAGCTGGAATCTTCAAAAGTTCAAATCTTTATAAGTAAAAAGATTTATTAAAATGAATAACCAAGTGTTTTAATTGACATCAGAAGATGAAAACAATAAACCCTGAGAACATAGAGAAAAGATAAATAAAGATATGAGCAGAACTTAATACAAGAGAAAACGTATAAAATTGAGGTGATTTAGTAAGTCCAAAGAATCTTCTTTGAAAAGATTTAAAAGACACACTTTGATTAAGGAAAACCAAAACATAAGTAAAGAATATCCAGAAAGAGTCAGGACAATGTTAGAGCAGAGAATATATGAAATGCCAGTAAATTTGAACATTTCTGTAAAGTGGACCATTTCCTAGCTCCTAAAGTTTACCAACACTGACACAAGAGGAAATCATTTAAGGTCATCATGTCTGCCCTTGGCATTCTCGGAACGCCCTGGCCTCAGAATGCAGCCTCTGTAGTCCATGGTAACCTGCGGAGAGGGGGCGGGGCTGAGGGAGGTTGGAACACTGCCCTCACTGAGGGAGTGGGTGTGGCCATCTCTGCTGTGACTGAACAAAGGGCAGGGGAGCAGGGGGCCCAGGCCAGGGCCCTCAGAGCCCGGCAGGCCCAGTGGAGTGTCACAAGCTTTTAGGCCCAGGCCAAAGGGCGCCTTCTTTGTCTGCACAGCTGCCCAAACTCTCACCTTTCCACTCAGGCCGCCTTCTTACTTGAAGTGTGTGTGGAACGTGTCCGCGCAGTACACCGCGCTGCACAGCTAAGCATAGTTCTGGGCATCGTAGCTTCCTGCCAGGTGACCGAAGTTCGCAGGCAGATGGGTCCCTGGGACACACGCGGAGAGGCTCCGGTCCGGGTCACAGGCCGCCCATGGCCCCTGCCCCAGATCGGGGGCCGCAAAGCAGCCCTGTCTGAGTCCCCTGCCTCTAGTGGGAGTATTGGACCAACACTTGTAGAAAACGGGGTCCTTGCGGGCCACTCATTGGTGGGACACAAATAAATCTTTGCCGACTTTCTGCTGAAACTTACGAGCGTTCACACCTAAGCCTCTTACAAGGTCAGCTGTTTAGCTAAACATGAGCTCATGATCTAAATTTACACAATATTGAAGAAAGCAGCTACAAGGGGAGACAATCAGCCAAAACCATCAATACCAGAATTAGATTCCCAAGGCCATCCATCAGATGTAGGAATAATCGGGTGCAAGGCAGAAAATATACATAAAACTGGAACTGAAACAAGGCACAAGGATGTTTTCAATGACTGGTAGGATCTCTAAAACATTTTACAAGGACATGTCATTGATAAAGCTAAATACTCCAAGGTTGTGTAATACAACAGATTAATCATTGAGAAGAGTGAAATTATGCTGTTTTGAAAACTATGGCAGGTCAGATTTTCTGCCTAATATATAAGAAGATTTCTCTAAAAAATACACATTATTTCAAAGACTTATTGGCTGTGAAATAAGTTAAGGGTATTTCAAATGGCTTGTCTGCAAAGAAAGGTGAGATGTAGGGAATCACAGAAAGTCGAGGGGAAAATAGGTCAATATATACATTGCTGTATGGTGAACTAAGCCTTAGGCCAGCAACAATGGAGAGGACCTGACCCTTAGACACGTACAAGTAAGCTGGAATCTTCAAAAGTTCAAATCTTTATAAGTAAAAAGGTTTATTAAAATGAATAACCAAGTGTTTTAATTGACATCAGAAGATGAAAACAATAAACCCTGAGAACATGGAGAAAAGATAAATAAAGATATGAGCAGAACTTAATACAACAAAAAACGTATAAAATTCAGGTGATTTAGTAAGTCCAAAGAATCTTTGAAAAGATTTAAAAGACACACTTTGATTAAGGAAAACCATAACATAAGTAAAGAATATACAGAAAGAGTCAGGACAATGTTAGAGCAGAGAATATATGAAATGCCAGTAAATTTGAACATTTCTGTAAAGTGGACCATTTCCTAGCTCCTAAAGTTTACCAACACTGACACAAGAGGAAATCATTTAAGGTCATCATGTCTGCCCTTGGCATTCTCGGAACGCCCTGGCCTCAGAATGCAGCCTCTGTAGTCCATGGTAACCTGCGGAGAGGGGGCGGGGCTGAGGGAGGTTGGAACACTGCCCTCACTGAGGGAGTGGGTGTGGCCATCTCTGCTGTGACTGAACAAAGGGCAGGGGAGCAGGGGGCCCAGGGCAGGGCCCTCAGAGCCCGGCAGGCCCAGTGGAGTGTCACAAGATTTTAGGCCCATGCCAAAGGGCGCCTTCTTGGTCTGCACAGCTGCCCAAACTCTCACCTTTCCACTCAGGCCGCCCTCTTACTTTAAGTGTGTGTGGAACGTGTCCGTGCAGTATACCGCGCTGCACAGCTATGCATAGGTCTGGGCATCGTAGCTTCCTGCCAGGTGACCGAAGTTCGCAGGCAGATGGGTCCCTGGGACACACGCGGAGGGGCTCCTGCCCGGGTCACAGGCCGCCCACTGCCCCTGCCCCAGATCGGGGGCCGCAAAGCAGCCCTGTATGAGTCCCCTGCCTCTAGAGGGAGTATTGGACCAACACTTGTAGAAAACGGGGTCCTTGCGGGCCACTCATTTGTGGGACACAAATAAATATTTGCCGACTTTCTGCTGAAACTTACGAGCGTTCACACCTAAGCCTCTTACAAGGTCAGCTGTTTAGCTAAACATGAGCTCATGATCTAAATTTACACAATATTGAAGAAAGCAGCTACAAGGGGAGACAATCAGCCAAAACCATCAATACCAGAATTAGATTCCCAAGGCCATCCATCAGATGTAGGAATAATCGGGTGCAAGGCAGAAAATATACATAAAACTGGAACTGAAACAAGGCACAAGGATGTTTTCAAAGACTGGTAGGATCTCTCAAACATTTTTCAAGGACATGTCATTGATAAAGCTAAATACTCCAAGGTTGTGTAATACAACAGATTAATCATTGAGAAGAGTGAAATTATGCTGTTTTGAAAACTATGGCAGGTCAGATTTTCTGCCTAATTATATAAGAAGATTTCTCTAAAAAATACACATTATTTCAAAGACTTATTGGCTGTGAAATAAGTTAAGGGTATTTCAAATGGCTTGTCTGCAAAGAAAGGTGAGATGTAGGGAATCACAGAAAGTCAAGGGGAAAATAGGTCAATATATACATTGCTGTATGGTGAACTAAGCCTTAGGCCAGCAACAATGGAGAGGACCTGACCCTTAGACACGTACAAGTAAGCTGGAATCTTCAAAAGTTCAAATCTTTATAAGTAAAAAGATTTATTAAAATGAATAACCAAGTGTTTTAATTGACATCAGAAGATGAAAACAATAAACCCTGAGAACATAGAGAAAAGATAAATAAAGATATGAGCAGAACTTAATACAACAGAAAACGTATAAAATTGAGGTGATTTAGTAAGTCCAAAGAATCTTCTTTGAAAAGATTTAAAAGACACACTTTGATTAAGGAAAACAAAAACATAAGTAAAGAATATACAGAAAGAGTCAGGACAATGTTAGAGCAGAGAATATATGAAATGCCAGTAAATTTGAACATTTCTGTAAAGTGGACCATTTCCTAGCTCCTAAAGTTTACCAACACTGACACAAGAGGAAATCATTTAAGGTCATCATGTCTGCCCTTGGCATTCTCGGAATGCCCTGGCCTCAGAATGCAGCCTCTGTAGTCCATGGTAACCTGCGGAGAGGGGGCGGGGCTGAGGGAGGTTGGAACACTGCCCTCACTGAGGGAGTGGGTGTGGCCATCTCTGCTGTGACTGAACAAAGGGCAGGGGAGCAGGGGGCCCAGGCCAGGGCCCTCAGAGCCCGGCAGGCCCAGTGGAGTGTCACAAGCTTTTAGGCCCAGGCCAAAGGGCGCCTTCTTTGTCTGCACAGCTGCCCAAACTCTCACCTTTCCACTCAGGCCGCCTTCTTAATTGAAGTGTGTGTGGAACGTGTCCGCGCAGTACACCGCGCTGCACAGCTAAGCATAGTTCTGGGCATCGTAGCTTCCTGCCAGGTGACCGAAGTTCGCTTGCAGATGGGTCCCTGGGACACACGCGGAGAGGCTCCGGCCTGGGTCACAGGGCGCCCATGGCCCCTGCCCCAGATCGGGGGCCGCAAAGCAGCCCTGTCTGAGTCCCCTGCCTCTAGAGGGAGTATTGGACCAACACTTGTAGAAAACGGGGTCCTTGCGGGCCACTCATTGGTGGGACACAAATAAATCTTTGCCGACTTTCTGCTGAAACTTACGAGCGTTCACACCTAAGCCTCTTACAAGGTCAGCTGTTTAGCTAAACATGAGCTCATGATCTAAATTTACACAATATTGAAGAAAGCAGCTACAAGGGGAGACAATCAGCCAAAACCATCAATACCAGAATTAGATTCCCAAGGCCATCCATCAGATGTAGGAATAATCGGGTGCAAGGCAGAAAATATACATAAAACTGGAACTGAAACAAGGCACAAGGATGTTTTCAAAGACTGGTAGGATCTCTAAAACATTTTTCAAGGACATGTCATTGATAAAGCTAAATACTCCAAGGTTGTGTAATACAACAGATTAATCATTGAGAAGAGTGAAATTATGCTGTTTTGAAAACTATGGCAGGTCAGATTTTCTGCCTAATTATATAAGAAGATTTCTCTAAAAAATACACATTATTTCAAAGACTTATTGGCTGTGAAATAAGTTAAGGGTATTTCAAATGGCTTGTCTGCAAAGAAAGGTGAGATGTAGGGAATCACAGAAAGTCGAGGGGAAAATAGGTCAATATATACATTGCTGTATGGTGAACTAAGCCTTAGGCCAGCAACAATGGAGAGGACCTGACCCTTAGACAGGAACAAGTAAGCTGGAATCTTCAAAAGTTCAAATCTTTATAAGTAAAAAGATTTATTAAAATGAATAACCAAGTGTTTTAATTGACATCAGAAGATGAAAACAATAAACCCTGAGAACATGGAGAAAAGATAAATAAAGATATGAGCAGAACTTAATACAACAAAAAACGTATAAAATTGAGGTGATTTAGTAAGTCCAAAGAATCTTTGAAAAGATTTAAAAGACACACTTTGATTAAGGAAAACCAAAACATAAGTAAAGAATATACAGAAAGAGTCAGGACTATGTTAGAGCAGAGAATATATGAAATGCCAGTAAATTTGAACATTTCTGTCAAGTGGACCATTTCCTAGCTCCTAAAGTTTACCAACACTGACACAAGAGGAAATCATTTAAGGTCATCATGTCTGCCCTTGGCATTCTCGGAACGCCCTGGCCTCAGAATGCAGCCTCTGTAGTCCATGGTAACCTGCGGAGAGGGGGCGGGGCTGAGGGAGGTTGGAACACTGCCCTCACTGAGGGAGTGGGTGTGGCCATCTCTGCTGTGACTGAACAAAGGGCAGGGGAGCAGGGGGCCCAGGGCAGGGCCCTCAGAGCCCGGCAGGCCCAGTGGAGTGTCACAAGATTTTAGGCCCATGCCAAAGGGCGCCTTCTTGGTCTGCACAGCTGCCCAAACTCTCACCTTTCCACTCAGGCCGCCCTCTTACTTTAAGTGTGTGTGGAACGTGTCCGTGCAGTATACCGCGCTGCACAGCTATGCATAGGTCTGGGCATCGTAGCTTCCTGCCAGGTGACCGAAGTTCGCAGGCAGATGGGTCCCTGGGACACACGCGGAGGGGCTCCTGCCCGGGTCACAGGCCGCCCACTGCCCCTGCCCCAGATCGGGGGCCGCAAAGCAGCCCTGTATGAGTCCCCTGCCTCTAGAGGGAGTATTGGACCAACACTTGTAAAAAACGGGGTCCTTGCGGACCACTCATTGGAGGGACACCAATAAATCTTTGCCGACTTTCTGCTGAAACTTACGAGCGTTCACACCTAAGCCTCTTACAAGGTCAGCTGTTTAGCTAAACATGAGCTCATGATCTAAATTTACACAATATTGAAGAAAGCAGCTACAAGGGGAGACAATCAGCCAAAACCATCAATACCAGAATTAGATTCCCAAGGCCATCCATCAGATGTAGGAATAATCGGGTGCAAGGCAGAAAAGATACATAAAACTGGAACTGAAACAGGGCACAAGGATGTTTTCAAAGACTGGTAGGATCTCTAAAACATTTTTCAAGGACATGTCATTGATAAAGCTAAATACTCCAAGGTTGTGTAATACAGCAGATTAATCATTGAGAAGAGTGAAATTATGCTGTTTTGAAAACAATGGCAGGTCAGATTTTCTGCCTAATTATATAAGAAGATTTCTCTAAAAAATACACATTATTTCAAAGATTTATTGGCTGTGAAATAAGTTAAGGGTATTTCAAATGGCTTGTCTGCAAAGAAAGGTGAGATGTAGGGAATCACAGAAAGTCGAGGGGAAAATAGGTTAATATATACATTGCTGTATGGTGAACTAAGCCTTAGGCTAGCAACAATGGAGAGGACGTGACCCTTAGACACGTACAAGTAAGCTGGAATCTTCAAAAGTTCAAATCTTTATAAGTAAAAAGATTTATTAAAATGAATAACCAAGTGTTTTAATTGACATCAGAAGATGAAAACAATAAACCCTGAGAACATAGAGAAAAGATAAATAAAGATATGAGCAGAACTTAATACAACAGAAAACGTATAAAATTGAGGTGATTTAGTAAGTCCAAAGAATCTTCTTTGAAAAGAATTAAAAGACACAATTTGATTAAAGAAAACCAAAACATATGTAAAGAATATACAGAAAGAGTCAGGACAATGTTAGAGCAGAGAATATATGAAATGCCAGTAAATTTGAACATTTCTGTAAAGTGGACCATTTCCTAGCTCCTAAAGTTTACCAACACTGACACAAGAGGAAATCATTTAAGGTCATCATGTCTGCCCTTGGCATTCTCGGAACGCCCTGGCCTCAGAATGCAGACTCTGTAGTCCATGGTAACCTGCGGAGAGGGGGCGGGGCTGAGGGAGGTTGGAACACTGCCCTCACTGAGGGAGTGGGTGTGGCCATCTCTGCTGTGACTGAACAAAGGGCAGGGGAGCAGGGGGCCCAGGGCAGGGCCCTCAGAGCCCGGCAGGCCCTGTGGAGTGTCACACGCTTTTAGGCCCAGGCCAAAGGGTGCCTTCTTTGTCTGCACAGCTGCCCAAACTCTCACCTTTCCACTCAGGCCGCCCTCTTACTTGAAGTGTGTGTGGAACGTGTCCGTGCAGTATACCGCGCTGCACAGCTAAGCATAGGTCTGGGCATCGTAGCTTCCTGCCAGGTGACCGAAGTTCGCAGGCAGATGGGTCCCTGGGACACACGCGGAGAGGCTCCTGCCCGGGTCACAGGCCGCTCACTGCCCCTGCCCCAGATCGGGAGCCGCAAAGCAGCCCTGTCTGAGTCCCCTGCCTCTAGAGGGAGTATTGGACCAACACTTGTAGAAAACGGGGTCCTTGCGGGCCACTCATTGGAGGGACACAAATAAATCTTTGCCGACTTTCTGCTGAAACTTACGAGCGTTCACACCTAAGCCTCTTACAAGGTCAGCTGTTTAGCTAAACATGAGCTCATGATCTAAATTTACACAATATTGAAGAAAGCAGCTACAAGGGGAGACAATCAGCCAAAACCTTCAATACCAGAAGTAGATTCCCAAGGCCATCCATCAGATGTAGGAATAATCGGGTGCAAGGCAGAAAATATACATAAAACTGGAACTGAAACAAGGCACAAGGATGTTTTCAAAGACTGGTAGGATCTCTCAAACATTTTTCAAGGACATGTCATTGATAAAGCTAAATACTCCAAGGTTGTGTAATACAACAGATTAATCATTGAGAAGAGTGAAATTATGCTGTTTTGAAAACTATGGCAGGTCAGATTTTCTGCCTAATTATATAAGAAGATTTCTCTAAAAAATACACATTATTTCAAAGACTTATTGGCTGTGAAATAAGTTAAGGGTATTTCAAATGGCTTGTCTGCAAAGAAAGGTGAGATGTAGGGAATCACAGAAAGTCGAGGGGAAAATAGGTCAATATATACTTTGCTGTATGGTGAACTAAGCCTTAGGCCAGCAACAATGGAGAGGACCTGACCCTTAGACACGTACAAGTAAGCTGGAATCTTCAAAAGTTCAAATCTTTATAAGTAAAAAGATTTATTAAAATGAATAACCAAGTGTTTTAATTGACATCAGAAGATGAAAACAATAAACCCTGAGAACATAGAGAAAAGATAAATAAAGATATGAGCAGAACTTAATACAACAGAAAACGTATAAAATTGAGGTGATTTAGTAAGTCCAAAGAATCTTCTTTGAAAAGATTTAAAAGACACACTTTGATTAAGGAAAACCAAAACATAAGTAAAGAATATACAGAAAGAGTCAGGACAATGTTAGAGCAGAGAATATATGAAATGCCAGTAAATTTGAACATTTCTGTCAAGTGGACCATTTCCTAGCTCCTAAAGTTTACCAACACTGACACAAGAGGAAATCATTTAAGGTCATCATGTCTGCCCTTGGCATTCTCGGAACGCCCTGGCCTCAGAATGCAGCCTCTGTAGTCCATGGTAACCTGCGGAGAGGGGGCGGGGCTGAGGGAGGTTGGAACACTGCCCTCACTGAGGGAGTGGGTGTGGCCATCTCTGCTGTGACTGAACAAACGGCAGCGGAGCAGGGGGCCCAGGCCAGGGCCCTCAGAGCCCGGCAGGCCCAGTGGAGTGTCACAAGCTTTTAGGCCCAGGCCAAAGGGCGCCTTCTTTGTCTGCACAGCTGCCCAAACTCTCACCTTTCCACTCAGGCCGCCCTCTTACTTGAAGTGTGTGTGGAACGTGTCCGCGCAGTACACCGCGCTGCACAGCTAAGCATAGTTCTGGGCATCGTAGCTTCCTGCCAGGTGACTGAAGTTCGCAGGCAGATGGGTCCCTGGGACACACGCGGAGAGGCTCCGGCCCGGGTCACAGGCCGCCCATGGCCCCTGCCCCAGATCGGGGGCCGCAAAGCAGCCCTGTCTGAGTCCCCTGCCTCTAGAGGGAGTATTGGACCAACACTTGTAGAAAACGGGGTCCTTGCGGGCCACTCATTGGTGGGACACAAATAAATCTTTGCCGACTTTCTGCTGAAACTTACGAGCGTTCACACCTAAGCCTCTTACAAGGTCAGCTGTTTAGCTAAACATGAGCTCATGATCTAAATTTACACAATATTGAAGAAAGCAGCTACAAGGGGAGACAATCAGCCAAAACCATCAATACCAGAATTAGATTCCCAAGGCCATCCATCAGATGTAGGAATAATCGGGTGCAAGGCAGAAAATATACATAAAACTGGAACTGAAACAAGGCACAAGGATGTTTTCAAAGACTGGTAGGATCTCTAAAACATTTTTCAAGGACATGTCATTGATAAAGCTAAATACTCCAAGGTTGTGTAATACAACAGATTAATCATTGAGAAGAGTGAAATTATGCTGTTTTGAAAACTATGGCAGGTCAGATTTTCTGCCTAATTATATAAGAAGATTTCTCTAAAAAATACACATTATTTCAAAGACTTATTGGCTGTGAAATAAGTTAAGGGTATTTCAAATGGCTTGTCTGCAAAGAAAGGTGAGATGTAGGGAATCACAGAAAGTCGAGGGGAAAATAGGTCAATATATACATTGCTGTATGGTGAACTAAGCCTTAGGCCAGCAACAATGGAGAGGACCTGACCCTTAGACACGTACAAGTAAGCTGGAATCTTCAAAAGTTCAAATCTTTATAAGTAAAAAGATTTATTAAAATGAATAACCAAGTGTTTTAATTGACATCAGAAGATGAAAACAATAAACCCTGAGAACATGGAGAAAAGATAAATAAAGATATGAGCAGAATTTAATACAACAAAAAACGTATAAAATTCAGGTGATTTAGTAAGTCCAAAGAATCTTTGAAAAGATTTAAAAGACACACTTTGATTAAGGAAAACCAAAACATAAGTAAAGAATATACAGAAAGAGTCAGGACAATGTTAGAGCAGAGAATATATGAAATGCCAGTAAATTTGAACATTTCTGTAAAGTGGACCATTTCCTAGCTCCTAAAGTTTACCAACACTGACACAAGAGGAAATCATTTAAGGTCATCATGTCTGCCCTTGGCATTCTCGGAACGCCCTGGCCTCAGAATGCAGCCTCTGAAGTCCATGGTAACCTGCGGAGAGGGGGCGGGGCTGAGGGAGGTTGGAACACTGCCCTCACTGAGGGAGTGGGTGTGGCCATCTCTGCTGTGACTGAACAAAGGGCAGGGGAGCAGGGGGCCCAGGGCAGGGCCCTCAGAGCCCGGCAGGCCCAGTGGAGTGTCACAAGATTTTAGGCCCATGCCAAAGGGCGCCTTCTTGGTCTGCACAGCTGCCCAAACTCTCACCTTTCCACTCAGGCCGCCCTCTTACTTTAAGTGTGTGTGGAACGTGTCCGTGCAGTATACCGCGCTGCACAGCTATGCATAGGTCTGGGCATCGTAGTTTCCTGCCAGGTGACCGAAGTTCGCAGGCAGATGGGTCCCTGGGACACACGCGGAGGGGCTCCTGCCCGGGTCACAGGCCGCCCACTGCCCCTGCCCCAGATCGGGGGCCGCAAAGCAGCCCTGTATGAGTCCCCTGCCTCTAGAGGGAGTATTGGAGCAACACTTGTAGAAAACGGGGTCCTTGCGGGCCACTCATTGGAGGGACACAAATAAATCTTTGCCGACTTTCTGCTGAAACTTACGAGCGTTCACACTTAAGCCTCTTACAAGGTCAGCTGTTTAGCTAAACATGAGCTCATGATCTAAATTTACACATTATTGAAGAAAGCAGCTACAAGGGGAGACAATCAGCCAAAACCATCAATACCAGAATTAGATTCCCAAGGCCATCCATCAGATGTAGGAATAATCGGGTGCAAGGCAGAAAATATACATAAAACTGGAACTGAAACAAGGCACAAGGATGTTTTCAAAGACTGGTATGATCTCTCAAACATTTTTCAAGGACATGTCATTGATAAAGCTAAATACTCCAAGGTTGTGTAATACAACAGATTAATCATTGAGAAGACTGAAATTATGCTGTTTTGAAAACTATGGCAGGTCAGATTTTCTGCCTAATTATATAAGAAGATTTCTCTAAAAAATACACATTATTTCAAAGACTTATTGGCTGTGAAATAAGTTAAGGGTATTTCAAATGGCTTGTCTGCAAAGAAAGGTGAGATGTAGGGAATCACAGAAAGTCGAGGGGAAAATAGGTTAATATATACATTGCTTTATGGTGAACTAAGCCTTAGGCTAGCAACAATGGAGAGGATGTGACCCTTAGACACGTACAAGTAACCTGGAATCTTCAAAAGTTCAAATCTTTATAAGTAAAAAGATTTCTTAAAATGAATAACCAAGTGTTTTAATTGACATCAGAAAATGAAAACAATAAACCCTGAGAACATAGAGAAAAGATAAATAAAGATATGAGCAGAACTTAATACAACAGAAAACGTATAAAATTGAGGTGATTTAGTAAGTCCAAAGAATCTTCTTTGAAAAGAATTAAAAGACACTATTTGATTAAAGAAAACCAAAACATATGTAAAGAATATACAGAAAGAGTCAGGACAATGTTAGAGCAGAGAATATATGAAATGCCAGTAAATTTGAACATTTCTGTAAAGTGGACCATTTCCTAGCTCCTAAAGTTTACCAACACTGACACAAGAGGAAATCATTTAAGGTCATCATGTCTGCCCTTGGCATTCTCGGAACGCCCTGGCCTCAGAATGCAGACTCTGTAGTCCATGGTAACCTGCGGAGAGGGGGCGGGGCTGAGGGAGGTTGGAACACTGCCCTCACTGAGGGAGTGGGTGTGGCCATCTCTGCTGTGACTGAACAAAGGGCAGGGGAGCAGGGGGCCCAGGGCAGGGCCCTCAGAGCCCGGCAGGCCCAGTGGAGTGTCACACGCTTTTAGGCCCAGGCCAAAGGGTGCCTTCTTTGTCTGCACAGCTGCCCAAACTCTCACCTTTCCACTCAGGCCGCCCTCTTACTTGAAGTGTGTGTGGAACGTGTCCGTGCAGTATACCGCGCTGCACAGCTAAGCATAGGTCTGGGCATCGTAGCTTCCTGCCAGGTGACCGAAGTTCACAGGCAGATGGGTCCCTGGGACACACGTGGAGAGGCTCCGGCCCGGGTCACAGGCCGCCCATGGCCCCTGCCCCAGATCGGGGGCCGCAAAGCAGCCCTGTCTGAGTGCCCTGCCTCTAGAGGGAGTATTGGACCAACACTTGTAGAAAACGGGGTCCTTGCGGGCCACTCATTGGTGGGACACAAATAAATCTTTGCCGACTTTCTGCTGAAACTTACGAGCGTTCACACCTAAGCCTCTTACAAGGTCAGCTGTTTAGCTAAACATGAGCTCATGATCTAAATTTACACAATATTGAAGAAAGCAGCTACAAGGGGAGACAATCAGCCAAAACCATCAATACCAGAATTAGATTCCCAAGGCCATCCATCAGATGTAGGAATAATCGGGTGCAAGGCAGAAAATATACATAAAACTGGAACTGAAACAAGGCACAAGGATGTTTTCAATGACTGGTAGGATCTCTAAAACATTTTTCAAGGACATGTCATTGATAAAGCTAAATACTCCAAGGTTGTGTAATACAACAGTTTAATCATTGAGAAGAGTGAAATTATGCTGTTTTGAAAACTATGGCAGGTCAGATTTTCTGCCTAATTATATAAGAAGATTTCTCTAAAAAATACACATTATTTCAAAGACTTATTGGCTGTGAAATAAGTTAAGGGTATTTCAAATGGCTTGTCTGCAAAGAAAGGTGAGATGTAGGGAATCACAGAAAGTCGAGGGGAAAATAGGTCAATATATACATTGCTGTATGGTGAACTAAGCCTTAGGCCAGCAACAATGGAGAGGACCTGACCCTTAGACAGGAACAAGTAAGCTGGAATCTTCAAAAGTTCAAATCTTTATAAGTAAAAAGATTTATTAAAATGAATAACCAAGTGTTTTAATTGACATCAGAAGATGAAAACAATAAACCCTGAGAACATGGAGAAAAGATAAATAAAGATATGAGCAGAACTTAATACAACAGAAAACGTATAAAATTCAGGTGATTTAGTAAGTCCAAAGAATCTTTGAAAAGATTTAAAAGACACACTTTGATTAAGGAAAACCAAAACATAAGTAAAGAATATACAGAAAGAGTCAGGACAATGTTAGAGCAGAGAATATATGAAAAGCCAGTAAATTTGAACATTTCTGTAAAGTGGACCATTTCCTAGCTCCTAAAGTTTACCAACACTGACACAAGAGGAAATCATTTAAGGTCATCATGTCTGCCCTTGGCATTCTCGGAACGCCCTGGCCTCAGAATGCAGCCTCTGTAGTCCATGGTAACCTGCGGAGAGGGGGCGGGGCTGAGGGAGGTTGGAACACTGCCCTCACTGAGGGAGTGGGTGTGGCCATCTCTGCTGTGACTGAACAAAGGGCAGGGTAGCAGGGGGCCCAGGGCAGGGCCCTCAGAGCCCGGCAGGCCCAGTGGAGTGTCACAAGATTTTAGGCCCAGGCCAAAGGGCGCCTTCTTGGTCTGCACAGCTGCCCAAACTCTCACCTTTCCACTCAGGCCGCCCTCTTACTTTAAGTGTGTGTGGAACGTGTCCGTGCAGTATACCGCGCTGCACAGCTATGCATAGGTCTGGGCATCGTAGCTTCCTGCCAGGTGACCGAAGTTCGCAGGCAGATGGGTCCCTGGGACACACGCGGAGGGGCTCCTGCCCGGGTCACAGGCCGCCCACTGCCCCTGCCCCAGATCGGGGGCCGCAAAGCAGCCCTGTATGAGTCCCCTGCCTCTAGAGGGAGTATTGGAGCAACACTTGTAGAAAACGGGGTCCTTGCGGGCCACTCATTGGAGGGACACAAATAAATCTTTGCCGACTTTCTGCTGAAACTTACGAGCGTTCACACCTAAGCCTCTTACAAGGTCAGCTGTTTAGCTAAACATGAGCTCATGATCTAAATTTACACAATATTGAAGAAAGCAGCTACAAGGGGAGACAATCAGCCAAAACCATCAATACCAGAATTAGATTCCCAAGGCCATCCATCAGATGTAGGAATAATCGGGTGCAAGGCAGAAAATATACATAAAACTGGAACTGAAACAAGGCACAAGGATGTTTTCAAAGACTGGTAGGATCTCTAAAACATTTTTCAAGGACATGTCATTGATAAAGCTAAATACTCCAAGGTTGTGTAATACAACAGATTAATCATTGAGAAGAGTGAAATTATGCTGTTTTGAAAACTATGGCAGGTCAGATTTTCTGCCTAATTATAGAAGAAGATTTCTCTAAAAAATACACATTATTTCAAAGACTTATTGGCTGTGAAATAAGTTAAGGGTATTTCAAATGGCTTGTCTGCAAAGAAAGGTGAGATGTAGGGAATCACAGAAAGTCGAGGGGAAAATAGGTCAATATATACATTGCTGTATGGTGAACTAAGCCTTAGGCCAGCAACAATGGAGAGGACCTGACCCTTAGACACGTACAAGTAAGCTGGAATCTTCAAAAGTTCAAATCTTTATAAGTAAAAAGATTTATTAAAATGAATAACCAAGTGTTTTAATTGACATCAGAAGATGAAAACAATAAACCCTGAGAACATAGAGAAAAGATAAATAAAGATATGAGCAGAACTTAATACAACAGAAAACGTATAAAATTGAGGTGATTTAGTAAGTCCAAAGAATTTTCTATGAAAAGATTTAAAAGACACACTTTGATTAAGGAAAACCAAAACATAAGTAAAGAATATACAGAAAGAGTCAGGACAATGTTAGAGCAGAGAATATATGAAATGCCAGTAAATTTGAACATTTCTGTCAAGTGGACCATTTCCTAGCTCCTAAAGTTTACCAACACTGACACAAGAGGAAATCATTTAAGGTCATCATGTCTGCCCTTGGCATTCTCGGAACGCCCTGGCCTCAGAATGCAGCCTCTGTAGTCCATGGTAACCTGCGGAGAGGGGGCGGGGCTGAGGGAGGTTGGAACACTGCCCTCACTGAGGGAGTGGGTGTGGCCATCTCTGCTGTGACTGAACAAAGGGCAGGGGAGCAGGGGGCCCAGGCCAGGGCCCTCAGAGCCCGGCAGGCCCAGTGGAGTGTCACAAGCTTTTAGGCCCAGGCCAAAGGGCGCCTTCTTTGTCTGCACAGCTGCCCAAACTCTCACCTTTCCACTCAGGCCGCCCTCTTACTTGAAGTGTGTGTGGAACGTGTCCGCGCAGTACACCGCGCTGCACAGCTAAGCATAGTTCTGGGCATCGTAGCTTCCTGCCAGGTGACCGAAGTTCACAGGCAGATGGGTCCCTGGGACACACGTGGAGAGGCTCCGGCCCGGGTCACAGGCCGCCCATGGCCCCTGCCCCAGATCGGGGGCCGCAAAGCAGCCCTGTCTGAGTGCCCTGCCTCTAGAGGGAGTATTGGACCAACACTTGTAGAAAACGGGGTCCTTGCGGGCCACTCATTGGTGGGACACAAATAAATCTTTGCCGACTTTCTGCTGAAACTTACGAGCGTTCACACCTAAGCCTCTTACAAGGTCAGCTGTTTAGCTAAACATGAGCTCATGATCTAAATTTACACAATATTGAAGAAAGCAGCTACAAGGGGAGACAATCAGCCAAAACCATCAATACCAGAATTAGATTCCCAAGGCCATCCATCAGATGTAGGAATAATCGGGTGCAAGGCAGAAAATATACATAAAACTGGAACTGAAACAAGGCACAAGGATGTTTTCAATGACTGGTAGGATCTCTAAAACATTTTTCAAGGACATGTCATTGATAAAGCTAAATACTCCAAGGTTGTGTAATACAACAGATTAATCATTGAGAAGAGTGAAATTATGCTGTTTTGAAAACTATGGCAGGTCAGATTTTCTGCCTAATTATATAAGAAGATTTCTCTAAAAAATACACATTATTTCAAAGACTTATTGGCTGTGAAATAAGTTAAGGGTATTTCAAATGGCTTGTCTGCAAAGAAAGGTGAGATGTAGGGAATCACAGAAAGTCGAGGGGAAAATAGGTCAATATATACATTGCTGTATGGTGAACTAAGCCTTAGGCCAGCAACAATGGAGAGGACCTGACCCTTAGACAGGAACAAGTAAGCTGGAATCTTCAAAAGTTCAAATCTTTATAAGTAAAAAGATTTATTAAAATGAATAACCAAGTGTTTTAATTGACATCAGAAGATGAAAACAATAAACCCTGAGAACATGGAGAAAAGATAAATAAAGATATGAGCAGAACTTAATACAACAGAAAACGTATAAAATTCAGGTGATTTAGTAAGTCCAAAGAATCTTTGAAAAGATTTAAAAGACACACTTTGATTAAGGAAAACCAAAACATAAGTAAAGAATATACAGAAAGAGTCAGGACAATGTTAGAGCAGAGAATATATGAAATGCCAGTAAATTTGAACATTTCTGTCAAGTGGACCATTTCCTAGCTCCTAAAGTTTACCAACACTGACACAAGAGGAAATCATTTAAGGTCATCATGTCTGCCCTTGGCATTCTCGGAACGCCCTGGCCTCAGAATGCAGCCTCTGTAGTCCATGGTAACCTGCGGAGAGGGGGCGGGGCTGAGGGAGGTTGGAACACTGCCCTCACTGAGGGAGTGGGTGTGGCCATCTCTGCTGTGACTGAACAAAGGGCAGGGTAGCAGGGGGCCCAGGGCAGGGCCCTCAGAGCCCGGCAGGCCCAGTGGAGTGTCACAAGATTTTAGGCCCAGGCCAAAGGGCGCCTTCTTGGTCTGCACAGCTGCCCAAACTCTCACCTTTCCACTCAGGCCGCCCTCTTACTTTAAGTGTGTGTGGAACGTGTCCGTGCAGTATACCGCGCTGCACAGCTATGCATAGGTCTGGGCATCGTAGCTTCCTGCCAGGTGACCGAAGTTCGCAGGCAGATGGGTCCCTGGGACACACGCGGAGGGGCTCCTGCCCGGGTCACAGGCCGCCCACTGCCCCTGCCCCAGATCGGGGGCCGCAAAGCAGCCCTGTATGAGTCCCCTGCCTCTAGAGGGAGTATTGGAGCAACACTTGTAGAAAACGGGGTCCTTGCGGGCCACTCATTGGAGGGACACAAATAAATCTTTGCCGACTTTCTGCTGAAACTTACGAGCGTTCACACCTAAGCCTCTTACAAGGTCAGCTGTTTAGCTAAACATGAGCTCATGATCTAAATTTACACAATATTGAAGAAAGCAGCTACAAGGGGAGACAATCAGCCAAAACCATCAATACCAGAATTAGATTCCCAAGGCCATCCATCAGATGTAGGAATAATCGGGTGCAAGGCAGAAAATATACATAAAACTGGAACTGAAACAAGGCACAAGGATGTTTTCAAAGACTGGTAGGATCTCTCAAACATTTTTCAAGGACATGTCATTGATAAAGCTAAATACTCCAAGGTTGTGTAATACAACAGATTAATCATTGAGAAGAGTGAAATTATGCTGTTTTGAAAACTATGGCAGGTCAGATTTTCTGCCTAATTATAGAAGAAGATTTCTCTAAAAAATACACATTATTTCAAAGACTTATTGGCTGTGAAATAAGTTAAGGGTATTTCAAATGGCTTGTCTGCAAAGAAAGGTGAGATGTAGGGAATCACAGAAAGTCGAGGGGAAAATAGGTCAATATATACATTGCTGTATGGTGAACTAAGCCTTAGGCCAGCAACAATGGAGAGGACCTGACCCTTAGACACGTACAAGTAAGCTGGAATCTTCAAAAGTTCAAATCTTTATAAGTAAAAAGATTTATTAAAATGAATAACCAAGTGTTTTAATTGACATCAGAAGATGAAAACAATAAACCCTGAGAACATAGAGAAAAGATAAATAAAGATATGAGCAGAACTTAATACAACAGAAAACGTATAAAATTCAGGTGATTGAGTAAGTCCAAAGAATTTTCTATGAAAAGATTTAAAAGACACACTTTGATTAAGGAAAACCAAAACATAAGTAAAGAATATACAGAAAGAGTCAGGACAATGTTAGAGCAGAGAATATATGAAATGCCAGTAAATTTGAACATTTCTGTCAAGTGGACCATTTCCTAGCTCCTAAAGTTTACCAACACTGACACAAGAGGAAATCATTTAAGGTCATCATGTCTGCCCTTGGCATTCTCGGAACGCCCTGGCCTCAGAATGCAGCCTCTGTAGTCCATGGTAACCTGCGGAGAGGGGGCGGGGCTGAGGGAGGTTGGAACACTGCCCTCACTGAGGGAGTGGGTGTGGCCATCTCTGCTGTGACTGAACAAAGGGCAGGGGAGCAGGGGGCCCAGGGCAGGGCCCTCAGAGCCCGGCAGGCCCAGTGGAGTGTCACAAGCTTTTAGGCCCAGGCCAAAGGGTGCCTGCTTTGTCTGCACAGCTGCCCAAACTCTCACCTTTCCACTCAGGCCGCCCTCTTACTTGAAGTGTGTGTGGAACGTGTCCGCGCAGTATACCGCGCTGCACAGTTA
The DNA here is from genome assembly GCF_964341445.2 of Mesoplodon mirus. Classification (NCBI taxonomy): domain Eukaryota; kingdom Metazoa; phylum Chordata; class Mammalia; order Artiodactyla; family Ziphiidae; genus Mesoplodon; species Mesoplodon mirus. The sequence continues at coordinate 158,777,324 of NC_138976.1, read as the reverse complement.
AGCATAGGTCTGGGCATCGTAGCTTCCTGCCAGGTGACCGAAGTTCGCAGGCAGATGGGTCCCTGGGACACACGCGGAGAGGCTCCTGCCCGGGTCACAGGCCGCCCACAGCCCCTGCCCCAGATCGGGAGCCGCAAAGCAGCCCTGTCTGAGTCCCCTGCCTCTAGAGGGAGTATTGAACCAACACTTGTAGAAAACGGGGTCCTTGCGGGCCACTCGTTGGAGGGACACAAATAAATCTTTGCCGACTTTCTGCTGAAACTTACGAGCGTTCACACCTAAGCCTCTTACAAGGTCAGCTGTTTAGCTAAACATGAGCTCATGATCTAAATTTACACAATATTGAAGAAAGCAGCTACAAGGGGAGACAATCAGCCAAAACCATCAATACCAGAATTAGATTCCCAAGGCCATCCATCAGATGTAGGAATAATCGGGTGCAAGGCAGAAAATATACATAAAACTGGAACTGAAACAAGGCACAAGGATGTTTTCAAAGACTGGTAGGATCTCTAAAACATTTTTCAAGGACATGTCATTGATAAAGCTAAATACTCCAAGGTTGTGTAATACAACAGATTAATCATTGAGAAGAGTGAAATTATGCTGTTTTGAAACTATGGCAGGTCAGATTTTCTGCCTAATTATAGAAGAAGATTTCTCTAAAAAATACACATTATTTCAAAGACTTATTGGCTGTGAAATAAGTTAAGGGTATTTGAAATGGCTTGTCTGCAAAGAAAGGTGAGATGTAGGGAATCACAGAAAGTCGAGGGGAAAATAGGTCAATATATACATTGCTGTATGGTGAACTAAGCCTTAGGCCAGCAACAATGGAGAGGACCTGACCCTTAGACACGTACAAGTAAGCTGGAATCTTCAAAAGTTCAAATCTTTATAAGTAAAAAGATTTATTAAAATGAATAACCAAGTGTTTTAATTGACATCAGAAGATGAAAACAATAAACCCTGAGAACATAGAGAAAAGATAAATAAAGATATGAGCAGAACTTAATACAACAGAAAACGTATAAAATTCAGGTGATTGAGTAAGTCCAAAGAATTTTCTATGAAAAGATTTAAAAGACACACTTTGATTAAGGAAAACCAAAACATAAGTAAAGAATATACAGAAAGAGTCAGGACAATGTTAGAGCAGAGAATATATGAAATGCCAGTAAATTTGAACATTTCTGTCAAGTGGACCATTTCCTAGCTCCTAAAGTTTACCAACACTGACACAAGAGGAAATCATTTAAGGTCATCATGTCTGCCCTTGGCATTCTCGGAACGCCCTGGCCTCAGAATGCAGCCTCTGTAGTCCATGGTAACCTGCGGAGAGGGGGCGGGGCTGAGGGAGGTTGGAACACTGCCCTCACTGAGGGAGTGGGTGTGGCCATCTCTGCTGTGACTGAACAAAGGGCAGGGGAGCAGGGGGCCCAGGGCAGGGCCCTCAGAGCCCGGCAGGCCCAGTGGAGTGTCACAAGCTTTTAGGCCCAGGCCAAAGGGTGCCTGCTTTGTCTGCACAGCTGCCCAAACTCTCACCTTTCCACTCAGGCCGCCCTCTTACTTGAAGTGTGTGTGGAACGTGTCCGCGCAGTATACCGCGCTGCACAGTTAAGCATAGGTCTGGGCATCGTAGCTTCCTGCCAGGTGACCGAAGTTCGCAGGCAGATGGGTCCCTGGGACACACGCGGAGAGGCTCCTGCCCGGGTCACAGGCCGCCCACAGCCCCTGCCCCAGATCGGGAGCCGCAAAGCAGCCCTGTCTGAGTCCCCTGCCTCTAGAGGGAGTATTGAACCAACACTTGTAGAAAACGGGGTCCTTGCGGGCCACTCGTTGGAGGGACACAAATAAATCTTTGCCGACTTTCTGCTGAAACTTACGAGCGTTCACACCTAAGCCTCTTACAAGGTCAGCTGTTTAGCTAAACATGAGCTCATGATCTAAATTTACACAATATTGAAGAAAGCAGCTACAAGGGGAGACAATCAGCCAAAACCATCAATACCAGAATTAGATTCCCAAGGCCATCCATCAGATGTAGGAATAATCGTGTGCAAGGCAGAAAATATACATAAAACTGGAACTGAAACAAGGCACAAGGATGTTTTCAAAGACTGGTAGGATCTCTAAAACATTTTTCAAGGACATGTCATTGATAAAGCTAAATACTCCAAGGTTGTGTAATACAACAGATTAATCATTGAGAAGAGTGAAATTATGCTGTTTTGAAACTATGGCAGGTCAGATTTTCTGCCTAATTATAAAAGAAGATTTCTCTAAAAAATACACATTATTTCAAAGACTTATTGGCTGTGAAATAAGTTAAGGGTATTTCAAATGGCTTGTCTGCAAAGAAAGGTGAGATGTAGGGAATCACAGAAAGTCGAGGGGAAAATAGGTCAATATATACATTGCTGTATGGTGAACTAAGCCTTAGGCCAGCAACAATGGAGAGGACCTGACCCTTAGACACGTACAAGTAAGCTGGAATCTTCAAAAGTTCAAATATTTATAAGTAAAAAGATTTATTAAAATGAATAACCAAGTGTTTTAATTGACATCAGAAGATGAAAACAATAAACCCTGAGAACATAGAGAAAAGATAAATAAAGATATGAGCAGAACTTAATACAACAGAAAACGTATAAAATTGAGGTGATTTAGTAAGTCCAAAGAATCTTCTTTGAAAAGAAATAAAAGACACACTTTGATTAAGGAAAACCAAAACATAAGTAAAGAATATACAGAAAGAGTCAGGACAATGTTAGAGCAGAGAATATATGAAATGCCAGTAAATTTGAACATTTCTGTCAAGTGGACCATTTCCTAGCTCCTAAAGTTTACCAACACTGACACAAGAGGAAATCATTTAAGGTCATCATGTCTGCCCTTGGCATTCTCGGAACGCCCTGGCCTCAGAATGCAGCCTCTGTAGTCCATGGTAACCTGCGGAGAGGGGGCGGGGCTGAGGGAGGTTGGAACACTGCCCTCACTGAGGGAGTGGGTGTGGCCATCTCTGCTGTGACTGAACAAAGGGCAGGGGAGCAGGGGGCCCAGGCCAGGGCCCTCAGAGCCCGGCAGGCCCAGTGGAGTGTCACAAGCTTTTAGGCCCAGGCCAAAGGGCGCCTTCTTTGTCTGCACAGCTGCCCAAACTCTCACCTTTCCACTCAGGCCGCCCTCTTACTTGAAGTGTGTGTGGAACGTGTCCGCGCAGTACACCGCGCTGCACAGCTAAGCATAGTTCTGGGCATCGTAGCTTCCTGCCAGGTGACCGAAGTTCACAGGCAGATGGGTCCCTGGGACACACGTGGAGAGGCTCCGGCCCGGGTCACAGGCCGCCCATGGCCCCTGCCCCAGATCGGGGGCCGCAAAGCAGCCCTGTCTGAGTGCCCTGCCTCTAGAGGGAGTATTGGACCAACACTTGTAGAAAACGGGGTCCTTGCGGGCCACTCATTGGTGGGACACAAATAAATCTTTGCCGACTTTCTGCTGAAACTTACGAGCGTTCACACCTAAGCCTCTTACAAGGTCAGCTGTTTAGCTAAACATGAGCTCATGATCTAAATTTACACAATATTGAAGAAAGCAGCTACAAGGGGAGACAATCAGCCAAAACCATCAATACCAGAATTAGATTCCCAAGGCCATCCATCAGATGTAGGAATAATCGGGTGCAAGGCAGAAAATATACATAAAACTGGAACTGAAACAAGGCACAAGGATGTTTTCAATGACTGGTAGGATCTCTAAAACATTTTTCAAGGACATGTCATTGATAAAGCTAAATACTCCAAGGTTGTGTAATACAACAGATTAATCATTGAGAAGAGTGAAATTATGCTGTTTTGAAAACTATGGCAGGTCAGATTTTCTGCCTAATTATATAAGAAGATTTCTCTAAAAAATACACATTATTTCAAAGACTTATTGGCTGTGAAATAAGTTAAGGGTATTTCAAATGGCTTGTCTGCAAAGAAAGGTGAGATGTAGGGAATCACAGAAAGTCGAGGGGAAAATAGGTCAATATATACATTGCTGTATGGTGAACTAAGCCTTAGGCCAGCAACAATGGAGAGGACCTGACCCTTAGACAGGAACAAGTAAGCTGGAATCTTCAAAAGTTCAAATCTTTATAAGTAAAAAGATTTATTAAAATGAATAACCAAGTGTTTTAATTGACATCAGAAGATGAAAACAATAAACCCTGAGAACATGGAGAAAAGATAAATAAAGATATGAGCAGAACTTAATACAACAGAAAACGTATAAAATTCAGGTGATTTAGTAAGTCCAAAGAATCTTTGAAAAGATTTAAAAGACACACTTTGATTAAGGAAAACCAAAACATAAGTAAAGAATATACAGAAAGAGTCAGGACAATGTTAGAGCAGAGAATATATGAAATGCCAGTAAATTTGAACATTTCTGTCAAGTGGACCATTTCCTAGCTCCTAAAGTTTACCAACACTGACACAAGAGGAAATCATTTAAGGTCATCATGTCTGCCCTTGGCATTCTCGGAACGCCCTGGCCTCAGAATGCAGCCTCTGTAGTCCATGGTAACCTGCGGAGAGGGGGCGGGGCTGAGGGAGGTTGGAACACTGCCCTCACTGAGGGAGTGGGTGTGGCCATCTCTGCTGTGACTGAACAAAGGGCAGGGTAGCAGGGGGCCCAGGGCAGGGCCCTCAGAGCCCGGCAGGCCCAGTGGAGTGTCACAAGATTTTAGGCCCAGGCCAAAGGGCGCCTTCTTGGTCTGCACAGCTGCCCAAACTCTCACCTTTCCACTCAGGCCGCCCTCTTACTTTAAGTGTGTGTGGAACGTGTCCGTGCAGTATACCGCGCTGCACAGCTATGCATAGGTCTGGGCATCGTAGCTTCCTGCCAGGTGACCGAAGTTCGCAGGCAGATGGGTCCCTGGGACACACGCGGAGGGGCTCCTGCCCGGGTCACAGGCCGCCCACTGCCCCTGCCCCAGATCGGGGGCCGCAAAGCAGCCCTGTATGAGTCCCCTGCCTCTAGAGGGAGTATTGGAGCAACACTTGTAGAAAACGGGGTCCTTGCGGGCCACTCATTGGAGGGACACAAATAAATCTTTGCCGACTTTCTGCTGAAACTTACGAGCGTTCACACCTAAGCCTCTTACAAGGTCAGCTGTTTAGCTAAACATGAGCTCATGATCTAAATTTACACAATATTGAAGAAAGCAGCTACAAGGGGAGACAATCAGCCAAAACCATCAATACCAGAATTAGATTCCCAAGGCCATCCATCAGATGTAGGAATAATCGGGTGCAAGGCAGAAAATATACATAAAACTGGAACTGAAACAAGGCACAAGGATGTTTTCAAAGACTGGTAGGATCTCTAAAACATTTTTCAAGGACATGTCATTGATAAAGCTAAATACTCCAAGGTTGTGTAATACAACAGATTAATCATTGAGAAGAGTGAAATTATGCTGTTTTGAAAACTATGGCAGGTCAGATTTTCTGCCTAATTATATAAGAAGATTTCTCTAAAAAATACACATTATTTCAAAGACTTATTGGCTGTGAAATAAGTTAAGGGTATTTCAAATGGCTTGTCTGCAAAGAAAGGTGAGATGTAGGGAATCACAGAAAGTCGAGGGGAAAATAGGTCAATATATACATTGCTGTATGGTGAACTAAGCCTTAGGCCAGCAACAATGGAGAGGACCTGACCCTTAGACACGTACAAGTAAGCTGGAATCTTCAAAAGTTCAAATCTTTATAAGTAAAAAGATTTATTAAAATGAATAACCAAGTGTTTTAATTGACATCAGAAGATGAAAACAATAAACCCTGAGAACATAGAGAAAAGATAAATAAAGATATGAGCAGAACTTAATACAACAGAAAACGTATAAAATTCAGGTGATTGAGTAAGTCCAAAGAATCTTCTTTGAAAAGAATTAAAAGACACAATTTGATTAAGGAAAACCAAAACATAAGTAAAGAATATACAGAAAGAGTCAGGACAATGTTAGAGCAGAGAATATATGAAATGCCAGTAAATTTGAACATTTCTGTCAAGTGGACCATTTCCTAGCTCCTAAAGTTTACCAACACTGACACAAGAGGAAATCATTTAAGGTCATCATGTCTGCCCTTGGCATTCTCGGAACGCCCTGGCCTCAGAATGCAGCCTCTGTAGTCCATGGTAACCTGCGGAGAGGGGGCGGGGCTGAGGGAGGTTGGAACACTGCCCTCACTGAGGGAGTGGGTGTGGCCATCTCTGCTGTGACTGAACAAAGGGCAGGGGAGCAGGGGGCCCAGGCCAGGGCCCTCAGAGCCCGGCAGGCCCAGTGGAGTGTCACAAGCTTTTAGGCCCATGCCAAAGGGCGCCTTCTTGGTCTGCACAGCTGCCCAAACTCTCACCTTTCCACTCAGGCCGCCCTCTTACTTGAAGTGTGTGTGGAACGTGTCCGCGCAGTACACCGCGCTGCACAGCTAAGCATAGTTCTGGGCATCGTAGCTTCCTGCCAGGTGACCGAAGTTCGCAGGCAGATGGGTCCCTGGGACACACGCGGAGAGGCTCCGGCCCGGGTCACAGGCCGCCCACTGCCCCTGCCCCAGATCGGGGTCCGCAAAGCAGCCCTGTCTGAGTCCCCTGCCTCTAGAGGGAGTATTGGACCAACACTTGTAGAAAACGGGGTCCTTGCGGGCCACTCATTGGTGGGACACAAATAAATCTTTGCCGACTTTCTGCTGAAACTTACGAGCGTTCACACCTAAGCCTCTTACAAGGTCAGCTGTTTAGCTAAACATGAGCTCATGATCTAAATTTACACAATATTGAAGAAAGCAGCTACAAGGGGAGACAATCAGCCAAAACCATCAATACCAGAATTAGATTCCCAAGGCCATCCATCAGATGTAGGAATAATCGGGTGCAAGGCAGAAAATATACATAAAACTGGAACTGAAACAAGGCAAAAGGATGTTTTCAATGACTCGTAGGATCTCTAAAACATTTTTCAAGGACATGTCATTGATAAAGCTAAATACTCCAAGGTTGTGTAATACAACAGATTAATCATTGAGAAGAGTGAAATTATGCTGTTTTGAAAACTATGGCAGGTCAGATTTTCTGCCTAATTATATAAGAAGATTTCTCTAAAAAATACACATTATTTCAAAGACTTATTGGCTGTGAAATAAGTTAAGGGTATTTCAAATGGCTTGTCTGCAAAGAAAGGTGAGATGTAGGGAATCACAGAAAGTCGAGGGGAATATAGGTCAATATATACATTGCTGTATGGTGAACTAAGCCTTAGGCCAGCAACAATGGAGAGGACCTGACCCTTAGACACGTACAAGTAAGCTGGAATCGTCAAAAGTTCAAATCTTTATAAGTAAAAAGATTTATTAAAATGAATAACCAAGTGTTTTAATTGACATCAGAAGATGAAAACAATAAACCCTGAGAACATGGAGAAAAGATAAATAAAGATATGAGCAGAACTTAATACAACAAAAAACGTATAAAATTCAGGTGATTTAGTAAGTCCAAAGAATCTTTGAAAAGATTTAAAAGACACACTTTGATTAAGGAAAACCAAAACATAAGTAAAGAATATACAGAAAGAGTCAGGACAATGTTAGAGCAGAGAATATATGAAATGCCAGTAAATTTGAACATTTCTGTCAAGTGGACCATTTCCTAGCTCCTAAAGTTTACCAACACTGACACAAGAGGAAATCATTTAAGGTCATCATGTCTGCCCTTGGCATTCTCGGAACGCCCTGGCCTCAGAATGCAGCCTCTGTAGTCCATGGTAACCTGCGGAGAGGGGGCGGGGCTGAGGGAGGTTGGAACACTGCCCTCACTGAGGGAGTGGGTGTGGCCATCTCTGCTGTGACTGAACAAAGGGCAGGGGAGCAGGGGGCCCAGGGCAGGGCCCTCAGAGCCCGGCAGGCCCAGTGGAGTGTCACAAGATTTTAGACCCATGCCAAAGGGCGCCTTCTTGGTCTGCACAGCTGCCCAAACTCTCACCTTTCCACTCAGGCCGCCCTCTTACTTGAAGTGTGTGTGGAACGTGTCCGCGCAGTATACCGCGCTGCACAGCTATGCATAGGACTGGGCATCGTAGCTTCCTGCCAGGTGACCGAAGTTCGCAGGCAGATGGGTCCCTGGGACACACGCGGAGGGGCTCCTGCCCGGGTCACAGGCCGCCCACTGCCCCTGCCCCAGATCGGGGGCCGCAAAGCAGCCCTGTATGAGTCCCCTGCCTCTAGAGGGAGTATTGGAGCAACACTTGTAGAAAACGGGGTCCTTGCGGGCCACTCATTGGAGGGACACAAATAAATCTTTGCCGACTTTCTGCTGAAACTTACGAGCGTTCACACCTAAGCCTCTTACAAGGTCAGCTGTTTAGCTAAACATGAGCTCATGATCTAAATTTACACAATAATGAAGAAAGCAGCTACAAGGGGAGACAATCAGCCAAAACCATCAATACCAGAATTAGATTCCCAAGGCCATCCATCAGATGTAGGAATAATCGGGTGCAAGGCAGAAAATATACATAAAACTGGAACTGAAACAAGGCACAAGGATGTTTTCAAAGACTGGTAGGATCTCTAAAACATTTTTCAAGGACATGTCATTGATAAAGCTAAATACTCCAAGGTTGTGTAATACAACAGATTAATCATTGAGAAGAGTGAAATTATGCTGTTTTGAAAACTATGGCAGGTCAGATTTTCTGCCTAATTATATAAGAAGATTTCTCTAAAAAATACACATTATTTCAAAGACTTATTGGCTGTGAAATAAGTTAAGGGTATTTCAAATGGCTTGTCTGCAAAGAAAGGTGAGATGTAGGGAATCACAGAAAGTCGAGGGGAAAATAGGTCAATATATACATTGCTGTATGGTGAACTAAGCCTTAGGCCAGCAACAATGGAGAGGACCTGACCCTTAGACAGGAACAAGTAAGCTGGAATCTTCAAAAGTTCAAATCTTTATAAGTAAAAAGATTTATTAAAATGAATAACCAAGTGTTTTAATTGACATCAGAAGATGAAAACAATAAACCCTGAGAACATGGAGAAAAGATAAATAAAGATATGAGCAGAACTTAATACAACAGAAAACGTATAAAATTCAGGTGATTTAGTAAGTCCAAAGAATTTTCTTTGAAAAGAATTAAAAGACACACTTTGATTAAGGAAAACCAAAACATAAGTAAAGAATATACAGAAAGAGTCAGGACAATGTTAGAGCAGAGTATATATGAAATGCCAGTAAATTTGAACATTTCTGTAAAGTGGACCATTTCCTAGCTCCTAAAGTTTACCAACACTGACACAAGAGGAAATCATTTAAGGTCATCATGTCTGCCCTTGGCATTCTCGGAACGCCCTGGCCTCAGAATGCAGCCTCTGTAGTCCATGGTAACCTGCGGAGAGGGGGCGGGGCTGAGGGAGGTTGGAACACTGCCCTCACTGAGGGAGTGGGTGTGGCCATCTCTGCTGTGACTGAACAAAGGGCAGGGGAGCAGGGGGCCCAGGGCAGGGCCCTCAGAGCCCGGCAGGCCCAGTGGAGTGTCACAAGTTTTTAGGCCCAGGCCAAAGGGTGCCTTCTTTGTCTGCACAGCTGCCCAAACTCTCACCTTTCCACTCAGGCCGCCCTCTTACTTGAAGTGTGTGTGGAACGTGTCTGCGCAGCACACCGCGCTGCACAGCTAAGCATAGTTCTGGGCATCGTAGATTCATGCAAGGTGACCGAAGTTCGCAGGCAGATGGGACCCTGGGACACACGCGGAGGGGCTCCAGCCCGGGTCACTCTCCGCCCACTGCCCCTGCCCCAGATCGGGGGCCGCAAAGCAGCCCTGTCTGAGTCCCCTGCCTCTAGAGGGAGTATTGGACCAACACTTGTAGAAAACGGGGCCCTTGCGGGCCACTCGTTGGAGGGACACAAATAAATCTTTGCCGACTTTTTGCTGAAACTTACGAGCGTTCATACCTAAGCCTCTTAAAAGGTCAGCTGTTTAGCTAAACATGAGCTCATGATCTAAATTTACACAATAATGAAGAAAGCAGCTACAAGGGGAGACAATCAGCCAAAACCATCAATACCAGAATTAGATTCCCAAGGCCATCCATCAGATGAAGGAATAATCGGGTGCAAGGCAGAAAATATACATAAAACTGGAACTGAAACAAGGCACAAGGATATTTTAGAAGACTGGTAGGATCTCTAAAACATTTTTCAAGGACATGTCATTGATAAAGCTAAATACTCCAAGGTTGTGTAATACAACAGATTAATCATTGAGAAGAGTGAAATTATGCTGTTTTGAAACTATGGCAGGTCAGATTTTCTGCCTAATTATAAAAGAAGATTTTTCTAAAAAATACACATTATTTCAAAGACTTATTGGCTGTGAAATAAGTTAAGGGTATTTCAAATGGCTTGTCTGCAAAGAAAGGTGAGATGTAGGGAATCACAGAAAGTCGAGGGGAAAATAGGTCAATATATACATTGCTGTATGGTGAACTAAGCCTTAGGCCAGCAACAATGGAGAGGACCTGACCCTTAGACACGTACAAGTAAGCTGGAATCTTCAAAAGTTCAAATCTTTATAAGTAAAAAGATTTATTAAAATGAATAACCAAGTGTTTTAATTGACATCAGAAGATGAAAACAATAAACCCTGAGAACATAGAGAAAAGATAAATAAAGATATGAGCAGAACTTAATACAACAGAAAACGCATAAAATTGAGGTGATTTAGTAAGTCCAAAGAATCTTCTTTGAAAAGAATTAAAAGACACAATTTGATTAAGGAAAACCAAAACATAAGTAAAGAATATACAGAAAGAGTCAGGACAATGTTAGAGCAGAGAATATATGAAATGCCAGTAAATTTGAACATTTCTGTCAAGTGGACCATTTCCTAGCTCCTAAAGTTTACCAACACTGACACAAGAGGAAATCATTTAAGGTCATCATGTCTGCCCTTGGCATTCTCGGAATGCCCTGGCCTCAGAATGCAGCCTCTGTAGTCCATGGTAACCTGCGGAGAGGGGGCGGGGCTGAGGGAGGTTGGAACACTGCCCTCACTGAGGGAGTGGGTGTGGCCATCTCTGCTGTGACTGAACAAAGGGCAGGGGAGCAGGGGGCCCAGGCCAGGGCCCTCAGAGCCCGGCAGGCCCAGTGGAGTGTCACAAGCTTTTAGGCCCAGGCCAAAGGGCGCCTTCTTTGTCTGCACAGCTGCCCAAACTCTCACCTTTCCCCTCAGGCCGCCCTCTTACTTGAAGTGTGTGTGGAACGTGTCCACGCAGTATACCGCGCTGCACAGCTAAGCATAGGTCTGGGCATCGTAGCTTCCTGCCAGGTGACCGAAGTTCGCAGGCAGATGGGTCCCTGGGACACACACGGAGAGGCTCCTGCCCGGGTCACAGGCCGCCCACTGCCCCTGCCCCAGATGGGGAGCCGCAAAGCAGCCCTGTCTGAGTCCCCTGCCTCTAGAGGGAGTATTGGACCAACACTTGTAGAAAACGGGGTCCTTGCGGGCCACTCATTGGAGGGACACAAATAAATCTTTGCCGACTTTCTGCTGAAACTTACGAGCGTTCACACCTAAGCCTCTTACAAGGTCAGCTGTTTAGCTAAACATGAGCTCATGATCTAAATTTACACAATATTGAAGAAAGCAGCTACAAGGGGAGACAATCAGCCAAAACCATCAATACCAGAATTAGATTCCCAAGGCCATCCATCAGATGTAGGAATAATCGGGTGCAAGGCAGAAAATATACATAAAACTGGAACTGAAAGAAGGCACAAGGATGTTTTCAAAGACTGGTAGGATCTCTAAAACATTTTTCAAGGACATGTCATTGATAAAGCTAAATACTCCAAGGTTGTGTAATACAACAGATTAATCATTGAGAAGAGTGAAATTATGCTGTTTTGAAAACTATGGCAGGTCAGATTTTCTGCCTAATTATAGAAGAAGATTTCTCTAAAAAATACACATTATTTCAAAGACTTATTGGCTGTGAAATAAGTTAAGGGTATTTCAAATGGCTTGTCTGCAAAGAAAGGTGAGATGTAGGGAATCACAGAAAGTCGAGGGGAAAATAGGTCAATATATACATTGCTGTATGGTGAACTAAGCCTTAGGCCAGCAACAATGGAGAGGACCTGACCCTTAGACAGGAACAAGTAAGCTGGAATCTTCAAAAGTTCAAATCTTTATAAGTAAAAAATTTATTAAAATGAATAACCAAGTGTTTTAATTGACATCAGAAGATGAAAACACTGAGAACATAGAGAAAAGATAAATAAAGATATGAGCAGAACTTAATACAACAGAAAACGTATAAAATTCAGGTGATTGAGTAAGTCCAAAGAATTTTCTATGAAAAGATTTAAAAGACACACTTTGATTAAGGAAAACCAAAACATAAGTAAAGAATATACAGAAAGAGTCAGGACAATGTTAGAGCAGAGAATATATGAAATGCCAGTAAATTTGAACATTTCTGTAAAGTGGACCATTTCCTAGCTCCTAAAGTTTACCAACACTGACACAAGAGGAAATCATTTAAGGTCATCATGTCTGCCCTTGGCATTCTCGGAACGCCCTGGCCTCAGAATGCAGCCTCTGTAGTCCATGGTAACCTGCAGAGAGGGGGCGGGGCTGAGGGAGGTTGGAACACTGCCCTCACTGAGGGAGTGGGTGTGGCCATCTCTGCTGTGACTGAACAAAGGGCAGGGGAGCAGGGGGCCCAGGCCAGGGCCCTCAGAGCCCGGCAGGCCCAGTGGAGTGTCACAAGTTTTTAGGCCCAGGCCAAAGGGTGCCTTCTTTGTCTGCACAGCTGCCCAAACTCTCACCTTTCCACTCAGGCCGCCCTCTTACTTGAAGTGTGTGTGGAACGTGTCCGCGCAGTACACCGCGCTGCACAGCTAAGCATAGTTCTGGGCATCGTAGATTCATGCAAGGTGACCGAAGTTCGCAGGCAGATGGGACCCTGGGACACACGCGGAGGGGCTCCTGCCCGGGTCACACTCCGCCCACTGCCCCTGCCCCAGATCGGGGGCCGCAAAGCAGCCCTGTCTGAGTCCCCTGCATCTAGAGGGAGTATTGGACCAACACTTGTAGAAAACGGGGCCCTTGCGGGCCACTCGTTGGAGGGACACAAATAAATCTTTGCCGACTTTTTGCTGAAACTTACGAGCGTTCATACCTAAGCCTCTTAAAAGGTCAGCTGTTTAGCTAAACATGAGCTCATGATCTAAATTTACACAATAATGAAGAAAGCAGCTACAAGGGGAGACAATCAGCCAAAACCATCAATACCAGAATTAGATTCCCAAGGCCATCCATCAGATGAAGGAATAATCGGGTGCAAGGCAGAAAATATACATAAAACTGGAACTGAAACAAGGCACAAGGATGTTTTAGAAGACTGGTAGGATCTCTAAAACATTTTTCAAGGACATGTCATTGATAAAGCTAAATACTCCAAGGTTGTGTAATACAACAGATTAATCATTGAGAAGAGTGAAATTATGCTGTTTTGAAACTATGGCAGGTCAGATTTTCTGCCTAATTATAAAAGAAGATTTCTCTAAAAAATACACATTATTTCAAAGACTTATTGGCTGTGAAATAAGTTAAGGGTATTTCAAATGGCTTGTCTGCAAAGAAAGGTGAGATGTAGGGAATCACAGAAAGTCGAGGGGAAAATAGGTCAATATATACATTGCTGTATGGTGAACTAAGCCTTAGGCCAGCAACAATGGAGAGGACCTGACCCTTAGACACGTACAAGTAAGCTGGAATCTTCAAAAGTTCAAATCTTTATAAGTAAAAAGATTTATTAAAATGAATAACCAAGTGTTTTAATTGACATCAGAAGATGAAAACAATAAACCCTGAGAACATAGAGAAAAGATAAATAAAGATATGAGCAGAACTTAATACAACAGAAAACGTATAAAATTGAGGTGATTTAGTAAGTCCAAAGAATCTTCTTTGAAAAGAATTAAAAGACACACTTTGATTAAGGAAAACCAAAACATAAGTAAAGAATATACAGAAAGAGTCAGGACAATGTTAGAGCAGAGAATATATGAAATGCCAGTAAATTTGAACATTTCTGTCAAGTGGACCATTTCCTAGCTCCTAAAGTTTACCAACACTGACACAAGAGGAAATCATTTAAGCTCATCATGTCTGCCCTTGGCATTCTCGGAATGCCCTGGCCTCAGAATGCAGCCTCTGTAGTCCATGGTAACCTGCGGAGAGGGGGCGGGGCTGAGGGAGGTTGGAACACTGCCCTCACTGAGGGAGTGGGTGTGGCCATCTCTGCTGTGACTGAACAAAGGGCAGGGGAGCAGGGGGCCCAGGCCAGGGCCCTCAGAGCCCGGCAGGCCCAGTGGAGTGTCACAAGCTTTTAGGCCCAGGCCAAAGGGCGCCTTCTTTGTCTGCACAGCTGCCCAAACTCTCACCTTTCCACTCAGGCCGCCCTCTTACTTGAAGTGTGTGTGGAACGTGTCCGCGCAGTACACCGCGCTGCACAGCTAAGCATAGGTCTGGGCATCGTATCTTCCTGCCAGGTGACCGAAGTTCGCAGGCAGATGGGTCCCTGGGACACACACGGAGAGGCTCCTGCCCGGGTCACAGGCCGCCCACTGCCCCTGCCCCAGATCGGGAGCCGCAAAGCAGCCCTGTCTGAGTCCCCTGCCTCTAGAGGGAGTATTGGACCAACACTTGTAGAAAACGGGGTCCTTGCGGGCCACTCATTGGAGGGACACAAATAAATCTTTGCCGACTTTCTGCTGAAACTTACGAGCGTTCACACCTAAGCCTCTTACAAGGTCAGCTGTTTAGCTAAACATGAGCTCATGATCTAAATTTACACAATATTGAAGAAAGCAGCTACAAGGGGAGACAATCAGCCAAAACCATCAATACCAGAATTAGATTCCCAAGGCCATCCATCAGATGTAGGAATAATCGGGTGCAAGGCAGAAAATATACATAAAACTGGAACTGAAACAAGGCACAAGGATGTTTTCAAAGACTGGTAGGATCTCTCAAACATTTTTCAAGGACATGTCATTGATAAAGCTAAATACTCCAAGGTTGTGTAATACAACAGATTAATCATTGAGAAGAGTGAAATTATGCTGTTTTGAAAACTATGGCAGGTCAGATTTTCTGCCTAATTATAGAAGAAGATTTCTCTAAAAAATACACATTATTTCAAAGACTTATTGGCTGTGAAATAAGTTAAGGGTATTTCAAATGGCTTGTCTGCAAAGAAAGGTGAGATGTAGGGAATCACAGAAAGTCGAGGGGAAAATAGGTCAATATATACATTGCTGTATGGTGAACTAAGCCTTAGGCCAGCAACAATGGAGAGGACCTGACCCTTAGACACGTACAAGTAAGCTGGAATCTTCAAAAGTTCAAATCTTTATAAGTAAAAAGATTTATTAAAATGAATAACCAAGTGTTTTAATTGACATCAGAAGATGAAAACAATAAACCCTGAGAACATAGAGAAAAGATAAATAAAGATATGAGCAGAACTTAATACAACAGAAAACGTATAAAATTCAGGTGATTGAGTAAGTCCAAAGAATTTTCTATGAAAAGATTTAAAAGACACACTTTGATTAAGGAAAACCAAAACATAAGTAAAGAATATACAGAAAGAGTCAGGACAATGTTAGAGCAGAGAATATATGAAATGCCAGTAAATTTGAACATTTCTGTCAAGTGGACCATTTCCTAGCTCCTAAAGTTTACCAACACTGACACAAGAGGAAATCATTTAAGGTCATCATGTCTGCCCTTGGCATTCTCGGAACGCCCTGGCCTCAGAATGCAGCCTCTGTAGTCCATGGTAACCTGCGGAGAGGGGGCGGGGCTGAGGGAGGTTGGAACACTGCCCTCACTGAGGGAGTGGGTGTGGCCATCTCTGCTGTGACTGAACAAAGGGCAGGGGAGCAGGGGGCCCAGGGCAGGGCCCTCAGAGCCCGGCAGGCCCAGTGGAGTGTCACAAGCTTTTAGGCCCAGGCCAAAGGGTGCCTGCTTTGTCTGCACAGCTGCCCAAACTCTCACCTTTCCACTCAGGCCGCCCTCTTACTTGAAGTGTGTGTGGAACGTGTCCGCGCAGTATACCGCGCTGCACAGTTAAGCATAGGTCTGGGCATCGTAGCTTCCTGCCAGGTGACCGAAGTTCGCAGGCAGATGGGTCCCTGGGACACACGCGGAGAGGCTCCTGCCCGGGTCACAGGCCGCCCACAGCCCCTGCCCCAGATCGGGAGCCGCAAAGCAGCCCTGTCTGAGTCCCCTGCCTCTAGAGGGAGTATTGAACCAACACTTGTAGAAAACGGGGTCCTTGCGGGCCACTCGTTGGAGGGACACAAATAAATCTTTGCCGACTTTCTGCTGAAACTTACGAGCGTTCACACCTAAGCCTCTTACAAGGTCAGCTGTTTAGCTAAACATGAGCTCATGATCTAAATTTACACAATATTGAAGAAAGCAGCTACAAGGGGAGACAATCAGCCAAAACCATCAATACCAGAATTAGATTCCCAAGGCCATCCATCAGATGTAGGAATAATCGGGTGCAAGGCAGAAAATATACATAAAACTGGAACTGAAACAAGGCACAAGGATGTTTTCAAAGACTGGTAGGATCTCTAAAACATTTTTCAAGGACATGTCATTGATAAAGCTAAATACTTCAAGGTTGTGTAATACAACAGATTAATCATTGAGAAGAGTGAAATTATGCTGTTTTGAAACTATGGCAGGTCAGATTTTCTGCCTAATTATAAAAGAAGATTTCTCTAAAAAATACACATTATTTCAAAGACTTATTGGCTGTGAAATAAGTTAAGGGTATTTCAAATGGCTTGTCTGCAAAGAAAGGTGAGATGTAGGGAATCACAGAAAGTCGAGGGGAAAATAGGTCAATATATACATTGCTGTATGGTGAACTAAGCCTTAGGCCAGCAACAATGGAGAGGACCTGACCCTTAGACACGTACAAGTAAGCTGGAATCTTCAAAAGTTCAAATCTTTATAAGTAAAAAGATTTATTAAAATGAATAACCAAGTGTTTTAATTGACATCAGAAGATGAAAACAATAAACCCTGAGAACATAGAGAAAAGATAAATAAAGATATGAGCAGAACTTAATACAACAGAAAACGTATAAAATTGAGGTGATTTAGTAAGTCCAAAGAATCTTCTTTGAAAAGAATTAAAAGACACACTTTGATTAAGGAAAACCAAAACATAAGTAAAGAATATACAGAAAGAGTCAGGACAATGTTAGAGCAGAGAATATATGAAATGCCAGTAAATTTGAACATTTCTGTCAAGTGGACCATTTCCTAGCTCCTAAAGTTTACCAACACTGACACAAGAGGAAATCATTTAAGGTCATCATGTCTGCCCTTGGCATTCTCGGAATGCCCTGGCCTCAGAATGCAGCCTCTGTAGTCCATGGTAACCTGCGGAGAGGGGGCGGGGCTGAGGGAGGTTGGAACACTGCCCTCACTGAGGGAGTGGGTGTGGCCATCTCTGCTGTGACTGAACAAAGGGCAGGGGAGCAGGGGGCCCAGGCCAGGGCCCTCAGAGCCCGGCAGGCCCAGTGGAGTGTCACAAGCTTTTAGGCCCAGGCCAAAGGGCGCCTTCTTTGTCTGCACAGCAGCCCAAACTCTCACCTTTCCACTCAGGCCGCCCTCTTACTTGAAGTGTGTGTGGAACGTGTCCGCGCAGTATACCGCGCTGCACAGCTAAGCATAGGTCTGGGCATCGTAGCTTCCTGCCAGGTGACCGAAGTTCGCAGGCAGATGGGTCCCTGGGATACACACGGAGAGGCTCCTGCCCGGGTCACAGGCCGCCCACTGCCCCTGCCCCAGATCGGGAGCCGCAAAGCAGCCCTGTCTGAGTCCCCTGCCTCTAGAGGGAGTATTGGACCAACACTTGTAGAAAACGGGGTCCTTGCGGGCCACTCATTGGAGGGACACAAATAAATCTTTGCCGACTTTCTGCTGAAACTTACGAGCGTTCACACCTAAGCCTCTTACAAGGTCAGCTGTTTAGCTAAACATGAGCTCATGATCTAAATTTACACAATATTGAAGAAAGCAGCTACAAGGGGAGACAATCAGCCAAAACCATCAATACCAGAATTAGATTCCCAAGGCCATCCATCAGATGTAGGAATAATCGGGTGCAAGGCAGAAAATATACATAAAACTGGAACTGAAACAAGGCACAAGGATGTTTTCAAAGACTGGTAGGATCTCTAAAACATTTTTCAAGGACATGTCATTGATAAAGCTAAATACTCCAAGGTTGTGTAATACAACAGATTAATCATTGAGAAGAGTGAAATTATGCTGTTTTGAAAACTATGGCAGGTCAGATTTTCTGCCTAATTATAGAAGAAGATTTCTCTAAAAAATACACATTATTTCAAAGACTTATTGGCTGTGAAATAAGTTAAGGGTATTTCAAATGGCTTGTCTGCAAAGAAAGGTGAGATGTAGGGAATCACAGAAAGTCGAGGGGAAAATAGGTCAATATATACATTGCTGTATGGTGAACTAAGCCTTAGGCCAGCAACAATGGAGAGGACCTGACCCTTAGACACGTACAAGTAAGCTGGAATCTTCAAAAGTTCAAATCTTTATAAGTAAAAAGATTTATTAAAATGAATAACCAAGTGTTTTAATTGACATCAGAAGATGAAAACAATAAACCCTGAGAACATAGAGAAAAGATAAATAAAGATATGAGCAGAACTTAATACAACAGAAAACGTATAAAATTCAGGTGATTGAGTAAGTCCAAAGAATTTTCTATGAAAAGATTTAAAAGACACACTTTGATTAAGGAAAACCAAAACATAAGTAAAGAATATACAGAAAGAGTCAGGACAATGTTAGAGCAGAGAATATATGAAATGCCAGTAAATTTGAACATTTCTGTCAAGTGGACCATTTCCTAGCTCCTAAAGTTTACCAACACTGACACAAGAGGAAATCATTTAAGGTCATCATGTCTGCCCTTGGCATTCTCGGAACGCCCTGGCCTCAGAATGCAGCCTCTGTAGTCCATGGTAACCTGCAGAGAGGGGGCGGGGCTGAGGGAGGTTGGAACACTGCCCTCACTGAGGGAGTGGGTGTGGCCATCTCTGCTGTGACTGAACAAAGGGCAGGGGAGCAGGGGGCCCAGGGCAGGGCCCTCAGAGCCCGGCAGGCCCAGTGGAGTGTCACAAGCTTTTAGGCCCAGGCCAAAGGGTGCCTGCTTTGTCTGCACAGCTGCCCAAACTCTCACCTTTCCACTCAGGCCGCCCTCTTACTTGAAGTGTGTGTGGAACGTGTCCGCGCAGTATACCGCGCTGCACAGTTAAGCATAGGTCTGGGCATCGTAGCTTCCTGCCAGGTGACCGAAGTTCGCAGGCAGATGGGTCCCTGGGACACACGCGGAGAGGCTCCTGCCCGGGTCACAGGCCGCCCACAGCCCCTGCCCCAGATCGGGAGCCGCAAAGCAGCCCTGTCTGAGTCCCCTGCCTCTAGAGGGAGTATTGAACCAACACTTGTAGAAAACGGGGTCCTTGTGGGCCACTCGTTGGAGGGACACAAATAAATCTTTGCCGACTTTCTGCTGAAACTTACGAGCGTTCACACCTAAGCCTCTTACAAGGTCAGCCTTTTAGCTAAACATGAGCTCATGATCTAAATTTACACAATATTGAAGAAAGCAGCTACAAGGGGAGACAATCAGCCAAAACCATCAATACCAGAATTAGATTCCCAAGGCCATCCATCAGATGTAGGAATAATCGGGTGCAAGGCAGAAAATATACATAAAACTGGAACTGAAACAAGGCACAAGGATGTTTTCAAAGACTGGTAGGATCTCTAAAACATTTTTCAAGGACATGTCATTGATAAAGCTAAATACTCCAAGGTTGTGTAATACAACAGATTAATCATTGAGAAGAGTGAAATTATGCTGTTTTGAAACTATGGCAGTTCAGATTTTCTGCCTAATTATAAAAGAAGATTTCTCTAAAAAATACACATTATTTCAAAGACTTATTGGCTGTGAAATAAGTTAAGGGTATTTCAAATGGCTTGTCTGCAAAGAAAGGTGAGATGTAGGGAATCACAGAAAGTCGAGGGGAAAATAGGTCAATATATACATTGCTGTATGGTGAACTAAGCCTTAGGCCAGCAACAATGGAGAGGACCTGACCCTTAGACACGTACAAGTAAGCTGGAATCTTCAAAAGTTCAAATCTTTATAAGTAAAAAGATTTATTAAAATGAATAACCAAGTGTTTTAATTGACATCAGAAGATGAAAACAATAAACCCTGAGAACATAGAGAAAAGATAAATAAAGATATGAGCAGAACTTAATACAACAGAAAACGTATAAAATTGAGGTGATTTAGTAAGTCCAAAGAATCTTCTTTGAAAAGAATTAAAAGACACACTTTGATTAAGGAAAACCAAAACATAAGTAAAGAATATACAGAAAGAGTCAGGACAATGTTAGAGCAGAGAATATATGAAATGCCAGTAAATTTGAACATTTCTGTCAAGTGGACCATTTCCTAGCTCCTAAAGTTTACCAACACTGACACAAGAGGAAATCATTTAAGGTCATCATGTCTGCCCTTGGCATTCTCGGAATGCCCTGGCCTCAGAATGCAGCCTCTGTAGTCCATGGTAACCTGCGGAGAGGGGGCGGGGCTGAGGGAGGTTGGAACACTGCCCTCACTGAGGGAGTGGGTGTGGCCATCTCTGCTGTGACTGAACAAAGGGCAGGGGAGCAGGGGGCCCAGGCCAGGGCCCTCAGAGCCCGGCAGGCCCAGTGGAGTGTCACAAGCTTTTAGGCCCAGGCCAAAGGGCGCCTTCTTTGTCTGCACAGCTGCCCAAACTCTCACCTTTCCACTCAGGCCGCCCTCTTACTTGAAGTGTGTGTGGAACGTGTCCGCGCAGTATACCGCGCTGCACAGCTAAGCATAGGTCTGGGCATCGTAGCTTCCTGCCAGGTGACCGAAGTTCGCAGGCAGATGGGTCCCTGGCACACACACGGAGAGGCTCCTGCCCGGGTCACAGGCCGCCCACTGCCCCTGCCCCAGATCGGGAGCCGCAAAGCAGCCCTGTCTGAGTCCCCTGCCTCTAGAGGGAGTATTGGACCAACACTTGTAGAAAACGGGGTCCTTGCGGGCCACTCATTGGAGGGTCACAAATAAATCTTTGCCGACTTTCTGCTGAAACTTACGAGCGTTCACACCTAAGCCTCTTACAAGGTCAGCTGTTTAGCTAAACATGAGCTCATGATCTAAATTTACACAATATTGAAGAAAGCAGCTACAAGGGGAGACAATCAGCCAAAACCATCAATACCAGAATTAGATTCCCAAGGCCATCCATCAGATGTAGGAATAATCGGGTGCAAGGCAGAAAATATACATAAAACTGGAACTGAAACAAGGCACAAGGATGTTTTCAAAGACTGGTAGGATCTCTAAAACATTTTTCAAGGACATGTCATTGATAAAGCTAAATACTCCAAGGTTGTGTAATACAACAGATTAATCATTGAGAAGAGTGAAATTATGCTGTTTTGAAAACTATGGCAGGTCAGATTTTCTGCCTAATTATAGAAGAAGATTTCTCTAAAAAATACACATTATTTCAAAGACTTATTGGCTGTGAAATAAGTTAAGGGTATTTCAAATGGCTTGTCTGCAAAGAAAGGTGAGATGTAGGGAATCACAGAAAGTCGAGGGGAAAATAGGTCAATATATACATTGCTGTATGGTGAACTAAGCCTTAGGCCAGCAACAATGGAGAGGACCTGACCCTTAGACACGTACAAGTAAGCTGGAATCTTCAAAAGTTCAAATCTTTATAAGTAAAAAGATTTATTAAAATGAATAACCAAGTGTTTTAATTGACATCAGAAGATGAAAACAATAAACCCTGAGAACATAGAGAAAAGATAAATAAAGATATGAGCAGAACTTAATACAACAGAAAACGTATAAAATTCAGGTGATTGAGTAAGTCCAAAGAATTTTCTATGAAAAGATTTAAAAGACACACTTTGATTAAGGAAAACCAAAACATAAGTAAAGAATATACAGAAAGAGTCAGGACAATGTTAGAGCAGAGAATATATGAAATGCCAGTAAATTTGAACATTTCTGTCAAGTGGACCATTTCCTAGCTCCTAAAGTTTACCAACACTGACACAAGAGGAAATCATTTAAGGTCATCATGTCTGCCCTTGGCATTCTCGGAACGCCCTGGCCTCAGAATGCAGCCTCTGTAGTCCATGGTAACCTGCGGAGAGGGGGCGGGGCTGAGGGAGGTTGGAACACTGCCCTCACTGAGGGAGTGGGTGTGGCCATCTCTGCTGTGACTGAACAAAGGGCAGGGGAGCAGGGGGCCCAGGGCAGGGCCCTCAGAGCCCGGCAGGCCCAGTGGAGTGTCACAAGCTTTTAGGCCCAGGCCAAAGGGTGCCTGCTTTGTCTGCACAGCTGCCCAAACTCTCACCTTTCCACTCAGGCCGCCCTCTTACTTGAAGTGTGTGTGGAACGTGTCCGCGCAGTATACCGCGCTGCACAGTTAAGCATAGGTCTGGGCATCGTAGCTTCCTGCCAGGTGACCGAAGTTCGCAGGCAGATGGGTCCCTGGGACACACGCGGAGAGGCTCCTGCCCGGGTCACAGGCCGCCCACAGCCCCTGCCCCAGATCGGGAGCCGCAAAGCAGCCCTGTCTGAGTCCCCTGCCTCTAGAGGGAGTATTGAACCAACACTTGTAGAAAACGGGGTCCTTGCGGGCCACTCGTTGGAGGGACACAAATAAATCTTTGCCGACTTTCTGCTGAAACTTACGAGCGTTCACACCTAAGCCTCTTACAAGGTCAGCTGTTTAGCTAAACATGAGCTCATGATCTAAATTTACACAATATTGAAGAAAGCAGCTACAAGGGGAGACAATCAGCCAAAACCATCAATACCAGAATTAGATTCCCAAGGCCATCCATCAGATGTAGGAATAATCGGGTGCAAGGCAGAAAATATACATAAAACTGGAACTGAAACAAGGCACAAGGATGTTTTCAAAGACTGGTAGGATCTCTAAAACATTTTTCAAGGACATGTCATTGATAAAGCTAAATACTCCAAGGTTGTGTAATACAACAGATTAATCATTGAGAAGAGTGAAATTATGCTGTTTTGAAACTATGGCAGTTCAGATTTTCTGCCTAATTATAAAAGAAGATTTCTCTAAAAAATACACATTATTTCAAAGACTTATTGGCTGTGAAATAAGTTAAGGGTATTTCAAATGGCTTGTCTGCAAAGAAAGGTGAGATGTAGGGAATCACAGAAAGTCGAGGGGAAAATAGGTCAATATATACATTGCTGTATGGTGAACTAAGCCTTAGGCCAGCAACAATGGAGAGGACCTGACCCTTAGACACGTACAAGTAAGCTGGAATCTTCAAAAGTTCAAATCTTTATAAGTAAAAAGATTTATTAAAATGAATAACCAAGTGTTTTAATTGACATCAGAAGATGAAAACAATAAACCCTGAGAACATAGAGAAAAGATAAATAAAGATATGAGCAGAACTTAATACAACAGAAAACGTATAAAATTGAGGTGATTTAGTAAGTCCAAAGAATCTTCTTTGAAAAGAATTAAAAGACACACTTTGATTAAGGAAAACCAAAACATAAGTAAAGAATATACAGAAAGAGTCAGGACAATGTTAGAGCAGAGAATATATGAAATGCCAGTAAATTTGAACATTTCTGTCAAGTGGACCATTTCCTAGCTCCTAAAGTTTACCAACACTGACACAAGAGGAAATCATTTAAGGTCATCATGTCTGCCCTTGGCATTCTCGGAACGCCCTGGCCTCAGAATGCAGCCTCTGTAGTCCATGGTAACCTGCGGAGAGGGGGCGGGGCTGAGGGAGGTTGGAACACTGCCCTCACTGAGGGAGTGGGTGTGGCCATCTCTGCTGTGACTGAACAAAGGGCAGGGGAGCAGGGGGCCCAGGCCAGGGCCCTCAGAGCCCGGCAGGCCCAGTGGAGTGTCACAAGCTTTTAGGCCCAGGCCAAAGGGCGCCTTCTTTGTCTGCACAGCTGCCCAAACTCTCACCTTTCCACTCAGGCCGCCCTCTTACTTGAAGTGTGTGTGGAACGTGTCCGCGCAGTATACCGCGCTGCACAGCTAAGCATAGGTCTGGGCATCGTAGCTTCCTGCCAGGTGACCGAAGTTCGCAGGCAGATGGGTCCCTGGGACACACACGGAGAGGCTCCTGCCCGGGTCACAGGCCGCCCACTGCCCCTGCCCCAGATCGGGAGCCGCAAAGCAGCCCTGTCTGAGTCCCCTGCCTCTAGAGGGAGTATTGGACCAACACTTGTAGAAAACGGGGTCCTTGCGGGCCACTCATTGGAGGGTCACAAATAAATCTTTGCCGACTTTCTGCTGAAACTTACGAGCGTTCACACCTAAGCCTCTTACAAGGTCAGCTGTTTAGCTAAACATGAGCTCATGATCTAAATTTACACAATATTGAAGAAAGCAGCTACAAGGGGAGACAATCAGCCAAAACCATCAATACCAGAATTAGATTCCCAAGGCCATCCATCAGATGTAGGAATAATCGGGTGCAAGGCAGAAAATATACATAAAACTGGAACTGAAACAAGGCACAAGGATGTTTTCAAAGACTGGTAGGATCTCTAAAACATTTTTCAAGGACATGTCATTGATAAAGCTAAATACTCCAAGGTTGTGTAATACAACAGATTAATCATTGAGAAGAGTGAAATTATGCTGTTTTGAAAACTATGGCAGGTCAGATTTTCTGCCTAATTATAGAAGAAGATTTCTCTAAAAAATACACATTATTTCAAAGACTTATTGGCTGTGAAATAAGTTAAGGGTATTTCAAATGGCTTGTCTGCAAAGAAAGGTGAGATGTAGGGAATCACAGAAAGTCGAGGGGAAAATAGGTCAATATATACATTGCTGTATGGTGAACTAAGCCTTAGGCCAGCAACAATGGAGAGGACCTGACCCTTAGACACGTACAAGTAAGCTGGAATCTTCAAAAGTTCAAATCTTTATAAGTAAAAAGATTTATTAAAATGAATAACCAAGTGTTTTAATTGACATCAGAAGATGAAAACAATAAACCCTGAGAACATAGAGAAAAGATAAATAAAGATATGAGCAGAACTTAATACAACAGAAAACGTATAAAATTCAGGTGATTGAGTAAGTCCAAAGAATTTTCTATGAAAAGATTTAAAAGACACACTTTGATTAAGGAAAACCAAAACATAAGTAAAGAATATACAGAAAGAGTCAGGACAATGTTAGAGCAGAGAATATATGAAATGCCAGTAAATTTGAACATTTCTGTCAAGTGGACCATTTCCTAGCTCCTAAAGTTTACCAACACTGACACAAGAGGAAATCATTTAAGGTCATCATGTCTGCCCTTGGCATTCTCGGAACGCCCTGGCCTCAGAATGCAGCCTCTGTAGTCCATGGTAACCTGCGGAGAGGGGGCGGGGCTGAGGGAGGTTGGAACACTGCCCTCACTGAGGGAGTGGGTGTGGCCATCTCTGCTGTGACTGAACAAAGGGCAGGGGAGCAGGGGGCCCAGGGCAGGGCCCTCAGAGCCCGGCAGGCCCAGTGGAGTGTCACAAGCTTTTAGGCCCAGGCCAAAGGGTGCCTGCTTTGTCTGCACAGCTGCCCAAACTCTCACCTTTCCACTCAGGCCGCCCTCTTACTTGAAGTGTGTGTGGAACGTGTCCGCGCAGTATACCGCGCTGCACAGTTAAGCATAGGTCTGGGCATCGTAGCTTCCTGCCAGGTGACCGAAGTTCGCAGGCAGATGGGTCCCTGGGACACACGCGGAGAGGCTCCTGCCCGGGTCACAGGCCGCCCACAGCCCCTGCCCCAGATCGGGAGCCGCAAAGCAGCCCTGTCTGAGTCCCCTGCCTCTAGAGGGAGTATTGAACCAACACTTGTAGAAAACGGGGTCCTTGCGGGCCACTCGTTGGAGGGACACAAATAAATCTTTGCCGACTTTCTGCTGAAACTTACGAGCGTTCACACCTAAGCCTCTTACAAGGTCAGCTGTTTAGCTAAACATGAGCTCATGATCTAAATTTACACAATATTGAAGAAAGCAGCTACAAGGGGAGACAATCAGCCAAAACCATC
Source organism: Mesoplodon mirus (assembly GCF_964341445.2). Taxonomy (NCBI): domain Eukaryota; kingdom Metazoa; phylum Chordata; class Mammalia; order Artiodactyla; family Ziphiidae; genus Mesoplodon; species Mesoplodon mirus. The sequence goes on along the minus strand of NC_138976.1, from coordinate 158,751,023 downwards.
AATACCAGAATTAGATTCCCAAGGCCATCCATCAGATGTAGGAATAATCGGGTGCAAGGCAGAAAATATACATAAAACTGGAACTGAAACAAGGCACAAGGATGTTTTCAAAGACTGGTAGGATCTCTAAAACATTTTTCAAGGACATGTCATTGATAAAGCTAAATACTCCAAGGTTGTGTAATACAACAGATTAATCATTGAGAAGAGTGAAATTATGCTGTTTTGAAAACTATGGCAGGTCAGATTTTCTGCCTAATTATAGAAGAATATTTCTCTAAAAAATACACATTATTTCAAAGACTTATTGGCTGTGAAATAAGTTAAGGGTATTTCAAATGGCTTGTCTGCAAAGAAAGGTGAGATGTAGGGAATCACAGAAAGTCGAGGGGAAAATAGGTCAATATATACATTGCTGTATGGTGAACTAAGCCTTAGGCCAGCAACAATGGAGAGGACCTGACCCTTAGACACGTACAAGTAAGCTGGAATCTTCAAAAGTTCAAATCTTTATAAGTAAAAAGATTTATTAAAATGAATAACCAAGTGTTTTAATTGACATCAGAAGATGAAAACAATAAACCCTGAGAACATAGAGAAAAGATAAATAAAGATATGAGCAGAACTTAATACAACAGAAAACGTATAAAATTGAGGTGATTTAGTAAGTCCAAAGAATCTTCTTTGAAAAGAATTAAAAGACACACTTTGATTAAGGAAAACCAAAACATAAGTAAAGAATATACAGAAAGAGTCAGGACAATGTTAGAGCAGAGAATATATGAAATGCCAGTAAATTTGAACATTTCTGTCAAGTGGACCATTTCCTAGCTCCTAAAGTTTACCAACACTGACACAAGAGGAAATCATTTAAGGTCATCATGTCTGCCCTTGGCATTCTCGGAACGCCCTGGCCTCAGAATGCAGCCTCTGTAGTCCATGGTAACCTGCGGAGAGGGGGCGGGGCTGAGGGAGGTTGGAACACTGCCCTCACTGAGGGAGTGGGTGTGGCCATCTCTGCTGTGACTGAACAAAGGGCAGGGGAGCAGGGGGCCCAGGCCAGGGCCCTCAGAGCCCGGCAGGCCCAGTGGAGTGTCACAAGCTTTTAGGCCCAGGCCAAAGGGCGCCTTCTTTGTCTGCACAGCTGCCCAAACTCTCACCTTTCCACTCAGGCCGCCCTCTTACTTGAAGTGTGTGTGGAACGTGTCCGCGCAGTATACCGCGCTGCACAGCTAAGCATAGGTCTGGGCATCGTAGCTTCCTGCCAGGTGACCGAAGTTCGCAGGCAGATGGGTCCCTGGGACACACACGGAGAGGCTCCTGCCCGGGTCACAGGCCGCCCACTGCCCCTGCCCCAGATCGGGAGCCGCAAAGCAGCCCTGTCTGAGTCCCCTGCCTCTAGAGGGAGTATTGGACCAACACTTGTAGAAAACGGGGTCCTTGCGGGCCACTCATTGGAGGGTCACAAATAAATCTTTGCCGACTTTCTGCTGAAACTTACGAGCGTTCACACCTAAGCCTCTTACAAGGTCAGCTGTTTAGCTAAACATGAGCTCATGATCTAAATTTACACAATATTGAAGAAAGCAGCTACAAGGGGAGACAATCAGCCAAAACCATCAATACCAGAATTAGATTCCCAAGGCCATCCATCAGATGTAGGAATAATCGGGTGCAAGGCAGAAAATATACATAAAACTGGAACTGAAACAAGGCACAAGGATGTTTTCAAAGACTGGTAGGATCTCTAAAACATTTTTCAAGGACATGTCATTGATAAAGCTAAATACTCCAAGGTTGTGTAATACAACAGATTAATCATTGAGAAGAGTGAAATTATGCTGTTTTGAAAACTATGGCAGGTCAGATTTTCTGCCTAATTATAGAAGAAGATTTCTCTAAAAAATACACATTATTTCAAAGACTTATTGGCTGTGAAATAAGTTAAGGGTATTTCAAATGGCTTGTCTGCAAAGAAAGGTGAGATGTAGGGAATCACAGAAAGTCGAGGGGAAAATAGGTCAATATATACATTGCTGTATGGTGAACTAAGCCTTAGGCCAGCAACAATGGAGAGGACCTGACCCTTAGACACGTACAAGTAAGCTGGAATCTTCAAAAGTTCAAATCTTTATAAGTAAAAAGATTTATTAAAATGAATAACCAAGTGTTTTAATTGACATCAGAAGATGAAAACAATAAACCCTGAGAACATAGAGAAAAGATAAATAAAGATATGAGCAGAACTTAATACAACAGAAAACGTATAAAATTCAGGTGATTGAGTAAGTCCAAAGAATTTTCTATGAAAAGATTTAAAAGACACACTTTGATTAAGGAAAACCAAAACATAAGTAAAGAATATACAGAAAGAGTCAGGACAATGTTAGAGCAGAGAATATATGAAATGCCAGTAAATTTGAACATTTCTGTTAAGTGGACCATTTCCTAGCTCCTAAAGTTTACCAACACTGACACAAGAGGAAATCATTTAAGGTCATCATGTCTGCCCTTGGCATTCTCGGAACGCCCTGGCCTCAGAATGCAGCCTCTGTAGTCCATGGTAACCTGCGGAGAGGGGGCGGGGCTGAGGGAGGTTGGAACACTGCCCTCACTGAGGGAGTGGGTGTGGCCATCTCTGCTGTGACTGAACAAAGGGCAGGGGAGCAGGGGGCCGAGGCCAGGGCCCTCAGAGCCCGGCAGGCACAGTGGAGTGTCACAAGCTTTTAGGCCCAGGCCAAAGGGCGCCTTCTTTGTCTGCACAGCTGCCCAAACTCTCACCTTTCCACTCAGGCCGCCCTCTTACTTGAAGTGTGTGTGGAACGTGTCCGCGCAGTACACCGTGCTGCACAGCTAAGCATAGTTCTGGGCATCGTAGCTTCCTGCCAGGTGACCGAAGTTCGCAGGCAGATGGGTCCCTGGGACACACGCGGAGAGGCTCCGGCCCGGGTCACAGGCCGCCCATGGCCCCTGCCCCAGATTGGGGGCCGCAAAGCAGCCCTGTCTGAGTCCCCTGCCTCTAGAGGGAGTATTGGAGCAACACTTGTAGAAAACGGGGTCCTTGCGGGCCACTCATTGGAGGGACACAAATAAATCTTTGCCGACTTTCTGCTGAAACTTACGAGCGTTCACACCTAAGCCTCTTACAAGGTCAGCTGTTTAGCTAAACATGAGCTCATGATCTAAATTTACACAATATTGAAGAAAGCAGCTACAAGGGGAGACAATCAGCCAAAACCATCAATACCAGAATTAGATTCCCAAGGCCATCCATCAGATGTAGGAATAATCGGGTGCAAGGCAGAAAATATACATAAAACTGGAACTGAAACAAGGCACAAGGATGTTTTCAAAGACTGGTAGGATCTCTAAAACATTTTTCAAGGACATGTCATTGATAAAGCTAAATACTCCAAGGTTGTGTAATACAACAGATTAATCATTGAGAAGAGTGAAATTATGCTGTTTTGAAAACTATGGCAGGTCAGATTTTCTGCCTAATTATATAAGAAGATTTCTCTAAAAAATACACATTATTTCAAAGACTTATTGGCTGTGAAATAAGTTAAGGGTATTTCAAATGGCTTGTCTGCAAAGAAAGGTGAGATGTAGGGAATCACAGAAAGTCGAGGGGAAAATAGGTCAATATATACATTGCTGTATGGTGAACTAAGCCTTAGGCCAGCAACAATGGAGAGGACGTGACCCTTAGACACGTACAAGTAAGCTGGAATCTTCAAAAGTTCAAATCTTTATAAGTAAAAAGATTTACTAAAATCAATAACCAAGTGTTTTAATTGACATCAGAAGATGAAAACAATAAACCCTGAGAACATGGAGAAAAGATAAATAAAGATATGAGCAGAACTTAATACAACAGAAAACGTATAAAATTCAGGTGATTTAGTAAGTCCAAAGAATCTTCTTTGAAAAGATTTAAAAGACACACTTTGATTAAGGAAAACCAAAACATAAGTAAAGAATATACAAAAAGAGTCAGGACAATGTTAGAGCAGAGAATATATGAAATGCCAGTAAATTTGAACATTTCTGTAAAGTGGACCATTTCCTAGCTCCTAAAGTTTACCAACACTGACACAAGAGGAAACCATTTAAGGTCATCATGTCTGCCCTTCTCACTCTCGGAAGGCCCTGGCCTCAGAATGCAGCCTCTGTAGTCCATGGTAACCTGCGGAGAGGGGGCGGGGATGAGGGAGGTTGGAACACTGCCCTCACTGAGGGAGTGGGTGTGGCCATCTCTGCAGTGACTGAACAAAGGGCAGGGGAGCAGGGGGCCCAGGGCAGGGCCCTCAGAGCCCGGCAGGACCAGTGGAGTGTCACAAGCTTTTAGGCCCAGGCCAAAGGGCGCCTTCTTTGTCTGCACAGCTGCCCAAACTCTCACCTTTCCACTCAGGCCGCCCTCTTACTTTAAGTGTGTGTGGAACGTGTCCGTGCAGTATACCGCGCTGCACAGCTAAGCATAGGTCTGGGCATCGTAGCTTCCTGCCAGGTGACCGAAGTTCGCAGGCAGATGGGTCCCTGGGACACACGCGGAGGGGCTCCTGCCCGGGTCACAGGCCGCCCACTGCCCCTGCCCCAGATCGGGGGCCGCAAAGCAGCCCTGTCTGAGTCCCCTGCCTCTAGAGGGAGTATTGGAGCAACACTTGTAGAAAACGGGGTCCTTGCGGGCCACTCATTGGAGGGACACAAATAAATCTTTGCCGACTTTCTGCTGAAACTTATGAGCGTTCACACCTAAGCCTCTTACAAGGTCAGCTGTTTAGCTAAACATGAGCTCATGATCTAAATTTACACAATATTGAAGAAAGCAGCTACAAGGGGAGACAATCAGCCAAAACCATCAATACCAGAATTAGATTCCCAAGGCCATCCATCAGATGTAGGAATAATCGGGTGAAAGGCAGAAAATATACATAAAACTGGAACTGAAACAAGGCACAAGGATGTTTTCAAAGACTGGTAGGATCTCTAAAACATTTTTCAAGGACATGTCATTGATAAAGCTAAATACTCCAAGGTTGTGTAATACAACAGATTAATCATTGAGAAGATTGAAATTATGCTGTTTTGAAAACTATGGCAGGTCAGATTTTCTGCCTAATTATATAAGAAGATTTCTCTAAAAAATACACATTATTTCAAAGACTTATTGGCTGTGAAATAAGTTAAGGGTATTTCAAATGGCTTGTCTGCAAAGAAAGGTGAGATGTAGGGAATCACAGAAAGTCGAGGGGAAAATAGGTCAATATATACATTGCTGTATGGTGAACTAAGCCTTAGGCCGGCAACAATGGAGAGGACCTGACACTTAGACACGAACAAGTAAGCTGGAATCTTCAAAAGTTCAAATCTTTATAAGTAAAAAGATTTATTAAAATGAATAACCAAGTGTTTTAATTGACATCAGAAGATGAAAACAATAAACCCTGAGAACATAGAAAAAAGATAAATAAAGATATGAGCAGAACTTAATACAACAGAAAACGTATAAAATTCAGGTGATTTAGTAAGTCCAAAGAATCTTCTTTGAAAAGATTTAAAAGACACACTTTGATTAAGGAAAACCAAAACATAAGTAAAGAATATACAGAAAGAGTCAGGACAATGTTAGAGCAGAGAATATATGAAATGCCAGTAAATTTGAACATTTCTGTCAAGTGGACCATTTCCTAGCTCCTAAAGTTTACCAACACTGACACAAGAGGAAATCATTTAAGGTCATCATGTCTGCCCTTGGCATTCTCGGAACGCCCTGGCCTCAGAATGCAGCCTCTGTAGTCCATGGTAACCTGCGGAGAGGGGGCGGGGCTGAGGGAGGTTGGAACACTGCCCTCACTGAGGGAGTGGGTGTGGCCATCTCTGCTGTGACTGAACAAAGGGCAGGGGAGCAGGGGGCCCAGGGCAGGGCCCTCAGAGCCCGGCAGGCCCAGTGGAGTGTCACAAGCTTTTAGGCCCAGGCCAAAGGGCGCCATCTTTGTCTGCACAGCTGCCCAAATTCTCACCTTTCCACTCAGGCCGCCCTCTTACTTGAAGTGTGTGTGGAACGTGTCCGCGCAGTATACCGCGCTGCACAGCTAAGCATAGGTCTGGGCATCGTAGCTTCCTGCAAGGTGACCGAAGTTCGCAGGCAGATGGGTCCCTGGGACACACGCGGAGGGGCTCTTGCCCGGGTCACAGGCCGCCCACTGCCCCTGCCCCAGATCAGGAGCCGCAAACAGCCCTGTCTGAGTCCCCTGCCTCTAGAGGGAGTATTGGAGCAACACTTGTAGAAAACGGGGTCCTTGCGGGCCACTCATTGGAGGGACACAAATAAATCTTTGCCGACTTTCTGCTGAAACTTACGAGCGTTCACACCTAAGCCTCTTACAAGGTCAGCTGTTTAGCTAAACATGAGCTCATGATCTAAATTTACACAATATTGAAGAAAGCAGCTACAAGGGGAGACAATCAGCCAAAACCATCAATACCAGAATTAGATTCCCAAGGCCATCCATCAGATGTAGGAATAATCGGGTGCAAGGCAGAAAATATACATAAAACTGGAACTGAAACAAGGCACAAGGATGTTTTCAAAGACTGGTAGGATCTCTAAAACATTTTTCAAGGACATGTCATTGATAAAGCTAAATACTCCAAGGTTGTGTAATACAACAGATTAATCATTGAGAAGAGTGAAATTATGCTGTTTTGAAAACTATGGCAGGTCAGATTTTCTGCCTAATTATATAAGAAGATTTCTCTAAAAAATACACATTATTTCAAAGACTTATTGGCTGTGAAATAAGTTAAGGGTATTTCAAATGGCTTGTCTGCAAAGAAAGGTGAGATGTAGGGAATCACAGAAAGTCGAGGGGAAAATAGGTCAATATATACATTGCTGTATGGTGAACTAAGCCTTAGGCCAGCAACAATGGAGAGGACCTGACCCTTAGACACGTACAAGTAAGCTGGAATCTTCAAAAGTTCAAATCTTTATAAGTAAAAAGATTTATTAAAATGAATAACCAAGTGTTTTAATTGACATCAGAAGATGAAAACAATAAACCCTGAGAACATAGAGAAAAGATAAATAAAGATATGAGCAGAACTTAATACAACAGAAAACGTATAAAATTGAGGTGATTTAGTAAGTCCAAAGAATCTTCTTTGAAAAGAATTAATAGACACACTTTGATTAAGGAAAACCAAAACATAAGTAAAGAATATACAGAAAGAGTCAGGACAATGTTAGAGCAGAGAATATATGAAATGCCAGTAAATTTGAACATTTCTGTAAAGTGGACCATTTCCTAGCTCCTAAAGTTTACCAACACTGACACAAGAGGAAATCATTTAAGGTCATCATGTCTGCCCTTGGCATTCTCGGAACGCCCTGGCCTCAGAATGCAGCCTCTGTAGTCCATGGTAACCTGCGGAGAGGGGGCGGGGCTGAGGGAGGTTGGAACACTGCCCTCACTGAGGGAGTGGGTGTGGCCATCTCTGCTGTGACTGAACAAAGGGCAGGGGAGCAGGGGGCCCAGGGCAGGGCCCTCAGAGCCCGGCAGGCCCAGTGGAGTGTCACAAGTTTTTAGGCCCAGGCCAAAGGGCGCCTTCTTTGTCTGCACAGCTGCCCAAACTCTCACCTTTCCACTCAGGCCGCCCTCTTACTTGAAGTGTGTGTGGAACGTGTCCGCGCAGTACACCGCGCTGCACAGCTAAGCATAGTTCTGGGCATCGTAGCTTCCTGCAAGGTGACCGAAGTTCGCAGGCAGATGGGACCCTGGGACACACGCGGAGGGGCTCCTGCCCGGGTCACACTCCGCCCACTGCCCCTGCCCCAGATCGGGGGCCGCAAAGCAGCCCTGTCTGAGTCCCCTGCCTCTAGAGGGAGTATTGGACCAACACTTGTAGAAAACGGGGTCCTTGCGGGCCACTCATTGGAGGGACACAAATAAATCTTTGCCGACTTTCTGCTGAAACTTACGAGCGTTCACACCTAAGCCTCTTACAAGGTCAGCTGTTTAGCTAAACATGAGCTCATGATCTAAATTTACACAATATTGAAGAAAGCAGCTACAAGGGGAGACAATCAGCCAAAACCATCAATACCAGAATTAGATTCCCAAGGCCATCCATCAGATGTAGGAATAATCGGGTGCAAGGCAGAAAATATACATAAAACTGGAACTGAAACAAGGCACGAGGATGTTTTCAAAGACTGGTAGGATCTCTAAAACATTTTTCAAGGACATGTCATTGATAAAGCTAAATACTCCAAGGTTGTGTAATACAACAGATTAATCATTGAGAAGAGTGAAATTATGCTGTTTTGAAAACTATGGCAGGTCAGATTTTCTGCCTAATTATATAAGAAGATTTCTCTAAAAAATACACATTATTTCAAAGACTTATTGGCTGTGAAATAAGTTAAGGGTATTTCAAATGGCTTGTCTGCAAAGAAAGGTGAGATGTAGGGAATCACAGAAAGTCGAGGGGAAAATAGGTCAATATATACATTGCTGTATGGTGAACTAAGCCTTAGGCCAGCAACAATGGAGAGGACCTGACCCTTAGACACGTACAAGTAAGCTGGAATCTTCAAAAGTTCAAATCTTTATAAGTAAAAAGATTTATTAAAATGAATAACCAAGTGTTTTAATTGACATCAGAAGATGAAAACAATAAACCCTGAGAACATAGAGAAAAGATAAATAAAGATATGAGCTGAACTTAATACAACAGAAAACGTATAAAATTCAGGTGATTTAGTAAGTCCAAAGAATCTTCTTTGAAAAGAATTAATAGACACACTTTGATTAAGGAAAACCAAAACATAAGTAAAGAATATACAGAAAGAGTCAGGACAATGTTAGAGCAGAGAATATATGAAATGCCAGTAAATTTGAACATTTCTGTAAAGTGGACCATTTCCTAGCTCCTAAAGTTTACCAACACTGACACAAGAGGAAATCATTTAAGGTCATCATGTCTGCCCTTGGCATTCTCGGAACGCCCTGGCCTCAGAATGCAGCCTCTGTAGTCCATGGTAACCTGCGGAGAGGGGGCGGGGCTGAGGGAGGTTGGAACACTGCCCTCACTGAGGGAGTGGGTGTGGCCATCTCTGCTGTGACTGAACAAAGGGCAGGGGAGCAGGGGGCCCAGGGCAGGGCCCTCAGAGCCCGGCAGGCCCAGTGGAGTGTCACAAGTTTTTAGGCCCAGGCCAAAGGGCGCCTTCTTTGTCTGCACAGCTGCCCAAACTCTCACCTTTCCACTCAGGCCGCCCTCTTACTTGAAGTGTGTGTGGAACGTGTCCGCGCAGTACACCGCGCTGCACAGCTAAGCATAGTTCTGGGCATCGTAGCTTCCTGCAAGGTGACCGAAGTTCGCAGGCAGATGGGACCCTGGGACACACGCGGAGGGGCTCCTGCCCGGGTCACACTCCACCCACTGCCCCTGCCCCAGATCGGGGGCCGCAAAGCAGCCCTGTCTGAGTCCCCTGCCTCTAGAGGGAGTATTGGACCAACACTTGTAGAAAACGGGGTCCTTGCGGGCCACTCATTGGAGGGACACAAATAAATCTTTGCCGACTTTCTGCTGAAACTTACGAGCGTTCACACCTAAGCCTCTTACAAGGTCAGCTGTTTAGCTAAACATGAGCTCATGATCTAAATTTACACAATATTGAAGAAAGCAGCTACAAGGGGAGACAATCAGCCAAAACCATCAATACCAGAATTAGATTCCCAAGGCCATCCATCAGATGTAGGAATAATCGGGTGCAAGGCAGAAAATATACATAAAACTGGAACTGAAACAAGGCACGAGTATGTTTTCAAAGACTGGTAGGATCTCTAAAACATTTTTCAAGGACATGTCATTGATAAAGCTAAATACTCCAAGGTTGTGTAATACAACAGATTAATCATTGAGAAGAGTGAAATTATGCTGTTTTGAAAACTATGGCAGGTCAGATTTTCTGCCTAATTATATAAGAAGATTTCTCTAAAAAATACACATTATTTCAAAGACTTATTGGCTGTGAAATAAGTTAAGGGTATTTCAAATGGCTTGTCTGCAAAGAAAGGTGAGATGTAGGGAATCACAGAAAGTCGAGGGGAAAATAGGTCAATATATACATTGCTGTATGGTGAACTAAGCCTTAGGCCAGCAACAATGGAGAGGACGTGACCCTTAGACACGTACAAGTAAGCTGGAATCTTCAAAAGTTCAAATCTTTATAAGTAAAAAGATTTATTAAAATCAATAACCAAGTGTTTTAATTGACATCAGAAGATGAAAACAATAAACCCTGAGAACATAGAGAAAAGATAAATAAAGATATGAGCAGAACTTTATACAACAGAAAACGTATAAAATTCAGGTGATTTAGTAAGTCCAAAGAATCTTCTTTGAAAAGAATTAATAGACACACTTTGATTAAGGAAAACCAAAACATAAGTAAAGAATATACAGAAAGAGTCAGGACAATGTTAGAGCAGAGAATATATGAAATGCCAGTAAATTTGAACATTTCTGTAAAGTGGACCATTTCCTAGCTCCTAAAGTTTACCAACACTGACACAAGAGGAAATCATTTAAGGTCATCATGTCTGCCCTTGGCATTCTCGGAACGCCCTGGCCTCAGAATGCAGCCTCTGTAGTCCATGGTAACCTGCGGAGAGGGGGCGGGGCTGAGGGAGGTTGGAACACTGCCCTCACTGAGGGAGTGGGTGTGGCCATCTCTGCTGTGACTGAACAAAGGGCAGGGGAGCAGGGGGCCCAGGGCAGGGCCCTCAGAGCCCGGCAGGCCCAGTGGAGTGTCACAAGCTTTTAGGCCCAGGCCAAAGGGCGCCTTCTTTGTCTGCACAGCTGCCCAAATTCTCACCTTTCCACTCAGGCCGCCCTCTTACTTGAAGTGTGTGTGGAACGTGTCCGCGCAGTATACCGCGCTGCACAGCTAAGCATAGGTCTGGGCATCGTAGCTTCCTGCCAGGTGACCGAAGTTCGCAGGCAGATGGGTCCCTGGGACACACGCGGAGAGGCTCCTGCCCGGGTCACAGGCCGCCCACTGCCCCTGCCCCAGATCGGGAGCAGCAAAGCAGCCCTGTCTGAATCCCATGCCTCTAGAGGGAGTATTGGACCAACACTTGTAGAAAACGGGGTCCTTGCGGGCCACTCATTGGAGGGACACAAATAAATCTTTGCCGACTTTCTGCTGAAACTTACGAGCGTTCACACCTAAGCCTCTTACAAGGTCAGCTGTTTAGCTAAACATGAGCTCATGATCTAAATTTACACAATATTGAAGAAAGCAGCTACAAGGGGAGACAATCAGCCAAAACCATCAATACCAGAATTAGATTCCCAAGGCCATCCATCAGATGTAGGAATAATCGGGTGCAAGGCAGAAAATATACATAAAACTGGAACTGAAACAAGGCACAAGGATGTTTTCAAAGACTGGTAGGATCTCTCAAACATTTTTCAAGGACATGTCATTGATAAAGCTAAATACTCCAAGGTTGTGTAATACAACAGATTAATCATTGAGAAGAGTGAAATTATGCTGTTTTGAAAACTATGGCAGGTCAGATTTTCTGCCTAATTATAGAAGAAGATTTCTCTAAAAAATACACATTATTTCAAAGACTTATTGGCTGTGAAATAAGTTAAGGGTATTTCAAATGGCTTGTCTGCAAAGAAAGGTGAGATGTAGGGAATCACAGAAAGTCGAGGGGAAAATAGGTCAATATATACATTGCTGTATGGTGAACTAAGCCTTAGGCCAGCAACAATGGAGAGGACCTGACCCTTAGACACGTACAAGTAAGCTGGAATCTTCAAAAGTTCAAATCTTTATAAGTAAAAAGATTTATTAAAATGAATAACCAAGTGTTTTAATTGACATCAGAAGATGAAAACAATAAACCCTGAGAACATAGAGAAAAGATAAATAAAGATATGAGCAGAACTTAATACAACAGAAAACGTATAAAATTCAGGTGATTTAGTAAGTCCAAAGAATCTTCTTTGAAAAGAATTAATAGACACACTTTGATTAAGGAAAACCAAAACATAAGTAAAGAATATACAGAAAGAGTCAGGACAATGTTAGAGCAGAGAATATATGAAATGCCAGTAAATTTGAACATTTCTGTAAAGTGGACCATTTCCTAGCTCCTAAAGTTTACCAACACTGACACAAGAGGAAATCATTTAAGGTCATCATGTCTGCCCTTGGCATTCTCGGAACGCCCTGGCCTCAGAATGCAGCCTCTGTAGTCCATGGTAACCTGCGGAGAGGGGGCGGGGCTGAGGGAGGTTGGAACACTGCCCTCACTGAGGGAGTGTGTGTGGCCATCTCTGCTGTGACTGAACAAAGGGCAGGGGAGCAGGGGGCCCAGGGCAGGGCCCTCAGAGCCCGGCAGGCCCAGTGGAGTGTCACAAGCTTTTAGGCCCAGGCCAAAGGGCGCCTTCTTTGTCTGCACAGCTGCCCAAATTCTCACCTTTCCACTCAGGCCGCCCTCTTACTTGAAGTGTGTGTGGAACGTGTCCGCGCAGTATACCGCGCTGCACAGCTAAGCATAGGTCTGGGCATCGTAGCTTCCTGCCAGGTGACCGAAGTTCGCAGGCAGATGGGTCCCTGGGACACACGCGGAGAGGCTCCTGCCCGGGTCACAGGCCGCCCACTGCCCCTGCCCCAGATCGGGAGCCGCAAAGCAGCCCTGTCTGAATCCCATGCCTCTAGAGGGAGTATTGGACCAACACTTGTAGAAAACGGGGTCCTTGCGGGCCACTCATTGGAGGGACACAAATAAATCTTTGCCGACTTTCTGCTGAAACTTACGAGCGTTCACACCTAAGCCTCTTACAAGGTCAGCTGTTTAGCTAAACATGAGCTCATGATCTAAATTTACACAATATTGAAGAAAGCAGCTACAAGGGGAGACAATCAGCCAAAACCATCAATACCAGAATTAGATTCCCAAGGCCATCCATCAGATGTAGGAATAATCGGGTGCAAGGCAGAAAATATACATAAAACTGGAACTGAAACAAGGCACAAGGATGTTTTCAAAGACTGGTAGGATCTCTAAAACATTTTTCAAGGACATGTCATTGATAAAGCTAAATACTCCAAGGTTGTGTAATACAACAGATTAATCATTGAGAAGAGTGAAATTATGCTGTTTTGAAAACTATGGCAGGTCAGATTTTCTGCCTAATTATATAAGAAGATTTCTCTAAAAAATACACATTATTTCAAAGACTTATTGGCTGTGAAATAAGTTAAGGGTATTTCAAATGGCTTGTCTGCAAAGAAAGGTGAGATGTAGGGAATCACAGAAAGTCGAGGGGAAAATAGGTCAATATATACATTGCTGTATGGTGAACTAAGCCTTAGGCCAGCAACAATGGAGAGGACCTGACCCTTAGACACGTACAAGTAAGCTGGAATCTTCAAAAGTTCAAATCTTTATAAGTAAAAAGATTTATTAAAATGAATAACCAAGTGTTTTAATTGACATCAGAAGATGAAAACAATAAACCCTGAGAACATAGAGAAAAGATAAATAAAGATATGAGCTGAACTTAATACAACAGAAAACGTATAAAATTCAGGTGATTTAGTAAGTCCAAAGAATCTTCTTTGAAAAGAATTAATAGACACACTTTGATTAAGGAAAACCAAAACATAAGTAAAGAATATACAGAAAGAGTCAGGACAATGTTAGAGCAGAGAATATATGAAATGCCAGTAAATTTGAACATTTCTGTAAAGTGGACCATTTCCTAGCTCCTAAAGTTTACCAACACTGACACAAGAGGAAATCATTTAAGGTCATCATGTCTGCCCTTGGCATTCTCGGAACGCCCTGGCCTCAGAATGCAGCCTCTGTAGACCATGGTAACCTGCGGAGAGGGGGCGGGGCTGAGGGAGGTTGGAACACTGCCCTCACTGAGGGAGTGGGTGTGGCCATCTCTGCTGTGACTGAACAAAGGGCAGGGGAGCAGGGGGCCCAGGGCAGGGCCCTCAGAGCCCGGCAGGCCCAGTGGAGTGTCACAAGTTTTTAGGCCCAGGCCAAAGGGCGCCTTCTTTGTCTGCACAGCTGCCCAAACTCTCACCTTTCCACTCAGGCCGCCCTCTTACTTGAAGTGTGTGTGGAACGTGTCCGCGCAGTACACCGCGCTGCACAGCTAAGCATAGTTCTGGGCATCGTAGCTTCCTGCAAGGTGACCGAAGTTCGCAGGCAGATGGGACCCTGGGACACACGCAGAGGGGCTCCTGCCCGGGTCACACTCCACCCACTGCCCCTGCCCCAGATCGGGGGCCGCAAAGCAGCCCTGTCTGAGTCCCCTGCCTCTAGAGGGAGTATTGGACCAACACTTGTAGAAAACGGGGTCCTTGCGGGCCACTCATTGGAGGGACACAAATAAATCTTTGCCGACTTTCTGCTGAAACTTACGAGCGTTCACACCTAAGCCTCTTACAAGGTCAGCTGTTTAGCTAAACATGAGCTCATGATCTAAATTTACACAATATTGAAGAAAGCAGCTACAAGGGGAGACAATCAGCCAAAACCATCAATACCAGAATTAGATTCCCAAGGCCATCCATCAGATGTAGGAATAATCGGGTGCAAGGCAGAAAATATACATAAAACTGGAACTGAAACAAGGCACGAGTATGTTTTCAAAGACTGGTAGGATCTCTAAAACATTTTTCAAGGACATGTCATTGATAAAGCTAAATACTCCAAGGTTGTGTAATACAACAGATTAATCATTGAGAAGAGTGAAATTATGCTGTTTTGAAAACTATGGCAGGTCAGATTTTCTGCCTAATTATATAAGAAGATTTCTCTAAAAAATACACATTATTTCAAAGACTTATTGGCTGTGAAATAAGTTAAGGGTATTTCAAATGGCTTGTCTGCAAAGAAAGGTGAGATGTAGGGAATCACAGAAAGTCGAGGGGAAAATAGGTCAATATATACATTGCTGTATGGTGAACTAAGCCTTAGGCCAGCAACAATGGAGAGGACGTGACCCTTAGACACGTACAAGTAAGCTGGAATCTTCAAAAGTTCAAATCTTTATAAGTAAAAAGATTTATTAAAATCAATAACCAAGTGTTTTAATTGACATCAGAAGATGAAAACAATAAACCCTGAGAACATAGAGAAAAGATAAATAAAGATATGAGCAGAACTTTATACAACAGAAAACGTATAAAATTCAGGTGATTTAGTAAGTCCAAAGAATCTTCTTTGAAAAGAATTAATAGACACACTTTGATTAAGGAAAACCAAAACATAAGTAAAGAATATACAGAAAGAGTCAGGACAATGTTAGAGCAGAGAATATATGAAATGCCAGTAAATTTGAACATTTCTGTAAAGTGGACCATTTCCTAGCTCCTAAAGTTTACCAACACTGACACAAGAGGAAATCATTTAAGGTCATCATGTCTGCCCTTGGCATTCTCGGAACGCCCTGGCCTCAGAATGCAGCCTCTGTAGTCCATGGTAACCTGCGGAGAGGGGGCGGGGCTGAGGGAGGTTGGAACACTGCCCTCACTGAGGGAGTGGGTGTGGCCATCTCTGCTGTGACTGAACAAAGGGCAGGGGAGCAGGGGGCCCAGGGCAGGGCCCTCAGAGCCCGGCAGGCCCAGTGGAGTGTCACAAGCTTTTAGGCCCAGGCCAAAGGGCGCCTTCTTTGTCTGCACAGCTGCCCAAATTCTCACCTTTCCACTCAGGCCGCCCTCTTACTTGAAGTGTGTGTGGAACGTGTCCGCGCAGTATACCGCGCTGCACAGCTAAGCATAGGTCTGGGCATCGTAGCTTCCTGCCAGGTGACCGAAGTTCGCAGGCAGATGGGTCCCTGGGACACACGCGGAGAGGCTCCTGCCCGGGTCACAGGCCGCCCACTGCCCCTGCCCCAGATCGGGAGCCGCAAAGCAGCCCTGTCTGAATCCCATGCCTCTAGAGGGAGTATTGGACCAACACTTGTAGAAAACGGGGTCCTTGCGGGCCACTCATTGGAGGGACACAAATAAATCTTTGCCGACTTTCTGCTGAAACTTACGAGCGTTCACACCTAAGCCTCTTACAAGGTCAGCTGTTTAGCTAAACATGAGCTCATGATCTAAATTTACACAATATTGAAGAAAGCAGCTACAAGGGGAGACAATCAGCCAAAACCATCAATACCAGAATTAGATTCCCAAGGCCATCCATCAGATGTAGGAATAATCGGGTGCAAGGCAGAAAATATACATAAAACTGGAACTGAAACAAGGCACAAGGATGTTTTCAAAGACTGGTAGGATCTCTCAAACATTTTTCAAGGACATGTCATTGATAAAGCTAAATACTCCAAGGTTGTGTAATACAACAGATTAATCATTGAGAAGAGTGAAATTATGCTGTTTTGAAAACTATGGCAGGTCAGATTTTCTGCCTAATTATAGAAGAAGATTTCTCTAAAAAATACACATTATTTCAAAGACTTATTGGCTGTGAAATAAGTTAAGGGTATTTCAAATGGCTTGTCTGCAAAGAAAGGTGAGATGTAGGGAATCACAGAAAGTCGAGGGGAAAATAGGTCAATATATACATTGCTGTATGGTGAACTAAGCCTTAGGCCAGCAACAATGGAGAGGACCTGACCCTTAGACACGTACAAGTAAGCTGGAATCTTCAAAAGTTCAAATCTTTATAAGTAAAAAGATTTATTAAAATGAATAACCAAGTGTTTTAATTGACATCAGAAGATGAAAACAATAAACCCTGAGAACATAGAGAAAAGATAAATAAAGATATGAGCAGAACTTAATACAACAGAAAACGTATAAAATTCAGGTGATTTAGTAAGTCCAAAGAATCTTCTTTGAAAAGAATTAATAGACACACTTTGATTAAGGAAAACCAAAACATAAGTAAAGAATATACAGAAAGAGTCAGGACAATGTTAGAGCAGAGAATATATGAAATGCCAGTAAATTTGAACATTTCTGTCAAGTGGACCATTTCCTAGCTCCTAAAGTTTACCAACACTGACACAAGAGGAAATCATTTAAGGTCATCATGTCTGCCCTTGGCATTCTCGGAACGCCCTGGCCTCAGAATGCAGCCTCTGTAGTCCATGGTAACCTGCGGAGAGGGGGCAGGGCTGAGGGAGGTTGGAACACTGCCCTCACTGAGGGAGTGTGTGTGGCCATCTCTGCTGTGACTGAACAAAGGGCAGGGGAGCAGGGGGCCCAGGGCAGGGCCCTCAGAGCCCGGCAGGCCCAGTGGAGTGTCACAAGCTTTTAGGCCCAGGCCAAAGGGCGCCTTCTTTGTCTGCACAGCTGCCCAAATTCTCACCTTTCCACTCAGGCCGCCCTCTTACTTGAAGTGTGTGTGGAACGTGTCCGCGCAGTATACCGCGCTGCACAGCTAAGCATAGGTCTGGGCATCGTAGCTTCCTGCCAGGTGACCGAAGTTCGCAGGCAGATGGGTCCCTGGGACACACGCGGAGAGGCTCCTGCCCGGGTCACAGGCCGCCCACTGCCCCTGCCCCAGATCGGGAGCCGCAAAGCAGCCCTGTCTGAATCCCATGCCTCTAGAGGGAGTATTGGACCAACACTTGTAGAAAACGGGGTCCTTGCGGGCCACTCATTGGAGGGACACAAATAAATCTTTGCCGACTTTCTGCTGAAACTTACGAGCGTTCACACCTAAGCCTCTTACAAGGTCAGCTGTTTAGCTAAACATGAGCTCATGATCTAAATTTACACAATATTGAAGAAAGCAGCTACAAGGGGAGACAATCAGCCAAAACCATCAATACCAGAATTAGATTCCCAAGGCCATCCATCAGATGTAGGAATAATCGGGTGCAAGGCAGAAAATATACATAAAACTGGAACTGAAACAAGGCACAAGGATGTTTTCAAAGACTGGTAGGATCTCTCAAACATTTTTCAAGGACATGTCATTGATAAAGCTAAATACTCCAAGGTTGTGTAATACAACAGATTAATCATTGAGAAGAGTGAAATTATGCTGTTTTGAAAACTATGGCAGGTCAGATTTTCTGCCTAATTATATAAGAAGATTTCTCTAAAAAATACACATTATTTCAAAGACTTATTGGCTGTGAAATAAGTTAAGGGTATTTCAAATGGCTTGTCTGCAAAGAAAGGTGAGATGTAGGGAATCACAGAAAGTCGAGGGGAAAATAGGTCAATATATACATTGCTGTATGGTGAACTAAGCCTTAGGCCAGCAACAATGGAGAGGACCTGACCCTTAGACACGTACAAGTAAGCTGGAATCTTCAAAAGTTCAAATCTTTATAAGTAAAAAGATTTATTAAAATGAATAACCAAGTGTTTTAATTGACATCAGAAGATGAAAACAATAAACCCTGAGAACATAGAGAAAAGATAAATAAAGATATGAGCAGAACTTAATACAACAGAAAACGTATAAAATTCAGGTGATTTAGTAAGTCCAAAGAATCTTCTTTGAAAAGAATTAATAGACACACTTTGATTAAGGAAAACCAAAACATAAGTAAAGAATATACAGAAAGAGTCAGGACAATGTTAGAGCAGAGAATATATGAAATGCCAGTAAATTTGAACATTTCTGTCAAGTGGACCATTTCCTAGCTCCTAAAGTTTACCAACACTGACACAAGAGGAAATCATTTAAGGTCATCATGTCTGCCCTTGGCATTCTCGGAACGCCCTGGCCTCAGAATGCAGCCTCTGTAGTCCATGGTAACCTGCGGAGAGGGGGCGGGGCTGAGGGAGGTTGGAACACTGCCCTCACTGAGGGAGTGTGTGTGGCCATCTCTGCTGTGACTGAACAAAGGGCAGGGGAGCAGGGGGCCCAGGGCAGGGCCCTCAGAGCCCGGCAGGCCCAGTGGAGTGTCACAAGCTTTTAGGCCCAGGCCAAAGGGCGCCTTCTTTGTCTGCACAGCTGCCCAAATTCTCACCTTTCCACTCAGGCCGCCCTCTTACTTGAAGTGTGTGTGGAACGTGTCCGCGCAGTATACCGCGCTGCACAGCTAAGCATAGGTCTGGGCATCGTAGCTTCCTGCCAGGTGACCGAAGTTCGCAGGCAGATGGGTCCCTGGGACACACGCGGAGAGGCTCCTGCCCGGGTCACAGGCCGCCCACTGCCCCTGCCCCAGATCGGGAGCCGCAAAGCAGCCCTGTCTGAATCCCATGCCTCTAGAGGGAGTATTGGACCAACACTTGTAGAAAACGGGGTCCTTGCGGGCCACTCATTGGAGGGACACAAATAAATCTTTGCCGACTTTCTGCTGAAACTTACGAGCGTTCACACCTAAGCCTCTTACAAGGTCAGCTGTTTAGCTAAACATGAGCTCATGATCTAAATTTACACAATATTGAAGAAAGAAGCTACAAGGGGAGACAATCAGCCAAAACCATCAATACCAGAATTAGATTCCCAAGGCCATCCATCAGATGTAGGAATAATCGGGTGCAAGGCAGAAAATATACATAAAACTGGAACTGAAACAAGGCACAAGGATGTTTTCAAAGACTGGTAGGATCTCTCAAACATTTTTCAAGGACATGTCATTGATAAAGCTAAATACTCCAAGGTTGTGTAATACAACAGATTAATCATTGAGAAGAGTGAAATTATGCTGTTTTGAAAACTATGGCAGGTCAGATTTTCTGCCTAATTATATAAGAAGATTTCTCTAAAAAATACACATTATTTCAAAGACTTATTGGCTGTGAAATAAGTTAAGGGTATTTCAAATGGCTTGTCTGCAAAGAAAGGTGAGATGTAGGGAATCACAGAAAGTCGAGGGGAAAATAGGTCAATATATACATTGCTGTATGGTGAACTAAGCCTTAGGCCAGCAACAATGGAGAGGACCTGACCCTTAGACACGTACAAGTAAGCTGGAATCTTCAAAAGTTCAAATCTTTATAAGTAAAAAGATTTATTAAAATGAATAACCAAGTGTTTTAATTGACATCAGAAGATGAAAACAATAAACCCTGAGAACATAGAGAAAAGATAAATAAAGATATGAGCAGAACTTAATACAACAGAAAACGTATAAAATTCAGGTGATTTAGTAAGTCCAAAGAATCTTCTTTGAAAAGAATTAATAGACACACTTTGATTAAGGAAAACCAAAACATAAGTAAAGAATATACAGAAAGAGTCAGGACAATGTTAGAGCAGAGAATATATGAAATGCCAGTAAATTTGAACATTTCTGTCAAGTGGACCATTTCCTAGCTCCTAAAGTTTACCAACACTGACACAAGAGGAAATCATTTAAGGTCATCATGTCTGCCCTTGGCATTCTCGGAACGCCCTGGCCTCAGAATGCAGCCTCTGTAGTCCATGGTAACCTGCGGAGAGGGGGCAGGGCTGAGGGAGGTTGGAACACTGCCCTCACTGAGGGAGTGTGTGTGGCCATCTCTGCTGTGACTGAACAAAGGGCAGGGGAGCAGGGGGCCCAGGGCAGGGCCCTCAGAGCCCGGCAGGCCCAGTGGAGTGTCACAAGCTTTTAGGCCCAGGCCAAAGGGCGCCTTCTTTGTCTGCACAGCTGCCCAAATTCTCACCTTTCCACTCAGGCCGCCCTCTTACTTGAAGTGTGTGTGGAACGTGTCCGCGCAGTATACCGCGCTGCACAGCTAAGCATAGGTCTGGGCATCGTAGCTTCCTGCCAGGTGACCGAAGTTCGCAGGCAGATGGGTCCCTGGGACACACGCGGAGAGGCTCCTGCCCGGGTCACAGGCCGCCCACTGCCCCTGCCCCAGATCGGGAGCCGCAAAGCAGCCCTGTCTGAATCCCATGCCTCTAGAGGGAGTATTGGACCAACACTTGTAGAAAACGGGGTCCTTGCGGGCCACTCATTGGAGGGACACAAATAAATCTTTGCCGACTTTCTGCTGAAACTTACGAGCGTTCACACCTAAGCCTCTTACAAGGTCAGCTGTTTAGCTAAACATGAGCTCATGATCTAAATTTACACAATATTGAAGAAAGCAGCTACAAGGGGAGACAATCAGCCAAAACCATCAATACCAGAATTAGATTCCCAAGGCCATCCATCAGATGTAGGAATAATCGGGTGCAAGGCAGAAAATATACATAAAACTGGAACTGAAACAAGGCACAAGGATGTTTTCAAAGACTGGTAGGATCTCTCAAACATTTTTCAAGGACATGTCATTGATAAAGCTAAATACTCCAAGGTTGTGTAATACAACAGATTAATCATTGAGAAGAGTGAAATTATGCTGTTTTGAAAACTATGGCAGGTCAGATTTTCTGCCTAATTATAGAAGAAGATTTCTCTAAAAAATACACATTATTTCAAAGACTTATTGGCTGTGAAATAAGTTAAGGGTATTTCAAATGGCTTGTCTGCAAAGAAAGGTGAGATGTAGGGAATCACAGAAAGTCGAGGGGAAAATAGGTCAATATATACATTGCTGTATGGTGAACTAAGCCTTAGGCCAGCAACAATGGAGAGGACCTGACCCTTAGACACGTACAAGTAAGCTGGAATCTTCAAAAGTTCAAATCTTTATAAGTAAAAAGATTTATTAAAATGAATAACCAAGTGTTTTAATTGACATCAGAAGATGAAAACAATAAACCCTGAGAACATAGAGAAAAGATAAATAAAGATATGAGCAGAACTTAATACAACAGAAAACGTATAAAATTCAGGTGATTTAGTAAGTCCAAAGAATCTTCTTTGAAAAGAATTAATAGACACACTTTGATTAAGGAAAACCAAAACATAAGTAAAGAATATACAGAAAGAGTCAGGACAATGTTAGAACAGAGAATATATGAAATGCCAGTAAATTTGAACATTTCTGTCAAGTGGACCATTTCCTAGCTCCTAAAGTTTACCAACACTGACACAAGAGGAAATCATTTAAGGTCATCATGTCTGCCCTTGGCATTCTCGGAACGCCCTGGCCTCAGAATGCAGCCTCTGTAGTCCATGGTAACCTGCGGAGAGGGGGCGGGGCTGAGGGAGGTTGGAACACTGCCCTCACTGAGGGAGTGTGTGTGGCCATCTCTGCTGTGACTGAACAAAGGGCAGGGGAGCAGGGGGCCCAGGGCAGGGCCCTCAGAGCCCGGCAGGCCCAGTGGAGTGTCACAAGCTTTTAGGCCCAGGCCAAAGGGCGCCTTCTTTGTCTGCACAGCTGCCCAAATTCTCACCTTTCCACTCAGGCCGCCCTCTTACTTGAAGTGTGTGTGGAACGTGTCCGCGCAGTATACCGCGCTGCACAGCTAAGCATAGGTCTGGGCATCGTAGCTTCCTGCCAGGTGACCGAAGTTCGCAGGCAGATGGGTCCCTGGGACACACGCGGAGAGGCTCCTGCCCGGGTCACAGGCCGCCCACTGCCCCTGCCCCAGATCGGGAGCCGCAAAGCAGCCCTGTCTGAATCCCATGCCTCTAGAGGGAGTATTGGACCAACACTTGTAGAAAACGGGGTCCTTGCGGGCCACTCATTGGAGGGACACAAATAAATCTTTGCCGACTTTCTGCTGAAACTTACGAGCGTTCACACCTAAGCCTCTTACAAGGTCAGCTGTTTAGCTAAACATGAGCTCATGATCTAAATTTACACAATATTGAAGAAAGCAGCTACAAGGGGAGACAATCAGCCAAAACCATCAATACCAGAATTAGATTCCCAAGGCCATCCATCAGATGTAGGAATAATCGGGTGCAAGGCAGAAAATATACATAAAACTGGAACTGAAACAAGGCACAAGGATGTTTTCAAAGACTGGTAGGATCTCTCAAACATTTTTCAAGGACATGTCATTGATAAAGCTAAATACTCCAAGGTTGTGTAATACAACAGATTAATCATTGAGAAGAGTGAAATTATGCTGTTTTGAAAACTATGGCAGGTCAGATTTTCTGCCTAATTATATAAGAAGATTTCTCTAAAAAATACACATTATTTCAAAGACTTATTGGCTGTGAAATAAGTTAAGGGTATTTCAAATGGCTTGTCTGCAAAGAAAGGTGAGATGTAGGGAATCACAGAAAGTCGAGGGGAAAATAGGTCAATATATACATTGCTGTATGGTGAACTAAGCCTTAGGCCAGCAACAATGGAGAGGACCTGACCCTTAGACACGTACAAGTAAGCTGGAATCTTCAAAAGTTCAAATCTTTATAAGTAAAAAGATTTATTAAAATGAATAACCAAGTGTTTTAATTGACATCAGAAGATGAAAACAATAAACCCTGAGAACATAGAGAAAAGATAAATAAAGATATGAGCAGAACTTAATACAACAGAAAACGTATAAAATTGAGGTGATTTAGTAAGTCCAAAGAATCTTCTTTGAAAAGAATTAATAGACACACTTTGATTAAGGAAAACCAAAACATAAGTAAAGAATATACAGAAAGAGTCAGGACAATGTTAGAGCAGAGAATATATGAAATGCCAGTAAATTTGAACATTTCTGTAAAGTGGACCATTTCCTAGCTCCTAAAGTTTACCAACACTGACACAAGAGGAAATCATTTAAGGTCATCATGTCTGCCCTTGGCATTCTCGGAACGCCCTGGCCTCAGAATGCAGCCTCTGTAGTCCATGGTAACCTGCGGAGAGGGGGCGGGGCTGAGGGAGGTTGGAACACTGCCCTCACTGAGGGAGTGGGTGTGGCCATCTCTGCTGTGACTGAACAAAGGGCAGGGGAGCAGGGGGCCCAGGGCAGGGCCCTCAGAGCCCGGCAGGCCCAGTGGAGTGTCACAAGTTTTTAGGCCCAGGCCAAAGGGCGCCTTCTTTGTCTGCACAGCTGCCCAAACTCTCACCTTTCCACTCAGGCCGCCCTCTTACTTGAAGTGTGTGTGGAACGTGTCCGCGCAGTACACCGCGCTGCACAGCTAAGCATAGTTCTGGGCATCGTAGCTTCCTGCAAGGTGACCGAAGTTCGCAGGCAGATGGGACCCTGGGACACACGCGGAGGGGCTCCTGCCCGGGTCACACTCCGCCCACTGCCCCTGCCCCAGATCGGGGGCCGCAAAGCAGCCCTGTCTGAGTCCCCTGCCTCTAGAGGGAGTATTGGACCAACACTTGTAGAAAACGGGGTCCTTGCGGGCCACTCATTGGAGGGACACAAATAAATCTTTGCCGACTTTCTGCTGAAACTTACGAGCGTTCACACCTAAGCCTCTTACAAGGTCAGCTGTTTAGCTAAACATGAGCTCATGATCTAAATTTACACAATATTGAAGAAAGCAGCTACAAGGGGAGACAATCAGCCAAAACCATCAATACCAGAATTAGATTCCCAAGGCCATCCATCAGATGTAGGAATAATCGGGTGCAAGGCAGAAAATATACATAAAACTGGAACTGAAACAAGGCACGAGGATGTTTTCAAAGACTGGTAGGATCTCTAAAACATTTTTCAAGGACATGTCATTGATAAAGCTAAATACTCCAAGGTTGTGTAATACAACAGATTAATCATTGAGAAGAGTGAAATTATGCTGTTTTGAAAACTATGGCAGGTCAGATTTTCTGCCTAATTATATAAGAAGATTTCTCTAAAAAATACACATTATTTCAAAGACTTATTGGCTGTGAAATAAGTTAAGGGTATTTCAAATGGCTTGTCTGCAAAGAAAGGTGAGATGTAGGGAATCACAGAAAGTCGAGGGGAAAATAGGTCAATATATACATTGCTGTATGGTGAACTAAGCCTTAGGCCAGCAACAATGGAGAGGACCTGACCCTTAGACACGTACAAGTAAGCTGGAATCTTCAAAAGTTCAAATCTTTATAAGTAAAAAGATTTATTAAAATGAATAACCAAGTGTTTTAATTGACATCAGAAGATGAAAACAATAAACCCTGAGAACATAGAGAAAAGATAAATAAAGATATGAGCTGAACTTAATACAACAGAAAACGTATAAAATTCAGGTGATTTAGTAAGTCCAAAGAATCTTCTTTGAAAAGAATTAATAGACACACTTTGATTAAGGAAAACCAAAACATAAGTAAAGAATATACAGAAAGAGTCAGGACAATGTTAGAGCAGAGAATATATGAAATGCCAGTAAATTTGAACATTTCTGTAAAGTGGACCATTTCCTAGCTCCTAAAGTTTACCAACACTGACACAAGAGGAAATCATTTAAGGTCATCATGTCTGCCCTTGGCATTCTCGGAACGCCCTGGCCTCAGAATGCAGCCTCTGTAGTCCATGGTAACCTGCGGAGAGGGGGCGGGGCTGAGGGAGGTTGGAACACTGCCCTCACTGAGGGAGTGGGTGTGGCCATCTCTGCTGTGACTGAACAAAGGGCAGGGGAGCAGGGGGCCCAGGGCAGGGCCCTCAGAGCCCGGCAGGCCCAGTGGAGTGTCACAAGTTTTTAGGCCCAGGCCAAAGGGCGCCTTCTTTGTCTGCACAGCTGCCCAAACTCTCACCTTTCCACTCAGGCCGCCCTCTTACTTGAAGTGTGTGTGGAAAGTGTCCGCGCAGTACACCGCGCTGCACAGCTAAGCATAGTTCTGGGCATCGTAGCTTCCTGCAAGGTGACCGAAGTTCGCAGGCAGATGGGACCCTGGGACACACGCGGAGGGGCTCCTGCCCGGGTCACACTCCACCCACTGCCCCTGCCCCAGATCGGGGGCCGCAAAGCAGCCCTGTCTGAGTCCCCTGCCTCTAGAGGGAGTATTGGACCAACACTTGTAGAAAACGGGGTCCTTGCGGGCCACTCATTGGAGGGACACAAATAAATCTTTGCCGACTTTCTGCTGAAACTTACGAGCGTTCACACCTAAGCCTCTTACAAGGTCAGCTGTTTAGCTAAACATGAGCTCATGATCTAAATTTACACAATATTGAAGAAAGCAGCTACAAGGGGAGACAATCAGCCAAAACCATCAATACCAGAATTAGATTCCCAAGGCCATCCATCAGATGTAGGAATAATCGGGTGCAAGGCAGAAAATATACATAAAACTGGAACTGAAACAAGGCACGAGTATGTTTTCAAAGACTGGTAGGATCTCTAAAACATTTTTCAAGGACATGTCATTGATAAAGCTAAATACTCCAAGGTTGTGTAATACAACAGATTAATCATTGAGAAGAGTGAAATTATGCTGTTTTGAAAACTATGGCAGGTCAGATTTTCTGCCTAATTATATAAGAAGATTTCTCTAAAAAATACACATTATTTCAAAGACTTATTGGCTGTGAAATAAGTTAAGGGTATTTCAAATGGCTTGTCTGCAAAGAAAGGTGAGATGTAGGGAATCACAGAAAGTCGAGGGGAAAATAGGTCAATATATACATTGCTGTATGGTGAACTAAGCCTTAGGCCAGCAACAATGGAGAGGACGTGACCCTTAGACACGTACAAGTAAGCTGGAATCTTCAAAAGTTCAAATCTTTATAAGTAAAAAGATTTATTAAAATCAATAACCAAGTGTTTTAATTGACATCAGAAGATGAAAACAATAAACCCTGAGAACATAGAGAAAAGATAAATAAAGATATGAGCAGAACTTTATACAACAGAAAACGTATAAAATTCAGGTGATTTAGTAAGTCCAAAGAATCTTCTTTGAAAAGAATTAATAGACACACTTTGATTAAGGAAAACCAAAACATAAGTAAAGAATATACAGAAAGAGTCAGGACAATGTTAGAGCAGAGAATATATGAAATGCCAGTAAATTTGAACATTTCTGTAAAGCGGACCATTTCCTAGCTCCTAAAGTTTACCAACACTGACACAAGAGGAAATCATTTAAGGTCATCATGTCTGCCCTTGGCATTCTCGGAACGCCCTGGCCTCAGAATGCAGCCTCTGTAGTCCATGGTAACCTGCGGAGAGGGGGCGGGGCTGAGGGAGGTTGGAACACTGCCCTCACTGAGGGAGTGTGTGTGGCCATCTCTGCTGTGACTGAACAAAGGGCAGGGGAGCAGGGGGCCCAGGGCAGGGCCCTCAGAGCCCGGCAGGCCCAGTGGAGTGTCACAAGCTTTTAGGCCCAGGCCCAAGGGCGCCTTCTTTGTCTGCACAGCTGCCCAAATTCTCACCTTTCCACTCAGGCCGCCCTCTTACTTGAAGTGTGTGTGGAACGTGTCCGCGCAGTATACCGCGCTGCACAGCTAAGCATAGGTCTGGGCATCGTAGCTTCCTGCCAGGTGACCGAAGTTCGCAGGCAGATGGGTCCCTGGGACACACGCGGAGAGGCTCCTGCCCGGGTCACAGGCCGCCCACTGCCCCTGCCCCAGATCGGGAGCAGCAAAGCAGCCCTGTCTGAATCCCATGCCTCTAGAGGGAGTATTGGACCAACACTTGTAGAAAACGGGGTCCTTGCGGGCCACTCATTGGAGGGACACAAATAAATCTTTGCCGACTTTCTGCTGAAACTTACGAGCGTTCACACCTAAGCCTCTTACAAGGTCAGCTGTTTAGCTAAACATGAGCTCATGATCTAAATTTACACAATATTGAAGAAAGCAGCTACAAGGGGAGACAATCAGCCAAAACCATCAATACCAGAATTAGATTCCCAAGGCCATCCATCAGATGTAGGAATAATCGGGTGCAAGGCAGAAAATATACATAAAACTGGAACTGAAACAAGGCACAAGGATGTTTTCAAAGACTGGTAGGATCTCTCAAACATTTTTCAAGGACATGTCATTGATAAAGCTAAATACTCCAAGGTTGTGTAATACAACAGATTAATCATTGAGAAGAGTGAAATTATGCTGTTTTGAAAACTATGGCAGGTCAGATTTTCTGCCTAATTATAGAAGAAGATTTCTCTAAAAAATACACATTATTTCAAAGACTTATTGGCTGTGAAATAAGTTAAGGGTATTTCAAATGGCTTGTCTGCAAAGAAAGGTGAGATGTAGGGAATCACAGAAAGTCGAGGGGAAAATAGGTCAATATATACATTGCTGTATGGTGAACTAAGCCTTAGGCCAGCAACAATGGAGAGGACCTGACCCTTAGACACGTACAAGTAAGCTGGAATCTTCAAAAGTTCAAATCTTTATAAGTAAAAAGATTTATTAAAATGAATAACCAAGTGTTTTAATTGACATCAGAAGATGAAAACAATAAACCCTGAGAACATAGAGAAAAGATAAATAAAGATATGAGCAGAACTTAATACAACAGAAAACGTATAAAATTCAGGTGATTTAGTAAGTCCAAAGAATCTTCTTTGAAAAGAATTAATAGACACACTTTGATTAAGGAAAACCAAAACATAAGTAAAGAATATACAGAAAGAGTCAGGACAATGTTAGAGCAGAGAATATATGAAATGCCAGTAAATTTGAACATTTCTGTAAAGTGGACCATTTCCTAGCTCCTAAAGTTTACCAACACTGACACAAGAGGAAATCATTTAAGGTCATCATGTCTGCCCTTGGCATTCTCGGAACGCCCTGGCCTCAGAATGCAGCCTCTGTAGTCCATGGTAACCTGCGGAGAGGGGGCGGGGCTGAGGGAGGTTGGAACACTGCCCTCACTGAGGGAGTGTGTGTGGCCATCTCTGCTGTGACTGAACAAAGGGCAGGGGAGCAGGGGGCCCAGGGCAGGGCCCTCAGAGCCCGGCAGGCCCAGTGGAGTGTCACAAGCTTTTAGGCCCAGGCCAAAGGGCGCCTTCTTTGTCTGCACAGCTGCCCAAATTCTCACCTTTCCACTCAGGCCGCCCTCTTACTTGAAGTGTGTGTGGAACGTGTCCGCGCAGTATACCGCGCTGCACAGCTAAGCATAGGTCTGGGCATCGTAGCTTCCTGCCAGGTGACCGAAGTTCGCAGGCAGATGGGTCCCTGGGACACACGCGGAGAGGCTCCTGCCCGGGTCACAGGCCGCCCACTGCCCCTGCCCCAGATCGGGAGCCGCAAAGCAGCCCTGTCTGAATCCCATGCCTCTAGAGGGAGTATTGGACCAACACTTGTAGAAAACGGGGTCCTTGCGGGCCACTCATTGGAGGGACACAAATAAATCTTTGCCGACTTTCTGCTGAAACTTACGAGCGTTCACACCTAAGCCTCTTACAAGGTCAGCTGTTTAGCTAAACATGAGCTCATGATCTAAATTTACACAATATTGAAGAAAGCAGCTACAAGGGGAGACAATCAGCCAAAACCATCAATACCAGAATTAGATTCCCAAGGCCATCCATCAGATGTAGGAATAATCGGGTGCAAGGCAGAAAATATACATAAAACTGGAACTGAAACAAGGCACAAGGATGTTTTCAAAGACTGGTAGGATCTCTAAAACATTTTTCAAGGACATGTCATTGATAAAGCTAAATACTCCAAGGTTGTGTAATACAACAGATTAATCATTGAGAAGAGTGAAATTATGCTGTTTTGAAAACTATGGCAGGTCAGATTTTCTGCCTAATTATATAAGAAGATTTCTCTAAAAAATACACATTATTTCAAAGACTTATTGGCTGTGAAATAAGTTAAGGGTATTTCAAATGGCTTGTCTGCAAAGAAAGGTGAGATGTAGGGAATCACAGAAAGTCGAGGGGAAAATAGGTCAATATATACATTGCTGTATGGTGAACTAAGCCTTAGGCCAGCAACAATGGAGAGGACCTGACCCTTAGACACGTACAAGTAAGCTGGAATCTTCAAAAGTTCAAATCTTTATAAGTAAAAAGATTTATTAAAATGAATAACCAAGTGTTTTAATTGACATCAGAAGATGAAAACAATAAACCCTGAGAACATAGAGAAAAGATAAATAAAGATATGAGCTGAACTTAATACAACAGAAAACGTATAAAATTCAGGTGATTTAGTAAGTCCAAAGAATCTTCTTTGAAAAGAATTAATAGACACACTTTGATTAAGGAAAACCAAAACATAAGTAAAGAATATACAGAAAGAGTCAGGACAATGTTAGAGCAGAGAATATATGAAATGCCAGTAAATTTGAACATTTCTGTAAAGTGGACCATTTCCTAGCTCCTAAAGTTTACCAACACTGACACAAGAGGAAATCATTTAAGGTCATCATGTCTGCCCTTGGCATTCTCGGAACGCCCTGGCCTCAGAATGCAGCCTCTGTAGACCATGGTAACCTGCGGAGAGGGGGCGGGGCTGAGGGAGGTTGGAACACTGCCCTCACTGAGGGAGTGGGTGTGGCCATCTCTGCTGTGACTGAACAAAGGGCAGGGGAGCAGGGGGCCCAGGGCAGGGCCCTCAGAGCCCGGCAGGCCCAGTGGAGTGTCACAAGTTTTTAGGCCCAGGCCAAAGGGCGCCTTCTTTGTCTGCACAGCTGCCCAAACTCTCACCTTTCCACTCAGGCCGCCCTCTTACTTGAAGTGTGTGTGGAACGTGTCCGCGCAGTACACCGCGCTGCACAGCTAAGCATAGTTCTGGGCATCGTAGCTTCCTGCAAGGTGACCGAAGTTCGCAGGCAGATGGGACCCTGGGACACACGCGGAGGGGCTCCTGCCCGGGTCACACTCCACCCACTGCCCCTGCCCCAGATCGGGGGCCGCAAAGCAGCCCTGTCTGAGTCCCCTGCCTCTAGAGGGAGTATTGGACCAACACTTGTAGAAAACGGGGTCCTTGCGGGCCACTCATTGGAGGGACACAAATAAATCTTTGCCGACTTTCTGCTGAAACTTACGAGCGTTCACACCTAAGCCTCTTACAAGGTCAGCTGTTTAGCTAAACATGAGCTCATGATCTAAATTTACACAATATTGAAGAAAGCAGCTACAAGGGGAGACAATCAGCCAAAACCATCAATACCAGAATTAGATTCCCAAGGCCATCCATCAGATGTAGGAATAATCGGGTGCAAGGCAGAAAATATACATAAAACTGGAACTGAAACAAGGCACGAGTATGTTTTCAAAGACTGGTAGGATCTCTAAAACATTTTTCAAGGACATGTCATTGATAAAGCTAAATACTCCAAGGTTGTGTAATACAACAGATTAATCATTGAGAAGAGTGAAATTATGCTGTTTTGAAAACTATGGCAGGTCAGATTTTCTGCCTAATTATATAAGAAGATTTCTCTAAAAAATACACATTATTTCAAAGACTTATTGGCTGTGAAATAAGTTAAGGGTATTTCAAATGGCTTGTCTGCAAAGAAAGGTGAGATGTAGGGAATCACAGAAAGTCGAGGGGAAAATAGGTCAATATATACATTGCTGTATGGTGAACTAAGCCTTAGGCCAGCAACAATGGAGAGGACGTGACCCTTAGACACGTACAAGTAAGCTGGAATCTTCAAAAGTTCAAATCTTTATAAGTAAAAAGATTTATTAAAATCAATAACCAAGTGTTTTAATTGACATCAGAAGATGAAAACAATAAACCCTGAGAACATAGAGAAAAGATAAATAAAGATATGAGCAGAACTTTATACAACAGAAAACGTATAAAATTCAGGTGATTTAGTAAGTCCAAAGAATCTTCTTTGAAAAGAATTAATAGACACACTTTGATTAAGGAAAACCAAAACATAAGTAAAGAATATACAGAAAGAGTCAGGACAATGTTAGAGCAGAGAATATATGAAATGCCAGTAAATTTGAACATTTCTGTAAAGTGGACCATTTCCTAGCTCCTAAAGTTTACCAACACTGACACAAGAGGAAATCATTTAAGGTCATCATGTCTGCCCTTGGCATTCTCGGAACGCCCTGGCCTCAGAATGCAGCCTCTGTAGTCCATGGTAACCTGCGGAGAGGGGGCGGGGCTGAGGGAGGTTGGAACACTGCCCTCACTGAGGGAGTGGGTGTGGCCATCTCTGCTGTGACTGAACAAAGGGCAGGGGAGCAGGGGGCCCAGGGCAGGGCCCTCAGAGCCCGGCAGGCCCAGTGGAGTGTCACAAGCTTTTAGGCCCAGGCCAAAGGGCGCCTTCTTTGTCTGCACAGCTGCCCAAATTCTCACCTTTCCACTCAGGCCGCCCTCTTACTTGAAGTGTGTGTGGAACGTGTCCGCGCAGTATACCGCGCTGCACAGCTAAGCATAGGTCTGGGCATCGTAGCTTCCTGCCAGGTGACCGAAGTTCGCAGGCAGATGGGTCCCTGGGACACACGCGGAGAGGCTCCTGCCCGGGTCACAGGCCGCCCACTGCCCCTGCCCCAGATCGGGAGCCGCAAAGCAGCCCTGTCTGAATCCCATGCCTCTAGAGGGAGTATTGGACCAACACTTGTAGAAAACGGGGTCCTTGCGGGCCACTCATTGGAGGGACACAAATAAATCTTTGCCGACTTTCTGCTGAAACTTACGAGCGTTCACACCTAAGCCTCTTACAAGGTCAGCTGTTTAGCTAAACATGAGCTCATGATCTAAATTTACACAATATTGAAGAAAGCAGCTACAAGGGGAGACAATCAGCCAAAACCATCAATACCAGAATTAGATTCCCAAGGCCATCCATCAGATGTAGGAATAATCGGGTGCAAGGCAGAAAATATACATAAAACTGGAACTGAAACAAGGCACAAGGATGTTTTCAAAGACTGGTAGGATCTCTCAAACATTTTTCAAGGACATGTCATTGATAAAGCTAAATACTCCAAGGTTGTGTAATACAACAGATTAATCATTGAGAAGAGTGAAATTATGCTGTTTTGAAAACTATGGCAGGTCAGATTTTCTGCCTAATTATAGAAGAAGATTTCTCTAAAAAATACACATTATTTCAAAGACTTATTGGCTGTGAAATAAGTTAAGGGTATTTCAAATGGCTTGTCTGCAAAGAAAGGTGAGATGTAGGGAATCACAGAAAGTCGAGGGGAAAATAGGTCAATATATACATTGCTGTATGGTGAACTAAGCCTTAGGCCAGCAACAATGGAGAGGACCTGACCCTTAGACACGTACAAGTAAGCTGGAATCTTCAAAAGTTCAAATCTTTATAAGTAAAAAGATTTATTAAAATGAATAACCAAGTGTTTTAATTGACATCAGAAGATGAAAACAATAAACCCTGAGAACATAGAGAAAAGATAAATAAAGATATGAGCAGAACTTAATACAACAGAAAACGTATAAAATTCAGGTGATTTAGTAAGTCCAAAGAATCTTCTTTGAAAAGAATTAATAGACACACTTTGATTAAGGAAAACCAAAACATAAGTAAAGAATATACAGAAAGAGTCAGGACAATGTTAGAGCAGAGAATATATGAAATGCCAGTAAATTTGAACATTTCTGTCAAGTGGACCATTTCCTAGCTCCTAAAGTTTACCAACACTGACACAAGAGGAAATCATTTAAGGTCATCATGTCTGCCCTTGGCATTCTCGGAACGCCCTGGCCTCAGAATGCAGCCTCTGTAGTCCATGGTAACCTGCGGAGAGGGGGCAGGGCTGAGGGAGGTTGGAACACTGCCCTCACTGAGGGAGTGTGTGTGGCCATCTCTGCTGTGACTGAACAAAGGGCAGGGGAGCAGGGGGCCCAGGGCAGGGCCCTCAGAGCCCGGCAGGCCCAGTGGAGTGTCACAAGCTTTTAGGCCCAGGCCAAAGGGCGCCTTCTTTGTCTGCACAGCTGCCCAAATTCTCACCTTTCCACTCAGGCCGCCCTCTTACTTGAAGTGTGTGTGGAACGTGTCCGCGCAGTATACCGCGCTGCACAGCTAAGCATAGGTCTGGGCATCGTAGCTTCCTGCCAGGTGACCGAAGTTCGCAGGCAGATGGGTCCCTGGGACACACGCGGAGAGGCTCCTGCCCGGGTCACAGGCCGCCCACTGCCCCTGCCCCAGATCGGGAGCCGCAAAGCAGCCCTGTCTGAATCCCATGCCTCTAGAGGGAGTATTGGACCAACACTTGTAGAAAACGGGGTCCTTGCGGGCCACTCATTGGAGGGACACAAATAAATCTTTGCCGACTTTCTGCTGAAACTTACGAGCGTTCACACCTAAGCCTCTTACAAGGTCAGCTGTTTAGCTAAACATGAGCTCATGATCTAAATTTACACAATATTGAAGAAAGCAGCTACAAGGGGAGACAATCAGCCAAAACCATCAATACCAGAATTAGATTCCCAAGGCCATCCATCAGATGTAGGAATAATCGGGTGCAAGGCAGAAAATATACATAAAACTGGAACTGAAACAAGGCACAAGGATGTTTTCAAAGACTGGTAGGATCTCTCAAACATTTTTCAAGGACATGTCATTGATAAAGCTAAATACTCCAAGGTTGTGTAATACAACAGATTAATCATTGAGAAGAGTGAAATTATGCTGTTTTGAAAACTATGGCAGGTCAGATTTTCTGCCTAATTATATAAGAAGATTTCTCTAAAAAATACACATTATTTCAAAGACTTATTGGCTGTGAAATAAGTTAAGGGTATTTCAAATGGCTTGTCTGCAAAGAAAGGTGAGATGTAGGGAATCACAGAAAGTCGAGGGGAAAATAGGTCAATATATACATTGCTGTATGGTGAACTAAGCCTTAGGCCAGCAACAATGGAGAGGACCTGACCCTTAGACACGTACAAGTAAGCTGGAATCTTCAAAAGTTCAAATCTTTATAAGTAAAAAGATTTATTAAAATGAATAACCAAGTGTTTTAATTGACATCAGAAGATGAAAACAATAAACCCTGAGAACATAGAGAAAAGATAAATAAAGATATGAGCAGAACTTAATACAACAGAAAACGTATAAAATTCAGGTGATTTAGTAAGTCCAAAGAATCTTCTTTGAAAAGAATTAATAGACACACTTTGATTAAGGAAAACCAAAACATAAGTAAAGAATATACAGAAAGAGTCAGGACAATGTTAGAACAGAGAATATATGAAATGCCAGTAAATTTGAACATTTCTGTCAAGTGGACCATTTCCTAGCTCCTAAAGTTTACCAACACTGACACAAGAGGAAATCATTTAAGGTCATCATGTCTGCCCTTGGCATTCTCGGAACGCCCTGGCCTCAGAATGCAGCCTCTGTAGTCCATGGTAACCTGCGGAGAGGGGGCGGGGCTGAGGGAGGTTGGAACACTGCCCTCACTGAGGGAGTGTGTGTGGCCATCTCTGCTGTGACTGAACAAAGGGCAGGGGAGCAGGGGGCCCAGGGCAGGGCCCTCAGAGCCCGGCAGGCCCAGTGGAGTGTCACAAGCTTTTAGGCCCAGGCCAAAGGGCGCCTTCTTTGTCTGCACAGCTGCCCAAATTCTCACCTTTCCACTCAGGCCGCCCTCTTACTTGAAGTGTGTGTGGAACGTGTCCGCGCAGTATACCGCGCTGCACAGCTAAGCATAGGTCTGGGCATCGTAGCTTCCTGCCAGGTGACCGAAGTTCGCAGGCAGATGGGTCCCTGGGACACACGCGGAGAGGCTCCTGCCCGGGTCACAGGCCGCCCACTGCCCCTGCCCCAGATCGGGAGCCGCAAAGCAGCCCTGTCTGAATCCCATGCCTCTAGAGGGAGTATTGGACCAACACTTGTAGAAAACGGGGTCCTTGCGGGCCACTCATTGGAGGGACACAAATAAATCTTTGCCGACTTTCTGCTGAAACTTACGAGCGTTCACACCTAAGCCTCTTACAAGGTCAGCTGTTTAGCTAAACATGAGCTCATGATCTAAATTTACACAATATTGAAGAAAGCAGCTACAAGGGGAGACAATCAGCCAAAACCATCAATACCAGAATTAGATTCCCAAGGCCATCCATCAGATGTAGGAATAATCGGGTGCAAGGCAGAAAATATACATAAAACTGGAACTGAAACAAGGCACAAGGATGTTTTCAAAGACTGGTAGGATCTCTCAAACATTTTTCAAGGACATGTCATTGATAAAGCTAAATACTCCAAGGTTGTGTAATACAACAGATTAATCATTGAGAAGAGTGAAATTATGCTGTTTTGAAAACTATGGCAGGTCAGATTTTCTGCCTAATTATATAAGAAGATTTCTCTAAAAAATACACATTATTTCAAAGACTTATTGGCTGTGAAATAAGTTAAGGGTATTTCAAATGGCTTGTCTGCAAAGAAAGGTGAGATGTAGGGAATCACAGAAAGTCGAGGGGAAAATAGGTCAATATATACATTGCTGTATGGTGAACTAAGCCTTAGGCCAGCAACAATGGAGAGGACCTGACCCTTAGACACGTACAAGTAAGCTGGAATCTTCAAAAGTTCAAATCTTTATAAGTAAAAAGATTTATTAAAATGAATAACCAAGTGTTTTAATTGACATCAGAAGATGAAAACAATAAACCCTGAGAACATAGAGAAAAGATAAATAAAGATATGAGCAGAACTTAATACAACAGAAAACGTATAAAATTCAGGTGATTTAGTAAGTCCAAAGAATCTTCTTTGAAAAGAATTAATAGACACACTTTGATTAAGGAAAACCAAAACATAAGTAAAGAATATACAGAAAGAGTCAGGACAATGTTAGAGCAGAGAATATATGAAATGCCAGTAAATTTGAACATTTCTGTCAAGTGGACCATTTCCTAGCTCCTAAAGTTTACCAACACTGACACAAGAGGAAATCATTTAAGGTCATCATGTCTGCCCTTGGCATTCTCGGAACGCCCTGGCCTCAGAATGCAGCCTCTGTAGTCCATGGTAACCTGCGGAGAGGGGGCGGGGCTGAGGGAGGTTGGAACACTGCCCTCACTGAGGGAGTGTGTGTGGCCATCTCTGCTGTGACTGAACAAAGGGCAGGGGAGCAGGGGGCCCAGGGCAGGGCCCTCAGAGCCCGGCAGGCCCAGTGGAGTGTCACAAGTTTTTAGGCCCAGGCCAAAGGGCGCCTTCTTTGTCTGCACAGCTGCCCAAACTCTCACCTTTCCACTCAGGCCGCCCTCTTACTTGAAGTGTGTGTGGAACGTGTCTGCGCAGTACACCGCGCTGCACAGCTAAGCATAGTTCTGGGCATCGTAGCTACCTGCAAGGTGACCGAAGTTCGCAGGCAGATGGGACCCTGGGACACACGCGGAGGGGCTCCTGCCCGGGTCACACTCCGCCCACTGCCCCTGCCCCAGATCGGGGGACGCAAAGCAGCCCTGTCTGAGTCCCCTGCCTCTAGAGGGAGTATTGGACCAACACTTGTAGAAAACGGGGTCCTTGCGGGCCACTCATTGGAGGGATACAAATAAATCTTGGCCGACTTTCTGCTGAAACTTACGAGCGTTCAAACCTAAGCCTCTTACAAGGTCAGCTGTTTAGCTAAACATGAGCTCATGATCTTAATTTACACAATATTGAAGAAAGCAGCTACAAGGGGAGACAATCAGCCAAAACCATCAATACCAGAATTAGATTCCCAAGGCCATCCATCAGATGTAGGAATAATCGGGTGCAAGGCAGAAAATATACATAAAACTGGAACTGAAACAAGGCACAAGGATGTTTTCAAAGACTGGTAGGATCTCTAAAACATTTTTCAAGGACATGTCATTGATAAAGCTAAATACTCCAAGGTTGTGTAATACAACAGATTAATCATTGAGAAGAGTGAAATTATGCTGTTTTGAAAACTATGGCAGGTCAGATTTTCTGCCTAATTATATAAGAAGATTTCTCTAAAAAATACACATTATTTCAAAGACTTATTGGCTGTGAAATAAGTTAAGGGTATTTCAAATGGCTTGTCTGCAAAGAAAGGTGAGATGTAGGGAATCACAGAAAGTCGAGGGGAAAATAGGTCAATATATACATTGCTGTATGGTGAACTAAGCCTTAGGCCAGCAACAATGGAGAGGACCTGACCCTTAGACACGTACAAGTAAGCTGGAATCTTCAAAAGTTCAAATCTTTATAAGTAAAAAGATTTATTAAAATGAATAACCAAGTGTTTTAATTGACATCAGAAGATGAAAACAATAAACCCTGAGAACATAGAGAAAAGATAAATAAAGATATGAGCAGAACTTAATACAACAGAAAACGTATAAAATTCAGGTGATTTAGTAAGTCCAAAGAATCTTCTTTGAAAAGAATTAATAGACACACTTTGATTAAGGAAAACCAAAACATAAGTAAAGAATATACAGAAAGAGTCAGGACAATGTTAGAGCAGAGAATATATGAAATGCCAGTAAATTTGAACATTTCTGTCAAGTGGACCATTTCCTAGCTCCTAAAGTTTACCAACACTGACACAAGAGGAAATCATTTAAGGTCATCATGTCTGCCCTTGGCATTCTCGGAACGCCCTGGCCTCAGAATGCAGCCTCTGTAGTCCATGGTAACCTGCGGAGAGGGGGCAGGGCTGAGGGAGGTTGGAACACTGCCCTCACTGAGGGAGTGTGTGTGGCCATCTCTGCTGTGACTGAACAAAGGGCAGGGGAGCAGGGGGCCCAGGGCAGGGCCCTCAGAGCCCGGCAGGCCCAGTGGAGTGTCACAAGCTTTTAGGCCCAGGCCAAAGGGCGCCTTCTTTGTCTGCACAGCTGCCCAAATTCTCACCTTTCCACTCAGGCCGCCCTCTTACTTGAAGTGTGTGTGGAACGTGTCCGCGCAGTATACCGCGCTGCACAGCTAAGCATAGGTCTGGGCATCGTAGCTTCCTGCCAGGTGACCGAAGTTCGCAGGCAGATGGGTCCCTGGGACACACGCGGAGAGGCTCCTGCCCGGGTCACAGGCCGCCCACTGCCCCTGCCCCAGATCGGGAGCCGCAAAGCAGCCCTGTCTGAATCCCATGCCTCTAGAGGGAGTATTGGACCAACACTTGTAGAAAACGGGGTCCTTGCGGGCCACTCATTGGAGGGACACAAATAAATCTTTGCCGACTTTCTGCTGAAACTTACGAGCGTTCACACCTAAGCCTCTTACAAGGTCAGCTGTTTAGCTAAACATGAGCTCATGATCTAAATTTACACAATATTGAAGAAAGCAGCTACAAGGGGAGACAATCAGCCAAAACCATCAATACCAGAATTAGATTCCCAAGGCCATCCATCAGATGTAGGAATAATCGGGTGCAAGGCAGAAAATATACATAAAACTGGAACTGAAACAAGGCACAAGGATGTTTTCAAAGACTGGTAGGATCTCTCAAACATTTTTCAAGGACATGTCATTGATAAAGCTAAATACTCCAAGGTTGTGTAATACAACAGATTAATCATTGAGAAGAGTGAAATTATGCTGTTTTGAAAACTATGGCAGGTCAGATTTTCTGCCTAATTATATAAGAAGATTTCTCTAAAAAATACACATTATTTCAAAGACTTATTGGCTGTGAAATAAGTTAAGGGTATTTCAAATGGCTTGTCTGCAAAGAAAGGTGAGATGTAGGGAATCACAGAAAGTCGAGGGGAAAATAGGTCAATATATACATTGCTGTATGGTGAACTAAGCCTTAGGCCAGCAACAATGGAGAGGACCTGACCCTTAGACACGTACAAGTAAGCTGGAATCTTCAAAAGTTCAAATCTTTATAAGTAAAAAGATTTATTAAAATGAATAACCAAGTGTTTTAATTGACATCAGAAGATGAAAACAATAAACCCTGAGAACATAGAGAAAAGATAAATAAAGATATGAGCAGAACTTAATACAACAGAAAACGTATAAAATTCAGGTGATTTAGTAAGTCCAAAGAATCTTCTTTGAAAAGAATTAATAGACACACTTTGATTAAGGAAAACCAAAACATAAGTAAAGAATATACAGAAAGAGTCAGGACAATGTTAGAACAGAGAATATATGAAATGCCAGTAAATTTGAACATTTCTGTCAAGTGGACCATTTCCTAGCTCCTAAAGTTTACCAACACTGACACAAGAGGAAATCATTTAAGGTCATCATGTCTGCCCTTGGCATTCTCGGAACGCCCTGGCCTCAGAATGCAGCCTCTGTAGTCCATGGTAACCTGCGGAGAGGGGGCGGGGCTGAGGGAGGTTGGAACACTGCCCTCACTGAGGGAGTGTGTGTGGCCATCTCTGCTGTGACTGAACAAAGGGCAGGGGAGCAGGGGGCCCAGGGCAGGGCCCTCAGAGCCCGGCAGGCCCAGTGGAGTGTCACAAGCTTTTAGGCCCAGGCCAAAGGGCGCCTTCTTTGTCTGCACAGCTGCCCAAATTCTCACCTTTCCACTCAGGCCGCCCTCTTACTTGAAGTGTGTGTGGAACGTGTCCGCGCAGTATACCGCGCTGCACAGCTAAGCATAGGTCTGGGCATCGTAGCTTCCTGCCAGGTGACCGAAGTTCGCAGGCAGATGGGTCCCTGGGACACACGCGGAGAGGCTCCTGCCCGGGTCACAGGCCGCCCACTGCCCCTGCCCCAGATCGGGAGCCGCAAAGCAGCCCTGTCTGAATCCCATGCCTCTAGAGGGAGTATTGGACCAACACTTGTAGAAAACGGGGTCCTTGCGGGCCACTCATTGGAGGGACACAAATAAATCTTTGCCGACTTTCTGCTGAAACTTACGAGCGTTCACACCTAAGCCTCTTACAAGGTCAGCTGTTTAGCTAAACATGAGCTCATGATCTAAATTTACACAATATTGAAGAAAGCAGCTACAAGGGGAGACAATCAGCCAAAACCATCAATACCAGAATTAGATTCCCAAGGCCATCCATCAGATGTAGGAATAATCGGGTGCAAGGCAGAAAATATACATAAAACTGGAACTGAAACAAGGCACAAGGATGTTTTCAAAGACTGGTAGGATCTCTCAAACATTTTTCAAGGACATGTCATTGATAAAGCTAAATACTCCAAGGTTGTGTAATACAACAGATTAATCATTGAGAAGAGTGAAATTATGCTGTTTTGAAAACTATGGCAGGTCAGATTTTCTGCCTAATTATATAAGAAGATTTCTCTAAAAAATACACATTATTTCAAAGACTTATTGGCTGTGAAATAAGTTAAGGGTATTTCAAATGGCTTGTCTGCAAAGAAAGGTGAGATGTAGGGAATCACAGAAAGTCGAGGGGAAAATAGGTCAATATATACATTGCTGTATGGTGAACTAAGCCTTAGGCCAGCAACAATGGAGAGGACCTGACCCTTAGACACGTACAAGTAAGCTGGAATCTTCAAAAGTTCAAATCTTTATAAGTAAAAAGATTTATTAAAATGAATAACCAAGTGTTTTAATTGACATCAGAAGATGAAAACAATAAACCCTGAGAACATAGAGAAAAGATAAATAAAGATATGAGCAGAACTTAATACAACAGAAAACGTATAAAATTCAGGTGATTTAGTAAGTCCAAAGAATCTTCTTTGAAAAGAATTAATAGACACACTTTGATTAAGGAAAACCAAAACATAAGTAAAGAATATACAGAAAGAGTCAGGACAATGTTAGAGCAGAGAATATATGAAATGCCAGTAAATTTGAACATTTCTGTCAAGTGGACCATTTCCTAGCTCCTAAAGTTTACCAACACTGACACAAGAGGAAATCATTTAAGGTCATCATGTCTGCCCTTGGCATTCTCGGAACGCCCTGGCCTCAGAATGCAGCCTCTGTAGTCCATGGTAACCTGCGGAGAGGGGGCGGGGCTGAGGGAGGTTGGAACACTGCCCTCACTGAGGGAGTGTGTGTGGCCATCTCTGCTGTGACTGAACAAAGGGCAGGGGAGCAGGGGGCCCAGGGCAGGGCCCTCAGAGCCCGGCAGGCCCAGTGGAGTGTCACAAGCTTTTAGGCCCAGGCCAAAGGGCGCCTTCTTTGTCTGCACAGCTGCCCAAATTCTCACCTTTCCACTCAGGCCGCCCTCTTACTTGAAGTGTGTGTGGAACGTGTCCGCGCAGTATACCGCGCTGCACAGCTAAGCATAGGTCTGGGCATCGTAGCTTCCTGCCAGGTGACCGAAGTTTGCAGGCAGATGGGTCCCTGGGACACACGCGGAGAGGCTCCTGCCCGGGTCACAGGCCGCCCACTGCCCCTGCCCCAGATCGGGAGCCGCAAAGCAGCCCTGTCTGAATCCCATGCCTCTAGAGGGAGTATTGGACCAACACTTGTAGAAAACGGGGTCCTTGCGGGCCACTCATTGGAGGGACACAAATAAATCTTTGCCGACTTTCTGCTGAAACTTACGAGCGTTCACACCTAAGCCTCTTACAAGGTCAGCTGTTTAGCTAAACATGAGCTCATGATCTAAATTTACACAATATTGAAGAAAGCAGCTACAAGGGGAGACAATCAGCCAAAACCATCAATACCAGAATTAGATTCCCAAGGCCATCCATCAGATGTAGGAATAATCGGGTGCAAGGCAGAAAATATACATAAAACTGGAACTGAAACAAGGCACAAGGATGTTTTCAAAGACTGGTAGGATCTCTCAAATATTTTTCAAGGACATGTCATTGATAAAGCTAAATACTCCAAGGTTGTGTAATACAACAGATTAATCATTGAGAAGAGTGAAATTATGCTGTTTTGAAAACTATGGCAGGTCAGATTTTCTGCCTAATTATATAAGAAGATTTCTCTAAAAAATACACATTATTTCAAAGACTTATTGGCTGTGAAATAAGTTAAGGGTATTTCAAATGGCTTGTCTGCAAAGAAAGGTGAGATGTAGGGAATCACAGAAAGTCGAGGGGAAAATATGTCAATATATACATTGCTGTATGGTGAACTAAGCCTTAGGCCAGCAACAATGGAGAGGACCTGACCCTTAGACACGTACAAGTAAGCTGGAATCTTCAAAAGTTCAAATCTTTATAAGTAAAAAGATTTATTAAAATGAATAACCAAGTGTTTTAATTGACATCAGAAGATGAAAACAATAAACCCTGAGAACATAGAGAAAAGATAAATAAAGATATGAGCAGAACTTAATACAACAGAAAACGTATAAAATTCAGGTGATTTAGTAAGTCCAAGGAATCTTCTTTGAAAAGAATTAATAGACACACTTTGATTAAGGAAAACCAAAACATAAGTAAAGAATATACAGAAAGAGTCAGGACAATGTTAGAACAGAGAATATATGAAATGCCAGTAAATTTGAACATTTCTGTCAAGTGGACCATTTCCTAGCTCCTAAAGTTTACCAACACTGACACAAGAGGAAATCATTTAAGGTCATCATGTCTGCCCTTGGCATTCTCGGAACGCCCTGGCCTCAGAATGCAGCCTCTGTAGTCCATGGTAACCTGCGGAGAGGGGGCGGGGCTGAGGGAGGTTGGAACACTGCCCTCACTGAGGGAGTGTGTGTGGCCATCTCTGCTGTGACTGAACAAAGGGCAGGGGAGCAGGGGGCCCAGGGCAGGGCCCTCAGAGCCCGGCAGGCCCAGTGGAGTGTCACAAGCTTTTAGGCCCAGGCCAAAGGGCGCCTTCTTTGTCTGCACAGCTGCCCAAATTCTCACCTTTCCACTCAGGCCGCCCTCTTACTTGAAGTGTGTGTGGAACGTGTCCGCGCAG
The DNA here is from genome assembly GCF_964341445.2 of Mesoplodon mirus. NCBI lineage: Eukaryota > Metazoa > Chordata > Mammalia > Artiodactyla > Ziphiidae > Mesoplodon > Mesoplodon mirus. The sequence continues at coordinate 158,707,663 of NC_138976.1, read as the reverse complement.
TATACCGCGCTGCACAGCTAAGCATAGGTCTGGGCATCGTAGCTTCCTGCCAGGTGACCGAAGTTCGCAGGCAGATGGGTCCCTGGGACACACGCGGAGAGGCTCCTGCCCGGGTCACAGGCCGCCCACTGCCCCTGCCCCAGATCGGGAGCCGCAAAGCAGCCCTGTCTGAATCCCATGCCTCTAGAGGGAGTATTGGACCAACACTTGTAGAAAACGGGGTCCTTGCGGGCCACTCATTGGAGGGACACAAATAAATCTTTGCCGACTTTCTGCTGAAACTTACGAGCGTTCACACCTAAGCCTCTTACAAGGTCAGCTGTTTAGCTAAACATGAGCTCATGATCTAAATTTACACAATATTGAAGAAAGCAGCTACAAGGGGAGACAATCAGCCAAAACCATCAATACCAGAATTAGATTCCCAAGGCCATCCATCAGATGTAGGAATAATCGGGTGCAAGGCAGAAAATATACATAAAACTGGAACTGAAACAAGGCACAAGGATGTTTTCAAAGACTGGTAGGATCTCTCAAACATTTTTCAAGGACATGTCATTGATAAAGCTAAATACTCCAAGGTTGTGTAATACAACAGATTAATCATTGAGAAGAGTGAAATTATGCTGTTTTGAAAACTATGGCAGGTCAGATTTTCTGCCTAATTATATAAGAAGATTTCTCTAAAAAATACACATTATTTCAAAGACTTATTGGCTGTGAAATAAGTTAAGGGTATTTCAAATGGCTTGTCTGCAAAGAAAGGTGAGATGTAGGGAATCACAGAAAGTCGAGGGGAAAATAGGTCAATATATACATTGCTGTATGGTGAACTAAGCCTTAGGCCAGCAACAATGGAGAGGACCTGACCCTTAGACACGTACAAGTAAGCTGGAATCTTCAAAAGTTCAAATCTTTATAAGTAAAAAGATTTATTAAAATGAATAACCAAGTGTTTTAATTGACATCAGAAGATGAAAACAATAAACCCTGAGAACATAGAGAAAAGATAAATAAAGATATGAGCAGAACTTAATACAACAGAAAACGTATAAAATTCAGGTGATTTAGTAAGTCCAAAGAATCTTCTTTGAAAAGAATTAATAGACACACTTTGATTAAGGAAAACCAAAACATAAGTAAAGAATATACAGAAAGAGTCAGGACAATGTTAGAGCAGAGAATATATGAAATGCCAGTAAATTTGAACATTTCTGTCAAGTGGACCATTTCCTAGCTCCTAAAGTTTACCAACACTGACACAAGAGGAAATCATTTAAGGTCATCATGTCTGCCCTTGGCATTCTCGGAACGCCCTGGCCTCAGAATGCAGCCTCTGTAGTCCATGGTAACCTGCGGAGAGGGGGCGGGGCTGAGGGAGGTTGGAACACTGCCCTCACTGAGGGAGTGGGTGTGGCCCTCTCTGCTGTGACTGAACAAAGGGCAGGGGAGCAGGGGGCCCAGGGCAGGGCCCTCAGAGCCCGGCAGGCCCAGTGGAGTGTCACAAGTTTTTAGGCCCAGGCCAAAGGGCGCCTTCTTTGTCTGCACAGCTGCCCAAACTCTCACCTTTCCACTCAGGCCGCCCTCTTACTTGAAGTGTGTGTGGAACGTGTCTGCGCAGTACACCGCGCTGCACAGCTAAGCATAGTTCTGGGCATCGTAGCTTCCTGCAAGGTGACCGAAGTTCGCAGGCAGATGGGACCCTGGGACACACGCGGAGGGGCTCCTGCCCGGGTCACACTCCGCCCACTGCCCCTGCCCCAGATCGGGGGCCGCAAAGCAGCCCTGTCTGAGTCCCCTGCCTCTAGAGGGAGTATTGGACCAACACTTGTAGAAAACGGGGTCCTTGCGGGCCACTCATTGGAGGGATACAAATAAATCTTGGCCGACTTTCTGCTGAAACTTACGAGCGTTCAAACCTAAGCCTCTTACAAGGTCAGCTGTTTAGCTAAACATGAGCTCATGATCTTAATTTACACAATATTGAAGAAAGCAGCTACAAGGGGAGACAATCAGCCAAAACCATCAATACCAGAATTAGATTCCCAAGGCCATCCATCAGATGTAGGAATAATCGGGTGCAAGGCAGAAAATATACATAAAACTGGAACTGAAACAAGGCACAAGGATGTTTTCAAAGACTGGTAGGATCTCTAAAACATTTTTCAAGGACATGTCATTGATAAAGCTAAATACTCCAAGGTTGTGTAATACAACAGATTAATCATTGAGAAGAGTGAAATTATGCTGTTTTGAAAACTATGGCAGGTCAGATTTTCTGCCTAATTATATAAGAAGATTTCTCTAAAAAATACACATTATTTCAAAGACTTATTGGCTGTGAAATAAGTTAAGGGTATTTCAAATGGCTTGTCTGCAAAGAAAGGTGAGATGTAGGGAATCACAGAAAGTCGAGGGGAAAATAGGTCAATATATACATTGCTGTATGGTGAACTAAGCCTTAGGCCAGCAACAATGGAGAGGACCTGACCCTTAGACACGTACAAGTAAGCTGGAATCTTCAAAAGTTCAAATCTTTATAAGTAAAAAGATTTATTAAAATGAATAACCAAGTGTTTTAATTGACATCAGAAGATGAAAACAATAAACCCTGAGAACATAGAGAAAAGATAAATAAAGATATGAGCAGAACTTAATACAACAGAAAACGTATAAAATTCAGGTGATTTAGTAAGTCCAAAGAATCTTCTTTGAAAAGAATTAATAGACACACTTTGATTAAGGAAAACCAAAACATAAGTAAAGAATATACAGAAAGAGTCAGGACAATGTTAGAGCAGAGAATATATGAAATGCCAGTAAATTTGAACATTTCTGTAAAGTGGACCATTTCCTAGCTCCTAAAGTTTACCAACACTGACACAAGAGGAAATCGTTTAAGGTCATCATGTCTGCCCTTGGCATTCTCGGAACGCCCTGGCCTCAGAATGCAGCCTCTGTAGTCCATGGTAACCTGCGGAGAGGGGGCGGGGCTGAGGGAGTTTGGAACACTGCCCTCACTGAGGGAGTGGGTGTGGCCATCTCTGCTGTGACTGAACAAAGGGCAGGGGAGCAGGGGGCCCAGGGCAGGGCCCTCAGAGCCCGGCAGGCCCAGTGGAGTGTCACAAGTTTTTAGGCCCAGGCCAAAGGGCGCCTTCTTTGTCTGCACAGCTGCCCAAACTCTCACCTTTCCACTCAGGCCGCCCTCTTACTTGAAGTGTGTGTGGAACGTGTCTGCGCAGTACACCACGCTGCACAGCTAAGCATAGTTCTGGGCATCGTAGCTTCCTGCAAGGTGACCGAAGTTCGCAGGCAGATGGGACCCTGGGACACACGCGGAGTGGCTCCTGCCCGGGTCACACTCCGCCCACTGCCCCTGCCCCAGATCGGGGGCCGCAAAGCAGCCCTGTCTGAGTCCCCTGCCTCTAGAGGGAGTATTGGACCAACACTTGTAGAAAACGAGGCCCTTGCGGGCCACTCGTTGGAGGGACACAAATAAATTTTTGCCGACTTTTTGCTGAAACTTACGAGCGTTCATACCTAAGCCTCTTAAAAGGTCAGCTGTTTAGCTAAACATGAGCTCATGATCTAAATTTACACAATATTGAAGAAAGCAGCTACAAGGGGAGACAATCAGCCAAAACCATCAATACCAGAATTAGATTCCCAAGGCCATCCATCAGATGTAGGAATAATCGGGTGCAAGGCAGAAAATATACATAAAACTGGAACTGAAACAAGGCACGAGGATGTTTTCAAAGACTGGTAGGATCTCTAAAACATTTTTCAAGGACATGTCATTGATAAAGCTAAATACTCCAAGGTTGTGTAATACAACAGATTAATCATTGAGAAGAGTGAAATTATGCTGTTTTGAAAACTATGGCAGGTCAGATTTTCTGCCTAATTATATAAGAAGATTTCTCTAAAAAATACACATTATTTCAAAGACTTATTGGCTGTGAAATAAGTTAAGGGTATTTCAAATGGCTTGTCTGCAAAGAAAGGTGAGATGTAGGGAATCACAGAAAGTCGAGGGGAAAATAGGTCAATATATACATTGCTGTATGGTGAACTAAGCCTTAGGCCAGCAACAATGGAGAGGACGTGACCCTTAGACACGTACAAGTAAGCTGGAATCTTCAAAAGTTCAAATCTTTATAAGTAAAAAGATTTATTAAAATGAATAACCAAGTGTTTTAATTGACATCAGAAGATGAAAACAATAAACCCTGAGAACATAGAGAAAAGATAAATAAAGATATGAGCAGAACTTAATACAACAGAAAACGTATAAAATTCAGGTGATTTAGTAAGTCCAAAGAATCTTCTTTGAAAAGAATTAATAGACACACTTTGATTAAGGAAAACCAAAACATAAGTAAAGAATATCCAGAAAGAGTCAGGACAATGTTAGAGCAGAGAATATATGAAATGCCAGTAAATTTGAACATTTCTGTCAAGTGGACCATTTCCTAGCTCCTAAAGTTTACCAACACTGACACAAGAGGAAATCATTTAAGGTCATCATGTCTGCCCTTGGCATTCTCGGAACGCCCTGGCCTCAGAATGCAGCCTCTGTAGTCCATGGTAACCTGCGGAGAGGGGGCGGGGCTGAGGGAGGTTGGAACACTGCCCTCACTGAGGGAGTGTGTGTGGCCATCTCTGCTGTGACTGAACAAAGGGCAGGGGAGCAGGGGGCCCAGGGCAGGGCCCTCAGAGCCCGGCAGGCCCAGTGGAGTGTCACAAGCTTTTAGGCCCAGGCCAAAGGGCGCCTTCTTTGTCTGCACAGCTGCCCAAATTCTCACCTTTCCACTCAGGCCGCCCTCTTACTTGAAGTGTGTGTGGAACGTGTCCGCGCAGTATACCGCGCTGCACAGCTAAGCATAGGTCTGGGCATCGTAGCTTCCTGCCAGGTGACCGAAGTTCGCAGGCAGATGGGTCCCTGGGACACACGCGGAGAGGCTCCTGCCCGGGTCACAGGCCGCCCACTGCCCCTGCCCCAGATCGGGAGCCGCAAAGCAGCCCTGTCTGAATCCCATGCCTCTAGAGGGAGTATTGTACCAACACTTGTAGAAAACGGGGTCCTTGCGGGCCACTCATTGGAGGGACACAAATAAATCTTTGCCGACTTTCTGCTGAAACTTACGAGCGTTCACACCTAAGCCTCTTACAAGGTCAGCTGTTTAGCTAAACATGAGCTCATGATCTAAATTTACACAATATTGAAGAAAGCAGCTACAAGGGGAGACAATCAGCCAAAACCATCAATACCAGAATTAGATTCCCAAGGCCATCCATCAGATGTAGGAATAATCGGGTGCAAGGCAGAAAATATACATAAAACTGGAACTGAAACAAGGCACAAGGATGTTTTCAAAGACAGGTAGGATCTCTAAAACATTTTTCAAGGACATGTCATTGATAAAGCTAAATACTCCAAGGTTGTGTAATACAACAGATTAATCATTGAGAAGAGTGAAATTATGCTGTTTTGAAAACTATGGCAGGTCAGATTTTCTGCCTAATTATATAAGAAGATTTCTCTAAAAAATACACATTATTTCAAAGACTTATTGGCTGTGAAATAAGTTAAGGGTATTTCAAATGGCTTGTCTGCAAAGAAAGGTGAGATGTAGGGAATCACAGAAAGTCGAGGGGAAAATAGGTCAATATATACATTGCTGTATGGTGAACTAAGCCTTAGGCCAGCAACAATGGAGAGGACCTGACCCTTAGACACGTACAAGTAAGCTGGAATCTTCAAAAGTTCAAATCTTTATAAGTAAAAAGATTTATTAAAATCAATAACCAAGTGTTTTAATTGACATCAGAAGATGAAAACAATAAACCCTGAGAACATAGAGAAAAGATAAATAAAGATATGAGCAGAACTTAATACAACAGAAAACGTATAAAATTCAGGTGATTTAGTAAGTCCAAAGAATCTTCTTTGAAAAGAATTAATAGACACACTTTGATTAAGGAAAACCAAAACATAAGTAAAGAATATACAGAAAGAGTCAGGACAATGTTAGAGCAGAGAATATATGAAATGCCAGTAAATTTGAACATTTCTGTCAAGTGGACCATTTCCTAGCTCCTAAAGTTTACCAACACTGACACAAGAGGAAATCATTTAAGGTCATCATGTCTGCCCTTGGCATTCTCGGAACGCCCTGGCCTCAGAATGCAGCCTCTGTAGTCCATGGTAACCTGCGGAGAGGGGGCGGGGCTGAGGGAGGTTGGAACACTGCCCTCACTGAGGGAGTGGGTGTGGCCATCTCTGCTGTGACTGAACAAAGGGCAGGGGAGCAGGGGGCCCAGGGCAGGGCCCTCAGAGCCCGGCAGGCCCAGTGGAGTGTCACAAGCTTTTAGGCCCAGGCCAAAGGGCGCCTTCTTTGTCTGCACAGCTGCCCAAACTCTCACCTTTCCACTCAGGCCGCCCTCTTACTTGAAGTGTGTGTGGAACGTGTCTGCGCAGTACACCGCGCTGCACAGCTAAGCATAGTTCTGGGCATCGTAGCTTCCTGCAAGGTGACCGAAGTTCGCAGGCAGATGGGACCCTGGAACACACGCGGAGGGGCTCCTGCCCGGGTCACACTCCGCCCACTGCCCCTGCCCCAGATCGGGGACCGCAAAGCAGCCCTGTCTGAGTCCCCTGCCTCTAGAGGGAGTATTGGACCAACACTTGTAGAAAACGGGGTCCTTGCGGGCCACTCATTGGAGGGACACAAATAAATCTTTGCCGACTTTCTGCTGAAACTTACGAGCGTTCAAACCTAAGCCTCTTACAAGGTCAGCTGTTTAGCTAAACATGAGCTCATGATCTAAATTTACACAATATTGAAGAAAGCAGCTACAAGGGGAGACAATCAGCCAAAACCATCAATACCAGAATTAGATTCCCAAGGCCATCCATCAGATGTAGGAATAATCGGGTGCAAGGCAGAAAATATACATAAAACTGGAACTGAAACAAGGCACAAGGATGTTTTCAATGACTGGTAGGATCTCTAAAACATTTTTCAAGGACATGTCATTGATAAAGCTAAATACTCCAAGGTTGTGTAATACAACAGATTAATCATTGAGAAGAGTGAAATTATGCTGTTTTGAAAACTATGGCAGGTCAGATTTTCTGCCTAATTATAGAAGAAGATTTCTCTAAAAAATACACATTATTTCAAAGACTTATTGGCTGTGAAATAAGTTAAGGGTATTTCAAATGGCTTGTCTGCAAAGAAAGGTGAGATGTAGGGAATCACAGAAAGTCGAGGGGAAAATAGGTCAATATATACATTGCTGTATGGTGAACTAAGCCTTAGGCCAGCAACAATGGAGAGGACCTGACCCTTAGACACGTACAAGTAAGCTGGAATCTTCAAAAGTTCAAATCTTTATAAGTAAAAAGATTTATTAAAATGAATAACCAAGTGTTTTAATTGACATCAGAAGATGAAAACAATAAACCCTGAGAACATGGAGAAAAGATAAATAAAGATATGAGCAGAACTTAATACAACAGAAAACGTATAAAATTGAGGTGATTTAGTAAGTCCAAAGAATCTTCTTTGAAAAGATTTAAAAGACACACTTTGATTAAGGAAAACCAAAACATAAGTAAAGAATATACAGAAAGAGTCAGGACAATGTTAGAGCAGACAATATATGAAATGCCAGTAAATTTGAACATTTCTGTCAAGTGGACCATTTCCTAGCTCCTAAAGTTTACCAACACTGACACAAGAGGAAATCATTTAAGGTCATCATGTCTGCCCTTGGCATTCTCGGAACGCCCTGGCCTCAGAATGCAGCCTCTGTAGTCCATGGTAACCTGCGGAGAGGGGGCGGGGCTGAGGGAGGTTGGAACACTGCCCTCACTGAGGGAGTGTGTGTGGCCATCTCTGCTGTGACTGAACAAAGGGCAGGGGAGCAGGGGGCCCAGGGCAGGGCCCTCAGAGCCCGGCAGGCCCAGTGGAGTGTCACAAGCTTTTAGGCCCAGGCCCAAGGGCGCCTTCTTTGTCTGCACAGCTGCCCAAATTCTCACCTTTCCACTCAGGCCGCCCTCTTACTTGAAGTGTGTGTGGAACGTGTCCGCGCAGTATACCGCGCTGCACAGCTAAGCATAGGTCTGGGCATCGTAGCTTCCTGCCAGGTGACCGAAGTTCGCAGGCAGATGTGTCCCTGGGACACACGCGGAGAGGCTCCTGCCCGGGTCACAGGCCGCCCACTGCCCCTGCCACAGATCGGGAGCCGCAAAGCAGCCCTGTCTGAGTCCCCTGCCTCTAGAGGGAGTATTGGACCAACACTTGTAGAAAACGGGGTCCTTGCGGGCCACTCATTGGAGGGACACAAATAAATCTTTGCCGACTTTCTGCTGAAACTTACGAGCGTTCACACCTAAGCCTCTTACAAGGTCAGCTGTTTAGCTAAACATGAGCTCATGATCTAAATTTACACAATATTGAAGAAAGCAGCTACAAGGGGAGACAATCAGCCAAAACCATCAATACCAGAATTAGATTCCCAAGGCCATCCATCAGATGTAGGAATAATCGGGTGCAAGGCAGAAAATATACATAAAACTGGAACTGAAACAAGGCACAAGGATGTTTTCAAAGACTGGTAGGATCTCTAAAACATTTTTCAAGGACATGTCATTGATAAAGCTAAATACTCCAAGGTTGTGTAATACAACAGATTAATCATTGAGAAGAGTGAAATTATGCTGTTTTGAAAACTATGGCAGGTCAGATTTTCTGCCTAATTATATAAGAAGATTTCTCTAAAAAATACACATTATTTCAAAGACTTATTGGCTGTGAAATAAGTTAAGGGTATTTCAAATGGCTTGTCTGCAAAGAAAGGTGAGATGTAGGGAATCACAGAAAGTCGAGGGGAAAATAGGTCAATATATACATTGCTGTATGGTGAACTAAGCCTTAGGCCAGCAACAATGGAGAGGACGTGACCCTTAGACACGTACAAGTAAGCTGGAATCTTCAAAAGTTCAAATCTTTATAAGTAAAAAGATTTATTAAAATGAATAACCAAGTGTTTTAATTGACATCAGAAGATGAAAACAATAAACCCTGAGAACATAGAGAAAAGATAAATAAAGATATGAGCAGAACTTAATACAACAGAAAACGTATAAAATTCAGGTGATTTAGTAAGTCCAAAGAATCTTCTTTGAAAAGAATTAATAGACACACTTTGATTAAGGAAAACCAAAACATAAGTAAAGAATATCCAGAAAGAGTCAGGACAATGTTAGAGCAGAGAATATATGAAATGCCAGTAAATTTGAACATTTCTGTCAAGTGGACCATTTCCTAGCTCCTAAAGTTTACCAACACTGACACAAGAGGAAATCATTTAAGGTCATCATGTCTGCCCTTGGCATTCTCGGAACGCCCTGGCCTCAGAATGCAGCCTCTGTAGTCCATGGTAACCTGCGGAGAGGGGGCGGTGCTGAGGGAGGTTGGAACACTGCCCTCACTGAGGGAGTGGGTGTGGCCATCTCTGCTGTGACTGAACAAAGGGCAGGGGAGCAGGGGGCCCAGGGCAGGGCCCTCAGAGCCCGGCAGGCCCAGTGGAGTGTCACAAGCTTTTAGGCCCAGGCCAAAGGGCGCCTTCTTTGTCTGCACAGCTGCCCAAACTCTCACCTTTCCACTCAGGCCGCCCTCTTACTTGAAGTGTGTGTGGAACGTGTCTGCGCAGTACACCGCGCTGCACAGCTAAGCATAGTTCTGGGCATCGTAGCTTCCTGCAAGGTGACCGAAGTTCGCAGGCAGGTGGGACCCTGGGACACACGCGGAGGGGCTCCTGCCCGGGTCACACTCCGCCCACTGCCCCTGCCCCAGATCGGGGACCGCAAAGCAGCCCTGTCTGAGTCCCCTGCCTCTAGAGGGAGTATTGGACCAACACTTGTAGAAAACGGGGTCCTTGCGGGCCACTCATTGGAGGGACACAAATAAATCTTTGCCGACTTTCTGCTGAAACTTACGAGCGTTCAAACCTAAGCCTCTTACAAGGTCAGCTGTTTAGCTAAACATGAGCTCATGATCTAAATTTACACAATATTGAAGAAAGCAGCTACAAGGGGAGACAATCAGCCAAAACCATCAATACCAGAATTAGATTCCCAAGGCCATCCATCAGATGTAGGAATAATCGGGTGCAAGGCAGAAAATATACATAAAACTGGAACTGAAACAAGGCACAAGGATGTTTTCAATGACTGGTAGGATCTCTAAAACATTTTTCAAGGACATGTCATTGATAAAGCTAAATACTCCAAGGTTGTGTAATACAACAGATTAATCATTGAGAAGAGTGAAATTATGCTGTTTTGAAAACTATGGCAGGTCAGATTTTCTGCCTAATTATAGAAGAAGATTTCTCTAAAAAATACACATTATTTCAAAGACTTATTGGCTGTGAAATAAGTTAAGGGTATTTCAAATGGCTTGTCTGCAAAGAAAGGTGAGATGTAGGGAATCACAGAAAGTCGAGGGGAAAATAGGTCAATATATACATTGCTGTATGGTGAACTAAGCCTTAGGCCAGCAACAATGGAGAGGACCTGACCCTTAGACACGTACAAGTAAGCTGGAATCTTCAAAAGTTCAAATCTTTATAAGTAAAAAGATTTATTAAAATGAATAACCAAGTGTTTTAATTGACATCAGAAGATGAAAACAATAAACCCTGAGAACATGGAGAAAAGATAAATAAAGATATGAGCAGAACTTAATACAACAGAAAACGTATAAAATTGAGGTGATTTAGTAAGTCCAAAGAATCTTCTTTGAAAAGATTTAAAAGACACACTTTGATTAAGGAAAACCAAAACATAAGTAAAGAATATACAGAAAGAGTCAGGACAATGTTAGAGCAGACAATATATGAAATGCCAGTAAATTTGAACATTTCTGTCAAGTGGACCATTTCCTAGCTCCTAAAGTTTACCAACACTGACACAAGAGGAAATCATTTAAGGTCATCATGTCTGCCCTTGGCATTCTCGGAACGCCCTGGCCTCAGAATGCAGCCTCTGTAGTCCATGGTAACCTGCGGAGAGGGGGCGGGGCTGAGGGAGGTTGGAACACTGCCCTCACTGAGGGAGTGTGTGTGGCCATCTCTGCTGTGACTGAACAAAGGGCAGGGGAGCAGGGGGCCCAGGGCAGGGCCCTCAGAGCCCGGCAGGCCCAGTGGAGTGTCACAAGCTTTTAGGCCCAGGCCCAAGGGCGCCTTCTTTGTCTGCACAGCTGCCCAAATTCTCACCTTTCCACTCAGGCCGCCCTCTTACTTGAAGTGTGTGTGGAACGTGTCCGCGCAGTATACCGCGCTGCACAGCTAAGCATAGGTCTGGGCATCGTAGCTTCCTGCCAGGTGACCGAAGTTCGCAGGCAGATGTGTCCCTGGGACACACGCGGAGAGGCTCCTGCCCGGGTCACAGGCCGCCCACTGCCCCTGCCACAGATCGGGAGCCGCAAACCAGCCCTGTCTGAGTCCCCTGCCTCTAGAGGGAGTATTGGACCAACACTTGTAGAAAACGGGGTCCTTGCGGGCCACTCATTGGAGGGACACAAATAAATCTTTGCCGACTTTCTGCTGAAACTTACGAGCGTTCACACCTAAGCCTCTTACAAGGTCAGCTGTTTAGCTAAACATGAGCTCATGATCTAAATTTACACAATATTGAAGAAAGCAGCTACAAGGGGAGACAATCAGCCAAAACCATCAATACCAGAATTAGATTCCCAAGGCCATCCATCAGATGTAGGAATAATCGGGTGCAAGGCAGAAAATATACATAAAACTGGAACTGAAACAAGGCACAAGGATGTTTTCAAAGACTGGTAGGATCTCTAAAACATTTTTCAAGGACATGTCATTGATAAAGCTAAATACTCCAAGGTTGTGTAATACAACAGATTAATCATTGAGAAGAGTGAAATTATGCTGTTTTGAAAACTATGGCAGGTCAGATTTTCTGCCTAATTATATAAGAAGATTTCTCTAAAAAATACACATTATTTCAAAGACTTATTGGCTGTGAAATAAGTTAAGGGTATTTCAAATGGCTTGTCTGCAAAGAAAGGTGAGATGTAGGGAATCACAGAAAGTCGAGGGGAAAATAGGTCAATATATACATTGCTGTATGGTGAATTAAGCCTTAGGCCAGCAACAATGGAGAGGACCTGACCCTTAGACACGTACAAGTAAGCTGGAATCTTCAAAAGTTCAAATCTTTATAAGTAAAAAGATTTATTAAAATCAATAACCAAGTGTTTTAATTGACATCAGAAGATGAAAACAATAAACCCTGAGAACATAGAGAAAAGATAAATAAAGATATGAGCAGAACTTAATACAACAGAAAACGTATAAAATTCAGGTGATTTAGTAAGTCCAAAGAATCTTCTTTGAAAAGAATTAATAGACACACTTTGATTAAGGAAAACCAAAACATAAGTAAAGAATATACAGAAAGAGTCAGGACAATGTTAGAGCAGAGAATATATGAAATGCCAGTAAATTTGAACATTTCTGTCAAGTGGACCATTTCCTAGCTCCTAAAGTTTACCAACACTGACACAAGAGGAAATCATTTAAGGTCATCATGTCTGCCCTTGGCATTCTCGGAACGCCCTGGCCTCAGAATGCAGCCTCTGTAGTCCATGGTAACCTGCGGAGAGGGGGCGGGGCTGAGGGAGGTTGGAACACTGCCCTCACTGAGGGAGTGGGTGTGGCCATCTCTGCTGTGACTGAACAAAGGGCAGGGGAGCAGGGGGCCCAGGGCAGGGCCCTCAGAGCCCGGCAGGCCCAGTGGAGTGTCACAAGTTTTTAGGCCCAGGCCAAAGGGCGCCTTCTTTGTCTGCACAGCTGCCCAAACTCTCACCTTTCCACTCAGGCCGCCCTCTTACTTGAAGTGTGTGTGGAACGTGTCCGCGCAGTATACCGCGCTGCACAGCTAAGCATAGGTCTGGGCATCGTAGCTTCCTGCCAGGTGACCGAAGTTCGCAGGCAGATGTGTCCCTGGGACACACGCGGAGAGGCTCCTGCCCGGGTCACAGGCCGACCACTGCCCCTGCCACAGATCGGGAGCCGCAAAGCAGCCCTGTCTGAGTCCCCTGCCTCTAGAGGGAGTATTGGACCAACACTTGTAGAAAACGGGGTCCTTGCGGGCCACTCATTGGAGGGACACAAATAAATCTTTGCCGACTTTCTGCTGAAACTTACGAGCGTTCACACCTAAGCCTCTTACAAGGTCAGCTGTTTAGCTAAACATGAGCTCATGATCTAAATTTACACAATATTGAAGAAAGCAGCTACAAGGGGAGACAATCAGCCAAAACCATCAATACCAGAATTAGATTCCCAAGGCCATCCATCAGATGTAGGAATAATCGGGTGCAAGGCAGAAAATATACATAAAACTGGAACTGAAACAAGGCACAAGGATGTTTTCAAAGACTGGTAGGATCTCTAAAACATTTTTCAAGGACATGTCATTGATAAAGCTAAATACTCCAAGGTTGTGTAATACAACAGATTAATCATTGAGAAGAGTGAAATTATGCTGTTTTGAAAACTATGGCAGGTCAGATTTTCTGCCTAATTATATAAGAAGATTTCTCTAAAAAATACACATTATTTCAAAGACTTATTGGCTGTGAAATAAGTTAAGGGTATTTCAAATGGCTTGTCTGCAAAGAAAGGTGAGATGTAGGGAATCACAGAAAGTCGAGGGGAAAATAGGTCAATATATACATTGCTGTATGGTGAATTAAGCCTTAGGCCAGCAACAATGGAGAGGACCTGACCCTTAGACACGTACAAGTAAGCTGGAATCTTCAAAAGTTCAAATCTTTATAAGTAAAAAGATTTATTAAAATGAATAACCAAGTGTTTTAATTGACATCAGAAGATGAAAACAATAAACCCTGAGAACATAGAGAAAAGATAAATAAAGATATGAGCAGAACTTAATACAACAGAAAACGTATAAAATTCAGGTGATTTAGTAAGTCCAAAGAATCTTCTTTGAAAAGAATTAATAGACACACTTTGATTAAGGAAAACCAAAACATAAGTAAAGAATATACAGAAAGAGTCAGGACAATGTTAGAGCAGAGAATATATGAAATGCCAGTAAATTTGAACATTTCTGTCAAGTGGACCATTTCCTAGCTCCTAAAGTTTACCAACACTGACACAAGAGGAAATCATTTAAGGTCATCATGTCTGCCCTTGGCATTCTCGGAACGCCCTGGCCTCAGAATGCAGCCTCTGTAGTCCATGGTAACCTGCGGAGAGGGGGCGGGGCTGAGGGAGGTTGGAACACTGCCCTCACTGAGGGAGTGGGTGTGGCCATCTCTGCTGTGACTGAACAAAGGGCAGGGGAGCAGGGGGCCCAGGGCAGGGCCCTCAGAGCCCGGCAGGCCCAGTGGAGTGTCACAAGCTTTTAGGCCCAGAACAATGGGCGCCTTCTTTGTCTGCACAGCTGCCCAAACTCTCACCTTTCCACTCAGGCCGCCCTCTTACTTGAAGTGTGTGTGGAACGTGTCTGCGCAGTACACCGCGCTGCACAGCTAAGCATAGTTCTGGGCATCGTAGCTTCCTGCAATGTGACCGAAGTTCGCAGGCAGATGGGACACTGGGACACACGCGGAGGGGCTCCTGCCCGGGTCACACTCCGCCCACTGCCCCTGCCCCAGATCGGGGGCCGCAAAGCAGCCCTGTCTGAGTCCCCTGCCTCTAGAGGGAGTATTGGACCAACACTTGTAGAAAACGGGGTCCTTGCGGGCCACTCATTGGAGGGACACAAATAAATCTTTGCCGACTTTCTGCTGAAACTTACGAGCGTTCAAACCTAAGCCTCTTACAAGGTCAGCTGTTTAGCTAAACATGAGCTCATGATCTAAATTTACACAATATTGAAGAAAGCAGCTACAAGGGGAGACAATCAGCCAAAACCATCAATACCAGAATTAGATTCCCAAGGCCATCCATCAGATGTAGGAATAATCGGGTGCAAGGCAGAAAATATACATAAAACTGGAACTGAAACAAGGCACAAGGATGTTTTCAATGACTGGTAGGATCTCTAAAACATTTTTCAAGGACATGTCATTGATAAAGCTAAATACTCCAAGGTTGTGTAATACAACAGATTAATCATTTTTAAGAGTGAAATTATGCTGTTTTGAAAACTATGGCAGGTCAGATTTTCTGCCTAATTATATAAGAAGATTTCTCTAAAAAATACACATTATTTCAAAGACTTATTGGCTGTGAAATAAGTTAAGGGTATTTCAAATGGCTTGTCTGCAAAGAAAGGTGAGATGTAGGGAATCACAGAAAGTCGAGGGGAAAATAGGTCAATATATACATTGCTGTATGGTGAATTAAGCCTTAGGCCAGCAACAATGGAGAGGACCTGACCCTTAGACACGTACAAGTAAGCTGGAATCTTCAAAAGTTCAAATCTTTATAAGTAAAAAGATTTATTAAAATGAATAACCAAGTGTTTTAATTGACATCAGAAGATGAAAACAATAAACCCTGAGAACATAGAGAAAAGATAAATAAAGATATGAGCAGAACTTAATACAACAGAAAACGTATAAAATTCAGGTGATTTAGTAAGTCCAAAGAATCTTCTTTGAAAAGAATTAATAGACACACTTTGATTAAGGAAAACCAAAACATAAGTAAAGAATATACAGAAAGAGTCAGGACAATGTTAGAGCAGAGAATATATGAAATGCCAGTAAATTTGAACATTTCTGTCAAGTGGACCATTTCCTAGCTCCTAAAGTTTACCAACACTGACACAAGAGGAAATCATTTAAGGTCATCATGTCTGCCCTTGGCATTCTCGGAACGCCCTGGCCTCAGAATGCAGCCTCTGTAGTCCATGGTAACCTGCGGAGAGGGGGCGGGGCTGAGGGAGGTTGGAACACTGCCCTCACTGAGGGAGTGGGTGTGGCCATCTCTGCTGTGACTGAACAAAGGGCAGGGGAGCAGGGGGCCCAGGGCAGGGCCCTCAGAGCCCGGCAGGCCCAGTCAGTGTCACAAGCTTTTAGGCCCAGAACAATGGGCGCCTTCTTTGTCTGCACAGCTGCCCAAACTCTCACCTTTCCACTCAGGCCGCCCTCTTACTTGAAGTGTGTGTGGAACGTGTCTGCGCAGTACACCGCGCTGCACAGCTAAGCATAGTTCTGGGCATCGTAGCTTCCTGCAATGTGACCGAAGTTCGCAGGCAGATGGGACCCTGGGACACACGCGGAGGGGCTCCTGCCCGGGTCACACTCCGCCCACTGCCCCTGCCCCAGATCGGGGGCCGCAAAGCAGCCCTGTCTGAGTCCCCTGCCTCTAGAGGGAGTATTGGACCAACACTTGTAGAAAACGGGGTCCTTGCGGGCCACTCATTGGAGGGACACAAATAAATCTTTGCCGACTTTCTGCTGAAACTTACGAGCGTTCAAACCTAAGCCTCTTACAAGGTCAGCTGTTTAGCTAAACATGAGCTCATGATCTAAATTTACACAATATTGAAGAAAGCAGCTACAAGGGGAGACAATCAGCCAAAACCATCAATACCAGAATTAGATTCCCAAGGCCATCCATCAGATGTAGGAATAATCGGGTGCAAGGCAGAAAATATACATAAAACTGGAACTGAAACAAGGCACAAGGATGTTTTCAATGACTGGTAGGATCTCTAAAACATTTTTCAAGGACATGTCATTGATAAAGCTAAATACTCCAAGGTTGTGTAATACAACAGATTAATCATTGAGAAGAGTGAAATTATGCTGTTTTGAAAACTATGGCAGGTCAGATTTTCTGCCTAATTATATAAGAAGATTTCTCTAAAAAATACACATTATTTCAAAGACTTATTGGCTGTGAAATAAGTTAAGGGTATTTCAAATGGCTTGTCTGCAAAGAAAGGTGAGATGTAGGGAATCACAGAAAGTCGAGGGGAAAATAGGTCAATATATACATTGCTGTATGGTGAACTAAGCCTTAGGCCAGCAACAATGGAGAGGACCTGACCCTTAGACACGTACAAGTAAGCTGGAATCTTCAAAAGTTCAAATCTTTATAAGTAAAAAGATTTATTAAAATCAATAACCAAGTGTTTTAATTGACATCAGAAGATGAAAACAATAAACCCTGAGAACATAGAGAAAAGATAAATAAAGATATGAGCAGAACTTAATACAACAGAAAACGTATAAAATTCAGGTGATTTAGTAAGTCCAAAGAATCTTCTTTGAAAAGAATTAATAGACACACTTTGATTAAGGAAAACCAAAACATAAGTAAAGAATATACAGAAAGAGTCAGGACAATGTTAGAGCAGAGAATATATGAAATGCCAGTAAATTTGAACATTTCTGTCAAGTGGACCATTTCCTAGCTCCTAAAGTTTACCAACACTGACACAAGAGGAAATCATTTAAGGTCATCATGTCTGCCCTTGGCATTCTCGGAACGCCCTGGCCTCAGAATGCAGCCTCTGTAGTCCATGGTAACCTGCGGAGAGGGGGCGGGGCTGAGGGAGGTTGGAACACTGCCCTCACTGAGGGAGTGGGTGTGGCCATCTCTGCTGTGACTGAACAAAGGGCAGGGGAGCAGGGGGCCCAGGGCAGGGCCCTCAGAGCCCGGCAGGCCCAGTGGAGTGTCACACGCTTTTAGGCCCAGGCCAAAGGGTGCCTTCTTTGTCTGCACAGCTGCCCAAACTCTCACCTTTCCACTCAGGCCGCCCTCTTACTTGAAGTGTGTGTGGAACGTGTCCGTGCAGTATACCGCGCTGCACAGCTAAGCATAGGTCTGGGCATCGTATCTTCCTGCCAGGTGACCGAAGTTCGCAGGCAGATGGGTCCCTGGGACACACGCGGAGAGGCTCCTGCCCGGGTCACAGGCCGCCCACTGCCCCTGCCACAGATCGGGAGCCGCAAAGCAGCCCTGTCTGAGTCCCCTTCCTCTAGCGGGAGTATTGGACCAACACTTGTAGAAAACGGGGTCCTTGCGGGCCACTCATTGGAGGGACACAGATAAATCTTTGCCGACTTTCTGCTGAAACTTACGAGCGTTCACACCTAAGCCTCTTACAAGGTCAGCTGTTTAGCTAAACATGAGCACATGATCTAAATTTACACAATATTGAAGAAAGCAGCTACAAGGGGAGACAATCAGCCAAAACCATCAATACCAGAATTAGATTCCCAAGGCCATCCATCAGATGTAGGAATAATCGGGTGCAAGGCAGAAAATATACATAAAACTGGAACTGAAACAAGGCACAAGGATGTTTTCAAAGACTGGTAGGATCTCTAAAACATTTTTCAAGGACATGTCATTGATAAAGCTAAATACTCCAAGGTTGTATAATACAACAGATTAATCATTGAGAAGAGTGAAATTATGCTGTTTTGAAAACTATGGCAGGTCAGATTTTCTGCCTAATTATATAAGAAGATTTCTCTAAAAAATACACATTATTTCAAAGACTTATTGGCTGTGAAATAAGTTAAGGGTATTTCAAATTGCTTGTCTGCAAAGAAAGGTGAGATGTAGGGAATCACAGAAAGTTGAGGGGAAAATAGGTCAATATATACATTGCTGTATGGTGAACTAAGCCTTAGGCCAGCAACAATGGAGAGGACCTGACCCTTAGACACGTACAAGTAAGCTGGAATCTTCAAAAGTTCAAATCTTTATAAGTAAAAAGATTTATTAAAATCAATAACCAAGTGTTTTAATTGACATCAGAAGATGAAAACAATAAACCCTGAGAACATAGAGAAAAGATAAATAAAGATATGAGCAGAACTTAATACAACAGAAAACGTATAAAATTGAGGTGATTTAGTAAGTCCAAAGAATCTTCTTTGAAAAGAATTAAAAGACACAATTTGATTAAGGAAAACAAAAACATAAGTAAAGAATATACAGAAAGAGTCAGGACAATGTTAGAGCAGAGAATATATGAAATGCCAGTAAATTTGAACATTTCTGTAAAGTGGACCATTTCCTAGCTCCTAAAGTTTACCAACACTGACACAAGAGGAAATCATTTAAGGTCATCATGTCTGCCCTTGGCATTCTCGGAACGCCCTTGCCTCAGAATGCAGCCTCTATAGTCCATGGTAACCTGCGGAGAGGGGGCGGGGCTGAGGGAGGTTGGAACACTGCCCTCACTGAGGGAGTGGGTGTGGCCATCTCTGCTGTGACTGAACAAAGGGCAGGGGAGCAGGGGGCCCAGGGCAGGGCCCTCAGAGCCCGGCAGGCCCAGTGGAGTGTCACAAGCTTTTAGGCCCAGGCCAAAGGGCGCCTTCTTTGTCTGCACAGCTGCCCAAATTCTCACCTTTCCACTCAGGCCGCCCTCTTACTTGAAGTGTGTGTGGAACGTGTCCGCGCAGTATACCGCGCTGCACAGCTAAGCATAGGTCTGGGCATCGTGGCTTCCTGCCAGTTGACCGAAGTTCGCAGGCAGATGGGTCCCTGGGACACACGCGGAGAGGCTCCTGCCCGGGTCACAGGCCGCCCACTGCCCCTGCCACAGATCGGGAGCCGCAAAGCAGCCCTGTCTGAGTCCCCTGCCTCTAGAGGGAGTATTGGACCAACACTTGTAGAAAACGGGGTCCTTGCGGGCCACTCATTGGAGGGACACAAATAAATCTTTGCCGACTTTCTGCTGAAACTTACGAGCGTTCACACCTAAGCCTCTTACAAGGCCAGCTGTTTAGCTAAACATGAGCTCATGATCTAAATTTACACAATATTGAAGAAAGCAGCTACAAGGGGAGACAATCAGCCAAAACCATCAATACCAGAATTAGATTCCCAAGGCCATCCATCAGATGTAGGAATAATCGGGTGCAAGGCAGAAAATATACATAAAACTGGAACTGAAACAAGGCCCAAGGATGTTTTCAAAGACTGGTAGGATCTCTAAAACATTTTTCAAGGACATGTCATTGATAAAGCTAAATACTCCAAGGTTGTGTAATACAACAGATTAATCATTGAGAAGAGTGAAATTATGCTGTTTTGAAAACTATGGCAGGTCAGATTTTCTGCCTAATTATATAAGAAGATTTCTCTAAAAAATACACATTATTTCAAAGACTTATTGGCTGTGAAATAAGTTAAGTGTATTTCAAATGGCTTGTCTGCAAAGAAAGGTGAGATGTAGGGAATCACAGAAAGTTGAGGGGAAAATAGGTCAATATATACATTGCTGTATGGTGAACTAAGCCTTAGGCCAGCAACAATGGAGAGGACCTGACCCTTAGACACGTACAAGTAAGCTGGAATCTTCAAAAGTTCAAATCTTTATAAGTAAAAAGATTTATTAAAATCAATAACCAAGTGTTTTAATTGACATCAGAAGATGAAAACAATAAACCCTGAGAACATAGAGAAAAGATAAATAAAGATATGAGCAGAACTTAATACAACAGAAAACGTATAAAATTGAGGTGATTTAGTAAGTCCAAAGAATCTTCTTTGAAAAGAATTAAAAGACACAATTTGATTAAGGAAAACAAAAACATAAGTAAAGAATATACAGAAAGAGTCAGGACAATGTTAGAGCAGAGAATATATGAAATGCCAGTAAATTTGAACATTTCTGTAAAGTGGACCATTTCCTAGCTCCTAAAGTTTACCAACACTGACACAAGAGGAAATCATTTAAGGTCATCATGTCTGCCCTTGGTATTCTCGGAACGCCCTTGCCTCAGAATGCAGCCTCTATAGTCCATGGTAACCTGCGGAGAGGGGGCGGGGCTGAGGGAGGTTGGAACACTGCCCTCACTGAGGGAGTGGGTGTGGCCATCTCTGCTGTGACTGAACAAAGGGCAGGGGAGCAGGGGGCCCAGGGCAGGGCCCTCAGAGCCCGGCAGGCCCAGTGGAGTGTCACAAGCTTTTAGGCCCAGGCCAAAGGGCGCCTTCTTTGTCTGCACAGCTGCCCAAATTCTCACCTTTCCACTCAGGCCGCCCTCTTACTTGAAGTGTGTGTGGAACGTGTCCGCGCAGTATACCGCGCTGCACAGCTAAGCATAGGTCTGGGCATCGTAGCTTCCTGCCAGTTGACCGAAGTTCGCAGGCAGATGGGTCCCTGGGACACACGCGGAGAGGCTCCTGCCTGGGTCACAGGCCGCCCACTGCCCCTGCCCCAGATCGGGAGCCGCAAAGCAGCCCTGTCTGAGTCCCCTGCCTCTAGAGGGAGTATTGGACCAACACTTGTAGAAAACGGGGTCCTTGCGGGCCACTCATTGGAGGGACACAAATAAATCTTTGCCGACTTTCTGCTGAAACTTACGAGTGTTCACACCTAAGCCTCTTACAAGGTCAGCTGTTTAGCTAAACATGAGCTCATGATCTAAATTTACACAATATTGAAGAAAGCAGCTACAAGGGGAGACAATCAGCCAAAACCATCAATACCAGAATTAGATTCCCAAGGCCATCCATCAGATGTAGGAATAATCGGGTGCAAGGCAGAAAATATACATAAAACTGGAACTGAAACAAGGCACAAGGATGTTGTAGAAGACTGGTAGGATCTCTAAAACATTTTTCAAGGACATGTCATTGAGAAAGCTAAATACTCCAAGGTTGTGTAATACAACAGATTAATCATTGAGAAGAGTGAAATTATGCTGTTTTGAAAACTATGGCAGGTCAGATTTTCTGCCTAATTATATAAGAAGATTTCTCTAAAAAATACACATTATTTCAAAGACTTATTGGCTGTGAAATAAGTTAAGGGTATTTCAAATGGCTTGTCTGCAAAGAAAGGTGAGATGTAGGGAATCACAGAAAGTCGAGGGGAAAATAGGTCAATATATACATTGCTGTATGGTGAACTAAGCCTTAGGCCAGCAACAATGGAGAGGACCTGACCCTTAGACACGTACAAGTAAGCTGGAATCTTCAAAAGTTCAAATCTTTATAAGTAAAAAGATTTATTAAAATGAATAACCAAGTGTTTTAATTGACATCAGAAGATGAAAACAATAAACCCTGAGAACATAGAGAACAGATAAATAAAGATATGAGCAGAACTTAATACAACAGAAAACGTATAAAATTCAGGTGATTTAGTAAGTCCAAAGAATCTTCTTTGAAAAGAATTAATAGACACACTTTGATTAAGGAAAACCAAAACATAAGTAAAGAATATACAGAAAGAGTCAGGACAATGTTAGAGCAGAGAATATATGAAATGCCAGTAAATTTGAACATTTCTGTCAAGTGGACCATTTCCTAGCTCCTAAAGTTTACCAACACTGACACAAGAGGAAATCATTTAAGGTCATCATGTCTGCCCTTGGCATTCTCGGAACGCCCTGGCCTCAGAATGCAGCCTCTGTAGTCCATGGTAACCTGCGGAGAGGGGGCGGGGCTGAGGGAGGTTGGAACACTGCCCTCACTGAGGGAGTGTGTGTGGCCATCTCTGCTGTGACTGAACAAAGGGCAGGGGAGCAGGGGGCACAGGGCAGGGCCCTCAGAGCCCGGCAGGCCCAGTGGAGTGTCACAAGTTTTTAGGCCCAGGCCAAAGGGTGCCTTCTTTGTCTTCACAGCTGCCCAAACTCTCACCTTTCCACTCAGGCCGCCCTCTTACTTGAAGTGTGTGTGGAACGTGTCTGCGCAGTACACCGCGCTGCACAGCTAAGCATAGTTCTGGGCATCGTAGCTTCCTGCAAGGTGACCGAAGTTCGCAGGCAGATGGGACCCTGGGACACACGCGGAGGGGCTCCTGCCCGGGTCACACTCTGCCCACTGCCCCTGCCCCAGATCGGGGGCCGCAAAGCAGCCCTGTCTGAGTCCCCTGCCTCTAGAGGGAGTATTGGACCAACACTTGTAGAAAACGGGGCCCTTGCAGGCCACTCGTTGGAGGGACACAAATAAATCTTTGCCGACTTTTTGCTGAAACTTACGAGCGTTCATACCTAAGCCTCTTAAAAGGTCAGCTGTTTAGCTAAACATGAGCTCATGATCTAAATTTACACAATAATGAAGAAAGCAGCTACAAGGGGAGACAATCAGCCAAAACCATCAATACCAGAATTAGATTCCCAAGGCCATCCATCAGATGAAGGAATAATCGGGTGCAAGGCAGAAAATATACATAAAACTGGAACTGAAACAAGGCACAAGGATGTTTTAGAAGACTGGTAGGATCTCTAAAACATTTTTCAAGGACATGTCATTGATAAAGCTAAATACTCCAAGGTTGTGTAATACAACAGATTAATCATTGAGAAGAGTGAAATTATGCTGTTTTGAAAACTATGGCAGGTCAGATTTTCTGCCTAATTATATAAGAAGATTTCTCTAAAAAATACACATTATTTCAAAGACTTATTGGCTGTGAAATAAGTTAAGGGTATTTCAAATGGCTTGTCTGCAAAGAAAGGTGAGATGTAGGGAATCACAGAAAGTCGAGGGGAAAATAGGTTAATATATACATTGCTGTATGGTGAACTAAGCCTTAGGCTAGCAACAATGGAGAGGACGTGACCCTTAGACACGTACAAGTAAGCTGGAATCTTCAAAAGTTCAAAACTTTATAAGTAAAAAGATTTATTAAAATGAATAACCAAGTGTTTTAATTGACATCAGAAGATGAAAACAATAAACCCTGAGAACATAGAGAAAAGATAAATAAAGATATGAGCAGAACTTAATACAACAGAAAACGTATAAAATTGAGGTGGTTTAGTAAGTCCAAAGAATCTTCTTTGAAAAGAATTAAAAGACACAATTTGATTAAGGAAAACAAAAACATAAGTAAAGAATATACAGAAAGAGTCAGGACAATGTTAGAGCAGAGAATATATGAAATGCCAGTAAATTTGAACATTTCTGTAAAGTGGACCATTTCCTAGCTCCTAAAGTTTACCAACACTGACACAAGAGGAAATCATTTAAGGTCATCATGTCTGCCCTTGGCATTCTCGGAATGCCCTGGCCTCAGAATGCAGACTCTGTAGTCCATGGTAACCTGCGGAGTGGGGGCGGGGCAGAGGGAGGTTGGAACACTGCCCTCACTGAGGGAGTGTGTGTGGCCATCTCTGCTGTGACTGAACAAAGGGCAGGGGAGCAGGGGGCCCAGGGCAGGGCCCTCAGAGCCCGGCAGGCCCAGTGGAGTGTCACACGCTTTTAGGCCCAGGCCAAAGGGTGCCTTCTTTGTCTGCACAGCTGCCCAAACTCTCACCTTTCCACTCAGGCCGCCCTCTTACTTGAAGTGTGTGTGGAACGTGTCCGTGCAGTATACCGCGCTGCACAGCTAAGCATAGGTCTGGGCATCGTATCTTCCTGCCAGGTGACCGAAGTTCGCAGGCAGATGGGTCCCTGGGACACACGCGGAGAGTCTCCTGCCCGGGTCACAGGCCGCCCACTGCCCCTGCCACAGATCGGGAGCCGCAAAGCAGCCCTGTCTGAGTCCCCTGCCTCTAGAGGGAGTATTGGACCAACACTTGTAGAAAACGGGGTCCTTGCGGGCCACTCATTGGAGGGACACAGATAAATCTTTGCCGACTTTCTGCTGAAACTTACGAGCGTTCACACCTAAGCCTCTTACAAGGTCAGCTGTTTAGCTAAACATGAGCTCATGATCTAAATTTACACAATATTGAAGAAAGCAGCTACAAGAGGAGACAATCAGCCAAAACCATCAATACCAGAATTAGATTCCCAAGGCCATCCATCAGATGTAGGAATAATCGGGTGCAAGGCAGAAAATATACATAAAACTGGAACTGAAACAAGGCACAAGGATGTTTTCAAAGACTGGTAGGATCTGTAAAACATTTTTCAAGGACATGTCATTGATAAAGCTAAATACTCCAAGGTTGTGTAATACAACAGATTAATCATTGAGAAGAGTGAAATTATGCTGTTTTGAAAACTATGGCAGGTCAGATTTTCTGCCTAATTATATAAGAAGATTTCTCTAAAAATTACACATTATTTGAAAGACTTATTGGCTGTGAAATAAGTTAAGGGTATTTCAAATGGCTTGTCTGCAAAGAAAGGTGAGATGTAGGGAATCACAGAAAGTCGAGGGGAAAATAGGTCAATATATACATTGCTGTATGGTGAACTAAGCCTTAGGCCAGCAACAATGGAGAGGACCTGACCCTTAGACACGTACAATTAAGCTGGAATCTTCAAAAGTTCAAATCTTTATAAGTAAAAAGATTTATTAAAATCAATAACCAAGTGTTTTAATTGACATCAGAAGATGAAAACAATAAACCCTGAGAACATAGAGAAAAGATAAATAAAGATATGAGCAGAACTTAATACAACAGAAAACGTATAAAATTCAGGTGATTGAGTAAGTCCAAAGAATTTTCCTTGAAAAGATTTAAAAGACACACTTTGATTAAGGAAAACCAAAACATAAGTAAAGAATATACAGAAAGAGTCAGGACAATGTTAGAGCAGAGAATATATGAAATGCCAGTAAATTTGAACATTTCTGTCAAGTGGACCATTTCCTAGCTCCTAAAGTTTACCAACACTGACACAAGAGGAAATCATTTAAGGTCATCATGTCTGCCCTTGGCATTCTCGGAACGCCCTGGCCTCAGAATGCAGCCTCTGTAGTCCATGGTAACCTGCGGAGAGGGGGCGGGGCTGAGGGAGGTTGGAACACTGCCCTCACTGAGGGAGTGGGTGTGGCCATCTCTGCTGTGACTGAACAAAGGGCAGGGGAGCAGGGGGCCCAGGGCAGGGCCCTCAGAGCCCGGCAGGCCCAGTGGAGTGTCACAAGTTTTTAGGCCCAGGCCAAAGGGCGCCTTCTTTGTCTGCACAGCTGCCCAAACTCTCACCTTTCCACTCAGGCCGCCCTCTTACTTTAAGTGTGTGTGGAACTTGTCCGCGCAGTACACCGCGCTGCACAGCTAAGCATAGGTCTGGGCATCGTAGCTTCCTGACAGGTGACCGAAGTTCGCAGGCAGATGGGTCCCTGGGACACACGCGGAGAGGCTCCTGCCCGGGTCACAGGCCGCCCACTGCCCCTGCCCCAGATCGGGAGCCGCAAAGCAGCCCTGTCTGAGTCCCCTGCCTCTAGAGGGAGTATTGGACCAACACTTGTAGAAAACGGGGTCCTTGCGGGCCACTCATTGGAGGGACACAAATAAATCTTTGCCGACTTTCTGCTGAAACTTACGAGCGTTCACACCTAAGCCTCTTACAAGGTCAGCTGTTTAGCTAAACATGAGCTCATGATCTAAATTTACACAATATTGAAGAAAGCAGCTACAAGGGGAGACAATCAGCCAAAACCATCAATACCAGAATTAGATTCCCAAGGCCATCCATCAGATGTAGGAATAATCGGGTGCAAGGCAGAAAATATACATAAAACTGGAACTGAAACAAGGCACAAGGATGTTTTCAAAGACTGGTAGGATCTCTAAAACATTTTTCAAGGACATGTCATTGATAAAGCTAAATACTCCAAGGTTGTGTAATACAACAGATTAATCATTGAGAAGAGTGAAATTATGCTGTTTTGAAAACTATGGCAGGTCAGATTTTCTGCCTAATTATATAAGAAGATTTCTCTAAAAAATACACATTATTTCAAAGACTTATTGGCTGTGAAATAAGTTAAGGGTATTTCAAATGGCTTGTCTGCAAAGAAAGGTGAGATGTAGGGAATCACAGAAAGTCGAGGGGAAAATAGGTCAATATATACATTGCTGTATGGTGAACTAAGCCTTAGGCCAGCAACAATGGAGAGGACCTGACCCTTAGACACGTACAAGTAAGCTGGAATCTTCAAAAGTTCAAATCTTTATAAGTAAAAAGATTTATTAAAATGAATAACCAAGTGTTTTAATTGACATCAGAAGATGAAAACAATAAACCCTGAGAACATAGAGAAAAGATAAATAAAGATATGAGCAGAACTTAATACAACAGAAAACGTATAAAATTCAGGTGATTTAGTAAGTCCAAAGAATCTTCTTTGAAAAGAATTAATAGACACACTTTGATTAAGGAAAACCAAAACATAAGTAAAGAATATACAGAAAGAGTCAGGACAATGTTAGAGCAGAGAATATATGAAATGCCAGTAAATTTGAACATTTCTGTCAAGTGGACCATTTCCTAGCTCCTAAAGTTTACCAACACTGACACAAGAGGAAATCATTTAAGGTCATCATGTCTGCCCTTGGCATTCTCGGAACGCCCTGGCCTCAGAATGCAGCCTCTGTAGTCCATGGTAACCTGCGGAGAGGGGGCGGGGCTGAGGGAGGTTGGAACACTGCCCTCACTGAGGGAGTGTGTGTGGCCATCTCTGCTGTGACTGAACAAAGGGCAGGGGAGCAGGGGGCACAGGGCAGGGCCCTCAGAGCCCGGCAGGCCCAGTGGAGTGTCACAAGTTTTTAGGCCCAGGCCAAAGGGTGCCTTCTTTGTCTTCACAGCTGCCCAAACTCTCACCTTTCCACTCAGGCCGCCCTCTTACTTGAAGTGTGTGTGGAACGTGTCTGCGCAGTACACCGCGCTGCACAGCTAAGCATAGTTCTGGGCATCGTAGCTTCCTGCAAGGTGACCGAAGTTCGCAGGCAGATGGGACCCTGGGACACACGCGGAGGGGCTCCTGCCCGGGTCACACTCCGCCCACTGCCCCTGCCCCAGATCGGGGGCCGCAAAGCAGCCCTGTCTGAGTCCCCTGCCTCTAGAGGGAGTATTGGACCAACACTTGTAGAAAACGGGGCCCTTGCAGGCCACTCGTTGGAGGGACACAAATAAATCTTTGCCGACTTTTTGCTGAAACTTACGAGCGTTCATACCTAAGCCTCTTAAAAGGTCAGCTGTTTAGCTAAACATGAGCTCATGATCTAAATTTACACAATAATGAAGAAAGCAGCTACAAGGGGAGACAATCAGCCAAAACCATCAATACCAGAATTAGATTCCCAAGGCCATCCATCAGATGAAGGAATAATCGGGTGCAAGGCAGAAAATATACATAAAACTGGAACTGAAACAAGGCACAAGGATGTTTTAGAAGACTGGTAGGATCTCTAAAACATTTTTCAAGGACATGTCATTGATAAAGCTAAATACTCCAAGGTTGTGTAATACAACAGATTAATCATTGAGAAGAGTGAAATTATGCTGTTTTGAAAACTATGGCAGGTCAGATTTTCTGCCTAATTATATAAGAAGATTTCTCTAAAAAATACACATTATTTCAAAGACTTATTGGCTGTGAAATAAGTTAAGGGTATTTCAAATGGCTTGTCTGCAAAGAAAGGTGAGATGTAGGGAATCACAGAAAGTCGAGGGGAAAATAGGTTAATATATACATTGCTGTATGGTGAACTAAGCCTTAGGCTAGCAACAATGGAGAGGACGTGACCCTTAGACACGTACAAGTAAGCTGGAATCTTCAAAAGTTCAAAACTTTATAAGTAAAAAGATTTATTAAAATGAATAACCAAGTGTTTTAATTGACATCAGAAGATGAAAACAATAAACCCTGAGAACATAGAGAAAAGATAAATAAAGATATGAGCAGAACTTAATACAACAGAAAACGTATAAAATTGAGGTGGTTTAGTAAGTCCAAAGAATCTTCTTTGAAAAGAATTAAAAGACACAATTTGATTAAGGAAAACAAAAACATAAGTAAAGAATATACAGAAAGAGTCAGGACAATGTTAGAGCAGAGAATATATGAAATGCCAGTAAATTTGAACATTTCTGTAAAGTGGACCATTTCCTAGCTCCTAAAGTTTACCAACACTGACACAAGAGGAAATCATTTAAGGTCATCATGTCTGCCCTTGGCATTCTCGGAATGCCCTGGCCTCAGAATGCAGACTCTGTAGTCCATGGTAACCTGCGGAGTGGGGGCGGGGCAGAGGGAGGTTGGAACACTGCCCTCACTGAGGGAGTGTGTGTGGCCATCTCTGCTGTGACTGAACAAAGGGCAGGGGAGCAGGGGGCCCAGGGCAGGGCCCTCAGAGCCCGGCAGGCCCAGTGGAGTGTCACACGCTTTTAGGCCCAGGCCAAAGGGTGCCTTCTATGTCTGCACAGCTGCCCAAACTCTCACCTTTCCACTCAGGCCGCCCTCTTACTTGAAGTGTGTGTGGAACGTGTCCGTGCAGTATACCGCGCTGCACAGCTAAGCATAGGTCTGGGCATCGTATCTTCCTGCCAGGTGACCGAAGTTCGCAGGCAGATGGGTCCCTGGGACACACGCGGAGAGGCTCCTGCCCGGGTCACAGGCCGCCCACTGCCCCTGCCACAGATCGGGAGCCGCAAAGCAGCCCTGTCTGAGTCCCCTGCCTCTAGAGGGAGTATTGGACCAACACTTGTAGAAAACGGGGTCCTTGCGGGCCACTCATTGGAGGGACACAGATAAATCTTTGCCGACTTTCTGCTGAAACTTACGAGCGTTCACACCTAAGCCTCTTACAAGGTCAGCTGTTTAGCTAAACATGAGCTCATGATCTAAATTTACACAATATTGAAGAAAGCAGCTACAAGAGGAGACAATCAGCCAAAACCATCAATACCAGAATTAGATTCCCAAGGCCATCCATCAGATGTAGGAATAATCGGGTGCAAGGCAGAAAATATACATAAAACTGGAACTGAAACAAGGCACAAGGATGATTTCAAAGACTGGTAGGATCTCTAAAACATTTTTCAAGGACATGTCATTGATAAAGCTAAATACTCCAAGGTTGTGTAATACAACAGATTAATCATTGAGAAGAGTGAAATTATGCTGTTTTGAAAACTATGGCAGGTCAGATTTTCTGCCTAATTATATAAGAAGATTTCTCTAAAAATTACACATTATTTGAAAGACTTATTGGCTGTGAAATAAGTTAAGGGTATTTCAAATGGCTTGTCTGCAAAGAAAGGTGAGATGTAGGGAATCACAGAAAGTCGAGGGGAAAATAGGTCAATATATACATTGCTGTATGGTGAACTAAGCCTTAGGCCAGCAACAATGGAGAGGACCTGACCCTTAGACACGTACAATTAAGCTGGAATCTTCAAAAGTTCAAATCTTTATAAGTAAAAAGATTTATTAAAATCAATAACCAAGTGTTTTAATTGACATCAGAAGATGAAAACAATAAACCCTGAGAACATAGAGAAAAGATAAATAAAGATATGAGCAGAACTTAATACAACAGAAAACGTATAAAATTCAGGTGATTGAGTAAGTCCAAAGAATTTTCTTTGAAAAGATTTAAAAGACACACTTTGATTAAGGAAAACCAAAACATAAGTAAAGAATATACAGAAAGAGTCAGGACAATGTTAGAGCAGAGAATATATGAAATGCCAGTAAATTTGAACATTTCTGTCAAGTGGACCATTTCCTAGCTCCTAAAGTTTACCAACACTGACACAAGAGGAAATCATTTAAGGTCATCATGTCTGCCCTTGGCATTCTCGGAACGCCCTGGCCTCAGAATGCAGCCTCTGTAGTCCATGGTAACCTGCGGAGAGGGGGCGGGGCTGAGGGAGGTTGGAACACTGCCCTCACTGAGGGAGTGGGTGTGGCCATCTCTGCTGTGACTGAACAAAGGGCAGGGGAGCAGGGGGCCCAGGGCAGGGCCCTCAGAGCCCGGCAGGCCCAGTGGAGTGTCACAAGTTTTTAGGCCCAGGCCAAAGGGCGCCTTCTTTGTCTGCACAGCTGCCCAAACTCTCACCTTTCCACTCAGGCCGCCCTCTTACTTTAAGTGTGTGTGGAACTTGTCCGCGCAGTACACCGCGCTGCACAGCTAAGCATAGGTCTGGGCATCGTAGCTTCCTGCCAGGTGACCGAAGTTCGCAGGCAGATGGGTCCCTGGGACACACGCGGAGAGGCTCCTGCCCGGGTCACAGGCCGCCCACTGCCCCTGCCCCAGATCGGGAGCCGCAAAGCAGCCCTGTCTGAGTCCCCTGCCTCTAGAGGGAGTATTGGACCAACACTTGTAGAAAACGGGGTCCTTGCGGGCCACTCATTGGAGGGACACAAATAAATCTTTGCCGACTTTCTGCTGAAACTTACGAGCGTTCACACCTAAGCCTCTTACAAGGTCAGCTGTTTAGCTAAACATGAGCTCATGATCTAAATTTACACAATATTGAAGAAAGCAGCTACAAGGGGAGACAATCAGCCAAAACCATCAATACCAGAATTAGATTCCCAAGGCCATCCATCAGATGTAGGAATAATCGGGTGCAAGGCAGAAAATATACATAAAACTGGAACTGAAACAAGGCACAAGGATGTTTTCAAAGACTGGTAGGATCTCTAAAACATTTTTCAAGGACATGTCATTGATAAAGCTAAATACTCCAAGGTTGTGTAATACAACAGATTAATCATTGAGAAGAGTGAAATTATGCTGTTTTGAAAACTATGGCAGGTCAGATTTTCTGCCTAATTATATAAGAAGATTTCTCTAAAAAATACACATTATTTCAAAGACTTATTGGCTGTGAAATAAGTTAAGGGTATTTCAAATGGCTTGTCTGCAAAGAAAGGTGAGATGTAGGGAATCACAGAAAGTCGAGGGGAAAATAGGTCAATATATACATTGCTGTATGGTGAACTAAGCCTTAGGCCAGCAACAATGGAGAGGACGTGACCCTTAGACACGTACAAGTAAGCTCGAATCTTCAAAAGTTCAAATCTTTATAAGTAAAAAGATTTATTAAAATGAATAACCAAGTGTTTTAATTGACATCAGAAGATCAAAACAATAAACCCTGAGAACATAGAGAAAAGATAAATAAAGATATGAGCAGAACTTAATACAACAGAAAACGTATAAAATTCAGGTGATTTAGTAAGTCCAAAGAATCTTCTTTGAAAAGATTTAAAAGACACACTTTGATTAAGGAAAACCAAAACATAAGTAAAGAATATACAGAAAGAGTCAGGACAATGTTAGAGCAGAGAATATATGAAATGCCAGTAAATTTGAACATTTCTGTCAAGTGGACCATTTCCTAGCTCCTAAAGTTTACCAACACTGACACAAGAGGAAATCATTTAAGGTCATCATGTCTGCCCTTGGCATTCTCGGAACGCCCTGGCCTCAGAATGCAGCCTCTGTAGTCCATGGTAACCTGCGGAGAGGGGGCGGGGCTGAGGGAGGTTGGAACACTGCCCTCACTGAGGGAGTGGGTGTGGCCATCTCTGCTGTGACTGAACAAAGGGCAGGGGAGCAGGGGGCCCAGGGCAGGGCCCTCAGAGCCCGGCAGGCCCAGTGGAGTGTCACAAGCTTTTAGGCCCAGGCCAAAGGGCGCCTTCTTTGTCTGCACAGCTGCCAAAACTCTCAACTTTCCACTCAGGCCGCCCTCTTACTTGAAGTGTGTGTGTAACGTGTCCGCGCAGTACACCGCGCTGCACAGCTAAGCATAGTTCTGGGCATCGTAGCTTCCTGCCAGGTGACCGAAGTTCGCAGGCAGATAGGTCCCTGGGACACACGCGGAGAGGCTCCTGCCCGGGTCACAGGCCGCCCACTGCCCCTGCCCCAGATCGGGGGCCGCAAAGCAGCCCTGTCT
Organism: Mesoplodon mirus; assembly: GCF_964341445.2. NCBI lineage: Eukaryota > Metazoa > Chordata > Mammalia > Artiodactyla > Ziphiidae > Mesoplodon > Mesoplodon mirus. The sequence goes on along the minus strand of NC_138976.1, from coordinate 158,675,074 downwards.
GAGTCCCCTGCCTCTAGAGGGAGTATTGGACCAACACTTGTAGAAAACGGGGTCCTTGCGGGCCACTCATTGGAGGGACACAAATAAATCTTTGCCGACTTTCTGCTGAAACTTACGAGCGTTCACACCTAAGCCTCTTACAAGGTCAGCTGTTTAGCTAAACATGAGCTCATGATCTTAATTTACACAATATGGAAGAAAGCAGCTACAAGGGGAGACAATCAGCCAAAACCATCAATACCAGAATTAGATTCCCAAGGCCATCCATCAGATGTAGGAATAATCGGGTGCAAGGCAGAAAATATACATAAAACTGGAACTGAAACAAGGCACAAGGATGTTTTCAAAGACTGGTAGGATCTCTAAAACATTTTTCAAGGACATGTCATTGATAAAGCTAAATACTCCAAGGTTGTGTAATACAACAGATTAATCATTGAGAAGAGTGAAATTATGCTGTTTTGAAAACTATGGCAGGTCAGATTTTCTGCCTAATTATATAAGAAGATTTCTCTAAAAAATACACATTATTTCAAAGACTTATTGGCTGTGAAATAAGTTAAGGGTATTTCAAATGGCTTGTCTGCAAAGAAAGGTGAGATGTAGGGAATCACAGAAAGTCGAGGGGAAAATAGGTCAATATATACATTGCTGTATGGTGAACTAAGCCTTAGGCCAGCAACAATGGAGAGGACCTGACCCTTAGACACGTACAAGTAAGCTGGAATCTTCAAAAGTTCAAATCTTTATAAGTAAAAGATTTACTAAAATCAATAACCAAGTGTTTTAATTGACATCAGAAGATGAAAACAATAAACCCTGAGAACATGGAGAAAAGATAAATAAAGATATGAGCAGAACTTAATACAACAGAAAACGTATAAAATTCAGGTGATTTAGTAAGTCCAAAGAATCTTCTTTGAAAAGATTTAAAAGACACACTTTGATTAAGGAAAACCAAAACATAAGTAAAGAATATACAGAAAGAGTCAGGACAATGTTAGAGCAGAGAATATATGAAATGCCAGTAAATTTGAACATTTCTGTCAAGTGGACCATTTCCTAGCTCCTAAAGTTTACCAACACTGACACAAGAGGAAATCATTTAAGGTCATCATGTCTGCCCTTGGCATTCTTGGAACGCACTGGCCTCAGAATGCAGCCTCTGTAGTCCATGGTAACCTGCGGAGAGGGGTCGGGGCTGAGGGAGGTTGGAACACTGCCATCACTGAGGGAGTGGGTGTGGCCATCTCTGCTGTGACTGAACAAAAGGCAGGGGAGCAGGGGGCCCAGGGCAGGGCCCTCAGAGCCCGGCAGGCCCAGTGGAGTGTCACAAGCTTTTAGGCCCAGGCCAAAGGGCGCCTTCTTTGTCTGCACAGCTGCCCAAACTCTCACCTTTCCACTCAGGCCGCCCTCTTACTTGAAGTGTGTGTGGAACGTGTCCGCGCAGTATACCGCGCTGCACAGCTAAGCATAGGTCTGGGCATCGTAGCTTCCTGCCAGGTGACCGAAGTTCGCAGGCAGATGTGTCCCTGGGACACACGCGGAGGGGCTCCTGCCCGGGTCACAGGCCGCCCACTGCCCCTGCCCCAGATCGCGGTCCGCAAATCAGCCCTGTCTGAGTCCCCTGCCTCTAGAGGGAGTATTGGAGCAACACTTGTAGAAAACGGGGTCCTTGCGGGCCACTCATTGGAGGGACACAAATAAATCTTTGCCGACTTTCTGCTGAAACTTATGAGCGTTCACACCTAAGCCTCTTACAAGGTCAGCTGTTTAGCTAAACATGAGCTCATGATCTAAATTTACACAATATTGAAGAAAGCAGCTACAAGGGGAGACAATCAGCCAAAACCATCAATACCAGAATTAGATTCCCAAGGCCATCCATCAGATGTAGGAATAATCGGGTGCAAGGCAGAAAATATACATAAAACTGGAACTGAAACAAGGCACAAGGATGTTTTAGAAGACTGGTAGGATCTCTAAAACATTTTTCAAGGACATGTCATTGATAAAGCTAAATACTCCAAGGTTGTGTAATACAACAGATTAATCATTGAGAAGAGTGAAATTATGCTGTTTTGAAAACTATGGCAGGTCAGATTTTCTGCCTAATTCTATAAGAAGATTTCTCTAAAAAATACACATTATTTCAAAGACTTATTGGCTGTGAAATAAGTTAAGGGTATTTCAAATGGCTTGTCTGCAAAGAAAGGTGAGATGTAGGGAATCACAGAAAGTCGAGGGGAAAATAGGTCAATATATACATTGCTGTATGGTGAACTAAGCCTTAGGCCAGCAACAATGGAGAGGACGTGACCCTTAGACACGTACAACTAAGCTGGAATCTTCAAAAGTTCAAATCTTTATAAGTAAAAAGATTTATTAAAATGAATAACCAAGTGTTTTAATTGACATCAGAAGATGAAAACAATAAACCCTGAGAACATAGAGAAAAGATAAATAAAGATATGAGCAGAACTTAATACAACAGAAAACGTATAAAATTCAGGTGATTTAGTAAGTCCAAAGAATCTTCTTTGAAAAGAATTAATAGACACACTTTGATTAAGGAAAACCAAAACATAAGTAAAGAATATACAGAAAGAGTCAGGACAATGTTAGAGCAGAGAATATATGAAATGCCAGTAAATTTGAACATTTCTGTAAAGTGGACCATTTCCTAGCTCCTAAAGTTTACCAACACTGACACAAGAGGAAATCATTTAAGGTCATCATGTCTGCCCTTGGCATTCTCAGAACGCCCTGGCCTCAGAATGCAGCCTCTGTAGTCCATGGTAACCTGCGGAGAGGGGGCGGGGCTGAGGGAGGTTGGAACACTGCCCTCACTGAGGGAGTGGGTGTGGCCATCTCTGCTGTGACTGAACAAAGGGCAGGGGAGCAGGGGGCCCAGGGCAGGGCCCTCAGAGCCCGGCAGGCCCAGTGGAGTGTCACAAGCTTTTAGGCCCAGGCCAAAGGGTGCCTTCTTTGTCTTCACAGCTGCCCAAACTCTCACCTTTCCACTCAGGCCGCCCTCTTACTTGAAGTGTGTGTGGAACGTGTCTGCGCAGTACACCGCGCTGCACAGCTAAGCATAGTTCTGGGCATCGTACCTTCCTGCAAGGTGACCGAAGTTCGCAGGCAGATGGGACTCTGGGACACACGCGGAGGGGCTCCTGTCCGGGTCACACTCCGCCCACTGCCCCTGACCCAGATCGGGGGCCGCAAAGCAGCCCTGTCTGAGTCCCCTGCCTCTAGAGGGAGTATTGGACCAACACTTGTAGAAAACGGGGCCCTTGCGGGCCACTCGTTGGAGGGACACAAATAAATCTTGCCGACTTTTTGCTGAAACTTATGAGCGTTCATAACTAAGCCTCTTAAAAGGTCAGCTGTTTAGCTAAACATGAGCTCATGATCTAAATTTACACAATAATGAAGAAAGCAGCTACAAGGGGAGACAATCAGCCAAAACCATCAATACCAGAATTAGATTCCCAAGGCCATCCATCAGATGAAGGAATAATCGGGTGCAAGGCAGAAAATATACATAAAACTGGAACTGAAACAAGGCACAAGGATGTTTTAGAAGACTGGTAGGATCTCTAAAACATTTTTCAAGGACATGTCATTGATAAAGCTAAATACTCCAAGGTTGTGTAATACAACAGATTAATCATTGAGAAGAGTGAAATTATGCTGTTTTGAAAACTATGGCAGGCCAGATTTTCTGCCTAATTACATAAGAAGATTTCTCTAAAAAATACACATTATTACAAAGACTTATTGGCTGTGAAATAAGTTAAGGGTATTTCAAATGGCTTGTCTGCAAAGAAAGGTGAGATGTAGGGAATCACAGAAAGTCGAGGGGAAAATAGGTTAATATATACATTGCTGTATGGTGAACTAAGCCTTAGGCTAGCAACAATGGAGAGGACGTGACCCTTAGACACGTACAAGTAAGCTGGAATCTTCAAAAGTTCAAATCTTTATAAGTAAAAAGATTTATTAAAATGAATAACCAAGTGTTTTAATTGACATCAGAAGATGAAAACAATAAACCCTGAGAACATAGAGAAAAGATAAATAAAGATATGAGCAGAACTTAATACAACAGAAAACGTATAAAATTCAGGTGATTTAGTAAGTCCAAAGAATCTTCTTTGAAAAGAATTAATAGACACACTTTGATTAAGGAAAACCAAAACATAAGTAAAGAATATACAGAAAGAGTCAGGACAATGTTAGAGCAGAGAATATATGAAATGCCAGTAAATTTGAACATTTCTGTCAAGTGGACCATTTCCTAGCTCCTAAAGTTTACCAACACTGACACAAGAGGAAATCATTTAAGGTCATCATGTCTGCCCTTGGCATTCTCGGAACGCCCTGGCCTCAGAATGCAGCCTCTGTAGTCCATGGTAACCTGCGGAGAGGGGGCGGGGCTGAGGGAGGTTGGAACACTGCCCTCACTGAGGGAGTGGGTGTGGCCATCTCTGCTGTGACTGAACAAAGGGCAGGGGAGCAGGGGGCCCAGGGCAGGGCCCTCAGAGCCCGGCAGGCCCAGTGGAGTGTCACAAGATTTTAGGCCCATGCCAAAGGGCGCCTTCTTGGTCTGCACAGCTGCCCAAACTCTCACCTTTCCACTCAGGCCGCCCTCTTACTTTAAGTGTGTGTGGAACGTGTCCGTGCAGTATACCGCGCTGCACAGCTATGCATAGGTCTGGGCATCGTAGCTTCCTGCCAGGTGACCGAAGTTCGCAGGCAGATGGGTCCCTGGGACACACGCGGAGGGGCTCCTGCCCGGGTCACAGGCCGCCCACTGCCCCTGCCCCAGATCGGGGGCCGCAAAGCAGCCCTGTATGAGTCCCCTGCCTCTAGAGGGAGTATTGGAGCAACACTTGTAGAAAACGGGGTCCTTGCGGGCCACTCATTGGTGGGACACAAATAAATATTTGCCGACTTTCTGCTGAAACTTACGAGCGTTCACACCTAAGCCTCTTACAAGGTCAGCTGTTTAGCTAAACATGAGCTCATGATCTAAATTTACACAATATTGAAGAAAGCAGCTACAAGGGGAGACAATCAGCCAAAACCATCAATACCAGAATTAGATTCCCAAGGCCATCCATCAGATGTAGGAATAATCGGGTGCAAGGCAGAAAATATACATAAAACTGGAACTGAAACAAGGCACAAGGATGTTTTAGAAGACTGGTAGGATCTCTAAAACATTTTTCAAGGACATGTCTTTGATAAAGCTAAATACTCCAAGGTTGTGTAATACAACAGATTAATCATTGAGAAGAGTGAAATTATGCTGTTTTGAAAACTATGGCAGGCCAGATTTTCTGCCTAATTATATAAGAAGATTTCTCTAAAAAATACACATTATTTCAAAGACTTATTGGCTGTGAAATAAGTTAAGGGTATTTCAAATGGCTTGTCTGCAAAGAAAGGTGATATGTAGGGAATCACAGAAAGTCGAGGGGAAAATAGGTTAATATATACATTGCTGTATGGTGAACTAAGCCTTAGGCTAGCAACAATGGAGAGGACGTGACCCTTAGACACGTACAAGTAAGCTGGAATCTTCAAAAGTTCAAATCTTTATAAGTAAAAAGATTTATTAAAATGAATAACCAAGTGTTTGAATTGACATCAGAAGATGAAAACAATAAACCCTGAGAACATAGAGAAAAGATAAATAAAGATATGAGCAGAACTTAATACAACAGAAAACGTATAAAATTGAGGTGATTTAGTAAGTCCAAAGAATCTTCTTTGAAAAGAATTAAAAGACACAATTTGATTAAGGAAAACAAAAACATAAGTAAAGAATATACAGAAAGAGTCAGGACAATGTTAGAGCAGAGAATATATGAAATGCCAGTAAATTTGAACATTTCTGTAAAGTGGACCATTTCCTAGCTCCTAAAGTTTACCAACACTGACACAAGAGGAAATCATTTAAGGTCATCATGTCTGCCCTTGGCATTCTCGGAATGCCCTGGCCTCAGAATGCAGACTCTGTAGTCCATGGTAACCTGAGGAGAGGGGGCGGGGCTGAGGGAGGTTGGAACACTGCCCTCACTGAGGGAGTGGGTGTGGCCATCTCTGCTGTGACTGAACAAAGGGCAGGGGAGCAGGGGGCCAAGGGCAGGGCCCTCAGAGCCCGGCAGGCCCAGTGGAGTGTCACACGCTTTTAGCCCCAGGCCAAAGAGTGCCTTCTTTGTCTGCACAGCTGCCCAAACTCTCACCTTTCCACTCAGGCCGCCCTCTTACTTGAAGTGTGGGTGGAACGTGTCCGTGCAGTATACCGCGCTGCACAGCTAAGCATAGGTCTGGGCATCGTATCTTCCTGCCAGGTGACCGAAGTTCACAGGCAGATGGGTCCCTGGGACACACGCGGTGAGGATCCTGCCCGGGTCACAGGCAGCCCACGGCCCCTGCCACAGATCGGGAGCCGCAAAGCAGCCCTGTCTGAGTCCCCTGCCTCTAGAGGGACTATTGGACCAACACTTGTAGAAAACGGGGTCCTTGCGGGCCACTCATTGGAGGGACACAGATAAATCTTTGCCGACTTTCTGCTGAAACTTACGAGTGTTCACACCTAAGCCTCTTACAAGGTCAGCTGTTTAGCTAAACATGAGCTCATAATCTAAATTTACACAATATTGAAGAAAGCAGCTACAAGGGGAGACAATCAGCCAAAACCATCAATACCAGAATTAGATTCCCAAGGCCATCCATCAGATGTAGGAATAATCGGGTGCAAGGCAGAAAATATACATAAAACTCGAACTGAAACAAGGCACAAGGATGTTTTCAAAGACTGGTAGGATCTCTAAAACATTTTTCAAGGACATGTCATTGATAAAGCTAAATACTCCAAGGTTGTGTAATACAACAGATTAATCATTGAGAAGAGTGAAATTATGCTGTTTTGAAAACTATGGCAGGACAGATTTTCTGCCTAATTATATAAGAAGATTTCTCTAAAAATACACATTATTTCAAAGACTTATTGGCTGTGAAATAAGTTAAGGGTATTTCAAATGGCTTGTCTGCAAAGAAAGGTGAGATGTAGGGAATCACAGAAAGTTGAGGGGAAAATAGGTCAATATATACATTGCTGTATGGTGAACTAAGCCTTAGGCCAGCAACAATGGAGAGGACCTGACCCTTAGACACGTACAATTAAGCTGGAATCTTCAAAAGTTCAAATCTTTATAAGTAAAAAGATTTATTAAAATCAATAACCAAGTGTTTTAATTGACATCAGAAGATGAAAACAATAAACCCTGAGAACATAGAGAAAAGATAAATAAAGATATGAGCAGAACTTAATACAACAGAAAACGTATAAAATTCAGGTGATTGAGTAAGTCTAAAGAATTTTCTTTGAAAAGATTTAAAAGACACACTTTGATTAAGGAAAACCAAAACATAAGTAAAGAATATACAGAAAGAGTCAGGACAATGTTAGAGCAGACAATATATGAAATGCCAGTAAATTTGAACATTTCTGTAAAGTGGACCATTTCCTAGCTCCTAAAGTTTACCAACACTGACACAAGAGGAAATCATTTAAGGTCATCATGTCTGCCCTTGGCATTCTCGGAACGCCCTGGCCTCAGAATGCAGCCTCTGTAGTCCATGGTAACCTGCGGAGAGGGGGCTGGGCTGAGGGAGGTTGGAACACTGCCCTCACTGAGGGAGTGGGTGTGGCCATCTCTGCTGTGACTGAACAAAGGGCAGGGGAGCAGGGGGCCCAGGGCAGGGCCCTCAGAGCCCGGCAGGCCCAGTGGAGTGTCACAAGCTTTTAGGCCCAGGCCAAAGGGTGCCTTCTTTGTCTGCACAGCTGCCCAAACTCTCACCTTTCCACTCAGGCCGCCCTCTTACTTGAAGTGTGTGTGGAACGTGTCCGCACAGTATACCGCGCTACACAGCTAAGCATAGGTCTGGGCATCGTAGCTTCCTGCCAGGTGACCGAAGTTCGCAGGCAGATGGGACCCTGGGACACACGCGGAGAGGCTCCTGCCCGGGTCACAGGCCACCCACTGCCCCTGCCCCAGATCGGGAGCCGCAAAGCAGCCCTGTCTGAGTCCCCTGCCTCTAGAGGGAGTATTTGACCAACACTTGTAGAAAACGGGGTCCTTGCGGGCCACTCATTGGAGGGACACAAATAAATCTTTGCCGACTTTCTGCTGAAACTTACGAGCTTTCACACCTAAGCCACTTACAAGGTCAGCTGTTTAGCTAAACATGAGCTCATGATCTAAATTTACACAATATTGAAGAAAGCAGCTACAAGGGGAGACAATCAGCCAAAACCATCAATACCAGAATTAGATTCCCAAGGCCATCCATCAGATGTAGGAATAATCGGGTGCAAGGCAGAAAATATACATAAAACTGGAACTGAAACAAGGCACAAGGATGTTTTCAAAGACTGGTAGGATCTCTAAAACATTTTTCAAGGACATGTCATTGATAAAGCTAAATACTCCAAGGTTGTGTAATACAACAGATTAATCATTGAGAAGAGTGAAATTATGCTGTTTTGAAAACTATGGCAGGTCAGATTTTCTGCCTAATTCTATAAGAAGATTTCTCTAAAAAATAAACATTATTTCAAAGACTTATTGGCTGTGAAATAAGTTAAGGGTATTTCAAATGGCTTGTCTGCAAAGAAAGGTGAGATGTAGGGAATCACAGAAAGTCGAGGGGAAAATAGGTCAATATATACATTGCTGTATGGTGAACTAAGCCTTAGGCCAGCAACAATGGAGAGGACGTGACCCTTAGACACGTACAAGTAAGCTGGAATCTTCAAAAGTTCAAATCTTTATAAGTAAAAAGATTTATTAAAATGAATAACCAAGTGTTTTAATTGACATCAGAAGATGAAAACAATAAACCCTGAGAACATAGAGAAAAGATAAATGAAGATATGAGCAGAACTTAATACAACAGAAAACGTATAAAATTGAGGTGATTTAGTAAGTCCAAAGAATCTTCTTTGAAAAGATTTAAAAGACACACTTTGATTAAGGAAAAGCAAAACATAAGTAAAGAATATACAGAAAGAGTCAGGACAATGTTAGAGCAGACAATATATGAAATGCCAGTAAATTTGAACATTTCTGTCAAGTGGACCATTTCCTAGCTCCTAAAGTTTACCAACACTGACACAAGAGGAAATCATTTAAGGTCATCATGTCTGCCCTTGGCATTCTCGGAACGCCCTGGCCTCAGAATGCAGCCTCTGTAGTCCATGGTAACCTGCAGAGAGGGGGCGGGGCTGAGGGAGGTTGGAACACTGCCCTCACTGAGGGAGTGGGTGTGGCCATCTCTGCTGTGACTGAACAAAGGGCAGGGGAGCAGGGGGCCCAGGGCAGGGCCCTCAGAGCCCGGCAGGCCCAGTGGAGTGTCACAAGCTTTTAGGCCCAGGCCAAAGGGCGCCTTCTTTGTCTGCACAGCTGCCCAAACTCTCACCTTTCCACTCAGGCCGCCCTCTTACTTGAAGTGTGTGTGGAACGTGTCTGCGCAGTACACCGCGCTGCACAGCTAAGCATAGTTCTGGGCATCGTAGCTTCCTGCAAGGTGACCGAAGTTCGCAGGCAGATGGGACCCTGGGACACACGCGGAGGGGCTCCTGCCCGGGTCACACTCCGCCCACTGCCCCTGCCCCAGATCGGGTGCCGCAAAGCAGCCCTGTCTGAGTCCCCTGCCTCTAGAGGGAGTATTGGACCAACACTTGTAGAAAACGGGGCCCTTGCGAGCCACTCGTTGGAGGGACACAAATAAATCTTTGCCGACTTTTTGCTGAAACTTACGAGCGTTCATACCTAAGCCTCTTAAAAGGTCAGCTGTTTAGCTAAACATGAGCTCATGATCTAAATTTACACAATAATGAAGAAAGCAGCTACAAGGGGAGACAATCAGCCAAAACCATCAATACCAGAATTAGATTCCCAAGGCCATCCATCAGATGAAGGAATAATCGGGTGCAAGGCAGAAAATATACATAAAACTGGAACTGAAACAAGGCACAAGGATGTTTTCGAAGACTGGTAGGATCTCTAAAACATTTTTCAAGGACATGTCATTGATAAAGCTAAATACTCCAAGGTTGTGTTATACAACAGATTAATCATTGAGAAGAGTGAAATTATGCTGTTTTGAAAACTATGGCAGGTCAGATTTTCTGCCTAATTATATAAGAAGATTTCTCTAAAAAATACACATTATTTCAAAGACTTATTGGCTGTGAAATAAGTTAAGGGTATTTCAAATGGCTTGTCTGCAAAGAAAGGTGAGATGTAGGGAATCACAGAAAGTCGAGGGGAAAATAGGTTAATATATACATTGCTGTATGGTGAACTAAGCCTTAGGCTAGCAACAATGGAGAGGACGTGACCCTTAGACACGTACAAGTAAGCTGGAATCTTCAAAAGTTCAAATCTTTATAAGTAAAAAGATTTATTAAAATGAATAACCAAGTGCTTTAATTGACATCAGAAGATGAAAACAATAAACCCTGAGAACATAGAGAAAAGATAAATAAAGATATGAGCAGAACTTAATACAACAGAAAACGTATAAAATTGAGGTGATTTAGTAAGTCCAAAGAATCTTCTTTGAAAAGATTGAAAAGACACACTTTGATTAAGGAAAACAAAAACATAAGTAAAGAATATAAAGAAAGAATCAGCACAATGTTAGAGCAGAGAATATATGAAATGCCAGTAAATTTGAACATTTCTGTAAAGTGGACCATTTCCTAGCTCCTAAAGTTTACCAACACTGACACAAGAGGAAATCATTTAAGGTCATCATGTCTGCCCTTGGCATTCTCGGAACGCCCTGGCCTCAGAATGCAGCCTCTGTAGTCCATGGTAACCTGCGGAGAGGGGGCTGGGCTGAGGGAGGTTGGAACACTGCCCTCACTGAGGGAGTGGGTGTGGCCATCTCTGCTGTGACTGAACAAAGGGCAGGGGAGCAGGGGGCCCAGGGCAGGGCCCTCAGAGCCCGGCAGGCCCAGTGGAGTGTCACAAGCTTTTAGGCCCAGGCCAAAGGGCGCCTTCTTTGTCTGCACAGCTGCCCAAACTCTCACCTTTCCACTCAGGCCGCCCTCTTACTTTAAGTGTGTGTGGAACGTGTCCGCGCAGTATACCGCGCTACACAGCTAAGCATAGGTCTGGGCATCGTAGCTTCCTGCCAGGTGACCGAAGTTCGCAGGCAGATGGGTCCCTGGGACACACGCGGAGAGGTTCCTGCCCGGGTCACAGGCCGCCCACTGCCCCTGCCCCAGATCGGGAGCCGCAAAGCAGCCCTGTCTGAGTCCCATGCCTCTAGAGGGAGTATTGGACCAACACTTGTAGAAAACGGGGTCCTTGCGGGCCACTCATTGGAGGGACACAAATAAATCTTTGCCGACTTTCTGCTGAAACTTACGAGCGTTCAAACCTAAGCCTCTTACAAGGTCAGCTGTTTAGCTAAACATGAGCTCATGATCTAAATTTACACAATATTGAAGAAAGCAGCTACAAGGGGAGACAATCAGCCAAAACCATCAATACCAGAATTAGATTCCCAAGGCCAACCATCAGATGTAGGAATAATCGGGTGCAAGTCAGAAAATATACATAAAACTGGAACTGAAACAAGGCACAAGGATGTTTTCAAAGACTGGTAGGATCTCTAAAACATTTTTCAAGGACATGTCATTGATAAAGCTAAATACTCCAAGGTTGTGTAATACAACAGATTAATCATTGAGAAGAGTGAAATTATGCTGTTTTGAAAACTATGGCAGGTCAGATTTTCTGCCTAATTATATAAGAAGATTTCTCTAAAAAACACACATTATTTCAAAGACTTATTGGCTGTGAAATAAGTTAAGGGTATTTCAAATGGCTTGTCTGCAAAGAAAGGTGAGATGTAGGGAATCACAGAAAGTCGAGGGGAAAATAGGTCAATATATACATTGCTGTATGGTGAACTAAGCCTTAGGCCAGCAACAATGGAGAGGACCTGACCCTTAGACACGTACAAGTAAGCTGGAATCTTCAAAAGTTCAAATCTTTATAAGTAAAAAGATTTACTAAAATCAATAACCAAGTGTTTTAATTGACATCAGAAGATGAAAACAATAAACCCTGAGAACATGGAGAAAAGATAAATAAAGATATGAGCAGAACTTAATACAACAGAAAACGTATAAAATTCAGGTGATTTAGTAAGTCCAAAGAATCTTCTTTGAAAAGATTTAAAAGACACACTTTGATTAAGGAAAACCAAAACATAAGTAAAGAATATACAGAAAGAGTCAGGACAATGTTAGAGCAGAGGATATATGAAATGCCAGTAAATTTGAACATTTCTGTCAAGTGGACCATTTCCTAGCTCCTAAAGTTTACCAACACTGACACAAGAGGAAATCATTTAAGGTCATCATGTCTGCCCTTGGCATTCTCGGAACGCCCTGGCCTCAGAATGCAGCCTCTGTAGTCCATGGTAACCTGCGGAGAGGGGGCGGGGCTGAGGGAGGTTGGAACACTGCCCTCACTGAGGCAGTGGGTGTGGCCATCTCTGCTGTGACTGAACAAAGGGCAGGGGAGCAGGGGGCCCAGGGCAGGGCCCTCAGAGCCCGGCAGGCCCAGTGGAGTGTCACAAGCTTTTAGGCCCAGGCCAAAGGGCGCCTTCTTTGTCTGCACAGCTGTCCAAACTCTCACCTTTCCACTCAGGCCGCCCTCTTACTTTAAGTGTGTGTGGAACGTGTCCGTGCAGTATACCGCGCTGCACAGCTAAGCATAGGTCTGGGCATCGTAGCTTCCTGCCAGGTGACCGAAGTTCACAGGCAGATGGGTCCCTGGGACACACGTGGAGGGGCTCCTGCCCGGGTCACAGGCCGCCCACTGCCCCTGCCCCAGATCGGGGGCCGCAAATCAGCCCTGTCTGAGTCCCCTTCCTCTAGAGGGAGTATTGGAGCAACACTTGTAGAAAACGGGGTCCTTGCGGGCCACTCATTGGAGGGACACAAATAAATCTTTGCCGACTTTCTGCTGAAACTTATGAGCGTTCACACCTAAGCCTCTTAAAAGGTCAGCTGTTTAGCTAAACATGAGCTCATGATCTAAATTTACACAATATTGAAGAAAGCAGCTACAAGGGGAGACAATCAGCCAAAACCATCAATACCAGAATTAGATTCCCAAGGCCATCCATCAGATGTAGTAATAATCGGGTGCAAGGCAGAAAATATACATAAAACTGGAACTGAAACAAGGCACAAGGATGTTTTCAAAGACTGGTAGGATCTCTAACACATTTTTCAAGGACATGTCATTGATAAAGCTAAATACTCCAAGGTTGTGTAATACAACAGATTAATCATTGAGAAGAGTGAAATTATGCTGTTTTGAAAACTATGGCAGGTCAGATTTTCTGCCTAATTATATAAGAAGATTTCTCTAAAAAATACACATTATTTCAAAGACTTATTGGCTGTGAAATAAGTTAAGGGTATTTCAAATGGCTTGTCTGCAAAGAAAGGTGAGATGTAGGGAATCACAGAAAGTCGAGGGGAAAATAGGTCAATATATACATTGCTGTATGGTGAACTAAGCCTTAGGCCAGCAACAATGGAGAGGACCTGACCCTTAGACACGAACAAGTAAGCTGGAATCTTCAAAAGTTCAAATCTTTATAAGTAAAAAGATTTATTAAAATGAATAACCAAGTGTTTTAATTGACATCAGAAGATGAAAACAATAAACCCTGAGAACATGGAGAAAAGATAAATAAAGATATGAGCAGAACTTAATACAACAGAAAACGTATAAAATTCAGGTGATTTAGTAAGTCCAAAGAATCTTCTTTGAAAAGAATTAAAAGACACACTTTGATTAAGGAAAACCAAAACATAAGTAAAGAATATACAGAAAGAGTCAGGACAATGTTAGAGCAGAGAATATATGAAATGCCAGTAAATTTGAACATTTCTGTAAAGTGGACCATTTCCTAGCTCCTAAAGTTTACCAACACTGACACAAGAGGAAATCATTTAAGGTCATCATGTCTGCCCTTGGCATTCTCGGAACGCCCTGGCCTCAGAATGCAGCCTCTGTAGTCCATGGTAACCTGCGGAGAGGGGGCGGGGCTGAGGGAGGTTGGAACACTGCCCTCACTGAGGGAGTGGGTGTGGCCATCTCTGCTGTGACTGAACAAAGGGCAGGGAAGCAGGGGGCCCAGGGCAGGGCCCTCAGAGCCCGGCAGGCCCAGTGGAGTGTCACAAGTTTTTAGGCCCAGGCCAAAGGGCGCCTTCTTTGTCTGCACAGCTGCCCAAACTCTCACCTTTCCACTCAGGCCGCCCTCTTACTTGAAGTGTGTGTGGAACGTGTCTGCGCAGTACACCGCGCTGCACAGCTAAGCATAGTTCTGGGCATCGTATCTTCCTGCAAGGTGACCGAAGTTCGCAGGCAGATGGGACCCTGGGACACACGCGGAGGGGCTCCTGCCCGGGTCACACTCCGCCCACTGCCCCTGCCCCAGATCGGGGGCCGCAAAGCAGCCCTGTCTGAGTCCCCTGCCTCTAGAGGGAGTATTGGACCAACACTTGTAGAAAACGGGGCCCTTGCGAGCCACTCGTTGGAGGGACACAAATAAATCTTTGCCGACTTTTTGATGAAACTTACGAGCGTTCATACCTAAGCCTCTTAAAAGGTCAGCTGTTTGGCTAAACATGAGCTCATGATCTAAATTTACACAATAATGAAGAAAGCAGCTACAAGGGGAGACAATCAGCCAAAACCATCAATACCAGAATTAGATTCCCAAGGCCATCCATCAGATGAAGGAATAATCGGGTGCAAGGCAGAAAATATACATAAAACTGGAACTGAAACAAGGCACAAGGATGTTTTAGAAGACTGGTAGGATCTCTAAAACATTTTTGAAGGACATGTCATTGATAAAGCTAAATACTCCAAGGTTGTGTAATACAACAGATTAATCATTGAGAAGAGTGAAATTATGCTGTTTTGAAAACTATGGCAGGTCAGATTTTCTGCCTAATTATATAAGAAGATTTCTCTAAAAAATACACATTATTTCAAAGTCTTATTGGCTGTGAAATAAGTTAAGGGTATTTCAAATGGCTTGTCTGCAAAGAAAGGTGAGATGTAGGGAATCACAGAAAGTCGAGGGGAAAATAGGTTAATATATACATTGCTGTATGGTGAACTAAGCCTTAGGCTAGCAACAATGGAGAGGACGTGACCCTTAGACACGTACAAGTAAGCTGGAATCTTAAAAAGTTCAAATCTTTATAAGTAAAAAGATTTATTAAAATGAATAACCAAGTGCTTTAATTGACATCAGAAGATGAAAACAATAAACCCTGAGAACATAGAGAAAAGATAAATAAAGATATGAGCAGAACTTAATACAACAGAAAACGTATAAAATTGTGGTTATTTAGTAAGTCCAAAGAATCTTCTTTGAAAAGAATTAAAAGACACACTTTGATTAAGGAAAACCAAAACATAAGTAAAGAATATCCAGAAAGAGTCAGGACAATGTTAGAGCAGAGAATATATGAAATGCCAGTAAATTTGAACATTTCTGTAAAGTGGACCATTTCCTAGCTCCTAAAGTTTACCAACACTGACACAAGAGGAAATCATTTAAGGTCATCATGTCTGCCCTTGGCATTCTCGGAACGCCCTGGCCTCAGAATGCAGCCTCTGTAGTCCATGGTAACCTGCGGAGAGGGGGCGGGGCTGAGGGAGGTTGGAACACTGCCCTCACTGAGGGAGTGGGTGTGGCCATCACTGCTGTGACTGAACAAAGGGCAGGGGAGCAGGGGGCCCAGGGCAGGGCCCTCAGAGCCCGGCAGGCCCAGTGGAGTGTCACAAGTTTTTAGGCCCAGGCCAAAGGGCGCCTTCTTTGTCTGCACAGCTGCCCAAACTCTCACCTTTCCACTCAGGCCGCCCTCTTACTTGAAGTGTGTGTGGAACGTGTCTGCGCAGTACACCGCGCTGCACAGCTAAGCATAGTTCTGGGCATCGTACCTTCCTGCAAGGTGACCGAAGTTCGCAGGCAGATGGGACCCTGGGACTCACGCGGAGGGGCTCCTGCCCGGGTCACACTGCGCCCACTGCCCCTGCCCCAGATCGGGGGCCGCAAAGCAGCCCTGTCTGAGTCCCCTGCCTCTAGAGGGAGTATTGGACCAACACTTGTAGAAAACGGGGCCCTTGCGAGCCACTCGTTGGAGGGACACAAATAAATCTTTGCCGACTTTTTGATGAAACTTACGAGCGTTCATACCTAAGCCTCTTAAAAGGTCAGCTGTTTGGCTAAACATGAGCTCATGATCTAAATTTACACAATAATGAAGAAAGCAGCTACAAGGGGAGACAATCAGCCAAAACCATCAATACCAGAATTAGATTCCCAAGGCCATCCATCAGATGAAGGAATAATCGGGTGCAAGGCAGAAAATATACATAAAACTGGAACTGAAACAAGGCACAAGGATGTTTTAGAAGACTGGTAGGATCTCTAAAACATTTTTGAAGGACATGTCATTGATAAAGCTAAATACTCCAAGGTTGTGTAATACAACAGATTAATCATTGAGAAGAGTGAAATTATGCTGTTTTGAAAACTATGGCAGGTCAGATTTTCTGCCTAATTATATAAGAAGATTTCTCTAAAAAATACACATTATTTCAAAGTCTTATTGGCTGTGAAATAAGTTAAGGGTATTTCAAATGGCTTGTCTGCAAAGAAAGGTGAGATGTAGGGAATCACAGAAAGTCGAGGGGAAAATAGGTTAATATATACATTGCTGTATGGTGAACTAAGCCTTAGGCTAGCAACAATGGAGAGGACGTGACCCTTAGACACGTACAAGTAAGCTGGAATCTTAAAAAGTTCAAATCTTTATAAGTAAAAAGATTTATTAAAATGAATAACCAAGTGCTTTAATTGACATCAGAAGATGAAAACAATAAACCCTGAGAACATAGAGAAAAGATAAATAAAGATATGAGCAGAACTTAATACAACAGAAAACGTATAAAATTGTGGTTATTTAGTAAGTCCAAAGAATCTTCTTTGAAAAGAATTAAAAGACACACTTTGATTAAGGAAAACCAAAACATAAGTAAAGAATATCCAGAAAGAGTCAGGACAATGTTAGAGCAGAGAATATATGAAATGCCAGTAAATTTGAACATTTCTGTAAAGTGGACCATTTCCTAGCTCCTAAAGTTTACCAACACTGACACAAGAGGAAATCATTTAAGGTCATCATGTCTGCCCTTGGCATTCTCGGAACGCCCTGGCCTCAGAATGCAGCCTCTGTAGTCCATGGTAACCTGCGGAGAGGGGGCGGGGCTGAGGGAGGTTGGAACACTGCCCTCACTGAGGGAGTGGGTGTGGCCATCACTGCTGTGACTGAACAAAGGGCAGGGGAGCAGGGGGCCCAGGGCAGGGCCCTCAGAGCCCGGCAGGCCCAGTGGAGTGTCACAAGTTTTTAGGCCCAGGCCAAAGGGCGCCTTCTTTGTCTGCACAGCTGCCCAAACTCTCACCTTTCCACTCAGGCCGCCCTCTTACTTGAAGTGTGTGTGGAACATGTCTGCGCAGTACACCGCGCTGCACAGCTAAGCATAGTTCTGGGCATCGTACCTTCCTGCAAGGTGACCGAAGTTCGCAGGCAGATGGGACCCTGGGACTCACGCGGAGGGGCTCCTGCCCGGGTCACACTGCGCCCACTGCCCCTGCCCCAGATCGGGGGCCGCAAAGCAGCCCTGTCTGAGTCCCCTGCCTCTAGAGGGAGAATTGGACCAACACTTGTAGAAAATGGGGCCCTTGCGAGCCACTCGTTGGAGGGACACAAATAAATCTTTGCCGACTTTTTGCTGAAACTTACGAGCGTTCATACCTAAGCCTCTTAAAAGGTCAGCTGTTTGGCTAAACATGAGCTCATGATCTAAATTTACACAATAATGAAGAAAGCAGCTACAAGGGGAGACAATCAGCCAAAACCATCAATACCAGAATTAGATTCCCAAGGCCATCCATCAGATGAAGGAATAATCGGGTGCAAGGCAGAAAATATACATAAAACTGGAACTGAAACAAGGCACAAGGATGTTTTAGAAGACTGGTAGGATCTCTAAAACATTTTTGAAGGACATGTCATTGATAAAGCTAAATACTCCAAGGTTGTGTAATACAACAGATTAATCATTGAGAAGAGTGAAATTATGCTGTTTTGAAAACTATGGCAGGTCAGATTTTCTGCCTAATTATATAAGAAGATTTCTCTAAAAAATACACATTATTTCAAAGTCTTATTGGCTGTGAAATAAGTTAAGGGTATTTCAAATGGCTTGTCTGCAAAGAAAGGTGAGATGTAGGGAATCACAGAAAGTCGAGGGGAAAATAGGTTAATATATACATTGCTGTATGGTGAACTAAGCCTTAGGCTAGCAACAATGGAGAGGACGTGACCCTTAGACACGT
This sequence comes from Mesoplodon mirus, assembly GCF_964341445.2. NCBI lineage: Eukaryota > Metazoa > Chordata > Mammalia > Artiodactyla > Ziphiidae > Mesoplodon > Mesoplodon mirus. The sequence continues at coordinate 158,656,534 of NC_138976.1, read as the reverse complement.
ACAAGTAAGCTGGAATCTTAAAAAGTTCAAATCTTTATAAGTAAAAAGATTTATTAAAATGAATAACCAAGTGCTTTAATTGACATCAGAAGATGAAAACAATAAACCCTGAGAACATAGAGAAAAGATAAATAAAGATATGAGCAGAACTTAATACAACAGAAAACGTATAAAATTGTGGTTATTTAGTAAGTCCAAAGAATCTTCTTTGAAAAGAATTAAAAGACACACTTTGATTAAGGAAAACCAAAACATAAGTAAAGAATATCCAGAAAGAGTCAGGACAATGTTAGAGCAGAGAATATATGAAATGCCAGTAAATTTGAACATTTCTGTAAAGTGGACCATTTCCTAGCTCCTAAAGTTTACCAACACTGACACAAGAGGAAATCATTTAAGGTCATCATGTCTGCCCTTGGCATTCTCGGAACGCCCTGGCCTCAGAATGCAGCCTCTGTAGTCCATGGTAACCTGCGGAGAGGGGGCGGGGCTGAGGGAGGTTGGAACACTGCCCTCACTGAGGGAGTGGGTGTGGCCATCACTGCTGTGACTGAACAAAGGGCAGGGGAGCAGGGGGCCCAGGGCAGGGCCCTCAGAGCCCGGCAGGCCCAGTGGAGTGTCACAAGTTTTTAGGCCCAGGCCAAAGGGCGCCTTCTTTGTCTGCACAGCTGCCCAAACTCTCACCTTTCCACTCAGGCCGCCCTCTTACTTGAAGTGTGTGTGGAACGTGTCTGCGCAGTACACCGCGCTGCACAGCTAAGCATAGTTCTGGGCATCGTACCTTCCTGCAAGGTGACCGAAGTTCGCAGGCAGATGGGACCCTGGGACTCACGCGGAGGGGCTCCTGCCCGGGTCACACTGCGCCCACTGCCCCTGCCCCAGATCGGGGGCCGCAAAGCAGCCCTGTCTGAGTCCCCTGCCTCTAGAGGGAGAATTGGACCAACACTTGTAGAAAATGGGGCCCTTGCGAGCCACTCGTTGGAGGGACACAAATAAATCTTTGCCGACTTTTTGCTGAAACTTACGAGCGTTCATACCTAAGCCTCTTAAAAGGTCAGCTGTTTGGCTAAACATGAGCTCATGATCTAAATTTACACAATAATGAAGAAAGCAGCTACAAGGGGAGACAATCAGCCAAAACCATCAATACCAGAATTAGATTCCCAAGGCCATCCATCAGATGAAGGAATAATCGGGTGCAAGGCAGAAAATATACATAAAACTGGAACTGAAACAAGGCACAAGGATGTTTTAGAAGACTGGTAGGATCTCTAAAACATTTTTGAGGGAAATGTCATTGATAAAGCTAAATACTCCAAGGTTGTGTAATACAACAGATTAATCATTGAGAAGAGTGAAATTATGCTGTTTTGAAAACTATGGCAGGTCAGATTTTCTGCCTAATTATATAAGAAGATTTCTCTAAAAAATACACATTATTTCAAAGACTTATTGGCTGTGAAATAAGTTAAGGGTATTTCAAATGGCTTGTCTGCAAAGAAAGGTGAGATGTAGGGAATCACAGAAAGTCGAGGGGAAAATAGGTCAATATATACATTGCTGTATGGTGAACTAAGCCTTAGGCCAGCAACAATGGAGAGGACGTGACCCTTAGACACGAACAAGTAAGCTGGAATCTTCAAAAGTTCAAATCTTTATAAGTAAAAAGATTTATTAAAATGAATAACCACGTGTTTTAATTGACATCAGAAGATGAAAACAATAAACCCTGAGAACATGGAGAAAAGATAAATAAAGATATGAGCAGAACTTAATACAACAGAAAACGTATAAAATTCAGGTGATTTAGTAAGTCCAAAGAATCTTCTTTGAAAAGATTTAAAAGACACACTTTGATTAAGGAAAACCAAAACATAAGTAAAGAATATCCAGAAAGAGTCAGGACAATGTTAGAGCAGAGAATATATGAAATGCCAGTAAATTTGAACATTTCTGTCAAGTGGACCATTTCCTAGCTCCTAAAGTTTACCAACACTGACACAAGAGGAAATCATTTAAGGTCATCATGTCTGCCCTTGGCATTCTCGGAACGCCCTGGCCTCAGAATGCAGCCTCTGTAGTCCATGGTAACCTGCCGAGAGGGGGCGGGGCTGAGGGAGGTTGGAACACTGCCCTCACTGAGGGAGTGGGTGTGGCCATCTCTGCTGTGACTGAACAAAGGGCAGGGGAGCAGGGGGCCCAGGGCAGGGCCCTCAGAGCCCGGCAGGCCCAGTGGAGTGTCACAAGTTTTTAGGCCCAGGCCAAAGGGCGCCTTCTTTGTCTGCACAGCTGCCCAAACTCTCACCTTTCCACTCAGGCCGCCCTCTTACTTGAAGTGTGTGTGGAACGTGTCTGCGCAGTACACCGCGCTGCACAGCTAAGCATAGTTCTGGGCATCGTACCTTCCTGCAAGTTGACCGAAGTTCGCAGGCAGATGGGACCCTGGGACTCACGCGGAGGGGCTCCTGCCCGGGTCACACTGCGCCCACTGCCCCTGCCCCAGATCGGGGGCCGCAAAGCAGCCCTGTCTGAGTCCCCTGCCTCTAGAGGGAGTATTGGACCAACACTTGTAGAAAACGGGGCCCTTGCGAGCCACTCGTTGGAGGGACACAAATAAATCTTTGCCGACTTTTTGCTGAAACTTACGAGCGTTCATACCTAAGCCTCTTAAAAGGTCAGCTGTTTGGCTAAACATGAGCTCATGATCTAAATTTACACAATAATGAAGAAAGCAGCTACAAGGGGAGACAATCAGCCAAAACCATCAATACCAGAATTAGATTCCCAAGGCCATCCATCAGATGAAGGAATAATCGGGTGCAAGGCAGAAAATATACATAAAACTGGAACTGAAACAAGGCACAAGGATGTATTAGAAGACTGGTAGGATCTCTAAAACATTTTTGAGGGACATGTCATTGATAAAGCTAAATACTCCAAGGTTGTGTAATACAACAGATTAATCATTGAGAAGAGTGAAATTATGCTGTTTTGAAAACTATGGCAGGTCAGATTTTCTGCCTAATTATATAAGAAGATTTCTCTAAAAAATACACATTATTTCAAAGACTTATTGGCTGTGAAATAAGTTAAGGGTATTTCAAATGGCTTGTCTGCAAAGAAAGGTGAGATGTAGGGAATCACAGAAAGTCGAGGGGAAAATAGGTCAATATATACATTGCTGTATGGTGAACTAAGCCTTAGGCCAGCAACAATGGAGAGGACCTGACCCTTAGACACGTACAAGTAAGCTGGAATCTTCAAAAGTTCAAATCTTTATAAGTAAAAAGATTTACTAAAATCAATAACCAAGTGTTTTAATTGACATCAGAAGATGAAAACAATAAACCCTGAGAACATGGAGAAAAGATAAATAAAGATATGAGCAGAACTTAATACAACAGAAAACGTATAAAATTCAGGTGATTTAGTAAGTCCAAAGAATCTTCTTTGAAAAGATTTAAAAGACACACTTTGATTAAGGAAAACCAAAACATAAGTAAAGAATATACAGAAAGAGTCAGGACAATGTTAGAGCAGAGAATATATGAAATGCCAGTAAATTTGAACATTTCTGTCAAGTGGACCATTTCCTAGCTCCTAAAGTTTACCAACACTGACACAAGAGGAAATCATTTAAGTTCATCATGTCTGCCCTTGGCATTCTCGGAACGCCCTGGCCTCAGAATGCAGCCTCTGTAGTCCATGGTAACCTGCGGAGAGGGGGCGGGGCTGAGGGAGGTTGGAACACTGCCCTCACTGAGGGAGTGGGTGTGGCCATCTCTGCTGTGACTGAACAAAGGGCAGGGGAGCAGGGGGCCCAGGGCAGGGCCCTCAGAGCCCGGCAGGCCCAGTGGAGTGTCACAAGCTTTTAGGCCCAGGCCAAAGGGAGCCTTCTTTGTCTGCACAGCTGCCCAAACTCTCACCTTTCCACTCAGGCCGCCCTCTTACTTTAAGTGTGTGTGGAATGTGTCCGTGCAGTATACCGCGCTGCACAGCTAAGCATAGGTCTGGGCATCGTAGCTTCCTGCCAGGTGAACGAAGTTCGCAGGCAGATGGGTCCCTGGGACACACGCGGAGGGGCTCCTGCCCGGGTCACAGGCCGCCCACTGCCCCTGCCCCAGATCGGGGGCCGCAAAGCAGCCCTGTCTGAGTCCCCTTCCTCTAGAGGGAGTATTGGAGCAACACTTGTAGAAAACGGGGTCCTTGCGGGCCACTCATTGGAGGGACACAAATAAATCTTTGCCGACTTTCTGCTGAAACTTATGAGCGTTCACACCTAAGCCTCTTACAAGGTCAGCTGTTTAGCTAAACATGAGCTCATGATCTAAATTTACACAATATTGAAGAAAGCAGCTACAAGGGGAGACAATCAGCCAAAACCTTCAATACCAGAATTAGATTCCCAAGGCCATCCATCAGATGTAGGAATAATCGGGTGCAAGGCAGAAAATATACATAAAACTGGAACTGAAACAAGGCACAAGGATGTTTTCAAAGACTGGTAGGATCTCTGACACATTTTTCAAGGACATGTCATTGATAAAGCTAAATACTCCAATGTTGTGTAATACAACAGATTAATCATTGAGAAGAGTGAAATTATGCTGTTTTGAAAACTATGGCAGGTCAGATTTTCTGCCTAATTATATAAGAAGATTTCTCTAAAAAATACACATTATTTCAAAGACTTATTGGCTGTGAAATAAGTTAAGGGTATTTCAAATGGCTTGTCTGCAAAGAAAGGTGAGATGTAGGGAATCACAGAAAGTCGAGGGGAAAATAGGTCAATATATACATTGCTGTATGGTGAACTAAGCCTTAGGCCAGCAACAATGGAGAGGACCTGACCCTTAGACACGAACAAGTAAGCTGGAATCTTCAAAAGTTCAAATCTTTATAAGTAAAAAGATTTATTAAAATGAATAACCAAGTGTTTTAATTGACATCAGAAGATGAAAACAATAAACTGTGAGAACATGGAGAAAAGATAAATAAAGGTATGAGCAGAACTTAATACAACAGAAAACGTATAAAATTCAGGTGATTTAGTAAGTCCAAAGAATCTTTGAAAAGATTTAAAAGACACACTTTGATTAAGGAAAACCAAAACATAAGTAAAGAATATCCAGAAAGAGTCAGGACAATGTTAGAGCAGAGAATATATGAAATGCCAGTAAATTTGAACATTTCTGTAAAGTGGACCATTTCCTAGCTCCTAAAGTTTACCAACACTGACACAAGAGGAAATCATTTAAGGTCATCATGTCTGCCCTTGGCATTCTCGGAACGCCCTGGCCTCAGAATGCAGCCTCTGTAGTCCATGGTAACCTGCGGAGAGGGGGCGGGGCTGAGGGAGGTTGGAACACTGCCCTCACTGAGGGAGTGGGTGTGGCCATCTCTGCTGTGACTGAACAAAGGGCAGGGGAGCAGGGGGCCCAGGCCAGGGCCCTCAGAGCCCGGCAGGCCCAGTGGAGTGTCACAAGTTTTTAGGCCCAGGCCAAAGGGCGCCTTCTTTGTCTGCACAGCTGCCCAAACTCTCACCTTTCCACTCAGGCCGCCCTCTTACTTGAAGTGTGTGTGGAACGTGTCTGCGCAGTACACCGCGCTGCACAGCTAAGCATAGTTCTGGGCATCGTACCTTCCTGCAATGTGACCGAAGTTCGCAGGCAGATGGGTCCCTGGGACTCACGCGGAGGGGCTCCTGCCCGGGTCACACTGCGCCCACTGGCCCTGCCCCAGATCGGGGGCCGCAAAGCAGCCCTGTCTGAGTCCCCTGCCTCTAGAGGGAGTATTGGACCAACACTTGTAGAAAACGGGGCCCTTGCGAGCCACTCGTTGGAGGGACACAAATAAATCTTTGCCGACTTTTTGCTGAAACTTACGAGCGTTCATACCTAAGCCTCTTAAAAGGTCAGCTGTTTGGCTAAACATGAGCTCATGATCTAAATTTACACAATAATGAAGAAAGCAGCTACAAGGGGAGACAATCAGCCAAAACCATCAATACCAGAATTAGATTCCCAAGGCCATCCATCAGATGAAGGAATAATCGGGTGCAAGGCAGAAAATATACATAAAACTGGAACTGAAACAAGGCACAAGGATGTTTTAGAAGACTGGTAGGATCTCTAAAACATTTTTGAGGGACATGTCATTGATAAAGCTAAATACTCCAAGGTTGTGTAATACAACAGATTAATCATTGAGAAGAGTGAAATTATGCTGTTTTGAAAACTATGGCAGGTCAGATTTTCTGCCTAATTATATAAGAAGATTTCTCTAAAAAATACACATTATTTCAAAGACTTATTGGCTGTGAAATAAGTTAAGGGTATTTCAAATGGCTTGTCTGCAAAGAAAGGTGAGATGTAGGGAATCACAGAAAGTCGAGGGGAAAATAGGTCAATATATACATTGCTGTATGGTGAACTAAGCCTTAGGCCAGCAACAATGGAGAGGACCTGACCCTTAGACACGTACAAGTAAGCTGGAATCTTCAAAAGTTCAAATCTTTATAAGTAAAAAGATTTACTAAAATCAATAACCAAGTGTTTTAATTGACATCAGAAGATGAAAACAATAAACCCTGAGAACATGGAGAAAAGATAAATAAAGATATGAGCAGAACTTAATACAACAGAAAACGTATAAAATTCAGGTGATTTAGTAAGTCCAAAGAATCTTCTTTGAAAAGATTTAAAAGACACACTTTGATTAAGGAAAACCAAAACATAAGTAAAGAATATCCAGAAAGAGTCAGGACAATGTTAGAGCAGAGAATATATGAAATGCCAGTAAATTTGAACATTTCTGTCAAGTGGACCATTTCCTAGCTCCTAAAGTTTACCAACACTGACACAAGAGGAAATCATTTAAGGTCATCATGTCTGCCCTTGGCATTCTCGGAACGCCCTGGCCTCAGAATGCAGCCTCTGTAGTCCATGGTAACCTGCGGAGAGGGGGCGGGGCTGAGGGAGGTTGGAACACTGCCCTCACTGAGGGAGTGGGTGTGGCCATCTCTGCTGTGACTGAACAAAAGGCAGGGGAGCAGGGGGCCCAGGGCAGGGCCCTCAGAGCCAGGCAGGCCCAGTGGAGTGTCACAAGCTTTTAGGCCCAGGCCAAAGGGCGCCTTCTTTGTCTGCACAGCTGCCCAAACTCTCACCTTTCCACTCAGGCCGCCCTCTTACTTTAAGTGTGTGTGGAACGTGTCCGTGCAGTATACCGCGCTGCACAGCTAAGCATAGGTCTGGGCATCGTAGCTTCCTGCCAGGTGAACGAAGTTCGCAGGCAGATGGGTCCCTGGGACACACGCGGAGGGGCTCCTGCCCGGGTCACAGGCCGCCCACTGCCCCTGCCCCAGATCGGGGGCTGCAAATCAGCCCTGTCTGAGTACCCTTCCTCTAGAGGGAGTATTGGAGCAACACTTGTAGAAAACGGGGTCCTTGCGGGCCACTCATTGGAGGGACACAAATAAATCTTTGCCGACTTTCTGCTGAAACTTATGAGCGTTCACACCTAAGCCTCTTACAAGGTCAGCTGTTTAGCTAAACATGAGCTCATGATCTAAATTTACACAATATTGAAGAAAGCAGCTACAAGGGGAGACAATCAGCCAAAACCTTCAATACCAGAATTAGATTCCCAAGGCCATCCATCAGATGTAGGAATAATTGGGTGCAAGGCAGAAAATATACATAAAACTGGAACTGAAACAAGGCACAAGGATGTTTTCAAAGACTGGTAGGATCTCTAACACATTTTTCAAGGACATGTCATTGATAAAGCTAAATACTCCAAGGTTGTGTAATACAACAGATTAATCATTGAGAAGAGTGAAATTATGCTGTTTTGAAAACTATGGCAGGTCAGATTTTCTGCCTAATTATATAAGAAGATTTCTCTAAAAAATACACATTATTTCAAAGACTTATTGGCTGTGAAATAAGTTAAGGGTATTTCAAATGGCTTGTCTGCAAAGAAAGGTGAGATGTAGGGAATCACAGAAAGTCGAGGGGAAAATAGGTCAATATATACATTGCTGTATGGTGAACTAAGCCTTAGGCCAGCAACAATGGAGAGGACCTGACCCTTAGACACGAACAAGTAAGCTGGAATCTTCAAAAGTTCAAATCTTTATAAGTAAAAAGATTTATTAAAATGAATAACCAAGTGTTTTAATTGACATCAGAAGATGAAAACAATAAACCCTGAGAACATGGAGAAAAGATAAATAAAGATATGAGCAGAACTTAATACAACAGAAAACGTATAAAATTCAGGTGATTTAGTAAGTCCAAAGAATCTTTGAAAAGATTTAAAAGACACACTTTGATTAAGGAAAACCAAAACATAAGTAAAGAATATCCAGAAAGAGTCAGGACAATGTTAGAGCAGAGAATATATGAAATGCCAGTAAATTTGAACATTTCTGTAAAGTGGACCATTTTCTAGCTCCTAAAGTTTACCAACACTGACACAAGAGGAAATCATTTAAGGTCATCATGTCTGCACTTGGCATTCTCGGAACGCCCTGGCCTCAGAATGCAGCCTCTGTAGTCCATGGTAACCTGCGGAGAGGGGTCGGGGCTGAGGGAGGTTGGAACACTGCCCTCACTGAGGGAGTGTGTGTGGCCATCTCTGCTGTGACTGAACAAAGGGCAGGGGAGCAGGGGGCCCAGGCCAGGGCCCTCAGAGCCCGGCAGGCCCAGTGGAGTGTCACAAGCTTTTAGGCCCAGGCCAAAGGGCGCCTTCTTTGTCTGCACAGCTGCCCAAACTCTCAACTTTCCACTCAGGCCGCCCTCTTACTTGAAGTGTGTGTGGAACGTGTCCGCGCAGTACACCGCGCTGCACAGCTAAGCATAGTTCTGGGCATCGTAGCTTCCTGCCAGGTGACCGAATTTCGCAGGCAGATGGGTCCCTGGGACACACGCGGAGAGGCTCCTGCCCGGGTCACAGGCCGCCCACTGCCCCTGCCCCAGATCGGGGGCCGCAAAGCAGCCCTGTCTGAGTCCCCTGCCTCTAGAGGGAGTATTGGACCAACACTTGTAGAAAACGGGGTCCTTGCGGGCCACTCATTGGAGGGACACAAATAAATCTTTGCCGACTTTCTGCTGAAACTTACGAGCGTTCACACCTAAGCCTCTTACAAGGTCAGCTGTTTAGCTAAACATGAGCTCATGATCTAAATTTACACAATATTGAAGAAAGCAGCTACAAGGGGAGACAATCAGCCAAAACCATCAATACCAGAATTAGATTCCCAAGGCCATCCATCAGATGTAGGAATAATCGGGTGCAAGGCAGAAAATATACATAAAACTGGAACTGAAACAAGGCACAAGGATGTTTTCAAAGACTGGTAGGATCTCTAAAACATTTTTCAAGGACATGTCATTGATAAAGCTAAATACTCCAAGGTTGTGTAATACAACAGATTAATCATTGAGAAGAGTGAAATTATGCTGTTTTGAAAACTATGGCAGGTCAGATTTTCTGCCTAATTATATAAGAAGATTTCTCTAAAAAATACACATTATTTCAAAGACTTATTGGCTGTGAAATAAGTTAAGGGTCTTTCAAATGGCTTGTCTGCAAAGAAAGGTGAGATGTAGGGAATCACAGAAAGTCGAGGGGAAAATAGGTTAATATATACATTGCTGTATTGTGAACTAAGCCTTAGGCTAGCAACAATGGAGAGGACGTGACCCTTAGACACGTACAAGTAAGCTGGAATCTTCAAAAGTTCAAATCTTTATAAGTAAAAAGATTTATTAAAATGAATAACCAAGTGTTTTAATTGACATCAGAAGATGAAAACAATAAACCCTGAGAACATAGAGAAAAGATAAATAAAGATATGAGCAGAACTTAATACAACAGAAAACGTATAAAATTCAGGTGATTTAGTAAGTCCAAAGAATCTTCTTTGAAAAGAATTAAAAGACACAATTTGATTAAGGAAAACAAAAACATAAGTAAAGAATATACAGAAAGAGTCAGGACAATGTTAGAGCAGAGAATATATGAAATGCCAGTAAATTTGAACATTTCTGTAAAGTGGACCATTTCCTAGCTCCTAAAGTTTACCAACACTGACACAAGAGGAAATCATTTAAGGTCATCATGTCTGCCCTTGGCATTCTCGGAACGCCCTGGCCTCAGAATGCAGCCTCTGTAGTCCATGGTAACCTGCGGAGAGGGGGCGGGGCTGAGGGAGGTTGGAACACTGCCCTCACTGAGGGAGTGGGTGTGGCCATCTCTGCTGTGACTGAACAAAGGGCAGGGGAGCAGGGGGCCCAGGGCAGGGCCCTCAGAGCCCGGCAGGCCCAGTGGAGTGTCACAAGTTTTTAGGCCCAGGCCAAAGGGCGCCTTCTTTGTCTGCACAGCTGCCCAAACTCTCACCTTTCCACTCAGGCCGCCCTCTTACTTGAAGTGTGTGTGGAACGTGTCCGTGCAGTATACCGCGCTGCACAGCTAAGCATAGGTCTGGGCATCGTAGCTTCCTGCCAGGTGACCGAAGTTCGCAGGCAGATGGGTCCCTGGGACACACGCGGAGAGGCTCCTGCCCGGGTCACAGGCCGCCCACTGCCCCTGCCCCAGATCGGGAGCCGCAAAGCAGCCCTGTCTGAGTCCCCTGCCTCTAGAGGGAGTATTGGACCAACACTTGTAGAAAACGGGGTCCTTGCGGGCCACTCATTGGAGGGACACAAATAAATCTTTGCCGACTTTCTGCTGAAACTTACGAGCGTTCACACCTAAGCCTCTTACAAGGTCAGCTGTTTAGCTAAACATGAGCTCATGATCTAAATTTACACAATATTGAAGAAAGCAGCTACAAGGGGAGACAATCAGCCAAAACCATCAATACCAGAATTAGATTCCCAAGGCCATCCATCAGATGTAGGAATAATCGGGTGCAAGGCAGAAAATATACATAAAACTGGAACTGAAACAAGGCACAAGGATGTTTTCAAAGACTGGTAGGATCTCTAAAACATTTTTCAAGGACATGTCATTGATAAAGCTAAATACTCCAAGGTTGTGTAATACAACAGATTAATCATTGAGAAGAGTGAAATTATGCTGTTTTGAAAACTATGGCAGGTCAGATTTTCTGCCTAATTATATAAGAAGATTTCTCTAAAAAATACACATTATTTCAAAGACTTATTGGCTGTGAAATAAGTTAAGGGTCTTTCAAATGGCTTGTCTGCAAAGAAAGGTGAGATGTAGGGAATCACAGAAAGTCGAGGGGAAAATAGGTTAATATATACATTGCTGTATTGTGAACTAAGCCTTAGGCTAGCAACAATGGAGAGGACGTGACCCTTAGACACGTACAAGTAAGCTGGAATCTTCAAAAGTTCAAATCTTTATAAGTAAAAAGATTTATTAAAATGAATAACCAAGTGTTTTAATTGACATCAGAAGATGAAAACAATAAACCCTGAGAACATAGAGAAAAGATAAATAAAGATATGAGCAGAACTTAATACAACAGAAAACGTATAAAATTCAGGTGATTTAGTAAGTCCAAAGAATCTTCTTTGAAAAGAATTAATAGACACACTTTGATTAAGGAAAACAAAAACATAAGTAAAGAATATACAGAAAGAGTCAGGACAATGTTAGAGCAGAGAATATATGAAATGCCAGTAAATTTGAACATTTCTGTAAAGTGGACCATTTCCTAGCTCCTAAAGTTTACCAACACTGACACAAGAGGAAATCATTTAAGGTCATCATGTCTGCCCTTGGCATTCTCGGAACGCCCTGGCCTCAGAATGCAGCCTCTGTAGTCCATGGTAACCTGCGGAGAGGGGGCGGGGCTGAGGGAGGTTGGAACACTGCCCTCACTGAGGGAGTGGGTGTGGCCATCTCTGCTGTGACTGAACAAATGGCAGGGGAGCAGGGGGCCCAGGGCAGGGCGCTCAGAGCTCGGCAGGCCCAGTGGAGTGTCACACGCTTTTAGGCCCAGGCCAAAGGGCGCCTTCTTTGTCTGCACAGCTGCCCAAACTCTCACCTTTCCACTCAGGCCGCCCTCTTACTTGAAGTGTGTGTGGAACGTGTCCGTGCAGTATACCGCGCTGCGCAGCTAAGCATAGGTCTGGGCATCGTAGCTTCCTGCCAGGTGACCGAAGTTCGCAGGCAGATGGGTCCCTGGGACACACGCGGAGAGGCTCCTGCCCGGGTCACAGGCCGCCCACTGCCCCTGCCACAGATCGGGAGCCGCAAAGCAGCCCTGTCTGAGTCCCCTGCCTCTAGAGGGAGTATTGGACCAACACTTGTAGAAAACGGGGTCCTTGCGGGCCACTCATTGGAGGGACACAAATAAATCTTTGCCGACTTTCTGCTGAAACTTACGAGCGTTCACACCTAAGCCTCTTACAAGGTCAGCTGTTTAGCTAAACATGAGCTCATGATCTAAATTTACACAATATTGAAGAAAGCAGCTACAAGGGGAGACAATCAGCCAAAACCATCAATACCAGAATTAGATTCCCAAGGCCATCCATCAGATGTAGGAATAATCGGGTGCAAGGCAGAAAATATACATAAAACTGGAACTGAAACAAGGCACAAGGATGTTTTCAAAGACTGGTAGGATCTCTAAAACATTTTTCAAGGACATGTCATTGATAAAGCTAAATACTCCAAGGTTGTGTAATACAACAGATTAATCATTGAGAAGAGTGAAATTATGCTGTTTTGAAAACTATGGCAGGTCAGATTTTCTGCCTAATTATATAAGAAGATTTCTCTAAAAAATACACATTATTTCAAAGACTTATTGGCTGTGAAATAAGTTAAGGGTATTTCAAATGGCTTGTCTGCAAAGAAAGGTGAGATGTAGGGAATCACAGAAAGTCGAGGGGAAAATAGGTCAATATATACATTGCTGTATGGTGAACTAAGCCTTAGGCCAGCAACAATTCAGAGGACCTGACCCTTAGACACGTACAAGTAAGCTGGAATCTTCAAAAGTTCAAATCTTTATAAGTAAAAAGATTTATTAAAATGAATAACCAAGTGTTTTAATTGACATCAGAAGATGAAAACAATAAACCCTGAGAACATGGAGAAAAGATAAATAAAGATATGAGCAGAACTTAATACAACAGAAAACGTATAAAATTGAGGTGATATAGTAAGTCCAAAGAATCTTCTTTGAAAAGAATTAAAAGACACACTTTGATTAAGGAAAACCAAAACATAAGTAAAGAATATACAGAAAGAGTCAGGACAATGTTAGAGCAGAGAATATATGAAATGCCAGTAAATTTGAACATTTCTGTAAAGTGGACCATTTCCTAGCTCCTAAAGTTTACCAACACTGACACAAGAGGAAATCATTTAAGGTCATCATGTCTGCCCTTGGCATTCTCGGAACGCCCTGGCCTCAGAATGCAGCCTCTGTAGTCCATGGTAACCTGCGGAGAGGGGGCGGGGCTGAGGGAGGTTGGAACACTGCCCTCACTGAGGGAGTGGGTGTGGCCATCTCTGCTGTGACTGAACAAAGGGCAGGGGAGCAGGGGGCCCAGGGCAGGGCCCTCAGAGCCCGGCAGGCCCAGTGGAGTGTCACAAGTTTTTAGGCCCAGGCCAAAGGGCGCCTTCTTTGTCTGCACAGCTGCGCAAACTCTCACCTTTCCACTCAGGCCGCCCTCTTACTAGAAGTGTGTGTGGAACGTGTCTGCGCAGTACACCGCGCTGCACAGCTAAGCATAGTTCTGGGCATCGTAGCTTCCTGCAAGGTGACCGAAGTTCGCAGGCAGATGGGACCCTGGGACACACGCGGAGGGGCTCCTGCCCGGGTCACACTCCGCCCACTGCCCCTGCCCCAGATCGGGGGCCGCAAAGCAGCCCTGTCTGAGTCCCCTGCCTCTAGAGGGAGTATTGGACCAACACTTGTAGAAAACGGAGCCTTTGCGGGCCACTCGTTGGAGGGACACAAATAAATCTTTGCCGACTTTTTGCTGAAACTTACGAGCGTTCATACCTAAGCCTCTTAAAAGGTCAGCTCTTTAGCTAAACATGAGCTCATGATCTAAATTTACACAATAATGAAGAAAGCAGCTACAAGGGGAGACAATCAGCCAAAACCATCAATACCAGAATTAGATTCCCAAGGCCATCCATCAGATGAAGGAATAATCGGGTGCAAGGCAGAAAATATACATAAAACTGGAACTGAAACAAGGCACAAGGATGTTTTAGAAGACTGGTAGGATCTCTAAAACATTTTTCATGGACATGTCCTTGATAAAGCTAAATACTCCAAGGTTGTGTAATACAACAGATTAATCATTGAGAAGAGTGAAATTATGCTGTTTTGAAAACTATGGCAGGTCAGATTTTCTGCCTAATTATATAAGAAGATTTCTCTAAAAAATACACATTATTTCAAAGACTTCTTGGCTGTGAAATAAGTTAAGGGTATTTCAAATGGCTTGTCTGCAAAGAAAGGTGAGATGTAGGGAATCACAGAAAGTCGAGGGGAAAATAGGTTAATATATACATTGCTGTATGGTGAACTAAGCCTTAGGCTAGCAACAATGGAGAGGACGTGACCCTTAGACACGTACAAGTAAGCTGGAATCTTCAAAAGTTCACATCTTTATAAGTAAAAAGATTTATTAAAATGAATAACCAAGTGTTTTAATTGACATCAGAAGATGAAAACAATAAACCCTGAGAACATAGAGAAAAGATAAATAAAGATATGAGCAGAACTTAATACAACAGAAAACGTATAAAATTGAGGTGATTTAGTAAGTCCAAAGAATCTTCTTTGAAAAGAATTAAAAGACACAATTTGATTAAGGAAAACAAAAACATAAGTAAAGAATATACAGAAAGAGTCAGGACAATGTTAGAGCAGAGAATATATGAAATGCCAGTAAATTTGAACATTTCTGTAAAGTGGACCATTTCCTAGCCCCTAAAGTTTACCAACACTGACACAAGAGGAAATCATTTAAGGTGATCATGTCTGCCCTTGGCATTCTCGGAATGCCCTGGCCTCAGAATGCAGACTCTGTAGTCCATGGTAACCTGCGGAGAGGGGGCGGGGCTGAGGGAGGTTGGAACACTGCCCTCACTGAGGGAGTGGGTGTGGCCATCTCTGCTGTGACTGAACAAAGGGCAGGGGAGCAGGGGGCCCAGGGCAGGGCCCTCAGAGCTCGGCAGGCCCAGTGGAGTGTCACACGCTTTTAGGCCCAGGCCAAAGGGTGCCTTCTTTGTCTGCACAGCTGCCCAAACTCTCACCTTTCCACTCAGGCCGCCCTCTTACTTGAAGTGGGTGTGGAACGTGTCCGTGCAGTATACCGCGCTGCACAGCTAAGCATAGGTCTGGGCATCGTAGCTTCCTGCCAGGTGACCGAAGTTCGCAGGCAGATGGGTCCCTGGGACACACGCGGAGAGGCTCCTGCCCGGGTCACAGGCCGCCCACTGCCCCTGCCCCAGATCGGGAGCCGCAAAGCAGCCCTGTCTGAGTCCCCTGCCTCTAGAGGGAGTATTGGACCAACACTTGTAGAAAACGGGGTCCTTGCGGGCCACTCATTGGAGGGACACAAATAAATCTTTGCCGACTTTCTGCTGAAACTTACGAGCGTTCACACCTAAGCCTCTTACAAGGTCAGCTGTTTAGCTAAACATGAGCTCATGACCTAAATTTACACAATATTGAAGAAAGCAGCTACAAGGGGAGACAATCAGCCAAAACCATCAATACCAGAATTAGATTCCCAAGGCCATCCATCAGATGTAGGAATAATCGGGTGCAAGGCAGAAAATATACATAAAACTGGAACTGAAACAAGGCGCAAGGATGTTTTCAAAGACTGGTAGGATCTCTAAAACATTTTTCAAGGACATGTCATTGATAAAGCTAAATACTCCAAGGTTGTGTAATACAACAGATTAATCATTGAGAAGAGTGAAATTATGCTGTTTTGAAAACTATGGCAGGTCAGATTTTCTGCCTAATTATATAAGAAGATTTCTCTAAAAAATACACATTATTTCAAAGACTTATTGGCTGTGAAATAAGTTAAGGGTATTTCAAATTGCTTGTCTGCAAAGAAAGGTGAGATGTAGGGAATCACAGAAAGTCGAGGGGAAAATAGGTCAATATATACATTGCTGTATGGTGAACTAAGCCTTAGGCCAGCAACAATGGAGAGGACCTGACCCTTAGACACGTACAAGTAAGCTGGAATCTTCAAAAGTTCAAATCTTTATAAGTAAAAAGATTTATTAAAATGAATAACCAAGTGTTTTAATTGACATCAGAAGATGAAAACAATAAACCCTGAGAACATAGAGAAAAGATAAATAAAGATATGAGCAGAACTTAATACAACAGAAAACGTATAAAATTGAGGTGATTTAGTAAGTCCAAAGAATCTTCTTTGAAAAGAATTAAAAGACACACTTTGATTAAGGAAAACCAAAACATAAGTAAAGAATATACAGAAAGAGTCAGGACAATGTTAGAGCAGAGAATATATGAAATGCCAGTAAATTTGAACATTTCTGTAAAGTGGACCATTTCCTAGCTCCTAAAGTTTACCAACACTGACACAAGAGGAAATCATTTAAGGTCATCATGTCTGCCCTTGGCATTCTCGGAACGCCCTGGCCTCAGAATGCAGCCTCTGTAGTCCATGGTAACCTGCGGAGAGGGGGCGGGGCTGAGGGAGGTTGGAACACTGCCCTCACTGAGGGAGTGGGTGTGGCCATCTCTGCTGTGACTGAACAAAGGGCAGGGGAGCAGGGGGCCCAGGGCAGGGCCCTCAGAGCCCGGCAGGCCCAGTGGAGTGTCACAAGTTTTTAGGCCCAGGCCAAAGGGCGCCTTCTTTGTCTGCACAGCTGCCCAAACTCTCACCTTTCCACTCAGGCCGCCCTCTTACTTGAAGTGTGTGTGGAACGTGTCCGTGCAGTATACCGCGCTGCACAGCTAAGCATAGGTCTGGGCATCGTAGCTTCCTGCCAGGTGACCGAAGTTCGCAGGCAGATGGGTCCCTGGGACACACGCGGAGAGGCTCCTGCCCGGGTCACAGGCCGCCCACTGCCCCTGCCCCAGATCGGGAGCCGCAAAGCAGCCCTGTCTGAGTCCCCTGCCTCTAGAGGGAGTATTGGACCAACACTTGTAGAAAACGGGGTCCTTGCGGGCCACTCATTGGAGGGACACAAATAAATCTTTGCCGACTTTCTGCTGAAACTTACGAGCGTTCACACCTAAGCCTCTTACAAGGTCAGCTGTTTAGCTAAACATGAGCTCATGATCTAAATTTACACAATATTGAAGAAAGCAGCTACAAGGGGAGACAATCAGCCAAAACCATCAATACCAGAATTAGATTCCCAAGGCCATCCATCAGATGTAGGAATAATCGGGTGCAAGGCAGAAAATATACATAAAACTGGAACTGAAACAAGGCACAAGGATGTTTTCAAAGACTGGTAGGATCTCTAAAACATTTTTCAAGGACATGTCATTGATAAAGCTAAATACTCCAAGGTTGTGTAATACAACAGATTAATCATTGAGAAGAGTGAAATTATGCTGTTTTGAAAACTATGGCAGGTCAGATTTTCTGCCTAATTATATAAGAAGATTTCTCTAAAAAATACACATTATTTCAAAGACTTATTGGCTGTGAAATAAGTTAAGGGTCTTTCAAATGGCTTGTCTGCAAAGAAAGGTGAGATGTAGGGAATCACAGAAAGTCGAGGGGAAAATAGGTTAATATATACATTGCTGTATTGTGAACTAAGCCTTAGGCTAGCAACAATGGAGAGGACGTGACCCTTAGACACGTACAAGTAAGCTGGAATCTTCAAAAGTTCAAATCTTTATAAGTAAAAAGATTTATTAAAATGAATAACCAAGTGTTTTAATTGACATCAGAAGATGAAAACAATAAACCCTGAGAACATAGAGAAAAGATAAATAAAGATATGAGCAGAACTTAATACAACAGAAAACGTATAAAATTGAGGTGATTTAGTAAGTCCAAAGAATCTTCTTTGAAAAGAATTAAAAGACACAATTTGATTAAGGAAAACAAAAACATAAGTAAAGAATATACAGAAAGAGTCAGGACAATGTTAGAGCAGAGAATATATGAAATGCCAGTAAATTTGAACATTTCTGTAAAGTGGACCATTTCCTAGCTCCTAAAGTTTACCAACACTGACACAAGAGGAAATCATTTAAGGTCATCATGTCTGCCCTTGGCATTCTCGGAATGCCCTGGCCTCAGAATGCAGCCTCTGTAGTCCATGGTAACCTGCGGAGAGGGGGCGGGGCTGAGGGAGGTTGGAACACTGCCCTCACTGAGGGAGTGGGTGTGGCCATCTCTGCTGTGACTGAACAAAGGGCAGGGGAGCAGGGGGCCCAGGGCAGGGCGCTCAGAGCTCGGCAGGCCCAGTGGAGTGTCACACGCTTTTAGGCCCAGGCCAAAGGGTGCCTTCTTTGTCTGCACAGCTGCCCAAACTCTCACCTTTCCACTCAGGCCGCCCTCTTACTTGAAGTGTGTGTGGAACGTGTCCGTGCAGTATACCGCGCTGCGCAGCTAAGCATAGGTCTGGGCATCGTAGCTTCCTGCCAGGTGACCGAAGTTCGCAGGCAGATGGGTCCCTGGGACACACGCGGAGAGGCTCCTGCCCGGGTCACAGGCCGCCCACTGCCCCTGCCACAGATCGGGAGCCGCAAAGCAGCCCGGTCTGAGTCCCCTGCCTCTAGAGGGAGTATTGGACCAACACTTGTAGAAAACGGGGTCCTTGCGGGCCACTCATTGGAGGGACACAAATAAATCTTTGCCGACTTTCTGCTGAAACTTACGAGCGTTCACACCTAAGCCTCTTACAAGGTCAGCTGTTTAGCTAAACATGAGCTCATGATCTAAATTTACACAATATTGAAGAAAGCAGCTACAAGGGGAGACAATCAGCCAAAACCATCAATACCAGAATTAGATTCCCAAGGCCATCCATCAGATGTAGGAATAATCGGGTGCAAGGCAGAAAATATACATAAAACTGGAACTGAAACAAGGCACAAGGATGTTTTCAAAGACTGGTAGGATCTCTAAAACATTTTTCAAGGACATGTCATTGATAAAGCTAAATACTCCAAGGTTGTGTAATACAACAGATTAATCATTGAGAAGAGTGAAATTATGCTGTTTTGAAAACTATGGCAGGTCAGATTTTCTGCCTAATTATATAAGAAGATTTCTCTAAAAAATACACATTATTTCAAAGACTTATTGGCTGTGAAATAAGTTAAGGGTATTTCAAATGGCTTGTCTGCAAAGAAAGGTGAGATGTAGGGAATCACAGAAAGTCGAGGGGAAAATAGGTCAATATATACATTGCTGTATGGTGAACTAAGCCTTAGGCCAGCAACAATTGAGAGGACCTGACCCTTAGACACGTACAAGTAAGCTGGAATCTTCAAAAGTTCAAATCTTTATAAGTAAAAAGATTTATTAAAATGAATAACCAAGTGTTTTAATTGACATCAGAAGATGAAAACAATAAACCCTGAGAACATGGAGAAAAGATAAATAAAGATATGAGCAGAACTTAATACAACAGAAAACGTATAAAATTGAGGTGATATAGTAAGTCCAAAGAATCTTCTTTGAAAAGAATTAAAAGACACACTTTGATTAAGGAAAACCAAAACATAAGTAAAGAATATACAGAAAGAGTCAGGACAATGTTAGAGCAGAGAATATATGAAATGCCAGTAAATTTGAACATTTCTGTAAAGTGGACCATTTCCTAGCTCCTAAAGTTTACCAACACTGACACAAGAGGAAATCATTTAAGGTCATCATGTCTGCCCTTGGCATTCTCGGAACGCCCTGGCCTCAGAATGCAGCCTCTGTAGTCCATGGTAACCTGCGGAGAGGGGGCGGGGCTGAGGGAGGTTGGAACACTGCCCTCACTGAGGGAGTGGGTGTGGCCATCTCTGCTGTGACTGAACAAACGGCAGGGGAGCAGGGGGCCCAGGGCAGGGCCCTCAGAGCCCGGCAGGCCCAGTGGAGTGTCACAAGTTTTTAGGCCCAGGCCAAAGGGCGCCTTCTTTGTCTGCACAGCTGCACAAACTCTCACCTTTCCACTCAGGCCGCCCTCTTACTAGAAGTGTGTGTGGAACGTGTCTGCGCAGTACACCGCGCTGCACAGCTAAGCATAGTTCTGGGCATCGTAGCTTCCTGCAAGGTGACCGAAGTTCGCAGGCAGATGGGACCCTGGGACACACGCGGAGGGGCTCCTGCCCGGGTCACACTCCGCCCACTGCCCCTGCCCCAGATCGGGGGCCGCAAAGCAGCCCTGTCTGAGTCCCCTGCCTCTAGAGGGAGTATTGGACCAACACTTGTAGAAAACGGAGCCTTTGCGGGCCACTCGTTGGAGGGACACAAATAAATCTTTGCCGACTTTTTGCTGAAACTTACGAGCGTTCATACCTAAGCCTCTTAAAAGGTCAGCTCTTTAGCTAAACATGAGCTCATGATCTAAATTTACACAATAATGAAGAAAGCAGCTACAAGGGGAGACAATCAGCCAAAACCATCAATACCAGAATTAGATTCCCAAGGCCATCCATCAGATGAAGGAATAATCGGGTGCAAGGCAGAAAATATACATAAAACTGGAACTGAAACAAGGCACAAGGATGTTTTAGAAGACTGGTAGGATCTCTAAAACATTTTTCATGGACATGTCCTTGATAAAGCTAAATACTCCAAGGTTGTGTAATACAACAGATTAATCATTGAGAAGAGTGAAATTATGCTGTTTTGAAAACTATGGCAGGTCAGATTTTCTGCCTAATTATATAAGAAGATTTCTCTAAAAAATACACATTATTTCAAAGACTTCTTGGCTGTGAAATAAGTTAAGGGTATTTCAAATGGCTTGTCTGCAAAGAAAGGTGAGATGTAGGGAATCACAGAAAGTCGAGGGGAAAATAGGTTAATATATACATTGCTGTATGGTGAACTAAGCCTTAGGCTAGCAACAATGGAGAGGACGTGACCCTTAGACACGTACAAGTAAGCTGGAATCTTCAAAAGTTCACATCTTTATAAGTAAAAAGATTTATTAAAATGAATAACCAAGTGTTTTAATTGACATCAGAAGATGAAAACAATAAACCCTGAGAACATAGAGAAAAGATAAATAAAGATATGAGCAGAACTTAATACAACAGAAAACGTATAAAATTGAGGTGATTTAGTAAGTCCAAAGAATCTTCTTTGAAAAGAATTAAAAGACACACTTTGATTAAGGAAAACCAAAACATAAGTAAAGAATATACAGAAAGAGTCAGGACAATGTTAGAGCAGAGAATATATGAAATGCCAGTAAATTTGAACATTTCTGTCAAGTGGACCATTTCCTAGCTCCTAAAGTTTACCAACACTGACACAAGAGGAAATCATTTAAGGTCATCATGTCTGCCCTTGGCATTCTCGGAACGCCCTGGCCTCAGAATGCAGCCTCTGTAGTCCATGGTAACCTGCGGAGAGGGGGCGGGGCTGAGGGAGGTTGGAACACTGCCCTCACTGAGGGAGTGGGTGTGGCCATCTCTGCTGTGACTGAACAAAGGGCAGGGGAGCAGGGGGCCCAGGGCAGGGCCCTCAGAGCCCGGCAGGCCCAGTGGAGTGTCACAAGTTTTTAGGCCCAGGCCAAAGGGCGCCTTCTTTGTCTGCACAGCTGCCCAAACTCTCACCTTTCCACTCAGGCCGCCCTCTTACTTGAAGTGTGTGTGGAACGTGTCCGTGCAGTATACCGCGCTGCACAGCTAAGCATAGGTCTGGGCATCGTAGCTTCCTGCCAGGTGACCGAAGTTCGCAGGCAGATGGGTCCCTGGGACACACGCGGAGAGGCTCCTGCCCGGGTCACAGGCCGCCCACTGCCCCTGCCCCAGATCGGGAGCCGCAAAGCAGCCCTGTCTGAGTCCCCTGCCTCTAGAGGGAGTATTGGACCAACACTTGTAGAAAACGGGGTCCTTGCGGGCCACTCATTGGAGGGACACAAATAAATCTTTGCCGACTTTCTGCTGAAACTTACGAGCGTTCACACCTAAGCCTCTTACAAGGTCAGCTGTTTAGCTAAACATGAGCTCATGATCTAAATTTACACAATATTGAAGAAAGCAGCTACAAGGGGAGACAATCAGCCAAAACCATCAATACCAGAATTAGATTCCCAAGGCCATCCATCAGATGTAGGAATAATCGGGTGCAAGTCAGAAAATATACATAAAACTGGAACTGAAACAAGGCACAAGGATGTTTTCAAAGACTGGTAGGATCTCTAAAACATTTTTCAAGGACATGTCATTGATAAAGCTAAATACTCCAAGGTTGTGTAATACAACAGATTAATCATTGAGAAGAGTGAAATTATGCTGTTTTGAAAACTATGGCAGGTCAGATTTTCTGCCTAATTATATAAGAAGATTTCTCTAAAAAATACACATTATTTCAAAGACTTATTGGCTGTGAAATAAGTTAAGGGTCTTTCAAATGGCTTGTCTGCAAAGAAAGGTGAGATGTAGGGAATCACAGAAAGTCGAGGGGAAAATAGGTTAATATATACATTGCTGTATTGTGAACTAAGCCTTAGGCTAGCAACAATGGAGAGGACGTGACCCTTAGACACGTACAAGTAAGCTGGAATCTTCAAAAGTTCAAATCTTTATAAGTAAAAAGATTTATTAAAATGAATAACCAAGTGTTTTAATTGACATCAGAAGATGAAAACAATAAACCCTGAGAACATAGAGAAAAGATAAATAAAGATATGAGCAGAACTTAATACAACAGAAAACGTATAAAATTCAGGTGATTTAGTAAGTCCAAAGAATCTTCTTTGAAAAGAATTAAAAGACACAATTTGATTAAGGAAAACAAAAACATAAGTAAAGAATATACAGAAAGAGTCAGGACAATGTTAGAGCAGAGAATATATGAAATGCCAGTAAATTTGAACATTTCTGTAAAGTGGACCATTTCCTAGCTCCTAAAGTTTACCAACACTGACACAAGAGGAAATCATTTAAGGTCATCATGTCTGCCCTTGGCATTCTCGGAATGCCCTGGCCTCAGAATGCAGCCTCTGTAGTCCATGGTAACCTGCGGAGAGGGGGCGGGGCTGAGGGAGGTTGGAACACTGCCCTCACTGAGGGAGTGGGTGTGGCCATCTCTGCTGTGACTGAACAAAGGGCAGGGGAGCAGGGGGCCCAGGGCAGGGCGCTCAGAGCTCGGCAGGCCCAGTGGAGTGTCACACGCTTTTAGGCCCAGGCCAAAGGGTGCCTTCTTTGTCTGCACAGCTGCCCAAACTCTCACCTTTCCACTCAGGCCGCCCTCTTACTTGAAGTGTGTGTGGAACGTGTCCGTGCAGTATACCGCGCTGCGCAGCTAAGCATAGGTCTGGGCATCGTAGCTTCCTGCCAGGTGACCGAAGTTCGCAGGCAGATGGGTCCCTGGGACACACGCGGAGAGGCTCCTGCCCGGGTCACAGGCCGCCCACTGCCCCTGCCACAGATCGGGAGCCGCAAAGCAGCCCTGTCTGAGTCCCCTGCCTCTAGAGGGAGTATTGGACCAACACTTGTAGAAAACGGGGTCCTTGCGGGCCACTCATTGGAGGGACACAAATAAATCTTTGCCGACTTTCTGCTGAAACTTACGAGCGTTCACACCTAAGCCTCTTACAAGGTCAGCTGTTTAGCTAAACATGAGCTCATGATCTAAATTTACACAATATTGAAGAAAGCAGCTACAAGGGGAGACAATCAGCCAAAACCATCAATACCAGAATTAGATTCCCAAGGCCATCCATCAGATGTAGGAATAATCGGGTGCAAGGCAGAAAATATACATAAAACTGGAACTGAAACAAGGCACAAGGATGTTTTCAAAGACTGGTAGGATCTCTAAAACATTTTTCAAGGACATGTCATTGATAAAGCTAAATACTCCAAGGTTGTGTAATACAACAGATTAATCATTGAGAAGAGTGAAATTATGCTGTTTTGAAAACTATGGCAGGTCAGATTTTCTGCCTAATTATATAAGAAGATTTCTCTAAAAAATACACATTATTTCAAAGACTTATTGGCTGTGAAATAAGTTAAGGGTATTTCAAATGGCTTGTCTGCAAAGAAAGGTGAGATGTAGGGAATCACAGAAAGTCGAGGGGAAAATAGGTCAATATATACATTGCTGTATGGTGAACTAAGCCTTAGGCCAGCAACAATTCAGAGGACCTGACCCTTAGACACGTACAAGTAAGCTGGAATCTTCAAAAGTTCAAATCTTTATAAGTAAAAAGATTTATTAAAATGAATAACCAAGTGTTTTAATTGACATCAGAAGATGAAAACAATAAACCCTGAGAACATGGAGAAAAGATAAATAAAGATATGAGCAGAACTTAATACAACAGAAAACGTATAAAATTGAGGTGATATAGTAAGTCCAAAGAATCTTCTTTGAAAAGAATTAAAAGACACACTTTGATTAAGGAAAACCAAAACATAAGTAAAGAATATACAGAAAGAGTCAGGACAATGTTAGAGCAGAGAATATATGAAATGCCAGTAAATTTGAACATTTCTGTAAAGTGGACCATTTCCTAGCTCCTAAAGTTTACCAACACTGACACAAGAGGAAATCATTTAAGGTCATCATGTCTGCCCTTGGCATTCTCGGAACGCCCTGGCCTCAGAATGCAGCCTCTGTAGTCCATGGTAACCTGCGGAGAGGGGGCGGGGCTGAGGGAGGTTGGAACACTGCCCTCACTGAGGGAGTGGGTGTGGCCATCTCTGCTGTGACTGAACAAAGGGCAGGGGAGCAGGGGGCCCAGGGCAGGGCCCTCAGAGCCCGGCAGGCCCAGTGGAGTGTCACAAGTTTTTAGGCCCAGGCCAAAGGGCGCCTTCTTTGTCTGCACAGCTGCGCAAACTCTCACCTTTCCACTCAGGCCGCCCTCTTACTAGAAGTGTGTGTGGAACGTGTCTGCGCAGTACACCGCGCTGCACAGCTAAGCATAGTTCTGGGCATCGTAGCTTCCTGCAAGGTGACCGAAGTTCGCAGGCAGATGGGACCCTGGGACACACGCGGAGGGGCTCCTGCCCGGGTCACACTCCGCCCACTGCCCCTGCCCCAGATCGGGGGCCGCAAAGCAGCCCTGTCTGAGTCCCCTGCCTCTAGAGGGAGTATTGGACCAACACTTGTAGAAAACGGAGCCTTTGCGGGCCACTCGTTGGAGGGACACAAATAAATCTTTGCCGACTTTTTGCTGAAACTTACGAGCGTTCATACCTAAGCCTCTTAAAAGGTCAGCTCTTTAGCTAAACATGAGCTCATGATCTAAATTTACACAATAATGAAGAAAGCAGCTACAAGGGGAGACAATCAGCCAAAACCATCAATACCAGAATTAGATTCCCAAGGCCATCCATCAGATGAAGGAATAATCGGGTGCAAGGCAGAAAATATACATAAAACTGGAACTGAAACAAGGCACAAGGATGTTTTAGAAGACTGGTAGGATCTCTAAAACATTTTTCATGGACATGTCCTTGATAAAGCTAAATACTCCAAGGTTGTGTAATACAACAGATTAATCATTGAGAAGAGTGAAATTATGCTGTTTTGAAAACTATGGCAGGTCAGATTTTCTGCCTAATTATATAAGAAGATTTCTCTAAAAAATACACATTATTTCAAAGACTTCTTGGCTGTGAAATAAGTTAAGGGTATTTCAAATGGCTTGTCTGCAAAGAAAGGTGAGATGTAGGGAATCACAGAAAGTCGAGGGGAAAATAGGTTAATATATACATTGCTGTATGGTGAACTAAGCCTTAGGCTAGCAACAATGGAGAGGACGTGACCCTTAGACACGTACAAGTAAGCTGGAATCTTCAAAAGTTCACATCTTTATAAGTAAAAAGATTTATTAAAATGAATAACCAAGTGTTTTAATTGACATCAGAAGATGAAAACAATAAACCCTGAGAACATAGAGAAAAGATAAATAAAGATATGAGCAGAACTTAATACAACAGAAAACGTATAAAATTGAGGTGATTTAGTAAGTCCAAAGAATCTTCTTTGAAAAGAATTAAAAGACACAATTTGATTAAGGAAAACAAAAACATAAGTAAAGAATATACAGAAAGAGTCAGGACAATGTTAGAGCAGAGAATATATGAAATGCCAGTAAATTTGAACATTTCTGTAAAGTGGACCATTTCCTAGCCCCTAAAGTTTACCAACACTGACACAAGAGGAAATCATTTAAGGTGATCATGTCTGCCCTTGGCATTCTCGGAATGCCCTGGCCTCAGAATGCAGACTCTGTAGTCCATGGTAACCTGCGGAGAGGGGGCGGGGCTGAGGGAGGTTGGAACACTGCCCTCACTGAGGGAGTGGGTGTGGCCATCTCTGCTGTGACTGAACAAAGGGCAGGGGAGCAGGGGGCCCAGGGCAGGGCCCTCAGAGCTCGGCAGGCCCAGTGGAGTGTCACACGCTTTTAGGCCCAGGCCAAAGGGTGCCTTCTTTGTCTGCACAGCTGCCCAAACTCTCACCTTTCCACTCAGGCCGCCCTCTTACTTGAAGTGGGTGTGGAACGTGTCCGTGCAGTATACCGCGCTGCACAGCTAAGCATAGGTCTGGGCATCGTAGCTTCCTGCCAGGTGACCGAAGTTCGCAGGCAGATGGGTCCCTGGGACACACGCGGAGAGGCTCCTGCCCGGGTCACAGGCCGCCCACTGCCCCTGCCCCAGATCGGGAGCCGCAAAGCAGCCCTGTCTGAGTCCCCTGCCTCTAGAGGGAGTATTGGACCAACACTTGTAGAAAACGGGGTCCTTGCGGGCCACTCATTGGAGGGACACAAATAAATCTTTGCCGACTTTCTGCTGAAACTTACGAGCGTTCACACCTAAGCCTCTTACAAGGTCAGCTGTTTAGCTAAACATGAGCTCATGACCTAAATTTACACAATATTGAAGAAAGCAGCTACAAGGGGAGACAATCAGCCAAAACCATCAATACCAGAATTAGATTCCCAAGGCCATCCATCAGATGTAGGAATAATCGGGTGCAAGGCAGAAAATATACATAAAACTGGAACTGAAACAAGGCGCAAGGATGTTTTCAAAGACTGGTAGGATCTCTAAAACATTTTTCAAGGACATGTCATTGATAAAGCTAAATACTCCAAGGTTGTGTAATACAACAGATTAATCATTGAGAAGAGTGAAATTATGCTGTTTTGAAAACTATGGCAGGTCAGATTTTCTGCCTAATTATATAAGAAGATTTCTCTAAAAAATACACATTATTTCAAAGACTTATTGGCTGTGAAATAAGTTAAGGGTATTTCAAATTGCTTGTCTGCAAAGAAAGGTGAGATGTAGGGAATCACAGAAAGTCGAGGGGAAAATAGGTCAATATATACATTGCTGTATGGTGAACTAAGCCTTAGGCCAGCAACAATGGAGAGGACCTGACCCTTAGACACGTACAAGTAAGCTGGAATCTTCAAAAGTTCAAATCTTTATAAGTAAAAAGATTTATTAAAATGAATAACCAAGTGTTTTAATTGACATCAGAAGATGAAAACAATAAACCCTGAGAACATAGAGAAAAGATAAATAAAGATATGAGCAGAACTTAATACAACAGAAAACGTATAAAATTGAGGTGATTTAGTAAGTCCAAAGAATCTTCTTTGAAAAGAATTAAAAGACACACTTTGATTAAGGAAAACCAAAACATAAGT
This sequence comes from Mesoplodon mirus, assembly GCF_964341445.2. Classification (NCBI taxonomy): domain Eukaryota; kingdom Metazoa; phylum Chordata; class Mammalia; order Artiodactyla; family Ziphiidae; genus Mesoplodon; species Mesoplodon mirus. The sequence goes on along the minus strand of NC_138976.1, from coordinate 158,628,724 downwards.
AAAGAATATACAGAAAGAGTCAGGACAATGTTAGAGCAGAGAATATATGAAATGCCAGTAAATTTGAACATTTCTGTAAAGTGGACCATTTCCTAGCTCCTAAAGTTTACCAACACTGACACAAGAGGAAATCATTTAAGGTCATCATGTCTGCCCTTGGCATTCTCGGAACGCCCTGGCCTCAGAATGCAGCCTCTGTAGTCCATGGTAACCTGCGGAGAGGGGGCGGGGCTAAGGGAGGTTGGAACACTGCCCTCACTGAGGGAGTGGGTGTGGCCATCTCTGCTGTGACTGAACAAAGGGCAGGGGAGCAGGGGGCCCAGGGCAGGGCCCTCAGAGCCCGGCAGGCCCAGTGGAGTGTCACAAGTTTTTAGGCCCAGGCCAAAGGGCGCCTTCTTTGTCTGCACAGCTGCCCAAACTCTCACCTTTCCACTCAGGCCGCCCTCTTACTTGAAGTGTGTGTGGAACGTGTCCGTGCAGTATACCGCGCTGCACAGCTAAGCATAGGTCTGGGCATCGTAGCTTCCTGCCAGGTGACCGAAGTTCGCAGGCAGATGGGTCCCTGGGACACACGCGGAGAGGCTCCTGCCCGGGTCACAGGCCGCCCACTGCCCCTGCCCCAGATCGGGAGCCGCAAAGCAGCCCTGTCTGAGTCCCCTGCCTCTAGAGGGAGTATTGGACCAACACTTGTAGAAAACGGGGTCCTTGCGGGCCACTCATTGGAGGGACACAAATAAATCTTTGCCGACTTTCTGCTGAAACTTACGAGCGTTCACACCTAAGCCTCTTACAAGGTCAGCTGTTTAGCTAAACATGAGCTCATGATCTAAATTTACACAATATTGAAGAAAGCAGCTACAAGGGGAGACAATCAGCCAAAACCATCAATACCAGAATTAGATTCCCAAGGCCATCCATCAGATGTAGGAATAATCGGGTGCAAGGCAGAAAATATACATAAAACTGGAACTGAAACAAGGCACAAGGATGTTTTCAAAGACTGGTAGGATCTCTAAAACATTTTTCAAGGACATGTCATTGATAAAGCTAAATACTCCAAGGTTGTGTAATACAACAGATTAATCATTGAGAAGAGTGAAATTATGCTGTTTTGAAAACTATGGCAGGTCAGATTTTCTGCCTAATTATATAAGAAGATTTCTCTAAAAAATACACATTATTTCAAAGACTTATTGGCTGTGAAATAAGTTAAGGGTCTTTCAAATGGCTTGTCTGCAAAGAAAGGTGAGATGTAGGGAATCACAGAAAGTCGAGGGGAAAATAGGTTAATATATACATTGCTGTATTGTGAACTAAGCCTTAGGCTAGCAACAATGGAGAGGACGTGACCCTTAGACACGTACAAGTAAGCTGGAATCTTCAAAAGTTCAAATCTTTATAAGTAAAAAGATTTATTAAAATGAATAACCAAGTGTTTTAATTGACATCAGAAGATGAAAACAATAAACCCTGAGAACATAGAGAAAAGATAAATAAAGATATGAGCAGAACTTAATACAACAGAAAACGTATAAAATTGAGGTGATTTAGTAAGTCCAAAGAATCTTCTTTGAAAAGAATTAAAAGACACAATTTGATTAAGGAAAACAAAAACATAAGTAAAGAATATACAGAAAGAGTCAGGACAATGTTAGAGCAGAGAATATATGAAATGCCAGTAAATTTGAACATTTCTGTAAAGTGGACCATTTCCTAGCTCCTAAAGTTTACCAACACTGACACAAGAGGAAATCATTTAAGGTCATCATGTCTGCCCTTGGCATTCTCGGAATGCCCTGGCCTCAGAATGCAGCCTCTGTAGTCCATGGTAACCTGCGGAGAGGGGGCGGGGCTGAGGGAGGTTGGAACACTGCCCTCACTGAGGGAGTGGGTGTGGCCATCTCTGCTGTGACTGAACAAAGGGCAGGGGAGCAGGGGGCCCAGGGCAGGGCGCTCAGAGCTCGGCAGGCCCAGTGGAGTGTCACACGCTTTTAGGCCCAGGCCAAAGGGTGCCTTCTTTGTCTGCACAGCTGCCCAAACTCTCACCTTTCCACTCAGGCCGCCCTCTTACTTGAAGTGTGTGTGGAACGTGTCCGTGCAGTATACCGCGCTGCGCAGCTAAGCATAGGTCTGGGCATCGTAGCTTCCTGCCAGGTGACCGAAGTTCGCAGGCAGATGGGTCCCTGGGACACACGCGGAGAGGCTCCTGCCCGGGTCACAGGCCGCCCACTGCCCCTGCCACAGATCGGGAGCCGCAAAGCAGCCCGGTCTGAGTCCCCTGCCTCTAGAGGGAGTATTGGACCAACACTTGTAGAAAACGGGGTCCTTGCGGGCCACTCATTGGAGGGACACAAATAAATCTTTGCCGACTTTCTGCTGAAACTTACGAGCGTTCACACCTAAGCCTCTTACAAGGTCAGCTGTTTAGCTAAACATGAGCTCATGATCTAAATTTACACAATATTGAAGAAAGCAGCTACAAGGGGAGACAATCAGCCAAAACCATCAATACCAGAATTAGATTCCCAAGGCCATCCATCAGATGTAGGAATAATCGGGTGCAAGGCAGAAAATATACATAAAACTGGAACTGAAACAAGGCACAAGGATGTTTTCAAAGACTGGTAGGATCTCTAAAACATTTTTCAAGGACATGTCATTGATAAAGCTAAATACTCCAAGGTTGTGTAATACAACAGATTAATCATTGAGAAGAGTGAAATTATGCTGTTTTGAAAACTATGGCAGGTCAGATTTTCTGCCTAATTATATAAGAAGATTTCTCTAAAAAATACACATTATTTCAAAGACTTATTGGCTGTGAAATAAGTTAAGGGTATTTCAAATGGCTTGTCTGCAAAGAAAGGTGAGATGTAGGGAATCACAGAAAGTCGAGGGGAAAATAGGTCAATATATACATTGCTGTATGGTGAACTAAGCCTTAGGCCAGCAACAATTGAGAGGACCTGACCCTTAGACACGTACAAGTAAGCTGGAATCTTCAAAAGTTCAAATCTTTATAAGTAAAAAGATTTATTAAAATGAATAACCAAGTGTTTTAATTGACATCAGAAGATGAAAACAATAAACCCTGAGAACATGGAGAAAAGATAAATAAAGATATGAGCAGAACTTAATACAACAGAAAACGTATAAAATTGAGGTGATATAGTAAGTCCAAAGAATCTTCTTTGAAAAGAATTAAAAGACACACTTTGATTAAGGAAAACCAAAACATAAGTAAAGAATATACAGAAAGAGTCAGGACAATGTTAGAGCAGAGAATATATGAAATGCCAGTAAATTTGAACATTTCTGTAAAGTGGACCATTTCCTAGCTCCTAAAGTTTACCAACACTGACACAAGAGGAAATCATTTAAGGTCATCATGTCTGCCCTTGGCATTCTCGGAACGCCCTGGCCTCAGAATGCAGCCTCTGTAGTCCATGGTAACCTGCGGAGAGGGGGCGGGGCTGAGGGAGGTTGGAACACTGCCCTCACTGAGGGAGTGGGTGTGGCCATCTCTGCTGTGACTGAACAAACGGCAGGGGAGCAGGGGGCCCAGGGCAGGGCCCTCAGAGCCCGGCAGGCCCAGTGGAGTGTCACAAGTTTTTAGGCCCAGGCCAAAGGGCGCCTTCTTTGTCTGCACAGCTGCACAAACTCTCACCTTTCCACTCAGGCCGCCCTCTTACTAGAAGTGTGTGTGGAACGTGTCTGCGCAGTACACCGCGCTGCACAGCTAAGCATAGTTCTGGGCATCGTAGCTTCCTGCAAGGTGACCGAAGTTCGCAGGCAGATGGGACCCTGGGACACACGCGGAGGGGCTCCTGCCCGGGTCACACTCCGCCCACTGCCCCTGCCCCAGATCGGGGGCCGCAAAGCAGCCCTGTCTGAGTCCCCTGCCTCTAGAGGGAGTATTGGACCAACACTTGTAGAAAACGGAGCCTTTGCGGGCCACTCGTTGGAGGGACACAAATAAATCTTTGCCGACTTTTTGCTGAAACTTACGAGCGTTCATACCTAAGCCTCTTAAAAGGTCAGCTCTTTAGCTAAACATGAGCTCATGATCTAAATTTACACAATAATGAAGAAAGCAGCTACAAGGGGAGACAATCAGCCAAAACCATCAATACCAGAATTAGATTCCCAAGGCCATCCATCAGATGAAGGAATAATCGGGTGCAAGGCAGAAAATATACATAAAACTGGAACTGAAACAAGGCACAAGGATGTTTTAGAAGACTGGTAGGATCTCTAAAACATTTTTCATGGACATGTCCTTGATAAAGCTAAATACTCCAAGGTTGTGTAATACAACAGATTAATCATTGAGAAGAGTGAAATTATGCTGTTTTGAAAACTATGGCAGGTCAGATTTTCTGCCTAATTATATAAGAAGATTTCTCTAAAAAATACACATTATTTCAAAGACTTCTTGGCTGTGAAATAAGTTAAGGGTATTTCAAATGGCTTGTCTGCAAAGAAAGGTGAGATGTAGGGAATCACAGAAAGTCGAGGGGAAAATAGGTTAATATATACATTGCTGTATGGTGAACTAAGCCTTAGGCTAGCAACAATGGAGAGGACGTGACCCTTAGACACGTACAAGTAAGCTGGAATCTTCAAAAGTTCACATCTTTATAAGTAAAAAGATTTATTAAAATGAATAACCAAGTGTTTTAATTGACATCAGAAGATGAAAACAATAAACCCTGAGAACATAGAGAAAAGATAAATAAAGATATGAGCAGAACTTAATACAACAGAAAACGTATAAAATTGAGGTGATTTAGTAAGTCCAAAGAATCTTCTTTGAAAAGAATTAAAAGACACACTTTGATTAAGGAAAACCAAAACATAAGTAAAGAATATACAGAAAGAGTCAGGACAATGTTAGAGCAGAGAATATATGAAATGCCAGTAAATTTGAACATTTCTGTCAAGTGGACCATTTCCTAGCTCCTAAAGTTTACCAACACTGACACAAGAGGAAATCATTTAAGGTCATCATGTCTGCCCTTGGCATTCTCGGAACGCCCTGGCCTCAGAATGCAGCCTCTGTAGTCCATGGTAACCTGCGGAGAGGGGGCGGGGCTGAGGGAGGTTGGAACACTGCCCTCACTGAGGGAGTGGGTGTGGCCATCTCTGCTGTGACTGAACAAAGGGCAGGGGAGCAGGGGGCCCAGGGCAGGGCCCTCAGAGCCCGGCAGGCCCAGTGGAGTGTCACAAGTTTTTAGGCCCAGGCCAAAGGGCGCCTTCTTTGTCTGCACAGCTGCCCAAACTCTCACCTTTCCACTCAGGCCGCCCTCTTACTTGAAGTGTGTGTGGAACGTGTCCGTGCAGTATACCGCGCTGCACAGCTAAGCATAGGTCTGGGCATCGTAGCTTCCTGCCAGGTGACCGAAGTTCGCAGGCAGATGGGTCCCTGGGACACACGCGGAGAGGCTCCTGCCCGGGTCACAGGCCGCCCACTGCCCCTGCCCCAGATCGGGAGCCGCAAAGCAGCCCTGTCTGAGTCCCCTGCCTCTAGAGGGAGTATTGGACCAACACTTGTAGAAAACGGGGTCCTTGCGGGCCACTCATTGGAGGGACACAAATAAATCTTTGCCGACTTTCTGCTGAAACTTACGAGCGTTCACACCTAAGCCTCTTACAAGGTCAGCTGTTTAGCTAAACATGAGCTCATGATCTAAATTTACACAATATTGAAGAAAGCAGCTACAAGGGGAGACAATCAGCCAAAACCATCAATACCAGAATTAGATTCCCAAGGCCATCCATCAGATGTAGGAATAATCGGGTGCAAGTCAGAAAATATACATAAAACTGGAACTGAAACAAGGCACAAGGATGTTTTCAAAGACTGGTAGGATCTCTAAAACATTTTTCAAGGACATGTCATTGATAAAGCTAAATACTCCAAGGTTGTGTAATACAACAGATTAATCATTGAGAAGAGTGAAATTATGCTGTTTTGAAAACTATGGCAGGTCAGATTTTCTGCCTAATTATATAAGAAGATTTCTCTAAAAAATACACATTATTTCAAAGACTTATTGGCTGTGAAATAAGTTAAGGGTCTTTCAAATGGCTTGTCTGCAAAGAAAGGTGAGATGTAGGGAATCACAGAAAGTCGAGGGGAAAATAGGTTAATATATACATTGCTGTATTGTGAACTAAGCCTTAGGCTAGCAACAATGGAGAGGACGTGACCCTTAGACACGTACAAGTAAGCTGGAATCTTCAAAAGTTCAAATCTTTATAAGTAAAAAGATTTATTAAAATGAATAACCAAGTGTTTTAATTGACATCAGAAGATGAAAACAATAAACCCTGAGAACATAGAGAAAAGATAAATAAAGATATGAGCAGAACTTAATACAACAGAAAACGTATAAAATTCAGGTGATTTAGTAAGTCCAAAGAATCTTCTTTGAAAAGAATTAAAAGACACAATTTGATTAAGGAAAACAAAAACATAAGTAAAGAATATACAGAAAGAGTCAGGACAATGTTAGAGCAGAGAATATATGAAATGCCAGTAAATTTGAACATTTCTGTAAAGTGGACCATTTCCTAGCTCCTAAAGTTTACCAACACAGACACAAGAGGAAATCATTTAAGGTCATCATGTCTGCCCTTGGCATTCTCGGAATGCCCTGGCCTCAGAATGCAGCCTCTGTAGTCCATGGTAACCTGCGGAGAGGGGGCGGGGCTGAGGGAGGTTGGAACACTGCCCTCACTGAGGGAGTGGGTGTGGCCATCTCTGCTGTGACTGAACAAAGGGCAGGGGAGCAGGGGGCCCAGGGCAGGGCGCTCAGAGCTCGGCAGGCCCAGTGGAGTGTCACACGCTTTTAGGCCCAGGCCAAAGGGTGCCTTCTTTGTCTGCACAGCTGCCCAAACTCTCACCTTTCCACTCAGGCCGCCCTCTTACTTGAAGTGTGTGTGGAACGTGTCCGTGCAGTATACCGCGCTGCGCAGCTAAGCATAGGTCTGGGCATCGTAGCTTCCTGCCAGGTGACCGAAGTTCGCAGGCAGATGGGTCCCTGGGACACACGCGGAGAGGCTCCTGCCCGGGTCACAGGCCGCCCACTGCCCCTGCCACAGATCGGGAGCCGCAAAGCAGCCCTGTCTGAGTCCCCTGCCTCTAGAGGGAGTATTGGACCAACACTTGTAGAAAACGGGGTCCTTGCGGGCCACTCATTGGAGGGACACAAATAAATCTTTGCCGACTTTCTGCTGAAACTTACGAGCGTTCACACCTAAGCCTCTTACAAGGTCAGCTGTTTAGCTAAACATGAGCTCATGATCTAAATTTACACAATATTGAAGAAAGCAGCTACAAGGGGAGACAATCAGCCAAAACCATCAATACCAGAATTAGATTCCCAAGGCCATCCATCAGATGTAGGAATAATCGGGTGCAAGGCAGAAAATATACATAAAACTGGAACTGAAACAAGGCACAAGGATGTTTTCAAAGACTGGTAGGATCTCTAAAACATTTTTCAAGGACATGTCATTGATAAAGCTAAATACTCCAAGGTTGTATAATACAACAGATTAATCATTGAGAAGAGTGAAATTATGCTGTTTTGAAAACTATGGCAGGTCAGATTTTCTGCCTAATTATATAAGAAGATTTCTCTAAAAAATACACATTATTTCAAAGACTTATTGGCTGTGAAATAAGTTAAGGGTATTTCAAATGGCTTGTCTGCAAAGAAAGGTGAGATGTAGGGAATCACAGAAAGTCGAGGGGAAAATAGGTCAATATATACATTGCTGTATGGTGAACTAAGCCTTAGGCCAGCAACAATTGAGAGGACCTGACCCTTAGACACGTACAAGTAAGCTGGAATCTTCAAAAGTTCAAATCTTTATAAGTAAAAAGATTTATAAAAATGAATAACCAAGTGTTTTAATTGACATCAGAAGATGAAAACAATAAACCCTGAGAACATGGAGAAAAGATAAATAAAGATATGAGCAGAACTTAATACAACAGAAAACGTATAAAATTGAGGTGATATAGTAAGTCCAAAGAATCTTCTTTGAAAAGAATTAAAAGACACACTTTGATTAAGGAAAACCAAAACATAAGTAAAGAATATACAGAAAGAGTCAGGACAATGTTAGAGCAGAGAATATATGAAATGCCAGTAAATTTGAACATTTCTGTAAAGTGGACCATTTCCTAGCTCCTAAAGTTTACCAACACTGACACAAGAGGAAATCATTTAAGGTCATCATGTCTGCCCTTGGCATTCTCGGAACGCCCTGGCCTCAGAATGCAGCCTCTGTAGTCCATGGTAACCTGCGGAGAGGGGGCGGGGCTGAGGGAGGTTGGAACACTGCCCTCACTGAGGGAGTGGGTGTGGCCATCTCTGCTGTGACTGAACAAAGGGCAGGGGAGCAGGGGGCCCAGGGCAGGGCCCTCAGAGCCCGGCAGGCCCAGTGGAGTGTCACAAGTTTTTAGGCCCAGGCCAAAGGGCGCCTTCTTTGTCTGCACAGCTGCGCAAACTCTCACCTTTCCACTCAGGCCGCCCTCTTACTAGAAGTGTGTGTGGAACGTGTCTGCGCAGTACACCGCGCTGCACAGCTAAGCATAGTTCTGGGCATCGTAGCTTCCTGCAAGGTGACCGAAGTTCGCAGGCAGATGGGACCCTGGGACACACGCGGAGGGGCTCCTGCCCGGGTCACACTCCGCCCACTGCCCCTGCCCCAGATCGGGGGCCGCAAAGCAGCCCTGTCTGAGTCCCCTGCCTCTAGAGGGAGTATTGGACCAACACTTGTAGAAAACGGAGCCTTTGCGGGCCACTCGTTGGAGGGACACAAATAAATCTTTGCCGACTTTTTGCTGAAACTTACGAGCGTTCATACCTAAGCCTCTTAAAAGGTCAGCTCTTTAGCTAAACATGAGCTCATGATCTAAATTTACACAATAATGAAGAAAGCAGCTACAAGGGGAGACAATCAGCCAAAACCATCAATACCAGAATTAGATTCCCAAGGCCATCCATCAGATGAAGGAATAATCGGGTGCAAGGCAGAAAATATACATAAAACTGGAACTGAAACAAGGCACAAGGATGTTTTAGAAGACTGGTAGGATCTCTAAAACATTTTTCATGGACATGTCCTTGATAAAGCTAAATACTCCAAGGTTGTGTAATACAACAGATTAATCATTGAGAAGAGTGAAATTATGCTGTTTTGAAAACTATGGCAGGTCAGATTTTCTGCCTAATTATATAAGAAGATTTCTCTAAAAAATACACATTATTTCAAAGACTTCTTGGCTGTGAAATAAGTTAAGGGTATTTCAAATGGCTTGTCTGCAAAGAAAGGTGAGATGTAGGGAATCACAGAAAGTCGAGGGGAAAATAGGTCAATATATACATTGCTGTATGGTGAACTAAGCCTTAGGCCAGCAACAATGGAGAGGACCTGACCCTTAGACACGTACAAGTAAGCTGGAATCTTCAAAAGTTCAAATCTTTATAAGTAAAAAGATTTATTAAAATGAATAACCAAGTGTTTTAATTGACATCAGAAGATGAAAACAATAAACCCTGAGAACATAGAGAAAAGATAAATAAAGATATGAGCAGAACTTAATACAACAGAAAACGTATAAAATTGAGGTGATTTAGTAAGTCCAAAGAATCTTCTTTGAAAAGATTTAAAAGACACACTTTGATTAAGGAAAACCAAAACATAAGTAAAGAATATACAGAAAGAGTCAGGACAATGTTAGAGCAGAGAATATATGAAATGCCAGTAAATTTGAACATTTCTGTCAAGTGGACCATTTCCTAGCTCCTAAAGTTTACCAACACTGACACAAGAGGAAATCATTTAAGGTCATCATGTCTGCCCTTGGCATTCTCGGAACGCCCTGGCCTCAGAATGCAGCCTCTGTAGTCCATGGTAACCTGCGGAGAGGGGGCGGGGCTGAGGGAGGTTGGAACACTGCCCTCACTGAGGGAGTGGGTGTGGCCATCTCTGCTGTGACTGAACAAAGGGCAGGGGAGCAGGGGGCCCAGGGCAGGGCCCTCAGAGCCCGGCAGGCCCAGTGGAGTGTCACAAGTTTTTAGGCCCAGGCCAAAGGGCGCCTTCTTTGTCTGCACAGCTGCCCAAACTCTCACCTTTCCACTCAGGCCGCCCTCTTACTTGAAGTGTGTGTGGAACGTGTCCGTGCAGTATACCGCGCTGCACAGCTAAGCATAGGTCTGGGCATCGTAGCTTCCTGCCAGGTGACCGAAGTTCGCAGGCAGATGGGTCCCTGGGACACACGCGGAGAGGCTCCTGCCCGGGTCACAGGCCGCCCACTGCCCCTGCCCCAGATCGGGAGCCGCAAAGCAGCCCTGTCTGAGTCCCCTGCCTCTAGAGGGAGTATTGGACCAACACTTGTAGAAAACGGGGTCCTTGCGGGCCACTCATTGGAGGGACACAAATAAATCTTTGCCGACTTTCTGCTGAAACTTACGAGCGTTCACACCTAAGCCTCTTACAAGGTCAGCTGTTTAGCTAAACATGAGCTCATGATCTAAATTTACACAATATTGAAGAAAGCAGCTACAAGGGGAGACAATCAGCCAAAACCATCAATACCAGAATTAGATTCCCAAGGCCATCCATCAGATGTAGGAATAATCGGGTGAAAGGCAGAAAATATACATAAAACTGGAACTGAAACAAGGCACAAGGATGTTTTCAAAGACTGGTAGGATCTCTAAAACATTTTTCAAGGACATGTCATTGATAAAGCTAAGTATTCCAAGGTTGTGTAATACAACAGATTAATCATTGAGAAGAGTGAAATTATGCTGTTTTGAAAACTATGGCAGGTCAGATTTTCTGCCTAATTATATAAGAAGATTTCTCTAAAAAATACACATTATTTCAAAGACTTATTGGCTGTGAAATAAGTTAAGGGTATTTCAAATGGCTTGTCTGCAAAGAAAGGTGAGATTTAGGGAATCACAGAAAGTCGAGGGGAAAATAGGTCAATATATACATTGCTGTATGGTGAACTAAGCCTTAGGCCAGCAACAATGGAGAGGACCTGACCCTTAGACACGTACAAGTAAGCTGGAATCTTCAAAAGTTCAAATCTTTATAAGTAAAAAGATTTATTAAAATGAATAACTAAGTGTTTTAATTGACATCAGAAGATGAAAACAATAAACCCTGAGAACATAGAGAAAAGATAAATAAAGATATGAGCAGAACTTAATACAACAGAAAACGTATAAAATTGAGGTGATTTAGTAAGTCCAAAGAATCTTCTTTGAAAAGAATTAAAAGACACAATTTGATTAAGGAAAACCAAAACATAAGTAAGAATATACAGAAAGAGTCAGGACAATGTTAGAGCAGAGAATATATGAAATGCCAGTAAATTTGAACATTTCTGTAAAGTGGACCATTTCCTAGCTCCTAAAGTTTACCAACACTGACACAAGAGGAAATCATTTAAGGTCATCATGTCTGCCCTTGGCATTCTCGGAACGCCCTGGCCTCAGAATGCAGCCTCTGTAGTCCATGGTAACCTGCGGAGAGGGGGCGGGGCTGAGGGAGGTTGGAACACTGCCCTCACTGAGGGAGTGGGTGTGGCCATTTCTGCTGTGACTGAACAAAGGGCAGGGGAGCAGGGGTCCAGGGCAAGGCCCTCAGTGCCCGGCAGGCCCAGTGGAGTGTCACAAGCTTTTAGGCCCAGGCCAAAGGGCGCCTTCTTTTTCTGCACAGCTGCCCAAACTCTCACCTTTCCACTCAGGCCGCCCTCTTACTTGAAGTGTGTGTGGAACGTGTCCGCGCAGTACACCGCGCTGCACAGCTAAGCATAGTTCTGGGCATCGTAGCTTCCTGCCAGGTGACCGAAGTTCGCAGGCAGATGGGTCCCTGGGACACATGCGGAGAGGCTCCGGCCCGGGTCACAGGCCGCCCATGGCCCCTGCCCCAGATCGGGGGCCGCAAAGCAGCCCTGTCTGAGTCCCCTGCCTCTAGAGGGAGTATTGGACCAACACTTGTAGAAAACGGGGTCCTTGCGGGCCACTCATTGGAGGGACACAAATAAATCTTTGCCGACTTTCTGCTGAAACTTACGAGCGTTCACACCTAAGCCTCTTACAAGGTCAGCTGTTTAGCTAAACATGAGCTCATGATCTAAATTTACACAATATTGAAGAAAGCAGCTACAAGGGGAGACAATCAGCCAAAACCATCAATACCAGAATTAGATTCCCAAGGCCATCCATCAGATGTAGGAATAATCGGGTGCAAGGCAGAAAATATACATAAAACTGGAACTGAAACAAGGCACAAGGATGTTTTCAAAGACTGGTAGGATCTCTAAAACATTTTTCAAGGACATGTCATTGATAAAGCTAAATACTCCAAGGTTGTGTAATACAACAGATTAATCATTGAGAAGAGTGAAATTATGCTGTTTTGAAAACTATGGCAGGTCAGATTTTCTGCCTAATTATATAAGAAGATTTCTCTAAAAAATACACATTATTTCAAAGACTTATTGGCTGTGAAATAAGTTAAGGGTATTTCAAATTGCTTGTCTGCAAAGAAAGGTGAGATGTAGGGAATCACAGAAAGTCGAGGGGAAAATAGGTCAATATATACATTGCTGTATGGTGAACTAAGCCTTAGGCCAGCAACAATGGAGAGGACCTGACCCTTAGACACGTACAAGTAAGCTGGAATCTTCAAAAGTTCACATCTTTATAAGTAAAAAGATTTATTAAAATGAATAACCAAGTGTTTTAATTGACATCAGAAGATGAAAACAATAAACCCTGAGAACATAGAGAAAAGATAAATAAAGATATGAGCAGAACTTAATACAACAGAAAACGTATAAAATTGAGGTGATTTAGTAGGTCCAAATAATCTTCTTTGAAAAGAATTAAAAGACACACTTTGATTAAGGAAAACCAAAACATAAGTAAAGAATATACAGAAAGAGTCAGGACAATGTTAGAGCAGAGAATATATGAAATGCCAGTAAATTTGAACATTTCTGTAAAGTGGACCATTTCCTAGCTCCTAAAGTTTACCAACACTGACACAAGAGGAAATCATTTAAGGTCATCATGTCTGCCCTTGGCATTCTCGGAACGCCCTGGCCTCAGAATGCAGCCTCTGTAGTCCATGGTAACCTGCGGAGAGGGGGCGGGGCTGAGGGAGGTTGGAACACTGCCCTCACTGAGGGAGTGGGTGTGGCCATCTCTGCTGTGACTGAACAAAGGGCAGGGGAGCAGGGGGCCCAGGGCAGGGCCCTCAGAGCCCGGCAGGCCCAGTGGAGTGTCACAAGTTTTTAGGCCCAGGCCAAAGGGCGCCTTCTTTGTCTGCACAGCTGCCCAAACTCTCACCTTTCCACTCAGGCCGCCCTCTTACTTGAAGTGTGTGTGGAACGTGTCCGTGCAGTATACCGCGCTGCACAGCTAAGCATAGGTCTGGGCATCGTAGCTTCCTGCCAGGTGACCGAAGTTCGCAGGCAGATGGGTCCCTGGGACACACGCGGAGGGGCTCCTGCCCGGGTCACAGGCCGCGCACTGCTCCTGCCCCAGATCGGGGGCCGCAAAGCAGCCCTGTCTGAGTCCCCTGCCTCTAGAGGGAGTATTGGACCAACACTTGTAGAAAACGGGGTCCTTGCGGGCCACTCATTGGAGGGACACAAATAAATCTTTGCCGACTTTCTGCTGAAACTTACGAGCGTTCACACCTAAGCCTCTTACAAGGTCAGCTGTTTAGCTAAACATGAGCTCATGATCTAAATTTACACAATATTGAAGAAAGCAGCTACAAGGGGAGACAATCAGCCAAAACCATCAATACCAGAATTAGATTCCCAAGGCCATCCATCAGATGTAGGAATAATCGGGTGCAAGGCAGAAAATATAAATAAAACTGGAACTGAAACAAGGCACAAGGATGTTTTCAAAGACTGGTAGGATCTCTAAAACATTTTTCAAGGACATGTCATTGATAAAGCTAAATACTCCAAGGTTGTGTAATACAACAGATTAATCATTGAGAAGAGTGAAATTATGCTGTTTTGAAAACTATGGCAGGTCAGATTTTCTGCCTAATTATAGAAGAAGATTTCTCTAAAAAATACACATTATTTCAAAGACTTATTGGCTGTGAAATAAGTTAAGGGTATTTCAAATGGCTTGTCTGCAAAGAAAGGTGAGATGTAGGGAATCACAGAAAGTCGAGGGGAAAATAGGTCAATATATACATTGCTGTATGGTGAACTAAGCCTTAGGCCAGCAACAATGGAGAGGACCTGACCCTTAGACACGTACAAGTAAGCTGGAATCTTCAAAAGTTCAAATCTTTATAAGTAAAAAGATTTATTAAAATGAATAACCAAGTGTTTTAATTGACATCAGAAGATGAAAACAATAAACCCTGAGAACATGGAGAAAAGATAAATAAAGATATGAGCAGAACTTAATACAACAGAAAACGTATAAAATTCAGGTGATTTAGTAAGTCCAAAGAATCTTTGAAAAGATTTAAAAGACACACTTTGATTAAGGAAAACCAAAACATAAGTAAAGAATATACAGAAAGAGTCAGGACAATGTTAGAGCAGAGAATATATGAAATGCCAGTAAATTTGAACATTTCTGTAAAGTGGACCATTTCCTAGCTCCTAAAGTTTACCAACACTGACACAAGAGGAAATCATTTAAGGTCATCATGTCTGCCCTTGGCATTCTCGGAACGCCCTGGCCTCAGAATGCAGCCTCTGTAGTCCATGGTAACCTGCGGAGAGGGGGCGGGGCTGAGGGAGGTTGGAACACTGCCCTCACTGAGGGAGTGGGTGTGGCCATCTCTGCTGTGACTGAACAAAGGGCAGGGGAGCAGGGGGCCCAGGGCAGGGCCCTCAGAGCCCGGCAGGCCCAGTGGAGTGTCACAAGCTTTTAGGACCAGGCCAAAGGGTGCCTTCTTTGTCTGCACAGCTGCCCAAACTCTCACCTTTCCACTCAGGCCGCCCTCTTACTTGAAGTGTGTGTGGAACGTGTCCGCGCAGTACACCGCGCTGCACAGCTAAGCATAGTTCTGGGCATCGTAGCTTCCTGCCAGGTGACCGAAGTTCGCATGCAGATGGGACCCTGGGACACACGCGGAGAGGCTCCTGCCCGGGTCACAGGCCGCCCATGGCCCCTGCCCCAGATCGGGGGCCGCAAAGCAGCCCTGTCTGAGTCCCCTGCCTCTAGAGGGACTATTGGGCCAACACTTGTAGAAAACGGGGTCCTTGCGGGCCACTCATTGGAGGGACACAAATAAATCTTTGCCGACTTTCTGCTGAAACTTACGAGCGTTCACACCTAAGCCTCTTACAAGGTCAGCTGTTTAGCTAAACATGAGCTCATGATCTAAATTTACACAATATTGAAGAAAGCAGCTACAAGGGGAGACAATCAGCCAAAACCATCAATACCAGAATTAGATTCCCAAGGCCATCCATCAGATGTAGGAATAATCGGGTGCAAGGCAGAAAATATACATAAATCTGGAACTGAAACAAGGCACAAGGATGTTTTCAAAGACTGGTAGGATCTCTAAAACATTTTTCAAGGACATGTCATTGATAAAGCTAAATACTCCAAGGTTGTGTAATACAACAGATTAATCATTGAGAAGAGTGAAATTATGCTGTTTTGAAAACTATGGCAGGTCAGATTTTCTGCCTAATTATATAAGAAGATTTCTCTAAAAAATACACATTATTTCAAAGACTTATTGGCTGTGAAATAAGTTAAGGGTATTTCAAATGGCTTGTCTGCAAAGAAAGGTGAGATGTAGGGAATCACAGAAAGTGGAGGGGAAAATAGGTCAATATACACATTGCTGTATGGTGAACTAAGCCTTAGGCCAGCAACAATGGAGAGGACCTGACCCTTAGACACGTACAAGTAAGCTGGAATCTTCAAAAGTTCAAATCTTTATAAGTAAAAAGATTTATTAAAATCAATAACCAAGTGTTTTAATTGACATCAGAAGATGAAAACAATAAACCCTGAGAACATAGAGAAAAGATAAATAAAGATATGAGCAGAACTTAATACAACAGAAAACGAATAAAATTGAGGTGATTTAGTAAGTCCAAAGAATCTTCTTTGAAAAGATTTAAAAGACACACTTTGATTAAGGAAAACCAAAACATAAGTAAAGAATATAAAGAAAGAGTCAGGACAATGTTAGAGCAGAGAATATATGAAATGTCAGTAAATTTGAACATTTCTGTAAAGTGGACCATTTCCTAGCTCCTAAAGTTTACCAACACTGACACAAGAGGAAATCATTTAAGGTCATCATGTCTGCCCTTGGCATTCTCGGAACGCCCTGGCCTCAGAATGCAGCCTCTGTAGTCCATGGTAACCTGCGGAGAGGGGCGGGGCTGAGGGAGGTTGGAACACTGCCCTCACTGAGGGAGTGGGTGTGGCCATCTCTGCAGTGACTGAACAAAGGGCAGGGGAGCATGGGGCCCAGGGCAGGGCCCTCAGAGCCCGGCAGGCCCAGTGGAGTGTCACAAGCTTTTAGGCCCAGGTCAAAGGGCGCCTTCTTTGTCTGCACAGCTGCCCAAACTCTCACCTTTCCACTCAGGCCGCCCTCTTACTTTAAGTGTGTGTGGAACGTGTCCGTGCAGTATACCGCGCTGCACAGATAAGCATAGGTCTGGGCATCGTAGCTTCCTGCCAGGTGACCGAAGTTCGCAGGCAGATGGGTCCCTGGGACACACGCGGAGGAGCTCCTGCCGGGGTCACAGTCCGACCACTGCCCCTGCCCCAGATCGGGGGCCGCAACGCAGCCCTGTCTGAGTCCCCTGCCTCTAGAGGGAGTATTGGAGCAACACTTGTAGAAAACGGGGTCCTTGCGGGCCACTCATTGGAGGGACACAAATAAATCTTTGCCGACTTTCTGCTGAAACTTACGAGCGTTCACACCTAAGCCTCTTACAAGGTCAGCTGTTTAGCTAAACATGAGCTCATGATCTAAATTTACACAATATTGAAGAAAGCAGCTACAAGGGGAGACAATCAGCCAAAACCATCAATACCAGAATTAGATTCCCAAGGCCATCCATCAGATGTAGGAATAATCGTGTGCAAGGCAGAAAATATACATAAAACTGGAACTGAAACAAGGCACAAGGATGTTTTCAAAGACTGGTAGGATCTCTAAAACATTTTTCAAGGACATGTCATTGATAAAGCTAAATACTCCAAGGTTGTGTAATACAACAGATTAATCATTGAGAAGAGTGAAATTATGCTGTTTTGAAAACTATGGCAGGTCAGATTTTCTGCCTAATTATATAAGAAGATTTCTCTAAAAAATACACATTATTTCAAAGACTTATTGGCTGTGAAATAAGTTAAGGGTATTTCAAATGGCTTGTCTGCAAAGAAAGGTGAGATGTAGGGAATCACAGAAAGTCGAGGGGAAAATAGGTCAATATATACATTGCTGTATGGTGAACTAAGCCTTAGGCCAGCAACAATGGAGAGGACCTGACCCTTAGAAACGTACAAGTAAGCTGGAATCTTCAAAAGTTCAAATCTTTATAAGTAAAAAGATTTATTAAAATGAATAACCAAGTGTTTTAATTGACATCAGAAGATGAAAACAATAAACCCTGAGAACATAGAAAAAAGATAAATAAAGATATGAGCAGAACTTAATACAACAGAAAACGTATAAAATTCAGGTGATTTAGTAAGTCCAAAGAATCTTCTTTGAAAAGATTTAAAAGACACACTTTGATTAAGGAAAGCAAAAACATAAGTAAAGAATATACAGAAAGAGTCAGGACAATGTTAGAGCAGAGAATATATGAAATGCCAGTAAATTTGAACATTTCTGTAAAGTGGACCATTTCCTAGCTCCTAAAGTTTACCAACACTGACACAAGAGGAAATCATTTAAGGTCATCATGTCTGCCCTTGGCATTCTCGGAACGCCCTGGCCTCAGAATGCAGCCTCTGTAGTCCATGGTAACCTGCAGAGAGGGGGCGGGGCTGAGGGAGTTTGGAACACTGCTCTCACTGAGGGAGTGCGTGTGGCCATTTCTGCTGTGACTGAACAAAGGGCAGGGAAGAAGGGGGCCCAGGGCAGGGCCCTCAGAGCCCGGCAGGCCCAGTGGAGTGTCACAAGCTTTTAGGCCCAGGCCAAAGGGCCCCTTCTTTGTCTGCACAGCTGCCCAAACTCTCACCTTTCCACTCAGGCCGCCCTCTTACTTGAAGTGTGTGTGGAACGTGTCCGTGCAGTATACCGCGCTGCACAGCTAAGCATAGGTCTGGGCATCGTAGCTTCCTGCCAGGTGACAGAAGTTCGCAGGCAGATGGGTCCCCGGGACACACGCGGAGGGGCTCCTGCCCGGGTCACACTCCGCCCACTGCCCCTGCCCCAGATCGGGGGCCGCAAAGCAGCCCTGTCTGAGTCCCCTGCCTCTAGAGGGAGTATTGGACCAACACTTGTAGAAAACGGGGCCCTTGCGGGCCACTCATTGGAGGGACACAAATAAATCTTTGCCGACTTTTTGCTGAAACTTACGAGCGTTCATACCTAAGCCTCTTAAAAGGTCAGCTGTTTAGCTAAACATGAGCTCATGATCTAAATTTACACAATAATGAAGAAAGCAGCTACAAGGGGAGACAATCAGCCAAAACCATCAATACCAGAATTAGATTCCCAAGGTCATCCATCAGATGAAGGAATAATCGGGTGCAAGTCAGAAAATATACATAAAACTGGAACTGAAACAAGGCACAAGGATGTTTTCAAAGACTGGTAGGATCTCTCAAACATTTTTCAAGGACATGTCATTGATAAAGCTAAATACTCCAAGGTTGTGTAATACAACAGATTAATCATTGAGAAGAGTGAAATTATGCTGTTTTGAAAACTATGGCAGGTCAGATTTTCTGCCTAATTATATAAGAAGATTTCTCTAAAAAATACACATCATTTCAAAGACTTATTGGCTGTGAAATAAGTTAAGGGTATTTCAAATGGCTTGTCTGCAAAGAAAGGTGAGATGTAGGGAATCACAGAAAGTCGAGGGGAAAATAGGTCAATATATACATTGCTGTATGGTGAACTAAGCCTTAGGCCAGCAACAATGGAGAGGACGTGACCCTTAGACACGTACAAGTAAGCTGGAATCTTCAAAAGTTCAAATCTTTATAAGTAAAAAGATTTATTAAAATGAATAACCAAGTGTTTTAATTGACATCAGAAGATGAAAACAATAAACCCTGAGATCATGGAGAAAAGATAAATAAAGATATGAGCAGAACTTAATACAACAGAAAACGTATAAAATTGAGGTGATTTAGTAAGTAAAAAGAATCTTCTTTGAAAAGAATTAAAAGACACAATTTGATTAAGGAAAACCAAAACATAAGTAAAGAATATACAGAAAGAGTCAGGACAATGTTAGAGCAGACAATATATGAAATGCCAGTAAATTTGAACATTTCTGTCAAGTGGACCATTTCCTAGCTCCTAAATTTAACAACACTGACACAAGAGGAAATCATTTAAGGTCATCATGTCTGCCCTTGGCATTCTCGGAATGCCCTGGCCTCAGAATGCAGACTCTGTAGTCCATAGTAACCTGCGGAGACGGGGCGGGGCTGAGGGAGGTTGGAACACTGCCCTCACTGAGGGAGTGAGTGTGGCCATCTCTGCTGTGACTGAACAAAGGGCAGGGGAGCAGGGGGCCCAGGGCAGGGACCTCAGAGCCCGGCAGGCCCACTGGAGTGTCACACGCTTTTAGGCCCAGGCCAAAGGGTGCCTTCTTTGTCTGCACAGCTGCCCAAACTCTCACCTTTCCACTCAGGCCGCCCTCTTACTTGAAGTGTGTGTGGAACGTGTCCGTGCAGTATACCGTGCTGCACAGCTAAGCATAGGTCTGGGCATCGTAGCTTCCTGCCAGGTGACCGAAGTTCGCAGGCAGATGGGTCCCTGGGACACACGCGGAGAGGCTCCTGCCTGGGTCACAGGCCGCCGAATGCCCCTGCCCCAGATCGGGAGCTGCAAAGCAGCCCTGTCTGAGTCCCCTGCCTCTAGAGGGAGTATTGGACCAACACTTGTAGAAAACGGGGTCCTTGCGGGCCACTCATTGGAGGGACAAAAATAAATCTTTGCCGACTTTCTGCTGAAACTTACGAGCGTTCACACCTAAGCCTCTTACAAGGTCAGCTGTTTAGCTAAACATGAGCTCATGATCTAAATTTACACAATATTGAAGAAAGCAGCTACAAGGGGAGACAATCAGCCAAAACCATCAATACCAGAATTAGATTCCCAAGGCCATCCATCAGATGTAGGAATAATCGGGTGCAAGGCAGAAAATATACATAAAACTGGAACTGAAACAAGGCACAAGGATGTTTTAGAAGACTGGTAGGATCTCTAAAACATTTTTCAAGGACATGTCCTTGATAAAGCTAAATACTCCAAGGTTGTGTAATACAACAGATTAATCATTGAGAAGAGTGAAATTATGCTGTTTTGAAAACTATGGCAGGTCAGATTTTCTGCCTAATTATATAAGAAGATTTCTCTAAAAAATACACATTATTTCAAAGACTTATTGGCTGTGAAATAAGTTAAGGGTATTTCAAATGGCTTGTCTGCAAAGAAAGGTGAGATGTAGGGAATCACAGAAAGTCGAGGGGAAAATAGGTTAATATATACATTGCTGTATGGTGAACTAAGCCTTAGGCTAGCAACAATGGAGAGGACGTGACCCTTAGACACGTACAAGTAAGCTGGAATCTTCAAAAGTTCACATCTTTATAAGTAAAAAGATTTATTAAAATGAATAACCAAGTGTTTTAATTGACATCAGAAGATGAAAACAATAAACCCTGAGAACATAGAGAAAAGATAAATAAAGATATGAGCAGAACTTAATACAACAGAAAACGTATAAAATTGAGGTGATTTAGTAAGTCCAAAGAATCTTCTTTGAAAAGAATTAAAAGACACACTTTGATTAAGGAAAACCAAAACATAAGTAAAGAATATACAGAAAGAGTCAGGACAATGTTAGAGCAGACAATATATGAAATGCCAGTAAATTTGAACATTTCTGTAAAGTGGACCATTTCCTAGCTCCTAAAGTTTACCAACACTGACACAAGAGGAAATCATTTAAGGTCATCATGTCTGCCCTTGGCATTCTCGGAACGCCCTGGCCTCAGAATGCAGCCTCTGTAGTCCATGGTAACCTGCGGAGAGGGGGCGGGGCTGAGGGAGGTTGGAACACTGCCCTCACTGAGTGAGTGGGTGTGGCCATCTCTGCTGTGACTGAACAAAGGGCAGGGGAGCAGGGGGCCCAGGGCAGGGCCCTCAGAGCCCGGCAGGACCAGTGGAGTGTCACAAGTTTTTAGGCCCAGGCCAAAGGGCGCCTTCTTTGTCTGCACAGCTGCCCAAACTCTCACCTTTCCACTCAGGCCGCCCTCTTACTTGAAGTGTGTGTGGAACGTGTCCGTGCAGTATACCGCGCTGCACAGCTAAGCATAGGTCTGGGCATCGTAGCTTCCTGCCAGGTGACCGAAGTTCGCAGGCAGATGGGTCCCTGGGACACACGCGGAGAGGCTCCTGCCCGGGTCACAGGCCGCCCACTGCCCCTGCCCCAGATCGGGAGCCGCAAATCAGCCCTGTCTGAGTCCCCTGCCTCTAGAGGGAGTATTGGACCAACACTTGTAGAAAACGGGGTCCTTGCGGGCCACTCATTGGAGGGACACAAATAAATCTTTGCCGACTTTCTGCTGAAACTTACGAGCGTTCACACCTAAGCCTCTTACAAGGTCAGCTGTTTAGCTAAACATGAGCTCATGATCTAAATTTACACAATATTGAAGAAAGCAGCTACAAGGGGAGACAATCAGCCAAAACCATCAATACCAGAATTAGATTCCCAAGGCCATCCATCAGATGTAGGAATAATCGGGTGCAAGGCAGAAAATATACATAAAACTGGAACTGAAACAAGGCGCAAGGATGTTTTCAAAGACTGGTAGGATCTCTAAAACATTTTTCAAGGACATGTCATTGATAAAGCTAAGTACTCCAAGGTTGTGTAATACAACAGATTAATCATTGAGAAGAGTGAAATTATGCTGTTTTGAAAACTATGGCAGGTCAGATTTTCTGCCTAATTATATAAGAAGATTTCTCTAAAAAATACACATTATTTCAAAGACTTATTGGCTGTGAAATAAGTTAAGGGTATTTCAAATTGCTTGTCTGCAAAGAAAGGTGAGATGTAGGGAATCACAGAAAGTCGAGGGGAAAATAGGTCAATATATACATTGCTGTATGGTGAACTAAGCCTTAGGCCAGCAACAATGGAGAGGACCTGACCCTTAGACACGTACAAGTAAGCTGGAATCTTCAAAAGTTCAAATCTTTATAAGTAAAAAGATTTATTAAAATGAATAACCAAGTGTTTTAATTGACATCAGAAGATGAAAACAATAAACCCTGAGAACATAGAGAAAAGATAAATAAAGATATGAGCAGAACTTAATACAACAGAAAACGTATAAAATTGAGGTGATTTAGTAAGTCCAAAGAATCTTCTTTGAAAAGAATTAAAAGACACACTTTGATTAAGGAAAACCAAAACATAAGTAAGAATATACAGAAAGAGTCAGGACAATGTTAGAGCAGAGAATATATGAAATGCCAGTAAATTTGAACATTTCTGTAAAGTGGACCATTTCCTAGCTCCTAAAGTTTACCAACACTGACACAAGAGGAAATCATTTAAGGTCATCATGTCTGCCCTTGGCATTCTCGGAACGCCCTGGCCTCAGAATGCAGCCTCTGTAGTCCATGGTAACCTGCGGAGAGGGGGCGGGGCTGAGGGAGGTTGGAACACTGCCCTCACTGAGGGAGTGGGTGTGGCCATCTCTGCTGTGACTGAACAAAGGGCAGGGGAGCAGGGGGCCCAGGGCAGGGCCCTCAGTGCCCGGCAGTCCCAGTGGAGTGTCACAAGCTTTTAGGCCCAGGCCAAAGGGCGCCTTCTTTGTCTGCACAGCTGCCCAAACTCTCACCTTTCCACTCAGGCCTCCCTCTTACTTGAAGTGTGTGTGGAACGTGTCCGCGCAGTACACCGCGCTGCACAGCTAAGCATAGTTCTGGGCATCGTAGCTTCCTGCCAGGTGACCGAAGTTCGCAGGCAGATGGGTCCCTGGGACACATGCGGAGAGGCTCCGGCCCGGGTCACAGGCCGCCCATGGCCCCTGCCCCAGATCGGGGGCCGCAAAGCAGCCCTGTCTGAGTCCCCTGCCTCTAGAGGGAGTATTGGACCAACACTTGTAGAAAACGGGGTCCTTGCGGGCCACTCATTGGAGGGACACAAATAAATCTTTGCCGACTTTCTGCTGAAACTTACGAGCGTTCACACCTAAGCCTCTTACAAGGTCAGCTGTTTAGCTAAACATGAGCTCATGATCTAAATTTACACAATATTGAAGAAAGCAGCTACAAGGGGAGACAATCAGCCAAAACCATCAATACCAGAATTAGATTCCCAAGGCCATCCATCAGATGAAGGAATAATCGGGTGCAAGGCAGAAAATATACATAAAACTGGAACTGAAACAAGGCACAAGGATGTTTTCAAAGACTGGTAGGATCTCTAAAACATTTTTCAAGGACATGTCATTGATAAAGCTAAATACTCCAAGGTTGTGTAATACAACAGATTAATCATTGAGAAGAGTGAAATTATGCTGTTTTGAAAACTATGGCAGGTCAGATTTTCTGCCTAATTATATAAGAAGATTTCTCTAAAAAATACACATTATTTCAAAGACTTATTGGCTGTGAAATAAGTTAAGGGTATTTCAAATGGCTTGTCTGCAAAGAAAGGTGAGATGTAGGGAATCACAGAAAGTCGAGGGGAAAATAGGTCAATATATACATTGCTGTATGGTGAACTAAGCCTTAGGCCAGCAACAATGGAGAGGACCTGACCCTTAGACACGTACAAGTAAGCTGGAATCTTCAAAAGTTCAAATCTTTATAAGTAAAAAGATTTACTAAAATCAATATCCAAGTGTTTTAATTGACATCAGAAGATGAAAACAATAAACCCTGAGAACATGGAGAAAAGATAAATAAAGATATGAGCAGAACTTAATACAACAGAAAACGTATAAAATTCAGGTGATTTAGTAAGTCCAAAGAATCTTCTTTGAAAAGATTTAAAAGACACACTTTGATTAAGGAAAACCAAAACATAAGTAAAGAATATACAGAAAGAGTCAGGACAATGTTAGAGCAGAGAATATATGAAATGCCAGTAAATTTGAACATTTCTGTCAAGTGGACCATTTCCTAGCTCCTAAAGTTTACCAACACTGACACAAGAGGAAATCATTTAAGGTCATCATGTCTGCCCTTGGCATTCTCGGAACGCCCTGGCCTCAGAATGCAGCCTCTGTAGTCCATGGTAACCTGCGGAGAGGGGGCGGGGCTGAGGGAGGTTGGAACACTGCCCTCACTGAGGGAGTGGGTGTGGCCATCTCTGCTGTGACTGAACAAAGGGCAGGGGAGCAGGGGGCCCAGGGCAGGGCCCTCAGAGCCCGGCAGGCCCAGTGGAGTATCACACGCTTTTAGGCCCAGGCCAAAGGGTGCCTTCTTTGTCTGCACAGCTGCCCAAACTCTCACCTTTCTACTCAGGCAGCCCTCTTACTTGAAGTGTGTGTGGAACGTGTCCGTGCAGTATACCGCGCTGCACAGCTAAGCATAGGTCTGGGCATCGTAGCTTCCTGCCAGGTGACCGAAGTTCGCAGGCAGATGGGTCCCTGGGACACACGCGGAGAGGCTCCTGCCCGGGTCACAGGCCGCCCACTGCCCCTGCCCCAGATCGGGAGCCGCAAAGCAGCCCTGTCTGAGTCCCCTGCCTCTAGAGGGAGTATTGGACCAACACTTGTAGAAAACGGGGTCCTTGCGGGCCACTCATTGGAGGGACACAAATAAATCTTTGCCGACTTTCTGCTGAAACTTATGAGCGTTCACACCTAAGCCTCTTACAAGGTCAGCTGTTTAGCTAAACATGAGCTCATGATCTAAATTTACACAATATTGAAGAAAGCAGCTACAAGGGGAGACAATCAGCCAAAACCATCAATACCAGAATTAGATTCCCAAGGCCATCCATCAGATGTAGGAATAATCGGGTGCAAGGCAGAAAATATACATAAAACTGGAACTGAAACAAGGCGCAAGGATGTTTTCAAAGACTGGTAGGATCTCTAAAACATTTTTCAAGGACATGTCATTGATAAAGCTAAGTACTCCAAGGTTGTGTAATACAACAGATTAATCATTGAGAAGAGTGAAATTATGCTGTTTTGAAAACTATGGCAGGTCAGATTTTCTGCCTAATTATATAAGAAGATTTCTCTAAAAAATACACATTATTTCAAAGACTTATTGGCTGTGAAATAAGTTAAGGGTATTTCAAATTGCTTGTCTGCAAAGAAAGGTGAGATGTAGGGAATCACAGAAAGTCGAGGGGAAAATAGGTCAATATATACATTGCTGTATGGTGAACTAAGCCTTAGGCCAGCAACAATGGAGAGGACCTGACCCTTAGACACGTACAAGTAAGCTGGAATCTTCAAAAGTTCAAATCTTTATAAGTAAAAAGATTTATTAAAATGAATAACCAAGTGTTTTAATTGACATCAGAAGATGAAAACAATAAACCCTGAGAACATAGAGAAAAGATAAATAAAGATATGAGCAGAACTTAATACAACAGAAAACGTATAAAATTGAGGTGATTTAGTAAGTCCAAAGAATCTTCTTTGAAAAGAATTAAAAGACACACTTTGATTAAGGAAAACCAAAACATAAGTAAGAATATACAGAAAGAGTCAGGACAATGTTAGAGCAGAGAATATATGAAATGCCAGTAAATTTGAACATTTCTGTAAAGTGGACCATTTCCTAGCTCCTAAAGTTTACCAACACTGACACAAGAGGAAATCATTTAAGGTCATCATGTCTGCCCTTGGCATTCTCGGAACGCCCTGGCCTCAGAATGCAGCCTCTGTAGTCCATGGTAACCTGCGGAGAGGGGGCGGGGCTGAGGGAGGTTGGAACACTGCCCTCACTGAGGGAGTGGGTGTGGCCATCTCTGCTGTGACTGAACAAAGGGCAGGGGAGCAGGGGGCCCAGGGCAGGGCCCTCAGTGCCCGGCAGTCCCAGTGGAGTGTCACAAGCTTTTAGGCCCAGGCCAAAGGGCGCCTTCTTTGTCTGCACAGCTGCCCAAACTCTCACCTTTCCACTCAGGCCTCCCTCTTACTTGAAGTGTGTGTGGAACGTGTCCGCGCAGTACACCGCGCTGCACAGCTAAGCATAGTTCTGGGCATCGTAGCTTCCTGCCAGGTGACCGAAGTTCGCAGGCAGATGGGTCCCTGGGACACATGCGGAGAGGCTCCGGCCCGGGTCACAGGCCGCCCATGGCCCCTGCCCCAGATCGGGGGCCGCAAAGCAGCCCTGTCTGAGTCCCCTGCCTCTAGAGGGAGTATTGGACCAACACTTGTAGAAAACGGGGTCCTTGCGGGCCACTCATTGGAGGGACACAAATAAATCTTTGCCGACTTTCTGCTGAAACTTACGAGCGTTCACACCTAAGCCTCTTACAAGGTCAGCTGTTTAGCTAAACATGAGCTCATGATCTAAATTTACACAATATTGAAGAAAGCAGCTACAAGGGGAGACAATCAGCCAAAACCATCAATACCAGAATTAGATTCCCAAGGCCATCCATCAGATGTAGGAATAATCGGGTGCAAGGCAGAAAATATACATAAAACTGGAACTGAAACAAGGCACAAGGATGTTTTCAAAGACTGGTAGGATCTCTAAAACATTTTTCAAGGACATGTCATTGATAAAGCTAAATACTCCAAGGTTGTGTAATACAACAGATTAATCATTGAGAAGAGTGAAATTATGCTGTTTTGAAAACTATGGCAGGTCAGATTTTCTGCCTAATTATATAAGAAGATTTCTCTAAAAAATACACATTATTTCAAAGACTTATTGGCTGTGAAATAAGTTAAGGGTATTTCAAATGGCTTGTCTGCAAAGAAAGGTGAGATGTAGGGAATCACAGAAAGTCGAGGGGAAAATAGGTCAATATATACATTGCTGTATGGTGAACTAAGCCTTAGGCCAGCAACAATGGAGAGGACCTGACCCTTAGACACGTACAAGTAAGCTGGAATCTTCAAAAGTTCAAATCTTTATAAGTAAAAAGATTTACTAAAATCAATATCCAAGTGTTTTAATTGACATCAGAAGATGAAAACAATAAACCCTGAGAACATGGAGAAAAGATAAATAAAGATATGAGCAGAACTTAATACAACAGAAAACGTATAAAATTCAGGTGATTTAGTAAGTCCAAAGAATCTTCTTTGAAAAGATTTAAAAGACACACTTTGATTAAGGAAAACCAAAACATAAGTAAAGAATATACAGAAAGAGTCAGGACAATGTTAGAGCAGAGAATATATGAAATGCCAGTAAATTTGAACATTTCTGTCAAGTGGACCATTTCCTAGCTCCTAAAGTTTACCAACACTGACACAAGAGGAAATCATTTAAGGTCATCATGTCTGCCCTTGGCATTCTCGGAACGCCCTGGCCTCAGAATGCAGCCTCTGTAGTCCATGGTAACCTGCGGAGAGGGGGCGGGGCTGAGGGAGGTTGGAACACTGCCCTCACTGAGGGAGTGGGTGTGGCCATCTCTGCTGTGACTGAACAAAGGGCAGGGGAGCAGGGGGCCCAGGGCAGGGCCCTCAGAGCCCGGCAGGCCCAGTGGAGTGTCACACGCTTTTAGGCCCAGGCCAAAGGGTGCCTTCTTTGTCTGCACAGCTGCCCAAACTCTCACCTTTCTACTCAGGCAGCCCTCTTACTTGAAGTGTGTGTGGAACGTGTCCGTGCAGTATACCGCGCTGCACAGCTAAGCATAGGTCTGGGCATCGTAGCTTCCTGCCAGGTGACCGAAGTTCGCAGGCAGATGGGTCCCTGGGACACACGCGGAGAGGCTCCTGCCCGGGTCACAGGCCGCCCACTGCCCCTGCCCCAGATCGGGAGCCGCAAAGCAGCCCTGTCTGAGTCCCCTGCCTCTAGAGGGAGTATTGGACCAACACTTGTAGAAAACGGGGTCCTTGCGGGCCACTCATTGGAGGGACACAAATAAATCTTTGCCGACTTTCTGCTGAAACTTATGAGCGTTCACACCTAAGCCTCTTACAAGGTCAGCTGTTTAGCTAAACATGAGCTCATGATCTAAATTTACACAATATTGAAGAAAGCAGCTACAAGGGGAGACAATCAGCCAAAACCATCAATACCAGAATTAGATTCCCAAGGCCATCCATCAGATGTAGGAATAATCGGGTGCAAGGCAGAAAATATACATAAAACTGGAACTGAAACAAGGCGCAAGGATGTTTTCAAAGACTGGTAGGATCTCTAAAACATTTTTCAAGGACATGTCATTGATAAAGCTAAATACTCCAAGGTTGTGTAATACAACAGATTAATCATTGAGAAGAGTGAAATTATGCTGTTTTGAAAACTATGGCAGGTCAGATTTTCTGCCTAATTATATAAGAAGATTTCTCTAAAAAATACACATTATTTCAAAGATTTATTGGCTGTGAAATAAGTTAAGGGTATTTCAAATGGCTTGTCTGCAAAGAAAGGTGAGATGTAGGGAATCACAGAAAGTCGAGGGAAAAATAGGTCAATATATACATTGCTGTATGGTGAACTAAGCCTTAGGCCAGCAACAATGGAGAGGACCTGACCCTTAGACACGTACAAGTAAGCTGGAATCTTCAAAAGTTCAAATCTTTATAAGTAAAAAGATTTATTAAAATGAATAACCAAGTGTTTTAATTGACATCAGAAGATGAAAACAATAAACCCTGAGAACATAGAGAAAAGATAAATAAAGATATGAGCAGAACTTAATACAACAGAAAACGTATAAAATTCAGGTGATTGAGTAAGTCCAAAGAATTTTCTTTGAAAAGATTTAAAAGACACACTTTGATTAAGGAAAACCAAAACATAAGTAAAGAATATACAGAAAGAGTCAGGACAATGTTAGAGCAGAGAATATATGAAATGCCAGTAAATTTGAACATTTCTGTCAAGTGGACCATTTCCTAGCTCCTAAAGTTTACCAACACTGACACAAGAGGAAATCATTTAAGGTCATCATGTCTGCCCTTGGCATTCTCGGAATGCCCTGGCCTCAGAATGCAGACTCTGTAGTCCATGGTAACCTGTGGAGAGGGGGCGGGGCTGAGGGAGTTTGGAACACTGCCCTCACTGATGGAGTGGGTGAGGCCATCTCTGCTGTGACTGAACAAAGGGCAGGGGAGCAGGGTGCCCAGGGCAGGGCCCTCAGAGCCCGGCAGGCCCAGTGGAGTGTCACAAGCTTTTAGGCCCAGGCCAAAGGGCGCCTTCTTTGTCTGCACAGCTGCCCAAATTCTTACCTTTCCACTCAGGCCGCCCTCTTACTTGAAGTCTGTGTGGAACGTGTACGCGCAGTATACTGCACTGCGCAGCTAAGCATAGGTCTGGGCATCGTAGCTTCCTGCCAGGTGACCGAAGTTCCCAGGCAGATGGGTCCCTGGGACACATGCGGAGAGGCTCCTGCCCGGGTCACAGGCCGCCCACTGCCCCTGCCCCAGATCGGGAGCCGCAAAGCAGCCCTGTCTGAGTCCCCTGCCTCTAGAGGGAGTATTGGACCAACACTTGTAGAAAACGGGGTCCTTGAGGGCCACTCATTGGAGGGACACAAATAAATCTTTGCCGATTTTCTGCTGAAACTTACGAGCGTTCACACCTAAGCCTCTTAAATGGTCAGCTGTTTAGCTAAACATGAGCTCATGATCTAAATTTACACAATAATGAAGAAAGCAGCTACAAGGGGAGACAATCAGCCAAAACCATCAATACCAGAATTAGATTCCCAAGGCCATCCATCAGATGAAGGAATAATCGGGTGCAAGGCAGAAAA
Source organism: Mesoplodon mirus (assembly GCF_964341445.2). Taxonomy (NCBI): domain Eukaryota; kingdom Metazoa; phylum Chordata; class Mammalia; order Artiodactyla; family Ziphiidae; genus Mesoplodon; species Mesoplodon mirus. The sequence continues at coordinate 158,598,603 of NC_138976.1, read as the reverse complement.
TATACATAAAACTGGAACTGAAACAAGGCACAAGGATGTTTTAGAAGACTGGTAGGATCTCTAAAACATTTTTCAAGGACATGTCATTGATAAAGCTAAATACTCCAAGGTTGTGTAATACAACAGATTAATCATTGAGAAGAGTGAAATTATGCTGTTTTGAAAACTATGGCAGGTCAGATTTTCTGCCTAATTATATAAGAAGATTTCTCTAAAAAATACACATTATTTCAAAGACTTCTTGGCTGTGAAATAAGTTAAGGGTATTTCAAATGGCTTATCTGCAAAGAAAGGTGAGATGTAGGGAATCACAGAAAGTCGAGGGGAAAATAGGTAAATATATACATTGCTGTATGGTGAACTAAGCCTTAGGCCAGCAACAATGGAGAGGACCTGACCCTTAGACACGTACAAGTAAGCTGGAATCTTCAAAAGTTCAAATCTTTATAAGTAAAAAGATTTATTAAAATGAATAACCAAGTGTTTTAATTGACATCAGAAGATGAAAACAATAAACCCTGAGAACATAGAGAAAAGATAAATAAAGATATGAGCAGAACTTAATACAACAGAAAATGTATAAAATTCAGGTGATTTAGTAAGTCCAAAGAATCTTCTTTGAAAAGAATTAAAAGACACACTTTGATTAAGGAAAACCAAAACATAAGTAAAGAATATACAGAAAGAGTCAGGACAATGTTAGAGCAGACAATATATGAAATGCCAGTAAATTTGAACATTTCTGTCAAGTGGACCATTTCCTAGCTCCTAAAGTTTACCAACACTGACACAAGAGGAAATCATTTAAGGTCATCATGTCTGCCCTTGGCATTCTCGGAACGCCCTGGCCTCAGAATGCAGCCTCTGTAGTCCATGGTAACCTGCGGAGAGGGGGCGGGGCTGAGGGGGGTTGGAATACTGCCCTCACTGAGGGAGTGGGTGTGGCCATCTCTGCTGTGACTGAACAAAGGGCAGGGGAGCAGGGGGCCCAGGGCAGGGCCCTCAGAGCCCGGCAGGCCCAGTGGAGTGTCACAAGCTTTTAGGCCCAGGCCAAAGGGAGCCTTCTTTGTCTGCACAGCTGCCCAAATTCTTACCTTTCCACTCAGGCCGCCCTCTTACTTGAAGTCTGTGTGGAACGTGTCCGCGCAGTATACTGCGCTGCACAGCTAAGCATAGTTCTGGGCATCGTAGCTTCCTGCCAGGTGACCGAAGTTCGCAGGCAGATGGGTCCCTGGGACACATGCGGAGAGGCTCCTGCCCGGGTCACAGGCCGCCCACCGCCCCTGCCCCAGATCGGGAGCCGCAAAGCAGCCCTGTCTGAGTCCCCTGCCTCTAGAGGGAGTATTGGACCAACACTTGTAGAAAACGGGGTCCTTGCGGGCCACTCATTGGAGGGACACAAATAAATCTTTGCCGACTTTCTGCTGAAACTTACGAGCGTTCACACCTAAGCCTCTTAAAAGGTCAGCTGTTTAGCTAAACATGAGCTCATGATCTAAATTTACACAATAATGAAGAAAGCAGCTACAAGGGGAGACAATCAGCCAAAACCATCAATACCAGAATTAGATTCCCAAGGCCATCCATCAGATGTTGGAATAATCGGGTGCAAGGCAGAAAATATACATAAAACTGGAACTGAAACAAGGCACAAGGATGTTTTAGAAGACTGGTAGGATCTCTAAAACATTTTTCAAGGACATGTCATTGATAAAGCTAAATACTCCAAGGTTGTGTAATACAACAGATTAATCATTGAGAAGAGTGAAATTATGCTGTTTTGAAAACTATGGCAGGTCAGATTTTCTGCCTAATTATATAAGAAGATTTCTCTAAAAAAGACACATTACTTCAAAGACTTCTTGGCTGTGAAATAAGTTAAGGGTATTTCAAATGGCTTGTCTGCAAAGAAAGGTGAGATGTAGGGAATCACAGAAAGTCGAGGGGAAAATAGGTCAATATATACATTGCTGTATGGTGAACTAAGCCTTAGGCCAGCAACAATGGAGAGGACCTGACCCTTAGACACGTACAAGTAAGCTGGAATCTTCAAAAGTTCAAATCTTTATAAGTAAAAAGATTTATTAAAATCAATAACCAAGTGTTTTAATTGACATCAGAAGATGAAAACAATAAACCCTGAGAACATAGAGAAAAGATAAATAAAGATATGAGCAGAACTTAATACAACAGAAAACGTATAAAATTCAGGTGATTGAGTAAGTCCAAAGAATTTTCTTTGAAAAGATTTAAAAGACACACTTTGATTAAGGAAAACCAAAACATAAGTAAAGAATATACAGAAAGAGTCAGGACAATGTTAGAGCAGAGAATATATGAAATGCCAGTAAATTTGAACATTTCTGTAAAGTGGACCATTTCCTAGCTCCTAAAGTTTACCAACACTGACACAAGAGGAAATCATTTAAGGTCATCATGTCTGCCCTTGGCATTCTCGGAACGCCCTGGCCTCAGAATGCAGCCTCTGTAGTCCATGGTAACCTGCGGAGAGGGTGCGGGGCTGAGGGAGGTTGGAACACTGCCCTCACTGAGGGAGTGGGTGTGGCCATCTCTGCTGTGACTGAACAAAGGGCAGGGGAGCAGGGGGCCCAGGGCAGGGCCCTCAGAGCCCGGCAGGCCCAGTGGAGTGTCACAAGGTTTTAGGCCGAGGCCAAAGGGTGCCTTCTTTGTCTGCACAGCTGCCCAAACTCTCACCTTTCCACTCAGGCCGCCCTCTTACTTGAAGTGTGTGTGGAACGTGTCCGCGCAGTATACCGCGCTGCACAGATAAGCATAGGTCTGGGCATCGTAGCTTCCTGCCAGGTGACCGAAGTTCGCAGGCAGATGGGTCCCTGGGACACACGCGGAGACGCTCCTGCCCGGGTCACAGGCCGCCAACTGCCCCTGCCCCAGATCGGGAGCCGCAAAGCAGCCCTGTCTGAGTCCCCTGCCTCTAGAGGGAGTATTTGACCAACACTTGTATAAAACGGGGTCCTTGCGGGCCACTCATTGGAGGGACACAAATAAATCTTTGCCGACTTTCTGCTGAAACTTACGAGCGTTCACACCTAAGCCTCTTACAAGGTCAGCTGTTTAGCTAAACATGAGCTCATGATCTAAATATACACAATATTGAAGAAAGCAGCTACAAGAGGAGACAATCAGCCAAAACCATCAATACCAGAATTAGATTCCCAAGGCCATCCATTAGATGTAGGAATAATCGGGTGCAAGGCAGAAAATATACATAAAACTGGAACTGAAACAAGGCACAAGGATGTTTTCAAAGACTGGTAGGATCTCTAAAACATTTTTCAAGGACATGTCATTGATAAAGCTAAATACTCCAAGGTTGTGTAATACAACAGATTAATCATTGAGAAGAGTGAAATTATGCTGTTTTGAAAACTATGGCAGGTCAGATTTTCTGCCTAATTATATAAGAAGATTTCTCTAAATAATACACATTATTTCAAAGACTTATTGGCTGTGAAATAAGTTAAGGGTATTTCAAATGGCTTGTCTGCAAAGAAAGGTGAGATGTAGGGAATCACAGAAAGTCGAGGGGAAAATAGGTCAATATATACATTGCTGTATGGTGAACTAAGCCTTAGGCCAGCAACAATGGAGAGGACCTGACCCTTAGACACGTACAAGTAAGCTGGAATCTTCAAAAGTTCAAATCTTTATAAGTACAAAGATTTTTTAAAATGAATAACCAAGTGTTTTAATTGACATCAGAAGATGAAAACAATAAACCCTGAGAACATAGAGAAAAGATAAATAAAGATATGAGCAGAACTTAATACAACAGAAAACGTATAAAATTGAGGTGATTTAGTAAGTCCAAAGAATCTTCTTTGAAAAGAATTAAAAGACACACTTTGATTAAGGAAAACCAAAACATAAGTAAAGAATATACAGAAAGAGTCAGGACAATGTTAGAGCAGACAATATATGAAATGCCAGTAAATTTGAACATTTCTGTAAAGTGGACCATTTCCTAGCTCCTAAAGTTTACCAACACTGACACAAGAGGAAATCATTTAAGGTCATCATGTCTGCCCTTGGCATTCTCGGAACGCCCTGGCCTCAGAATGCAGCCTCTGTAGTCCATGGTAACCTGCGGAGTGGGGGCAGGGCTGAAGGAGGTTGGAACACTGCCCTCACTGAGGGAGTGGGTGTGGCCATCTCTGCTGTGACTGAACAAAGGGCAGGGGAGCAGGGGGCCCAGGGCAGGGCCCTCAGAGCACGGCAGGTCCAGTGGGGTGTCACAAGCATTAAGGCCCAGGCCAAAGGGCGCCTTCTTTGTCTGCACAGCTGCCCAAACTCTCACCTTTCCACTCAGGCCGCCCTCTTACTTGAAGTGTGTGTGGAATGTGTCCGCGCAGTATACCGCGCTGCACAGCTAAGCATAGGTCTGGGCATCGTAGCTTCCTGCCAGGTGACCGAAGTTCGCAGGCAGATGGGTCCCTGGGACACACGCGGAGAGGCTCCTGCCCGGGTCACAGGCCGCCCACTGCCCCTGCCCCAGATCGGGAGCCGCAAAGCAGCCCTGTCTGAGTCCCCTGCCTCTAGAGGGAGTATTGGACCAACACTTGTATAAAACGGGGTCCTTGCGGGCCACTCATTGGAGGGACACAAATAAATCTTTGCCGACTTTCTGCTGAAACTTACGAGCGTTCACACCTAAGCCTCTTACAAGGTCAGCTGTTTAGCTAAACATGAGCTCATGATCTAAATTTACACAATATTGAAGAAAGCAGCTACAAGGGGAGACAATCAGCCAAAACCATCAATACCAGAATTAGATTCCCAAGGCCATCCATCAGATGTAGGAATAATCGGGTGCAAGGCAGAAAATATACATAAAACTGGAACTGAAACAAGGCACAAGGATGTTTTCAAAGACTGGTAGGATCTCTAAAACATTTTTCAAGGACATGTCATTGATAAAGCTAAATACTCCAAGGTTGTGTAATACAACAGATTAATCATTGAGAAGAGTGAAATTATGCTGTTTTGAAAACTATGGCAGGTCAGATTTTCTGCCTAATTATATAAGAAGATTTCTCTAAAAAATACACATTATTTCAAAGACTTATTGGCTGTGAAATAAGTTAAGGGTATTTCAAATGGCTTGTCTGCAAAGAAAGGTGAGATGTAGGGAATCACAGAAAGTCGAGGGGAAAATAGGTCAATATATACATTGCTGTATGGTGAACTAAGCCTTAGGCCAGCAACAATGGAGAGGACCTGACCCTTAGACACGTACAAGTAAGCTGGAATCTTCAAAAGTTCAAATCTTTATAAGTAAAAAGATTTACTAAAATCAATATCCAAGTGTTTTAATTGACATCAGAAGATGAAAACAATAAACCCTGAGAACATGGAGAAAAGATAAATAAACATATGAGCAGAACTTAATACAACAGAAAACGTATAAAATTCAGGTGATTTAGTAAGTCCAAAGAATCTTCTTTGAAAAGATTTAAAAGACACACTTTGATTAAGGAAAACCAAAACATAAGTAAAGAATATAAAGAAAGAGTCAGGACAATGTTAGAGCAGAGAATATATGAAATGCCAGTAAATTTGAACATTTCTGTAAAGTGGACCATTTCCTAGCTCCTAAAGTTTACCAACACTGACACAAGAGGAAATCATTTAAGGTCATCATGTCTGCCCTTGGCATTCTCGGAACGCCCTGGCCTCAGAATGCAGCCTCTGTAGTCCATGGTAACCTGCGCAGAGGGGCGGGGCTGAGGGAGGTTGGAACACTGCCCTCACTGAGGGAGTGGGTGTGGCGATCTCTGCAGTGACTGAACAAAGGGCAGGGGAGCATGGGGCCCAGGGCAGGGCCCTCAGAGCCCGGCAGGCCCAGTGGAGTGTCACAAGCTTTTAGGCCCAGGTCAAAGGGCGCCTTCTTTGTCTGCACAGCTGCCCAAACTCTCACCTTTCCACTCAGGCCGCCCTCTTACTTTAAGTGTGCGTGGAACGTGTCCGTGCAGTATACCGCGCTGCACAGATAAGCATAGGTCTGGGCATCGTAGCTTCCTGCCAGGTGACCGAAGTTCGCAAGCAGATGGGTCCCTGGGACACACGCGGAGGAGCTCCTGCCCGGGTCACAGGCTGCCCACTGCCCCTGCCCCAGATCGGGGGCCGCAACGCAGCCCTGTCTGAGTCCCCTGCCTCTACAGGGAGTATTGGAGCAACACTTGTAGAAAACGGGGTCCTTGCGGGCCACTCATTGGAGGGACACAAATAAATCTTTGCCGACTTTCTGCTGAAACTTACGAGCGTTCACACCTAAGCCTCTTACAAGGTCAGCTGTTTAGCTAAACATGAGCTCATGATCTAAATTTACACAATATTGAAGAAAGCAGCTACAAGGGGAGACAATCAGCCAAAACCATCAATACCAGAATTAGATTCCCAAGGCCATCCATCAGATGTAGGAATAATCGGGTGCAAGGCAGAAAATATACATAAAACTGGAACTGAAACAAGGCAGAAGGATGTTTTCAAAGACTGGTAGGATCTCTAAAACATTTTTCAAGGACATGTCATTGATAAAGCTAAATACTCCAAGGTTGTGTAATACAACAGATTAATCATTGAGAAGAGTGAAATTATGCTGTTTTGAAAACTATGGCAGGTCAGATTTTCTGCCTAATTATATAAGAAGATTTCTCTAAAAAATACACATTATTTCAAAGACTTATTGGCTGTGAAATAAGTTAAGGGTATTTCAAATGGCTTGTCTGCAAAGAAAGGTGAGATGTAGGGAATCACAGAAAGTCGAGGGGAAAATAGGTCAATATATACATTGCTGTATGGTGAACTAAGCCTTAGGCCAGCAACAATGGAGAGGACCTGACCCTTAGACACGTACAAGTAAGCTGGAATCTTCAAAAGTTCAAATCTTTATAAGTAAAAAGATTTATTAAAATGAATAACCAAGTGTTTTAATTGACATCAGAAGATGAAAACAATAAACCCTGAGAACATAGAAAAAAGATAAATAAAGATATGAGCAGAACTTAATACAACAGAAAACGTATAAAATTCAGGTGATTTAGTAAGTCCAAAGAATCTTCTTTGAAAAGATTTAAAAGACACACTTTGATTAAGGAAAGCAAAAACATAAGTAAAGAATATACAGAAAGAGTCAGGACAATGTTAGAGCAGAGAATATATGAAATGCCAGTAAATTTGAACATTTCTGTCAAGTGGACCATTTCCTAGCTCCTAAAGTTTACCAACACTGACACAAGAGGAAATCATTTAAGGTCATCATGTCTGCCCTTGGCATTCTCGGAACGCCCTGGCCTCAGAATGCAGCCTCTGTAGTCCATGGTAACCTGCAGAAAGGGGGCGGGGCTGAGGGAGGTTGGAACACTGCTCTCACTGAGGGAGTGCGTGTGGCCATTTCTGCTGTGACTGAACAAAGGGCAGGGAAGAAGGGGGCCCAGGGCAGGGCCCTCAGAGCCCGGCAGGCCCAGTGGAGTGTCACAAGCTTTTAGGCCCAGGCCAAAGGGCCCCTTCTTTGTCTGCACAGCTGCCCAAACTCTCACCTTTCCACTCAGGCCGCCCTCTTACTTGAAGTGTGTGTGGAACGTGTCCGTGCAGTATACCGCGCTGCACAGCTAAGCATAGGTCTGGGCATCGTAGCTTCCTGCCAGGTGACAGAAGTTCGCAGGCAGATGGGTCCCCGGGACACACGCGGAGGGGCTCCTGCCCGGGTCACACTCCGCCCACTGCCCCTGCCCCAGATCGGGGGCCGCAAAGCAGCCCTGTCTGAGTCCCCTGCCTCTAGAGGGAGTATTGGACCAACACTTGTAGAAAACGGGGCCCTTGCGGGCCACTCATTGGAGGGACACAAATAAATCTTTGCCGACTTTTTGCTGAAACTTACGAGCGTTCATACCTAAGCCTCTTAAAAGGTCAGCTGTTTAGCTAAACATGAGCTCATGATCTAAATTTACACAATAATGAAGAAAGCAGCTACAAGGGGAGACAATCAGCCAAAACCATCAATACCAGAATTAGATTCCCAAGGTCATCCATCAGATGAAGGAATAATCGGGTGCAAGTCAGAAAATATACATAAAACTGGAACTGAAACAAGGCACAAGGATGTTTTCAAAGACTGGTAGGATCTCTAAAACATTTTTCAAGGACATGTCATTGATAAAGCTAAATACTCCAAGGTTGTGTAATACAACAGATTAATCATTGAGAAGAGTGAAATTATGCTGTTTTGAAAACTATGGCAGGTCAGATTTTCTGCCTAATTATATAAGAAGATTTCTCTAAAAAATACACATTATTTCAAAGACTTATTGGCTGTGAAATAAGTTAAGGGTATTTCAAATGGCTTGTCTGCAAAGAAAGGTGAGATGTAGGGAATCACAGAAAGTCGAGGGGAAAATAGGTCAATATATACATTGCTGTATGGTGAACTAAGCCTTAGGCCAGCAACAATGGAGAAGACTTGACCCTTAGACACGTACAAGTAAGCTGGAATCTTCAAAAGTTCAAATCTTTATAAGTAAAAAGATTTATTAAAATGAATAACCAAGTGTTTTAATTGACATCAAAAGATGAAAACAATAAACCCTGAGATCATGGAGAAAAGATAAATAAAGATATGAGCAGAACTTAATACAACAGAAAACGTATAAAATTGAGGTGATTTAGTAAGTAAAAAGAATCTTCTTTGAAAAGAATTAAAAGACACAATTTGATTAAGGAAAACCAAAACATAAGTAAAGAATATACAGAAAGAGTCAGGACAATGTTAGAGCAGAAAATATATGAAATGCCAGTAAATTTGAACATTTCTGTAAAGTGGACCATTTCCTAGCTCCTAAAGTTTACCAACACTGACACAAGAGGAAATCATTTAAGGTCATAATGTCTGCCCTTGGCATTCTCGGAATGCCCTGGCCTCAGAATGCAGACTCTGTAGTCAATGGTAACCTGCGGAGAGGGGGCGGGGCTGAGGGAGTTTGGAACACTGCCCTCACTGAGGGAGTGGGTGTGGCCATCTCTGCTGTGACTGAACAAAGGGCAGGGGAGCAGGGGGCCCAGGGCAGGGCCCTCAGAGCCCGGTAGGCCCAGTGGAGTGTCACAAGCTTTTAGGCCCAGGCCAAAGGGTGCCTTCTTTGTCTGCACAGCTGCCCAAACTCTCACCTTTCCACTCAGGCCGCCCTCTTACTTGAAGTGTGTGTGGAACGTGTCCGCGCAGTATACCGCGCTGCACAGCTAAGCATAGGTCTGGGCATCGTAGCTTCCTGCCAGGTGACCGAAGTTCGCAGGCAGATGGGTCCCTGGGACACACGCGGAGAGGCTCCTGCCCGGGTCACAGGCCGCCCACTGCCCCTGCCCCAGATCGGGAGCCGCAAAGCAGCCCTGTCTGAGTCCCCTGCCTCTAGAGGGAGTATTGGACCAACACTTGTAGAAAACGGGGTCCTTGCGGGCCACTCATTGGAGGGACACAAATAAATCTTTGCCGACTTTCTGCTGAAACTTACAAGCGTTCACACCTAAGCCTATTACAAGGTCAGCTGTTTAGCTAAACATGAGCACATGATCTAAATTTACACAATATTGAAGAAAGCAGCTACAAGGGGAGACAATCAGCCAAAACCATCAATACCAGAATTAGATTCCCAAGGCCATCCATCAGATGTAGGAATAATCGGGTGCAAGGCAGAAAATATACATAAAACTGGAACTGAAACAAGGCACAAGGATGTTTTCAAAGACTGGTAGGATCTCTAAAACATTTTTCAAGGACATGTCATTGATAAAGCTAAATACTCCAAGGTTGTGTAATACAACAGATTAATCATTGAGAAGAGTGAAATTATGCTGTTTTGAAAACAATGGCAGGTCAGATTTTCTGCCTAATTATATAAGAAGATTTCTCTAAAAAATACACATTATTTCAAAGACTTATTGGCTGTGAAATAAGTTAAGGGTATTTCAAATGGCTTGTCTGCAAAGAAAGGTGAGATTTAGGGAATTACAGAAAGTCGAGGGGAAAATAGGTCAATATATACATTGCTGTATGGTGAACTAAGCCTTAGGCCAGCAACAATGGAGAGGACCTGACCCTTAGACACGTACAAGTAAGCTGGAATCTTCAAAAGTTCAAATCTTTATAAGTAAAAAGATTTATTAAAATCAATAACCAAGTGTTTTAATTGACATCAGAAGATGAAAACAATAAACCCTGAGAACATAGAGAAAAGATAAATAAAGATATGAGCAGAACTTAATACAACAGAAAACGTATAAAATTGAGGTGATTTAGTAAGTCCAAAGAATCTTCTTTGAAAAGAATTAAAAGACACACTTTGATTAAGGAAAACCAAAACATAAGTAAAGAATATACAGAAAGAGTCAGGACAATGTTAGAGCAGAGAATATATGAAATGCCAGTAAATTTGAACATTTCTGTAAAGTGGACCATTTCCTAGCTCCTAAAGTTTACCAACACTGACACAAGAGGAAATCATTTAAGGTCATCATGTCTGCCCTTGGCATTCTCGGAACGCCCTGGCCTCAGAATGCAGCCTCTGTAGTCCATGGTAACCTGCGGAGAGGGGGCGGGGCTGAGGGAGGTTGGAACACTGCCCTCACTGAGGGAGTGGGTGTGGCCATCTCTGCTGTGACTGAACAAAGGGCAGGGGAGCAGGGGGCCCAGGGCAGGGCCCTCAGAGCCCGGCAGGCCCAGTGGAGTGTCACAAGCTTTTAGGCGCAGGCCAAAGGGCGCCTTCTTTGTCTGCACAGCTGCCCAAACTCACACCTTTCCACTCAGGCCGCCCTCTTACTTGAAGTGTGTGTGGAACGTGTCCGTGCAGTATACCGCACTGCACAGCTAAACATAGGTCTGGGCATCGTAGCTTCCTGCCAGGTGACCGAAGTTCGCAGGTAGATGGGTCCCTGGGACACTAGTGGAGAGGCTCCTGCCCGGGTCACAGGCCGCCCACGGCCCCTGCCCCAGATCGGGGGCCGCAAAGCAGCCCTGTCTGAGTCCCCTGCCTCTAGAGGGAGTATTGGACCAACACTTGTAGAAAACGGGGTCCTTGCGGGCCACTCATTGGAGGGACACAAATAAATCTTTGCCGACTTTCTGCTGAAACTTACGAGCTTTCACACCTAAGCCACTTACAAGGTCAGCTGTTTAGCTAAACATGAGCTCATGATCTAAATTTACACAATATTGAAGAAAGCAGCTACAAGGGGAGACAATCAGCCAAAACCATCACTACCAGAATTAGATTCCCAAGGCCATCCATCAGATGAAGGAATAATCGGGTGCAAGGCAGAAAATATACATAAAACTGGAACTGAAACAAGGCACAAGGATGTTTTCAATGACTGGTAGGATCTCTAAAACATTTTTCAAGGACATGTCATTGATAAAGCTAAATACTCCAAGGTTGTGTAATACAAGAGATTAATCATTGAGAAGAGTGAAATTATGCTGTTTTGAAAACTATGGCAGGTCAGATTTTCTGCCTAATTATATAAGAAGATTTCTCTAAAAAATACACATTATTTCAAAGACTTATTGGCTGTGAAATAAGTTAAGGGTATTTCAAATGGCTTGTCTGCAAAGAAAGGTGAGATTTAGGGAATCATAGAAAGTCGAGGGGAAAATAGGTCAATATATACATTGCTGTATGGTGAACTAAGCCTTAGGCCAGCAACAATGGAGAGGATCTGACCCTTAGACACGAACAAGTAAGCTGGTAATTTCAAAAGTTCAAATCTTTATAAGTAAAAAGATTTATTAAAATGAATAACAAAGTGTTTTAATTGACATCAGAAGATGAAAACAATAAACCCTGAGAACATAGAAAAAAGATAAATAAAGATATGTGCAGAACTTAATACAACAGAAAACGTATAAAATTCAGGTGATTTAGTAAGTCCAAAGAATCTTCTTTGAAAAGATTTAAAAGACACACTTTGATTAAGGAAAACCAAAACATAAGTAAAGAATATACAGAAAGAGTCAGGACAATGTTAGAGCAGAGAATATATGAAATGCCAGTAAATTTGAACATTTCTGTAAAGTGGACCATTTCCTAGCTCCTAAAGTTTTCCAACACTGACACAAGAGGAAATCATTTAAGGTCATCATGTCTGCCCTTGGCATTCTCGGAACGCCCTGGCCTCAGAATGCAGCCTCTGTAGTCCATGGTAACCTGCGGAGAGGGGGCGGGGCTGAGGGTTGTTGGAACACTACCCTCACTGAGGGAGTGGGTGTGGCCATCTCTGCTGTGACTGAACAAAGGGCAGGGGAGCAGGGGTCCCAGGGCAGGGCCCTCAGAGCCCGGCAGGCCCAGTGGAGTGTCACAAGCTTTTCGGCCCAGGCCAAGGGGCGCCTTCTTTGTCTGCACAGCTGCCCAAACTCTCACCTTTCCACTCAGGCAGCCCTCTTACTTGAAGTGTGTGTGGAACCTGTCCGCTCAGTACACCGCGCTGCACAGCTAAGCATAGGTCTGGGCTTCGTAGCTTCCTGCCAGTTGACCGAAGTTCACAGGCAGATGGGTCCCTGGGACACACGCGTAGGGGCTCCTGCCTGGGTCACAGGCCGCCCACTGCCCCTGCACCAGATCGGGGGTCGCAAAGCAGCCCTGTCTGAGTCCCCTGCCTCTAGAGGGAGTATTGGACCAACACTTGTAGAAAACGGGGTCCTTGCGGGCCACTCATTGGAGGGACACAAATAAATCTTTGCCGACTTTCTGCTGAAACTTACGAGCGTTCACACCTAAGCCTCTTACAAGGTCAGCTGTTTAGCTAAACATGAGCTCATGATCTAAATTTACACAATATTGAAGAAAGCAGCTACAAGGGGAGACAATCAGCCAAAACCATCAATACCAGAATTAGATTCCCAAGGCCATCCATCAGATGTAGGAATAATCGGGTGCAAGGCAGAAAATATACATAAAACTGGAACTGAAACAAGGCACAAGGATGTTTTCAAAGACTGGTAGGATCTCTAAAACATTTTTCAAGGACATGTCATTGATAAAGCTAAATACTCCAAGGTTGTGTAATACAACAGATTAATCATTGAGAAGAGTGAAATTATGCTGTTTTGAAAACTATGGCAGGTCAGATTTTCTGCCTAATTATATAAGAAGATTTCTCTAAAAAATACACATTATTTCAAAGACTTATTGGCTGTGAAATAAGTTAAGGGTATTCCAAATGGCTTGTCTGCAAAGAAAGATGAGATGTAGGGAATCACAGAAAGTCGAGGGGAAAATAGGTCAATATATACATTGCTGTATGGTGAACTAAGCCTTAGGCCAGCAACAATGGAGAGGACGTGACCCTTAGACACGTACAAGTAAGCTGGAATCTTCAAAAGTTCAAATCTTTATAAGTAAAAAGATTTATTAAAATCAATAACCAAGTGTTTTAATTGACATCAGAAGATGAAAACAATAAACCCTGAGAACATAGAGAAAAGATAAATAAAGATATGAGCATCACTTAATACAACAGAAAACGTATAAAATTCAGGTGATTGAGTAAGTCCAAAGAATTTTCTTTGAAAAGATTTAAAAGACACACTTTGATTAAGGAAAACCAAAACATAAGTAAAGAATATACAGAAAGAGTCAGGACAATGTTAGAGCAGAAAATATATGAAATGCCAGTAAATTTGAACATTTCTGTAAAGTGGACCATTTCCTAGCTCCTAAAGTTTACCAACACTGACACAAGAGGAAATCATTTAAGGTCATAATGTCTGCCCTTGGCATTCTCGGAATGCCCTGGCCTCAGAATGCAGACTCTGTAGTCAATGGTAACCTGCGGAGAGGGGGCGGGGCTGAGGGAGTTTGGAACACTGCCCTCACTGAGGGAGTGGGTGAGGACATCTCTGCTGTGACTGAACAAAGGGCAGGGGAGCAGGGGGCCCAGGGCAGGGCCCTCAGAGCCCGGCAGGCCCAGTGGAGTGTCACAAGCTTTTAGGCCCAGGCCAAAGGGTGCCTTCTTTGTCTGCACAGCTGCCCAAACTCTGACCTTTCCACTCAGGCCGCCCTCTTACTTGAAGTGTGTGTGGAACGTGTCCGCGCAGTATACCGCGCTGCACAGCTAAGCATAAGTCTGGGCATCGTAGCTTCCTGCCAGGTGACCGAAGTTCGCAGGCAGATGGGTCCCTGGGACACACGCGGAGAGGCTCCTGCCCGGGTCACAGGCCGCCCACTGCCCCTGCCCCAGATCGGGAGCCGCAAAGCAGACCTGTCTGAGTCCCCTGCCTCTAGAGGGAGTATTGGACCAACACTTGTAGAAAACGGGGTCCTTGCGGGCCACTCATTGGAGGGGCACAAATAAATCTTTGCCGACTTTCTGCTGAAACTTACGAGCGTTCACACCTAAGCCTCTTACAAGGTCAGCTGTTTAGCTAAACATGAGCACATGATCTAAATTTACACAATATTGAAGAAAGCAGCTACAAGGGGAGACAATCAGCCAAAACCATCAATACCAGAATTAGATTCCCAAGGCCATCCATCAGATGTAGGAATAATCGGGTGCAAGGCAGAAAATATACATAAAACTGGAACTGAAACAAGGCAAGGATGTTTTCAAAGACTGGTAGGATCTCTAAAACATTTTTCAAGGACATGTCATTGATAAAGCTAAATACTCCAAGGTTGTGTAATACAACAGATTAATCATTGAGAAGAGTGAAATTATGCTGTTTTGAAAACTATGGCAGGTCAGATTTTCTGCCTAATTATAGAAGAAGATTTCTCTAAAAAATACACATTATTTCAAAGACTTATTGGCTGTGAAATAAGTTAAGGGTATTTCAAATGGCTTGTCTGCAAAGAAAGGTGAGATGTAGGGAATCACAGAAAGTCGAGGGGAAAATAGGTCAATATATACATTGCTATATGGTGAACTAAGCCTTAGGCCAGCAACAATGGAGAGGACCTGACCCTTAGACACGTACAAGTAAGCTGGAATCTTCAAAAGTTCAAATCTTTATAAGTAAAAAGATTTATTAAAATGAATAACCAAGTGTTTTAATTGACATCAGAAGATGAAAACAATAAACCCTGAGAACATAGAGAAAAGATAAATAAAGATATGAGCAGAACTTAATACAACAGAAAACGTATAAAATTGAGGTGATTTAGTAAGTCCAAAGAATCTTCTTTGAAAAGAATTAAAAGACACACTTTGATAAAGGAAAACCAAAACATAAGTAAAGAATATACAGAAAGAGGCAGGACAATGTTAGATCAGAGAATATATGAAATGCCAGTAAATTTGAACATTTCTGTAAAGTGGACCATTTCCTAGCTCCTAAAGTTTACCAACACTGACACAAGAGGAAATCATTTAAGGTCATCATGTCTGCCCTTGGCATTCTCGGAACGCCCTGGCCTCAGAATGCAGCCTCTGTAGTCCATGGTAACCTGCGGAGAGGGGGCGGGGCTGAGGGCGGTTGGAACACTGCTCTCACTGAGGGAGTGGGTGTGGCCACTTCTGCTGTGACTGAACAAAGGGCAGGGAAGCAGGGGGCCCAAGGCAGGGCCCTCAGAGCCCGGCAGGCCCAGTGGAGTGTCACAAGCTTTTAGGCCCAGAACAATGGGCGCCTTCTTTGTCTGCACAGCTGCCCAAACTCTCACCTTTCCACTCAGGCCGCCCTCTTACTTGAAGTGTGTGTGGAACGTGTCCGTGCAGTATACCGCGCTGCATAGCTAAGCATAGGTCTGGACATCGTAGCTTCCTGCCAGGTGACCGAAGTTCGCAGGCAGATGGGTCCCTGGGACACACGCGGAGGGGCTCCTGCCCGGGTCACAGGCCGCCCACTGCCCCTGCCCCAGATCGGGGGCCGCAAAGCAGCCCTGTCTGAGTCCCCTGCCTCTAGAGGGAGTATTGGACCAACACTTGTAGAAAACGGGGTACTTGCGGGCCTCTCATTGGAGGGACACAAATAAATCTTTGCCGACTTTCTGCTGAAACTTACGAGCGTTCACACCTAAGCCTCTTACAAAGTCAGCTGTTTAGCTAAACATGAGCTCATAATCTAAATTTACACAATATTGAAGAAAGCAGCTACAAGGGGAGACAATCAGCCAAAACCATCAATACCAGAATTAGATTCCCAAGGCCATATATCAGTTGTAGGAATAATCGGGTGCAAGGCAGAAAATATACATAAAACTGGAACTGAAACAAGGCACAAGGATGTTTTCAATGACTGGTAGGATCTCTAAAACATTTTTCAAGGACATGTCATTGATAAAGCTAAATACTGCAAGGTTCTGTAATACAACAGATTAATCATTGAGAAGAGTGAAATTATGCTGTTTTGAAAACTATGGCAGGTCAGATTTTCTGCCTAATTATATAAGAAGATTTCTCTAAAAAATACACATTATTTCAAAGACTTATTGGCTGTGAAATAAGTTAAGGGTATTTCAAATGGCTTGTCTGCAAAGAAAGGTGAGATGTAGGGAATCACAGAAAGTTGAGGGGAAAATAGGCCAATATATACATTGCTGTATGGTGAACTAAGCCTTAGGCCAGCAACAATGGAGAGGACCTGACCCTTAGACACGTACAAGTAAGCTGGAATCTTCAAAAGTTCAAATCTTTATAAGTAAAAAGATTTATTAAAATGAATAACCAAGTGTTTTAATTGACATCAGAAGATGAAAACAATAAACCCTGAGAACATAGAAAAAAGATAAATAAATATATGAGCAGAACTTAATACAACAGAAAACGTATAAAATTCAGGTGATTTAGTAAGTCCAAAGAATCTTCTTTGAAAAGAATTAAAAGACACACTTTGATTAAGGAAAACCAAAACATAAGTAAAGAATATACAGAAAGAGTCAGGACAATGTTAGAGCAGAGAATATATGAAATGCCAGTAAATTTGAACATTTCTGTAAAGTGGACCATTTCCTAGCTCCTAAAGTTTACCAACACTGACACAAGATGAAATCATTTAAGGTCATCATGTCTGCCCTTGGCATTCTCGGAACGCCCTGGCCTCAGAATGCAGCCTCTGTAGTCCATGGTAACCTGCGGAGAGGGGGCGGGGCTGAGGGAGGTTGGAACACTGCCCTCACTGAGGGAGTGGGTGTGGCCATCTCTGCTGTGACTGAACAAAGGGCAGGGGAGCAGGGGGCCCAGGGCAGGGCACTCAGAGCCCGGCAGGCCCAGTGGAGTGTCACAAGCTTTTAGGCCCAGGCCAAAGGGCGCCTTCTTTGTCTGCACAGCTGCCCAAACTCACACCTTTCCACTCAGGCCGCCCTCTTACTTGAAGTGTGTGTGGAACGTGTCCGTGCAGTATACCGCGCTGCACAGCTAAACATAGGTCTGGGCATCGTAGCTTCCTGCCAGGTGACCGAAGATCGCAGGTAGATGGGTCCCTGGGACACTCGTGGAGAGGCTCCTGCCCTGGTCACATGCCGCCCACGGCCCCTGCCCCTGATCGGGGGCCGCAAAGCAGCCCTGTCTGAGTCCCCTGCCTCTAGAGGGAGTATTGGACCAACACTTGTAGAAAACGGGGTCCTTGCGGGCCACTCATTGGAGGGACACAAATAAATCTTTGCCGACTTTCTGCTGAAACTTACGAGCTTTCACACCTAAGCCACTTACAAGGTCAGCTGTTTAGCTAAACATGAGCTCATGATCTAAATGTACACAATATTGAAGAAAGCAGCTACAAGGGGAGACAATCAGCCAAAACCATCAATACCAGAATTAGATTCCCAAGGCCATCCATCAGATGAAGGAATAATCGGGTGCAAGGCAGAAAATATACATAAAACTGGAACTGAAACAAGGCACAAGGATGTTTTCAAAGACTGGTAGGATCTCTAAAACATTTTTCAAGGACATGTCATTGATAAAGCTAAATACTCCAAGGTTGTGTAATACAACAGATTAATCATTGAGAAGAGTGAAATTGTGCTGTTTTGAAAACTATGGCAGGTCAGATTTTCTGCCTAATTATATAAGAAGATTTCTCTAAAAAAGACACATTATTTCAAAGACTTATTGGCTGTGAAATAAGTTAAGGGTATTTCACATGGCTTGTCTGCAAAGAAAGGTGAGATGTAGGGAATCATAGAAAGTCGAGGGGAAAATAGGTCAATATATACATTGCTGTATGGTGAACTAAGCCTTAGGCCAGCAACAATGGAGAGGATCTGACCCTTAGACACGAACAAGTAAGCTGGTAATTTCAAAAGTTCAAATCTTTATAAGTAAAAATATTTATTAAAATGAATAACAAAGTGTTTTAATTGACATCAGAAGATGAAAACAATAAACCCTGAGAACATAGAAAAAAGATAAATAAAGATATGTGCAGAACTTAATACAACAGAAAATGTATAAAATTCAGGTGATTTAGTAAGTCCAAAGAATCTTCTTTGAAAAGATTTAAAAGACACACTTTGATTAAGGAAAACCAAAACATAAGTAAAGAATATACAGAAAGAGTCAGGACAATGTTAGAGCAGAAAATATATGAAATGCCAGTAAATTTGAACATTTCTGTAAAGTGGACCATTTCCTAGCTCCTAAAGTTTACCAACACTGACACAAGAGGAAATCATTTAAGGTCATAATGTCTGCCCTTGGCATTCTCGGAATGCCCTGGCCTCAGAATGCAGACTCTGTAGTCAATGGTAACCTGCGGAGAGGGGGCGGGGCTGAGGGAGTTTGGAACACTGCCCTCACTGAGGGAGTGGGTGAGGACATCTCTGCTGTGACTGAACAAATGGCAGGGGAGCAGGGGGCCCAGGGCTGGGCCCTCAGAGCCCGGCAGGCCCAGTGGAGTGTCACAAGCTTTTAGGCCCAGGCCAAAGGGTGCCTTCTTTGTCTGCACAGCTGCCCAAACTCTGACCTTTCCACTCAGGCCGCCCTCTTACTTGAAGTGTGTGTGGAACGTGTCCGCGCAGTATACCGCGCTGCACAGCTAAGCATAGGTCTGGGCATCGTAGCTTCCTGCCAGGTGACCGAAGTTCGCAGGCAGATGGGTCCCTGGGACACACGCGGAGAGGCTCCTGCCCGGGTCACAGGCCGCCCACTGCCCCTGCCCCAGATCGGGAGCCGCAAAGCAGCCCTGTCTGAGTCCCCTGCCTCTAGAGGGAGTATTGGACCAACACTTGTAGAAAACGGGGTCCTTGCGGGCCACTCATTGGAGGGACACAAATAAATCTTTGCCGACTTTCTGCTGAAACTTACGAGCGTTCACACCTAAGCCTCTTACAAGGTCAGCTGTTTAGCTAAACATGAGCACATGATCTAAATTTACACAATATTGAAGAAAGCAGCTACAAGGGGAGACAGTCAGCCAAAACCATCAATACCAGAATTAGATTCCCAAGGCCATCCATCAGATGTAGGAATAATCGGGTGCAAGGCAGAAAATATACATAAAACTGGAACTGAAACAAGGCACAAGGATGTTTTCAAAGACTGGTAGGATCTCTAAAACATTTTTCAAGGACATGTCATTGATAAAGCTAAATACTCCAAGGTTGTGTAATACAACAGATTAATCATTGAGAAGAGTGAAATTATGCTGTTTTGAAAACTATGGCAGGTCAGATTTTCTGCCTAATTATATAAGAAGATTTCTCTAAAAAATACACATTATTTCAAAGACTTATTGGCTGTGAAATAAGTTAAGGGTATTTCAAATGGCTTGTCTGCAAAGAAAGGTGAGATGTAGGGAATCACAGAAAGTCGAGGGGAAAATAGGTCAATATATACATTGCTGTATGGTGAACTAAGCCTTAGGCCAGCAACAATGGAGAGGACCTGACCCTTAGACACGTACAAGTAAGCTGGAATCTTCAAAAGTTCAAATCTTTATAAGTAAAAAGATTTATTAAAATGAATAACCAAGTGTTTTAATTGACATCAGAAGATGAAAACAATAAACCCTGAGAACATAGAGAAAAGATAAATAAAGATATGAGCAGAACTTAATACAACAGAAAACGTATAAAATTGAGGTGATTTAGTAAGTCCAAAGAATCTTCTTTGAAAAGAATTAAAAGACACACTTTGATTAAGGAAAACCAAAACATAAGTAAAGAATATACAGAAAGAGTCAGGACAATGTTAGAGCAGAGAATATATGAAATGCCAGTAAATTTGAACATTTCTGTAAAGTGGACCATTTCCTAGCTCCTAAAGTTTACCAACACTGACACAAGAGGAAATCATTTAAGGTCATCATGTCTGCCCTTGGCATTCTCGGAACGCCCTGGCCTCAGAATGCAGCCTCTGTAGTCCATGGTAACCTGCGGAGAGGGGGCGGGGCTGAGGGAGGTTGGAACACTGCCCTCACTGAGGGAGTGGGTGTGGCCAACTCTGCTGTGACTGAACAAAGGGCAGGGGAGCAGGGGGCCCAGGGCAGGGCCCTCAGAGCCCGGCAGGCCCAGTGGAGTGTCACAAGCTTTTAGGCCCAGGCCAAAGGGTGCCTTCTTTGTCTGCACAGCTGCCCAAACTCTCACCTTTCCACTCAGGCCGCCCTCTTACTTGAAGTGTGTGTGGGACGTGTCCGCGCAGTATACCGCACTACACAGCTAAGCATAGGTCTGGGCATCGTAGCTTCCTGCCAGGTGACCGAAGTTCGCAGGCAGATGGGTCCCTGGGACACACGCGGAGAGGCTCCTGCCCGGGTCACAGGCCGCCCACGGCCCCTGCCCCAGATTGGGGGCCGCAAAGCAGCCCTGTCTGAGTCCCCTGCCTCTAGAGGGAGTATTGGACCAACACTTGTAGAAAACGGGGTCCTTGCGGGCCACTCATTGGAGGGACACAAATAAATCTTTGCCGACTTTGTGCTGAAACTTACGAGCTTTCACACCTAAGCCACTTACAAGGTCAGCTGTTTAGCTAAACATGAGCTCATGATCTAAATTTACACAATATTGAAGAAAGCAACTACAAGGGGAGACAATCAGCCAAAACCATCAATACCAGAATTAGATTCCCAAGGCCATCCATCAGATGAAGGAATAATCGGGTGCAAGGCAGAAAATATACATAAAACTGGAACTGAAACAAGGCACAAGGATGTTTTCAAAGACTGGTAGGATCTCTAAAACATTTTTCAAGGACATGTCATTGATAAAGCTAAATACTCCAAGGTTGTGTAATACAACAGATTAATCATTGAGAAGAGTGACATTATGCTGTTTTGAAAACTATGGCAGGTCAGATTTTCTGCCTAATTATATAAGAAGATTTCTCTAAAAAATACACATTATTTCAAAGACTTATTGGCTGTGAAATAAGTTAAGGGTATTTCAAATGGCTTGTCTGCAAAGAAAGGTGAGATGTAGGGAATCATAGAAAATCGAGGGGAAAATAGGTCAATATATACATTGCTGTATGGTGAACTAAGCCTTAGGCCAGCAACAATGGAGAAGATCTGACCCTTAGACACGAACAAGTAAGCTGGTAATTTCAAAAGATCAAATCTTTATAAGTAAAAAGATTTATTAAAATGAATAACAAACTGTTTTAATTGACATCAGAAGATGAAAACAATAAACCCTGAGAACATAGAAAAAAGATAAATAAAGATATGTGCAGAACTTAATACAACAGAAAACGTATAAAATTCAGGTGATTTAGTAAGTCCAAAGAATCTTCTTTGAAAAGATTTAAAAGACACACTTTGATTAAGGAAAACCAAAACATAAGTAAAGAATATACAGAAAGAGTCAGGACAATGTTAGAGCAGAGAATATATGAAATGCCAGTAAATTTGAACATTTCTGTAAAGTGGACCATTTCCTAGCTCCTAAAGTTTTCCAACACTGACACAAGAGGAAATCATTTAAGGTCATCATGTCTGCCGTTGCCATTCTCGGAACGCCCTGGCCTCAGAATGCAGCCTCTGTAGTCCATGGTAACCTGTGGAGAGGGGGCGGGGCTGAGGGAGGTTGGAACACTACCCTCACTGAGGGAGTGGGTGTGGCCATCTCTGCTGTGACTGAACAAAGGGCAGGGGAGCAGGGGTCCCAGGGCAGGGCCCTCAGAGCCCGGCAGGCCCAGTGGAGTGTCACAAGCTTTTAGGCCCAGGCCAAGGGGCGCCTTCTTTGTCTGCACAGCTGCCCAAACTCTCACCTTTCCACTGAGGCAGCCCTCTTACTTGAAGTGTGTGTGGAACCTGTCCGCTCAGTACACCGCGCTGCACAGCTAAGCATAGGTCTGGGCTTCGTAGCTTCCTGCCAGGTGACCGAAGTTCGCAGGCAGATGGGTCCCTGGGACACACGCGTAGGGGCTCCTGCCTGGGTCACAGGCCGCCCACTGCCCCTGCCCCAGATCGGGGGTCGCAAAGCAGCCCTGTCTGAGTCCCCTGCCTCTAGAGGGAGTATTGGACCAACACTTGTAGAAAACGGGGTCCTTGCGGGCCACTCATTGGAGGGACACAAATAAATCTTTGCCGACTTTCTGCTGAAACTTACGAGCGTTCACACCTAAGCCTCTTACAAGGTCAGCTGTTTAGCTAAACATGAGCACATGATCTAAATTTACACAATATTGAAGAAAGCAGCTACAAGGGGAGACAATCAGCCAAAACCATCAATACCAGAATTAGATTCCCAAGGCCATCCATCAGATGAAGGAATAATCGGGTGCAAGGCAGAAAATATACATAAAACTGGAACTGAAACAAGGCACAAGGATGTTTTCAAAGACTGGTAGGATCTCTAAAACATTTTTCAAGGACATGTCATTGATAAAGCTAAATACTCCAAGGTTGTGTAATACAACAGATTAATCACTGAGAAGAGTGAAATTATGCTGTTTTGAAAACTATGGCAGGTCAGATTTTCTGCCTAATTATATAAGAAGATTTCTCTAAAAAAGACACATTATTTCAAAGACTTATTGGCTGTGAAATAAGTTAAGGGTATTTCAAATGGCTTGTCTGCAAAGAAAGGTGAGATGTAGGGAATCACAGAAAGTCGAGGGGAAAATAGGTGAATATATACATTGCTGTATGGTGAACTAAGCCTTAGGCCAGCAACAATGGAGAGGACCTGACCCTTAGACACGTACAAGTAAGCTGGAATCTTCAAAAGTTCAAATCTTTATAAGTAAAAAGATTTATTAAAATGAATAACCAAGTGTTTTAATTGACATCAGAAGATGAAAACAATAAACCCTGAGAACATAGAGAAAAGATAAATAAAGATATGAGCAGAACTTAATACAACAGAAAACGTATAAAATTGAGGTGATTTAGTAAGTCCAAAGAATCTTCTTTGAAAAGAATTAAAAGACACACTTTGATTAAGGAAAACCAAAACATAAGTAAAGAATATACAGAAAGAGTCAGGACAATGTTAGAGCAGAGAATATATGAAATGCCAGTAAATTTGAACATTTCTGTAAAGTGGACCATTTCCTAGCTCCTAAAGTTTACCAACACTGACACAAGAGGAAATCATTTAAGGTCATCATGTCTGCCCTTGGCATTCTCGGAACGCCCTGGCCTCAGAATGCAGCCTCTGTAGTCCATGGTAACCTGCGGAGAGGGGGCGGGGCTGAGGGAGGTTGGAACACTGACCTCACTGAGGGAGTGGGTGTGGCCAACTCTGCTGTGACTGAACAAAGGGCAGGGGAGCAGGGGGCCCAGGGCAGGGCCCTCAGAGCCCGGCAGGCCCAGTGGAGTGTCACAAGCTTTTAGGCCCAGGCCAAAGGGTGCCTTCTTTGTCTGCACAGCTGCCCAAACTCTCACCTTTCCACTCAGGCCGCCCTCTTACTTGAAGTGTGTGTGGAACGTGTCCGCGCAGTATACCGCACTACTCAGCTAAGCATAGGTCTGGGCATCGTAGCTTCCTGCCAGGTGACCGAAGTTCGCAGGCAGATGGGTCCCTGGGACACACGCGGAGAGGCTCCTGCCCGGGTCACAGGCCGCACACGGCCCCTGCCCCAGATTGGGGGCCGCAAAGCAGCCCTGTCTGAGTCCCCTGCCTCTAGAGGGAGTATTGGACCAACACTTGTAGAAAACGGGGTCCTTGCGGGCCACTCATTGGAGGGACACAAATAAATCTTTGCCGACTTTTTGCTGAAACTTACGAGCTTTCACACCTAAGCCACTTACAAGGTCAGCTGTTTAGCTAAACATGAGCTCATGATCTAAATTTACACAATATTGAAGAAAGCAGCTACAAGGGGAGACAATCAGCCAAAACCATCAATACCAGAATTAGATTCCCAAGGCCATCCATCAGATGAAGGAATAATCGGGTGCAAGGCAGAAAATATACATAAAACTGGAACTGAAACAAGGCACAAGGATGTTTTCAAAGACTGGTAGGATCTCTAAAACATTTTTCAAGGACATGTCATTGATAAAGCTAAATACTCCAAGGTTGTGTAATACAACAGATTAATCATTGAGAAGAGTGAAATTATGCTGTTTTGAAAACTATGGCAGGTCAGATTTTCTGCCTAATTATATAAGAAGATTTCTCTAAAAAATACACATTATTTCAAAGACTTATTGGCTGTGAAATAAGTTAAGGGTATTTCAAATGGCTTGTCTGCAAAGAAAGGTGAGATGTAGGGAATCATAGAAAATCGAGGGGAAAATAGGTCAATATATACATTGCTGTATGGTGAACTAAGCCTTAGGCCAGCAACAATGGAGAAGATCTGACCCTTAGACACGAACAAGTAAGCTGGTAATTTCAAAAGATCAAATCTTTATAAGTAAAAAGATTTATTAAAATAAATAACAAACTGTTTTAATTGACATCAGAAGATGAAAACAATAAACCCTGAGAACATAGAAAAAAGATAAATAAAGATATGTGCAGAACTTAATACAACAGAAAACGTATAAAATTCAGGTGATTTAGTAAGTCCAAAGAATCTTCTTTGAAAAGATTTAAAAGACACACTTTGATTAAGGAAAACCAAAACATAAGTAAAGAATATACAGAAAGAGTCAGGACAATGTTAGAGCAGAGAATATATGAAATGCCAGTAAATTTGAACATTTCTGTAAAGTGGACCATTTCCTAGCTCCTAAAGTTTTCCAACACTGACACAAGAGGAAATCATTTAAGGTCATCATGTCTGCCGTTGCTATTCTCGGAACGCCCTGGCCTCAGAATGCAGCCTCTGTAGTCCATGGTAACCTGTGGAGAGGGGGCGGGGCTGAGGGAGGTTGGAACACTGCCCTCACTGAGGGAGTGGGTGTGGCCATCTCTGCTGTGACTGAACAAAGGGCAGGGGAGCAGGGGGCCCAGGGCAGGGCCCTCAGAGCCCGGCAGGCCCAGTGGAGTGTCACAAGCTTTTAGGCCCAGGCCAAGGGGCGCCTTCTTTGTCTGCACAGCTGCCCAAACTCTCACCTTTCCACTGAGGCAGCCCTCTTACTTGAAGTGTGTGTGGAACCTGTCCGCTCAGTACACCGCGCTGCACAGCTAAGCATAAGTCTGGGCTTCGTAGCTTCCTGCCAGGTGACCGAAGTTCGCAGGCAGATGGGTCCCTGGGACACACGCGTAGGGGCTCCTGCCTGGGTCACAGGCCGCCCACTGCCCCTGCCCCAGATCGGGGGTCGCAAAGCAGCCCTGTCTGAGTCCCCTGCCTCTAGAGGGAGTATTGGACCAACACTTGTAGAAAACGGGGTCCTTGCGGGCCACTCATTGGAGGGACACAAATAAATCTTTGCCGACTTTCTGCTGAAACTTACGAGCGTTCACACCTAAGCCTCTTACAAGGTCAGCTGTTTAGCTAAACATGAGCACATGATCTAAATTTACACAATATTGAAGAAAGCAGCTACAAGGGGAGACAATCAGCCAAAACCATCAATACCAGAATTAGATTCCCAAGGCCATCCATCAGATGAAGGAATAATCGGGTGCAAGGCAGAAAATATACATAAAACTGGAACTGAAACAAGGCACAAGGATGTTTTCAAAGACTGGTAGGATCTCTAAAACATTTTTCAAGGACATGTCATTGATAAAGCTAAATGCTCCAAGGTTGTGTAATACAACAGATTAATCACTGAGAAGAGTGAAATTATGCTGTTTTGAAAACTATGGCAGGTCAGATTTTCTGCCTAATTATATAAGAAGATTTCTCTAAAAAAGACACATTATTTCAAAGACTTATTGGCTGTGAAATAAGTTAAGGGTATTTCAAATGGCTTGTCTGCAAAGAAAGGTGAGATGTAGGGAATCACAGAAAGTCGAGGGGAAAATAGGTGAATATATACATTGCTGTATGGTGAACTAAGCCTTAGGCCAGCAACAATGGAGAGGACCGGACCCTTAGACACGTACAAGTAAGCTGGAATCTTCAAAAGTTCAAATCTTTATAAGTAAAAAGATTTATTAAAATGAATAACCAAGTGTTTTAATTGACATCAGAAGATGAAAACAATAAACCCTGAGAACATAGAGAAAAGATAAATAAAGATATGAGCAGAACTTAATACAACAGAAAACGTATAAAATTGAGGTGATTTAGTAAGTCCAAAGAATCTTCTTTGAAAAGAATTAAAAGACACACTTTGATTAAGGAAAACCAAAACATAAGTAAAGAATATACAGAAAGAGTCAGGACAATGTTAGAGCAGAGAATATATGAAATGCCAGTAAATTTGAACATTTCTGTAAAGTGGACCATTTCCTAGCTCCTAAAGTTTACCAACACTGACACAAGAGGAAATCATTTAAGGTCATCATGTCTGCCCTTGGCATTCTCAGAACGCCCTGGCCTCAGAATGCAGCCTCTGTAGTCCATGGTAACCTGCGGAGAGGGGGCGGGGCTGAGGGAGGTTGGAACACTGCCCTCACTGAGGGAGTGGGTGTGGCCAACTCTGCTGTGACTGAACAAAGGGCAGGGGAGCAGGGGGCCCAGGGCAGGGCCCTCAGAGCCCGGCAGGCCCAGTGGAGTGTCACAAGCTTTTAGGCCCAGGCCAAAGGGTGCCTTCTTTGTCTGCACAGCTGCCCAAACTCTCACCTTTCCACTCAGGCCGCCCTCTTACTTGAAGTGTGTGTGGAACGTGTCCGCGCAGTATACCGCACTACACAGCTAAGCATAGGTCTGGGCATCGTAGCTTCCTGCCAGGTGACCGAAATTCGCAGGCAGATGGGTCCCTGGGACACACGCGGAGAGGCTCCTGCCCGGGTCACAGGCCGCCCACGGCCCCTGCCCCAGATTGGGGGCCGCAAAGCAGCCCTGTCTGAGTCCCCTGCCTCTAGAGGGAGTATTGGACCAACACTTGTAGAAAACGGGGTCCTTGCGGGCCACTCATTGGAGGGACACAAATAAATCTTTGCCGACTTTTTGCTGAAACTTACGAGCTTTCACACCTAAGCCACTTACAAGGTCAGCTGTTTAGCTAAACATGAGCTCATGATCTAAATTTACACAATATTGAAGAAAGCAGCTACAAGGGGAGACAATCAGCCAAAACCATCAATACCAGAATTAGATTCCCAAGGCCATCCATCAGATGAAGGAATAATCGGGTGCAAGGCAGAAAATATACATAAAACTGGAACTGAAACAAGGCACAAGGATGTTTTCAAAGACTGGTAGGATCTCTAAAACATTTTTCAAGGACATGTCATTGATAAAGCTAAATACTCCAAGGTTGTGTAATACAACAGATTAATCATTGAGAAGAGTGAAATTATGCTGTTTTGAAAACTATGGCAGGTCAGATTTTCTGCCTAATTATATAAGAAGATTTCTCTAAAAAATACACATTATTTCAAAGACTTATTGGCTGTGAAATAAGTTAAGGGTATTTCAAATGGCTTGTCTGCAAAGAAAGGTGAGATGTAGGGAATCATAGAAAGTCGAGGGGAAAATAGGTCAATATATACATTGCTGTATGGTGAACTAAGCCTTAGGCCAGCAACAATGGAGAGGATCTGACCCTTAGACACGAACAAGTAAGCTGGTAATTTCAAAAGATCAAATCTTTATAAGTAAAAAGGTTTATTAAAATGAATAACAAAGTGTTTTAATTGACATCAGAAGATGAAAACAATAAACCCTGAGAACATAGAAAAAAGATAAATAAAGATATGTGCAGAACTTAATACAACAGAAAACGTATAAAATTCAGGTGATTTAGTAAGTCCAAAGAATCTTCTTTGAAAAGATTTAAAAGACACACTTTGATTAAGGAAAACCAAAACATAAGTAAAGAATATACAGAAAGAGTCAGGACAATGTTAGAGCAGAGAATATATGAAATGCCAGTAAATTTGAACATTTCTGTAAAGTGGACCATTTCCTAGCTCCTAAAGTTTTCCAACACTGACACAAGAGGAAATCATTATAGGTCATCATGTCTGCCCTTGGCATTCTCGGAACGCCCTGGCCTCAGAATGCAGCCTCTGTAGTCCATGGTAACCTGCGGAGAGGGGGCGGGGCTGAGGGAGGTTGGAACACTACCCTCACTGAGGGTGTGGGTGTGGCCATCTCTGCTGTGACTGAACAAAGGGCAGGGGAGCAGGGGGCCCAGGGCAGGGCCCTCAGAGCCCGGCAGGCCCAGTGCAGTGTCACAAGCTTTTAGGCCCAGGCCAAGGGGCGCCTTCTTTGTCTGCACAGCTGCCCAAACTCTCATCTTTCCACTGAGGCAGCCCTCTTACTTGAAGTGTGTGTGGAACCTGTCCGCTCAGTACACCGCGCTGCACAGCTAAGCATAGGTCTGGGCTTCGTAGCTTCCTGCCAGGTGACCGAAGTTCGCAGGCAGATGGGTCCCTGGGACACACGCGTAGGGGCTCCTGCCTGGGTCACAGGCCGCCCACTGCCCCTGCCCCAGATCGGGAGTCGCAAAGCAGCCCTGTCTGAGTCCCCTGCCTCTAGAGGGAGTATTGGACCAACACTTGTAGAAAACGGGGTCCTTGCGGGCCACTCATTGGAGGGACACAAATAAATCTTTGCCGACTTTCTGCTGAAACTTACGAGCGTTCACACCTAAGCCTCTTACAAGGTCAGCTGTTTAGCTAAACATGAGCACATGATCTAAATTTACACAATATTGAAGAAAGCAGCTACAAGGGGAGACAATCAGCCAAAACCATCAATACCAGAATTAGATTCCCAAGGCCATCCATCAGATGAAGGAATAATCGGGTGCAAGGCAGAAAATATACATAAAACTGGAACTGAAACAAGGCACAAGGATGTTTTCAAAGACTGGTAGGATCTCTAAAACATTTTTCAAGGACATGTCATTGATAAAGCTAAATACTCCAAGGTTGTGTAATACAACAGATTAATCACTGAGAAGAGTGAAATTATGCTGTTTTGAAAACTATGGCAGGTCAGATTTTCTGCCTAATTATATAAGAAGATTTCTCTAAAAAAGACACATTATTTCAAAGACTTATTGGCTGTGAAATAAGTTAAGGGTATTTCAAATGGCTTGTCTGCAAAGAAAGGTGAGATGTAGGGAATCACAGAAAGTCGAGGGGAAAATAGGTCAATATATACATTGCTGTATGGTGAACTAAGCCTTAGGCCAGCAACAATGGAGAGGACCTGACCCTTAGACACGTACAAGTAAGCTGGAATCTTCAAAAGTTCAAATCTTTATAAGTAAAAAGATTTATTAAAATGAATAACCAAGTGTTTTAATTGACATCAGAAGATGAAAACAATAAACCCTGAGAACATAGAAAAAAGATAAATAAAGATATGAGCAGAAGTTAATACAACAGAAAACGTATAAAATTCAGGTGATTTAGTAAGTCCAAAGAACCTTCTTTGAAAAGATTTAAAAGACACACTTTGATTAAGGAAAACCAAAACATAAGTAAAGAATATACAGAAAGAGTCAGGACAATGTTAGAGCAGAGAATATATGAAATGCCAGTAAATTTGAACATTTCTGTAAAGTGGACCATTTCCTAGCTCCTAAAGTTTACCAACACTGACACAAGAGGAAATCTTTTAATGTCATCATGACTGCCCTTGGCATTCTCGGAACGCCCTGGCCTCAGAATGCAGCCTCTGTAGTCCATGGTAACCTGTGGAGAGGGGGCGGGGCTGAGGGAGGTTGGAACACTGCCCTCACTGAGGGAGTGGGTGTGGCCATCTCTGCTGTGACTGAACAAAGGGCAGGGGAGCAGGGGGCCCAGGGCAGGGCCCTCAGAGCCCGGCAGGCACAGTGGAGTGTCACAAGCTTTTAGGCCCAGGCCAAAGAGCGCCTTCTTTGTCTGCACAGCTGCCCAAACTCTCACCTTTCCACTCAGGCCGCCCTCTTACTTGAAGTGTGTGTGGAACGTGTCCGTGCAGTATACCGTGCTGCACAGCTAAGCATAGGTCTGGGCATCGTAGCTTCCTGCCAGGTGACCGAAGTTCGCAGGCAGATGGGTCCCTGGGACACACGCGGAGAGGCTCCTGCCCGGGTCACAGGCCGCCCACTGCCCCTGCCCCAGATCGGGGGCCGCAAAGCAGCCCTGTCTGAGTCCCCTGCCTCTAGAGGGAGTATTGGACCAACACTTGTAGAAAACGGGGTCCTTGCGGGCCACTCATTGGAGGGACACAAATACATCTTTGCCGACTCTCTGCTGAAACTTACGAGCGTTCACACCTAAGCCTCTTACAAGGGCAGCTGTTTAGCTAAACATGAACTCATGATCTAAATTTACACAATAATGAAGAAAGCAGCTACAAGGGGAGACAATCAGCCAAAACCATCAATACCAGAATTAGATTCCCAAGGCCATCCATCAGATGTTGGAATAATCGGGTGCAAGGCAGAAAATATACATAAAACTGGAACTGAAACAAGGCACAAGGATGTTTTCAAAGACTGGTAGGATCTCTAAAACATTTTTCAAGGACATGTCATTGATAAAGCTAAATACTCCAAGGTTGTGTAATACAACAGATTAATCATTGAGAAGAGTGAAATTATGCTGTTTTGAAAACTATGGCAGGTCAGATTTTCTGCCTAATTATATAAGAAGATTTCTCTAAAAAATACACATTATTTCAAAGACTTCTTGGCTGTGAAATAAGTTAAGGGTATTTCAAATGGCTTGTCTGCAAAGAAAGGTGAGATGTAGGGAATCACAGAAAGTCGAGGGGAAAATAGGTCAATATATACATTGCTGTATGGTGAACTAAGCCTTAGGCCAGCAACAATGGAGAGGACCTGACCCTTAGACACGTACAAGTAAGCTGGAATCTTCAAAAGTTCAAATCTTTATAAGTAAAAAGATGTACTAAAATCAATAACCAAGTGTATTAATTGACATCAGAAGATGAAAACAATAAACCCTGAGAACATGGAGAAAAGATAAATAAAGATATGAGCAGAACTTAATACAACAGAAAACGTATAAAATTCAGGTGATTTAGTAAGTCCAAAGAATCTTCTTTGAAAAGATTTAAAAGACACACTTTGATTAAGGAAAACCAAAACATAAGTAAAGAATATACAGAAAGAGTCAGGACAATGTTAGAGCAGAGAATATATGAAATGCCAGTAAATTTGAACATTTCTGTAAAGTGGACCATTTCCTAGCTCCTAAAGTTTTCCAACACTGACACAAGAGGAAATCATTTAAGGTCATCATGTCTGCCCTTGGCATTCTCGGAACGCCCTGGCCTCAGAATGCAGCCTCTGTAGTCCATGGTAACCTGCGGAGAGGGGGCGGGGCTGAGGGAGGTTGGAACACTACCCTCACTGAGGGAGTGGGTGTGGCCATCTCTGCTGTGACTGAACAAAGGGCAGGGGAGCAGGGGGCCCAGGGCAGGGCCCTCAGAGCCCGGCAGGCCCAGTGGAGTGTCACAAGCTTTTAGGCCCAGGCCAAGGGGCGCCTTCTTTGTCTGCACAGCTGCCCAACCTCTCACCTTTCCACTCAGGCAGCCCTCTTACTTGATGTGTGTGTGGAACCTGTCCGCTCAGTACACCGCGCTGCACAGCTAAGCATAGGTCTGGGCTTCGTAGCTTCCTGCCAGGTGACCGAATTTCGCAGGCAGATGGGTCCCTGGGACACACGCGTAGGGGCTCCTGCCTGGGTCACAGGCCGCCCACTGCCCCTGCCCCAGATCGGGGGTCGCAAAGCAGCCCTGTCTGAGTCCCCTGCCTCTAGAGGGAGTATTGGACCAACACTTGTAGAAAACGGGGTCCTTGCCGGCCACTCTTTGGAGGGACACAAATAAATCTTTGCCGACTTTCTGCTGAAACTTACGAGCGTTCACACCTAAGCCTCTTACAAGGTCAGCTGTTTAGCTAAACATGAGCACATGATCTAAATTTACACAATATTGAAGAAAGCAGCTACAAGGGGAGACAATCAGCCAAAACCATCAATACCAGAATTAGATTCCCAAGGCCATCCATCAGATGAAGGAATAGTCGGGTGCAAGGCAGAAAATATACATAAAACTGGAACTGAAACAAGGCACAAGGATGTTTTCAAAGACTGGTAGGATCTCTAAAACATTTTTCAAGGACATGTCATTGATAAAGCTAAATACTCCAAGGTTGTGTAATACAACAGATTAATCATTGAGAAGAGTGAAATTATGCTGTTTTGAAAACTATGGCAGGTCAGATTTTCTGCCTAATTATATAAGAAGATTTCTCTAAAGAATACACATTATTTCAAAGACTTATTGGCTGTGAAATAAGTTAAGGGTATTTCAAATGGCTTGTCTGCAAAGAAAGGTGAGATGTAGGGAATCACAGAAAGTCGAGGGGAAAATAGGTCAATATATACATTGCTGTATGGTGAACTAAGCCTTAGGCCAGCAACAATGGAGAGGACCTGACCCTTAGACACGTACAAGAAAGCTGGAATCTTCAAAAGTTCAAATCTTTGTAAGTAAAAACTTTTATTAAAATGAATAGCCAAGTGTTTTAATTGACATCAGAAGATGAAAACAATAAACCCTGAGAACATAGAAAAAAGATAAATAAAGATATGAGCAGAACTTAATACAACAGAAAACGTATAAAATTCAGGTGATTTAGTAAGTCCAAAGAATCTTCTTTGAAAAGATTTAAAAGACACACTTTGATTAAGGAAAACCAAAACATAAGTAAAGAATATACAGAAAGAGTCAGGACAATGTTAGAGCAGAGAATATATGAAATGCCAGTAAATTTGAACATTTCTGTAAAGTGGACCATTTCCTAGCTCCTAAAGTTTACCAACACTGACACAAGAGGAAATCTTTTAAGGTCATCATGTCTGCCCTTAGCATTCTCGGAACGCCCTAGCCTCAGAATGCAGCCTCTGTATTCCATGGTAAACTGTGGAGAGGGGGCGGGGCTGAGGTAGGTTGGAACACTGCCCTCACTGAGGGAGTGGGTGTGGCCATCTCTGCTGTGACTGAACAAAGGGCAGAGGAGCAGGGGGCCCAGGGCAGGGCCCTCAGAGCCCGGCAGGCCCAGTGGAGTGTCACAAGCTTTTAGGCCCAGGACAAAGGGTGCCTTCTTTGTCTGCAGAGCTGCCCAAACTCTCACCTTTCCACTCAGGCCGCCCTCTTACTTGAAGTGTGTGTGGAACGTGTCCGTGCAGTATACCGTGCTGCACAGCTAAGCATAGGTCTGGGCTTCGTAGCTTCCTGCCAGGTGACCGAAGTTCGCAGGCAGATGGGTCCCTGGGACACACGCGGAGAGGCTCTTGCCCGGGTCACAGGCCGCCCACTGCCCCTGCCCCAGATCGGGGGCCGCAAATCAGCCCTGTCTGAGTCCCCTGCCTCTAGAGGGAGTATTGGACCAACACTTGTAGAAAACGGGGTCCTTGCGGGCCACTCATTGGAGGGACACAAATACATCTTTTCCGACTCTCTGCTGAAACTTACGAGCGTTCACACCTAAGCCTCTTACAAGGGCAGCTGTTTAGCTAAACATGAACTCATGATCTAAATTTACACAATATTGAAGAAAGCAGCTACAAGGGGAGACAATCAGCCAAAACCATCAATACCAGAATTAGATTCCCAAGGCCATCCATCAGATGTAGGAATAATCGGGTGCAAGGCAGAAAATATACATAAAACTGGAACTGAAACAAGGCACAAGGATGTTTTCAAAGACTGGTAGGATCTCTAAAACATTTTTCAAGGACATGTCATTGATAAAGCTAAATACTCCAAGGTTGTGTAATACAACAGATTAATCATTGAGAAGAGTGAAATTATGCTGTTTTGAAAACTATGGCAGGTCAGATTTTCTGCCTAATTATATAAGAAGATTTCTCTAAAAAATACATATTATTTCAAAGACTTATTGGCTGTGAAATAAGTTAAGGGTATTTCAAATGGCTTGTCTGCAAAGAAAGGTGAGATGTAGGGAATCACAGAAAGTCAAGGGGAAAATAGGTCAATATATACATTGCTGTATGGTGAATTAAGCCTTAGGCCAGCAACAATGGAGAGGACCTGACCCTTAGACACGTACAAGTAAGCTGGAATCTTCAAAAGTTCAAATCTTTATAAGTAAAAATATTTACTAAAATCAATAACCAAGTGTTTTAATTGACATCAGAAGATGAAAACAATAAACCCTGAGAACATGGAGAAAAGATAAATAAAGATATGAGCAGAACTTAATACAACAGAAAACGTATAAAATTCAGGTGATTTAGTAAGTCCAAAGAATCTTCTTTGAAAAGATTTAAAAGACACACTTTGATTAAGGAAAACCAAAACATAAGTAAAGAATATACAGAAAGAGTCAGGACAATGTTAGAGCAGAGAATATATGAAATGCCAGTAAATTTGAACATTTCTGTAAAGTGGACCATTTCCTAGCTCCTAAAGTTTTCCAACACTGACACAAGAGGAAATCATTTAAGGTCATCATGTCTGCCCTTGGCATTCTCGGAACGCCCTGGCCTCAGAATGCAGCCTCTGTAGTCCATGGTAACCTGCGGAGAGGGGGCGGGGCTGAGGGAGGTTGGAACACTGCCCTCACTGAGGGAGTGGGTGTGGCCATCTCTGCTGTGACTGAACAAAGGGCAGGGGAGCAGGGGGCCCAGGCCAGGGCCCTCAGAGCCCGGCAGGCCCAGTGGAGTGTCACAAGATTTTAGGCCCAGGCCAAAGGGCGCCTTCTTTGTCTGCACAGCTGCCCAAACTCTCACCTTTCCACTCAGGCCGCCCTCTTACTTGAAGTGTGTGTGGAACGTGTCCGCGCAGTACACCGCGCTGCACAGCTAAGCATAGTTCTCGGTATCGTAGCTTCCTGCCAGGTGACCGAAGTTCGCAGGCAGATGGGTCCCTGGGACACACGCGGAGAGGCTCCGGCCCGGGTCACAGGCCCCCCATGGCCCCTGCCCCAGATCGGTGGCCGCAAAGCAGCCCTGTCTGAGTCCCCTGCCTCTAGAGGGAGTATTGGACCAACACTTGTAGAAAACGGGGTCCTTGCGGGCCACTCATTGGAGGGACACAAATAAATCTTGGCCGACTTTCTGCTGAAACTTACGAGCGTTCACACCTAAGCCTCTTACAAGGTCAGCTGTTTAGCTAAACATGAGCTCATGATCTAAATTTACACAATATTGAAGAAAGCAGCTACAAGGGGAGACAATCAGCCAAAACCATCAATACCAGAATTAGATTCCCAAGGCCATCCATCAGATGTAGGAATAATCGGGTGCAAGGCAGAAAATATACATAAAACTGGAACTGAAACAAGGCACAAGGATGTTTTCAAAGACTGGTAGGATCTCTAAAACATTTTTCAAGGACATGTCATTGATAAAGCTAAATACTCCAAGGTTGTGTAATACAACAGATTAATCATTGAGAAGAGTGAAATTATGCTGTTTTGAAAACTATGGCAGGTCAGATTTTCTGCCTAATTATATAAGAAGATTTCTCTAAAAAAAACATTATTTCAAAGACTTATTGGCTGTGAAATAAGTTAAGGGTATTTCAAATGGCTTGTCTGCAAAGAAAGGTGAGATGTAGGGAATCACAGAAAGTCGAGGGGAAAATAGGTCAATATATATATTGCTGTATGGTGAACTAAGCCTTAGGCCAGCAACAATGGAGATGACCTGACCCTTAGAAATGTACAAGTAAGCTGGAATCTTCAAAAGTTCAAATCTTTATAAGTAAAAAGATTTATTAAAATGAATAAACAAGTGTTTTAATTGACATCAGAAGATGAAAACAATAAACCCTGAGAACATAGAGAAAAGATAAATAAAGATATGAGCACAACTTAATACAAAAGAAAACATATAAAATTCAGGTGATTTAGTAAGTCCAAAGAATCTTCTTTGAAAAGATTTAAAAGACACACTTTGATTAAGGAGAACCAAAACATAAGTAAAGAATATACAGAAAGAGTCAGGACAATGTTAGAGCAGAGAATATATGAAATGCCAGTAAATTTGAACATTTCTGTAAAGTGGACCATTTCCTAGCTCCTAAAGTTTACCAACACTGACACAAGAGCAAATCATTTAAGGGCATCATGTCTGCCCTTGGCATTCTCGGAACGCCCTGGCCTCAGAATGCAGCCTCTGTAGTCCATGGTAACCTGCAGAGAGGGGGCGGGGCTGAGGGAGGTTGGAACACTGCCCTCACTGAGGGAGTGGGTGTGGCCATCTCTGCTGTGACTGAACAAATGTTAGGGGAGCAGAGGGCCCAGGGCAGGGCCCTCAGAGCCCGGCAGGCCCAGTGGAGTGTCACAAGTTTTTAGGCCCAGACCAAAGGGCGCCTTCTTTGTCTGCACAGTTGCCCAAACTCTCACCTTTCCACTCAGGCCGCCCTCTTACTTGAAGTGTGTGTGGAACGTGTCCGCGGAGTACACCGCGCTGCACAGCTAAGCATAGTTCTGGGCATCGTAGCTTCCTGCCAGGTGACCGAAGTTCGCAGGCAGATGGGTCCCTGGGACACACGCGGAGGGCTCCTGCCCGGGTCACAGGCCGCCCACTGCCCCTGCCCCAGATCGGGGGCCGCAAAGCACCCCTGTCTGAGTCCCCTGCCTCTAGAGGGAGTATTGGACCAACACTTGTAGAAAACGGGGTCCTTGCGGGCCACTCATTGGAGGGACACAAATAAATCTTTGCCGACTTTCTGCTGAAACTTACGAGAGTTCACACCTAAGCCTCTTACAAGGTCAGCTGTTTAGCTGAACATGAGCTCATGATCTAAATTTACACAATAATGAAGGAAGCAGCTACAAGGGGAGACAATCAGCCAAAACCATCAATACCAGAATTAGATTCCCAAGGCCATCCATCAGATGTAGGAATAATCGGGTGCAAGGCTGAAAATATACATAAAACTGGAACTGAAACAAGGCACAAGGATGTTTTCAAAGACTGGTAGGATCTCTAAAACATTTTTCAAGGACATGTCATTGATAAAGCTAAATACTCCAAGGTTGTGTAATACAACAGATTAATCATTGAGAAGAGTGAAATTATGCTGTTTTGAAAACTATGGCAGGTCAGATTTTCTGCCTAATTATATAAGAAGATTTCTCTAAAAAATACACATTATTTCAAAGACTTATTGGCTGTGAAATAAGTTAAGGGTATTTCAAATGGCTTGTCTGCAAAGAAAGGTGAGATGTAGGGAATCACAGAAAGTCGAGGGGAAAATAGGTCAATATATATATTGCTGTATGGTGAACTAAGCCTTAGGCCAGCAACAATGGAGAGGACCTGACCCTTAGACACGAACAAGTAAGCTGGAATCTTCAAAAGTTCAAATCTTTATAAGTAAAAAGATTTATTAAAATGAATAACCAAGTGTTTTAATTGACATCAGAAGATGAAAACAATAAACCTGAGAACATGGAGAAAAGATAAATAAAGATATGAGCAGAACTTAATACAACAGAAAACGTATAAAATTCAGGTGATTTAGTAAGTCCAAAGAATCTTCTTTGAAAACATGTAAAAGACACACTTTGATTAAGGAAAACCAAAACATAAGTAAAGAATATACAGAAAGAGTCAGGACAATGTTAGAGCAGAGAATATATGAAATGCCAGTAAATTTGAACATTTCTGTAAAGTGGACCATTTCCTAGCTCCTAAAGTTTACCAACACTGACACAAGAGGAAATCTTTTAAGGTCATCATGTCTGCCCTTAGCATTCTCGGAACGCCCTAGCCTCAGAATGCAGCCTCTGTATTCCATGGTAAACTGTGGAGAGGGGGCGGGGCTGAGGTAGGTTGGAACACTGCCCTCACTGAGGGAGTGGGTGTGGCCATCTCTGCTGTGACTGAACAAAGGGCAGGGGAGCAGGGGGCCCAGGCCAGGGCCCTCAGAGCCCGGCAGGCCCAGTGGAGTGTCACAAGATTTTAGGCCCAGGCCAAAGGGCGCCTTCTTTGTCTGCACAGCTGCCCAAACTCTCACCTTTCCACTCAGGCCGCCCTCTTACTTGAAGTGTGTGTGGAACGTGTCCGCGCAGTACACCGCGCTGCACAGCTAAGCATAGTTCTCGGCATCGTAGCTTCCTGCCAGGTGACCGAAGTTCGCAGGCAGATGGGTCCCTGGGACACACGCGGAGAGACTCCGGCCCGGGTCACAGGCCCCCCATGGCCCCTGCCCCAGATCGGGGGCCGCAAAGCAGCCCTGTCTGAGTCCCCTGCCTCTAGAGGGAGTATTGGAGCAACACTTGTAGAAAACGGGGTCCTTGCGGGCCACTCATTGGAGGGACACAAATAAATCTTGGCCGACTTTCTGCTGAAACTTACGAGCGTTCACACCTAAGCCTCTTACAAGGTCAGCTGTTTAGCTAAACATGAGCTCATGATCTAAATTTACACAATATTGAAGAAAGCAGCTACAAGGGGAGACAATCAGCCAAAACCATCAATACCAGAATTAGATTCCCAAGGCCATCCATCAGATGTAGGAATAATCGGGTGCAAGGCAGAAAATATACATAAAACTGGAACTGAAACAAGGCACAAGGATGTTTTCAAAGACTGGTAGGATCTCTCAAACATTTTTCAAGGACATGTCATTGATAAAGCTAAATACTCCAAGGTTGTGTAATACAACAGATTAATCATTGAGAAGAGTGAAATTATGCTGTTTTGAAAACTATGGCAGGTCAGATTTTCTGCCTAATTATATAAGAAGATTTCTCTAAAAAAAAACATTATTTCAAAGACTTATTGGCTGTGAAATAAGTTAAGGGTATTTCAAATGGCTTGTCTGCAAAGAAAGGTGAGATGTAGGGAATCACAGAAAGTCGAGGGGAAAATAGGTCAATATATATATTGCTGTATGGTGAACTAAGCCTTAGGCCAGCAACAATGGAGATGACCTGACCCTTAGAAATGTACAAGTAAGCTGGAATCTTCAAAAGTTCAAATCTTTATAAGTAAAAAGATTTATTAAAATGAATAAACAAGTGTTTTAATTGACATCAAAAGATGAAAACAATAAACCCTGAGAACATAGAGAAAAGATAAATAAAGATATGAGCACAACTTAATACAAAAGAAAACATATAAAATTCAGGTGATTTAGTAAGTCCAAAGAATCTTCTTTGAAAAGATTTAAAAGACACACTTTGATTAAGGAGAACCAAAACATAAGTAAAGAATATACAGAGTCAGGACAATGTTAGAGCAGAGAATATATGAAATGCCAGTAAATTTGAACATTTCTGTAAAGTGGACCATTTCCTAGCTCCTAAAGTTTACCAACACTGACACAAGAGGAAATCATTTAAGGGCATCATGTCTGCCCTTGGCATTCTCGGAACGCCCTGGCCTCAGAATGCAGCCTCTGTAGTCCATGGTAACCTGCAGAGAGGGGGCGGGGCTGAGGGAGGTTGGAACACTGCCCTCACTGAGGGAGTGGGTGTGGCCATCTCTGCTGTGACTGAACAAATGTTAGGGGAGCAGAGGGCCCAGGGCAGGGCCCTCAGAGCCCGGCAGGCCCAGTGGAGTGTCACAAGTTTTTAGGCCCAGACCAAAGGGCGCCTTCTTTGTCTGCACAGTTGCCCAAACTCTCACCTTTCCACTCAGGCCGCCCTCTTACTTGAAGTGTGTGTGGAACGTGTCCGCGGAGTACACCGCGCTGCACAGCTAAGCATAGTTCTGGGCATCATAGCTTCCTGCCAGGTGACCGAAGTTCGCAGGCAGATGGGTCCCTGGGACACACGCGGAGGGCTCCTGCCCGGGTCACAGGCCGCCCACTGCCCCTGCCCCAGATCGGGGGCCGCAAAGCACCCCTGTCTGAGTCCCCTGCCTCTAGAGGGAGTATTGGACCAACACTTGTAGAAAACGGGGTCCTTGCGGGCCACTCATTGGAGGGACACAAATAAATCTTTGCCGACTTTCTGCTGAAACTTACGAGAGTTCACACCTAAGCCTCTTACAAGGTCAGCTGTTTAGCTGAACATGAGCTCATGATCTAAATTTACACAATAATGAAGGAAGCAGCTACAAGGGGAGACAATCAGCCAAAACCATCAATACCAGAATTAGATTCCCAAGGCCATCCATCAGATGTAGGAATAATCGGGTGCAAGGCTGAAAATATACATAAAACTGGAACTGAAACAAGGCACAAGGATGTTTTCAAAGACTGGTAGGATCTCTAAAACATTTTTCAAGGACATGTCATTGATAAAGCTAAATACTCCAAGGTTGTGTAATACAACAGATTAATCATTGAGAAGAGTGAAATTATGCTGTTTTGAAAACTATGGCAGGTCAGATTTTCTGCCTAATTATATAAGAAGATTTCTCTAAAAAATACACATTATTTCAAAGA
The DNA here is from genome assembly GCF_964341445.2 of Mesoplodon mirus. Lineage (NCBI taxonomy): Eukaryota > Metazoa > Chordata > Mammalia > Artiodactyla > Ziphiidae > Mesoplodon > Mesoplodon mirus. Next base: position 158,557,854 of record NC_138976.1, on the reverse strand, counting down.
CTTATTGGCTGTGAAATAAGTTAAGGGTATTTCAAATGGCTTGTCTGCAAAGAAAGGTGAGATGTAGGGAATCACAGAAAGTCGAGGGGAAAATAGGTCAATATATATATTGCTGTATGGTGAACTAAGCCTTAGGCCAGCAACAATGGAGAGGACCTGACCCTTAGACACGAACAAGTAAGCTGGAATCTTCAAAAGTTCAAATCTTTATAAGTAAAAAGATTTATTAAAATGAATAACCAAGTGTTTTAATTGACATCAGAAGATGAAAACAATAAACCTGAGAACATGGAGAAAAGATAAATAAAGATATGAGCAGAACTTAATACAACAGAAAACGTATAAAATTGAGGTGATTTAGTAAGTCCAAAGAATCTTCTTTGAAAAGAATTAAAAGACACAATTTGATTAAGGAAAACCAAAACATAAGTAAGAATATACAGAAAGAGTCAGGACAATGTTAGAGCAGAGAATATATGAAATGCCAGTAAATTTGAACATTTCTGTAAAGTGGACCATTTCCTAGCTCCTAAAGTTTACCAACACTGACACAAGAGGAAATCTTTTAAGGTCATCATGTCTGCCCTTAGCATTCTCGGAACGCCCTTGCCTCAGAATGCAGCCTCTGTATTCCATGGTAAACTGTGGAGAGGGGGCGGGGCTGAGGTAGGTTGGAACACTGCCCTCACTGAGGGAGTGGGTGTGGCCATCTCTGCTGTGACTGAACAAAGGGCAGGGGAGCAGGGGGCCCAGGCCAGGGCCCTCAGAGCCCGGCAGGCCCAGTGGAGTGTCACAAGATTTTAGGCCCAGGCCAAAGGGCGCCTTCTTTGTCTGCACAGCTGCCCAAACTCTCACCTTTCCACTCAGGCCGCCCTCTTACTTGAAGTGTGTGTGGAACGTGTCCGCGCAGTACACCGCGCTGCACAGCTAAGCATAGTTCTCGGCATCGTAGCTTCCTGCCAGGTGACCGAAGTTCGCAGGCAGATGGGTCCCTGGGACACACGCGGAGAGACTCCGGCCCGGGTCACAGGCCCCCCATGGCCCCTGCCCCAGATCGGGGGCCGCAAAGCAGCCCTGTCTGAGTCCCCTGCCTCTAGAGGGAGTATTGGAGCAACACTTGTAGAAAACGGGGTCCTTGCGGGCCACTCATTGGAGGGACACAAATAAATCTTTGCCGACTTTCTGCTGAAACTTACGAGCGTTCACACCTAAGCCTCTTACAAGGTCAGCTGTTTAGCTAAACATGAGCTCATGATCTAAATTTACACAATATTGAAGAAAGCAGCTACAAGGGGAGACAATCAGCCAAAACCATCAATACCAGAATTAGATTCCCAAGGCCATCCATCAGATGTAGGAATAATCGGGTGCAAGGCAGAAAATATACATAAAACTGGAACTGAAACAAGGCACAAGGATGTTTTCAAAGACTGGTAGGATCTCTAAAACATTTTTCAAGGACATGTCATTGATAAAGCTAAATACTCCAAGGTTGTGTAATACAACAGATTAATCATTGAGAAGAGTGAAATTATGCTGTTTTGAAAACTATGGCAGGTCAGATTTTCTGCCTAATTATATAAGAAGATTTCTCTAAAAAAAAACATTATTTCAAAGACTTATTGGCTGTGAAATAAGTTAAGGGTATTTCAAATGGCTTGTCTGCAAAGAAAGGTGAGATGTAGGGAATCACAGAAAGTCGAGGGGAAAATAGGTCAATATATATATTGCTGTATGGTGAACTAAGCCTTAGGCCAGCAACAATGGAGATGACCTGACCCTTAGAAATGTACAAGTAAGCTGGAATCTTCAAAAGTTCAAATCTTTATAAGTAAAAAGATTTATTAAAATGAATAAACAAGTGTTTTAATTGACATCAGAAGATGAAAACAATAAACCCTGAGAACATAGAGAAAAGATAAATAAAGATATGAGCACAACTTAATACAAAAGAAAACATATAAAATTCAGGTGATTTAGTAAGTCCAAAGAATCTTCTTTGAAAAGATTTAAAAGACACACTTTGATTAAGGAGAACCAAAACATAAGTAAAGAATATACAGAAAGAGTCAGGACAATGTTAGAGCAGAGAATATATGAAATGCCAGTAAATTTGAACATTTCTGTAAAGTGGACCATTTCCTAGCTCCTAAAGTTTTCCAACACTGACACAAGAGGAAATCATTATAGGTCATCATGTCTGCCCTTGGCATTCTCGGAACGCCCTGGCCTCAGAATGCAGCCTCTGTAGTCCATGGTAACCTGCGGAGAGGGGGCGGGGCTGAGGGAGGTTGGAACACTACCCTCACTGAGGGTGTGGGTGTGGCCATCTCTGCTGTGACTGAACAAAGGGCAGGGGAGCAGGGGGCCCAGGGCAGGGCCCTCAGAGCCCGGCAGGCCCAGTGGAGTGTCACAAGCTTTTAGGCCCAGGCCAAGGGGCGCCTTCTTTGTCTGCACAGCTGCCCAAACTCTCATCTTTCCACTGAGGCAGCCCTCTTACTTGAAGTGTGTGTGGAACCTGTCCGCTCAGTACACCGCGCTGCACAGCTAAGCATAGGTCTGGGCTTCGTAGCTTCCTGCCAGGTGACCGAAGTTCGCAGGCAGATGGGTCCCTGGGACACACGCGTAGGGGCTCCTGCCTGGGTCACAGGCCGCCCACTGCCCCTGCCCCAGATCGGGAGTCGCAAAGCAGCCCTGTCTGAGTCCCCTGCCTCTAGAGGGAGTATTGGACCAACACTTGTAGAAAACGGGGTCCTTGCGGGCCACTCATTGGAGGGACACAAATAAATCTTTGCCGACTTTCTGCTGAAACTTACGAGCGTTCACACCTAAGCCTCTTACAAGGTCAGCTGTTTAGCTAAACATGAGCACATGATCTAAATTTACACAATATTGAAGAAAGCAGCTACAAGGGGAGACAATCAGCCAAAACCATCAATACCAGAATTAGATTCCCAAGGCCATCCATCAGATGAAGGAATAATCGGGTGCAAGGCAGAAAATATACATAAAACTGGAACTGAAACAAGGCACAAGGATGTTTTCAAAGACTGGTAGGATCTCTAAAACATTTTTCAAGGACATGTCATTGATAAAGCTAAATACTCCAAGGTTGTGTAATACAACAGATTAATCACTGAGAAGAGTGAAATTATGCTGTTTTGAAAACTATGGCAGGTCAGATTTTCTGCCTAATTATATAAGAAGATTTCTCTAAAAAAGACACATTATTTCAAAGACTTATTGGCTGTGAAATAAGTTAAGGGTATTTCAAATGGCTTGTCTGCAAAGAAAGGTGAGATGTAGGGAATCACAGAAAGTCGAGGGGAAAATAGGTCAATATATACATTGCTGTATGGTGAACTAAGCCTTAGGCCAGCAACAATGGAGAGGACCTGACCCTTAGACACGTACAAGTAAGCTGGAATCTTCAAAAGTTCAAATCTTTATAAGTAAAAAGATTTATTAAAATGAATAACCAAGTGTTTTAATTGACATCAGAAGATGAAAACAATAAACCCTGAGAACATAGAAAAAAGATAAATAAAGATATGAGCAGAAGTTAATACAACAGAAAACGTATAAAATTCAGGTGATTTAGTAAGTCCAAAGAACCTTCTTTGAAAAGATTTAAAAGACACACTTTGATTAAGGAAAACCAAAACATAAGTAAAGAATATACAGAAAGAGTCAGGACAATGTTAGAGCAGAGAATATATGAAATGCCAGTAAATTTGAACATTTCTGTAAAGTGGACCATTTCCTAGCTCCTAAAGTTTACCAACACTGACACAAGAGGAAATCTTTTAATGTCATCATGACTGCCCTTGGCATTCTCGGAACGCCCTGGCCTCAGAATGCAGCCTCTGTAGTCCATGGTAACCTGTGGAGAGGGGGCGGGGCTGAGGGAGGTTGGAACACTGCCCTCACTGAGGGAGTGGGTGTGGCCATCTCTGCTGTGACTGAACAAAGGGCAGGGGAGCAGGGGGCCCAGGGCAGGGCCCTCAGAGCCCGGCAGGCACAGTGGAGTGTCACAAGCTTTTAGGCCCAGGCCAAAGAGCGCCTTCTTTGTCTGCACAGCTGCCCAAACTCTCACCTTTCCACTCAGGCCGCCCTCTTACTTGAAGTGTGTGTGGAACGTGTCCGTGCAGTATACCGTGCTGCACAGCTAAGCATAGGTCTGGGCATCGTAGCTTCCTGCCAGGTGACCGAAGTTCGCAGGCAGATGGGTCCCTGGGACACACGCGGAGAGGCTCCTGCCCGGGTCACAGGCCGCCCACTGCCCCTGCCCCAGATCGGGGGCCGCAAAGCAGCCCTGTCTGAGTCCCCTGCCTCTAGAGGGAGTATTGGACCAACACTTGTAGAAAACGGGGTCCTTGCGGGCCACTCATTGGAGGGACACAAATACATCTTTGCCGACTCTCTGCTGAAACTTACGAGCGTTCACACCTAAGCCTCTTACAAGGGCAGCTGTTTAGCTAAACATGAACTCATGATCTAAATTTACACAATAATGAAGAAAGCAGCTACAAGGGGAGACAATTAGCCAAAACCATCAATACCAGAATTAGATTCCCAAGGCCATCCATCAGATGTTGGAATAATCGGGTGCAAGGCAGAAAATATACATAAAACTGGAACTGAAACAAGGCACAAGGATGTTTTCAAAGACTGGTAGGATCTCTAAAACATTTTTCAAGGACATGTCATTGATAAAGCTAAATACTCCAAGGTTGTGTAATACAACAGATTAATCATTGAGAAGAGTGAAATTATGCTGTTTTGAAAACTATGGCAGGTCAGATTTTCTGCCTAATTATATAAGAAGATTTCTCTAAAAAATACACATTATTTCAAAGACTTCTTGGCTGTGAAATAAGTTAAGGGTATTTCAAATGGCTTGTCTGCAAAGAAAGGTGAGATGTAGGGAATCACAGAAAGTCGAGGGGAAAATAGGTCAATATATACATTGCTGTATGGTGAACTAAGCCTTAGGCCAGCAACAATGGAGAGGACCTGACCCTTAGACACGTACAAGTAAGCTGGAATCTTCAAAAGTTCAAATCTTTATAAGTAAAAAGATGTACTAAAATCAATAACCAAGTGTATTAATTGACATCAGAAGATGAAAACAATAAACCCTGAGAACATGGAGAAAAGATAAATAAAGATATGAGCAGAACTTAATACAACAGAAAACGTATAAAATTCAGGTGATTTAGTAAGTCCAAAGAGTCTTCTTTGAAAAGATTTAAAAGACACACTTTGATTAAGGAAAACCAAAACATAAGTAAAGAATATACAGAAAGAGTCAGGACAATGTTAGAGCAGAGAATATATGAAATGCCAGTAAATTTGAACATTTCTGTAAAGTGGACCATTTCCTAGCTCCTAAAGTTTTCCAACACTGACACAAGAGGAAATCATTTAAGGTCATCATGTCTGCCCTTGGCATTCTCGGAACGCCCTGGCCTCAGAATGCAGCCTCTGTAGTCCATGGTAACCTGCGGAGAGGGGGCGGGGCTGAGGGAGGTTGGAACACTACCCTCACTGAGGGAGTGGGTGTGGCCATCTCTGCTGTGACTGAACAAAGGGCAGGGGAGCAGGGGGCCCAGGGCAGGGCCCTCAGAGCCCGGCAGGCCCAGTGGAGTGTCACAAGCTTTTAGGCCCAGGCCAAGGGGCGCCTTCTTTGTCTGCACAGCTGCCCAACCTCTCACCTTTCCACTCAGGCAGCCCTCTTACTTGATGTGTGTGTGGAACCTGTCCGCTCAGTACACCGCGCTGCACAGCTAAGCATAGGTCTGGGCTTCGTAGCTTCCTGCCAGGTGACCGAATTTCGCAGGCAGATGGGTCCCTGGGACACACGCGTAGGGGCTCCTGCCTGGGTCACAGGCCGCCCACTGCCCCTGCCCCAGATCGGGGGTCGCAAAGCAGCCCTGTCTGAGTCCCCTGCCTCTAGAGGGAGTATTGGACCAACACTTGTAGAAAACGGGGTCCTTGCCGGCCACTCTTTGGAGGAACACAAATAAATCTTTGCCGACTTTCTGCTGAAACTTACGAGCGTTCACACCTAAGCCTCTTACAAGGTCAGCTGTTTAGCTAAACATGAGCACATGATCTAAATTTACACAATATTGAAGAAAGCAGCTACAAGGGGAGACAATCAGCCAAAACCATCAATACCAGAATTAGATTCCCAAGGCCATCCATCAGATGAAGGAATAGTCGGGTGCAAGGCAGAAAATATACATAAAACTGGAACTGAAACAAGGCACAAGGATGTTTTCAAAGACTGGTAGGATCTCTAAAACATTTTTCAAGGACATGTCATTGATAAAGCTAAATACTCCAAGGTTGTGTAATACAACAGATTAATCATTGAGAAGAGTGAAATTATGCTGTTTTGAAAACTATGGCAGGTCAGATTTTCTGCCTAATTATATAAGAAGATTTCTCTAAAGAATACACATTATTTAAAAGACTTATTGGCTGTGAAATAAGTTAAGGGTATTTCAAATGGCTTGTCTGCAAAGAAAGGTGAGATGTAGGGAATCACAGAAAGTCGAGGGGAAAATAGGTCAATATATACATTGCTGTATGGTGAACTAAGCCTTAGGCCAGCAACAATGGAGAGGACCTGACCCTTAGACACGTACAAGAAAGCTGGAATCTTCAAAAGTTCAAATCTTTGTAAGTAAAAACTTTTATTAAAATGAATAGCCAAGTGTTTTAATTGACATCAGAAGATGAAAACAATAAACCCTGAGAACATAGAAAAAAGATAAATAAAGATATGAGCAGAACTTAATACAACAGAAAACGTATAAAATTCAGGTGATTTAGTAAGTCCAAAGAATCTTCTTTGAAAAGATTTAAAAGACACACTTTGATTAAGGAAAACCAAAACATAAGTAAAGAATATACAGAAAGAGTCAGGACAATGTTAGAGCAGAGAATATATGAAATGCCAGTAAATTTGAACATTTCTGTAAAGTGGACCATTTCCTAGCTCCTAAAGTTTACCAACACTGACACAAGAGGAAATCTTTTAAGGTCATCATGTCTGCCCTTAGCATTCTCGGAACGCCCTAGCCTCAGAATGCAGCCTCTGTATTCCATGGTAAACTGTGGAGAGGGGGCGGGGCTGAGGTAGGTTGGAACACTGCCCTCACTGAGGGAGTGGGTGTGGCCATCTCTGCTGTGACTGAACAAAGGGCAGAGGAGCAGGGGGCCCAGGGCAGGGCCCTCAGAGCCCGGCAGGCCCAGTGGAGTGTCACAAGCTTTTAGGCCCAGGACAAAGGGTGCCTTCTTTGTCTGCAGAGCTGCCCAAACTCTCACCTTTCCACTCAGGCCGCCCTCTTACTTGAAGTGTGTGTGGAACGTGTCCGTGCAGTATACCGTGCTGCACAGCTAAGCATAGGTCTGGGCTTCGTAGCTTCCTGCCAGGTGACCGAAGTTCGCAGGCAGATGGGTCCCTGGGACACACGCGGAGAGGCTCTTGCCCGGGTCACAGGCCGCCCACTGCCCCTGCCCCAGATCGGGGGCCGCAAATCAGCCCTGTCTGAGTCCCCTGCCTCTAGAGGGAGTATTGGACCAACACTTGTAGAAAACGGGGTCCTTGCGGGCCACTCATTGGAGGGACACAAATACATCTTTTCCGACTCTCTGCTGAAACTTACGAGCGTTCACACCTAAGCCTCTTACAAGGGCAGCTGTTTAGCTAAACATGAACTCATGATCTAAATTTACACAATATTGAAGAAAGCAGCTACAAGGGGAGACAATCAGCCAAAACCATCAATACCAGAATTAGATTCCCAAGGCCATCCATCAGATGTAGGAATAATCGGGTGCAAGGCAGAAAATATACATAAAACTGGAACTGAAACAAGGCACAAGGATGTTTTCAAAGACTGGTAGGATCTCTAAAACATTTTTCAAGGACATGTCATTGATAAAGCTAAATACTCCAAGGTTGTGTAATACAACAGATTAATCATTGAGAAGAGTGAAATTATGCTGTTTTGAAAACTATGGCAGGTCAGATTTTCTGCCTAATTATATAAGAAGATTTCTCTAAAAAATACACATTATTTCAAAGACTTATTGGCTGTGAAATAAGTTAAGGGTATTTCAAATGGCTTGTCTGCAAAGAAAGGTGAGATGTAGGGAATCACAGAAAGTCAAGGGGAAAATAGGTCAATATATACATTGCTGTATGGTGAATTAAGCCTTAGGCCAGCAACAATGGAGAGGACCTGACCCTTAGACACGTACAAGTAAGCTGGAATCTTCAAAAGTTCAAATCTTTATAAGTAAAAATATTTACTAAAATCAATAACCAAGTGTTTTAATTGACATCAGAAGATGAAAACAATAAACCCTGAGAACATGGAGAAAAGATAAATAAAGATATGAGCAGAACTTAATACAACAGAAAACGTATAAAATTCAGGTGATTTAGTAAGTCCAAAGAATCTTCTTTGAAAAGATTTAAAAGACACACTTTGATTAAGGAAAACCAAAACATAAGTAAAGAATATACAGAAAGAGTCAGGACAATGTTAGAGCAGAGAATATATGAAATGCCAGTAAATTTGAACATTTCTGTAAAGTGGACCATTTCCTAGCTCCTAAAGTTTTCCAACACTGACACAAGAGGAAATCATTTAAGGTCATCATGTCTGCCCTTGGCATTCTCGGAACGCCCTGGCCTCAGAATGCAGCCTCTGTAGTCCATGGTAACCTGCGGAGAGGGGGCGGGGCTGAGGGAGGTTGGAACACTGCCCTCACTGAGGGAGTGGGTGTGGCCATCTCTGCTGTGACTGAACAAAGGGCAGGGGAGCAGGGGGCCCAGGCCAGGGCCCTCAGAGCCCGGCAGGCCCAGTGGAGTGTCACAAGATTTTAGGCCCAGGCCAAAGGGCGCCTTCTTTGTCTGCACAGCTGCCCAAACTCTCACCTTTCCACTCAGGCCGCCCTCTTACTTGAAGTGTGTGTGGAACGTGTCCGCGCAGTACACCGCGCTGCACAGCTAAGCATAGTTCTCGGTATCGTAGCTTCCTGCCAGGTGACCGAAGTTCGCAGGCAGATGGGTCCCTGGGACACACGCGGAGAGGCTCCGGCCCGGGTCACAGGCCCCCCATGGCCCCTGCCCCAGATCGGTGGCCGCAAAGCAGCCCTGTCTGAGTCCCCTGCCTCTAGAGGGAGTATTGGACCAACACTTGTAGAAAACGGGGTCCTTGCGGGCCACTCATTGGAGGGACACAAATAAATCTTGGCCGACTTTCTGCTGAAACTTACGAGCGTTCACACCTAAGCCTCTTACAAGGTCAGCTGTTTAGCTAAACATGAGCTCATGATCTAAATTTACACAATATTGAAGAAAGCAGCTACAAGGGGAGACAATCAGCCAAAACCATCAATACCAGAATTAGATTCCCAAGGCCATCCATCAGATGTAGGAATAATCGGGTGCAAGGCAGAAAATATACATAAAACTGGAACTGAAACAAGGCACAAGGATGTTTTCAAAGACTGGTAGGATCTCTAAAACATTTTTCAAGGACATGTCATTGATAAAGCTAAATACTCCAAGGTTGTGTAATACAACAGATTAATCATTGAGAAGAGTGAAATTATGCTGTTTTGAAAACTATGGCAGGTCAGATTTTCTGCCTAATTATATAAGAAGATTTCTCTAAAAAAAACATTATTTCAAAGACTTATTGGCTGTGAAATAAGTTAAGGGTATTTCAAATGGCTTGTCTGCAAAGAAAGGTGAGATGTAGGGAATCACAGAAAGTCGAGGGGAAAATAGGTCAATATATATATTGCTGTATGGTGAACTAAGCCTTAGGCCAGCAACAATGGAGATGACCTGACCCTTAGAAATGTACAAGTAAGCTGGAATCTTCAAAAGTTCAAATCTTTATAAGTAAAAAGATTTATTAAAATGAATAAACAAGTGTTTTAATTGACATCAGAAGATGAAAACAATAAACCCTGAGAACATAGAGAAAAGATAAATAAAGATATGAGCACAACTTAATACAAAAGAAAACATATAAAATTCAGGTGATTTAGTAAGTCCAAAGAATCTTCTTTGAAAAGATTTAAAAGACACACTTTGATTAAGGAGAACCAAAACATAAGTAAAGAATATACAGAAAGAGTCAGGACAATGTTAGAGCAGAGAATATATGAAATGCCAGTAAATTTGAACATTTCTGTAAAGTGGACCATTTCCTAGCTCCTAAAGTTTACCAACACTGACACAAGAGCAAATCATTTAAGGGCATCATGTCTGCCCTTGGCATTCTCGGAACGCCCTGGCCTCAGAATGCAGCCTCTGTAGTCCATGGTAACCTGCAGAGAGGGGGCGGGGCTGAGGGAGGTTGGAACACTGCCCTCACTGAGGGAGTGGGTGTGGCCATCTCTGCTGTGACTGAACAAATGTTAGGGGAGCAGAGGGCCCAGGGCAGGGCCCTCAGAGCCCGGCAGGCCCAGTGGAGTGTCACAAGTTTTTAGGCCCAGACCAAAGGGCGCCTTCTTTGTCTGCACAGTTGCCCAAACTCTCACCTTTCCACTCAGGCCGCCCTCTTACTTGAAGTGTGTGTGGAACGTGTCCGCGGAGTACACCGCGCTGCACAGCTAAGCATAGTTCTGGGCATCGTAGCTTCCTGCCAGGTGACCGAAGTTCGCAGGCAGATGGGTCCCTGGGACACACGCGGAGGGCTCCTGCCCGGGTCACAGGCCGCCCACTGCCCCTGCCCCAGATCGGGGGCCGCAAAGCACCCCTGTCTGAGTCCCCTGCCTCTAGAGGGAGTATTGGACCAACACTTGTAGAAAACGGGGTCCTTGCGGGCCACTCATTGGAGGGACACAAATAAATCTTTGCCGACTTTCTGCTGAAACTTACGAGAGTTCACACCTAAGCCTCTTACAAGGTCAGCTGTTTAGCTGAACATGAGCTCATGATCTAAATTTACACAATAATGAAGGAAGCAGCTACAAGGGGAGACAATCAGCCAAAACCATCAATACCAGAATTAGATTCCCAAGGCCATCCATCAGATGTAGGAATAATCGGGTGCAAGGCTGAAAATATACATAAAACTGGAACTGAAACAAGGCACAAGGATGTTTTCAAAGACTGGTAGGATCTCTAAAACATTTTTCAAGGACATGTCATTGATAAAGCTAAATACTCCAAGGTTGTGTAATACAACAGATTAATCATTGAGAAGAGTGAAATTATGCTGTTTTGAAAACTATGGCAGGTCAGATTTTCTGCCTAATTATATAAGAAGATTTCTCTAAAAAATACACATTATTTCAAAGACTTATTGGCTGTGAAATAAGTTAAGGGTATTTCAAATGGCTTGTCTGCAAAGAAAGGTGAGATGTAGGGAATCACAGAAAGTCGAGGGGAAAATAGGTCAATATATATATTGCTGTATGGTGAACTAAGCCTTAGGCCAGCAACAATGGAGAGGACCTGACCCTTAGACACGAACAAGTAAGCTGGAATCTTCAAAAGTTCAAATCTTTATAAGTAAAAAGATTTATTAAAATGAATAACCAAGTGTTTTAATTGACATCAGAAGATGAAAACAATAAACCTGAGAACATGGAGAAAAGATAAATAAAGATATGAGCAGAACTTAATACAACAGAAAACGTATAAAATTCAGGTGATTTAGTAAGTCCAAAGAATCTTCTTTGAAAACATGTAAAAGACACACTTTGATTAAGGAAAACCAAAACATAAGTAAAGAATATACAGAAAGAGTCAGGACAATGTTAGAGCAGAGAATATATGAAATGCCAGTAAATTTGAACATTTCTGTAAAGTGGACCATTTCCTAGCTCCTAAAGTTTACCAACACTGACACAAGAGGAAATCTTTTAAGGTCATCATGTCTGCCCTTAGCATTCTCGGAACGCCCTAGCCTCAGAATGCAGCCTCTGTATTCCATGGTAAACTGTGGAGAGGGGGCGGGGCTGAGGTAGGTTGGAACACTGCCCTCACTGAGGGAGTGGGTGTGGCCATCTCTGCTGTGACTGAACAAAGGGCAGGGGAGCAGGGGGCCCAGGCCAGGGCCCTCAGAGCCCGGCAGGCCCAGTGGAGTGTCACAAGATTTTAGGCCCAGGCCAAAGGGCGCCTTCTTTGTCTGCACAGCTGCCCAAACTCTCACCTTTCCACTCAGGCCGCCCTCTTACTTGAAGTGTGTGTGGAACGTGTCCGCGCAGTACACCGCGCTGCACAGCTAAGCATAGTTCTCGGCATCGTAGCTTCCTGCCAGGTGACCGAAGTTCGCAGGCAGATGGGTCCCTGGGACACACGCGGAGAGACTCCGGCCCGGGTCACAGGCCCCCCATGGCCCCTGCCCCAGATCGGGGGCCGCAAAGCAGCCCTGTCTGAGTCCCCTGCCTCTAGAGGGAGTATTGGAGCAACACTTGTAGAAAACGGGGTCCTTGCGGGCCACTCATTGGAGGGACACAAATAAATCTTGGCCGACTTTCTGCTGAAACTTACGAGCGTTCACACCTAAGCCTCTTACAAGGTCAGCTGTTTAGCTAAACATGAGCTCATGATCTAAATTTACACAATATTGAAGAAAGCAGCTACAAGGGGAGACAATCAGCCAAAACCATCAATACCAGAATTAGATTCCCAAGGCCATCCATCAGATGTAGGAATAATCGGGTGCAAGGCAGAAAATATACATAAAACTGGAACTGAAACAAGGCACAAGGATGTTTTCAAAGACTGGTAGGATCTCTCAAACATTTTTCAAGGACATGTCATTGATAAAGCTAAATACTCCAAGGTTGTGTAATACAACAGATTAATCATTGAGAAGAGTGAAATTATGCTGTTTTGAAAACTATGGCAGGTCAGATTTTCTGCCTAATTATATAAGAAGATTTCTCTAAAAAAAAACATTATTTCAAAGACTTATTGGCTGTGAAATAAGTTAAGGGTATTTCAAATGGCTTGTCTGCAAAGAAAGGTGAGATGTAGGGAATCACAGAAAGTCGAGGGGAAAATAGGTCAATATATATATTGCTGTATGGTGAACTAAGCCTTAGGCCAGCAACAATGGAGATGACCTGACCCTTAGAAATGTACAAGTAAGCTGGAATCTTCAAAAGTTCAAATCTTTATAAGTAAAAAGATTTATTAAAATGAATAAACAAGTGTTTTAATTGACATCAAAAGATGAAAACAATAAACCCTGAGAACATAGAGAAAAGATAAATAAAGATATGAGCACAACTTAATACAAAAGAAAACATATAAAATTCAGGTGATTTAGTAAGTCCAAAGAATCTTCTTTGAAAAGATTTAAAAGACACACTTTGATTAAGGAGAACCAAAACATAAGTAAAGAATATACAGAGTCAGGACAATGTTAGAGCAGAGAATATATGAAATGCCAGTAAATTTGAACATTTCTGTAAAGTGGACCATTTCCTAGCTCCTAAAGTTTACCAACACTGACACAAGAGGAAATCATTTAAGGGCATCATGTCTGCCCTTGGCATTCTCGGAACGCCCTGGCCTCAGAATGCAGCCTCTGTAGTCCATGGTAACCTGCAGAGAGGGGGCGGGGCTGAGGGAGGTTGGAACACTGCCCTCACTGAGGGAGTGGGTGTGGCCATCTCTGCTGTGACTGAACAAATGTTAGGGGAGCAGAGGGCCCAGGGCAGGGCCCTCAGAGCCCGGCAGGCCCAGTGGAGTGTCACAAGTTTTTAGGCCCAGACCAAAGGGCGCCTTCTTTGTCTGCACAGTTGCCCAAACTCTCACCTTTCCACTCAGGCCGCCCTCTTACTTGAAGTGTGTGTGGAACGTGTCCGCGGAGTACACCGCGCTGCACAGCTAAGCATAGTTCTGGGCATCGTAGCTTCCTGCCAGGTGACCGAAGTTCGCAGGCAGATGGGTCCCTGGGACACACGCGGAGGGCTCCTGCCCGGGTCACAGGCCGCCCACTGCCCCTGCCCCAGATCGGGGGCCGCAAAGCACCCCTGTCTGAGTCCCCTGCCTCTAGAGGGAGTATTGGACCAACACTTGTAGAAAACGGGGTCCTTGCGGGCCACTCATTGGAGGGACACAAATAAATCTTTGCCGACTTTCTGCTGAAACTTACGAGAGTTCACACCTAAGCCTCTTACAAGGTCAGCTGTTTAGCTGAACATGAGCTCATGATCTAAATTTACACAATAATGAAGGAAGCAGCTACAAGGGGAGACAATCAGCCAAAACCATCAATACCAGAATTAGATTCCCAAGGCCATCCATCAGATGTAGGAATAATCGGGTGCAAGGCTGAAAATATACATAAAACTGGAACTGAAACAAGGCACAAGGATGTTTTCAAAGACTGGTAGGATCTCTAAAACATTTTTCAAGGACATGTCATTGATAAAGCTAAATACTCCAAGGTTGTGTAATACAACAGATTAATCATTGAGAAGAGTGAAATTATGCTGTTTTGAAAACTATGGCAGGTCAGATTTTCTGCCTAATTATATAAGAAGATTTCTCTAAAAAATACACATTATTTCAAAGACTTATTGGCTGTGAAATAAGTTAAGGGTATTTCAAATGGCTTGTCTGCAAAGAAAGGTGAGATGTAGGGAATCACAGAAAGTCGAGGGGAAAATAGGTCAATATATATATTGCTGTATGGTGAACTAAGCCTTAGGCCAGCAACAATGGAGAGGACCTGACCCTTAGACACGAACAAGTAAGCTGGAATCTTCAAAAGTTCAAATCTTTATAAGTAAAAAGATTTATTAAAATGAATAACCAAGTGTTTTAATTGACATCAGAAGATGAAAACAATAAACCTGAGAACATGGAGAAAAGATAAATAAAGATATGAGCAGAACTTAATACAACAGAAAACGTATAAAATTGAGGTGATTTAGTAAGTCCAAAGAATCTTCTTTGAAAAGAATTAAAAGACACAATTTGATTAAGGAAAACCAAAACATAAGTAAGAATATACAGAAAGAGTCAGGACAATGTTAGAGCAGAGAATATATGAAATGCCAGTAAATTTGAACATTTCTGTAAAGTGGACCATTTCCTAGCTCCTAAAGTTTACCAACACTGACACAAGAGGAAATCTTTTAAGGTCATCATGTCTGCCCTTAGCATTCTCGGAACGCCCTTGCCTCAGAATGCAGCCTCTGTATTCCATGGTAAACTGTGGAGAGGGGGCGGGGCTGAGGTAGGTTGGAACACTGCCCTCACTGAGGGAGTGGGTGTGGCCATCTCTGCTGTGACTGAACAAAGGGCAGGGGAGCAGGGGGCCCAGGCCAGGGCCCTCAGAGCCCGGCAGGCCCAGTGGAGTGTCACAAGATTTTAGGCCCAGGCCAAAGGGCGCCTTCTTTGTCTGCACAGCTGCCCAAACTCTCACCTTTCCACTCAGGCCGCCCTCTTACTTGAAGTGTGTGTGGAACGTGTCCGCGCAGTACACCGCGCTGCACAGCTAAGCATAGTTCTCGGCATCGTAGCTTCCTGCCAGGTGACCGAAGTTCGCAGGCAGATGGGTCCCTGGGACACACGCGGAGAGACTCCGGCCCGGGTCACAGGCCCCCCATGGCCCCTGCCCCAGATCGGGGGCCGCAAAGCAGCCCTGTCTGAGTCCCCTGCCTCTAGAGGGAGTATTGGAGCAACACTTGTAGAAAACGGGGTCCTTGCGGGCCACTCATTGGAGGGACACAAATAAATCTTTGCCGACTTTCTGCTGAAACTTACGAGCGTTCACACCTAAGCCTCTTACAAGGTCAGCTGTTTAGCTAAACATGAGCTCATGATCTAAATTTACACAATATTGAAGAAAGCAGCTACAAGGGGAGACAATCAGCCAAAACCATCAATACCAGAATTAGATTCCCAAGGCCATCCATCAGATGTAGGAATAATCGGGTGCAAGGCAGAAAATATACATAAAACTGGAACTGAAACAAGGCACAAGGATGTTTTCAAAGACTGGTAGGATCTCTAAAACATTTTTCAAGGACATGTCATTGATAAAGCTAAATACTCCAAGGTTGTGTAATACAACAGATTAATCATTGAGAAGAGTGAAATTATGCTGTTTTGAAAACTATGGCAGGTCAGATTTTCTGCCTAATTATATAAGAAGATTTCTCTAAAAAAAAACATTATTTCAAAGACTTATTGGCTGTGAAATAAGTTAAGTGTATTTCAAATGGCTTGTCTGCAAAGAAAGGTGAGATGTAGGGAATCACAGAAAGTCGAGGGGAAAATAGGTCAATATATATATTGCTGTATGGTGAACTAAGCCTTAGGCCAGCAACAATGGAGATGACCTGACCCTTAGAAATGTACAAGTAAGCTGGAATCTTCAAAAGTTCAAATCTTTATAAGTAAAAAGATTTATTAAAATGAATAAACAAGTGTTTTAATTGACATCAGAAGATGAAAACAATAAACCCTGAGAACATAGAGAAAAGATAAATAAAGATATGAGCACAACTTAATACAAAAGAAAACATATAAAATTCAGGTGATTTAGTAAGTCCAAAGAATCTTCTTTGAAAAGATTTAAAAGACACACTTTGATTAAGGAGAACCAAAACATAAGTAAAGAATATACAGAAAGAGTCAGGACAATGTTAGAGCAGAGAATATATGAAATGCCAGTAAATTTGAACATTTCTGTAAAGTGGACCATTTCCTAGCTCCTAAAGTTTACCAACACTGACACAAGAGGAAATCATTTAAGGGCATCATGTCTGCCCTTGGCATTCTCGGAACGCCCTGGCCTCAGAATGCAGCCTCTGTAGTCCATGGTAACCTGCAGAGAGGGGGCGGGGCTGAGGGAGGTTGGAACACTGCCCTCACTGAGGGAGTGGGTGTGGCCATCTCTGCTGTGACTGAACAAATGTTAGGGGAGCAGAGGGCCCAGGGCAGGGCCCTCAGAGCCCGGCAGGCCCAGTGGAGTGTCACAAGTTTTTAGGCCCAGACCAAAGGGCGCCTTCTTTGTCTGCACAGTTGCCCAAACTCTCACCTTTCCACTCAGGCCGCCCTCTTACTTGAAGTGTGTGTGGAACGTGTCCGCGGAGTACACCGCGCTGCACAGCTAAGCATAGTTCTGGGCATCGTAGCTTCCTGCCAGGTGACCGAAGTTCGCAGGCAGATGGGTCCCTGGGACACACGCGGAGGGCTCCTGCCCGGGTCACAGGCCGCCCACTGCCCCTGCCCCAGATCGGGGGCCGCAAAGCACCCCTGTCTGAGTCCCCTGCCTCTAGAGGGAGTATTGGACCAACACTTGTAGAAAACGGGGTCCTTGCGGGCCACTCATTGGAGGGACACAAATAAATCTTTGCCGACTTTCTGCTGAAACTTACGAGAGTTCACACCTAAGCCTCTTACAAGGTCAGCTGTTTAGCTGAACATGAGCTCATGATCTAAATTTACACAATAATGAAGGAAGCAGCTACAAGGGGAGACAATCAGCCAAAACCATCAATACCAGAATTAGATTCCCAAGGCCATCCATCAGATGTAGGAATAATCGGGTGCAAGGCTGAAAATATACATAAAACTGGAACTGAAACAAGGCACAAGGATGTTTTCAAAGACTGGTAGGATCTCTAAAACATTTTTCAAGGACATGTCATTGATAAAGCTAAATACTCCAAGGTTGTGTAATACAACAGATTAATCATTGAGAAGAGTGAAATTATGCTGTTTTGAAAACTATGGCAGGTCAGATTTTCTGCCTAATTATATAAGAAGATTTCTCTAAAAAATACACATTATTTCAAAGACTTATTGGCTGTGAAATAAGTTAAGGGTATTTCAAATGGCTTGTCTGCAAAGAAAGGTGAGATGTAGGGAATCACAGAAAGTCGAGGGGAAAATAGGTCAATATATATATTGCTGTATGGTGAACTAAGCCTTAGGCCAGCAACAATGGAGAGGACCTGACCCTTAGACACGAACAAGTAAGCTGGAATCTTCAAAAGTTCAAATCTTTATAAGTAAAAAGATTTATTAAAATGAATAACCAAGTGTTTTAATTGACATCAGAAGATGAAAACAATAAACCTGAGAACATGGAGAAAAGATAAATAAAGATATGAGCAGAACTTAATACAACAGAAAACGTATAAAATTCAGGTGATTTAGTAAGTCCAAAGAATCTTCTTTGAAAACATGTAAAAGACACACTTTGATTAAGGAAAACCAAAACATAAGTAAAGAATATACAGAAAGAGTCAGGACAATGTTAGAGCAGAGAATATATGAAATGCCAGTAAATTTGAACATTTCTGTAAAGTGGACCATTTCCTAGCTCCTAAAGTTTACCAACACTGACACAAGAGGAAATCATTTAAGGTCATCATGTCTGCCCTTGGCATTCTCGGAACGCCCTGGCCTCAGAATGCAGCCTCAGTAGTCCTTGGTAACGTGCGGAGAGGGGGCGGGGATGAGGGAGGTTGGAACACTGCCCTCACTGAGGGAGTGGGTGTGGCCATCTCTGCTGTGACTGAACAAAGGGCAGGGGAGCAGGGGGCCCAGGGCAGGGCCCTCAGAGCCCGGCAGTCCCAGTGGAGTGTCACAAGTTTTTAGGCCGAGGCCAAAGGGCGCCTTCTTTGTCTGCACAGCTGCCCAAACTCTCACCTTTCCACTCAGGCCGCCCTCTTACTTGAAGTGTGTGTGGAACGTGTCCGTGCAGTATACCGCGCTGCACAGCTAAGCATAGGTCTGGGCATCGTAGCTTCCTGCAAGGAGACCGAAGTTCGCAGGCAGATGGGTCCCTGGTACACACGCAGAGGGGCTCCTGCCCGGGACACAGGCCGCCCACTGCCCCTGCCCCAGATCTGGGCCCGCCAAGCAACACTGTCTGAGTCCCCTGCCTCTAGAGGGAGTATTTGACCAACACTTGTAGAAAACGGGGTCCTTGCGGGCCACTCATTGGAGGGACACAAATAAATCTTTGCCGACTTTCTGCTGAAACTTACGAGCGTTCACACCTAAGCCTCTTACAAGGTCAGCTGTTTAGCTAAACATGAGCACATGATCTAAATTTACACAATAATGAAGAAAGCAGCTACAAGGGGAGACAATCAGCCAAAACCATCAATACCAGAATTAGATTCCCAAGGCCATCCATCAGATGTAGGAATAATCGGGTGCAAGGCAGAAAATATACATAAAACTGGAACTGAAACAAGGCACAAGGATGTTTTCAAAGACTGGTAGGATCTCTCAAACATTTTTCAAGGACATGTCATTGATAAAGCTAAATACTCCAAGGTTGTGTAATACAACAGATTAATCATTGAGAAGAGTGAAATTATGCTGTTTTGAAAACTATGGCAGGTCAGATTTTCTGCCTAATTATATAAGAAGATTTCTCTAAAAAATACACATTATTTCAAAGACTTATTGGCTGTGAAATAAGTTAAGGGTATTTCAAATGGCTTGTCTGCAAAGAAAGGTGAGATGTAGGGAATCACAGAAAGTCGAGGGGAAAATAGGTCAATATATACATTGCTGTATGGTGAACTAAGCCTTAGGCCAGCAACAATGGAGAGGACCTGACCCTTAGACACGAACAAGTAAGCTGGAATCTTCAAAAGTTCAAATCTTTATAAGTAAAAAGATTTATTAAAATGAATAACCAAGTGTTTTAATTGACATCAGAAGATGAAAACAATAAACCCTGAGAACATGGAGAAAAGATAAATAAAGATATGAGCAGAAGTTTATACAACAGAAAACGTATAAAATTCAGGTGATTTAGTAAGTCCAAAGAATCTTTGAAAAGATTTAAAAGACACACTTTGATTAAGGAAAACCAAAACATAAGTAAAGAATATACAGAAAGAGTCAGGACAATGTTAGAGCAGAGAATATATGAAATGCCAGTAAATTTGAACATTTCTGTAAAGTGGACCATTTCCTAGCTCCTAAAGTTTACCAACACTGACACAAGAGGAAATCATTTAAGGTCATCATGTCTACCCT
Organism: Mesoplodon mirus; assembly: GCF_964341445.2. Classification (NCBI taxonomy): domain Eukaryota; kingdom Metazoa; phylum Chordata; class Mammalia; order Artiodactyla; family Ziphiidae; genus Mesoplodon; species Mesoplodon mirus. The sequence goes on along the minus strand of NC_138976.1, from coordinate 158,537,834 downwards.
TGGCATTCTCGGAACACCCTGGCCTCAGAATGCAGCCTCTGTAGTCCATGGTAACCTGCGGAGAGGGGGCGGGGCTGAGGGAGGTTGGAACACTGCCCTCACTGAGGGAGTGGGTGTGGCCATCTCTGCTGTGACTGAACAAAGGGCAGGGGAGCAGGGGGCCCAGGGAAGGGCCCTCAGAGCCCGGCAGGCCCAGTGGAGTGTCACACGCTTTTAGGCCCAGGCCAAAGGGTTCCTTCTTTGTCTGCACAGCTGCCAAACTCTCACCTTTCCACTCAGGCCGCCCTCTTACTTGAAGTGTGTGTGGAACGTGTCCGCGCAGTATACCGCGCTGCACAGCTAAGCATAGGTCTGGGCATCGTAGCTTCCTGCCAGGTGACCGAAGTTCGCAGGCAGATGGGTCCCTGGGACACACGTGGAGAGGCTCCTGCCCGTGTCACAGGCCGCCCACTGCCCCTGCCCCAGATCGGGAGCCGCAAACAGCCCTGTCTGAGTCCCCTGCCTCTAGAGGGAGTATTGGACCAACACTTGTAGAAAACGGGGTCCTTGCGGGCCACTCATTGGAGGGACACAAATAAATCTTTGCCGACTTTCTGCTGAAACTTACGAGCGTTCACACCTAAGCCTCTTACAAGGTCAGCTGTTTAGCTAAACATGAGCTCATGATCTAAATTTACACAATATTGAAGAAAGCAGCTACAAGGGGAGACAATCAGCCAAAACCATCAATACCAGAATTAGATTCCCAAGGCCATCCATCAGATGTAGGAATAATCGGGTGCAAGGCAGAAAATATACATAAAACTGGAACTGAAACAAGGCACAAGGATGTTTTCAAAGACTGGTAGGATCTCTAAAACATTTTTCAAGGACGTGTCATTGATAAAGCTAAATACTCCAAGGTTGTGTAATACAACAGATTAATCATTGAGAAGAGTGAAATTATGCTGTTTTGAAAACTATGGCAGGTCAGATTTTCTGCCTAATTATATAAGAAGATTTCTCTAAAAAATACACATTATTTCAAAGACTTATTGGCTGTGAAATAAGTTAAGGGTATTTCAAATGGCTTGTCTGCAAAGAAAGGTGAGATGTAGGGAATCACAGAAAGTCGAGGGGAAAATAGGTCAATATATACATTGCTGTATGGTGAACTAAGCCTTAGGCCAGCAACAATGGAGAGGACCTGACCCTTAGACACGTACAAGTAAGCTGGAATCTTCAAAAGTTCAAATCTTTTTAAGTAAAAAGATTTATTAAAATGAATAACCAAGTGTTTTAATTGACATCAGAAGATGAAAACAATAAACCCTGAGAACATAGAGAAAAGATAAATAAAGATATGAGCAGAACTTAATACAACAGAAAACGTATAAAATTCAGGTGATTGAGTAAGTCCAAAGAATTTTCTATGAAAAGATTTAAAAGACACACTTTGATTAAGGAAAACCAAAACATAAGTAAAGAATATACAGAAAGAGTCAGGACAATGTTAGAGCAGAGAATATATGAAATGCCAGTAAATTTGAACATTTCTGTAAAGTGGACCATTTCCTAGCTCCTAAAGTTTACCAACACTGACAAAAGAGGAAATCATTTAAGGTCATCATGTCTGCCCTTGGCATTCTCGGAACGCCCTGGCCTCAGAATGCAGCCTCTGTAGTCCATGGTAACCTGCGGAGAGGGGGCGGGGCTGAGGGAGGTTGGAACACTGCCCTCACTGAGGGAGTGGGTGTGGCCATCTCTGCTGTGACTGAACAAAGGGCAGGGGAGCAGGGGGCCCAGGGCAGGGCCCTCAGAGCCCGGCAGGCCCAGTGGAGTGTCACAAGCTTTTAGGCCCAGGACAAAGGGTGCCTTCTTTGTCTGCAGAGCTGCCCAAACTCTCACCTTTCCACTCAGGCCGCCCTCTTACTTGAAGTGTGTGTGGAACGTGTCCGCGCAGTATACCGCGCTGCACAGTTAAGCATATGTCTGGGCATCGTAGATTCCTGCCAGGTGACCGAAGTTCGCAGGCAGATGGGTCCCTGGGACACACGCGGAGAGGCTCCTGCCCGGGTCACAGGCCGCCCACTGCCCCTCCCCCAGATCGGGAGCCGCAAAGCAGCCCTGTCTGTGTCCCCTGCCTCTAGAGGGAGTATTGGACCAACACTTGTAGACAACGGGGTCCTTGCGGGCCACTCATTGGAGGGACACAAATAAATCTTTGCCGACTTTCTGCTGAAACTTACGAGCGTTCACACCTAAGCCTCTTACAAGGTCAGCTGTTTAGCTAAACATGAGCTCATGATCTAAATTTACACAATATTGAAGAAAGCAGCTACAAGGGGAGACAATCAGCCAAAACCATCAATACCAGAATTAGATTCCCAAGGCCATCCATTAGATGTAGGAATAATCGGGTGCAAGGCAGAAAATATACATAAAACTGGAACTGAAACAAGGCACAAGGATGTTTTCAAAGACTGGTAGGATCTCTAAAACATTTTTCAAGGACATGTCATTGATAAAGCTAAATACTCCAAGGTTGTGTAATACAACAGATTAATCATTGAGAAGAGTGAAATTATGCTGTTTTGAAAACTATGGCAGGTCAGATTTTCTGCCTAATTATATAAGAAGATTTCTCTAAAAAATACACATTATTTCAAAGACTTATTGGCTGTGAAATAAGTTAAGGGTATTTCAAATGGCTTGTCTGCAAAGAAAGGTGCGATGTAGGGAATCACAGAAAGTCGAGGGGAAAATAGGTCAATATATACATTGCTGTATGGTGAACTAAGCCTTAGGCCAGCAACAATGGAGAGGACCTGACCCTTAGACACGTACAAGTAAGCTGGAATCTTCAAAAGTTCAAATCTTTATAAGTAAAAAGATTTATTAAAATGAATAACCAAGTGTTTTAATTGACATCAGAAGATGAAAACAATAAACCCTGAGAACATAGAGAAAAGATAAATAAAGATATGAGCAGAACTTAATACAACAGAAAACGTATAAAATTGAGGTGATTTAGTAAGTCCAAAGAATCTTCTTTGAAAAGAATTAAAAGACACACTTTGATTAAGGAAAACCAAAACATAAGTAAAGAATATACAGAAAGAGTCAGGACAATGTTAGAGCAGAGAATATATGAAATGCCAGTAAATTTGAACATTTCTGTAAAGTGGACCATTTCCTAGCTCCTAAAGTTTACCAAACCTGACACAAGAGGAAATCATTTAAGGTCATCATGTCTGCCCTTGGCATTCTCGGAATGCCCTGGCCTCAGAATGCAGCCTCTGTAGTCCATGGTAACCTGCGGAGAGGGGGCGGGGCTGAGGGAGGTTGGAACACTGCCCTCACTGAGGGTGTGGGTGTGGCCATCTCTGCTGTGACTGAACAAAGGTCAGGGGAGCAGGGGGCCCAGGGCAGGGCCCTCAGAGCCCGGCAGGCCCAGTGGAGTGTCACAAGCTTTTAGGCCCAGGCCAAAGGGTGCCTTCTTTGTCTGCACAGCTGCCCAAACTCTCACCTTTCCACTCAGGCCGCCCTCTCACTTGAAGTGTGTGTGGAACGTGTCCGCGCAGTATACCGCGCTGCACAGCTAAGCATAGGTCTGGGCATCATAGCTTCCTGACAGGTGACCGAAGTTCGCAGGCAGATGGGTCCCTGGGACACACACGGAGAGGCTCCTGCCCGGGTCACAGGCCGCCCACTGCCCCTGCCCCAGATCGGGAGCCGCAAAGCAGCCCTGTCTGAGTCCCCTGCCTCTAGAGGGAGTATTGGACCAACACTTGTAGAAAACGGGGTCCTTGCGGGCCACTCATTGGAGGGACACAAATAAATCTTTGCCAACTTTCTGCTGAAACTTACGAGCGTTCACACCTAAGCCTCTTACAAGGTCAGCTGTTTAGCTAAGCATGAGCTCATGATCTAAATTTACACAATATTGAAGAAAGCAGCTACAAGGGGAGACAATCAGCCAAAACCATCAATATCAGAATTAGATTCCCAAGGCCATCCATCAGTTGTAGGAATAATCGGGTGAAAGGCAGAAAATATACATAAAACTGGAACTGAAACAAGGCACAAGGATGTTTTCAATGACTGGTAGGATCTCTAAAACATTTTTCAAGGACATGTCATTGATAAAGCTAAATACTCCAAGGTTGTGTAATACAACAGATTAATCATTGAGAAGAGTGAAATTATGCTGTTTTGAAAACTATGGCAGGTCAGATTTTCTGCCTAATTATATAAGAAGATTTCTCTAAAAAATACACATTATTTCAAAGACTTATTGGCTGTGAAATAAGTTAAGCGTATTTCAAATGGCTTGTCTGCAAAGAAAGGTGAGATGTAGGGAATCACAGAAAGTCGAGGGGAAAATAGGTCAATATATACATTGCTGTATGGTGAACTAAGCCTTAGGCCAGCAACAATGGAGAGGACGTGACCCTTAGACACGTACATGTAAGCTGGAATCTTCAAAAGTTCAAATCTTTATAAGTAAAAAGATTTATTAAAATGAATAACCAAGTGTTTTAATTGACATCAGAAGATGAAAACAATAAACCCTGAGAACATGGAGAAAAGATAAATAAAGATATGAGCAGAACTTAACACAACAGAAAACGTATAAAATTCAGGTGATTTAGTAAGTCCAAAGAATCTTTGAAAAGATTTAAAAGACACACTTTGATTAAGGAAAACCAAAACATAAGTAAAGAATATACAGAAAGAGTCAGGACAATGTTAGAGCAGAGAATATATGAAATGCCAGTAAATTTGAACATTTCTGTCAAGTGGACCATTTCCTAGCTCCTAAAGTTTACCAACACTGACACAAGAGGAAATCATTTAAGGTCATCATGTCTGCCCTTGGCATTCTCGGAACGCCCTGGCCTCAGAATGCAGCCTCTGTAGTCCATGGTAACCTGCGGAGAGGGGGCGGGGCTGAGGGAGTTTAGAACACTGCCCTCACTGAGGGAGTGGGTGTGGCCATCTCTGCAGTGACTGAACAAAGGGCAGGGGAGCAGGGGGCCCAGGGCAGGGCCCTCAGAGCCCGGCAGGCCCAGTGGAGTGTCACAAGCTTTTAGGCCCAGGCCAAAGGGCGCCTTCTTTGTCTGCACAGCTGCCCAAACTCTCACCTTTCCACTCAGGCCGCCCTCTTACTTTAAGTGTGTGTGGAACGTGTCCGTGCAGTATACCGCGCTGCACAGCTAAGCATAGGTCTGGGCATCGTAGTTTCCTGCCAGGTGACCGAAGTTCGCAGGCAGATGGGTCCCTGGGACACACGCGGAGGGGCTCCTGCCCGGGTCACAGGCCGCCCACTGCCCCTGCCCCAGATCGGGGGCCGCAAAGCAGCCCTGTCTGAGTCCCCTGCCTCTAGAGGGAGTATTGGAGCATCACTTTTAGAAAACGGGGTCCTTGGGGGCCACTCATTGGAGAGACACAAATAAATCTTTGACGACTTTCTGCTGAAACTTACGAGCGTTCACACCTAAGCCTCTTACAAGGTCAGCTGTTTAGCTACACATGAGCTCATGATCTAAATTTACACAATATTGAAGAAAGCAGCTACAAGGGGAGACAATCAGCCAAAACCATCAATACCAGAATTAGATTCCCAAGGCCATCCATCAGATGTAGGAATAATCGGGTGCAAGGCAGAAAATATACATAAAACTGGAACTGAAACAAGGCACAAGGATGTTTTCAAAGACTGGTAGGATCTCTAAAACATTTTTCAAGGACATGTCATTGATAAAGCTAAATACTCCAAGGTTGTGTAATACAACAGATTAATCATTGAGAAGAGTGAAATTATGCTGTTTTGAAAACTATGGCAGGTCAGATTTTCTGCCTAATTATATAAGAAGATTTCTCTAAAAAATACACATTATTTCAAAGACTTATTGGCTGTGAAATAAGTTAAGGGTATTTCAAATGGCTTGTCTGCAAAGAAAGGTGAGATGTAGGGAATCACAGAAAGTCGAGGGGAAAATAGGTCAATATATACATTGTTGTATGGTGAACTAAGCCTTAGGCCAGCAACAATGGAGAGGACCTGACCCTTAGACACGAACAAGTAAGCTGGAATCTTCAAAAGTTCAAATCTTTATAAGTAAAAAGATTTATTAAAATCAATAACCAAGTGTTTTAATTGACATCAGAAGATGAAAACAATAAACCCTGAGAACATGGAGAAAAGATAAATAAAGATATGAGCAGAACTTAATACAACAGAAAACGTATAAAATTCAGGTGATTTAGTAAGTCCAAAGAATCTTCTTTGAAAACATGTAAAAGACACACTTTGATTAAGGAAAACCAAAACATAAGTAAAGAATATACAGAAAGAGTCAGGACAATGTTAGAGCAGAGAATATATGAAATGCCAGTAAATTTGAACATTTCTGTAAAGTGGACCATTTCCTAGCTCCTAAAGTTTACCAACACTGACACAAGAGGAAATCATTTAAGGTCATCATGTCTGCCCTTGGCATTCTCGGAACGCCCTGGCCTCAGAATGCAGCCTCTGTAGTCCATGGTAACCTGCGGAGAGGGGGCGGGGCTGAGAGAGGTTGGAACACTGCTCTCACTGAGGGAGTGAGTGTGGCCACTTCTGCTGTGACTGAACAAAGGGCAGGGAAGCAGGGGGCCCAGGGCAGGGTCCTCAGAGCCCGGCAGGCCCAGTGGAGTGTCACAAGCTTTTAGGCCCAGGCCAATGGGTGCCTTCTTTGTCTGCACAGCTGCCCAAACTCTCACCTTTCCACTCAGGCCGCCCTCTTACTTTAAGTGTGTGTGGAACGTGTCCGTTGCAGTATACCGCGCTGCACAGCTAAGCATAAGTCTGGGCATCGTAGCTTCCTGCCAGGTGACCGAAGTTCGCAGGCAGATGGGTCCCTGGGACACACGCGGAGGTGCTCCTGCCCGGGTCACAGGCCGCCCACTGCCCCTGCCCCAGATCGGGGGCCGCAAAGCAGCCCTGTTTGAGTCCCCTGCCTCTAGAGGGAGTATTGGACCAAGACTTGTAGAAAACGGGGTCCTTGCGGGCCACTCATTGGAGGGACACAAATAAATCTTTGCCGACTTTCTGCTGAAACTTACGAGCGTTCAAACCTAAGCCTCTTACAAGGTCAGCTGTTTAGCTAAACATGAGCTCATGATCTAAATTTACACAATATTGAAGAAAGCAGCTACAAGGGGAGACAATCAGCCAAAACCATCAATACCAGAATTAGATTCCCAAGGCCATCCATCAGATGTAGGAATAATCGGGTGCAAGGCAGAAAATATACATAAAACTGGAACTGAAACAAGGCACAAGGATGTTTTCAATGACTGGTAGGATCTCTAAAACATTTTTCAAGGACATGTCATTGATAAAATAAATACTCCAAGGTTGTGTAATACAACAGATTAATCATTGAGAAGAGTGAAATTATGCTGTTTTGAAAACTATGGCAGGTCAGATTTTCTGCCTAATTATATAAGAAGATTTCTCTAAAAAATACACATTATTTCAAAGACTTATTGGCTGTGAAATAAGTTAAGGGTATTTCAAATGGCTTGTCTGCAAAGAAAGGTGAGATGTAGGGAATCACAGAAAGTGGAGGGGAAAATAGGTCAATATATACATTGCTGTATGGTGAACTAAGCCTTAGGCCAGCAACAATGGAGAGGACCTGACCCTTAGACACGTACAAGTAAGCTGGAATCTTCAAAAGTTCAAATCTTTATAAGTAAAAAGATTTATTAAAATGAATAACCAAGTGTTTTAATTGACATCAGAAGATGAAAACAATAAACCCTGAGAACATAGAAAAAAGATAAATAAAGATATGAGCAGAACTTAATACAACAGAAAACGTATAAAATTCAGGTGATTTAGTAAGTCCAAAGAATCTTCTTTGAAAAGATTTAAAAGACACACTTTGATTAAGGAAAACCAAAACATAAGTAAAGAATATACAGAAAGAGTCAGGACAATGTTAGAGCAGACAATATATGAAATGCCAGTAAATTTGAACATTTCTGTCAAGTGGACCATTTCCTAGCTCCTAAAGTTTACCAACACTGACACAAGAGGAAATCATTTAAGGTCATCATGTCTGCCCTTGGCATTCTCGGAACACCCTGGCCTCAGAATGCAGCCTCTGTAGTCCATGGTAACCTGCGGAGAGGGGGCGGGGCTGAGGGAGGTTGGAACACTGCCCTCACTGAGGGAGTGTGTGTGGCCATCTCTGCTGTGACTGAACAAAGGGCAGGGGAGCAGGGGGCCCAGGGCAGGGCCCTCAGAGCCCGGCAGGCCCAGTGGAGTGTCACAAGCTTTTAGGCCCAGGCCAAAGGGCGCCTTCTTTGTCTGCACAGCTGCCCAAATTCTCACCTTTCCACTCAGGCCGCCCTCTTACTTGAAGTGTGTGTGGAACGTGTCCGCGTAGTATACCGCGCTGCACAGCTAAGCATAGGTCTGGGCATCGTAGCTTCCTGCCAGGTGACCGAAGTTCGCAGGCAGATGGGTCCCTGGGACACACGCGGAGAGACTCCTGCCCGGGTCACAGGCCGCCCACTGCCCCTGCCCCAGATCGGGAGCCGCAAAGCAGCCCTGTCTGAGTCCCCTGCCTCTAGAGGGAGTATTGGAGCAACACTTGTAGAAAACGGGGTTCTTGCGGGCCACTCATTGGAGGGACACAAATAAATCTTTGCCGACTTTCTGCTGAAACTTACGAGCGTTCACACCTAAGCCTCTTACAAGGTCAGCTGTTTAGCTAAACATGAGCTCATGATCTAAATTTACACAATATTGAAGAAAGCAGCTACAAGGGGAGACAATCAGCCAAAACCATCAATACCAGAATTAGATTCCCAAGGCCATCCATCAGATGTAGGAATAATCGGGTGCAAGGCAGAAAATATACATCAAACTGGAACTGAAACAAGGCACAAGGATGTTTTCAAAGACTGGTAGGATCTCTAAAACATTTTTCAAGGACATGTCATTGATAAAGCTAAATACTCCAAGGTTGTGTAATACAACAGATTAATCATTGAGAAGAGTGAAATTATGCTGTTTTGAAAACTATGGCAGGTCAGATTTTCTGCCTAATTATATAAGAAGATTTCTCTAAAAAATACACATTATTTCAAAGACTTATTGGCTGTGAAATAAGTTAAGGGTATTTCAAATGGCTTGTCTGCAAAGAAAGGTGAGATGTAGGGAATCACAGAAAGTCGAGGGGAAAATAGGTCAATATATACATTGCTGTATGGTGAACTAAGCCTTAGGCCAGCAACAATGGAGAGGACGTGACCCTTAGACACGTACAAGTAAGCTGGAATCTTCAAAAGTTCAAATATTTATAAGTAAAAAGATTTATTAAAATGAATAACCAAGTGTTTTAATTGACATCAGAAGATGAAAACAATAAACCCTGAGAACATAGAGAAAAGATAAATAAAGATATGAGCAGAACTTAATACAACAGAAAACGTATAAAATTCAGGTGATTTAGTAAGTCCAAAGAATCTTCTTTGAAAAGAATTAATAGACACACTTTGATTAAGGAAAACCAAAACATAAGTAAAGAATATACAGAAAGAGTCAGGACAATGTTAGAGCAGAGAATATATGAAATGCCAGTAAATTTGAACATTTCTGTAAAGTGGACCATTTCCTAGCTCCTAAAGTTTACCAACACTGACACAAGAGGAAATCATTTAAGGTCATCATGTCTGCCCTTGGCATTCTCGGAACGCCCTGGCCTCAGAATGCAGCCTCTGTAGTCCATGGGAACCTGCGGAGAGGGGGCGGGGCTGAGGGAGGTTGGAACACTGCCCTCACTGAGGGAGTGGGTGTGGCCATCTCTGCTGTGACTGAACAAAGGGCAGGGGAGCAGGGGGCCCAGGGCAGGGCCCTCAGAGCACGGCAGGCCCAGTGGAGTGTCACAAGCTTTTAGGCCCAGGCCAAAGGGCGCCTTCTTTGTCTGCACAGCTGCCCAAACTCTCACCTTTCCACTCAGGCCGCCCTCTTACTTGAAGTGTGTGTGGAACGTGTCCGCGCAGTATACCGTGCTGCACAGCTAAGCATAGGTCTGGGCATCGTAGCTTCTTGCCAGGTGACCGAAGTTCGCAGGCAGATGGGTCCCTGGGACACACGCGGAGAGGCTCCTGCCCGGGTCACAGGCCGCCCACTGCCCCTGCCCCAGATCGGGAGCCGCAAAGCAGCCCTGTCTGAGTCCCCTGCCTCTAGAGGGAGTATTGGACCAACACTTGTAGAAAACGGGGTCCTTGCGGGCCACTCATTGGAGGGACACAAATAAATCTTTGCCGACTTTCTGCTGAAACTTACGAGCGTTCACACCTAAGCCTCTTACAAGGTCAGCTGTTTAGCTAAACATGAGCTCATGATCTAAATTTACACAATATTGAAGAAAGCAGCTACAAGGGGAGACAATCAGCCAAAACCATCAATACCAGAATTAGATTCCCAAGGCCATCCATCAGATGTAGGAATAATCGGGTGCAAGGCAGAAAATATACATCAAACTGGAACTGAAACAATGCACAAGGATGTTTTCGAAGACTGGTAGGATCTCTAAAACATTTTTCAAGGACACGTCATTGATAAAGCTAAATACTCCAAGGTTGTGTAATACAACAGATTAATCATTGAGAAGAGTGAAATTATGCTGTTTTGAAAACTATGGCAGGTCAGATTTTCTGCCTAATTATATAAGAAGATTTCTCTAAAAAATACACATTATTTCAAAGATTTATTGGCTGTGAAATAAGTTAAGGGTATTTCAAATGGCTTGTCTGCAAAGAAAGGTGAGATGTAGGGAATCACAGAAAGTCGAGGGGAAAATAGGTCAATATATATATTGCTGTATGGTGAACTAAGCCTTAGGCCAGCAACAATGGAGAGGACCTGACCCTTAGACACGAACAAGTAAGTTGGAATCTTCAAAAGTTCAAATCTTTATAAGTAAAAAGATTTATTAAAATGAATAACCAAGTGTTTTAATTGACATCAGAAGATGAAAACAATAAACCTGAGAACATGGAGAAAAGATAAATAAAGATATGAGCAGAACTTAATACAACAGAAAACGTATAAAATTCAGGTGATTTATTAAGTCCAAAGAATCTTCTTTGAAAACATGTAAAAGACACACTTTGATTAAGGAAAACCAAAACATAAGTAAAGAATATACAGAAAGAGTCAGGACAATGTTAGAGCAGAGAATATATGAAATGCCCGTAAATTTAAACATTTCTGTAAAGTGGACCATTTCCTAGCTCCTAAAGTTTACCAACACTGACACAAGAGGAAATCATTTAAGGTCATCATGTCTGCCCTTGGCATTCTCGGAACGCCCTGGCCTCAGAATGCAGCCTCAGTAGTCCTTGGTAACGTGCGGAGAGGGGGCGGGGCTGAGGGAGGTTGGAACACTGCCCTCACTGAGGGAGTGGGTGTGGCCATCTCTGCTGTGACTGAACAAAGGGCAGGGGAGCAGGGGGCCCAGGGCAGGGCCCTCAGAGCCCGGCAGTCCCAGTGGAGTGTCACAAGTTTTTAGGCCCAGGCCAAAGGGCGCCTTCTTTGTCTGCATAGCTGCCCAAACTCTCACCTTTCCACTCAGGCCGCCCTCTTACTTGAAGTGTGTGTGGAACGTGTCCGTGCAGTATACCGCGCTGCACAGCTAAGCATAGGTCTGGGCATCGTAGCTTCCTGCAAGGAGACCGAAGTTCGCAGGCAGATGGGTCCCTGGTACACACGCGGAGGGGCTCCTGCCCGGGACACAGGCCGCCCACTGCCCCTGCCCCAGATCGGGGCCCGCCAAGCAACACTGTCTGAGTCCCCTGCCTCTAGAGGGAGTATTGGACCAACACTTGTAGAAAACGGGGTCCTTGCGGGCCACTCATTGGAGGGACACAAATAAATCTTTGCCGACTTTCTGCTGAAACTTACGAGCGTTCACACCTAAGCCTCTTACAAGGTCAGCTGTTTAGCTAAACATGAGCACATGATCTAAATTTACACAATAATGAAGAAAGCAGCTACAAGGGGAGACAATCAGCCAAAACCATCAATACCAGAATTAGATTCCCAAGGCCATCCATCAGATGTAGGAATAATCGGGTGCAAGGCAGAAAATATACATAAAACTGGAACTGAAACAAGGCACAAGGATGTTTTCAAAGACTGGTAGGATCTCTCAAACATTTTTCAAGGACATGTCATTGATAAAGCTAAATACACCAAGGTTGTGTAATACAACAGATTAATCATTGAGAAGAGTGAAATTATGCTGTTTTGAAAACTATGGCAGGTCAGATTTTCTGCCTAATTATATAAGAAGATTTCTCTAAAAAATACACATTATTTCAAAGACTTATTGGCTGTGAAATAAGTTAAGGGTATTTCAAATGGCTTGTCTGCAAAGAAAGGTGAGATGTAGGGAATCACAGAAAGTCGAGGGGAAAATAGGTCAATATATACATTGCTGTATGGTGAACTAAGCCTTAGGCCAGCAACAATGGAGAGGACCTGACCCTTAGACACGAACAAGTAAGCTGGAATCTTCAAAAGTTCAAATCTTTATAAGTAAAAAGATTTATTAAAATGAATAACCAAGTGTTTTAATTGACATCAGAAGATGAAAACAATAAACCCTGAGAACATGGAGAAAAGATAAATAAAGATATGAGCAGAAGTTAATACAACAGAAAACGTATAAAATTCAGGTGATTTAGTAAGTCCAAAGAATCTTTGAAAAGATTTAAAAGACACACTTTGATTAAGGAAAACCAAAACATAAGTAAAGAATATACAGAAAGAGTCAGGACAATGTTAGAGCAGAGAATATATGAAATGCCAGTAAATTTGAACATTTCTGTAAAGTGGACCATTTCCTAGCTCCTAAAGTTTACCAACACTGACACAAGAGGAAATCATTTAAGGTCATCATGTCTGCCCTTGGCATTCTCGGAACGCCCTGGCCTCAGAATGCAGCCTCTGTAGTCCATGGTAACCTGCGGAGAGGGGGCGGGGCTGAGGGAGGTTGGAACACTGCCCTCACTGAGGGAGTGGGTGTGGCCATCTCTGCTGTGACTGAACAAAGGGCAGGGGAGCAGGGGGCCCAGGGCAGGGCCCTCAGAGCCCGGCAGGCCCAGTGGAGTGTCACACGCTTTTAGGCCCAGGCCAAAGGGTGCCTTCTTTGTCTGCACAGCTGCCAAATTCTCACCTTTCCACTCAGGCCGCCCTCTTACTTGAAGTGTGTGTGGAACGTGTCCGTGCAGTATACCGCGCTGCACAGCTAAGCATAGGTCTGGGCATCGTAGCTTCCTGCCAGGTGACCGAAGTTCGCAGGCAGATGGGTCCCTGGGACACACGTGGAGAGGCTCCTGCCCGTGTCACAGGCCGCCCACTGCCCCTGCCCCAGATCGGGAGCCGCAAAGCAGCCCTGTCTGAGTCCCCTGCCTCTAGAGGGAGTATTGGACCAACACTTGTAGAAAACGGGGTCCTTGCGGGCCACTCATTGGAGGGACACAAATAAATCTTTGCCGACTTTCTGCTGAAACTTACGAGCGTTCACACCTAAGCCTCTTACAAGGTCAGCTGTTTAGCTAAACATGAGCTCATGATCTAAATTTACACAATATTGAAGAAAGCAGCTACAAGGGGAGACAATCAGCCAAAACCATCAATACCAGAATTAGATTCCCAAGGCCATCCATCAGATGTAGGAATAATCGGGTGCAAGGCAGAAAATATACATAAAACTGGAACTGAAACAAGGCACAAGGATGTTTTCAAAGACTGGTAGGATCTCTAAAACATTTTTCAAGGACATGTCATTGATAAAGCTAAATACTCCAAGGTTGTGTAATACAACAGATTAATCATTGAGAAGAGTGAAATTATGCTGTTTTGAAAACTATGGCAGGTCAGATTTTCTGCCTAATTATATAAGAAGATTTCTCTAAAAAATACACATTATTTCAAAGACTTATTGGCTGTGAAATAAGTTAAGGGTATTTCAAATGGCTTGTCTGCAAAGAAAGGTGAGATGTAGGGAATCACAGAAAGTCGAGGGGAAAATAGGTCAATATATACATTGCTGTATGGTGAACTAAGCCTTAGGCCAGCAACAATGGAGAGGACCTGACCCTTAGACACGTACAAGTAAGCTGGAATCTTCAAAAGTTCAAATCTTTTTAAGTAAAAAGATTTATTAAAATGAATAACCAAGTGTTTTAATTGACATCAGAAGATGAAAACAATAAACCCTGAGAACATAGAGAAAAGATAAATAAAGATATGAGCAGAACTTAATACAACAGAAAACGTATAAAATTCAGGAGATTGAGTAAGTCCAAAGAATTTTCTATGAAAAGATTTAAAAGACACACTTTGATTAAGGAAAACCAAAACATAAGTAAAGAATATACAGAAAGAGTCAGGACAATGTTAGAGCAGAGAATATATGAAATGCCAGTAAATTTGAACATTTCTGTAAAGTGGACCATTTCCTAGCTCCTAAAGTTTACCAACACTGACACAAGAGGAAATCATTTAAGGTCATCATGTCTGCCCTTGGCATTCTCGGAACGCCCTGGCCTCAGAATGCAGCCTCTGTAGTCCATGGTAACCTGCGGAGAGGGGGCGGGGCTGAGGGAGGTTGGAACACTGCCCTCACTGAGGGAGTGGGTGTGGCCATCTCTGCTGTGACTGAACAAAGGGCAGGGGAGCAGGGGGCCCAGGGCAGGGCCCTCAGAGCCCGGCAGGCCCATTGGAGTGTCACAAGCATTTAGGCCCAGGCCAAAGGGCGCTTTCTTTGTCTGCACAGCTGCCCAAACTCTCACCTTTCCACTCAGGCCGCCCTCTTACTTGAAGTGTGTATTTGGCACTTGTCCGAGCAGTACACCTCGATGCACAGCTAAGCATAGGTCTGGGCATCGTAGCTTCCTGCCAGTTGACCGAGGCTCACAGGCAGATGGGTCCCTGGGAAACACGCGGAGAGGCTCCTGCCCGGGCCACAGGCCGCCCACTGCCCCTGCCCCAGATCGGGGGCCACAAAGCAGCCCTGTCTGAGTCCCCTGTCCCTAGACGGAGTATTGGACCAACACTTGTAGAAAACGGGGTCCTTGAGGGCCACCCATTGGAGGGACACAAATAAATCTTTGCCGTCTTTCTTCTGAAACTTACGAGCGTTCACACCTAAGCCTCTTACAAGGTCAGCTGTTTAGCTAAACATGAGCTCATGATCTAAATTTACACAATAATAAAGAAAGCAGCTACAAGGGGAGACAATCAGACAAAACAATCAATACCAGAATTAGATTCCCAAGGCCATCCATCAGATGTAGGAATAATCGGGTGCAAGGCAGAAAATATACATAAAACTGGAACTGAAACAAGGCACAAGGATGATTTCAAAGACTGGTAGGATCTCTAAAACATTTTTCAAGGACATGTCATTGATAAAGCTAAATACACAAAGGTTGTGTAATACAACAGATTAATCATTGAGAAGAGTGAAATTATGCTGTTTTGAAAACTATGGCAGGTCAGATTTTCTGCCTAATTATATAAGAAGATTTCTCTAAAAAATACACATTATTTCAAAGACATATTGGCTGTGAAATAAGTTAAGTGTGTTTCAAATGGCTTGTCTGCAAAGAAAGGTGAGATGTAGGGGATCACAGAAAGTCGAGGGGAAAATAGGTCAATATATACATTGCTATATGGTGAACTAAGCCTTAGGCCGGCAACAATGGAGAGGACCTGACCCTTAGAAACGTACAAGTAAGCTGGAATCTTCAAAAGTTCAAATCTTTATAAGTAAAAAGATTTATTAAAATGAAGAACCAAGTGTTTTAATTGACATCAGAAGATGAAAACAATAAACCCTGAGAACATAGAAAAAAGTTAAATAAAGATATGAGCAGAACTTAATACAACAGAAAACGTATAAAATTCAGGTGATTTAGTAAGTCCAAAGAATCTTCTTTGAAAAGATTTAAAAGACACACTTTGATTAAGGAAAACAAAAACATAAGTAAAGAATATACAGAAAGAGTCAGGACAATGTTAGAGCAGAGAATATATGAAATGCCAGTAAATTTGAACATTTCTGGAAAGTGGACCATTTCCTAGCTCCTAAAGTTTACCAAAACTGACACAAGAGGAAATCATTTAAGGTCATCATGTCTGCCCTTGGCATTCTCGGAACGCCCTGGCCTCAGAATGCAGCCTCTGTAGTCCATGGTAACCTGCGGAGTGGGGACGGGGCTGAGGGAGGTTGGAACACTGCCCTCACTGAGGGAGTGGGTGTGGCCATCTCTGCTGTGACTGAACAAAGGGCAGGGGAGCAGGGGGCCCAGGGCAGGGCCCTCAGAGCCCGGCAGGCCCAGTGGAGTGTCACAAGCATTTAGGCCCAGGCCCAAGGGCGCCTTCTTTGTCTGCACAGCTGCCCAAACTCTCACCTTTCCACTCAGGCCGCCCTCTTACTTGAAGTGTGTGTGGAACCTGTCCGCGCAGTACACCTCGCTGCACAGCTAAGCATAGGTCTGGGCATCGTAGCTTCCTGCCAGGTGACCGAGGCTCACAGGCAGATGGGTCCCTGGGACACACGCGGAGAGGCTCCTGCCCGGGCCACAGGCCGCCCACTGCCCCTGCCCCAGATCGGGGGCCGCAAAGCAGCCCTGTCTGAGTCCCCTGCCTCTAGACGGAGTATTGGACCAACACTTGTAGAAAACGGGGACCTTGAGGGCCACTCATTGGAGGGACACAAATAAATCTTTGCCGGCTTTCTTCTGAAACTTACGAGCGTTCACACCTAAGCCTCTTACAAGGTCAGCTGTTTAGCTAAACATGAGCTCATGATCTAAATTTACACAATAATAAAGAAAGCAGCTACAGGGGAGACAATCAGACAAAACAATCAATACCAGAATTAGATTCCCAAGGCCATCCATCAGATGTAGGAATAATCGGGTGCAAGGCAGAAAATATACATAAAACTGGAACTGAAACAAGGCACGAGGATGTTTTCAAAGACTGGTAGGATCTCTAAAACATTTTTAAAGGACATGTCATTGATAAAGCTAAATACACAAAGGTTGTGTAATACAACAGATTAATCATTGAGAAGAGTGAAATTATGCTGTTTTGAAAACTATGGCAGGTCAGATTTTCTGCCTAATTATATAAGAAGATTTCTCTAAAAAATACACATTATTTCAAAGACATATTGGCTGTGAAATAAGTTAAGTGTGTTTCAAATGGCTTGTCTGCAAAGAAAGGTGAGATGTAGGGGATCACAGAAAGTCGAGGGGAAAATAGGTCAATATATACATTGCTATATGGTGAACTAAGCCTTAGGCCAGCAACAATGGAGAGGACCTGACCCTTAGAAACGTACAAGTAAGCTGGAATCTTCAAAAGTTCAAATCTTTATAAGTAAAAAGATTTATTAAAATGAAGAACCAAGTGTTTTAATTGACATCAGAAGATGAAAACAATAAACCCTGAGAACATAGAAAAAAGTTAAATAAAGATATGAGCAGAACTTAATACAACAGAAAACGTATAAAATTCAGGTGATTTAGTAAGTCCAAAGAATCTTCTTTGAAAAGATTTAAAAGACACACTTTGATTAAGGAAAACAAAAACATAAGTAAAGAATATACAGAAAGAGTCAGGACAATGTTAGAGCAGAGAATATATGAAATGCCAGTAAATTTGAACATTTCTGTCAAGTGGACCATTTCCTAGCTCCTAAAGTTTACCAAAACTGACACAAGAGGAAATCATTTAAGGTCATCATGTCTGCCCTTGGCATTCTCGGAACGCCCTGGCCTCAGAATGCAGCCTCTGTAGTCCATGGTAACCTGCGGAGAGGGGGCGGGGCTGAGGGAGGTTGGAACACTGCCCTCACTGAGGGAGTGGGTGTGGCCATCTCTGCTGTGACTGAACAAAGGGCAGGGGAGCAGGGGGCCCAGGGCAGGGCCCTCAGAGCCCGGCAGGCCCAGTGGAGTGTCACAAGCATTTAGGCCCTGGCCAAAGGGCGCCTTCTTTGTCTGCACAGCTGCCCAAACTCTCACCTTTCCACTCAGGCCGCCCTCTTACTTGAAGTGTGTGTGGAACCTGTCCGCGCAGTACACCTCGCTGCACAGCTAAGCATAGGTCTGGGCATCATAGCTTCCTGCCAGGTGACCGAGGCTCACAGGCAGATGGGTCCCTGGGACACACGCGGAGAGGCTCATGCCCGGGCCACAGGCTGCCCACTGCCCCTGCCCCAGATCGGGGGCTGCAAAGCAGCCCTGTCTGAGTCCCCTGCCTCTAGACGGAGTATTGGACCAACACTTGTAGAAAACGGGGACCTTGAGGGCCACTCATTGGAGGGACACAAATAAATCTTTGCCGTCTTTCTTCTGAAACTTACGAGCGTTCACACCTAAGCCTCTTACAAGGTCAGCTGTTTAGCTAAACATGAGCTCATGATCTAAATTTACACAATAATAAAGAAAGCAGCTACAAGGGGAGACAATCAGCCAAAACAATCAATACCAGAATTAGATTCCCAAGGCCATCCATCAGATGTAGGAATAATCGGGTGCAAGGCAGAAAATATACATAAAACTGGAACTGAAACAAGGCACGAGGATGTTTTCAAAGACTGGTAGGATCTCTAAAACATTTTTAAAGGACATGTCATTGATAAAGCTAAATACACAAAGGTTGTGTAATACAACAGATTAATCATTGAGAAGAGTGAAATTATGCTGTTTTGAAAACTATGGCAGGTCAGATTTTCTGCCTAATTATATAAGAAGATTTCTCTAAAAAATACACATTATTTCAAAGACATATTGGCTGTGAAATAAGTTAAGTGTGTTTCAAATGGCTTGTCTGCAAAGAAAGGTGAGATGTAGGGGATCACAGAAAGTCGAGGGGAAAATAGGTCAATATATACATTGCTATATGGTGAACTAAGCCTTAGGCCGGCAACAATGGAGAGGACCTGACCCTTAGAAACGTACAAGTAAGCTGGAATCTTCAAAAGTTCAAATCTTTATAAGTAAAAAGATTTATTAAAATGAAGAACCAAGTGTTTTAATTGACATCAGAAGATGAAAACAATAAACCCTGAGAACATAGAAAAAAGTTAAATAAAGATATGAGCAGAACTTAATACAACAGAAAACGTATAAAATTCAGGTGATTTAGTAAGTCCAAAGAATCTTCTTTGAAAAGATTTAAAAGACACACTTTGATTAAGGAAAACAAAAACATAAGTAAAGAATATACAGAAAGAGTCAGGACAATGTTAGAGCAGAGAATATATGAAATGCCAGTAAATTTGAACATTTCTGGAAAGTGGACCATTTCCTAGCTCCTAAAGTTTACCAAAACTGACACAAGAGGAAATCATTTAAGGTCATCATGTCTGCCCTTGGCATTCTCGGAACGCCCTGGCCTCAGAATGCAGCCTCTGTAGTCCATGGTAACCTGCGGAGAGGGGGCGGGGCTGAGGGAGGTTGGAACACTGCCCTCACTGAGGGAGTGGGTGTGGCCATCTCTGCTGTGACTGAACAAAGGGCAGGGGAGCAGGGGGCCCAGGGCAGGGCCCTCAGAGCCCGGCAGGCCCAGTGGAGTGTCACAAGCATTTAGGCCCAGGCCCAAGGGCGCCTTCTTTGTCTGCACAGCTGCCCAAACTCTCACCTTTCCACTCAGGCCGCCCTCTTACTTGAAGTGTGTGTGGAACCTGTCCGCGCAGTACACCTCGCTGCACAGCTAAGCATAGGTCTGGGCATCGTAGCTTCCTGCCAGGTGACCGAGGCTCACAGGCAGATGGGTCCCTGGGACACACGCGGAGAGGCTCATGCCCGGGCCACAGGCCGCCCACTGCCCCTGCCCCAGATCGGGGGCTGCAAAGCAGCCCTGTCTGAGTCCCCTGCCTCTAGACGGAGTATTGGACCAACACTTGTAGAAAACGGGGTCCTTGAGGGCCACTCATTGGAGGGACACAAATAAATCTTTGCCGTCTTTCTTCTGAAACTTACGAGCGTTCACACCTAAGCCTCTTACAAGGTCAGCTGTTTAGCTAAACATGAGCTCATGATCTAAATTTACACAATAATAAAGAAAGCAGCTACAAGGGGAGACAATCAGCCAAAACAATCAATACCAGAATTAGATTCCCAAGGCCATCCATCAGATGTAGGAATAATCGGGTGCAAGGCAGAAAATATACATAAAACTGGAACTGAAACAAGGCACGAGGATGTTTTCAAAGACTGGTAGGATCTCTAAAACATTTTTAAAGGACATGTCATTGATAAAGCTAAATACACAAAGGTTGTGTAATACAACAGATTAATCATTGAGAAGAGTGAAATTATGCTGTTTTGAAAACTATGGCAGGTCAGATTTTCTGCCTAATTATATAAGAAGATTTCTCTAAAAAATACACATTATTTCAAAGACATATTGGCTGTGAAATAAGTTAAGTGTGTTTCAAATGGCTTGTCTGCAAAGAAAGGTGAGATGTAGGGGATCACAGAAAGTCGAGGGGAAAATAGGTCAATATATACATTGCTATATGGTGAACTAAGCCTTAGGCAGGCAACAATGGAGAAGACCTGACCCTTAGAAACGTACAAGTAAGCTGGAATCTTCAAAAGTTCAAATCTTTATAAGTAAAAAGATTTATTAAAATGAAGAACCAAGTGTTTTAATTGACATCAGAAGATGAAAACAATAAACCCTGAGAACATAGAAAAAAGTTAAATAAAGATATGAGCAGAACTTAATACAACAGAAAACGTATAAAATTCAGGTGATTTAGTAAGTCCAAAGAATCTTCTTTGAAAAGATTTAAAAGACACACTTTGATTAAGGAAAACAAAAACATAAGTAAAGAATATACAGAAAGAGTCAGGACAATGTTAGAGCAGAGAATATATGAAATGCCAGTAAATTTGAACATTTTTGGAAAGTGGACCATTTCCTAGCTGCTAAAGTTTACCAAAACTGACACAAGAGGAAATCATTTAAGGTCATCATGTCTGCCCTTGGCATTCTCGGAACGCCCTGGCCTCAGAATGCAGCCTCTGTAGTCCATGGTAACCTGCGGAGAGGGGGCGGGGCTGAGGGAGGTTGGAACACTGCCCTCACTGAGGGAGTGGGTGTGGCCATCTCTGCTGTGACTGAACAAAGGGCAGGGGAGCAGGGGGCCCAGGGCAGGGCCCTCAGAGCCCGGCAGGCCCAGTGGAGTGTCACAAGCATTTAGGCCCTGGCCAAAGGGCGCCTTCTTTGTCTGCACAGCTGCCCAAACTCTCACCTTTCCACTCAGGCCGCCCTCTTACTTGAAGTGTGTGTGGAACCTGTCCGCGCAGTACACCTCGCTGCACAGCTAAGCATAGGTCTGGGCATCGTAGCTTCCTGCCAGGTGACCGAGGCTCACAGGCAGATGGGTCCCTGGGACACACGCGGAGAGGCTCATGCCCGGGCCACAGGCCGCCCACTGCCCCTGCCCCAGATCGGGGGCTGCAAAGCAGCCCTCTCTGAGTCCCCTGCCTCTAGACGGAGTATTGGACCAACACTTGTAGAAAACGGGGACCTTGAGGGCCACTCATTGGAGGGACACAAATAAATCTTTGCCGTCTTTCTTCTGAAACTTACGAGCGTTCACACCTAAGCCTCTTACAAGGTCAGCTGTTTAGCTAAACATGAGCTCATGATCTAAATTTACACAATAATAAAGAAAGCAGCTACAAGGGGAGACAATCAGCCAAAACAATCAATACCAGAATTAGATTCCCAAGGCCATCCATCAGATGTAGGAATAATCGGGTGCAAGGCAGAAAATATACATAAAACTGGAACTGAAACAAGGCACGAGGATGTTTTCAAAGACTGGTAGGATCTCTAAAACATTTTTAAAGATCATGTCATTGATAAAGCTAAATACACAAAGGTTGTGTAATACAACAGATTAATCATTGAGAAGAGTGAAATTATGCTGTTTTGAAAACTATGGCAGGTCAGATTTTCTGCCTAATTATATAAGAAGATTTCTCTAAAAAATACACATTATTTCAAAGACATATTGGCTGTGAAATAAGTTAAGTGTGTTTCAAATGGCTTGTCTGCAAAGAAAGGTGAGATGTAGGGGATCACAGAAAGTCGAGGGGAAAATAGGTCAATATATACATTGCTATATGGTGAACTAAGCCTTAGGCCGGCAACAATGGAGAGGACCTGACCCTTAGAAACGTACAAGTAAGCTGGAATCTTCAAAAGTTCAAATCTTTATAAGTAAAAAGATTTATTAAAATGAAGAACCAAGTGTTTTAATTGACATCAGAAGATGAAAACAATAAACCCTGAGAACATAGAAAAAAGTTAAATAAAGATATGAGCAGAACTTAATACAACAGAAAACGTATAAAATTCAGGTGATTTAGTAAGTCCAAAGAATCTTCTTTGAAAAGATTTAAAAGACACACTTTGATTAAGGAAAACAAAAACATAAGTAAAGAATATACAGAAAGAGTCAGGACAATGTTAGAGCAGAGAATATATGAAATGCCAGTAAATTTGAACATTTCTGTCAAGTGGACCATTTCCTAGCTCCTAAAGTTTACCAAAACTGACACAAGAGGAAATCATTTAAGGTCATCATGTCTGCCCTTGGCATTCTCGGAACGCCCTGGCCTCAGAATGCAGCCTCTGTAGTCCATGGTAACCTGCGGAGAGGGGGCGGGGCTGAGGGAGGTTGGAACACTGCCCTCACTGAGGGAGTGGGTGTGGCCATCTCTGCTGTGACTGAACAAAGGGCAGGGGAGCAGGGGGCCCAGGGCAGGGCCCTCAGAGCCCGGCAGGCCCAGTGGAGTGTCACAAGCATTTAGGCCCAGGCCCAAGGGCGCCTTCTTTGTCTGCACAGCTGCCCAAACTCTCACCTTTCCACTCAGGCCGCCCTCTTACTTGAAGTGTGTGTGGAACCTGTCCGCGCAGTACACCTCGCTGCACAGCTAAGCATAGGTCTGGGCATCGTAGCTTCCTGCCAGGTGACCGAGGCTCACAGGCAGATGGGTCCCTGGGACACACGCGGAGAGGCTCATGCCCGGGCCACAGGCCGCCCACTGCCCCTGCCCCAGATCGGGGGCTGCAAAGCAGCCCTGTCTGAGTCCCCTGCCTCTAGACGGAGTATTGGACCAACACTTGTAGAAAACGGGGACCTTGAGGGCCACTCATTGGAGGGACACAAATAAATCTTTGCCGTCTTTCTTCTGAAACTTACGAGCGTTCACACCTAAGCCTCTTACAAGGTCAGCTGTTTAGCTAAACATGAGCTCATGATCTAAATTTACACAATAATAAAGAAAGCAGCTACAAGGGGAGACAATCAGCCAAAACAATCAATACCAGAATTAGATTCCCAAGGCCATCCATCAGATGTAGGAATAATCGGGTGCAAGGCAGAAAATATACATAAAACTGGAACTGAAACAAGGCACGAGGATGTTTTCAAAGACTGGTAGGATCTCTAAAACATTTTTAAAGATCATGTCATTGATAAAGCTAAATACACAAAGGTTGTGTAATACAACAGATTAATCATTGAGAAGAGTGAAATTATGCTGTTTTGAAAACTATGGCAGGTCAGATTTTCTGCCTAATTATATAAGAAGATTTCTCTAAAAAATACACATTATTTCAAAGACATATTGGCTGTGAAATAAGTTAAGTGTGTTTCAAATGGCTTGTCTGCAAAGAAAGGTGAGATGTAGGGGATCACAGAAAGTCGAGGGGAAAATAGGTCAATATATACATTGCTATATGGTGAACTAAGCCTTAGGCCGGCAACAATGGAGAGGACCTGACCCTTAGAAACGTACAAGTAAGCTGGAATCTTCAAAAGTTCAAATCTTTATAAGTAAAAAGATTTATTAAAATGAAGAACCAAGTGTTTTAATTGACATCAGAAGATGAAAACAATAAACCCTGAGAACATAGAAAAAAGTTAAATAAAGATATGAGCAGAACTTAATACAACAGAAAACGTATAAAATTCAGGTGATTTAGTAAGTCCAAAGAATCTTCTTTGAAAAGATTTAAAAGACACACTTTGATTAAGGAAAACAAAAACATAAGTAAAGAATATACAGAAAGAGTCAGGACAATGTTAGAGCAGAGAATATATGAAATGCCAGTAAATTTGAACATTTCTGGAAAGTGGACCATTTCCTAGCTCCTAAAGTTTACCAAAACTGACACAAGAGGAAATCATTTAAGGTCATCATGTCTGCCCTTGGCATTCTCGGAACGCCCTGGCCTCAGAATGCAGCCTCTGTAGTCCATGGTAACCTGCGGAGAGGGGGCGGGGCTGAGGGAGGTTGGAACACTGCCCTCACTGAGGGAGTGGGTGTGGCCATCTCTGCTGTGACTGAACAAAGGGCAGGGGAGCAGGGGGCCCAGGGCAGGGCCCTCAGAGCCCGGCAGGCCCAGTGGAGTGTCACAAGCATTTAGGCCCAGGCCCAAGGGCGCCTTCTTTGTCTGCACAGCTGCCCAAACTCTCACCTTTCCACTCAGGCCGCCCTCTTACTTGAAGTGTGTGTGGAACCTGTCCGCGCAGTACACCTCGCTGCACAGCTAAGCATAGGTCTGGGCATCGTAGCTTCCTGCCAGGTGACCGAGGCTCACAGGCAGATGGGTCCCTGGGACACACGCGGAGAGGCTCCTGCCCGGGCCACAGGCCGCCCACTGCCCCTGCCCCAGATCGGGGGCCGCAAAGCAGCCCTGTCTGAGTCCCCTGCCTCTAGACGGAGTATTGGACCAACACTTGTAGAAAACGGGGACCTTGAGGGCCACTCATTGGAGGGACACAAATAAATCTTTGCCGTCTTTCTTCTGAAACTTACGAGCGTTCACACCTAAGCCTCTTACAAGGTCAGCTGTTTAGCTAAACATGAGCTCATGATCTAAATTTACACAATAATAAAGAAAGCAGCTACAAGGGGAGACAATCAGCCAAAACAATCAATACCAGAATTAGATTCCCAAGGCCATCCATCAGATGTAGGTATAATCGGGTGCAAGGCAGAAAATATACATAAAACTGGAACTGAAACAAGGCACGAGGATGTTTTCAAAGACTGGTAGGATCTCTAAAACATTTTTAAAGGACATGTCATTGATAAAGCTAAATACACAAAGGTTGTGTAATACAACAGATTAATCATTGAGAAGTGTGAAATTATGCTGTTTTGAAAACTATGGCAGGTCAGATTTCCTGCCTAATTATATAAGAAGATTTCTCTAAAAAATACACATTATTTCAAAGACATATTGGCTGTGAAATAAGTTAAGTGTGTTTCAAATGGCTTGTCTGCAAAGAAAGGTGAGATGTAGGGGATCACAGAAAGTCGAGGGGAAAATAGGTCAATATATACATTGCTATATGGTGAACTAAGCCTTAGGCCGGCAACAATGGAGAGGACCTGACCCTTAGAAACATACAAGTAAGCTGGAATCTTCAAAAGTTCAAATCTTTATAAGTAAAAAGATTTATTAAAATGAAGAACCAAGTGTTTTAATTGACATCAGAAGATGAAAACAATAAACCCTGAGAACATAGAAAAAAGTTAAATAAAGATATGAGCAGAACTTAATACAACAGAAAACGTATAAAATTCAGGTGATTTAGTAAGTCCAAAGAATCTTCTTTGAAAAGATTTAAAAGACACACTTTGATTAAGGAAAACAAAAACATAAGTAAAGAATATACAGAAAGAGTCAGGACAATGTTAGAGCAGAGAATATATGAAATGCCAGTAAATTTGAACATTTCTGGAAAGTGGACCATTTCCTAGCTCCTAAAGTTTACCAAAACTGACACAAGAGGAAATCATTTAAGGTCATCATGTCTGCCCTTGGCATTCTCGGAACGCCCTGGCCTCAGAATGCAGCCTCTGTAGTCCATGGTAACCTGCGGAGTGGGGGCGGGGCTGAGGGAGGTTGGAACACTGCCCTCACTGAGGGAGTGGGTGTGGCCATCTCTGCTGTGACTGAACAAAGGGCAGGGGAGCAGGGGGCCCAGGGCAGGGCACTCAGAGCCCGGCAGGCCCAGTGGAGTGTCACAAGCATTTAGGCCCAGGCCCAAGGGCGCCTTCTTTGTGTGCACAGCTGCCCAAACTCTCACCTTTCCACTCAGGCCGCCCTCTTACTTGAAGTGTGTGTGGAACCTGTCCGCGCAGTACACCTCGCTGCACAGCTAAGCATAGGTCTGGGCATCGTAGCTTCCTGCCAGGTGACCGAGGCTCACAGGCAGATGGGTCCCTGGGACACACGCGGAGAGGCTCCTGCCCGGGCCACAGGCCGCCCACTGCCCCTGCCCCAGATCGGGGGCCGCAAAGCAGCCCTGTCTGAGTCCCCTGCCTCTAGACGGAGTATTGGACCAACACTTGTAGAAAACGGGGACCTTGAGGGCCACTCATTGGAGGGACACAAATAAATCTTTGCCGTCTTTCTTCTGAAACTTACGAGCGTTCACACCTAAGCCTCTTACAAGGTCAGCTGTTTAGCTAAACATGAGCTCATGATCTAAATTTACACAATAATAAAGAAAGCAGCTACAAGGGGAGACAATCAGCCAAAACAATCAATACCAGAATTAGATTCCCAAGGCCATCCATCAGATGTAGGTATAATCGGGTGCAAGGCAGAAAATATACATAAAACTGGAACTGAAACAAGGCACGAGGATGTTTTCAAAGACTGGTAGGATCTCTAAAACATTTTTAAAGGACATGTCATTGATAAAGCTAAATACACAAAGGTTGTGTAATACAACAGATTAATCATTGAGAAGAGTGAAATTATGCTGTTTTGAAAACTATGGCAGGTCAGATTTTCTGCCTAATTATATAAGAAGATTTCTCTAAAAAATACACATTATTTCAAAGACATATTGGCTGTGAAATAAGTTAAGTGTGTTTCAAATGGCTTGTCTGCAAAGAAAGGTGAGATGTAGGGGATCACAGAAAGTCGAGGGGAAAATAGGTCAATATATACATTGCTATATGGTGAACTAAGCCTTAGGCCAGCAACAATGGAGAGGACCTGACCCTTAGAAACGTACAAGTAAGCTGGAATCTTCAAAAGTTCAAATCTTTATAAGTAAAAAGATTTATTAAAATGAAGAACCAAGTGTTTTAATTGACATCAGAAGATGAAAACAATAAACCCTGAGAACATAGAAAAAAGTTAAATAAAGATATGAGCAGAACTTAATACAACAGAAAACGTATAAAATTCAGGTGATTTAGTAAGTCCAAAGAATCTTCTTTGAAAAGATTTAAAAGACACACTTTGATTAAGGAAAACAAAAACATAAGTAAAGAATATACAGAAAGAGTCAGGACAATGTTAGAGCAGAGAATATATGAAATGCCAGTAAATTTGAACATTTCTGGAAAGTGGACCATTTCCTAGCTCCTAAAGTTTACCAAAACTGACACAAGAGGAAATCATTTAAGGTCATCATGTCTGCCCTTGGCATTCTCGGAACGCCCTGGCCTCAGAATGCAGCCTCTGTAGTCCATGGTAACCTGCGGAGAGGGGGCGGGGCTGAGGGAGGTTGGAACACTGCCCTCACTGAGGGAGTGGGTGTGGCCATCTCTGCTGTGACTGAACAAAGGGCAGGGGAGCAGGGGGCCCAGGGCAGGGCCCTCAGAGCCCGGCAGGCCCAGTGGAGTGTCACAAGCATTTAGGCCCAGGCCCAAGGGCGCCTTCTTTGTCTGCACAGCTGCCCAAACTCTCACCTTTCCACTCAGGCCGCCCTCTTACTTGAAGTGTGTGTGGAACCTGTCCGCGCAGTACACCTCGCTGCACAGCTAAGCATAGGTCTGGGCATCGTAGCTTCCTGCCAGGTGACCGAGGCTCACAGGCAGATGGGTCCCTGGGACACACGCGGAGAGGCTCATGCCCGGGCCACAGGCCGCCCACTGCCCCTGCCCCAGATCGGGGGCTGCAAAGCAGCCCTGTCTGAGTCCCCTGCCTCTAGACGGAGTATTGGACCAACACTTGTAGAAAACGGGGACCTTGAGGGCCACTCATTGGAGGGACACAAATAAATCTTTGCCGTCTTTCTTCTGAAACTTACGAGCGTTCACACCTAAGCCTCTTACAAGGTCAGCTGTTTAGCTAAACATGAGCTCATGATCTAAATTTACACAATAATAAAGAAAGCAGCTACAAGGGGAGACAATCAGCCAAAACAATCAATACCAGAATTAGATTCCCAAGGCCATCCATCAGATGTAGGAATAATCGGGTGCAAGGCAGAAAATATACATAAAACTGGAACTGAAACAAGGCACGAGGATGTTTTCAATGACTGGTAGGATCTCTAAAACATTTTTAAAGATCATGTCATTGATAAAGCTAAATACACAAAGGTTGTGTAATACAACAGATTAATCATTGAGAAGAGTGAAATTATGCTGTTTTGAAAACTATGGCAGGTCAGATTTTCTGCCTAATTATATAAGAAGATTTCTCTAAAAAATACACATTATTTCAAAGACATATTGGCTGTGAAATAAGTTAAGTGTGTTTCAAATGGCTTGTCTGCAAAGAAAGGTGAGATGTAGGGGATCACAGAAAGTCGAGGGGAAAATAGGTCAATATATACATTGCTATATGGTGAACTAAGCCTTAGGCCAGCAACAATGGAGAGGACCTGACCCTTAGAAACGTACAAGTAAGCTGGAATCTTCAAAAGTTCAAATCTTTATAAGTAAAAAGATTTATTAAAATGAAGAACCAAGTGTTTTAATTGACATCAGAAGATGAAAACAATAAACCCTGAGAACATAGAAAAAAGTTAAATAAAGATATGAGCAGAACTTAATACAACAGAAAACGTATAAAATTCAGGTGATTTAGTAAGTCCAAAGAATCTTCTTTGAAAAGATTTAAAAGACACACTTTGATTAAGGAAAACAAAAACATAAGTAAAGAATATACAGAAAGAGTCAGGACAATGTTAGAGCAGAGAATATATGAAATGCCAGTAAATTTGAACATTTCTGGAAAGTGGACCATTTCCTAGCTCCTAAAGTTTACCAAAACTGACACAAGAGGAAATCATTTAAGGTCATCATGTCTGCCCTTGGCATTCTCGGAACGCCCTGGCCTCAGAATGCAGCCTCTGTAGTCCATGGTAACCTGCGGAGAGGGGGCGGGGCTGAGGGAGGTTGGAACACTGCCCTCACTGAGGGAGTGGGTGTGGCCATCTCTGCTGTGACTGAACAAAGGGCAGGGGAGCAGGGGGCCCAGGGCAGGGCCCTCAGAGCCCGGCAGGCCCAGTGGAGTGTCACAAGCATTTAGGCCCAGGCCCAAGGGCGCCTTCTTTGTCTGCACAGCTGCCCAAACTCTCACCTTTCCACTCAGGCCGCCCTCTTACTTGAAGTGTGTGTGGAACCTGTCCGCGCAGTACACCTCGCTGCACAGCTAAGCATAGGTCTGGGCATCGTAGCTTCCTGCCAGGTGACCGAGGCTCACAGGCAGATGGGTCCCTGGGACACACGCGGAGAGGCTCATGCCCGGGCCACAGGCCGCCCACTGCCCCTGCCCCAGATCGGGGGCTGCAAAGCAGCCCTGTCTGAGTCCCCTGCCTCTAGACGGAGTATTGGACCAACACTTGTAGAAAACGGGGACCTTGAGGGCCACTCATTGGAGGGACACAAATAAATCTTTGCCGTCTTTCTTCTGAAACTTACGAGCGTTCACACCTAAGCCTCTTACAAGGTCAGCTGTTTAGGTAAACATGAGCTCATGATCTAAATTTACACAATAATAAAGAAAGCAGCTACAAGGGGAGACAATCAGCCAAAACAATCAATACCAGAATTAGATTCCCAAGGCCATCCATCAGATGTAGGAATAATCGGGTGCAAGGCAGAAAATATACATAAAACTGGAACTGAAACAAGGCACGAGGATGTTTTCAAAGACTGGTAGGATCTCTAAAACATTTTTAAAGATCATGTCATTGATAAAGCTAAATACACAAAGGTTGTGTAATACAACAGATTAATCATTGAGAAGAGTGAAATTATGCTGTTTTAAAACTATGGCAGGTCAGATTTTCTGCCTAATTATATAAGAAGATTTCTCTAAAAAATACACATTATTTCAAAGACATATTGGCTGTGAAATAAGTTAAGTGTGTTTCAAATGGCTTGTCTGCAAAGAAAGGTGAGATGTAGGGGATCACAGAAAGTCGAGGGGAAAATAGGTCAATATATACATTGCTATATGGTGAACTAAGCCTTAGGCCGGCAACAATGGAGAAGACCTGACCCTTAGAAACGTACAAGTAAGCTGGAATCTTCAAAAGTTCAAATCTTTATAAGTAAAAAGATTTATTAAAATGAAGAACCAAGTGTTTTAATTGACATCAGAAGATGAAAACAATAAACCCTGAGAACATAGAAAAAAGTTAAATAAAGATATGAGCAGAACTTAATACAACAGAAAACGTATAAAATTCAGGTGATTTAGTAAGTCCAAAGAATCTTCTTTGAAAAGATTTAAAAGACACACTTTGATTAAGGAAAACAAAAACATAAGTAAAGAATATACAGAAAGAGTCAGGACAATGTTAGAGCAGAGAATATATGAAATGCCAGTAAATTTGAACATTTCTGGAAAGTGGACCATTTCCTAGCTCCTAAAGTTTACCAAAACTGACACAAGAGGAAATCATTTAAGGTCATCATGTCTGCCCTTGGCATTCTCGGAACGCCCTGGCCTCAGAATGCAGCCTCTGTAGTCCATGGTAACCTGCGGAGAGGGGGCGGGGCTGAGGGAGGTTGGAACACTGCCCTCACTGAGGGAGTGGGTGTGGCCATCTCTGCTGTGACTGAACAAAGGGCAGGGGAGCAGGGGGCCCAGGGCAGGGCCCTCAGAGCCCGGGAGGCCCAGTGGAGTGTCACAAGCATTTAGGCCCAGGCCCAAGGGCGAGTTCTTTGTCTGCACAGCTGCCCAAACTCTCACCTTTCCACTCAGGCCGCCCTCTTACTTGAAGTGTGTGTGGAACCTGTCCGTGCAGTACACCTCGCTGCACAGCTAAGCATAGGTCTGGGCATCGTAGCTTCCTGCCCGGTGACCGAGGCTCACAGGCAGATTGGTCCCTGGGACACACGCGGAGAGGCTCCTGCCCGGGCCACAGGCCGCCCACTGCCCCTGCCCCAGATCGGGGGCCGCAAAGCAGCCCTGTCTGAGTCCCCTGCCTCTAGACGGAGTATTGGACCAACACTTGTAGAAAACGGGGACCTTGAGGGCCACTCATTGGAGGGACACAAATAAATCTTTGCCGTCTTTCTTCTGAAACTTACGAGCGTTCACACCTAAGCCTCTTACAAGGTCAGCTGTTTAGCTAAACATGAGCTCATGATCTAAATTTACACAATAATAATGAAAGCAGCTACAAGGGGAGACAATCAGCCTAAACAATCAATACCAGAATTAGATTCCCAAGGCCATCCATCAGATGTAGGAATAATCGGGTGCAAGGCAGAAAATATACATAAAACTGGAACTGAAACAAGGCACGAGGATGTTTTCAAAGACTGGTAGGATCTCTAAAACATTTTTAAAGATCATGTCATTGATAAAGCTAAATACACAAAGGTTGTGTAATACAACAGATTAATCATTGAGAAGAGTGAAATTATGCTGTTTTGAAAACTATGGCAGGTCAGATTTTCTGCCTAATTATATAAGAAGATTTCTCTAAAAAATACACATTATTTCAAAGACATATTGGCTGTGAAATAAGTTAAGTGTGTTTCAAATGGCTTGTCTGCAAAGAAAGGTGAGATGTAGGGGATCACAGAAAGTCGAGGGGAAAATAGGTCAATATATACATTGCTATATGGTGAACTAAGCCTTAGGCCGGCAACAATGGAGAAGACCTGACCCTTAGAAACGTACAAGTAAGCTGGAATCTTCAAAAGTTCAAATCTTTATAAGTAAAAAGATTTATTAAAATGAAGAACCAAGTGTTTTAATTGACATCAGAAGATGAAAACAATAAACCCTGAGAACATAGAAAAAAGTTAAATAAAGATATGAGCAGAACTTAATACAACAGAAAACGTATAAAATTCAGGTGATTTAGTAAGTCCAAAGAATCTTCTTTGAAAATATTTAAAAGACACACTTTGATTAAGGAAAACAAAAACATAAGTAAAGAATATACAGAAAGAGTCAGGACAATGTTAGAGCAGAGAATATATGAAATGCCAGTAAATTTGAACATTTCTGGAAAGTGGACCATTTCCTAGCTCCTAAAGTTTACCAAAACTGACACAAGAGGAAATCATTTAAGGTCATCATGTCTGCCCTTGGCATTCTCGGAACGCCCTGGCCTCAGAATGCAGCCTCTGTAGTCCATGGTAACCTGCGGAGAGGGGGCGGGGCTGAGGGAGGTTGGAACACTGCCCTCACTGAGGGAGTGGGTGTGGCCATCTCTGCTGTGACTGAACAAAGGGCAGGGGAGCAGGGGGCCCAGGGCAGGGCCCTCAGAGCCCGGGAGGCCCAGTGGAGTGTCACAAGCATTTAGGCCCAGGCCCAAGGGCGCCTTCTTTGTCTGCACAGCTGCCCAAACTCTCACCTTTCCACTCAGGCCGCCCTCTTACTTGAAGTGTGTGTGGAACCTGTCCGCGCAGTACACCTCGCTGCACAGCTAAGCATAGGTCTGGGCATCGTAGCTTCCTGCCAGGTGACCGAGGCTCACAGGCAGATTGGTCCCTGGGACACACGCGGAGAGGCTCCTGCCAGGGCCACAGGCCGCCCACTGCCCCTGCCCCAGATCGGGGGCCGCAAAGCAGCCCTGTCTGAGTCCCCTGCCTCTAGACGGAGTATTGGACCAACACTTGTAGAAAACGGGGACCTTGAGGGCCACTCATTGGAGGGACACAAATAAATCTTTGCCGTCTTTCTTCTGAAACTTACGAGCGTTCACACCTAAGCCTCTTACAAGGTCAGCTGTTTAGCTAAACATGAGCTCATGATCTAAATTTACACAATAATAAAGAAAGCAGCTACAAGGGGAGACAATCAGCCAAAACAATCAATACCAGAATTAGATTCCCAAGGCCATCCATCAGATGTAGGTATAATCGGGTGCAAGGCAGAAAATATACATAAAACTGGAACTGAAACAAGGCACGAGGATGTTTTCAAAGACTGGTAGGATCTCTAAAACATTTTTAAAGGACATGTCATTGATAAAGCTAAATACACAAAGGTTGTGTAATACAACAGATTAATCATTGAGAAGAGTGAAATTATGCTGTTTTGAAAACTATGGCAGGTCAGATTTTCTGCCTAATTATATAAGAAGATTTCTCTAAAAAATACACATTATTTCAAAGACATATTGGCTGTGAAATAAGTTAAGTGTGTTTCAAATGGCTTGTCTGCAAAGAAAGGTGAGATGTAGGGGATCACAGAAAGTCGAGGGGAAAATAGGTCAATATATACATTGCTATATGGTGAACTAAGCCTTAGGCCAGCAACAATGGAGAGGACCTGACCCTTAGAAACGTACAAGTAAGCTGGAATCTTCAAAAGTTCAAATCTTTATAAGTAAAAAGATTTATTAAAATGAAGAACCAAGTGTTTTAATTGACATCAGAAGATGAAAACAATAAACCCTGAGAACATAGAAAAAAGTTAAATAAAGATATGAGCAGAACTTAATACAACAGAAAACGTATAAAATTCAGGTGATTTAGTAAGTCCAAAGAATCTTCTTTGAAAAGATTTAAAAGACACACTTTGATTAAGGAAAACAAAAACATAAGTAAAGAATATACAGAAAGAGTCAGGACAATGTTAGAGCAGAGAATATATGAAATGCCAGTAAATTTGAACATTTTTGGAAAGTGGACCATTTCCTAGCTCCTAAAGTTTACCAAAACTGACACAAGAGGAAATCATTTAAGGTCATCATGTCTGCCCTTGGCATTCTCGGAACGCCCTGGCCTCAGAATGCAGCCTCTGTAGTCCATGGTAACCTGCGGAGAGGGGGCGGGGCTGAGGGAGGTTGGAACACTGCCCTCACTGAGGGAGTGGGTGTGGCCATCTCTGCTGTGACTGAACAAAGGGCAGGGGAGCAGGGGGCCCAGGGCAGGGCCCTCAGAGCCCGGCAGGCCCAGTGGAGTGTCACAAGCATTTAGGCCCTGGCCAAAGGGCGCCTTCTTTGTCTGCACAGCTGCCCAAACTCTCACCTTTCCACTCAGGCCGCCCTCTTACTTGAAGTGTGTGTGGAACCTGTCCGCGCAGTACACCTCGCTGCACAGCTAAGCATAGGTCTGGGCATCGTAGCTTCCTGCCAGGTGACCGAGGCTCACAGGCAGATGGGTCCCTGGGACACACGCGGAGAGGCTCATGCCCGGGCCAGAGGCCGCCCACTGCCCCTGCCCCAGATCGGGGGCTGCAAAGCAGCCCTGTCTGAGTCCCCTGCCTCTAGACGGAGTATTGGACCAACACTTGTAGAAAACGGGGACCTTGAGGGCCACTCATTGGAGGGACACAAATAAATCTTTGCCGTCTTTCTTCTGAAACTTACGAGCGTTCACACCTAAGCCTCTTACAAGGTCAGCTGTTTAGCTAAACATGAGCTCATGATCTAAATTTACACAATAATAAAGAAAGCAGCTACAAGGGGAGACAATCAGCCAAAACAATCAATACCAGAATTAGATTCCCAAGGCCATCCATCAGATGTAGGAATAATCGGGTGCAAGGCAGAAAATATACATAAAACTGGAACTGAAACAAGGCACGAGGATGTTTTCAAAGACTGGTAGGATCTCTAAAACATTTTTAAAGGACATGTCATTGATAAAGCTAAATACACAAAGGTTGTGTAATACAACAGATTAATCATTGAGAAGAGTGAAATTATGCTGTTTTGAAAACTATGGCAGGTCAGATTTTCTGCCTAATTATATAAGAAGATTTCTCTAAAAAATACACATTATTTCAAAGACATATTGGCTGTGAAATAAGTTAAGTGTGTTTCAAATGGCTTGTCTGCAAAGAAAGGTGAGATGTAGGGGATCACAGAAAGTCGAGGGGAAAATAGGTCAATATATACATTGCTATATGGTGAACTAAGCCTTAGGCCGGCAACAATGGAGAGGACCTGACCCTTAGAAACGTACAAGTAAGCTGGAATCTTCAAAAGTTCAAATCTTTATAAGTAAAAAGATTTATTAAAATGAAGAACCAAGTGTTTTAATTGACATCAGAAGATGAAAACAATAAACCCTGAGAACATAGAAAAAAGTTAAATAAAGATATGAGCAGAACTTAATACAACAGAAAACGTATAAAATTCAGGTGATTTAGTAAGTCCAAAGAATCTTCTTTGAAAAGATTTAAAAGACACACTTTGATTAAGGAAAACAAAAACATAAGTAAAGAATATACAGAAAGAGTCAGGACAATGTTAGAGCAGAGAATATATGAAATGCCAGTAAATTTGAACATTTCTGGAAAGTGGACCATTTCCTAGCTCCTAAAATTTACCAAAACTGACACAAGAGGAAATCATTTAAGGTCATCATGTCTGCCCTTGGCATTCTCGGAACGCCCTGGCCTCAGAATGCAGCCTCTGTAGTCCATGGTAACCTGCGGAGAGGGGGCGGGGCTGAGGGAGGTTGGAACACTGCCCTCACTGAGGGAGTGGGTGTGGCCATCTCTGCTGTGACTGAACAAAGGGCAGGGGAGCAGGGGGCCCAGGGCAGGGCCCTCAGAGCCCGGCAGGCCCAGTGGAGTGTCACAAGCATTTAGGCCCAGGCCCAAGGGCGCCTTCTTTGTCTGCACAGCTGCCCAAACTCTCACCTTTCCACTCAGGCCGCCCTCTTACTTGAAGTGTGTGTGGAACCTGTCCGCGCAGTACACCTCGCTGCACAGCTAAGCATAGGTCTGGGCATCGTAGCTTCCTGCCAGGTGACCGAGGCTCACAGGCAGATGGGTCCCTGGGACACACGCGGAGAGGCTCATGCCCGGGCCACAGGCCGCCCACTGCCCCTGCCCCAGATCGGGGGCTGCAAAGCAGCCCTGTCTGAGTCCCCTGCCTCTAGACGGAGTATTGGACCAACACTTGTAGAAAACGGGGACCTTGAGGGCCACTCATTGGAGGGACACAAATAAATCTTTGCCGTCTTTCTTCTGAAACTTACGAGCGTTCACACCTAAGCCTCTTACAAGGTCAGCTGTTTAGCTAAACATGAGCTCATGATCTAAATTTACACAATAATAAAGAAAGCAGCTACAAGGGGAGACAATCAGCCAAAACAATCAATACCAGAATTAGATTCCCAAGGCCATCCATCAGATGTAGGAATAATCGGGTGCAAGGCAGAAAATATACATAAAACTGGAACTGAAACAAGGCACGAGGATGTTTTCAAAGACTGGTAGGATCTCTAAAACATTTTTAAAGATCATGTCATTGATAAAGCTAAATACACAAAGGTTGTGTAATACAACAGATTAATCATTGAGAAGAGTGAAATTATGCTGTTTTGAAAACTATGGCAGGTCAGATTTTCTGCCTAATTATATAAGAAGATTTCTCTAAAAAATACACATTATTTCAAAGACATATTGGCTGTGAAATAAGTTAAGTGTGTTTCAAATGGCTTGTCTGCAAAGAAAGGTGAGATGTAGGGGATCACAGAAAGTCGAGGGGAAAATAGGTCAATATATACATTGCTATATGGTGAACTAAGCCTTAGGCCGGCAACAATGGAGAGGACCTGACCCTTAGAAACGTACAAGTAAGCTGGAATCTTCAAAAGTTCAAATCTTTATAAGTAAAAAGATTTATTAAAATGAAGAACCAAGTGTTTTAATTGACATCAGAAGATGAAAACAATAAACCCTGAGAACATAGAAAAAAGTTAAATAAAGATATGAGCAGAACTTAATACAACAGAAAACGTATAAAATTCAGGTGATTTAGTAAGTCCAAAGAATCTTCTTTGAAAAGATTTAAAAGACACACTTTGATTAAGGAAAACAAAAACATAAGTAAAGAATATACAGAAAGAGTCAGGACAATGTTAGAGCAGAGAATATATGAAATGCCAGTAAATTTGAACATTTCTGGAAAGTGGACCATTTCCTAGCTCCTAAAGTTTACCAAAACTGACACAAGAGGAAATCATTTAAGGTCATCATGTCTGCCCTTGGCATTCTCGGAACGCCCTGGCCTCAGAATGCAGCCTCTGTAGTCCATGGTAACCTGCGGAGTGGGGGCGGGGCTGAGGGAGGTTGGAACACTGCCCTCACTGAGGGAGTGGGTGTGGCCATCTCTGCTGTGACTGAACAAAGGGCAGGGGAGCAGGGGGCCCAGGGCAGGGCCCTCAGAGCCCGGCAGGCCCAGTGGAGTGTCACAAGCATTTAGGCCCAGGCCCAAGGGCGCCTTCTTTGTGTGCACAGCTGCCCAAACTCTCACCTTTCCACTCAGGCCGCCCTCTTACTTGAAGTGTGTGTGGAACCTGTCCGTGCAGTACACCTCGCTGCACAGCTAAGCATAGGTCTGGGCATCGTAGCTTCCTGCCAGGTGACCGAGGCTCACAGGCAGATGGGTCCCTGGGACACACGCGGAGAGGCTCCTGCCCGGGCCACAGGCCGCCCACTGCCCCTGCCCCAGATCGGGGGCCGCAAAGCAGCCCTGTCTGAGTCCCCTGCCTCTAGACGGAGTATTGGACCAACACTTGTAGAAAACGGGGACCTTGAGGGCCACTCATTGGAGGGACACAAATAAATCTTTGCCGTCTTTCTTCTGAAACTTACGAGCGTTCACACCTAAGCCTCTTACAAGGTCAGCTGTTTAGCTAAACATGAGCTCATGATCTAAATTTACACAATAATAAAGAAAGCAGCTACAAGGGGAGACAATCAGCCAAAACAATCAATACCAGAATTAGATTCCCAAGGCCATCCATCAGATGTAGGTATAATCGGGTGCAAGGCAGAAAATATACATAAAACTGGAACTGAAACAAGGCACGAGGATGTTTTCAAAGACTGGTAGGATCTCTAAAACATTTTTAAAGGACATGTCATTGATAAAGCTAAATACACAAAGGTTGTGTAATACAACAGATTAATCATTGAGAAGAGTGAAATTATGCTGTTTTGAAAACTATGGCAGGTCAGATTTTCTGCCTAATTATATAAGAAGATTTCTCTAAAAAATACACATTATTTCAAAGACATATTGGCTGTGAAATAAGTTAAGTGTGTTTCAAATGGCTTGTCTGCAAAGAAAGGTGAGATGTAGGGGATCACAGAAAGTCGAGGGGAAAATAGGTCAATATATACATTGCTATATGGTGAACTAAGCCTTAGGCCAGCAACAATGGAGAGGACCTGACCCTTAGAAACGTACAAGTAAGCTGGAATCTTCAAAAGTTCAAATCTTTATAAGTAAAAAGATTTATTAAAATGAAGAACCAAGTGTTTTAATTGACATCAGAAGATGAAAACAATAAACCCTGAGAACATAGAAAAAAGTTAAATAAAGATATGAGCAGAACTTAATACAACAGAAAACGTATAAAATTCAGGTGATTTAGTAAGTCCAAAGAATCTTCTTTGAAAAGATTTAAAAGACACACTTTGATTAAGGAAAACAAAAACATAAGTAAAGAATATACAGAAAGAGTCAGGACAATGTTAGAGCAGAGAATATATGAAATGCCAGTAAATTTGAACATTTTTGGAAAGTGGACCATTTCCTAGCTCCTAAAGTTTACCAAAACTGACACAAGAGGAAATCATTTAAGGTCATCATGTCTGCCCTTGGCATTCTCGGAACGCCCTGGCCTCAGAATGCAGCCTCTGTAGTCCATGGTAACCTGCGGAGAGGGGGCGGGGCTGAGGGAGGTTGGAACACTGCCCTCACTGAGGGAGTGGGTGTGGCCATCTCTGCTGTGACTGAACAAAGGGCAGGGGAGCAGGGGGCCCAGGGCAGGGCCCTCAGAGCCCGGCAGGCCCAGTGGAGTGTCACAAGCATTTAGGCCCTGGCCAAAGGGCGCCTTCTTTGTCTGCACAGCTGCCCAAACTCTCACCTTTCCACTCAGGCCGCCCTCTTACTTGAAGTGTGTGTGGAACCTGTCCGCGCAGTACACCTCGCTGCACAGCTAAGCATAGGTCTGGGCATCGTAGCTTCCTGCCAGGTGACCGAGGCTCACAGGCAGATGGGTCCCTGGGACACACGCGGAGAGGCTCATGCCCGGGCCAGAGGCCGCCCACTGCCCCTGCCCCAGATCGGGGGCTGCAAAGCAGCCCTGTCTGAGTCCCCTGCCTCTAGACGGAGTATTGGACCAACACTTGTAGAAAACGGGGACCTTGAGGGCCACTCATTGGAGGGACACAAATAAATCTTTGCCGTCTTTCTTCTGAAACTTACGAGCGTTCACACCTAAGCCTCTTACAAGGTCAGCTGTTTAGCTAAACATGAGCTCATGATCTAAATTTACACAATAATAAAGAAAGCAGCTACAAGGGGAGACAATCAGCCAAAACAATCAATACCAGAATTAGATTCCCAAGGCCATCCATCAGATGTAGGAATAATCGGGTGCAAGGCAGAAAATATACATAAAACTGGAACTGAAACAAGGCACGAGGATGTTTTCAATGACTGGTAGGATCTCTAAAACATTTTTAAAGATCATGTCATTGATAAAGCTAAATACACAAAGGTTGTGTAATACAACAGATTAATCATTGAGAAGAGTGAAATTATGCTGTTTTGAAAACTATGGCAGGTCAGATTTTCTGCCTAATTATATAAGAAGATTTCTCTAAAAAATACACATTATTTCAAAGACATATTGGCTGTGAAATAAGTTAAGTGTGTTTCAAATGGCTTGTCTGCAAAGAAAGGTGAGATGTAGGGGATCACAGAAAGTCGAGGGGAAAATAGGTCAATATATACATTGCTATATGGTGAACTAAGCCTTAGGCCAGCAACAATGGAGAGGACCTGACCCTTAGAAACGTACAAGTAAGCTGGAATCTTCAAAAGTTCAAATCTTTATAAGTAAAAAGATTTATTAAAATGAAGAACCAAGTGTTTTAATTGACATCAGAAGATGAAAACAATAAACCCTGAGAACATAGAAAAAAGTTAAATAAAGATAGGAGCAGAACTTAATACAACAGAAAACGTATAAAATTCAGGTGATTTAGTAAGTCCAAAGAATCTTCTTTGAAAAGATTTAAAAGACACACTTTGATTAAGGAAAACAAAAACATAAGTAAAGAATATACAGAAAGAGTCAGGACAATGTTAGAGCAGAGAATATATGAAATGCCAGTAAATTTGAACATTTCTGTCAAGTGGACCATTTCCTAGCTCCTAAAGTTTACCAAAACTGACACAAGAGGAAATCATTTAAGGTCATCATGTCTGCCCTTGGCATTCTCGGAACGCCCTGGCCTCAGAATGCAGCCTCTGTAGTCCATGGTAACCTGCGGAGAGGGGGCGGGGCTGAGGGAGGTTGGAACACTGCCCTCACTGAGGGAGTGGGTGTGGCCATCTCTGCTGTGACTGAACAAAGGGCAGGGGAGCAGGGGGCCCAGGGCAGGGCCCTCAGAGCCCGGCAGGCCCAGTGGAGTGTCACAAGCATTTAGGCCCAGGCCCAAGGGCGCCTTCTTTGTCTGCACAGCTGCCCAAACTCTCACCTTTCCACTCAGGCCGCCCTCTTACTTGAAGTGTGTGTGGAACCTGTCCGCGCAGTACACCTCGCTGCACAGCTAAGCATAGGTCTGGGCATCGTAGCTTCCTGCCAGGTGACCGAGGCTCACAGGCAGATGGGTCCCTGGGACACACGCGGAGAGGCTCATGCCCGGGCCACAGGCCGCCCACTGCCCCTGCCCCAGATCGGGGGCTGCAAAGCAGCCCTGTCTGAGTCCCCTGCCTCTAGACGGAGTATTGGACCAACACTTGTAGAAAACGGGGACCTTGAGGGCCACTCATTGGAGGGACACAAATAAATCTTTGCCGTCTTTCTTCTGAAACTTACGAGCGTTCACACCTAAGCCTCTTACAAGGTCAGCTGTTTAGCTAAACATGAGCTCATGATCTAAATTTACACAATAATAAAGAAAGCAGCTACAAGGGGAGACAATCAGCCAAAACAATCAATACCAGAATTAGATTCCCAAGGCCATCCATCAGATGTAGGAATAATCGGGTGCAAGGCAGAAAATATACATAAAACTGGAACTGAAACAAGGCACGAGGATGTTTTCAAAGACTGGTAGGATCTCTAAAACATTTTTAAAGATCATGTCATTGATAAAGCTAAATACACAAAGGTTGTGTAATACAACAGATTAATCATTGAGAAGAGTGAAATTATGCTGTTTTGAAAACTATGGCAGGTCAGATTTTCTGCCTAATTATATAAGAAGATTTCTCTAAAAAATACACATTATTTCAAAGACATATTGGCTGTGAAATAAGTTAAGTGTGTTTCAAATGGCTTGTCTGCAAAGAAAGGTGAGATGTAGGGGATCACAGAAAGTCGAGGGGAAAATAGGTCAATATATACATTGCTATATGGTGAACTAAGCCTTAGGCCGGCAACAATGGAGAGGACCTGACCCTTAGAAACGTACAAGTAAGCTGGAATCTTCAAAAGTTCAAATCTTTATAAGTAAAAAGATTTATTAAAATGAAGAACCAAGTGTTTTAATTGACATCAGAAGATGAAAACAATAAACCCTGAGAACATAGAAAAAAGTTAAATAAAGATATGAGCAGAACTTAATACAACAGAAAACGTATAAAATTCAGGTGATTTAGTAAGTCCAAAGAAT
Organism: Mesoplodon mirus; assembly: GCF_964341445.2. NCBI lineage: Eukaryota > Metazoa > Chordata > Mammalia > Artiodactyla > Ziphiidae > Mesoplodon > Mesoplodon mirus. Next base: position 158,495,911 of record NC_138976.1, on the reverse strand, counting down.
CTTCTTTGAAAAGATTTAAAAGACACACTTTGATTAAGGAAAACAAAAACATAAGTAAAGAATATACAGAAAGAGTCAGGACAATGTTAGAGCAGAGAATATATGAAATGCCAGTAAATTTGAACATTTCTGGAAAGTGGACCATTTCCTAGCTCCTAAAGTTTACCAAAACTGACACAAGAGGAAATCATTTAAGGTCATCATGTCTGCCCTTGGCATTCTCGGAACGCCCTGGCCTCAGAATGCAGCCTCTGTAGTCCATGGTAACCTGCGGAGTGGGGGCGGGGCTGAGGGAGGTTGGAACACTGCCCTCACTGAGGGAGTGGGTGTGGCCATCTCTGCTGTGACTGAACAAAGGGCAGGGGAGCAGGGGGCCCAGGGCAGGGCCCTCAGAGCCCGGCAGGCCCAGTGGAGTGTCACAAGCATTTAGGCCCAGGCCCAAGGGCGCCTTCTTTGTGTGCACAGCTGCCCAAACTCTCACCTTTCCACTCAGGCCGCCCTCTTACTTGAAGTGTGTGTGGAACCTGTCCGTGCAGTACACCTCGCTGCACAGCTAAGCATAGGTCTGGGCATCGTAGCTTCCTGCCAGGTGACCGAGGCTCACAGGCAGATGGGTCCCTGGGACACACGCGGAGAGGCTCCTGCCCGGGCCACAGGCCGCCCACTGCCCCTGCCCCAGATCGGGGGCCGCAAAGCAGCCCTGTCTGAGTCCCCTGCCTCTAGACGGAGTATTGGACCAACACTTGTAGAAAACGGGGACCTTGAGGGCCACTCATTGGAGGGACACAAATAAATCTTTGCCGTCTTTCTTCTGAAACTTACGAGCGTTCACACCTAAGCCTCTTACAAGGTCAGCTGTTTAGCTAAACATGAGCTCATGATCTAAATTTACACAATAATAAAGAAAGCAGCTACAAGGGGAGACAATCAGCCAAAACAATCAATACCAGAATTAGATTCCCAAGGCCATCCATCAGATGTAGGTATAATCGGGTGCAAGGCAGAAAATATACATAAAACTGGAACTGAAACAAGGCACGAGGATGTTTTCAAAGACTGGTAGGATCTCTAAAACATTTTTAAAGGACATGTCATTGATAAAGCTAAATACACAAAGGTTGTGTAATACAACAGATTAATCATTGAGAAGAGTGAAATTATGCTGTTTTGAAAACTATGGCAGGTCAGATTTTCTGCCTAATTATATAAGAAGATTTCTCTAAAAAATACACATTATTTCAAAGACATATTGGCTGTGAAATAAGTTAAGTGTGTTTCAAATGGCTTGTCTGCAAAGAAAGGTGAGATGTAGGGGATCACAGAAAGTCGAGGGGAAAATAGGTCAATATATACATTGCTATATGGTGAACTAAGCCTTAGGCCGGCAACAATGGAGAGGACCTGACCCTTAGAAACGTACAAGTAAGCTGGAATCTTCAAAAGTTCAAATCTTTATAAGTAAAAAGATTTATTAAAATGAAGAACCAAGTGTTTTAATTGACATCAGAAGATGAAAACAATAAACCCTGAGAACATAGAAAAAAGTTAAATAAAGATATGAGCAGAACTTAATACAACAGAAAACGTATAAAATTCAGGTGATTTAGTAAGTCCAAAGAATCTTCTTTGAAAAGATTTAAAAGACACACTTTGATTAAGGAAAACAAAAACATAAGTAAAGAATATACAGAAAGAGTCAGGACAATGTTAGAGCAGAGAATATATGAAATGCCAGTAAATTTGAACATTTCTGGAAAGTGGACCATTTCCTAGCTCCTAAAGTTTACCAAAACTGACACAAGAGGAAATCATTTAAGGTCATCATGTCTGCCCTTGGCATTCTCGGAACGCCCTGGCCTCAGAATGCAGCCTCTGTAGTCCATGGTAACCTGCGGAGAGGGGGCGGGGCTGAGGGAGGTTGGAACACTGCCCTCACTGAGGGAGTGGGTGTGGCCATCTCTGCTGTGACTGAACAAAGGGCAGGGGAGCAGGGGGCCCAGGGCAGGGCCCTCAGAGCCCGGCAGGCCCAGTGGAGTGTCACAAGCATTTAGGCCCTGGCCAAAGGGCGCCTTCTTTGTCTGCACAGCTGCCCAAACTCTCACCTTTCCACTCAGGCCGCCCTCTTACTTGAAGTGTGTGTGGAACCTGTCCGCGCAGTACACCTCGCTGCACAGCTAAGCATAGGTCTGGGCATCGTAGCTTCCTGCCAGGTGACCGAGGCTCACAGGCAGATGGGTCCCTGGGACACACGCGGAGAGGCTCATGCCCGGGCCACAGGCCGCCCACTGCCCCTGCCCCAGATCGGGGGCTGCAAAGCAGCCCTGTCTGAGTCCCCTGCCTCTAGACGGAGTATTGGACCAACACTTGTAGAAAACGGGGACCTTGAGGGCCACTCATTGGAGGGACACAAATAAATCTTTGCCGTCTTTCTTCTGAAACTTACGAGCGTTCACACCTAAGCCTCTTACAAGGTCAGCTGTTTAGCTAAACATGAGCTCATGATCTAAATTTACACAATAATAAAGAAAGCAGCTACAAGGGGAGACAATCAGCCAAAACAATCAATACCAGAATTAGATTCCCAAGGCCATCCATCAGATGTAGGAATAATCGGGTGCAAGGCAGAAAATATACATAAAACTGGAACTGAAACAAGGCACGAGGATGTTTTCAATGACTGGTAGGATCTCTAAAACATTTTTAAAGATCATGTCATTGATAAAGCTAAATACACAAAGGTTGTGTAATACAACAGATTAATCATTGAGAAGAGTGAAATTATGCTGTTTTGAAAACTATGGCAGGTCAGATTTTCTGCCTAATTATATAAGAAGATTTCTCTAAAAAATACACATTATTTCAAAGACATATTGGCTGTGAAATAAGTTAAGTGTGTTTCAAATGGCTTGTCTGCAAAGAAAGGTGAGATGTAGGGGATCACAGAAAGTCGAGGGGAAAATAGGTCAATATATACATTGCTATATGGTGAACTAAGCCTTAGGCCAGCAACAATGGAGAGGACCTGACCCTTAGAAACGTACAAGTAAGCTGGAATCTTCAAAAGTTCAAATCTTTATAAGTAAAAAGATTTATTAAAATGAAGAACCAAGTGTTTTAATTGACATCAGAAGATGAAAACAATAAACCCTGAGAACATAGAAAAAAGTTAAATAAAGATATGAGCAGAACTTAATACAACAGAAAACGTATAAAATTCAGGTGATTTAGTAAGTCCAAAGAATCTTCTTTGAAAAGATTTAAAAGACACACTTTGATTAAGGAAAACAAAAACATAAGTAAAGAATATACAGAAAGAGTCAGGACAATGTTAGAGCAGAGAATATATGAAATGCCAGTAAATTTGAACATTTCTGGAAAGTGGACCATTTCCTAGCTCCTAAAGTTTACCAAAACTGACACAAGAGGAAATCATTTAAGGTCATCATGTCTGCCCTTGGCATTCTCGGAACGCCCTGGCCTCAGAATGCAGCCTCTGTAGTCCATGGTAACCTGCGGAGAGGGGGCGGGGCTGAGGGAGGTTGGAACACTGCCCTCACTGAGGGAGTGGGTGTGGCCATCTCTGCTGTGACTGAACAAAGGGCAGGGGAGCAGGGGGCCCAGGGCAGGGCCCTCAGAGCCCGGCAGGCCCAGTGGAGTGTCACAAGCATTTAGGCCCAGGCCCAAGGGCGCCTTCTTTGTCTGCACAGCTGCCCAAACTCTCACCTTTCCACTCAGGCCGCCCTCTTACTTGAAGTGTGTGTGGAACCTGTCCGCGCAGTACACCTCGCTGCACAGCTAAGCATAGGTCTGGGCATCGTAGCTTCCTGCCAGGTGACCGAGGCTCACAGGCAGATGGGTCCCTGGGACACACGCGGAGAGGCTCATGCCCGGGCCACAGGCCGCCCACTGCCCCTGCCCCAGATCGGGGGCTGCAAAGCAGCCCTGTCTGAGTCCCCTGCCTCTAGACGGAGTATTGGACCAACACTTGTAGAAAACGGGGACCTTGAGGGCCACTCATTGGAGGGACACAAATAAATCTTTGCCGTCTTTCTTCTGAAACTTACGAGCGTTCACACCTAAGCCTCTTACAAGGTCAGCTGTTTAGCTAAACATGAGCTCATGATCTAAATTTACACAATAATAAAGAAAGCAGCTACAAGGGGAGACAATCAGCCAAAACAATCAATACCAGAATTAGATTCCCAAGGCCATCCATCAGATGTAGGAATAATCGGGTGCAAGGCAGAAAATATACATAAAACTGGAACTGAAACAAGGCACGAGGATGTTTTCAAAGACTGGTAGGATCTCTAAAACATTTTTAAAGATCATGTCATTGATAAAGCTAAATACACAAAGGTTGTGTAATACAACAGATTAATCATTGAGAAGAGTGAAATTATGCTGTTTTGAAAACTATGGCAGGTCAGATTTTCTGCCTAATTATATAAGAAGATTTCTCTAAAAAATACACATTATTTCAAAGACATATTGGCTGTGAAATAAGTTAAGTGTGTTTCAAATGGCTTGTCTGCAAAGAAAGGTGAGATGTAGGGGATCACAGAAAGTCGAGGGGAAAATAGGTCAATATATACATTGCTATATGGTGAACTAAGCCTTAGGCCGGCAACAATGGAGAAGACCTGACCCTTAGAAACGTACAAGTAAGCTGGAATCTTCAAAAGTTCAAATCTTTATAAGTAAAAAGATTTATTAAAATGAAGAACCAAGTGTTTTAATTGACATCAGAAGATGAAAACAATAAACCCTGAGAACATAGAAAAAAGTTAAATAAAGATATGAGCAGAACTTAATACAACAGAAAACGTATAAAATTCAGGTGATTTAGTAAGTCCAAAGAATCTTCTTTGAAAAGATTTAAAAGACACACTTTGATTAAGGAAAACAAAAACATAAGTAAAGAATATACAGAAAGAGTCAGGACAATGTTAGAGCAGAGAATATATGAAATGCCAGTAAATTTGAACATTTCTGGAAAGTGGACCATTTCCTAGCTCCTAAAGTTTACCAAAACTGACACAAGAGGAAATCATTTAAGGTCATCATGTCTGCCCTTGGCATTCTCGGAACGCCCTGGCCTCAGAATGCAGCCTCTGTAGTCCATGGTAACCTGCGGAGAGGGGGCGGGGCTGAGGGAGGTTGGAACACTGCCCTCACTGAGGGAGTGGGTGTGGCCATCTCTGCTGTGACTGAACAAAGGGCAGGGGAGCAGGGGGCCCAGGGCAGGGCCCTCAGAGCCCGGGAGGCCCAGTGGAGTGTCACAAGCATTTAGGCCCAGGCCCAAGGGCGAGTTCTTTGTCTGCACAGCTGCCCAAACTCTCACCTTTCCACTCAGGCCGCCCTCTTACTTGAAGTGTGTGTGGAACCTGTCCGTGCAGTACACCTCGCTGCACAGCTAAGCATAGGTCTGGGCATCGTAGCTTCCTGCCCGGTGACCGAGGCTCACAGGCAGATTGGTCCCTGGGACACACGCGGAGAGGCTCCTGCCCGGGCCACAGGCCGCCCACTGCCCCTGCCCCAGATCGGGGGCCGCAAAGCAGCCCTGTCTGAGTCCCCTGCCTCTAGACGGAGTATTGGACCAACACTTGTAGAAAACGGGGACCTTGAGGGCCACTCATTGGAGGGACACAAATAAATCTTTGCCGTCTTTCTTCTGAAACTTACGAGCGTTCACACCTAAGCCTCTTACAAGGTCAGCTGTTTAGCTAAACATGAGCTCATGATCTAAATTTACACAATAATAATGAAAGCAGCTACAAGGGGAGACAATCAGCCTAAACAATCAATACCAGAATTAGATTCCCAAGGCCATCCATCAGATGTAGGAATAATCGGGTGCAAGGCAGAAAATATACATAAAACTGGAACTGAAACAAGGCACGAGGATGTTTTCAAAGACTGGTAGGATCTCTAAAACATTTTTAAAGATCATGTCATTGATAAAGCTAAATACACAAAGGTTGTGTAATACAACAGATTAATCATTGAGAAGAGTGAAATTATGCTGTTTTGAAAACTATGGCAGGTCAGATTTTCTGCCTAATTATATAAGAAGATTTCTCTAAAAAATACACATTATTTCAAAGACATATTGGCTGTGAAATAAGTTAAGTGTGTTTCAATTGGCTTGTCTGCAAAGAAAGGTGAGATGTAGGGGATCACAGAAAGTCGAGGGGAAAATAGGTCAATATATACATTGCTATATGGTGAACTAAGCCTTAGGCCGGCAACAATGGAGAAGACCTGACCCTTAGAAACGTACAAGTAAGCTGGAATCTTCAAAAGTTCAAATCTTTATAAGTAAAAAGATTTATTAAAATGAAGAACCAAGTGTTTTAATTGACATCAGAAGATGAAAACAATAAACCCTGAGAACATAGAAAAAAGTTAAATAAAGATATGAGCAGAACTTAATACAACAGAAAACGTATAAAATTCAGGTGATTTAGTAAGTCCAAAGAATCTTCTTTGAAAAGATTTAAAAGACACACTTTGATTAAGGAAAACAAAAACATAAGTAAAGAATATACAGAAAGAGTCAGGACAATGTTAGAGCAGAGAATATATGAAATGCCAGTAAATTTGAACATTTCTGGAAAGTGGACCATTTCCTAGCTCCTAAAGTTTACCAAAACTGACACAAGAGGAAATCATTTAAGGTCATCATGTCTGCCCTTGGCATTCTCGGAACGCCCTGGCCTCAGAATGCAGCCTCTGTAGTCCATGGTAACCTGCGGAGAGGGGGCGGGGCTGAGGGAGGTTGGAACACTGCCCTCACTGAGGGAGTGGGTGTGGCCATCTCTGCTGTGACTGAACAAAGGGCAGGGGAGCAGGGGGCCCAGGGCAGGGCCCTCAGAGCCCGGGAGGCCCAGTGGAGTGTCACAAGCATTTAGGCCCAGGCCCAAGGGCGCCTTCTTTGTCTGCACAGCTGCCCAAACTCTCACCTTTCCACTCAGGCCGCCCTCTTACTTGAAGTGTGTGTGGAACCTGTCCGCGCAGTACACCTCGCTGCACAGCTAAGCATAGGTCTGGGCATCGTAGCTTCCTGCCAGGTGACCGAGGCTCACAGGCAGATTGGTCCCTGGGACACACGCGGAGAGGCTCCTGCCCGGGCCACAGGCCGCCCACTGCCCCTGCCCCAGATCGGGGGCCGCAAAGCAGCCCTGTCTGAGTCCCCTGCCTCTAGACGGAGTATTGGACCAACACTTGTAGAAAACGGGGACCTTGAGGGCCACTCATTGGAGGGACACAAATAAATCTTTGCCGTCTTTCTTCTGAAACTTACGAGCGTTCACACCTAAGCCTCTTACAAGGTCAGCTGTTTAGCTAAACATGAGCTCATGATCTAAATTTACACAATAATAAAGAAAGCAGCTACAAGGGGAGACAATCAGCCAAAACAATCAATACCAGAATTAGATTCCCAAGGCCATCCATCAGATGTAGGTATAATCGGGTGCAAGGCAGAAAATATACATAAAACTGGAACTGAAACAAGGCACGAGGATGTTTTCAAAGACTGGTAGGATCTCTAAAACATTTTTAAAGGACATGTCATTGATAAAGCTAAATACACAAAGGTTGTGTAATACAACAGATTAATCATTGAGAAGAGTGAAATTATGCTGTTTTGAAAACTATGGCAGGTCAGATTTTCTGCCTAATTATATAAGAAGATTTCTCTAAAAAATACACATTATTTCAAAGACATATTGGCTGTGAAATAAGTTAAGTGTGTTTCAAATGGCTTGTCTGCAAAGAAAGGTGAGATGTAGGGGATCACAGAAAGTCGAGGGGAAAATAGGTCAATATATACATTGCTATATGGTGAACTAAGCCTTAGGCCAGCAACAATGGAGAGGACCTGACCCTTAGAAACGTACAAGTAAGCTGGAATCTTCAAAAGTTCAAATCTTTATAAGTAAAAAGATTTATTAAAATGAAGAACCAAGTGTTTTAATTGACATCAGAAGATGAAAACAATAAACCCTGAGAACATAGAAAAAAGTTAAATAAAGATATGAGCAGAACTTAATACAACAGAAAACGTATAAAATTCAGGTGATTTAGTAAGTCCAAAGAATCTTCTTTGAAAAGATTTAAAAGACACACTTTGATTAAGGAAAACAAAAACATAAGTAAAGAATATACAGAAAGAGTCAGGACAATGTTAGAGCAGAGAATATATGAAATGCCAGTAAATTTGAACATTTCTGGAAAGTGGACCATTTCCTAGCTCCTAAAGTTTACCAAAACTGACACAAGAGGAAATCATTTAAGGTCATCATGTCTGCCCTTGGCATTCTCGGAACGCCCTGGCCTCAGAATGCAGCCTCTGTAGTCCATGGTAACCTGCGGAGAGGGGGCGGGGCTGAGGGAGGTTGGAACACTGCCCTCACTGAGGGAGTGGGTGTGGCCATCTCTGCTGTGACTGAACAAAGGGCAGGGGAGCAGGGGGCCCAGGGCAGGGCCCTCAGAGCCCGGCAGGCCCAGTGGAGTGTCACAAGCATTTAGGCCCTGGCCAAAGGGCGCCTTCTTTGTCTGCACAGCTGCCCAAACTCTCACCTTTCCACTCAGGCCGCCCTCTTACTTGAAGTGTGTGTGGAACCTGTCCGCGCAGTACACCTCGCTGCACAGCTAAGCATAGGTCTGGGCATCGTAGCTTCCTGCCAGGTGACCGAGGCTCACAGGCAGATGGGTCCCTGGGACACACGCGGAGAGGCTCATGCCCGGGCCAGAGGCCGCCCACTGCCCCTGCCCCAGATCGGGGGCTGCAAAGCAGCCCTGTCTGAGTCCCCTGCCTCTAGACGGAGTATTGGACCAACACTTGTAGAAAACGGGGACCTTGAGGGCCACTCATTGGAGGGACACAAATAAATCTTTGCCGTCTTTCTTCTGAAACTTACGAGCGTTCACACCTAAGCCTCTTACAAGGTCAGCTGTTTAGCTAAACATGAGCTCATGATCTAAATTTACACAATAATAAAGAAAGCAGCTACAAGGGGAGACAATCAGCCAAAACAATCAATACCAGAATTAGATTCCCAAGGCCATCCATCAGATGTAGGAATAATCGGGTGCAAGGCAGAAAATATACATAAAACTGGAACTGAAACAAGGCACGAGGATGTTTTCAAAGACTGGTAGGATCTCTAAAACATTTTTAAAGGACATGTCATTGATAAAGCTAAATACACAAAGGTTGTGTAATACAACAGATTAATCATTGAGAAGAGTGAAATTATGCTGTTTTGAAAACTATGGCAGGTCAGATTTTCTGCCTAATTATATAAGAAGATTTCTCTAAAAAATACACATTATTTCAAAGACATATTGGCTGTGAAATAAGTTAAGTGTGTTTCAAATGGCTTGTCTGCAAAGAAAGGTGAGATGTAGGGGATCACAGAAAGTCGAGGGGAAAATAGGTCAATATATACATTGCTATATGGTGAACTAAGCCTTAGGCCGGCAACAATGGAGAGGACCTGACCCTTAGAAACGTACAAGTAAGCTGGAATCTTCAAAAGTTCAAATCTTTATAAGTAAAAAGATTTATTAAAATGAAGAACCAAGTGTTTTAATTGACATCAGAAGATGAAAACAATAAACCCTGAGAACATAGAAAAAAGTTAAATAAAGATATGAGCAGAACTTAATACAACAGAAAACGTATAAAATTCAGGTGATTTAGTAAGTCCAAAGAATCTTCTTTGAAAAGATTTAAAAGACACACTTTGATTAAGGAAAACAAAAACATAAGTAAAGAATATACAGAAAGAGTCAGGACAAAGTTAGAGCAGAGAATATATGAAATGCCAGTAAATTTGAACATTTTTGGAAAGTGGACCATTTCCTAGCTCCTAAAATTTACCAAAACTGACACAAGAGGAAATCATTTAAGGTCATCATGTCTGCCCTTGGCATTCTCGGAACGCCCTGGCCTCAGAATGCAGCCTCTGTAGTCCATGGTAACCTGCGGAGAGGGGGCGGGGCTGAGGGAGGTTGGAACACTGCCCTCACTGAGGGAGTGGGTGTGGCCATCTCTGCTGTGACTGAACAAAGGGCAGGGGAGCAGGGGGCCCAGGGCAGGGCCCTCAGAGCCCGGCAGGCCCAGTGGAGTGTCACAAGCATTTAGGCCCAGGCCCAAGGGCGCCTTCTTTGTCTGCACAGCTGCCCAAACTCTCACCTTTCCACTCAGGCCGCCCTCTTACTTGAAGTGTGTGTGGAACCTGTCCGCGCAGTACACCTCGCTGCACAGCTAAGCATAGGTCTGGGCATCGTAGCTTCCTGCCAGGTGACCGAGGCTCACAGGCAGATGGGTCCCTGGGACACACGCGGAGAGGCTCATGCCCGGGCCACAGGCCGCCCACTGCCCCTGCCCCAGATCGGGGGCTGCAAAGCAGCCCTGTCTGAGTCCCCTGCCTCTAGACGGAGTATTGGACCAACACTTGTAGAAAACGGGGACCTTGAGGGCCACTCATTGGAGGGACACAAATAAATCTTTGCCGTCTTTCTTCTGAAACTTACGAGCGTTCACACCTAAGCCTCTTACAAGGTCAGCTGTTTAGCTAAACATGAGCTCATGATCTAAATTTACACAATAATAAAGAAAGCAGCTACAAGGGGAGACAATCAGCCAAAACAATCAATACCAGAATTAGATTCCCAAGGCCATCCATCAGATGTAGGAATAATCGGGTGCAAGGCAGAAAATATACATAAAACTGGAACTGAAACAAGGCACGAGGATGTTTTCAAAGACTGGTAGGATCTCTAAAACATTTTTAAAGATCATGTCATTGATAAAGCTAAATACACAAAGGTTGTGTAATACAACAGATTAATCATTGAGAAGAGTGAAATTATGCTGTTTTGAAAACTATGGCAGGTCAGATTTTCTGCCTAATTATATAAGAAGATTTCTCTAAAAAATACACATTATTTCAAAGACATATTGGCTGTGAAATAAGTTAAGTGTGTTTCAAATGGCTTGTCTGCAAAGAAAGGTGAGATGTAGGGGATCACAGAAAGTCGAGGGGAAAATAGGTCAATATATACATTGCTATATGGTGAACTAAGCCTTAGGCCGGCAACAATGGAGAGGACCTGACCCTTAGAAACGTACAAGTAAGCTGGAATCTTCAAAAGTTCAAATCTTTATAAGTAAAAAGATTTATTAAAATGAAGAACCAAGTGTTTTAATTGACATCAGAAGATGAAAACAATAAACCCTGAGAACATAGAAAAAAGTTAAATAAAGATATGAGCAGAACTTAATACAACAGAAAACGTATAAAATTCAGGTGATTTAGTAAGTCCAAAGAATCTTCTTTGAAAAGATTTAAAAGACACACTTTGATTAAGGAAAACAGAAACATAAGTAAAGAATATACAGAAAGAGTCAGGACAATGTTAGAGCAGAGAATATATGAAATGCCAGTAAATTTGAACATTTCTGGAAAGTGGACCATTTCCTAGCTCCTAAAGTTTACCAAAACTGACACAAGAGGAAATCATTTAAGGTCATCATGTCTGCCCTTGGCATTCTCGGAACGCCCTGGCCTCAGAATGCAGCCTCTGTAGTCCATGGTAACCTGCGGAGAGGGGGCGGGGCTGAGGGAGGTTGGAACACTGCCCTCACTGAGGGAGTGGGTGTGGCCATCTCTGCTGTGACTGAACAAAGGGCAGGGGAGCAGGGGGCCCAGGGCAGGGCCCTCAGAGCCCGGCAGGCCCAGTGGAGTGTCACAAGCATTTAGGCCCAGGCCCAAGGGCGCCTTCTTTGTCTGCACAGCTGCCCAAACTCTCACCTTTCCACTCAGGCCGCCCTCTTACTTGAAGTGTGTGTGGAACCTGTCCGCGCAGTACACCTCGCTGCACAGCTAAGCATAGGTCTGGGCATCGTAGCTTCCTGCCAGGTGACCGAGGCTCACAGGCAGATGGGTCCCTGGGACACACGCGGAGAGGCTCCTGCCCGGGCCACAGGCCGCCCACTGCCCCTGCCCCAGATCGGGGGCCGCAAAGCAGCCCTGTCTGAGTCCCCTGCCTCTAGACGGAGTATTGGACCAACACTTGTAGAAAACGGGGACCTTGAGGGCCACTCATTGGAGGGACACAAATAAATCTTTGCCGTCTTTCTTCTGAAACTTACGAGCGTTCACACCTAAGCCTCTTACAAGGTCAGCTGTTTAGCTAAACATGAGCTCATGATCTAAATTTACACAATAATAAAGAAAGCAGCTACAAGGGGAGACAATCAGCCAAAACAATCAATACCAGAATTAGATTCCCAAGGCCATCCATCAGATGTAGGTATAATCGGGTGCAAGGCAGAAAATATACATAAAACTGGAACTGAAACAAGGCACGAGGATGTTTTCAAAGACTGGTAGGATCTCTAAAACATTTTTAAAGGACATGTCATTGATAAAGCTAAATACACAAAGGTTGTGTAATACAACAGATTAATCATTGAGAAGAGTGAAATTATGCTGTTTTGAAAACTATGGCAGGTCAGATTTCCTGCCTAATTATATAAGAAGATTTCTCTAAAAAATACACATTATTTCAAAGACATATTGGCTGTGAAATAAGTTAAGTGTGTTTCAAATGGCTTGTCTGCAAAGAAAGGTGAGATGTAGGGGATCACAGAAAGTCGAGGGGAAAATAGGTCAATATATACATTGCTATATGGTGAACTAAGCCTTAGGCCGGCAACAATGGAGAGGACCTGACCCTTAGAAACATACAAGTAGGCTGGAATCTTCAAAAGTTCAAATCTTTATAAGTAAAAAGATTTATTAAAATGAAGAACCAAGTGTTTTAATTGACATCAGAAGATGAAAACAATAAACCCTGAGAACATAGAAAAAAGTTAAATAAAGATATGAGCAGAACTTAATACAACAGAAAACGTATAAAATTCAGGTGATTTAGTAAGTCCAAAGAATCTTCTTTGAAAAGATTTAAAAGACACACTTTGATTAAGGAAAACAAAAACATAAGTAAAGAATATACAGAAAGAGTCAGGACAATGTTAGAGCAGAGAATATATGAAATGCCAGTAAATTTGAACATTTCTGGAAAGTGGACCATTTCCTAGCTCCTAAAGTTTACCAAAACTGACACAAGAGGAAATCATTTAAGGTCATCATGTCTGCCCTTGGCATTCTCGGAACGCCCTGGCCTCAGAATGCAGCCTCTGTAGTCCATGGTAACCTGCGGAGAGGGGGCGGGGCTGAGGGAGGTTGGAACACTGCCCTCACTGAGGGAGTGGGTGTGGCCATCTCTGCTGTGACTGAACAAAGGGCAGGGGAGCAGGGGGCCCAGGGCAGGGCACTCAGAGCCCGGCAGGCCCAGTGGAGTATCACAAGCATTTAGGCCCAGGCCCAAGGGCGCCTTCTTTGTCTGCACAGCTGCCCAAACTCTCACCTTTCCACTCAGGCCGCCCTCTTACTTGAAGTGTGTGTGGAACCTGTCCGCGCAGTACACCTCGCTGCACAGCTAAGCATAGGTCTGGGCATCGTAGCTTCCTGCCAGGTGACCGAGGCTCACAGGCAGATGGGTCCCTGGGACACACGCGGAGAGGCTCCTGCCCGGGCCACAGGCCGCCCACTGCCCCTGCCCCAGATCGGGGGCCGCAAAGCAGCCCTGTCTGAGTCCCCTGCCTCTAGACGGAGTATTGGACCAACACTTGTAGAAAACGGGGACCTTGAGGGCCACTCATTGGAGGGACACAAATAAATCTTTGCCGTCTTTCTTCTGAAACTTACGAGCGTTCACACCTAAGCCTCTTACAAGGTCAGCTGTTTAGCTAAACATGAGCTCATGATCTAAATTTACACAATAATAAAGAAAGCAGCTACAAGGGGAGACAATCAGCCAAAACAATCAATACCAGAATTAGATTCCCAAGGCCATCCATCAGATGTAGGTATAATCGGGTGCAAGGCAGAAAATATACATAAAACTGGAACTGAAACAAGGCACGAGGATGTTTTCAAAGACTGGTAGGATCTCTAAAACATTTTTAAAGGACATGTCATTGATAAAGCTAAATACACAAAGGTTGTGTAATACAACAGATTAATCATTGAGAAGAGTGAAATTATGCTGTTTTGAAAACTATGGCAGGTCAGATTTCCTGCCTAATTATATAAGAAGATTTCTCTAAAAAACACACATTATTTCAAAGACATATTGGCTGTGAAATAAGTTAAGTGTGTTTCAAATGGCTTGTCTGCAAAGAAAGGTGAGATGTAGGGGATCACAGAAAGTCGAGGGGAAAATAGGTCAATATATACATTGCTATATGGTGAACTAAGCCTTAGGCCGGCAACAATGGAGAGGACCTGACCCTTAGAAACATACAAGTAAGCTGGAATCTTCAAAAGTTCAAATCTTTATAAGTAAAAAGATTTATTAAAATGAAGAACCAAGTGTTTTAATTGACATCAGAAGATGAAAACAATAAACCCTGAGAACATAGAAAAAAGTTAAATAAAGATATGAGCAGAACTTAATACAACAGAAAACGTATAAAATTCAGGTGATTTAGTAAGTCCAAAGAATCTTCTTTGAAAAGATTTAAAAGACACACTTTGATTAAGGAAAACAAAAACATAAGTAAAGAATATACAGAAAGAGTCAGGACAATGTTAGAGCAGAGAATATATGAAATGCCAGTAAATTTGAACATTTCTGGAAAGTGGACCATTTCCTAGCTCCTAAAGTTTACCAAAACTGACACAAGAGGAAATCATTTAAGGTCATCATGTCTGCCCTTGGCATTCTCTGAACGCCCTGGCCTCAGAATGCAGCCTCTGTAGTCCATGGTAACCTGCGGAGTGGGGGCGGGGCTGAGGGAGGTTGGAACACTGCCCTCACTGAGGGAGTGGGTGTGGCCATCTCTGCTGTGACTGAACAAAGGGCAGGGGAGCAGGGGGCCCAGGGCAGGGCCCTCAGAGCCCGGCAGGCCCAGTGGAGTGTCACAAGCATTTAGGCCCAGGTCCAAGGGCGCCTTCTTTGTGTGCACAGCTGCCCAAACTCTCACCTTTCCACTCAGGCCGCCCTCTTACTTGAAGTGTGTGTGGAACCTGTCCGCGCAGTACACCTCGCTGCACAGCTAAGCATAGGTCTGGGCATCGTAGCTTCCTGCCAGGTGACCGAGGCTCACAGGCAGATGGGTCCCTGGGACACACGCGGAGAGGCTCCTGCCCGGGCCACAGGCCGCCCACTGCCCCTGCCCCAGATCGGGGGCCGCAAAGCAGCCCTGTCTGAGTCCCCTGCCTCTAGACGGAGTATTGGACCAACACTTGTAGAAAACGGGGACCTTGAGGGCCACTCATTGGAGGGACACAAATAAATCTTTGCCGTCTTTCTTCTGAAACTTACGAGCGTTCACACCTAAGCCTCTTACAAGGTCAGCTGTTTAGCTAAACATGAGCTCATGATCTAAATTTACACAATAATAAAGAAAGCAGCTACAAGGGGAGACAATCAGCCAAAACAATCAATACCAGAATTAGATTCCCAAGGCCATCCATCAGATGTAGGTATAATCGGGTGCAAGGCAGAAAATATACATAAAACTGGAACTGAAACAAGGCACGAGGATGTTTTCAAAGACTGGTAGGATCTCTAAAACATTTTTAAAGGACATGTCATTGATAAAGCTAAATACACAAAGGTTGTGTAATACAACAGATTAATCATTGAGAAGAGTGAAATTATGCTGTTTTGAAAACTATGGCAGGTCAGATTTTCTGCCTAATTATATAAGAAGATTTCTCTAAAAAATACACATTATTTCAAAGACATATTGGCTGTGAAATAAGTTAAGTGTGTTTCAAATGGCTTGTCTGCAAAGAAAGGTGAGATGTAGGGGATCACAGAAAGTCGAGGGGAAAATAGGTCAATATATACATTGCTATATGGTGAACTAAGCCTTAGGCCAGCAACAATGGAGAGGACCTGACCCTTAGAAACGTACAAGTAAGCTGGAATCTTCAAAAGTTCAAATCTTTATAAGTAAAAAGATTTATTAAAATGAAGAACCAAGTGTTTTAATTGACATCAGAAGATGAAAACAATAAACCCTGAGAACATAGAAAAAAGTTAAATAAAGATATGAGCAGAACTTAATACAACAGAAAACGTATAAAATTCAGGTGATTTAGTAAGTCCAAAGAATCTTCTTTGAAAAGATTTAAAAGACACACTTTGATTAAGGAAAACAGAAACATAAGTAAAGAATATACAGAAAGAGTCAGGACAATGTTAGAGCAGAGAATATATGAAATGCCAGTAAATTTGAACATTTCTGGAAAGTGGACCATTTCCTAGCTCCTAAAGTTTACCAAAACTGACACAAGAGGAAATCATTTAAGGTCATCATGTCTGCCCTTGGCATTCTCGGAACGCCCTGGCCTCAGAATGCAGCCTCTGTAGTCCATGGTAACCTGCGGAGAGGGGGCGGGGCTGAGGGAGGTTGGAACACTGCCCTCACTGAGGGAGTGGGTGTGGCCATCTCTGCTGTGACTGAACAAAGGGCAGGGGAGCAGGGGGCCCAGGGCAGGGCCCTCAGAGCCCGGCAGGCCCAGTGGAGTGTCACAAGCATTTAGGCCCAGGCCCAAGGGCGCCTTCTTTGTCTGCACAGCTGCCCAAACTCTCACCTTTCCACTCAGGCCGCCCTCTTACTTGAAGTGTGTGTGGAACCTGTCCGCGCAGTACACCTCGCTGCACAGCTAAGCATAGGTCTGGGCATCGTAGCTTCCTGCCAGGTGACCGAGGCTCACAGGCAGATGGGTCCCTGGGACACACGCGGAGAGGCTCCTGCCCGGGCCACAGGCCGCCCACTGCCCCTGCCCCAGATCGGGGGCCGCAAAGCAGCCCTGTCTGAGTCCCCTGCCTCTAGACGGAGTATTGGACCAACACTTGTAGAAAACGGGGACCTTGAGGGCCACTCATTGGAGGGACACAAATAAATCTTTGCCGTCTTTCTTCTGAAACTTACGAGCGTTCACACCTAAGCCTCTTACAAGGTCAGCTGTTTAGCTAAACATGAGCTCATGATCTAAATTTACACAATAATAAAGAAAGCAGCTACAAGGGGAGACAATCAGCCAAAACAATCAATACCAGAATTAGATTCCCAAGGCCATCCATCAGATGTAGGTATAATCGGGTGCAAGGCAGAAAATATACATAAAACTGGAACTGAAACAAGGCACGAGGATGTTTTCAAAGACTGGTAGGATCTCTAAAACATTTTTAAAGGACATGTCATTGATAAAGCTAAATACACAAAGGTTGTGTAATACAACAGATTAATCATTGAGAAGAGTGAAATTATGCTGTTTTGAAAACTATGGCAGGTCAGATTTCCTGCCTAATTATATAAGAAGATTTCTCTAAAAAATACACATTATTTCAAAGACATATTGGCTGTGAAATAAGTTAAGTGTGTTTCAAATGGCTTGTCTGCAAAGAAAGGTGAGATGTAGGGGATCACAGAAAGTCGAGGGGAAAATAGGTCAATATATACATTGCTATATGGTGAACTAAGCCTTAGGCCGGCAACAATGGAGAGGACCTGACCCTTA
This sequence comes from Mesoplodon mirus, assembly GCF_964341445.2. NCBI lineage: Eukaryota > Metazoa > Chordata > Mammalia > Artiodactyla > Ziphiidae > Mesoplodon > Mesoplodon mirus. Next base: position 158,478,290 of record NC_138976.1, on the reverse strand, counting down.
GAAACATACAAGTAGGCTGGAATCTTCAAAAGTTCAAATCTTTATAAGTAAAAAGATTTATTAAAATGAAGAACCAAGTGTTTTAATTGACATCAGAAGATGAAAACAATAAACCCTGAGAACATAGAAAAAAGTTAAATAAAGATATGAGCAGAACTTAATACAACAGAAAACGTATAAAATTCAGGTGATTTAGTAAGTCCAAAGAATCTTCTTTGAAAAGATTTAAAAGACACACTTTGATTAAGGAAAACAAAAACATAAGTAAAGAATATACAGAAAGAGTCAGGACAATGTTAGAGCAGAGAATATATGAAATGCCAGTAAATTTGAACATTTCTGGAAAGTGGACCATTTCCTAGCTCCTAAAGTTTACCAAAACTGACACAAGAGGAAATCATTTAAGGTCATCATGTCTGCCCTTGGCATTCTCGGAACGCCCTGGCCTCAGAATGCAGCCTCTGTAGTCCATGGTAACCTGCGGAGAGGGGGCGGGGCTGAGGGAGGTTGGAACACTGCCCTCACTGAGGGAGTGGGTGTGGCCATCTCTGCTGTGACTGAACAAAGGGCAGGGGAGCAGGGGGCCCAGGGCAGGGCACTCAGAGCCCGGCAGGCCCAGTGGAGTATCACAAGCATTTAGGCCCAGGCCCAAGGGCGCCTTCTTTGTCTGCACAGCTGCCCAAACTCTCACCTTTCCACTCAGGCCGCCCTCTTACTTGAAGTGTGTGTGGAACCTGTCCGCGCAGTACACCTCGCTGCACAGCTAAGCATAGGTCTGGGCATCGTAGCTTCCTGCCAGGTGACCGAGGCTCACAGGCAGATGGGTCCCTGGGACACACGCGGAGAGGCTCCTGCCCGGGCCACAGGCCGCCCACTGCCCCTGCCCCAGATCGGGGGCCGCAAAGCAGCCCTGTCTGAGTCCCCTGCCTCTAGACGGAGTATTGGACCAACACTTGTAGAAAACGGGGACCTTGAGGGCCACTCATTGGAGGGACACAAATAAATCTTTGCCGTCTTTCTTCTGAAACTTACGAGCGTTCACACCTAAGCCTCTTACAAGGTCAGCTGTTTAGCTAAACATGAGCTCATGATCTAAATTTACACAATAATAAAGAAAGCAGCTACAAGGGGAGACAATCAGCCAAAACAATCAATACCAGAATTAGATTCCCAAGGCCATCCATCAGATGTAGGTATAATCGGGTGCAAGGCAGAAAATATACATAAAACTGGAACTGAAACAAGGCACGAGGATGTTTTCAAAGACTGGTAGGATCTCTAAAACATTTTTAAAGGACATGTCATTGATAAAGCTAAATACACAAAGGTTGTGTAATACAACAGATTAATCATTGAGAAGAGTGAAATTATGCTGTTTTGAAAACTATGGCAGGTCAGATTTCCTGCCTAATTATATAAGAAGATTTCTCTAAAAAACACACATTATTTCAAAGACATATTGGCTGTGAAATAAGTTAAGTGTGTTTCAAATGGCTTGTCTGCAAAGAAAGGTGAGATGTAGGGGATCACAGAAAGTCGAGGGGAAAATAGGTCAATATATACATTGCTATATGGTGAACTAAGCCTTAGGCCGGCAACAATGGAGAGGACCTGACCCTTAGAAACATACAAGTAAGCTGGAATCTTCAAAAGTTCAAATCTTTATAAGTAAAAAGATTTATTAAAATGAAGAACCAAGTGTTTTAATTGACATCAGAAGATGAAAACAATAAACCCTGAGAACATAGAAAAAAGTTAAATAAAGATATGAGCAGAACTTAATACAACAGAAAACGTATAAAATTCAGGTGATTTAGTAAGTCCAAAGAATCTTCTTTGAAAAGATTTAAAAGACACACTTTGATTAAGGAAAACAAAAACATAAGTAAAGAATATACAGAAAGAGTCAGGACAATGTTAGAGCAGAGAATATATGAAATGCCAGTAAATTTGAACATTTCTGGAAAGTGGACCATTTCCTAGCTCCTAAAGTTTACCAAAACTGACACAAGAGGAAATCATTTAAGGTCATCATGTCTGCCCTTGGCATTCTCTGAACGCCCTGGCCTCAGAATGCAGCCTCTGTAGTCCATGGTAACCTGCGGAGTGGGGGCGGGGCTGAGGGAGGTTGGAACACTGCCCTCACTGAGGGAGTGGGTGTGGCCATCTCTGCTGTGACTGAACAAAGGGCAGGGGAGCAGGGGGCCCAGGGCAGGGCCCTCAGAGCCCGGCAGGCCCAGTGGAGTGTCACAAGCATTTAGGCCCAGGTCCAAGGGCGCCTTCTTTGTGTGCACAGCTGCCCAAACTCTCACCTTTCCACTCAGGCCGCCCTCTTACTTGAAGTGTGTGTGGAACCTGTCCGCGCAGTACACCTCGCTGCACAGCTAAGCATAGGTCTGGGCATCGTAGCTTCCTGCCAGGTGACCGAGGCTCACAGGCAGATGGGTCCCTGGGACACACGCGGAGAGGCTCCTGCCCGGGCCACAGGCCGCCCACTGCCCCTGCCCCAGATCGGGGGCCGCAAAGCAGCCCTGTCTGAGTCCCCTGCCTCTAGACGGAGTATTGGACCAACACTTGTAGAAAACGGGGACCTTGAGGGCCACTCATTGGAGGGACACAAATAAATCTTTGCCGTCTTTCTTCTGAAACTTACGAGCGTTCACACCTAAGCCTCTTACAAGGTCAGCTGTTTAGCTAAACATGAGCTCATGATCTAAATTTACACAATAATAAAGAAAGCAGCTACAAGGGGAGACAATCAGCCAAAACAATCAATACCAGAATTAGATTCCCAAGGCCATCCATCAGATGTAGGTATAATCGGGTGCAAGGCAGAAAATATACATAAAACTGGAACTGAAACAAGGCACGAGGATGTTTTCAAAGACTGGTAGGATCTCTAAAACATTTTTAAAGGACATGTCATTGATAAAGCTAAATACACAAAGGTTGTGTAATACAACAGATTAATCATTGAGAAGAGTGAAATTATGCTGTTTTGAAAACTATGGCAGGTCAGATTTTCTGCCTAATTATATAAGAAGATTTCTCTAAAAAATACACATTATTTCAAAGACATATTGGCTGTGAAATAAGTTAAGTGTGTTTCAAATGGCTTGTCTGCAAAGAAAGGTGAGATGTAGGGGATCACAGAAAGTCGAGGGGAAAATAGGTCAATATATACATTGCTATATGGTGAACTAAGCCTTAGGCCAGCAACAATGGAGAGGACCTGACCCTTAGAAACGTACAAGTAAGCTGGAATCTTCAAAAGTTCAAATCTTTATAAGTAAAAAGATTTATTAAAATGAAGAACCAAGTGTTTTAATTGACATCAGAAGATGAAAACAATAAACCCTGAGAACATAGAAAAAAGTTAAATAAAGATATGAGCAGAACTTAATACAACAGAAAACGTATAAAATTCAGGTGATTTAGTAAGTCCAAAGAATCTTCTTTGAAAAGATTTAAAAGACACACTTTGATTAAGGAAAACAAAAACATAAGTAAAGAATATACAGAAAGAGTCAGGACAATGTTAGAGCAGAGAATATATGAAATGCCAGTAAATTTGAACATTTCTGGAAAGTGGACCATTTCCTAGCTCCTAAAGTTTACCAAAACTGACACAAGAGGAAATCATTTAAGGTCATCATGTCTGCCCTTGGCATTCTCGGAACGCCCTGGCCTCAGAATGCAGCCTCTGTAGTCCATGGTAACCTGCGGAGAGGGGGCGGGGCTGAGGGAGGTTGGAACACTGCCCTCACTGAGGGAGTGGGTGTGGCCATCTCTGCTGTGACTGAACAAAGGGCAGGGGAGCAGGGGGCCCAGGGCAGGGCCCTCAGAGCCCGGCAGGCCCAGTGGAGTGTCACAAGCATTTAGGCCCAGGCCCAAGGGCGCCTTCTTTGTCTGCACAGCTGCCCAAACTCTCACCTTTCCACTCAGGCCGCCCTCTTACTTGAAGTGTGTGTGGAACCTGTCCGCGCAGTACACCTCGCTGCACAGCTAAGCATAGGTCTGGGCATCGTAGCTTCCTGCCAGGTGACCGAGGCTCACAGGCAGATGGGTCCCTGGGACACACGCGGAGAGGCTCATGCCCGGGCCACAGGCCGCCCACTGCCCCTGCCCCAGATCGGGGGCTGCAAAGCAGCCCTGTCTGAGTCCCCTGCCTCTAGACGGAGTATTGGACCAACACTTGTAGAAAACGGGGACCTTGAGGGCCACTCATTGGAGGGACACAAATAAATCTTTGCCGTCTTTCTTCTGAAACTTACGAGCGTTCACACCTAAGCCTCTTACAAGGTCAGCTGTTTAGCTAAACATGAGCTCATGATCTAAATTTACACAATAATAAAGAAAGCAGCTACAAGGGGAGACAATCAGCCAAAACAATCAATACCAGAATTAGATTCCCAAGGCCATCCATCAGATGTAGGAATAATCGGGTGCAAGGCAGAAAATATACATAAAACTGGAACTGAAACAAGGCACGAGGATGTTTTCAAAGACTGGTAGGATCTCTAAAACATTTTTAAAGATCATGTCATTGATAAAGCTAAATACACAAAGGTTGTGTAATACAACAGATTAATCATTGAGAAGAGTGAAATTATGCTGTTTTGAAAACTATGGCAGGTCAGATTTTCTGCCTAATTATATAAGAAGATTTCTCTAAAAAATACACATTATTTCAAAGACATATTGGCTGTGAAATAAGTTAAGTGTGTTTCAAATGGCTTGTCTGCAAAGAAAGGTGAGATGTAGGGGATCACAGAAAGTCGAGGGGAAAATAGGTCAATATATACATTGCTATATGGTGAACTAAGCCTTAGGCCGGCAACAATGGAGAAGACCTGACCCTTAAAACGTACAAGTAAGCTGGAATCTTCAAAAGTTCAAATCTTTATAAGTAAAAAGATTTATTAAAATGAAGAACCAAGTGTTTTAATTGACATCAGAAGATGAAAACAATAAACCCTGAGAACATAGAAAAAAGTTAAATAAAGATATGAGCAGAACTTAATACAACAGAAAACGTATAAAATTCAGGTGATTTAGTAAGTCCAAAGAATCTTCTTTGAAAAGATTTAAAAGACACACTTTGATTAAGGAAAACAAAAACATAAGTAAAGAATATACAGAAAGAGTCAGGACAATGTTAGAGCAGAGAATATATGAAATGCCAGTAAATTTGAACATTTCTGGAAAGTGGACCATTTCCTAGCTCCTAAAGTTTACCAAAACTGACACAAGAGGAAATCATTTAAGGTCATCATGTCTGCCCTTGGCATTCTCGGAACGCCCTGGCCTCAGAATGCAGCCTCTGTAGTCCATGGTAACCTGCGGAGAGGGGGCGGGGCTGAGGGAGGTTGGAACACTGCCCTCACTGAGGGAGTGGGTGTGGCCATCTCTGCTGTGACTGAACAAAGGGCAGGGGAGCAGGGGGCCCAGGGCAGGGCCCTCAGAGCCCGGGAGGCCCAGTGGAGTGTCACAAGCATTTAGGCCCAGGCCCAAGGGCGCCTTCTTTGTCTGCACAGCTGCCCAAACTCTCACCTTTCCACTCAGGCCGCCCTCTTACTTGAAGTGTGTGTGGAACCTGTCCGCGCAGTACACCTCGCTGCACAGCTAAGCATAGGTCTGGGCATCGTAGCTTCCTGCCAGGTGACCGAGGCTCACAGGCAGATGGGTCCCTGGGACACACGCGGAGAGGCTCCTGCCCGGGCCACAGGCCGCCCACTGCCCCTGCCCCAGATCGGGGGCCGCAAAGCAGCCCTGTCTGAGTCCCCTGCCTCTAGACGGAGTATTGGACCAACACTTGTAGAAAACGGGGACCTTGAGGGCCACTCATTGGAGGGACACAAATAAATCTTTGCCGTCTTTCTTCTGAAACTTACGAGCGTTCACACCTAAGCCTCTTACAAGGTCAGCTGTTTAGCTAAACATGAGCTCATGATCTAAATTTACACAATAATAAAGAAAGCAGCTACAAGGGGAGACAATCAGACAAAACAATCAATACCAGAATTAGATTCCCAAGGCCATCCATCAGATGTAGGTATAATCGGGTGCAAGGCAGAAAATATACATAAAACTGGAACTGAAACAAGGCACGAGGATGTTTTCAAAGACTGGTAGGATCTCTAAAACATTTTTAAAGGACATGTCATTGATAAAGCTAAATACACAAAGGTTGTGTAATACAACAGATTAATCATTGAGAAGAGTGAAATTATGCTGTTTTGAAAACTATGGCAGGTCAGATTTTCTGCCTAATTATATAAGAAGATTTCTCTAAAAATTACACATTATTTCAAAGACATATTGGCTGTGAAATAAGTTAAGTGTGTTTCAAATGGCTTGTCTGCAAAGAAAGGTGAGATGTAGGGGATCACAGAAAGTCGAGGGGAAAATAGGTCAATATATACATTGCTATATGGTGAACTAAGCCTTAGGCCGGCAACAATGGAGAGGACCTGACCCTTAGAAACGTACAAGTAAGCTGGAATCTTCAAAAGTTCAAATCTTTATAAGTAAAAAGATTTATTAAAATGAAGAACCAAGTGTTTTAATTGACATCAGAAGATGAAAACAATAAACCCTGAGAACATAGAAAAAAGTTAAATAAAGATATGAGCAGAACTTAATACAACAGAAAACGTATAAAATTCAGGTGATTTAGTAAGTCCAAAGAATCTTCTTTGAAAAGATTTAAAAGACACACTTTGATTAAGGAAAACAAAAACATAAGTAAAGAATATACAGAAAGAGTCAGGACAATGTTAGAGCAGAGAATATATGAAATGCCAGTAAATTTGAACATTTCTGGAAAGTGGACCATTTCCTAGCTCCTAAAGTTTACCAAAACTGACACAAGAGGAAATCATTTAAGGTCATCATGTCTGCCCTTGGCATTCTCGGAACGCCCTGGCCTCAGAATGCAGCCTCTGTAGTCCATGGTAACCTGCGGAGAGGGGGCGGGGCTGAGGGAGGTTGGAACACTGCCCTCACTGAGGGAGTGGGTGTGGCCATCTCTGCTGTGACTGAACAAAGGGCAGGGGAGCAGGGGGCCCAGGGCAGGGCCCTCAGAGCCCGGCAGGCCCAGTGGAGTGTCACAAGCATTTAGGCCCAGGCCCAAGGGCGCCTTCTTTGTCTGCACAGCTGCCCAAACTCTCACCTTTCCACTCAGGCCGCCCTCTTACTTGAAGTGTGTGTGGAACCTGTCCGCGCAGTACACCTCGCTGCACAGCTAAGCATAGGTCTGGGCATCGTAGCTTCCTGCCAGGTGACCGAGGCTCACAGGCAGATGGGTCCCTGGGACACACGCGGAGAGGCTCATGCCCGGGCCACAGGCCGCCCACTGCCCCTGCCCCAGATCGGGGGCTGCAAAGCAGCCCTGTCTGAGTCCCCTGCCTCTAGACGGAGTATTGGACCAACACTTGTAGAAAACGGGGACCTTGAGGGCCACTCATTGGAGGGACACAAATAAATCTTTGCCGTCTTTCTTCTGAAACTTACGAGCGTTCACACCTAAGCCTCTTACAAGGTCAGCTGTTTAGCTAAACATGAGCTCATGATCTAAATTTACACAATAATAAAGAAAGCAGCTACAAGGGGAGACAATCAGCCAAAACAATCAATACCAGAATTAGATTCCCAAGGCCATCCATCAGATGTAGGAATAATCGGGTGCAAGGCAGAAAATATACATAAAACTGGAACTGAAACAAGGCACGAGGATGTTTTCAAAGACTGGTAGGATCTCTAAAACATTTTTAAAGGACATGTCATTGATAAAGCTAAATACACAAAGGTTGTGTAATACAACAGATTAATCATTGAGAAGAGTGAAATTATGCTGTTTTGAAAACTATGGCAGGTCAGATTTCCTGCCTAATTATATAAGAAGATTTCTCTAAAAAATACACATTATTTCAAAGACATATTGGCTGTGAAATAAGTTAAGTGTGTTTCAAATGGCTTGTCTGCAAAGAAAGGTGAGATGTAGGGGATCACAGAAAGTCGAGGGGAAAATAGGTCAATATATACATTGCTATATGGTGAACTAAGCCTTAGGCCGGCAACAATGGAGAGGACCTGACCCTTAGAAACATACAAGTAAGCTGGAATCTTCAAAAGTTCAAATCTTTATAAGTAAAAAGATTTATTAAAATGAAGAACCAAGTGTTTTAATTGACATCAGAAGATGAAAACAATAAACCCTGAGAACATAGAAAAAAGTTAAATAAAGATATGAGCAGAACTTAATACAACAGAAAACGTATAAAATTCAGGTGATTTAGTAAGTCCAAAGAATCTTCTTTGAAAAGATTTAAAAGACACACTTTGATTAAGGAAAACAAAAACATAAGTAAAGAATATACAGAAAGAGTCAGGACAATGTTAGAGCAGAGAATATATGAAATGCCAGTAAATTTGAACATTTCTGGAAAGTGGACCATTTCCTAGCTCCTAAAGTTTACCAAAACTGACACAAGAGGAAATCATTTAAGGTCATCATGTCTGCCCTTGGCATTCTCGGAACGCCCTGGCCTCAGGATGCAGCCTCTGTAGTCCATGGTAACCTGCGGAGTGGGGGCGGGGCTGAGGGAGGTTGGAACACTGCCCTCACTGAGGGAGTGGGTGTGGCCATCTCTGCTGTGACTGAACAAAGGGCAGGGGAGCAGGGGGCCCAGGGCAGGGCCCTCAGAGCCCGGCAGGCCCAGTGGAGTGTCACAAGCATTTAGGCCCAGGCCCAAGGGCGCCTTCTTTGTCTGCACAGCTGCCCAAACTCTCACCTTTCCACTCAGGCCGCCCTCTTACTTGAAGTGTGTGTGGAACCTGTCCGCGCAGTACACCTCGCTGCACAGCTAAGCATAGGTCTGGGCATCGTAGCTTCCTGCCAGGTGACCGAGGCTCACAGGCAGATGGGTCCCTGGGACACACGCGGAGAGGCTCCTGCCCGGGCCACAGGCCGCCCACTGCCCCTGCCCCAGATCGGGGGCCGCAAAGCAGCCCTGTCTGAGTCCCCTGCCTCTAGACGGAGTATTGGACCAACACTTGTAGAAAACGGGGACCTTGAGGGCCACTCATTGGAGGGACACAAATAAATCTTTGCCGTCTTTCTTCTGAAACTTACGAGCGTTCACACCTAAGCCTCTTACAAGGTCAGCTGTTTAGCTAAACATGAGCTCATGATCTAAATTTACACAATAATAAAGAAAGCAGCTACAAGGGGAGACAATCAGCCAAAACAATCAATACCAGAATTAGATTCCCAAGGCCATCCATCAGATGTAGGTATAATCGGGTGCAAGGCAGAAAATATACATAAAACTGGAACTGAAACAAGGCACGAGGATGTTTTCAAAGACTGGTAGGATCTCTAAAACATTTTTAAAGGACATGTCATTGATAAAGCTAAATACACAAAGGTTGTGTAATACAACAGATTAATCATTGAGAAGAGTGAAATTATGCTGTTTTGAAAACTATGGCAGGTCAGATTTTCTGCCTAATTATATAAGAAGATTTCTCTAAAAAATACACATTATTTCAAAGACATATTGGCTGTGAAATAAGTTAAGTGTGTTTCAAATGGCTTGTCTGCAAAGAAAGGTGAGATGTAGGGGATCACAGAAAGTCGAGGGGAAAATAGGTCAATATATACATTGCTATATGGTGAACTAAGCCTTAGGCCAGCAACAATGGAGAGGACCTGACCCTTAGAAACGTACAAGTAAGCTGGAATCTTCAAAAGTTCAAATCTTTATAAGTAAAAAGATTTATTAAAATGAAGAACCAAGTGTTTTAATTGACATCAGAAGATGAAAACAATAAACCCTGAGAACATAGAAAAAAGTTAAATAAAGATATGAGCAGAACTTAATACAACAGAAAACGTATAAAATTCAGGTGATTTAGTAAGTCCAAAGAATCTTCTTTGAAAAGATTTAAAAGACACACTTTGATTAAGGAAAACAAAAACATAAGTAAAGAATATACAGAAAGAGTCAGGACAATGTTAGAGCAGAGAATATATGAAATGCCAGTAAATTTGAACATTTCCGTCAAGTGGACCATTTACTAGCTCCTAAAGTTTACCAAAACTGACACAAGAGGAAATCATTTAAGGTCATCATGTCTGCCCTTGGCATTCTCGGAACGCCCTGGCCTCAGAATGCAGCCTCTGTAGTCCATGGTAACCTGCGGAGAGGGGGCGGGGCTGAGGGAGGTTGGAACACTGCCCTCACTGAGGGAGTGGGTGTGGCCATCTCTGCTGTGACTGAACAAAGGGCAGGGGAGCAGGGGGCCCAGGGCAGGGCCCTCAGAGCCCGGCAGGCCCAGTGGAGTGTCACAAGCATTTAGGCCCAGGCCAAAGGGCGCCTTCTTTGTCTGCACAGCTGCCCAAACTCTCACCTTTCCACTCAGGCCGCCCTCTTACTTGAAGTGTGTGTGGAACCTGTCCGCGCAGTACACCTCGCTGCACAGCTAAGCATAGGTCTGGGCATCGTAGCTTCCTGCCAGGTGACCGAGGCTCACAGGCAGATGGGTCCCTGGGACACACGCGGAGAGGGTCATGCCCGGGCCACAGGCCGGCCACTGCCCCTGCCCCAGATCGGGGGCTGCAAAGCAGCCCTGTCTGAGTCCCCTGCCTCTAGACGGAGTATTGGACCAACACTTGTAGAAAACGGGGACCTTGATGGCCACTCATTGGAGGGACACAAATAAATCTTTGCCGTCTTTCTTCTGAAACTTACGAGCGTTCACACCTAAGCCTCTTACAAGGTCAGCTGTTTAGCTAAACATGAGCTCATGATCTAAATTTACACAATAATAAAGAAAGCAGCTACAAGGGGAGACAATCAGCCAAAACAATCAATACCAGAATTAGATTCCCAAGGCCATCCATCAGATGTAGGAATAATCGGGTGCAAGGCAGAAAATATACATAAAACTGGAACTGAAACAAGGCACGAGGATGTTTTCAAAGACTGGTAGGATCTCTAAAACATTTTTAAAGATCATGTCATTGATAAAGCTAAATACACAAAGGTTGTGTAATACAACAGATTAATCATTGAGAAGAGTGAAATTATGCTGTTTTGAAAACTATGGCAGGTCAGATTTTCTGCCTAATTATATAAGAAGATTTCTCTAAAAAATACACATTATTTCAAAGACATATTGGCTGTGAAATAAGTTAAGTGTGTTTCAAATGGCTTGTCTGCAAAGAAAGGTGAGATGTAGTGGATCACAGAAAGTCGAGGGGAAAATAGGTCAATATATACATTGCTATATGGTGAACTAAGCCTTAGGCCGGCAACAATGGAGAGTACCTGACCCTTAGAAACGTACAAGTAAGCTGGAATCTTCAAAAGTTCAAATCTTTATAAGTAAAAAGATTTATTAAAATGAAGAACCAAGTGTTTTAATTGACATCAGAAGATGAAAACAATAAACCCTGAGAACATAGAAAAAAGTTAAATAAAGATATGAGCAGAACTTAATACAACAGAAAACGTATAAAATTCAGGTGATTTAGTAAGTCCAAAGAATCTTCTTTGAAAAGATTTAAAAGACACACTTTGATTAAGGAAAACAAAAACATAAGTAAAGAATATACAGAAAGAGTCAGGACAATGTTAGAGCAGAGAATATATGAAATGCCAGTAAATTTGAACATTTCTGGAAAGTGGACCATTTCCTAGCTCCTAAAGTTTACCAAAACTGACACAAGAGGAAATCATTTAAGGTCATCATGTCTGCCCTTGGCATTCTCGGAACGCCCTGGCCTCAGAATGCAGCCTCTGTAGTCCATGGTAACCTGCGGAGAGGGGGCGGGGCTGAGGGAGGTTGGAACACTGCCCTCACTGAGGGAGTGGGTGTGGCCATCTCTGCTGTGACTGAACAAAGGGCAGGGGAGCAGGGGGCCCAGGGCAGGGCCCTCAGAGCCCGGCAGGCCCAGTGGAGTGTCACAAGCATTTAGGCCCAGGCCCAAGGGCGCCTTCTTTGTCTGCACAGCTGCCCAAACTCTCACCTTTCCACTCAGGCCGCCCTCTTACTTGAAGTGTGTGTGGAACCTGTCCGCGCAGTACACCTCGCTGCACAGCTAAGCATAGGTCTGGGCATCGTAGCTTCCTGCCAGGTGACCGAGGCTCACAGGCAGATGGGTCCCTGGGACACACGCGGAGAGGCTCCTGCCCGGGCCACAGGCCGCCCACTGCCCCTGCCCCAGATCGGGGGCCGCAAAGCAGCCCTGTCTGAGTCCCCTGCCTCTAGACGGAGTATTGGACCAACACTTGTAGAAAACGGGGACCTTGAGGGCCACTCATTGGAGGGACACAAATAAATCTTTGCCGGCTTTCTTCTGAAACTTACGAGCGTTCACACCTAAGCCTCTTACAAGGTCAGCTGTTTAGCTAAACATGAGCTCATGATCTAAATTTACACAATAATAAAGAAAGCAGCTACAAGGGGAGACAATCAGACAAAACAATCAATACCAGAATTAGATTCCCAAGGCCATCCATCAGATGTAGGAATAATCGGGTGCAAGGCAGAAAATATACATAAAACTGGAACTGAAACAAGGCACGAGGATGTTTTCAAAGACTGGTAGGATCTCTAAAACATTTTTAAAGGACATGTCATTGATAAAGCTAAATACACAAAGGTTGTGTAATACAACAGATTAATCATTGAGAAGAGTGAAATTATGCTGTTTTGAAAACTATGGCAGGTCAGATTTTCTGCCTAATTATATAAGAAGATTTCTCTAAAAAATACACATTATTTCAAAGACATATTGGCTGTGAAATAAGTTAAGTGTGTTTCAAATGGCTTGTCTGCAAAGAAAGGTGAGATGTAGGGGATCACAGAAAGTCGAGGGGAAAATAGGTCAATATATACATTGCTATATGGTGAACTAAGCCTTAGGCCGGCAACAATGGAGAGGACCTGACCCTTAGAAACGTACAAGTAAGCTGGAATCTTCAAAAGTTCAAATCTTTATAAGTAAAAAGATTTATTAAAATGAAGAACCAAGTGTTTTAATTGACATCAGAAGATGAAAACAATAAACCCTGAGAACATAGAAAAAAGTTAAATAAAGATAGGAGCAGAACTTAATACAACAGAAAACGTATAAAATTCAGGTGATTTAGTAAGTCCAAAGAATCTTCTTTGAAAAGATTTAAAAGACACACTTTGATTAAGGAAAACAAAAACATAAGTAAAGAATATACAGAAAGAGTCAGGACAATGTTAGAGCAGAGAATATATGAAATGCCAGTAAATTTGAACATTTCTGGAAAGTGGACCATTTCCTAGCTCCTAAAGTTTACCAACACTGACACAAGAGGAAATCATTTAAGGTCATCATGTCTGCCCTTGGCATTCTCGGAACGCCCTGGCCTCAGAATGCAGCCTCTGTAGTCCATGGTAACCTGCGGAGAGGGGGCGGGGCTGAGGGAGGTTGGAACACTGCCCTCACTGAGGGAGTGGGTGTGGCCATCTCTGCTGTGACTGAACAAAGGGCAGGGGAGCAGGGGGCCCAGGGCAGGGCCCTCAGAGCCCGGCAGGCCCAGTGGAGTGTCACAAGCATTTAGGCCCAGGCCAAAGGGCGCTTTCTTTGTCTGCACAGCTGCCCAAACTCTCACCTTTCCACTCAGGCCGCCCACTTACTTGAAGTGTGTGTGGCACTTGTCCGTGCAGTACACCTCGCTGCACAGCTAAGCATAGGTCTGGGCATCGTAGCTTCCTGCCAGGTGACCGAGGCTCACAGGCAGATGGGTCCCTGGGACACACGCGGAGAGGCTCCTGCCCGGGCCACAGGCCGCCCACTGCCCCTGCCCCAGATCGGGGGCGGCAAAGCAGCCCTGTCTGAGTCCCCTGCCTCTAGAGGGAGTATTGGACCAACACTTGTAGAAAACGGGGTCCTTGAGGGCCACTCATTGGAGGGACACAAATAAATCTTTGCCGTCTTTCTTCTGAAACTTACGAGCGTTCACACCTAAGCCTCTTACAAGGTCAGCTGTTTAGCTAAACATGAGCTCATGATCTAAATTTACACAATAATGAAGAAAGCAGCTACAAGGGGAGACAATCAGCCAAAACAATCAATACCAGAATTAGATTCCCAAGGCCATCCATCAGATGTAGGAATAATCGGGTGCAAGGCAGAAAATATACATAAAACTGGAACTGAAACAAGGCACGAGGATGTTTTCAAAGACTAGTAGGATCTCTAAAATATTTTTAAAGCACATGTCATTGATAAAGCTAAATACACAAAGGTTGTGTAATACAACAGATTAATCATTGAGAAGAGTGAAATTATGCTGTTTTGAAAACTATGGCAGGTCAGATTTTCTGCCTAATTATATAAGAAGATTTCTCTAAAAAATACACGTTATTTCAAAGCCTTATTGGCTGTGAAATAAGTTAAGGGTATTTCAAATGGCTTGTCTGCAAAGAAAGGTGAGATGTAGTGGATCACAGAAAGTCGAGGGGAAAATAGGTCAATATATACATTGCTATATGGTGAACTAAGCCTTAGGCCGGCAACAGTGGAGAGGACCTGACCCTTAGAAACGTACAAGTAAGCTGGAATCTTCAAAAGTTCAAATCTTTATAAGTAAAAAGATTTATTAAAATGAATAACCAAGTGTTTTAATTGACATCAGAAGATGAAATCAATAAACCCTGAGAACATAGAAAAAAGTTAAATAAAGATATGAGCAGAACTTAATACAACAGAAAACGTATAAAATTCAGGTGATTTAGTAAGTCCAAAGAATCTTCTTTGAAAAGATTTAAAAGACACACTTTGTTTAAGGAAAACAAAAACATAAGTAAAGAATATACAGAAAGAGTCAGGATAAAGTTAGAGCAGAGAATATATGAAATGCCAGTAAATTTGAACATTTTTGGAAAGTGGACCATTTCCTAGCTCCTAAAGTTTACCAAAACTGACACAAGAGGAAATCATTTAAGGTCATCATGTCTGCCCTTGGCATTCTCGGAACGCCCTGGCCTCAGAATGCAGCCTCTGTAGTCCATGGTAACCTGCGGAGAGGGGGCGGGGCTGAGGGAGGTTGGAACACTGCCCTCACTGAGGGAGTGGGTGTGGCCATCTCTGCTGTGACTGAACAAAGGGCAGGGGAGCAGGGGGCCCAGGGCAGGGCCCTCAGAGCCCGGCTGGCCCAGTGGAGTGTCACAAGCATTTAGGCCCAGGCCAAAGGGCGCTTTCTTTGTCTGCACAGCTGCCCAAACTCTCACCTTTCCACTCAGGCCGCCCTCTTACTTGAAGTGTGTGTGGAACCTGTCCGCGCAGTACACCTCGCTGCACAGCTAAGCATAGGTCTGGGCATCATAGCTTACTGCCAGGTGACCGAGGCTCACAGGCAGATGGGTCCCTGGGACACACGCGGAGAGGCTCCTGCCCGGGCCACAGGCCGCCCACTGCCCCTGCCCCAGATCGGGGGCCGCAAAGCAGCCCTGTCTGAGTCCCCTGCCTCTAGAGGGAGTATTGGAACAACACTTGTAGAAAACGGGGTCCTTGAGGGCCACTCATTGGAGGGAAACAAATAAATCTTTGCCGTCTTTCTTCTGAAACTTACGAGCGTTCACACCTAAGCCTCTTACAAGGTCAGCTGTTTAGCTAAACATGAGCTCATGATCTAAATTTACACAATAATGAAGAAAGCAGCTACAAGGGGAGACAATCAGCCAAAACAATCAATACCAGAATTAGATTCCCAAGGCCATCCATCAGATGTAGGAATAATCGGGTGCAAGGCAGAAATTATACATAAACTGGAACTGAAACAAGGCACGAGGATGTTTTCAAAGACTGGTAGGATCTCTAAAACATTTTTAAAGGACATGTCATTGATAAAGCTAAATAAACAGAGGTTGTGTAATACAACAGATTAATCATTGAGAAGAGTGAAATTATGCTGTTTTGAAAACTATGGCAGGTCAGATTTTCTGCCTAATTATAAAAGAAGATTTCTCTAAATAATACACATTATTTCAAAGCCTTATTGGCTGTGAAATAAGTTAAGGGTATTTCAAATGGCTTGTCTGCAAAGAAAGGTGAGATGTAGTGGATCACAGAAAGTCGAGGGGAAAATAGGTCAATATATACATTGCTATATGGTGAACTAAGGCTTAGGCCGGCAACAGTGGAGAGAACCTGACCCTTAGAAACGTACAAGTAAGCTGGAATCTTCAAAAGTTCAAATCTTTATAAGTAAAAAGATTTATTAAAATGAATAACCAAGTGTTTTAATTGACATCAGAAGATGAAAACAATAAACCCTGAGAACATAGAAAAAAGTTAAATAAAGATATGAGCAGAACTTAATACAACAGAAAACGTATAAAATTCAGGTGATTTAGTAAGTCCAAAGAATCTTCTTTGAAAAGATTTAAAAGACACACTTTGATTAAGGAAAACAAAAACATAAGTAAAGAATATACAGAAAGAGTCAGGACAATGTTAGAGCAGAGAATATATGAAATGCCAGTAAATTTGAACATTTCTGGAAAGTGGACCATTTCCTAGCTCCTAAAGTTTACCAAAACTGACACAAGAGGAAATCATTTAAGGTCATCATGTCTGCCCTTGGCATTCTCGGAACGCCCTGGCCTCAGAATGCAGCCTCTGTAGTCCATGGTAACCTGCGGAGAGGGGGCGGGGCTGAGGGAGGTTGGAACACTGCCCTCACTGAGGGAGTGGGTGTGGCCATCTCTGCTGTGACTGAACAAAGGGCAGGGGAGCAGGGGGCGCAGGGCAGGGCCCTCAGAGCCCGGCAGGCCCAGTGGAGTGTCACAAGCATTTAGGCCCAGGCCAAAGGGCGCTTTCTTTGTCTGCACAGCTGCCCAAACTCTCACCTTTCCACTCAGGCCGCCCTCTTACTTGAAGCGTGTGTGGAACCTGTCCGCGCAGTACACCTCGCTGCACAGCTAAGCATAGGTCTGGGCATCGTAGCTTCCTGCCAGGTGACCGAGGCTCACAGGCAGATGGGTCCCTGGGACACACGCGGAGAGGCTCCTGCCCGGGCCACAGGCCACCCACTGCCCCTGCCCCAGATCGGGGGCCGCAAAGCAGCCCTGTCTGAGTCCCCTGCCTCTAGAGGGAGTATTGGACCAACACTTGTAGAAAACGGGGTCCTTGAGGGCCACTCATTGGAGGGAAACAAATAAATCTTTGACTTCTTTCTTCTGAAACTTACGAGCGTTCACACCTAAGCCTCTTACAAGGTCAGCTGTTTAGCTAAACATGAGCTCATGATCTAAATTTACACAATAATGAAGAAAGCAGCTACAAGGGGAGACAATCAGCCAAAACAATCAATACCAGAATTAGATTCCCAAGGCCATCCATCAGATGTAGGAATAATCGGGTGCAAGGCAGAAATTATACATAAACTGGAACTGAAACAAGGCACGAGGATGTTTTCAAAGACTGGTAGGATCTCTAAAACATTTTTAAAGATCATGTCATTGATAAAGCTAAATACACAAGGGTTGTGTAATACAACAGATTAATCATTGAGAAGAGTGAAATTATGCTGTTTTGAAAACTATGGCAGGTCAGATTTTCTGCCTAATTATAGAAGAAGATTTCTCTAAAAAATAAACATTATTTCAAAGCCTTATTGGCTGTGAAATAAGTTAAGGGTATTTCAAATGGCTTGTCTGCAAAGAAAGGTGAGATGTAGTGGATCACAGAAAGTCGAGGGGAAAATAGGTCAATATATACATTGCTTTATGGGGAACTAAGCCTTAGGCCAGCAACAATGGAGAGGACCTGACCCTTAGAAACGTACAAGTAAGCTGGAATCTTCAAAAGTTCAAATATTTATAAGTAAAATATTTATTAAAATGAATAACCAAGTGTTTTAATTGACATCAGAATATGAAAACAATAAACCCTGAGAACATAGAAAAAAGATAAATAAAGATATGAGCAGAACTTAATACAACAGAAAACGTATAAAATTGAGGTGATTTAGTAAGTCCAAAGAATCTTCTTTGAAAAGATTTAAAAGACACACTTTGATAAAGGAAAACAAAAACATAAGTAAAGAATACACAGAAAGAGTCAGGACAATGTTAGAGCAGAGAATATATGAAATGCCAGTAACTTTGAACATTTCTGTAAAGGGGACCATTTCCTAGCTCTTAAGTTTACCAAAACTGACACAAGAGGAAATCATTTAAGGTCATCATGTCTGCCCTTGGCATTCTCGGAATTACCTGGCCTCAGAATGCAGCCTCTGTAGTCCATGGTATCCTGCGGAGAGGGGACGGGGCTGAGGGAGGTTGGAACACTGCCCTCACTGAGGGAGTGGGTGTAGCCATCTCTGCTGTGACTGAACAAAGGGCAGGGGAGCAGGGGGCCCAGGGAAGGGCCCTCAGAGCTCGGCAGGCCCAGTGGAGTCTCACAAGCATTTAGGCCCCGGACAAAGGGTGCCTTCTTTGTCTGCACAGCTGCCCAAACTCTCACCTTTCCACTCAGGCCGCCCTCTTACTTGAAGTTTGTGTGGAATCTGTCCGCGCAGTACACATCGCTGCACAGCTGAGCATAGGTCTGGGAACCGTAGCTCCCAGCCAGGTGACCGAAGTTCGCAGGCAGATTGGTCCCTGGGACACACGCGGAGAGTCTCCTGCCCGGGCCACAGGCCGCCCACTGCCCCTGCCCCAGATCGGGGGCCGCAAAGCAGCCCTGTCTGAGTCCCCTGCCTCTAGAGGGAGTATTGGACCAACACTTGTAGAAAACGGGGTCCCTGCTGGCCACTCATTGGAGGGACACAAATAAATCTTGGCCGACTTTCTGCTGAATCTTACGAGCGTTCACACCTAAGCCTCTTAGAAGGTCAGCTGTTTAGCTAAACATGAGCTCATGATCTAAATTTACACAATAATGAAGAAAGCAGCTACAAGGGGAGACAATCAACAAAAACAATCAATACCAGAATTAGATTCCCAAGGCCATCCATCAGATGTAGGAATAATCGGGTGCAAGGCAGAAAATATACATCAAACTGGAACTGAAACAAGGCACAAGGATGTTTTCAAAGACTGGTAGGATCTCTAAAACATTTTTAAAGGACATGTCATTGATAAAGCTAAATACTCAAAGGTTGTGTAATACAACAGATTAATCATTGAGAAGAGTGATATTATGCTGTTTTGAAAACTATGGCAGGTCAGATTTTCTGCCTAATTATAGAAGAAGATTTCTCTACAAAATACACATTATTTCAAAGACTTATTGGCTGTGAAATAAGTTAAGGGTATTTCCAATGGCTTGTCTGCAAAGAAAGGTGAGATGTAGGGAATCACAGAAAGTCGAGGGGAAATTAGGTCAATATATACATTGCTATATGGGGAACTAAGCCTTAGGCCAGCAACAATGGAGAGGACCTGACCCTTAGAAACTTACAAGTAAGCTGGAATCTTCAAAAGTTCAAATCTTTATAAGTAAAACGATTTATTAAAATGAATAACCAAGAGTTTTAATTGACATCAGAAGATGAAAACAATAAACCCTGAGAACATAGAACAAAGATAAATAAAGATATGAGCAGAACTTAATACAACAGAAAACGTATAACATTGAGGTGATTTAGTAAGTCCAAAGAATCTTCTTTGAAAAGATTTAAAAGACACACTTTGATTAAGGAAAACAAAAACATATGTAAAGAATATACAGAAAGAGTCAGGACAATGTTATAGCAGAGAATATATGAAATGCCAGTAAATTTGAACATTTCTGTAAAGGGGACCATTTCCTAGCTCCTAAAGTTTACCAAAACTGACACAAGAGAAAATCATTTAAGGTCATCATGTCTGCCCTTGGCATTCTCGGAACGCCCTGGCCTCAGAATGCAGCCTCTGTAGTCCATGGTAACCTGCGAAGTGGGGGCGGGGCTGAGGGAGGTTGGAACAATGACCTCACTGAGGGACTGGGTGTGGCCATCTCTGCTGTGACTGAACAAAGGGCAGGGGAGCAGGGGGCCCAGGTCAGGGCCCTCAGAGCCCGGCAGGCCCAGTGGAGTGTCACAAGCATTTAGGCCCAGGCTAAAGCGCGCCTTCTTTGTCTGCACAGGTGCCCAAACTCTCACCTTTCCACTCAGGCCGCCCTCTTATTTGAAGTGTGTGTGGAACCTGTCCGCGCAATACACATCGCTGCACAGCTGAGCATAGGTCTGGGAACCGTAGCTTCCAGCCAGGTGACCGAAGTTCGCAGGCAGATTGGTCCCTGGGACACACGCGGAGAGTCTCCTGCCCGGGCCACAGGCCGCCCACTGCCCCTGCCCCAGATCGGGGGCCGCAAAGCAGCCCTGTCTGAGTCCCCTGCCTCTAGAGGGAGTATTGGACCCACACTTGTAGAAAACGGGGTCCCTGCGGGCCACTCATTGGAGGGACACAAATAAATCTTGGCCGACTTTCTGCTGAATCTTACGAGCGTTCACACCTAAGCCTCTTACAAGATCAGCTGTTTAGCTAAACATGAGCTCATGATCTAAATTTACACAATAATGAAGAAAGCAGCTACAAGGGGAGACAATCAGCAAAAACAATCAATACCAGAATTAGATTCCCAAGGCCATCCATCAGATGTAGGAATAATCGGGTGCAAGGCAGAAAATATACATCAAACTGGAACTGAAACAAGGCACAAGGATGTTTTCAAAGACTGGTAGGATCTCTAAAACATTTGTAAAGGACATGTCATTGATAAAGCTAAATACTCAAAGGGTGTGTAATACAACAGATTAATCATTGAGAAGAGTGAAATTATGCTGTTTTGAAAACTATGGCAGGTCAGATTTTCTGCCTAATTATAGAAGAAGATTTCTCTACAAAATACACATTATTTCAAAGACTTATTGGCTGTGAAATAAGTTAAGGGTATTTCCAATGGCTTGTCTGCAAAGAAAGGTGAGATGTAGGGAATCACAGAAAGTCGAGGGCAAAATAGGTCAATATATACATTGCTTTATGGGGAACTAAGCCTTAGGCCAGCAACAATGGAGAGGACCTGACCCTTAGAAACGTACAAGTAAGCTGGAATCTTCAAAAGTTCAAATATTTATAAGTAAAATATTTATTAAAATGAATAACCAAGTGTTTTAATTGACATCAGAATATGAAAACAATAAACCCTGAGAACATAGAAAAAAGATAAATAAAGATATGAGCAGAACTTAATACAACAGAAAACGTATAAAATTGAGGTGATTTAGTAAGTCCAAAGAATCTTCTTTGAAAAGATTTAAAAGACACACTTTGATAAAGGAAAACAAAAACATAAGTAAAGAATACACAGAAAGAGTCAGGACAATGTTAGAGCAGAGAATATATGAAATGCCAGTAACTTTGAACATTTCTGTAAAGGGGACCATTTCCTAGCTCTTAAGTTTACCAAAACTGACACAAGAGGAAATCATTTAAGGTCATCATGTCTGCCCTTGGCATTCTCGGAATTACCTGGCCTCAGAATGCAGCCTCTGTAGTCCATGGTATCCTGCGGAGAGGGGACGGGGCTGAGGGAGGTTGGAACACTGCCCTCACTGAGGGAGTGGGTGTAGCCATCTCTGCTGTGACTGAACAAAGGGCAGGGGAGCAGGGGGCCCAGGGAAGGGCCCTCAGAGCCCGGCAGGCCCAGTGGAGTCTCACAAGCATTTAGGCCCCGGACAAAGGGTGCCTTCTTTGTCTGCACAGCTGCCCAAACTCTCACCTTTCCACTCAGGCCGCCCTCTTACTTGAAGTTTGTGTGGAATCTGTCCGCGCAGTACACATCGCTGCACAGCTGAGCATAGGTCTGGGAACCGTAGCTCCCAGCCAGGTGACCGAAGTTCGCAGGCAGATTGGTCCCTGGGACACACGCGGAGAGTCTCCTGCCCGGGCCACAGGCCGCCCACTGCCCCTGCCCCAGATCGGGGGCCGCAAAGCAGCCCTGTCTGAGTCCCCTGCCTCTAGAGGGAGTATTGGACCAACACTTGTAGAAAACGGGGTCCCTGCTGGCCACTCATTGGAGGGACACAAATAAATCTTGGCCGACTTTCTGCTGAATCTTACGAGCGTTCACACCTAAGCCTCTTAGAAGGTCAGCTGTTTAGCTAAACATGAGCTCATGATCTAAATTTACACAATAATGAAGAAAGCAGCTACAAGGGGAGACAATCAACAAAAACAATCAATACCAGAATTAGATTCCCAAGGCCATCCATCAGATGTAGGAATAATCGGGTGCAAGGCAGAAAATATACATCAAACTGGAACTGAAACAAGGCACAAGGATGTTTTCAAAGACTGGTAGGATCTCTAAAACATTTTTAAAGGACATGTCATTGATAAAGCTAAATACTCAAAGGTTGTGTAATACAACAGATTAATCATTGAGAAGAGTGATATTATGCTGTTTTGAAAACTATGGCAGGTCAGATTTTCTGCCTAATTATAGAAGAAGATTTCTCTACAAAATACACATTATTTCAAAGACTTATTGGCTGTGAAATAAGTTAAGGGTATTTCCAATGGCTTGTCTGCAAAGAAAGGTGAGATGTAGGGAATCACAGAAAGTCGAGGGGAAATTAGGTCAATATATACATTGCTATATGGGGAACTAAGCCTTAGGCCAGCAACAATGGAGAGGACCTGACCCTTAGAAACTTACAAGTAAGCTGGAATCTTCAAAAGTTCAAATCTTTATAAGTAAAACGATTTATTAAAATGAATAACCAAGAGTTTTAATTGACATCAGAAGATGAAAACAATAAACCCTGAGAACATAGAACAAAGATAAATAAAGATATGAGCAGAACTTAATACAACAGAAAACGTATAACATTGAGGTGATTTAGTAAGTCCAAAGAATCTTCTTTGAAAAGATTTAAAAGACACACTTTGATTAAGGAAAACAAAAACATATGTAAAGAATATACAGAAAGAGTCAGGACAATGTTATAGCAGAGAATATATGAAATGCCAGTAAATTTGAACATTTCTGTAAAGGGGACCATTTCCTAGCTCCTAAAGTTTACCAAAACTGACACAAGAGAAAATCATTTAAGGTCATCATGTCTGCCCTTGGCATTCTCGGAACGCCCTGGCCTCAGAATGCAGCCTCTGTAGTCCATGGTAACCTGCGAAGTGGGGGCGGGGCTGAGGGAGGTTGGAACAATGACCTCACTGAGGGACTGGGTGTGGCCATCTCTGCTGTGACTGAACAAAGGGCAGGGGAGCAGGGGGCCCAGGTCAGGGCCCTCAGAGCCCGGCAGGCCCAGTGGAGTGTCACAAGCATTTAGGCCCAGGCTAAAGCGCGCCTTCTTTGTCTGCACAGGTGCCCAAACTCTCACCTTTCCACTCAGGCCGCCCTCTTATTTGAAGTGTGTGTGGAACCTGTCCGCGCAATACACATCGCTGCACAGCTGAGCATAGGTCTGGGAACCGTAGCTTCCAGCCAGGTGACCGAAGTTCGCAGGCAGATTGGTCCCTGGGACACACGCGGAGAGTCTCCTGCCCGGGCCACAGGCCGCCCACTGCCCCTGCCCCAGATCGGGGGCCGCAAAGCAGCCCTGTCTGAGTCCCCTGCCTCTAGAGGGAGTATTGGACCCACACTTGTAGAAAACGGGGTCCCTGCGGGCCACTCATTGGAGGGACACAAATAAATCTTGGCCGACTTTCTGCTGAATCTTACGAGCGTTCACACCTAAGCCTCTTACAAGATCAGCTGTTTAGCTAAACATGAGCTCATGATCTAAATTTACACAATAATGAAGAAAGCAGCTACAAGGGGAGACAATCAGCAAAAACAATCAATACCAGAATTAGATTCCCAAGGCCATCCATCAGATGTAGGAATAATCGGGTGCAAGGCAGAAAATATACATCAAACTGGAACTGAAACAAGGCACAAGGATGTTTTCAAAGACTGGTAGGATCTCTAAAACATTTGTAAAGGACATGTCATTGATAAAGCTAAATACTCAAAGGGTGTGTAATACAACAGATTAATCATTGAGAAGAGTGAAATTATGCTGTTTTGAAAACTATGGCAGGTCAGATTTTCTGCCTAATTATAGAAGAAGATTTCTCTACAAAATACACATTATTTCAAAGACTTATTGGCTGTGAAATAAGTTAAGGGTATTTCCAATGGCTTGTCTGCAAAGAAAGGTGAGATGTAGGGAATCACAGAAAGTCGAGGGCAAAATAGGTCAATATATACATTGCTTTATGGGGAACTAAGCCTTAGGCCAGCAACAATGGAGAGGACCTGACCCTTAGAAACGTACAAGTAAGCTGGAATCTTCAAAAGTTCAAATATTTATAAGTAAAATATTTATTAAAATGAATAACCAAGTGTTTTAATTGACATCAGAATATGAAAACAATAAACCCTGAGAACATAGAAAAAAGATAAATAAAGATATGAGCAGAACTTAATACAACAGAAAACGTATAAAATTGAGGTGATTTAGTAAGTCCAAAGAATCTTCTTTGAAAAGATTTAAAAGACACACTTTGATAAAGGAAAACAAAAACATAAGTAAAGAATACACAGAAAGAGTCAGGACAATGTTAGAGCAGAGAATATATGAAATGCCAGTAACTTTGAACATTTCTGTAAAGGGGACCATTTCCTAGCTCCTAAAGTTTACCAAAAGTGACACAAGAGGAAATCATTTAAGGTCATCATGTCTGCCCTTGGCATTCTCGGAATTACCTGGCCTCAGAATGCAGCCTCTGTAGTCCATGGTAACCTACGGAGAGGGGACGGGGCTGAGGAAGGTTGGAACACTGCCCTCACTGAGGGAGTGGGTGTAGCCATCTCTGCTGTGACTGAACAAAGGGCAGGGGAGCAGGGGCCCCAGGGCAGGGCCCTCAGAGCCAGGCAGGCCCAGTGGAGTCTCACAAGCATTTAGGCACCGGACAAATGGTGCCTTCTTTGTCTGCACAGCTGCCCAAACTCTCACCTTTCCACTCAGGCCGCCCTCTTACTTGAAGTGTGTGTGGAACCTGTCCACACAGTACATCTCGCTGCACAGTTGAGCATAGGTCTGGGCATCGTAGCTTCCTGCCAGGTGACCGAAGTTCGAAGGCAGATTGGTCCCTGGGACACATGCGGAGAGGTTCCTGCCCAGGCCACAGGCCGCCCACTGCCCCTGCCTCAGATCGGGGGCCGCAAAGCAGCCCTGTCTGAGTCCCCTGCCTCTAGAGGGAGTATTGGACCAACACTTGTAGAAAACGGGGTCCTTGCGGGCCACTCATTGGAGGGACACAAATAAATCTTGGCCGACTTTCTGCTGAATCTTACGAGCGTTCACACCTAAGCCTCTTACAAGGTCAGCTGTTTAGCTAAACATGAGCTCATGATCTAAATTTACACAATAATGAAGAAAGCAGCTACAAGGGGAGACAATCAGCTAAAACAATCAATACCAGAATTAGATTCCCAAGGCCATCCATCAGATGTAGGAATAATCGGGTGCAAGGCAGAAAATATACATGAAACTGGAACTGAAACAAGGCACAAGGATGTTTTCAAAGACTGGTAGGATCTCTAAAACATTTGTAAAGGACATGTCATTGATAAAGCTAAATACTCAAAGGTTGTGTAATACAACAGATTAATCATTTAGAAGAGTGAAATTATGCTGTTTTGAAAACTATGGCAGGTCAGATTTTCTGCCTAATTATATAAGAAGATTTCTCTACAAAATACACATTATTTCAAAGACTTATTGGCTGTGAAATAAGTTAAGGGTATTTCCAATGGCTTGTCTGCAAAGAAAGGTGAGATGTAGGGAATCACAGAGAGTCGAGGGGAAAATAGGTCAATATATACATTGCTATATGGTGAACTAAGCCTTAGGCCAGCAACAATGGAGAGGACCTGACCCTTAGAAACGTACAAGTAAGCTGGAATCTTCAAAAGTTCAAATCTTTATAAGTAAAATATTTATTAAAATGAATAACCAAGTGTTTTAATTGACATCAGAAGATGAAAACAATAAACCCTGAGAACATAGAAAAAAGATAAATAAAGATATGAGCAGAACTTAATACAACAGAAAACGTATAAAATTGAGGTGATTTAGTAAGTCGAAAGAATCTTCTTTGAAAAGATTTAAAAGACACACTTTGATAAAGGAAAACAAAAACATAATTAAAGAATACACAGAAAGAGTCAGGACAATGTTAGAGCAGAGAATATATGAAATGCCAGTAACTTTGAACATTTCTGTAAAGGGGACCATTTCCTAGCTCCTAAAGTTTACCAAAAGTGACACAAGAGGAAATCATTTAAGGTCATCATGTCTGCCCTTGGCATTCTCAGAATTACCTGGCCTCAGAATGCAGCCTCTGTAGTCCATGGTAACCTGCGGAGTGGGGGCGGGGCTGAGGGAGGTTGGAACACTGCCCTCACTGAGGGAGTGGGTGTAGCCATACCTGCTGTGACTGAACAAAGGGCAGGGGAGCAGGGGGCCCAGGGCAGGGCCCTCAGAGCCCGGCAGTCCCAGTGGAGTCTCACAAGAATTTAGGCCCCGGACAAAGGGTGCCTTCTTTGTCTGCACAGCTGCCCAAACTCTCACCTTTCCACTCAGGCCGCCCTCTTACTTGAAGTGTGTGTGGAACCAGTCCGCACAGTACATCTCGCTGCACAGCTGAGCATAGGTCTGGGCATCGTAGCTTCCAGCCAGGTGACCGAAGTTCGCAGGCAGATTGGTCCCTGGGACACACGCGGAGAAGCTCCTGCCCAGGCCACAGGCCGCCCACTGCCCCTGCCTCAGATCGGGTGCCGCAAAGCAGCCCTGTCTGAGTCCCCTGCCTCTAGAGGGAGTATTGGACCAACACTTGTAGAAAACGGGGTCCTTGCGGGCCACTCATTGGAGGGACACAAATAAATCTTGGCCGACTTTCTGCTGAAACTTACGAGCGTTCACACCTAAGCCTCTTACAAGGTCAGCTGTTTAGCTAAACATGGGCTCATGATCTAAATTTACACAATAATGAAGAAAGCATCTACCAGGGGAGACAATCAGCAAAAACAATCAATACCAGAATTAGATTCCCAAGGCCATCCATCAGATGTAAGAATAATCGGGTGCAAGGCAGAAAATATACATCAAACTGGAACTGAAACAAGGCAAAAGGATGTTTTCAAAGACTGGTAGGATCTCTAAAACATTTTTAAAGGATATGTCATTGATAAAGCTAAATACTCAAAGGTTGTGTAATACAACAGATTAATCATTGAGAAGAGTGAAATTATGTTGTTTTGAAAACTATGGAAGGTCAGATTTTCTGCCTAATTATATAAGAAAATTTTTCTACAAAATACACATTATTTCCAAGACTTATTGGCTGTGAAATAAGTTAAGGGTATTTCAAATGGCTTGTCTGCAAAGAAAGGTGAGATGTAGGGAATCACAGAAAGTCGAGGGCAAAATAGGTCAATATATACATTGCTATATGGGGAACTAAGCCTTAGGCCAGCAACAATGGAGAGGACCTGACCCTTAGAAACGTACAAGTAAGCTGGAATCTTCAAAAGTTCAAATCTTTATAAGTAAAACGATTTATTAAAATGAATAACCAAGTGTTTTAATTGACATCAGAAGATGAAATCAATAAACCCTGAGAACATAGAAAAAAGTTAAATAAAGATATGAGCAGAACTTAATACAACAGAAAACGTATAAAATTCAGGTGATTTAGTAAGTCCAAAGAATCTTCTTTGAAAAGATTTAAAAGACACACTTTGATTAAGGAAAACAAAAACATAAGTAAAGAATATACAGAAAGAGTCAGGACAATGTTATAGCAGAGAATATATGAAATGCCAGTAAATTTGAACATTTCTGTAAAGGGGACCATTTCCTAGCTCCTAAAGTTTACCAAAACTGACACAAGAGGAAATCATTTAAGGTCATCATGTCTGCCCTTGACATTCTCGGAACGCCCTGGCCTCAGAATGCAGCCTCTGTAGTCCATGGGAATCTGCGGAGAGGGGGCGGGGCTGAGGGAGGTTGGAACACTGCCCTCACTGAGGGAGTGGGTGTGGCCAACTATGCTGTGACTGAACAAAGGGCAGGGGAGCAGTGGGCCCAGGGCAGGGCCCTCAGAGCCCGGCAGGCCCAGTGGAGTGTCACAAGCATTTAGGCCCATGCTAAAGCGCGCCTTCTTTGTCTGCACAGGTGCCCAAACTCTCACCTTTCCACTCAGGCCGCCCTCTTACTTGAAGTGTGTGTGGAACCTGTCCGCGCGGTACACATCGCTGCACAGCTGAGCATAGGTCTGGGATGCGTAGCTTACAGCCAGGTGACCGAAGTTCGCAGGCAGATTGGTCCCTGGGACACACGCGGAGAGTCTCCTGCCCGGGCCACAGGCTGCCCACTGCCCCTTTCCCAGATCGGGGGCCGCAAAGCAGCCCTGTCTGAGTCCCCTGCCTCTAGAGGGAGTATTGGACCAACACTTGTAGAAAACGGGGTCCTTGCGGGCCACTCATTGGAGGGACACAAATAAATCTTGGCCGACTTTCTGCTGAATCTTACGAGCGTTCACACCTAAGCCTCTTACAAGGTCAGCTGTTTAGCTAAACATGAGCTCATGATCTAAATTTACACAATAATGAAGAAAGCAGCTACAAGGGGAGACAATCAGCAAAAACAATCAATACCAGAATTAGATTCCCAGGGCCATCCATCAGATGTAGGAATAATCGGGTGCAAGGCAGAAAATATACATCAAACTGGAACTGAAACAAGGCACAAGGATGTTTTCAAAGACTGATAGGATCTCTAAAACATTTGTAAAGGACATGTCATTGATAAAGCTAAATACTCAAAGGTTGTGTAATACAACAGATTAATCATTGAGAAGAGTGAAATTATGCTGTTTTGAAAACTATGGCAGGTCAGATTTTCTGCCTAAATATAGAAGAAGATTTCTCTACAAAATACACATTATTTCAAAGACTTATTGGCTGTGAAATAAGTTAAGGGTATTTCCAATGGCTTGTCTGCAAAGAAAGGTGAGATGTAGGGAATCACAGAAAGTCGAGGGGAAATTAGGTCAATATATACATTGCTATATGGGGAACTAAGCCTTAGGCCAGCAACAATGGAGAGGACCTGACCCTTAGAAACGTACAAGTAAGCTGGAATCTTCAAAAGTTCATATATTTATAAGTAAAACGATTTATTAAAATGAATAACCAAGTGTTTTAATTGTCATCAGAAGATGAAAACAATAAACCCTGAGAACATAGAACAAAGTTAAATAAAGATATGAGTAGAACTTAATACAACAGAAAACGTATAAAATTCAGGTGATTTAGTAAGTCCAAAGAATCTTCTTTGAAAAGATTTAAAAGACACACTTTGATTAAGGAAAACAAAAACATAAGTAAAGAATATACAGAAAGAGTCAGGACAATGTTAGAGCAGAGAATATATGAAATGCCAGTAAATTTGAACATTTCTGGAAAGTGGACCATTTCCTAGCTCCTAAAGTTTACCAAAACTGACACAAGAGGAAATCATTTAAGGTCATCATGTCTGCCCTTGGCATTCTCGGAACGCCCTGGCCTCAGAATGCAGCCTCTGTAGTCCATGGTAACCTGCGGAGTGTGGGCGGGGCTGAGGGAGGTTGGAACACTGCCCTCACTGAGGGAGTGGGTGTGGCCATCTCTGCTGTGACTGAACAAAGGGCAGGGGAGCAGGGGGCCCATTACAGGGCCCTCAGAGCCCGGCAGGCCCAGTGGAGTGTCACAAGCATTTAGGCCCATGCTAAAGCGCGCCTTCTTTGTCTGCACAGGTGCCCAAACTCTCACCTTTCCACTCAGGCCGCCCTCTTACTTGAAGTGTGTGTGGAACCTGTCCGCGCGGTACACATCGCTGCACAGCTGAGCATAGGTCTGGGAAGCGTAGCTTCCAGCCAGGTGACCGAAGTTCGCAGGCAGATTGGTCCCTGGGACACACGCGGAGAGTCTCCTGCCCGGGCCACAGGCTGCCCACTGCCCCTGCCCCAGATCGGGGGCCGCAAAGCAGCCCTGTCTGAGTCCCCTGCCTCTAGAGGGAGTATTGGACCAACACTTGTAGAAAACGGGGTCCTTGCGGGCCACTCATTGGAGGGACACAAATAAATCTTGGCCGACTTTCTGCTGAATCTTACGAGCGTTCACACCTAAGCCTCTTACAAGGTCAGCTGTTTAGCTAAACATGAGCTCATGATCTAAATTTACACAATAATGAAGAAAGCAGCTACAAGGGGAGACAATCAGCAAAAACAATCAATACCAGAATTAGATTCCCAAGGCCATCCATCAGATGTAGGAATAATCGGGTGCAAGGCAGAAAATATACATCAAACTGGAACTGAAACAAGGCACAAGGATGTTTTCAAAGACTGGTAGGATCTCTAAAACATTTGTAAAGGACATGTCATTGATAAAGCTAAATACTCAAAGGTTGTGTAATACAACAGATTAATCATTGAGAAGAGTGAAATTATGCTGTTTTGAAAACTATGGCAGGTCAGATTTTCTGCCTAATTATAGAAGAAGATTTCTCTACAAAATACACATTATTTCAAAGACTTATTGGCTGTGAAATAAGTTAAGGGTATTTCCAATGGCTTGTCTGCAAAGAAAGGTGAGATGTAGGGAATCACAGAAAGTCGAGGGGAAATTAGGTCAATATATACATTGCTATATGGGGAACTAAGCCTTCGGCCGGCAACAGTGGAGAGGACCTGACCCTTTGAAACGTACAAGTAAGCTGGAATCTTCAAAAGTTCAAATTTTTATAAGTAAAAAGATTTATTAAAATGAATAACCAAGTGTTTTAATTGACATCAGAAGATGAAAACAATAAACCCTGAGAACATAGAAAAAAGTTAAATAAAGATATGAGCAGAACTTAATACAACAGAAAACCTATAAAATTGAGGTGATTTAGTAAGTCGAAAGAATCTTCTTTGAAAAGATTTAAAAGACACACTTTGATAAAGGAAAACAAAAACATAATTAAAGAATACACAGAAAGAGTCAGGACAATGTTAGAGCAGAGAATATATGAAATGCCAGTAACTTTGAACATTTCTGTAAAGGGGACCATTTCCTAGCTCCTAAAGTTTACCAAAAGTGACACAAGAGGAAATCATTTAAGGTCATCATGTCTGCCCTTGGCATTCTCAGAATTACCTGGCCTCAGAATGCAGCCTCTGTAGTCCATGGTAACCTGCGGAGTGGGGGCGGGGCTGAGGGAGGTTGGAACACTGCCCTCACTGAGGGAGTGGGTGTAGCCATACCTGCTGTGACTGAACAAAGGGCAGGGGAGCAGGGGGACCAGGGCAGGGCCCTCAGAGCCCGGCAGTCCCAGTGGAGTCTCACAAGAATTTAGGCCCCGGACAAAGGGTGCCTTCTTTGTCTGCACAGCTGCCCAAACTCTCACCTTTCCACTCAGGCCGCCCTCTTACTTGAAGTGTGTGTGGAACCAGTCCGCACAGTACATCTCGCTGCACAGCTGAGCATAGGTCTGGGCATCGTAGCTTCCAGCCAGGTGACCGAAGTTCGCAGGCAGATTGGTCCCTGGGACACACGCGGAGAAGCTCCTGCCCAGGCCACAGGCCGCCCACTGCCCCTGCCTCAGATCGGGTGCCGCAAAGCAGCCCTGTCTGAGTCCCCTGCCTCTAGAGGGAGTATTGGACCAACACTTGTAGAAAACGGGGTCCTTGCGGGCCACTCATTGGAGGGACACAAATAAATCTTGGCCGACTTTCTGCTGAAACTTACGAGCGTTCACACCTAAGCCTCTTACAAGGTCAGCTGTTTAGCTAAACATGGGCTCATGATCTAAATTTACACAATAATGAAGAAAGCATCTACCAGGGGAGACAATCAGCAAAAACAATCAATACCAGAATTAGATTCCCAAGGCCATCCATCAGATGTAGGAATAATCGGGTGCAAGGCAGAAAATATACATCAAACTGGAACTGAAACAAGGCAAAAGGATGTTTTCAAAGACTGGTAGGATCTCTAAAACATTTTTAAAGGATATGTCATTGATAAAGCTAAATACTCAAAGGTTGTGTAATACAACAGATTAATCATTGAGAAGAGTGAAATTATGTTGTTTTGAAAACTATGGAAGGTCAGATTTTCTGCCTAATTATATAAGAAAATTTTTCTACAAAATACACATTATTTCCAAGACTTATTGGCTGTGAAATAAGTTAAGGGTATTTCAAATGGCTTGTCTGCAAAGAAAGGTGAGATGTAGGGAATCACAGAAAGTCGAGGGCAAAATAGGTCAATATATACATTGCTATATGGGGAGCTAAGCCTTAGGCCAGCAACAATGGAGAGGACCTGACCCTTAGAAACGTACAAGTAAGCTGGAATCTTCAAAAGTTCAAATCTTTATAAGTAAAACGATTTATTAAAATGAATAACCAAGTGTTTTAATTGACATCAGAAGATGAAATCAATAAACCCTGAGAACATAGAAAAAAGTTAAATAAAGATATGAGCAGAACTTAATACAACAGAAAACGTATAAAATTCAGGTGATTTAGTAAGTCCAAAGAATCTTCTTTGAAAAGATTTAAAAGACACACTTTGATTAAGGAAAACAAAAACATAAGTAAAGAATATACAGAAAGAGTCAGGACAATGTTATAGCAGAGAATATATGAAATGCCAGTAAATTTGAACATTTCTGTAAAGGGGACCATTTCCTAGCTCCTAAAGTTTACCAAAACTGACACAAGAGGAAATCATTTAAGGTCATCATGTCTGCCCTTGACATTCTCGGAACGCCCTGGCCTCAGAATGCAGCCTCTGTAGTCCATGGGAATCTGCGGAGAGGGGGCGGGGCTGAGGGAGGTTGGAACACTGCCCTCACTGAGGGAGTGGGTGTGGCCAACTATGCTGTGACTGAACAAAGGGCAGGGGAGCAGTGGGCCCAGGGCAGGGCCCTCAGAGCCCGGCAGGCCCAGTGGAGTGTCACAAGCATTTAGGCCCATGCTAAAGCGCGCCTTCTTTGTCTGCACAGGTGCCCAAACTCTCACCTTTCCACTCAGGCCGCCCTCTTACTTGAAGTGTGTGTGGAACCTGTCCGCGCGGTACACATCGCTGCACAGCTGAGCATAGGTATGGGATGCGTAGCTTACAGCCAGGTGACCGAAGTTCGCAGGCAGATTGGTCCCTGGGACACACGCGGAGAGTCTCCTGCCCGGGCCACAGGCTGCCCACTGCCCCTGTCCCAGATCGGGGGCCGCAAAGCAGCCCTGTCTGAGTCCCCTGCCTCTAGAGGGAGTATTGGACCAACACTTGTAGAAAACGGGGTCCTTGCGGGCCACTCATTGGAGGGACACAAATAAATCTTGGCCGACTTTCTGCTGAATCTTACGAGCGTTCACACCTAAGCCTCTTACAAGGTCAGCTGTTTAGCTAAACATGAGCTCATGATCTAAATTTACACAATAATGAAGAAAGCAGCTACAAGGGGAGACAATCAGCAAAAACAATCAATACCAGAATTAGATTCCCAGGGCCATCCATCAGATGTAGGAATAATCGGGTGCAAGGCAGAAAATATACATCAAACTGGAACTGAAACAAGGCACAAGGATGTTTTCAAAGACTGATAGGATCTCTAAAACATTTGTAAAGGACATGTCATTGATAAAGCTAAATACTCAAAGGTTGTGTAATACAACAGATTAATCATTGAGAAGAGTGAAATTATGCTGTTTTGAAAACTATGGCAGGTCAGATTTTCTGCCTAAATATAGAAGAAGATTTCTCTACAAAATACACATTAT
Source organism: Mesoplodon mirus (assembly GCF_964341445.2). NCBI lineage: Eukaryota > Metazoa > Chordata > Mammalia > Artiodactyla > Ziphiidae > Mesoplodon > Mesoplodon mirus. The sequence continues at coordinate 158,444,432 of NC_138976.1, read as the reverse complement.
TTCAAAGACTTATTGGCTGTGAAATAAGTTAAGGGTATTTCCAATGGCTTGTCTGCAAAGAAAGGTGAGATGTAGGGAATCACAGAAAGTCGAGGGGAAATTAGGTCAATATATACATTGCTATATGGGGAACTAAGCCTTAGGCCAGCAACAATGGAGAGGACCTGACCCTTAGAAACGTACAAGTAAGCTGGAATCTTCAAAAGTTCATATATTTATAAGTAAAACGATTTATTAAAATGAATAACCAAGTGTTTTAATTGTCATCAGAAGATGAAAACAATAAACCCTGAGAACATAGAACAAAGTTAAATAAAGATATGAGCAGAACTTAATACAACAGAAAACGTATAAAATTCAGGTGATTTAGTAAGTCCAAAGAATCTTCTTTGAAAAGATTTAAAAGACACACTTTGATTAAGGAAAACAAAAACATAAGTAAAGAATATACAGAAAGAGTCAGGACAATGTTAGAGCAGAGAATATATGAAATGCCAGTAAATTTGAACATTTCTGTAAAGGGGACCATTTCCTAGCTCCTAAAGTTTACCAAAACTGACACAAGAGGAAATCATTTAAGGTCATCATGTCTGCCCTTGGCATTCTCGGAACGCCCTGGCCTCAGAATGCAGCCTCTGTAGTCCATGGTAACCTGCGGAGTGTGGGCGGGGCTGAGGGAGGTTGGAACACTGCCCTCACTGAGGGAGTGGGTGTGGCCATCTCTGCTGTGACTGAACAAAGGGCAGGGGAGCAGGGGGCCCATTACAGGGCCCTCAGAGCCCGGCAGGCCCAGTGGAGTGTCACAAGCATTTAGGCCCATGCTAAAGCGCGCCTTCTTTGTCTGCACAGGTGCCCAAACTCTCACCTTTCCACTCAGGCCGCCCTCTTACTTGAAGTGTGTGTGGAACCTGTCCGCGCGGTACACATCGCTGCACAGCTGAGCATAGGTCTGGGAAGCGTAGCTTCCAGCCAGGTGACCGAAGTTCGCAGGCAGATTGGTCCCTGGGACACACGCGGAGAGTCTCCTGCCCGGGCCACAGGCTGCCCACTGCCCCTGCCCCAGATCGGGGGCCGCAAAGCAGCCCTGTCTGAGTCCCCTGCCTCTAGAGGGAGTATTGGACCAACACTTGTAGAAAACGGGGTCCTTGCGGGCCACTCATTGGAGGGACACAAATAAATCTTGGCCGACTTTCTGCTGAATCTTACGAGCGTTCACACCTAAGCCTCTTACAAGGTCAGCTGTTTAGCTAAACATGAGCTCATTATCTAAATTTACACAATAATGAAGAAAGCAGCTACAAGGGGAGACAATCAGCAAAAACAATCAATACCAGAATTAGATTCCCAAGGCCATCCATCAGATGTAGGAATAATCGGGTGCAAGGCAGAAAATATACATCAAACTGGAACTGAAACAAGGCACAAGGATGTTTTCAAAGACTGGTAGGATCTCTAAAACATTTGTAAAGGACATGTCATTGATAAAGCTAAATACTCAAAGGTTGTGTAATACAACAGATTAATCATTGAGAAGAGTGAAATTATGCTGTTTTGAAAACTATGGCAGGTCAGATTTTCTGCCTAATTATAGAAGAAGATTTCTCTACAAAATACACATTATTTCAAAGACTTATTGGCTGTGAAATAAGTTAAGGGTATTTCCAATGGCTTGTCTGCAAAGAAAGGTGAGATGTAGGGAATCACAGAAAGTCGAGGGGAAATTAGGTCAATATATACATTGCTATATGGGGAACTAAGCCTTCGGCCGGCAACAGTGGAGAGGACCTGACCCTTTGAAACGTACAAGTAAGCTGGAATCTTCAAAAGTTCAAATTTTTATAAGTAAAAAGATTTATTAAAATGAATAACCAAGTGTTTTAATTGACATCAGAAGATGAAAACAATAAACCCTGAGAACATAGAAAAAAGTTAAATAAAGATATGAGCAGAACTTAATACAACAGAAAACGTATAAAATTCAGGTGATTTAGTAAGTCCAAAGAATCTTCTTTGAAAAGATTTAAAAGACACACTTTGATTAAGGAAAACAAAAACATAAGTAAAGAATATACAGAAAGAGTCAGGACAATGTTAGAGCAGAGAATATATGAAATGCCAGTAAATTTGAACATTTCTGTCAAGTGGACCATTTCCTAGCTCCTAAAGTTTACCAAAACTGACACAAGAGGAAATCATTTAAGGTCATCATATCTGCCCTTGGCATTCTCGGAACGCCCTGGACTCAGAATGCAGCCTCTGTAGTCCATGGTAACCTGCGGAGTGGGGGCGGGGCTGAGGGAGGTTGGAACACTGCCCTCACTGAGGGAGTGGGTGTAGCCATACCTGCTGTGACTGAACAAAGGGCAGGGGAGCAGGGGGCCCAGGGCAGGGCCCTCAGAGCCCGGCAGTCCCAGTGGAGTCTCACAAGAATTTAGGCCCCGGACAAAGGGTGCCTTCTTTGTCTGCACAGCTGCCCAAACTCTCACCTTTCCACTCAGGCCGCCCTCTTACTTGAAGTGTGTGTGGAACCAGTCCGCACAGTACATCTCGCTGCACAGCTGAGCATAGGTCTGGGCATCGTAGCTTCCAGCCAGGTGACCGAAGTTCGCAGGCAGATTGGTCCCTGGGACACACGCGGAGAAGCTCCTGCCCAGGCCACAGGCCGCCCACAGCCCCTGCCTCAGATCCGGTGCCGCAAAGAAGCCCTGTCTGAGTCCCCTGCCTCTAGAGGGAGTATTGGACCAACACTTGTAGAAAACGGGGTCCTTGCGGGCCACTCATTGGAGGGACACAAATAAATCTTGGCCGACTTTCTGCTGAAACTTACGAGCGTTCACACCTAAGCCTCTTACAAGGTCAGCTGTTTAGCTAAACATGGGCTCATGATCTAAATTTACACAATAATGAAGAAAGCATCTACCAGGGGAGACAATCAGCAAAAACAATCAATACCAGAATTAGATTCCCAAGGCCATCCATCAGGTGTAGGAATGATCGGGTGCAAGGCAGAAAATATACATCAAACTGGAACTGAAACAAGGCAAAAGGATGTTTTCAAAGACTGGTAGGATCTCTAAAACATTTTTAAAGGATATGTCATTGATAAAGCTAAATACTCAAAGGTTGTGTAATACAACAGATTAATCATTGAGAAGAGTTAAATTATGTTGTTTTGAAAACTATGGAAGGTCAGATTTTCTGCCTAATTATATAAGAAAATTTTTCTACAAAATACACATTATTTCAAAGACTTATTGGCTGTGAAATAAGTTAAGGGTATTTCAAATGGCTTGTCTGCAAAGAAAGGTGAGATGTAGGGAATCACAGAAAGTCGAGGGCAAAATAGGTCAATATATACATTGCTATATGGGGAACTAAGCCTTAGGCCAGCAACAATGGAGAGGACCTGACCCTTAGAAACGTACAAGTAAGCTGGAATCTTCAAAAGTTCAAATCTTTATAAGTAAAACGATTTATTAAAATGAATAACCAAGTGTTTTAATTGACATCAGAAGATGAAATCAATAAACCCTGAGAACATAGAAAAAAGTTAAATAAAGATATGAGCAGAACTTAATACAACAGAAAACGTATAAAATTCAGGTGATTTAGTAAGTCCAAAGAATCTTCTTTGAAAAGATTTAAAAGACACACTTTGATTAAGGAAAACAAAAACATAAGTAAAGAATATACAGAAAGAGTCAGGACAATGTTATAGCAGAGAATATATGAAATGCCAGTAAATTTGAACATTTCTGTAAAGGGGACCATTTCCTAGCTCCTAAAGTTTACCAAAACTGACACAAGAGGAAATCATTTAAGGTCATCATGTCTGCCCTTGGCATTCTCGGAACGCCCTGGCCTCAGAATGCAGCCTCTGTAGTCCATGGTAATCTGCGGAGAGGGGGCGGGGCTGAGGGAGGTTGGAACACTGCCCTCACTGAGGGAGTGGGTGTGGCCAACTATGCTGTGACTGAACAAAGGGCAGGGGAGCAGGGGGCCCAGGGCAGGGCCCTCAGAGCCCGGCAGGCCCAGTGGAGTGTCACAAGAATTTAGGCCCATGCTAAAGCGCGCCTTCTTTGTCTGCACAGGTGCCCAAACTCTCACCTTTCCACTCAGGCCGCCCTCTTACTTGAAGTGTGTGTGGAACCTGTCCGCGCGGTACACATCGCTGCACAGCTGAGCATAGGTCTGGGAAGCGTAGCTTACAGC